>NC_068428.1:19500552-20880552 GCF_023373465.1 Oncorhynchus keta
CACTAGGACAGTCGACATTGCAACGTAAACAGATGGTCTGCCTTCATCTCCCTGATGGGAAGGTGACCACTAGGACAGTCGACATTGCAACGTAAACAGATGGTCTGCCTTCGTCTCCCTGATGGGAAGGTGACCACGGATGACAGTCGACATTGCAACGTAAACAGATGGTCTGCCTTCATCTCTCTGATGGGAAGGTGACCACTAGGACAGTCGACATTACAACGTAAACAGATGGTCTGCCTTCATCTCTCTGATGGGAAGGTGACCACGGATGACAGTCGACGTTACAACGTAAACAGATGGTCTGCCTTCATCTCCCTGATGGGAAGGTGACCACGGATGACAGTCGACATTGCAACGTAAACAGATGGTCTGCCTTCATCTCCCTGATGGGAAGGTGACCACTAGGACAGTCGACATTACAACGTAAACAGATGGTCTGCCTTCGTCTCCCTGATGGGAAGGTGACCACTAGGACAGTCGACATTGCAACGTAAACAGATGGTCTGCCTTCGTCTCCCTGATGGGAAGGTGACCACTAGGACAGTCGACATTGCAACGTAAACAGATGGTCTGCCTTCGTCTCCCTGATGGGAAGGTGACCACTAGGACAGTCGACATTGCAACGTAAACAGATGGTCTGCCTTCGTCTCCCTGATGGGAAGGTGACCACTAGGACAGTCGACATTGCAACGTAAACAGATGGTCTGCCTTCATCTCCCTGATGGGAAGGTGACCACTAGGACAGTCGACATTGCAACGTAAACAGATGGTCTGCCTTCATCTCTCTGATGGGAAGGTGACCACTAGGACAGTGGACATTGCAACGTAAACAGATGGTCTGCCTTCGTCTCCCTGATGGGAAGGTGACCACTAGGACAGTCGACATTGCAACGTAAACAGATGGTCTGCCTTCGTCTCCCTGATGGGAAGGTGACCACTAGGACAGTCGACATTGCAATGTAAACAGATGGTCTGCCTTCGTCTCCCTGATGGGAAGGTGACCACGGATGACAGTCGACATTGCAACGTAAACAGATGGTCTGCCTTCATCTCTCTGATGGGAAGGTGACCACGGATGACAGTCGACATTGCAACGTAAACAGATGGTCTGCCTTCATCTCTCTGATGGGAAGGTGACCACGGATGACAGTCGACATTGCAACGTAAACAGATGTTCTGCCTTCGTCTCCCTGATGGGAAGGTGACCACTAGGACAGTCGACATTACAACGTAAACAGATGGTCTGCCTTCGTCTCCCTGATGGGAAGGTGACCACTAGGACAGTCGACATTGCAACGTAAACAGATGGTCTGCCTTCATCTCCCTGATGGGAAGGTGACCACTAGGACAGTGGACGTTTCAACGTAAACAGATGGTCTGCCTTCGTCTCCCTGATGGGAAGGTGACCACTAGGACAGTGGACGTTTCAACGTAAACAGATGGTCTGCCTTCGTCTCCCTGATGGGAAGGTGACCACTAGGACAGTGGACGTTTCAACGTAAACAGATGGTCTGCCTTCGTCTCCCTGATGGGAAGGTGACCACTAGGACAGTGGACGTTTCAACGTAAACAGATGGTCTGCCTTCGTCTCCCTGATGGGAAGGTGACCACTAGGACAGTCGACATTGCAACGTAAACAGATGGTCTGCCTTCGTCTCCCTGATGGGAAGGTGACCACTAGGACAGTCGACATTGCAACGTAAACAGATGGTCTGCCTTCATCTCCCTGATGGGAAGGTGACCACGGATGACAGTCGACATTGCAACGTAAACAGATGGTCTGCCTTCGTCTCCCTGATGGGAAGGTGACCACGGATGACAGTCGACATTGCAACGTAAACAGATGGTCTGCCTTCAGCTCCCTGATGGGAAGGTGACCACTAGGACAGTCGACATTGCAACGTAAACAGATGGTCTGCCTTCATCTCTCTGATGGGAAGGTGACCACTAGGACAGTCAACATTGCAACGTAAACAGATGGTCTGCCTTCATCTCCCTGATGGGAAGGTGACCACTAGGACAGTCAACATTGCAACGTAAACAGATGGTCTGCCTTCGTCTCCCTGATGGGAAGGTGACCACTAGGACAGTCGACATTGCAACGTAAACAGATGGTCTGCCTTCGTCTCCCTGATGGGAAGGTGACCACTAGGACAGTCGACATTGCAACGTAAACAGATGGTCTGCCTTCGTCTCCCTGATGGGAAGGTGACCACGGATGACAGATGGTCTGCCTTTCATCTCCCCTGATGTCGACATTACAACGTAAACAGATGGTCTGCCTTCGTCTCCCTGATGGGAAGGTGACCACGGATGACAGTCGACATTGCAACGTAAACAGATGGTCTGCCTTCGTCTCCCTGATGGGAAGGTGACCACTAGGACAGTCGACATTGCAACGTAAACAGATGGTCTGCCTTCATCTCTCTGATGGGAAGGTGACCACTAGGACAGTCGACATTGCAACGTAAACAGATGGTCTGCCTTCATCTCCCTGATGGGAAGGTGACCACGGATGACAGTCGACATTGCAACGTAAACAGATGGTCTGCCTTCATCTCCCTGATGGGAAGGTGACCACGGATGACAGTCGACATTGCAACGTAAACAGATGGTCTGCCTTCGTCTCCCTGATGGGAAGGTGACCACTAGGACAGTCGACATTGCAACGTAAACAGATGGTCTGCCTTCATCTCTCTGATGGGAAGGTGACCACTAGGACAGTCGACATTGCAACGTAAACAGATGGTCTGCCTTCATCTCCCTGATGGGAAGGTGACCACTAGGACAGTCGACATTGCAACGTAAACAGATGGTCTGCCTTCGTCTCCCTGATGGGAAGGTGACCACTAGGACAGTCGACATTGCAACGTAAACAGATGGTCTGCCTTCGTCTCCCTGATGGGAAGGTGACCACTAGGACAGTCGACATTGCAACGTAAACAGATGGTCTGCCTTCATCTCCCTGATGGGAAGGTGACCACTAGGACAGTCAACATTGCAACGTAAACAGATGGTCTGCCTTCGTCTCCCTGATGGGAAGGTGACCACTAGGACAGTCGACATTGCAACGTAAACAGATGGTCTGCCTTCATCTCCCTGATGGGAAGGTGACCACTAGGACAGTCGACATTGCAACGTAAACAGATGGTCTGCCTTCGTCTCCTGATGGGAGGGTGACCACTAGGACAGTCGACATTGCAACGTAAACAGATGGTCTGCCTTCGTCTCCTGATGGGAAGGTGACCACTAGGACAGTCGACATTGCAACGTAAACAGATGGTCTGCCTTCGTCTCCCTGATGGGAAGGTGACCACTAGGACGTAAACAGATGGTCTGCCTTCGTCTCCCTGATGGGAAGGTGACCACTAGGACAGTCGACATTGCAACGTAAACAGATGGTCTGCCTTCGTCTCCCTGATGGGAAGGTGACCACGGATGACAGTGACATTGCAGTAAACAGATGGTCTGCCTTCGTCTCCTGATGGGAAGGTGACCAATGACGTAAACAGATGGTCTGCCTTCATCTCCCTGATGGGAAGGTGACCACTAGGACAGTCGACATTGCAACGTAAACAGATGGTCTGCCTTCATCTCTCTGATGGGAAGGTGACCACTAGGACAGATCAACATTGCAACGTAAACAGATGGTCTGCCTTCATCTCCCTGATGGGAAGGTGACCACTAGGACAGTCAACATTGCAACGTAAACAGATGGTCTGCCTTCGTCTCCCTGATGGGAAGGTGACCACTAGGACAGTCGACATTGCAACGTAAACAGATGGTCTGCCTTCGTCTCCCTGATGGGAAGGTGACCACTAGGACAGATCGATGGGAAGGTGACCATTGCAACGTAAACAGATGGTCTGCCTTCATCTCCCTGATGGGAAGGTGACCACGGATGACAGTCGACATTACAACGTAAACAGATGTTCTGCCTTCGTCTCCCTGATGGGAAGGTGACCACGGATGACAGTCGACATTGCAACGTAAACAGATGGTCTGCCTTCATCTCCCTGATGGGAAGGTGACCACGGATGACAGTCGACATTGCAACGTAAACAGATGGTCTGCCTTCATCTCTCTGATGGGAAGGTGACCACTAGGACAGTCGACATTGCAACGTAAACAGATGGTCTGCCTTCATCTCCCTGATGGGAAGGTGACCACGGATGACAGTCGACATTGCAACGTAAACAGATGGTCTGCCTTCATCTCCCTGATGGGAAGGTGACCACTAGGACAGTCGACATTGCAACGTAAACAGATGGTCTGCCTTCATCTCCCTGATGGGAAGGTGACCACGGATGACAGTCGACATTGCAACGTAAACAGATGGTCTGCCTTCATCTCCCTGATGGGAAGGTGACCACTAGGACAGTCGACATTACAACGTAAACAGATGGTCTGCCTTCGTCTCCCTGATGGGAAGGTGACCACTAGGACAGTCGACATTGCAACGTAAACAGATGGTCTGCCTTCATCTCCCTGATGGGAAGGTGACCACTAGGACAGTCGACATTGCAACGTAAACAGATGGTCTGCCTTCGTCTCCCTGATGGGAAGGTGACCACTAGGACAGTCGACATTGCAACGTAAACAGATGGTCTGCCTTCATCTCCCTGATTGGAAGGTGACCACTAGGACAGTCGACATTGCAACGTAAACAGATGGTCTGCCTTCGTCTCCCTGATGGGAAGGTGACCACTAGGACAGTCGACATTACAACGTAAACAGATGGTCTGCCTTCATCTCCCTGATGGGAAGGTGACCACTAGGACAGTCGACATTGCAACGTAAACAGATGGTCTGCCTTCGTCTCCCTGATGGGAAGGTGACCACTAGGACAGTCGACATTGCAACGTAAACAGATGGTCTGCCTTCGTCTCCCTGATGGGAAGGTGACCACTAGGACAGTCGACATTGCAACGTAAACAGATGGTCTGCCTTCGTCTCCCTGATGGGAAGGTGACCACTAGGACAGTCGACATTGCAACGTAAACAGATGGTCTGCCTTCATCTCCCTGATGGGAAGGTGACCACTAGGACAGTCGACATTGCAACGTAAACAGATGGTCTGCCTTCGTCTCCCTGATGGGAAGGTGACCACTAGGACAGTCGACATTGCAACGTAAACAGATGGTCTGCCTTCGTCTCCCTGATGGGAAGGTGACCACTAGGACAGTCGACATTGCAACGTAAACAGATGGTCTGCCTTCATCTCCCTGATTGGAAGGTGACCACTAGGACAGTCGACATTGCAACGTAAACAGATGGTCTGCCTTCATCTCTCTGATGGGAAGGTGACCACGGATGACAGTCGACGTTACAACGTAAACAGATGGTCTGCCTTCATCTCCCTGATGGGAAGGTGACCACGGATGACAGTCGACATTGCAACGTAAACAGATGGTCTGCCTTCGTCTCCCTGATGGGAAGGTGACCACGGATGACAGTCGACATTGCAACGTAAACAGATGGTCTGCCTTCATCTCCCTGATGGGAAGGTGACCACGGATGACAGTCGACATTGCAACGTAAACAGATGGTCTGCCTTCATCTCTCTGATGGGAAGGTGACCACTAGGACAGTCGACATTGCAACGTAAACAGATGGTCTGCCTTCAGCTCCCTGATGGGAAGGTGACCACTAGGACAGTCGACATTGCAACGTAAACAGATGGTCTGCCTTCAGCTCCCTGATGGGAAGGTGACCACTAGGACAGTCAACATTGCAACGTAAACAGATGGTCTGCCTTCATCTCCCTGATGGGAAGGTGACCACTAGGACAGTCAACATTGCAACGTAAACAGATGGTCTGCCTTCGTCTCCCTGATGGGAAGGTGACCACTAGGACAGTCGACATTGTAACGTAAACAGATGGTCTGCCTTCGTCTCCCTGATGGGAAGGTGACCACTAGGACAGTCGACATTGCAACGTAAACAGATGGTCTGCCTTCATCTCCCTGATGGGAAGGTGACCACGGATGACAGTCGACATTACAACGTAAACAGATGGTCTGCCTTCGTCTCCCTGATGGGAAGGTGACCACGGATGACAGTCGACATTACAACGTAAACAGATGGTCTGCCTTCGTCTCCCTGATGGGAAGGTGACCACTAGGACAGTCGACATTGCAACGTAAACAGATGGTCTGCCTTCATCTCCCTGATGGGAAGGTGACCACGGATGACAGTCGACATTGCAACGTAAACAGATGGTCTGCCTTCATCTCCCTGATGGGAAGGTGACCACGGATGACAGTCGACATTGCAACGTAAACAGATGGTCTGCCTTCGTCTCCCTGATGGGAAGGTGACCACTAGGACAGTCGACATTGCAACGTAAACAGATGGTCTGCCTTCGTCTCTGATGGGAAGGTGACCACTAGGACAGTCGACATTGCAACGTAAACAGATGGTCTGCCTTCATCTCTCTGATGGGAAGGTGACCACTAGGACAGTCGACATTGCAACGTAAACAGATGGTCTGCCTTCGTCTCCCTGATGGGAAGGTGACCACTAGGACAGTCGACATTGCAACGTAAACAGATGGTCTGCCTTCGTCTCCCTGATGGGAAGGTGACCACTAGGACAGTCGACATTGCAACGTAAACAGATGGTCTGCCTTCGTCTCCCTGATGGGAAGGTGACCACGGATGACAGTCGACATTGCAACGTAAACAGATGGTCTGCCTTCATCTCCCTGATGGGAAGGTGACCACGGATGACAGTCGACATTGCAACGTAAACAGATGGTCTGCCTTCATCTCCCTGATGGGAAGGTGACCACGGATGACAGTCGACATTGCAACGTAAACAGATGGTCTGCCTTCATCTCCCTGATGGGAAGGTGACCACGGATGACAGTCGACATTGCAACGTAAACAGATGGTCTGCCTTCATCTCCCTGATGGGAAGGTGACCACGGATGACAGTCGACATTGCAACGTAAACAGATGGTCTGCCTTCATCTCCCTGATGGGAAGGTGACCACTAGGACAGTCGACATTGCAACGTAAACAGATGGTCTGCCTTCATCTCCCTGATGGGAAGGTGACCACTAGGACAGTCGACATTGCAACGTAAACAGATGGTCTGCCTTCATCTCCCTGATGGGAAGGTGACCACGGATGACAGTCGACATTGCAACGTAAACAGATGGTCTGCCTTCATCTCCCTGATGGGAAGGTGACCACGGATGACAGTCGACATTGCAACGTAAACAGATGGTCTGCCTTCATCTCCCTGATGGGAAGGTGACCACGGATGACAGTCGACATTGCAACGTAAACAGATGGTCTGCCTTCATCTCCCTGATGGGAAGGTGACCACGGATGACAGTCGACATTGCAACGTAAACAGATGGTCTGCCTTCATCTCCCTGATGGGAAGGTGACCACGGATGACAGTCGACATTGCAACGTAAACAGATGGTCTGCCTTCATCTCCCTGATGGGAAGGTGACCACGGATGACAGTCGACATTGCAACGTAAACAGATGGTCTGCCTTCATCTCCCTGATGGGAAGGTGACCACTAGGACAGTCAACATTGCAACGTAAACAGATGGTCTGCCTTCATCTCCCTGATGGGAAGGTGACCACTAGGACAGTCGACATTGCAACGTAAACAGATGGTCTGCCTTCGTCTCCCTGATGGGAAGGTGACCACTAGGACAGTCGACATTGCAACGTAAACAGATGGTCTGCCTTCATCTCCCTGATGGGAAGGTGACCACTAGGACAGTCGACATTGCAACGTAAACAGATGGTCTGCCTTCGTCTCCCTGATGGGAAGGTGACCACTAGGACAGTCGACATTGCAACGTAAACAGATGGTCTGCCTTCGTCTCCCTGATGGGAAGGTGACCACGGATGACAGTCGACATTACAACGTAAACAGATGGTCTGCCTTCGTCTCTCTGATGGGAAGGTGACCACGGATGACAGTCGACATTACAACGTAAACAGATGGTCTGCCTTCGTCTCCCTGATGGGAAGGTGACCACTAGGACAGTCGACATTGCAACGTAAACAGATGGTCTGCCTTCGTCTCCCTGATGGGAAGGTGACCACTAGGACAGTCGACATTGCAACGTAAACAGATGGTCTGCCTTCGTCTCCCTGATGGGAAGGTGACCACTAGGACAGTCGACATTGCAACGTAAACAGATGGTCTGCCTTCGTCTCCCTGATGGGAAGGTGACCACTAGGACAGTCGACATTGCAACGTAAACAGATGGTCTGCCTTCGTCTCCCTGATGGGAAGGTGACCACTAGGACAGTCGACATTGCAACGTAAACAGATGGTCTGCCTTCGTCTCCCTGATGGGAAGGTGACCACTAGGACAGTGGACATTGCAACGTAAACAGATGGTCTGCCTTCGTCTCCCTGATGGGAAGGTGACCACTAGGACAGTGGACATTGCAACGTAAACAGATGGTCTGCCTTCGTCTCCCTGATGGGAAGGTGACCACTAGGACAGTGGACATTGCAACGTAAACAGATGGTCTGCCTTCGTCTCCCTGATGGGAAGGTGACCACTAGGACAGTGGACATTGCAACGTAAACAGATGGTCTGCCTTCGTCTCCCTGATGGGAAGGTGACCACTAGGACAGTCGACATTGCAACGTAAACAGATGTCTGCCTTCATCTCCCTGATGGGAAGGTGACCACTAGGACAGTGGACATTGCAACGTAAACAGATGGTCTGCCTTCGTCTCCCTGATGGGAAGGTGACCACTAGGACAGTGGACATTGCAACGTAAACAGATGGTCTGCCTTCGTCTCTCTGATGGGAAGATGACCACTAGGACAGTGGACATTGCAACGTAAACAGATGGTCTGCCTTCGTCTCCCTGATGGGAAGGTGACCACTAGGACAGTGGACATTGCAACGTAAACAGATGGTCTGCCTTCGTCTCTCTGATGGGAAGGTGACCACTAGGACAGTGGACATTGCAACGTAAACAGATGGTCTGCCTTCATCTCCCTGATGGGAAGGTGACCACTAGGACAGTGGACATTGCAACGTAAACAGATGGTCTGCCTTCGTCTCCCTGATGGGAAGGTGACCACTAGGACAGTGGACATTGCAACATAAACAGATGGTCTGCCTTCGTCTCCCTGATGGGAAGGTGACCACTAGGACAGTGGACATTGCAACATAAACAGATGGTCTGCCTTCGTCTCCCTGATGGGAAGGTGAACACAGATGACAGTGCAACGTAAACAGATGGTCTGCCTTCGTCTCTCTGATGGGAAGGTGACCACTAGGACAGTCGACATTGCAACGTAAACAGATGGTCTGCCTTCGTCTCCCTGATGGGAAGGTGACCACTAGGACAGTGGACATTGCAACGTAAACAGATGGTCTGCCTTCGTCTCCCTGATGGGAAGGTGACCACGGATGACAGTGAAATGCGTCAACATGCCGTGGATTTCTACTCGGCCCTCTATAAGGCGGAGGATTGTGACTCTCTGTGTACTGAACAGTTGTTACACGGTCTTCCTCAATTGGGACCTGAGCAGAGAGTCACATTGGACTCTGACATTACACTGCAAGAGCTGTCCACAGCAGTTATGCAGCTCTCAACAGGCCGAGCCCCTGGCATCGATGGTTTACCATCTGAGTTTTATAAGCACTTTTTGGGGGTCTATTGCGGAGGATTTTTATGGGGTGGTGTGTGAATCCTTTCATGAGGGTTCTCTTCCTGTATCCGGTCAACGTGCGGTGCTTTCACTGTTGCCAAAAAAGGGGGATTTGTCTCTCATAAAAAAATTGGAGACTTGTTGCTTTGCTGTGCGCAGAATACAAATTTGTTTCTAAATGTCTCTCAAACAGGTTGAAAGAGTATCTGAGATTGTTGATCCACAAGGACCAGTCCTACTGTGTACCTGATCGCTCTATTGTTGACAACTTGTTTCTGATAAGAGATGTTTTAGACATTTGTAAACTGTCTGATGTAAATGTGGGTTTACTTTCGTTGGATCAGGAGAAGGCTTTTGATCGTGTGGACCACCAGTACTTGTTAAAAACAATGAAAGCCTTTGGGTTTGGGGATGTTTTTCTGTCTTGGGTGAATTTCTTGTATGCTGGAGCCTCGTGTATGGTGAAGGTGGGGGGTGGTTTGAGTTGCCCCATCCCTATTCAAAGGGTCATCAGGCAGGGATGCCCAATTTCAGGGCAGTTATATAGTCTGGCGATTGAACCAATGCTTTGTTTTTTAAGAGCGAGGCTTACTGGTTTCTCTGTGCCAGGTGTAATGAAGGGTCCCTGAGGAAGGTTGTAGCTGAGGTCTGTGACTCCTTGCCAGTGCTTCATCTGCAGTATGTGACTGACACTTCCAATTCTGATCGGTGGAAGGAGGGTCTGGATTATGTGTGTCATGCGCTGAATATTAGTGCTGCGATGGGGGCATTCGAGGAGGACGTGGGGATGCTGCTTTCCTTCCATACCCCGGAGCTGGGGGAGTTCAAGGAGGTGGGAAAGATGGCCATGTACAGAATATGTGTAAAGGTGTCCCATGCCTCTTCCCTGGAAGGGGTAAAATCGATGAGGTGGGCGGATGTGCTTGGTCCAGGTGCATTTCCAAAAGGCTGTTGGCGATCATTATACAAACTGCCTATTGATAAGAGGACAGCTGACCTCCGATGGAGGATAATACATGGAGCTATAGCCACCAACATGCATCTGGTACACCTGGACCCTACTGTTGGGGAGGGGTGTCCATTCTGTGCTCAGTCTGAATCTCTGGAACATCTGTTTTTACTGTGTCCCAGGTTGGTTGGGATGATTGAACTGATCACTAATTGGTTCTCAACGTTGGGTGAGGTTTTCTCTTCCCAACTGCATATATTTGGGCCAAAGTACAGCTCGCTCGCTTTCTCTCACTTCTTGCTCGCCCGCTCTCTCTCACTTCTCGCTTGCTCTCTCACTTCTCGCTCGCTCTCTCTCTCTGAGCTCGCTCTCTCTCTCTGAACTCGCTCACTCTTTCTCTCTCTGAGCTCGCTCTCTCTCTCTCTGAGCTCTCTCTCTCTCTCTCTGAGCTCGCTCTCTCTCTCTGAGCTCGCTCTCTCTCTCTCTGAGCTTGCTCGCTTGCTCTCTCTCTCAGCTGGCTCTCTCTCTCTCAGCTCGCTCGCTCTCTCTCAGCTCGCTCGCTCTCTCAGCTCGCTCGCTCTCTCTCAGCTCGCTCGCTCTCTCTCAGCTCGCTCGCTCTCTCTCAGCTTGCTCGCTCTCTCTCAGCTTGCTCGCTCTCTCTCTCACTGAGCTCACTCTCTCTCTGAGCTTGCTCGCTCCTCTCTCTCTGAGCTCTCTCTCTCTCTCTGAGCTCTCTCTCTCTCTGAGCTCTCTCTCTCTCTGAGCTCTCTCTCTCTCACTTCTCGCTCTCTCTCTCACTTCTCGCTCGCTCTCTCACTTCTCGCTCGCTCTCTCTGAGCTTGCTCGCTCGCTCTCTCAGAGCTTGCTCGCTCGCTCTCTCAGAGCTTGCTCGCTCGCTCTCTCAGATCTTGCTCGCTCTCTCTCAGAGCTTGCTCGCTCGCTCTCTCTCTCTGAGCTCGCTCGCTTGCTCTCTCTCTCTGAGCTCGCTCGCTCTCTCTCTCTGAGCTCGCTCGCTCTCTCTCTCTGAGCTCACTCTCCCTCTCTCTCTGAGCTCGCTCGCACGCGCTCTCTCTCTGAGCTCTCTCTCTCAGCTCACTCGCTCTCTCTCTCTCTGAACTCGCTCGCTCTCTCTCTGAGCCCGCTCTCTCTCTCTCTCAGCTCGCTCGCTCTCACGCTCTCTCTCAGCTCGCTCTCCCTCTCTCCGAGCTCGCTCTCTATCTCTGAGCTCACTCACTCTCTCTCTGATCTCGCTTGCTCTCTCTCTGAACTCGCTCGCTCTCTCTTAGCTCGCTCGCGCGCTCTCTCTATCTCTGAGCTCGTGCGCTCTCTCTCTGGTCTCTCTCTCTCTCTGGGCTCTCTCTGAGAGGCCTGTGGTGTAAATGGTATCCTAAATGTAAATGATAAAATAAGCAGACCACAAATTCCAATTGGATATGTGTCGACAGCAACCTTTGGAAAATCCCGATGTTAGGTACTATATTTATTGAATATTATATGAGTCCTCTAAATTAAAATGGCCAATTTTGGAAGCAACCAATTAACTTAATTTCACAGACATCCAATTATATTTCAACCAAATAATGTTTCAGGAATGCTAATATTATTAGTGTTCTAACTACAGAAACGATTTCAGAGCAATCTGAGATGGTGGGTGTCATGACTTGCTGAAATGACATGGAATGACCCCCCCGTCAGTTGACTCTTAATCATGTGACCCCTCGCTCTGTCCAAATGCACCTAGGGCTAGAATCACTGCAGTACCCATGCGTCTGGAGCTGTGCACTCTGCAATACTCTGCTACAATTTTCTGTGTGTTATTGTGCTTGTGTGTGCATCTGTGTTAGCAAACCCTTTGCATAACTCTGCATAATATTCTGGGTTCTGGGTGCTTGGACATGTGTCTGTATCTTTTCTCCCTTTTTCAGTTGAAGCTCATTTAGGAGAGACTCATCAGCAGCACAGCATTGAGACTAGCCTGCTGCACGGCCCTGCCACTACATATGGAGACATTTAAAACGTAAAGTTGTCATTTGTGAGGAGCTTAGGGCCAGTATTTGAAGGGGGCGGATGTATCTGTGCTTGTATGGAGGAGGACACGGATGAATATACAGACCCGGAACACATTGGAAACAGCATTATTGAAGCCTCCTCTCTCTTCGCTCACAGTGCCTTCAGAATGTATTCACACCCCTTGACTTTTTTACAGCCTGGATTTAAAATGGATTACATTTGGATTTAGTTTGTGTCACTGGCCTATACACAATACCCCATAATGTCAAAGTGGAACTATGTTTTTCATAAAATGTAACTAATTAATTAAACATGAAAAGCTGAAATGTCTTTAGGCAATAAGTATTCATGACAAGCCTAAATACACTACATGTTAATGTTTTTAAATGTACAGTGCCTTCGGAAAGTATTCAGTCCGCTTGACTTTCACATTTTGTTATGTTACAGCCTTATTCTAAAATAAAAATAAAAATATATATATATATATATCCTCAGCAATCTATACACAATACCCCATAACGACAAAGCAAAAACAGGTTTTTAGACATTTTTGCAAATGTATTCAAAATAAAAAACGGATACCTTATTTACATAAGTATTCAGACCCTTTGCTATGAGACTCGCTCCACCAATCAGGTCTTGATGGTAGAGTGGCCAGGCGGAAGCCACTCCTCAGTAAAAGGCACATGACAGCCTGCTTGGAGTTTGCCAAAAGGTACCTAAAGACTCTCAGACCATGAGAAACAAGATTTTCTGGTCTGATGAAACCAAGATTGAACTCTTTGGCCTGAATGCCAAGCGTCACGTTTGGAGAAAACCTGGCATCATCCCTACAGTGAACCGTGGTGGTGGCAGCATGCTGTGGGGATGTTTTTCAGCGGCAGGGACTGGGAAGATCGAGGCAAAGATGAACGGAGCAAAGTACAGAGATCCTTTATGAAAACAAGTTTCTAAATGTCATTGAGTGTCCCAGCATGATCGGACATCTCTGGAGAGACCTGAAAATAGCTGTGCAGCAACGCTCTCCATCCAACCTGACAGAGCTTGAGAGGATCTGCAGAGAAGAATGGGAGAAACCCCCCAAAAACATGTGTGCCAAGCTTGTAGCGTCATACCCAAGAAGACTTGGTGCTGCCAAAGGTGCTTCAACAAAGTACTGATTAAAGGGTCTGAATAATTATGTAAATGTCATATATCAGTTTTTTTCAAATGTTTTAAATCAGCAAAAATGTATAAACTTGTTTTTGCTTTGTCATTATGGGGTATTATGTGTAGATTGAATCAATTTTAGAATAAGGCTGTAACCTAAAAAAATGTGGGAAAAGTCAAGGGGTCTGAATACTTTCTGAAGGCACTATGTGTGTGTGTGTGCATCTATCAGTTACACATGTCAGTACATACACACAACAAGTAGGTCACACGGGGGAGAGGCGTAGTGAGGTGTTGCTTTATTTGTAGTTTTAAACCAGGTTTCCTGTTCTCCTGCGCTATAGAAGATGGAAGGCAGTTCCATGCACTCATGGCTCTGTATAATACTGTATGTTTCCTTGAATTGGTTCTGGACCTGGGGACTGTGAAAAGACCCCTGGTGGCATGTCTGGTGGGATAAGTGTGTGTGTCAGTTCTGGGTGTAAGTTGACTATGCAAACTATTTGGAATTTTCAACACATTGTTTCTTATGAAAACAAAAAGTGACACATTGTCTCTCCTCAACGCTGAGCCAAAAGAGACTGGCATGCATAGTATTTATACCAGCCCTCTGATTACAATGATGAGCAAGACATGCTTCTCTGTTCTGGACCAGCTGCAGCTTAACTAGGTCCTCCTTTGCAACACTTGACCATATGACTGGACAACAATCAAGATAAGATAAAACTAGAGCCTGCAGGACATTCATTACCAGATTCAGCTGTCTAGAACTTAAGGAATGATTTGTGCCAAATACTTGTCACGCCCCGGCCATAGAGAGGCTTTTTATTCTATATTTTGGTTAGGCCAGGGTGTGACTAGGGTGGGCATTCTATGTCCTTTTTTCTATGTTTTGTATTTCTATGTCTTGGCCTGGTATGGTTCTCAATCAGGGACAGCTGTCTATCGTTGTCTCTGAGAACCATACTTAGGTACCCTTTTCCCCCACCTGTTTTGTGGGAAGTTAATTTAGTCTTTGTTCAGGGCACATAGCCTAAAGCTTCACGGTTGGATTTTTGTTCTTCGTTTTGTCGGCGTCATTTTTAAATAAAGTTCAAATGTACGCTTACCTTGCTGCACCTTGGTACAGTCCTTCAGCCAGCCGTGACAATGCTCTTAGTTTGAGAGATGTTCAGGACCAGTTTATTACTTGCCACCCATTCCTAAACAGACTGCCACTCTATGGTGTGTAGATGGGTGAGAAAACACAGCAGTTTAATCCATTTTGAATTCAGGCTGTAATGCAACAAAATGTGCAAATAGTCAAAGGGGTGTTAATACTTTCTGAAAGCACTATATGTCTTCATGAATTGTCGGTGTTGTGGCCAACATAAAAAAAAATGGTCATGGCTATAGGAACATTTGTGTTAACTATGGAGTGAGCAGAGTGCGTTGATCCACACGCACAGAGACAGACCAGCAGTTTAGCTCAGTAACTTAATACAGCCTTGATTGACCTCCTATGCATGTGTGCAGTCTTCCATGCTGAGCGCATTGAATAGTTCATGCAGAACGTCTTGCCGAGGGCACCGGCAGGACGCTCCCGCCAGAGTTAAACCTGTCCTCTATGTACGGAGAACGCTTTCTAATGATCCATTATCAAAACTAAGCACGCATCAGGTCCCTATTGTGGAGAGAGAGTTTGTTGTTGGCGAATGTGTAGTGGTTAAATAACACTTGCTTTAGCTAAACTACATCATAATGTTACATTACAGCCTGATTGTTTCGAGACTTTTAGCCAACACTTCCATAGATGTTGTTTAAGAGCTGGAGCAGTCGTTATCACTGACTACTGTAGCTCTGAAGAGAGCCACTCGGACCGAGTCTGACTGAAACAAACTCGCACACTTCACCTGACCTTTTGTACAGCTGGGGATCTCATTATCCACACTGCACCACTGCACCTCCCGTCCCTCTGCCAGTGTCTGTTTAAATGTGACAAGATGTTTCAGTCCTTTGGCCAAGGCTATGTGATTAAATCTTTGCTCTGCTAAGAGGCTCTGTGTCAGTGTGAGATCTGACACTAGCTTTTATTCCCCTAAGATTATTTTTCAGCAGCTGTGGCAGTTGGTTCTGTTTGATATTAAGAACACAGAGTTTTCCATGGCAAAATGCGTAGAACTGCAGGAAATGAGCCTTCATTCTGCAGTATTTCCCTTTGACTCCATGGAAAAATGTATGGAATTGCAGGAAATGAGCATTAATTCTGCAGTATTTCCCTTTGACTCCATGGAAAAATGTATGGAATTGCAGGAAATGAGCATTAATTCTGCAGTATTTCCCTTTGACTCCATGGCAAAATGCGTAGAACTGCAGGAAATGAGTCTTCATTCTGCAGTATTTCCCTTTGACTCCATGGAAAAATGCGTAGAACTGCAGGAAATGAGCATTCATTCTGCAGTATTTCCCTTTGACTCCATGGAAAAATGTATAGAACTGCAGGAAATGAGCATTCATTCTGCAGTATTTCCCTTTGACTCCATGGAAAAAATGTATAGAATTGCAGGAAATGAGCATTCATTCTGCAGTATTTCCCTTTGACTCCATGGCAAGATGTATAGAATTGCAGGAAATGAGCATTTATTCTGCAGTATTTCCCTTTGACTCCATGGCAAAATGTATAGAATTGCAGGAAATGAGCATTCATTCTGCATTATTTCCCTTTGACTCCATGGCAAAATGCGTAGAACTGCAGGAAATGAGCATTCATTCTGCAGTATTTCCCTTGACTCCATGGCAAAATGTATAGAACTGCAGGAAATGAGCCTTCATTCTGCAGTATTTCCCTTTGACTCCATGGAAAAATGTATGGAATTGCAGGAAATGAGCATTAATTCTGCAGTATTTCCCTTTGACTCCATGGCAAAATGCGTAGAACTGCAGGAAATGAGCCTTCATTCTGCAGTATTTCCCTTTGACTCCATGGAAAAATGCGTAGAACTGCAGGAAATGAGCATTCATTCTGCAGTATTTCCCTTTGACTCCATGGAAAAATGTATAGAATTGCAGGAAATGAGCCTTCATTCTGCAGTATTTCCCTTTGACTCCATGGAAAAATGTATAGAATTGCAGGAAATTAGCCTTCATTCTGCAGTATTTCCCTTTGACTCCATGGAAAAATGTATAGAATTGCAGGAAATTAGCCTTCATTCTGCAGTATTTCCCTTTGACTCCATGGAAAAATGTATAGAATTGCAGGAAATGAGCCTTCATTCTGCAGTATTTTCCTTTGACTCCATGGAAAAATGTATAGAATTGCAGTAACCCAGCTGTCCCAGTGAGCCAAGAGAATAGAGCGGGATGGAGAGAGCCATGTGACGCTCCACAGGGAACCCCTAATCACCACCGGGTCAGGATAATCAAAGTGCCTACTAACACACTGCCATACGACACTACTGCTGCTCAACATGCAGGACGTGAAAGATATTTGGGTTCTCAAGCCCAGTTCTCATTATATGATTTTTTTCATTTTGTTTTTACCAGTATTGTATTATCATTTGATCGTCATTCAGATATCAGTTCAGCCTTTTCTATATCCAGTAAAAAAACAATCTATTCTTCCAGTTGGGTTGAAGTGACTTAATATC
Source organism: Oncorhynchus keta (assembly GCF_023373465.1). Lineage (NCBI taxonomy): Eukaryota > Metazoa > Chordata > Actinopteri > Salmoniformes > Salmonidae > Oncorhynchus > Oncorhynchus keta. The sequence continues at coordinate 19,517,947 of NC_068428.1, forward strand.
CAGCAAATAACTTCCCTGAATGAATGGTCAATCCTGTTGTCACAAAGCTGAATGAGAGGCTCTGCGCAACAGGGGTGTGTCAGTGAAAGTGTGTGACACACGACCTTCTACTAGCCCACAGCAGCTGACAGCAGATTCTCGACCCTTTTAGCCTCTGACCTTCTAAATCGCTCATGAGGACAAGATGCTGGTCTGGCTGTTGTCATTGTATGATTCAGCTTTCTGTGGAAAAACCTGTCCGAATGTTGAAGAACGGATAGAAATTCTCTGTCACGATCGAGATCTTATTGAGTAAAGGCATTCCATTCATACTCGACCCTTTTTTCCCTGGTATGTATAACATATTACCCACGAGGCCTTGCTTTAAATAGCCAATGTTGGTTCTGTGTAATGATACTTTGGCAGGTGCAGATCACTGTGTATAGGGCTATTCAACACCAGCATAGACAGAAAATATTTTTTCTATCTGTGATTTTTCTGTCAATTCTCACACACTTCATTAGGAGAAAGGATGTTTGACATGCTTTTTACATTTTGTACCATTTTTTGGTTAAGAAAATCATTAGTAAAGTGGCCACTTTAGGCCCCTTTTAGACCTATACATGTCTCCTGTAAGACCCTATGACCTGCGAACTGTACATGATACAGACAACCATACTCCTTATCTTGTGCTCTAACCTAATGTTTGTTTGAGTTTATCTAGATTTTGAAATACAAATTCACGTTTAATTTATTCACCATTACAAATATCTCAAAAGTACTCTTTGATTTTGTTCATTTTTTTCTCATTTGGAACAATATACTCGACAAGTACATCACATTTCCAGAGTGGACTCTCTGCTATTTCTGAAGTTCTGATCCATTTTATGAACACCACCATTACAGTGAATGGTACATGGATTCAAAGGGAACTCTGCTGGTGGTTGGTTGAATGTGCAACCCTAAAATAGGGCCGTGATTGGTTAATGACCTTTAATGTCAATTTCTACATAAAATAGGTTGTATCATGAAAAGTACTTGAGAGCCACTCTGGAAATTTGACGTGTTTGAAGAGTATATTGTTCCAAACAATATGTATAAAAATAAGCTACATCTAAAATGGTATTTTTGAGAGTATTGTTAAAGTTGAATAAATGAATGTGAAATTGATTTCGGAATCTAGACATTCTCCATATTTTAGAGCCCACTATAAGGAGTATAATGACACCAAGATGTTGTCTGTATCATGTACGGTTCACAGATCATAGGGAGTTGCTTCCTATAAGACCTCATCTCCATATTGTTATTTATTGTTTTGCTCCTTTGCACCCCAGTAGCTCTACTTGCACATTCATCTTCTGCACATATACCACTCCAGTGTTCAATTGCTAAATTGTCATTAATTTGCCACTACGGCCTATTTATTGCCTTACCTCCATAATCTTACCTCATTTGCACACACTGTATATAGATTTTTTCCTATTGTGTTATTGACTGTGATACAATGATGGAAAGACCTGTGTGTTATCCTTGTTAATGCAGACAGAGAAGAGCTCCAACTTCTTAATCATAGCCTCAATCCTAGGTGAGAAAAAACATCACCCAGATAGGCCAGTCGTGTGAGAAACTCGTCATCATGCAAACGTTCAGACAAGTGAAAATTATGGCCAGTAAAGAAAACTTTAAGCTCGTCTCACAATTTAAAAAAAATATGCCAATACTTTGCCCCTTGATAACCAGCGCACTTTTGTATGTTGTAAATGTGTTACACGGTGTCACGTTCTGACCTTAGCTGTCAATCGTTGTCCCTGATTGATAACCATACTTAGGTAGCCTGGTTTCACTTTTGAGTTGTGGGTGCTTATTTCCTGTTTAGTGTTTTTGTCTTTCGCCTTACAGGACTGTTCATTTGTTATTTATTGTTTTGTTCAGTGTTCTAGTACGTCATTAAAAGCTATGAACACTTACCACGCTGCGCATTGGTCCTCATCTCTTTCTCCCAACGACGAACGTTACACACGGTCGCTGCCCATATCATTGCATAGTGCAGAAAATACACAAGAGTTCAGGGGCCTTGCTTTAACAAAGTTAACCATTTTCACTGTAGTGTCCAAAATATCTTTGAAGCTGTCAGGCATTCCCTTGACAGCAAGAGCCTCTCGGCGGATGCTGCGTCGGGAGCAACTGCTTTCACGTGCGTTACCACTCCACTATGTCTCCCTGTCATGGCTTTTACGCCATCAGTACAGATACCAACACATCTTGACCACCAAAGTCCATTTGATATCACAAAGCTGTCCAGTAAATATCCTCTCCTGTTGTCCTGGTTTGTAGAAGAGGATGTCTTCCTTAATTGACCCTCCATAAACGTAAAGGACATATACCAGGAGCTGTGCCAGGCCCGCCACGTCTGTTGAGTCATCCAGCTCATCCATGCATAGAATTCACTGGCTTGTATGCGAAACAGTAATTGTTTCAAAACATCTGCCATGTCACTGATGCGTCGTGGAACAGCGTTGTTTGATGAAGGCATTCACATGAAGGCAAGGTACAGTTTTTTTGGCCTTTTCTGTCCTGTCCTAGCCACTCGGTAGCTCACCATATAATGATCTTCTAGCTCCTTGTTAATGGTATCTGTTACTTTTATACATGTCTTACTACTTGAAAGTCGTCTTAATTCTCGCTCAAACTCCTGTGGTTTATTTTTCAAATGGGCATGTTTTGTTTCTGAATGTCTGCGCAAGGGTGAAGGTTTCATAGAGTTGTGAGATAGTACTTTTGCACATATAACACACTGTGGCTGAGGAAAGGCACTACTCCCAAAATAAGTGAACCCCGAATCAATGTAGTTCTCATCATATTTGCGCCTCTTCGATGGTCCCACGTCCCTGCCTGTTGTTCGGTGCTTTCCCGGGTAAGGGGGCAATAGCTCTTTGGCTGCATCAGATTCACAGCTGTCAGTGTCCATGCTAGCTGGGTTAGCAACAACATGTAGAAATACTGATGCTGAACATTGGATGTGCTTGTGGAAGCAGATCAACTTGTGTCGTGGACAGGTGCACGTGGAGTACTGATGGCAGTAGCAGTACTACCAGTAGAGCTGTATGTGTCTCTATGGATGTGCTTGTGGAAGCAGATCAACTTGTGTCGTGGACAGGTGCACGTGGAGTACTGATGGCAGTAGCAGTACTACCAGTAGAGCTGTATGTGTCTCTATGGATGTGCTTGTGGAAGCAGATCAACTTGTGTTGTGGACAGGTGCAGGTGGAGTACTGATGACAGTAGCAGTACTACTAGTAGAGCTGTATGTGTCTCTATGGATGTGCTTGTGGAAGCAGATCAACTTGTGTTGTGGACAGGTGCAGGTGGAGTACTGATGACAGTAGCAGTACTACTAGTAGAGCTGTATGTGTCTCTATGGATGTGCTTGTGGAAGCAGATCAACTTGTGTCGTGGACAGGTGCAGGTGGAGTACTGATGACAGTAGCAGTACTACCAGTAGAGCTGTAGAGCAGTACTACCAGTAGAGATGTGTCTTTATGGATGTGGGCCTTACTTTTCATTAACCATTTATCCATTTTCGAGCAAACTGAATGAGCAGCAGCTATGTTTGGCTACGTACGGACCGTTAGTGGAATTCCCGTGAGAGAGTAACGGTTGTGATTGGATGTTAATTATTTGACTAGGCTACCTGTATTTGACATTGTTATTTAGCTGAACACTTAGCTGATTTGAATGTTATTTTTTGCAATGAAACGAGGCTATTCAGGCGAGGGGGAAATAAACTCAGCCAAACGTATAGCCCCATTGGAAAATATAAATGGACTTTGAAAATGTGAAAAGCAAATTGTGAATCACATTTTTATTTGGCGTACCCCCGACAGACAGCATTGCGCCTACCCCAATTTGAAAATACCTGCCCAATAGAAATGGGTCTAATTTCGTAACATTTTGAGGTCTGAATGTAGAAAAGGAGTGCTGTTGCAGTGCTGCCATTTGGTGGGTGTGAATGTTGATCCTTTTGACCACTCAGCTGTTCTGGAATGGCTTTTACTGAGGAGAGTTAAACCACAAAAAGGAGCACTTGAAAAGCCTTCTGCTCACAAAGAAAAGTGAAGGGAGAAAAAATACTGTTACTCTGTGAAAGCCAGTGCTATTTGTGCTATTTGAACCTCTAATGGATTTCAGTCTTTGTGTGCTAATCTAAATCCAGGCTTTTCTCACTGACTGATTGTTTTAGAGCTGGGGCTCCACTTGGCTTTGATGGCACTCCATAGTTGAGTTCCTAATGTCGTTTTGGATGTATAATATTCCCAGTAGCCTCCCACTGAGCAGTGAGCACTAGCCCGTACAGTACAGTCTAGAGGAAGCTGTCAAAAGCTCTCTTACAGAAAACAATCTAAAAGAGAGCTGATATAAACTTTTAAAAGGCTGTTCTGTAGGTTGTGTTTTTCATGCCTGTTTCCATTGACTCACTCTCTGCCGCCCAGCTGCATCTGAAAAGCATTTGGTTAATCATTTGTCGCTCGTCTAAACACCACACACACACACACAGCTGTGGGTGGGTCTAGTGGCCTATTTGACAGTTGTCGTTTTCTGCCTTCCTCTGGTGTCCATGTGTGTTGTTGTTTACCCCACTACAGTATGTACTTGTTTTTCCTGCCACTGGTTCTGGCTCAGTGACTAATCCCACTAGAGAACATTAGGCTGATTACTCCTTTCTCTCCTGGCCTGTCTTCAGAGCTAGAGGAGAAGAGCTCAGTTGAACCAAGACATCCATCCAATGATACGCTATTAAAGCTCACCACCGCGCTTTACAGACCTTTCTCTTACAATTGTCCATATGGGTTAGCCGCGAGCTGGCCAGTGACGTGAGTCTACCAGACGAGCTAAATGCCTTTTATATTCGCTTCGAGGCAAGCAACACTGAAGCATGCATGATAGCACCAGCTGTTCCGGAAGACTGTGTGATCACACTCCCCGTAGCCCGTGTGAGCAAGACCTTTAAACAGGTCAACATTCACAAGGCCACGGGGCCAGACGGATTACCAGGGTGTGTACTCTGAGGATGTGCGACACGACTGGCATTTTCATTACAGACTCCCTGACCGAGTCTGTAATACCCACGTTTCAAGCCGAACACCATAGTCCCTGTGCCCAAGAATGCCCAAGACTTCCTGGCGGGCCGCCCCCAGGTGGTAAGGGAAGGCAACAACACGCCTGCCACACTGGTCCCCAACACCGGGGCCCCTCAGGGGTGTGTGCTTAGTCCCCTTCTTTACTCCCTGTTCACCCACGAGTGTGTGGCCAAGCACAACCGATAAGGAGGTCAGAGACCTGGCAGTGTGGTGCCAGGACAACAATCTCTCCCTCAATGTGAGTAAGACAAAGGAGATGATCGTGGACTACAGGAAACGGAGGGCAGAACAGGCCCCCATTAACATTGACAGGATGTAGTGGAGTGGAGCGTTTCAAGTTCCTTGGTGTCCACATCACCAACGAACTATCATGGTCCAAGCACACCAAGACAGTTGTGAAGAGGGCATGACAAAACCTATTTCCCCTCAGGAGACTGAATGGGTCCCCAGATCCTCAAAGTTCTACAGCTGCACCATCAAGAGCATCCTGACCGTTTCCATCATCGCCTGGTATGGCACGGCCTCCGAGTGCACGGCCTCCGACCGTAAGGAGCTACAGATGGTAGTGCGTGCGGTCCAATACATCACTGGGACCGAGCATCCTGCCATCCAGGACCTATATACTACGCAGTCTCAGAGGAAGGCCCAGAAAATTGTCAAAGACCCCAGTCGCCCAAGTCATACCGGAGTGCCAAGTTTAGGTTCAAAAGGCTCTTAAACTCTACCCCCCAAGCTATAAGGCTGCTGAACTATTAATCAAATGGCCACCTGGACAATTTACTTTGAAATGTCCTTGTTTCCCATGAAAACATACATGAAATGAGTTGCCAAATGAATAGGAAATATTGTCAAGACATTGACAAGGTTATAAATCATTTTTAATTTAAATAATAATTGGGTCCTTCAAACTTTGCTTTTGTCAAAGAATCCTCCATTTGCAGCAATTACAGCCTTGCAGACTTTTGGCATTCTAGTTGTCAATTTGTTGAGGTAAGCTGAAGAGATTTATTATTATATTATATTTCACCCCATGCTTCCTGAAGCACCTCCCACAAGTTTGATTGGCTCGATGGGCACTTCTTACCATACGGTCAAGCTGCTCCCACAACAGCACAATAGGTTTGAGATCCGGTGGCTGTGCTGGCCTCTCCATTATAGACAGAATACCAGCTGACTGCTTCTTCCCTAGATAGTTATTACATAGTTTGGAACTGTGTTTTGGGTCATTGTCCTGTTGTAGGAGGAAATTGGCTCCAATTAAGCGCCGTTCAAAGGGCATGGCATGGCGTTGCAAAATGGAGTGATAGCCTTCCTTCTTCAAGATCCCTTTTACCCTGTACAAATCTCCCACTTTACCACTACCAAAGCACCCCCAGACCATCACGCTTGACAGATGCCGTCAAGCACTCCTCCAGCATCTTTTCATTTTTTCTGTGTCTCACGAATATTCTTCTTGATGATCCTCAAACCTCAATTTAGATTTATCTGCCCATAACACTTTTTTCCAATCTTCCTCTGTCTGGTGTCTGTGTTCTTTTGCCCATCTTAATCTTATCTTTTTATTGGCCAGTCTGAGATATGGCTTTTTCTTTGCAACTCTGCCTAGAAGGTCAGCTTCCCGGGGTCACCGCCTCACTATTGACGTTGGTACTATTGAAAGAAGCTGCCAGTTGAGGACTTGTGAGGCATCTGTTTCTCAAACTATACACTCCAATGTACTTGTCCTCTTGCTCAGTTGTGCACCGGGGCCTCCCACTCTTATTATTCTGGTTAGAGACTGTTTGTGCTGCTCCGTGAAGGGAGTAGTACACAGCATTGTACGAGATCTTCAGTTTCTTGGCAATTTCTCACATGGAATAGCCTTCCTTTCTCAGAACAAGAATAGGCCGATGAGTTTCAGAAGAAAGGTCTTTGTTTCTGGTCATTTTGAGCCTGTAATGCTCCAGATACTCAACTAGTCTAAAGAAGGCCAATTTTATTGCTTCTTTAATCAGAACAATGGTTTTCAGCTGTGCTAACATCATTTCAAAAGGGGTTTCTATTGATCATTTAGCCTTTTAAAATGCTAAACTTGGATTAGCTTACACAACTGGAACACAGGAGTGATGGTTGCTGATAATGGGCCTCTGTACAACTATGTAGATATTCCTTTAAAAAATATTTGTTTCCAGCTACAAAAGTCATTTACAACATTAACAATGTCTACACTGTATTTCTGATTAATTTGATGATATTTTAATGGACAAAATGTGCTTTTCTTTCAAAAACGAGTTCTACGTGACCCTAAACTTTTGAACATTAGTGTACATGTGTAGAAACTACCCGTGACTAACCTGTTCCCCCGCACTTTGACTTGGTACCGCTACCGCCTGAATATAGCCTCTTTATTGTTATGTCATTTTGTTACTTTTATTTTTTTACTTTTATTTTTAGTAAATATTTTCTTAACCAACAATGCAGTTCAAGAAATAGAGTAAAGTATTTGGCGCACGGTATTTGGCGCATGTGACACATTTGATTTGATTAGTTCTCTGAGAGTGTGTCTGTGTACATTAGAGGTGTGTATTTTGTGGTCGTCTGTTATGTAACAGGTCATAAGAAGCAACTGAGAAAGATGAAGAGGATTATAGTTAAACCTGGTCTAGACGCAAAGCTTGCAGCCAACTCTTGACACATGGCAGTGTAATTCCTTGTGCAGTCGTCTACATGACAATGAATGTCTCAGGTTAAATGATTCTTCAATTCCTCCACTTAAACACCGTAGGCTAATTATGTCCCAATACAAAGCGCTGCATGGCATGTTCTGTAACAAATTCATTGATACCATATCTCCATCAGGGCCCAACAGCCCAGTCTGCTGCGCCTTCTGTGGTGCGGTCAGTAAGAGGACACAGATCGGTCGGCATCTCAATGACCTTTATGGTGTGTGTATGTCGGCGCACGGCAGCGAGCTGTGAGCACCCAGGGTCACCCATGGGAACGCTCAATACTGTCCTGATGGATGTCTCTCTGTGTGTATCTGTATCATACATGAGCCAGGGATGGGCCTGCCTGCTTGGATGCTGGCATTTAGCAGCAGCAGATGTCACTAGTGAAAAATGGAAGGGCTTAAGGGGGTGTTTGGTGCTGCGTACCCGCCTGCTTATGTGGCAAGCCAGACAGGAGCCTGGGCAGGATATAGCCACTACTGAGGCATGCAACCACGGGCAGGCGCCTTTCACTGGATGTTGATTTATCGCAGTGTTTATCTGATGGACTGAATGAAGTCATCTTGACCAGGGAGGTGTTTTTCTCCTCAGTAAATCACCTCCGACAGACGTGATGGACTCCCAGAGCAGTGTCATCTTGCCTGTCATTTCTGCATGATTGCAGAATGAGGATGTGTCTGTCTCCATGTTTGTCATGTATTATCTCTTTCTCTCTCGTGCTTCACTCTCCCTCCTTTTTCAACTCCCTCCTCACTCTCTCTCTCTCTCTCTCTCCTGTTCTCTCTCTACTATTTGTTCATGCCAACCCCATCCCTCTTTATCCCCCTGTGCTCTCCTCTCCTTTGGTCTTTGAAACCCCCAGGAAGACTTGGTGGCCGTGTGGCTATTTGAGGCCAGAGCATTGGGCATTCCATGCTGGGCAGGGTTTCTGAACAGGTGGCACTTATCTCTGCCCATCTGTCCCTGGTATGAGCAGCTGTCCCTTGGCTACTTTTCCCTTTCCACCTCCCTGCCATCTTTTCTCCAGACTGGGGGTCATGTTGCTTGGTTCCCATAGGTAAGATTTCCAACCTCTTTGTTTAGTAGTAGGTCAGGGAAGCCCACGGGAGCTAAGCACAGTCAGTGGAACACACCTGATGTCTCGGCAACAGTAACGCCTTTGTTCTTGCCAGGTTTTTGTGTGAAATGTGTTTTGTTTCAGGGGTGGGGGGACTGTAGGAGCTGGTAAGACTCACCTTGAGACCAGATCTTGATCATCCAGTTTCACATTTCTCATTAAAGTGACAATATGGAACTTTTTGGGAAACCTGACCAAATTCCCATAGAAAGATTTATAACTCACATATCATTCTACCTGAGAGCTAGTCTAAGAAGCAGTAGATCTGTTCTATATGCACTCTTTCTATGCTTCCCGTTAAGTTGAGTTTTTGCGTCTTTTACTTTCGGTTTTGTATACCAGCTTCGAACAGCTGAAACAACAATCATTTTGGTTATAGAAAATATATTTCACAGCGGTTTAAATGGTACAAAGATTATCTACACTATACTAGACTATTTTGTCACGAAGTGAAACTCGGTGTCACGTTCTGACCTTACTTCTTTTGTTATGTCTTTGTTTAAGTATGGTCAGGGCGTGAGTTGGGTGGGTTGTCTATGTTTGTTTTTCTATGAGTTGGTATTTCTGTGTTTGGCCTGGTATGGTTCTCAATCAGAGGCAGCTGTCAATCGTTGTCCCTGATTGAGAACCATACTTAGGCAGCCTGTTTTCACCCTTGATTTGTGGGTGACTATTTTTCAGTTTCAGTGTTTGCACCATTCGGGACTGTTTCGGTTTTCATTTTGATTCTCTTGTTATTTGGATTTTGTATTCATTTTCCATTAAATTACATTATGGATACATACCGCGCTGCATTTTGGTCCTCCGATCCTTCCTACTACTCCTCCTCAGAGGAGGAAGAAGAGACCCGTGACACTAGGCTAATAACTATTAGAGTTTTAGTAACCAGGAAATGACTGAGACATTTATGCATAGTGCAACTTTAATACTTACTGTCTCTGTTAATGAACTACAACTGGTCCATGAAAGATATCTGGAAATACCCAATGGTGACAATGTCTGTCAAAACTCTTAAAGGTTTTTGGCTGGAAGTTGTTTAATTAGGGTTAGTTGAGGGCAAGACTGTTGCTGGTCTGCAGTGTTTTCAGCCTCTGATGTTAGGAGTCTTAGGGAAGAAGGGAAATGACTGGACTAATTGGAATCAGCACTGGGTTCTGCTGCTCACAATCTCATACTGCAGCATGGCCAAGCTGTTACCCTGCAACAAAGACTTTTCCCTAATTCCTTAACACCCAGAAGTACTGAAGGTGTAGCCCCAATTGTGGATCTCTCACAAAGTTCAAACATGTTGTACTTTTTTATTTGTACTATAAAATATTTGGTTATGGTTTCATCATGGCTACGCAAAGATGTGTTCCAAGGCCTCTTCACTAAGGGTTGAAACTGTTTTTAAATTTATTAGTCTATCAAATTGAGAACACACTTTGCACACCTATTGACTCTAGCAACATTTGGGTGGCATTGTTGGATATGTCTCCAACCGGGAAAACAAGATGAAACAGTAAACAAGACACGACGAAGACCAGCAACAAGAAGGCGGATGCTAACCATCCACACAGAAATGGCTACACTACGCTCTGATTTCATTAATCCTAGTAAAAATGCCCTCTCTTAGATCAGTTAGGATCACCACTTAATTTTAAGAATGTGAAATGTCAGAATAATTGTAGGTTGAATGATTTATTTCAGCTTTTATTTCTTTCATCACATTCCCAGTGAGTCAGAAGTTTACATACACTCAATTAGTATTTGGTAGCACTGCCTTTACACTGTTTGACTTTGGTCAAACATTTCGGGTAGCCTTCCACAAGCATTCCACAATAAGTTGGGGGAATTCTTGCCCATTCCTCCTGACAGAGCTGGTGTAACTGAGTCAGGTTTGTAGGCCTCCTTGCTCGCACACACTTTTTCAGTTCTGCCCACAAATGTTTTATTGGATTAAGGTCAGGGCTTTGTGATGGCCACTCCAATACCTTGACTTTGTTGTCCTTAAGCCACAACTTTGGAAGTATGCTTGGGGTCATTGTCCATTTGGAAGACTCATTTGCGACCAAGCTTTCACTTCCTGACTGATGTCTTGAGATGTTGCTTCAATATATCCACATCATTTTCCTGCCTCATGATAACATAAATTATCTGAAGTGCACCAGTCCCTCCTGCAGCAAAGCACCCACACAACATGATGCTGCCACCCCCGTGCTTCACTGTTGGGATGGTGTTCTGTGGCTTGCAAGCCTCCCCCTTTTTTCTCCAAACATAATGATGGTCATTATGGCCAAATAGGTATATTTTTGTTTCATCAGACCCGAGGACATTTTTCCAAAAAGTACGATCTTTGTCCCCACGTGCAGTTGCAAACCATAGTCTGGCTTTTTTATTTCGGTTTTGGAGCAGTGGCTTCTTCCTTGCTGAGCGGCCTTTCAGGTTATGTCGATATAGGACTCGTTTTACTGTGGATGTAGATACTTTTGTCCCTGTTTCCTCCAGCATCTTCACAAGGTCCTCTGCTGTTGTTCTGGGATTGATTTGCACTTTTCGCACAAAAGTACGTTCTTCTCTAGGAGACAGAACGCGTCTCCTTCCTGAGCGGTATGACGGCTGCCTGGTCCCATGTGTCATGACGTTGTCCTGGGGGTAGGTTTATGACAGTCATAAATACCTCTTCCCCCCTTTTTCCTCTCTCTACCCTACTGATGTTACATTTGCAAACACCTTGGTTAACATAGAGATTCTGGGAACATCAGAAGGTTGGGGGAAAAAAGCTATATTCTGGTAATCCGACCAATTGAACGTATGAGGTGGTACTTAATGAATATGATGTCAGTTCGGTTGTCATCTGAGACATTCTCATCAATGATAAGATGACATAAACTCTACAGTGGAAAGTCTACACATCAGAGTCATTGGATTCACATGTAATTGTTGTTCAATTTAAATGTTTGAAAATCAAATTATTCGTGATGGGATGAAATGTGATTTTAGCTTCTAAAATGTGAGAATTGTTTTTTTATAAGGTTAGGGCTCTGCTCAATCAGTGGCCCGCTCCTGTGAAGGGACATGGGCTATACAACTTTTCAAACACGCCCTCCTCTCCCTTCCTATATAAAGCCTTGACGACAATATAACCTCCTGTTGTGAGGATGAGGGTCCGATGTCAGAATGGTTCAGATAATAACTACAGAACGAAGCAAACCTCAGCGTGAGCTTTGGTTGCGAATGGTATGGACTTTGAACTCTTATTCACTACAGAAGTGATACCTCCTAGCCGTTGAGTTAGCAACAGCAGCTGCAAACGTAGGTTAGGAAGGAACAGACAGAGTATCCTCTTTATCACACAACGACGTTACTACAACGTATCCAATTGAACACCAGAGACATTCTTCAAAGGACAAAGGACTCAGTTTGGCAACACGGCCTTCCATCTACCACCAACCAACCGAAGTGCAGCTCAGAGTAAATATTTATTGCATTTTCCTTTTCCAAATGGGCGGTCATTTAGAATGCAATACATACTGTATTTACAATAGAACAGCTTCACCCTTTGTTCCGCAGTCTTCCCGCTCTTTCACTCAAACCCAGACAATTTTCTTTTGCGTAACGAACTGTCATATCTGTTCCACCAGCTAGGGATGTTTTACTTTATGATGTAATTTGTAATCAAGTTATGATTTAATTATGTGTATGTGTAATTCTGTGTGATTAGTTAGGTATTTAGTAAATAAATAATTAAACCCAATTTTGTATTGCGGATTCAACTTGTTAGCCAGGATTTGTGCAGATAACCAAGAATTTACAACTTTCAGATGAGACTGAATTAAGGTGACGATAATATTGACTGCTATTGATGTAAAATATTACTAGTACTTTAAGAGTTTATTCGGAAGATAACAGCTCTATAAATATTATTTTGTGGTGCCCCGACTGTCTAGTTAATTACATTTACATGATTAGCTCAATCAGGTAATATTAATTACGGATAAATTATTTTATCGAATAGCATGTCATATCACTTAATCCGGCATAGCCAAAGACACGACACATGGTATTTACACTTGCGTACTACTGTTTGTACAGATGAACATGGTACCTTCAGGCATTTGGAAATTGCTCCCAAGGATGAACCAGACTTGTGGAGGTCTACAAATTTGTTTCTGAGGTCTTGGCTGATTTCTTTTGATTTTCCCATGATGTCAAGCAAACAGGCACTGATTTTGAAGGTAGGCCTTGAAATACATCCACAGGTACCTCTCCAATTGACTCAGATGATGTCAATTAGCCTACCAGAAGCTTCTAAAGCCATTTTCTGGAATTTTCCAAGCTGTTTAAAGGCACAATCAACTTAGTGTATGTAAACTTCTGACCCACTGGAATTGTGATACAGTGAGTTATAAGTGAAGTAATTTGTCTGTAAACAATTGTTGAAAAATGACTTGTCATGCACAAAGTAGATGTCCTAACCGAATTGCCAAAACTATAGTTTGTTAAACAAGAAATTTGTGGAGTGGTTGAAAAATGAGTTTTAATGACTCCAACCTAAGTGTATGTAAATTTCCGACTTCAATTGTACATGTAGGTAGCGTTAATTCAAATGACTGCACAGATGACCTAGATTTGGCGTTCCGGTACCACTTGCCTTGTGGTAGCAGAGAGAACAGTCTATGACATTTTTTAGGGCCTTCTTCTGACATCGCTTGGTATAGAGGTCCTGCATGGCAGGAAGCTTTTCCCCAGTGATGTACTGGTCTGTAGCCATCCTAGGTAGTGATGCAACCAGTTAGGATGCTCTCGACGGTGCAGCTGTAGAATCTTCTGAGGACCCATGCCAAATCTTTTCCGCAAATAGGTTTTGTCGGGCCCACTTCACGACTGTCATGGTGTGCTTGGACCATGTTAGTTTGATGTGGACACCAAGGAACTTGAAGCTCTCAACCTGCTCCACTGCAGCCCTGTCGATGAGAATGGGGGCCTGCTCTGTCCTCTTTTTCCTGTAGTCCACAATCATCTCCTTTGTCTTGACCACGTTCAGGGATAGGTTGTTATTCTGGCACCACACTGCCAGGTCTCTGACCTCCTCCCCATAGGCTGTCTCGTTGTTGTCTGTGATCAGGCCTACCACTGTTGTGTCACCGGCAATTTAATGATGCTGTTGGAGTCGTGCCTGGCCGTGCAGTCATGAATGAACAGGGAGTGCAAGAGGGGGCTGAGCACGCACCCCTGAGGGCCCCTGTGTTGAGGATCAGCGTGGAGAGAGTTGCAGAGGGAGATGTTTAGTCCCAGGGTCCTTAGCTTATTGATGAGCTTTGAGGGCACTATGGTGTTGAATGCTGAGCTGTAGTCAATGAATAGCATTCTCATACAGGTGTTCCTTTTGTCCAGGTGGGAAAGGGCAGTGTGGAGTGCAATAGAGACTCCATCATCTGTGGATCTGTTGGGTCGGTATGCAAATTGCAGGGGGTCTAGGGTTTCTGGAATGATGGTGTTGATGTGAGCCATGACCAGCCTTTCAAAGCCCTTCATGGCTGCAGACGTGAGTGCTACAGGTCGGTAATCATTTCAGCAGGTTACCTTAGTGTTCGTGGGCACAGGCACGATGGTGGTCTGCTTAAAACATGTTGGTATTACAGACTCGGACAGGGAGAGGTTGAAAATGTCAGTGAAGACACTTGCTAGTTGGTCAGCGCATGCTCGCAGTACACAACCTGGTAATATGTCTGGCCCTGCAGCCTTGTGAATGTTGACCTGTCTAAAGGTCTTACTCACATCGGCTGCCGAGAGCGTGATCACACAGTCTTCCAGTACAGCTGGTGCTCTCATGTATATTTCAGTGTTATTTGCCTCGATGCGAGCATAGAAGTAGTTTAGCTCGTCCGGCAGGCTCGTGTCACTGGTCAGCTCTCAGCTGTGCTTCCCTTTGTAGTCTGTAATGGTTTGCAAGCCCTGCCACATCCGACGAGCGTCAGAGCCGGTGTAGTACGACTCGAACTTAGTACTGTATTGAGGCTTTGCCTGTTTGATGGTTTGTCGGAGGGCATAGCGGGATTTCTTATAAGCTCTAGCCTTTAGCTCAGTGCAGATGTTGCCTGTAATCTATGGCTCTGGTTGGGGTATGTTCACGACTGTACAGTCACTGTGGGGATGACGACGACATCGATGCACTTATTTATGAAGCCAATGACAGATGTGGTGTACTCCTCAATGCCATTGGAGGAATCCCGAAACATATTCCAGTCTGTGCTAGCAAAACAGTCCTGTAGTTTAGCATCTGCTTCATTTGACCACTTTTTTATTGATCTAGTCACTGGTGCTTCCTGCTTTCATTTTTGGTTTTAAGCAGGAATCAGGAGGATGGAATTATGGTCAGATTTGCCAAATGGAGGGAGAGGTTTGTATGTATCTCTGTGTGTGAAGTATAGGCGGTCCAGAGTTCTTTTCCCTCTGGTTGCACATTTAACATGCTGATACAAATTTGTTAAAACTGATTTAAGTTTCCCTGCATTAAATTTCCCAGATACTAGGAGCACCGCCTCTGGGTGAGCGTTTTCTTGTTTTCTTATGGCGGAATACAGCTCATTCAATGCTATCTTGGTGCCAGCCTCTGACTGTGGTGGTATGTAAAACAGCTACATAGAATATAGATGAAAACTCTCTCGGTAGGTAGTGTGGTCTGCAGCTTATTATGAGAAACTCTACCTCGGGCGAGCAATAGCACCAGCTGTGGTTTACAAAAATACATAGACCTCCACCCCTTGTCTTACCAGACGCCACTGTTCTATTCTGCCAGTACATCGTATAACCAGTCAGCTGTATGTTGATATTGTTGTCGTTCAGCCACGACTCCGTGAAGCATAAGATGTTACAGTTTTTAATGTCCCGTTGGTAGTTTAATCTTCCCAGTAACTAAGTAATGTAAGTGCCTTGAGTGAAGTCGGTAAAGTGTGTCACGAGCAGCACAGTTTATCAGGTCCTTACTAAATTGCTCTGACACTCTGACAGGTTAGCATAATTCTCACCTCTCCATACATGTCAGCTGTTCCCTGGTTGTTGCTCACCCTCTCGTTCCCTCCCTCCCTCCATCTTCACACGCACAACAACAGGTGCTCCTTCAATACAAAGAACTGAAGGCAGTTCCCTGACATTCATCAGCCTGTTCAACACCAAGCTTTTCACTAAGCATTCAGGCTGATGCTGATGTAGTGCGACTATAGGATGTCTTGTGAGGACTCGTATTGCATGCAATACATCATCTCTCCTATTACCACAACCAAATGTATCTGCCATGTATGTCAGCTCTGAAGTGTCCTCTCCAAAACACACACCACCCCTTCCCCTCTCGTCAGCGATGTTGACAGCAGGCCTGAGAGACTGTCTCTGAGCTCAGTAGGCCAGTTAGAATATTAACACGCAGCCCCCTCCCTCTTCCTCCCCTTTCTCCTGCTCATTCGTCTCCTCTCTTCCTCCCCTCTCTCACTCTTCCCGCTGTCTGCCTGCTGAAAAGGCATTTAGGGTTCTCATGGCACACAACCAGCCTTTGTGAAAATGTAAAGAATTCCCCAGTTCAATTCCCCTATCCTGCTTTTCTCTAGTCTTGCATGGTAATTCTACCCCACACAGAGCATCTTACCCAACAGCCAAGCTCAAAGCAAGGCTTAATTTAAAAAAGGCAATGCAATGGGATGTGCAAGGAAAGGAGGAAAGGGGGTAGTGGTTTCATCAACACATACAGAAATGTCATTTGGAAGAGAGCCTGATGTTTCTCTTGCTTATCTTGTTGTGTTCTTAAGCTTCATTGCCAGCACGGCACCCCTGGAAGCATTCTGACACAGTAAAACTGCTGACCCCTGGACATTTCCTAAGTCCTCTTGGCTTCGTATTAGATCATTCTACCCTTTCCCTTCGGTTCCCTTCCTAGTTCAGAGGGACACCTACTGCTCCTGGAAGATGCAGTGAGAAGAACAGACCCATGTTAGTCTGCATGTCTCTTCTCTGATTCGTATTGCTCGGGGGACTGTTCTTCTCTGGGAGACTTGTTCAGCTGTAGCTTTGGCAATCTTCTGGTCTATGGGAGGATTTGAAGGCTCCGGTTTGGCAAACCTTAGGCATGGGGTTTAGTGGCTTTAAAGGCTTTAGAGTTACTTTCTCTTTAGTCAAACTCAAAACACATTCACATCTCTAAGGAACAGCCAAATGAAAGTGTGACTCTCCACTTTTTGAGGCATGTCTGAAGTCAACAAAGTAAAGTACAATATAGGTTACCCACCCAGTGCATGTTCAGAGTGATACTTTAGCTTGGTGCATTCACGAGATAAAGATGAAAGACAAAGTCCAAGTAGGCTAGGTCTCTACTTGTCTTCTGTTATGATGTGTGGCTCATTCACGAGATAAAGATGAACGACAAAGTCCAAGTAGGCTAGGTCTCTACTTGTCTTCTGTTATGATGTGTGGCTCATTCACGAGATAAAGATGAACGACAAAGTCCAAGTAGGCTAGGTCTCTACTTGTCTTCTGTTATGATGTGTGGCTCATTCACGAGACAAAGATGTTCCAAAATTTATTGGTACGGTCTTTAAAATGAGTGTGAGGCGTAGAGATGAGATCTGGAGATATGTTTATGTAGGCCTAGCTCTTCCTACAAATGTCAACAAGCCACATTCAGAGTAGCACAGTCCACCTATAGATGACGACGTCGTCGTTGTTGTTGTGCATGGGAGCACTTCGTCTCAGCGTCCATGTGTATTAGAAGATGCCCCAGGCCAGTTGGAGACTAGCTGACCACACCACTGCTGATGTCTCCCTGGGGACTGCCACTGCTACCTCCCTGCCTCTCCCTCTGTGTCAGCACTATTACTGCCACTATGTCACCCAAAGGTCATACGGACCATTCCAGACCCTGCTCCTGTTTCATAATCTATGTCCAGAAGTTTGCATAATCAATTCACTCACTCTCCACAGTAATCCCGCGTAACCACCCTTCACTCAATTGTCGTAAGAGTCAAAAGTGGCAGGGCATGACACCACTCCCCCTCCCCCACGTATCACACGGTCTGTTTGGGCTATAAACAGCACTGCAGAATTCAGCACTGTCGGCACAGTTTCTCCTCAGGCCAGAGACTGTGTTTTTCCAGGCTAACTCTGTCCTTCCTCCTGTCTACAAGGCTTTACAGAGATGGCTGTTTGACAGAGAGCCTCGTGAAACTTTGACCCCCAACCCTGACCCACCCTTAATAGCCTGGACTCCAAACTGAATATTGCTCTGTTTCAGTATGGATTCCAGCGATATTCAGTGTGAGTTCGTACAGATTCCAGGCTACCTGCCGAAACCATTCTATAACACTCCAGAATTTGGATGCTTCTCAGGACCAGACTGGGACTGGAGGCGGTCGATAGCTACAGATCCTATTCCATCAAGAGCTGAATTAAATACTGGGCTTCCAACAAGAGTGGTGTTAGAATGTAATTTGCGTTTAGAGCAGCATAGCTCTCCTGTGCATCTCCTAGTTTGAAGGCTTTTCATTTTGGGCCTCCCTGGCTGACTGTTGCAGTGCTGAGGTGGAAGGAATGCAGTGGACACATTCCTCGTGTTGAGTGATCCGCTGTGGAAAGAGGCTCATGGGAATAATGGGATGTAACGGTGTGGAGGACGACAGAGGCCTCTGTCTCTCTGTTTCACTGATTTTAACGAGGGCCTAATATGCAGAAAAGCGCACACACAACATCCCAGACAGTAAAACACCTCTCCTTAACCTGGAGGAGAGGATTAGACCAACATCCCAGACAGTAAAACACCTCTCCTTAACCTGGAAGAGAGGATTAGACCAACATCCCAGACAGTAAAACACCTCTCCTTAACCTGGAGGAGAGGATTAGACCAACATCCCAGACAGTAAAACACCTCTCCTTAACCTGGAGGAGAGGATTAGACCAACATCCCAGACAGTAAAACACCTCTCTTTCACCTGGAGGAGAGGATTAGACCAACATCCCAGACAGTAAAACACCTCTCTTTAACCTGGAGGAGAGGATTAGACCAACATCCCAGACAGTAAAACACCTCTCTTTAACCTGGAGGAGAGGATTAGACCAACATCCCAGACAGTAAAACACCTCTCCTTAACCTGGAGGAGAGGATTAGACCAACATCCCAGACAGTAAAACACCTCTCCTTAACCTGGAGGAGAGGATTAGACCAACATCCCAGACAGTAAAACACCTCTCCTTAACCTGGAGGAGAGGATTAGACCAACATCCCAGACAGTAAAACACCTCTCTTTAACCTGGAGGAGAGGATTAGACCAACATCCCAGACAGTAAAACACCTCTCTTTAACCTGGAGGAGAGGATTAGACCAACATCCCAGACAGTAAAACACCTCTCTTTAACCTGGAGGAGAGGATTAGACCAACATCCCAGACAGTAAAACACCTCTCCTTAACCTGGAGGAGAGGATTAGACCAACATCCCAGACAGTAAAACACCTCTCCTTAACCTGGAGGAGAGGATTAGACCAACATCCCAGACAGTAAAACACCTCTCCTTAACCTGGAGGAGAGGATTAGACCAACATCCTAGACAGTAAAACACCTCTCCTTAACCTGGAGGAGAGGATTAGACCAACATCCCAGACAGTAAAACACCTCTCTTTAACCTGGAGGAGAGGATTAGACCAACATCCCAGACAGTAAAACACCTCTCCTTAACCTGGAGGAGAGGATTAGACCAACATCCCAGACAGTAAAACACCTCTCTTTCACCTGGAGGAGAGGATTAGACCAACATCCCAGACAGTAAAACACCTCTCCTTAACCTGGAGGAGAGGATTAGACCAACATCCTAGACAGTAAAACACCTCTCCTTAACCTGGAGGAGAGGATTAGACCAACATCCCAGACAGTAAAACACCTCTCCTTAACCTGGAGGAGAGGATTAGACCAACATCCCAGACAGTAAAACACCTCTCCTTAACCTGGAGGAGAGGATTAGACCAACATCCCAGACAGTAAAACACCTCTCCTTAACCTGGAGGAGAGGATTAGACCAACATCCCAGACAGTAAAACACCTCTCCTTAACCTGGAGGAGAGGATTAGACCAACATCCCAGACAGTAAAACACCTCTCTTTCACCTGGAGGAGAGGATTAGACCAACATCCCAGACAGTAAAACACCTCTCTTTAACCTGGAGGAGAGGATTAGACCAACATCCCAGACAGTAAAACACCTCTCCTTAACCTGGAGGAGAGGATTAGACCAACATCCCAGACAGTAAAACACCTCTCTTTAACCTGGAGGAGAGGATTAGACCAACATCCCAGACAGTAAAACACCTCTCCTTAACCTGGAGGAGAGGATTAGACCAACATCCCAGACAGTAAAACACCTCTCTTTAACCTGGAGGAGAGGATTAGACCAACATCCCAGACAGTAAAACACCTCTCTTTAACCTGGAGGAGAGGATTAGACCAACATCCCAGACAGTAAAACACCTCTCCTTAACCTGGAGGAGAGGATTAGACCAACATCCTAGACAGTAAAACACCTCTCCTTAACCTGGAGGAGAGGATTAGACCAACATCCCAGACAGTAAAACACCTCTCCTTAACCTGGAGGAGAGGATTAGACCAACATCCCAGACAGTAAAACACCTCTCTTTAACCTGGAGGAGAGGATTAGACCAACATCCCAGACAGTAAAACACCTCTCCTTAACCTGGAGGAGAGGATTAGACCAACATCCCAGACAGTAAAACACCTCTCTTTAACCTGGAGGAGAGGATTAGACCAACATCCCAGACAGTAAAACACCTCTCCTTAACCTGGAGGAGAGGATTAGACCAACATCCTAGACAGTAAAACACCTCTCTTTCACCTGGAGGAGAGGATTAGACCAACATCCCAGACAGTAAAACACCTCTCTTTAACCTGGAGGAGAGGATTAGACCAACATCCCAGACAGTAAAACACCTCTCTTTCACCTGGAGGAGAGGATTAGACCAACATCCCAGACAGTAAAACACCTCTCCTTAACCTGGAGGAGAGGATTAGACCAACATCCCAGACAGTAAAACACCTCTCTTTCACCTGGAGGAGAGGATTAGACCAACATCCCAGACAGTAAAACACCTCTCTTTCACCTGGAGGAGAGGATTAGACCAACATCCCAGACAGTAAAACACCTCTCTTTCACCTGGAGGAGAGGATTAGACCAACATCCCAGACAGTAAAACACCTCTCTTTCACCTGGAGGAGAGGATTAGACCAACATCCCAGACAGTAAAACACCTCTCTTTCACCTGGAGGAGAGGATTAGACCAACATCCCAGACAGTAAAACACCTCTCCTTAACCTGGAGGAGAGAGGAGTACATTATACTTATTCAATAACTTTTAGTTGTTAATCGTTCTGTTAACTCTATGTTGGTACTGTAGTGCTCATCATAGAGAACGTTCGGGCAGTGATACTGACAGTTCAGATGGTGGGATCTTTTCGGTGCGATTTCCTCATGGTCCACTTTGCGTACAGGAAAGTCTGAATTTACACCACTTTAATAAGCACAGCAAGCAGTCGTCTCGTTAAATTTGCATTGCAGAATTCTGCCCGCATCCACTTCAGAGGTTGCAATGTGTAAACTCCTCTTATCCCAAACAAGCAGACAGATTTCTGCTGTGAAGGTTTACTTCCTGACCAGTATTTGTTATTTTAATCAGAAGCAGATTTCTTGTTTGTTTAACACCTCTGGAACTGGCTTTATGGTGACTGTGGAATTCCACTCATGTGGGAGTTATCTCACTAAGATTCATTGCTTCCTTCCATCAATATATGTTTGTACTCTATAGCTGTTATTGAGTCTAACAAAAGTACAGCCCTAACTTGTTTTAGTAGGCTGTAGATCACAGGAAGTTGGTGGCACCTTAATTGGAGAGAACGGGCTCGTGGTAATTGCTGGAGCAGAATAGGTGGAATGGTATCAAATACATCAAACACATGGTTTCCATGGTGCCATTCCATCCACTCCATTCCGGACATTATTTTGAGCCGTCCTCCCCTCAGCAGCCTCCACTGCTGTAGATCCACATTGGTGGGTAGCACTGAGCATTGATGCTATCAATTATCAGACCAGCGGTGTCAATTTGCTAAGTGGATGTTTTTAAGGTCAATTCCACAATATATCGATTTTTCAGTTTGTATATATAGACTTTGCTTATTTCACTGACTCTGCATATTACCCATATACTGTAAAGCATTGCTTCTGCCTCTTTTCTCTATAAGGTGTCTTTGGAGGTTACAGGGATAAGTTAAGGCCCGATTTATAGTTGACTACAGCAGCATAGGCCTTGAGGTTTGCCGTGTGTATGAGTGCTGCATGTTCGAGGGTTGTCAGATTCAGTCCAACCTCACCATTGCTGTGAAACCTGATCTTTGTCCATCGTGGCATTTCTGTCCATACAGCAGAGCATTTTCAACATGATATTAAAAGATTTAGGGATTACGGTCTCAGCGTTGCAGTGGGCCAGATCCAGCTTGTGACCAGGCTGGGAAGTCTGCTGACAAGCTGACTGATAGAACCCACAAGGCAGACGACTGCTTCTGTTGACCTGTCACTCAGGGGGCCTCAAAGGATAATTTATCAACTAGGCCGAAGGTCCCAGGGGTGCCCGTCTGTGATGCCAGGCAAAAGACACAGCAGACCTCCCCACCTATCCATTTTTCTACTCGATTCATTTAGCAGACACTCTTATCTAGAGCGACTTACAGTCAGTGCATTCTCGTCTTAAGATGGCTAGCTTTCCCGTCGTGTAAGTCTCCTATCAATCAGGGGAAATGTAGAGAAGTAATCACTGTTGCTATTTAGCCCCTCATCAGATACATTTGATATGCTTGTTGGGTGCAATTACACAACAGCATGGTGTGTTCAAAATCTCTAAGCGATGCTTGTGTTGTAGTTCAGGAGAAAATGTCCCTGTGGTGGTTTTACCTCGACATCTCTCACACCACAACCCAGTCCCCTCCGCTTTAGACAGACACTAACAGTCTCTGCTGGATTCCCAAGCATACGTACGTCTGCAATGAAAGCAGTGACTGTGTTTGGGCCACAGAGATCAGGGCCATAGAGGAACAACCAGCCCTCATCACTCAGCTCTTTACTGCTCAGAACAGAAAGCTGTTTGGCAGTTAGTTACACAGACCAGACCAGGGCCCATATCCACAAAGAGTCTGAGTGCATATCTAGATTTGAACCCCAAAAAGTACTGCTTTATATCATTTCCTTTCTGTTCCCTTTTTAAACCTGTGAAATAACGTTTTTTTTAAAACATTTATCTCATTACATTACATCGGTCAGACTCTACTCGCAGTACTAAGATAGTGCCTGATTTCAAGCTCATTGTGCGTGTTAGGAATAGTATGCAGACAGACATGAGTGTCCTCAGATTCCCCCCCAGCTCTCTGCTGTGCATCAGTAAATATTCACAACCAGTTTCAAGGTTATTGTAGCAACGGCTGGTTGCTAACAAATAATACAAGCTTCTCCCCAGCCTCCCAGCTAGCTCAGCAGGCCTCTGATTTATGTGCGGATTCAGACACAACTGTGATTCCCTCCATGGGACAATTTCCTCTCCGGCATCTCACAGATGCAACTCCACGTACTGCTGCATTTTTAACAGGTGTTGTAACTTTTTATCTTTTTTTTTTCACTGTGAAATCTTTTTTTTTTTTTTTTTTTTTTTACAAATTAGCAAATGAAATTACTCCTCCAATCTGTGCTGATAGAGCAGGCAAGCTAGTTGTTTACGAGCGTAATGGACAAGTGTAGCCTATGGCGCAAGATGCAACTGAAATTTTGCAGGTTGAAATAGAGCGAGAAAGTTTGAGGAGGAGGCTCGAAGGCTGGACATCTTATGACCTGCATCATCTGACTTAAGTCCACAGAATTATACAGTCGTGGCCAAAAGTTTTGAGAATGACACAAATATTAATTTTCACAAAGTCTGCTGCCTCCGTTTGTATGATGGCAATTTGCATATACTCCAGAATGTTATGAAGAGTGATCAGATGAATTGCAATTAATTGAAAAGTCCCTCTTTGTCATGCAAATGATCTTAATCCCCCCCCAAAAAAACATTTACACTGCATTTCAGCCCTGCCACAAAAGGACCAGCTGACATCATGTCAGTGATTCTCTCGTTAACACAGGTGTGAGTGTTGACGAGGACAAAGCTGGAGATCACTCTTGTCATGCTGATTGAGTTCGAATAACAGACTGGAAGCTTCAAAAGGAGGGTGGTGCTTGGAATCATTGTTCTTCCTCTGTCAATCATGGTTACCTGCAAGGAAACATGCCGCCATCATTGCTTTGCGCAAAAAGGGCTTCACGGCCAAGGATATTGCTGCCAGGAAGATTGCACCTAAATCAACCATTTATCAGATCACCAAGAACTTCAAGGAGAGCGGTTCAAATGTTGTGAAGAAGGCTTCAGGGCGCCCAAGAAAGTCCAGCAAGCACCAGGACCGTCTCCTAAAGTTGATTCAGCTGCGGGATCGGGGCACCACCAGTACAGAGATTGCTCAGGAATGGCAGCAGGCAGGTGTGAGTGCATCTGCACGCACAGTGAGGTGAAGACTTTTGGAGGATGACCTGGTGTCAAGAAGGGCAGCAAAGAAGCCATTTCTCTCCAGGAAAAACATCAGGGAAAGACTGATATTCTGCAAAAGGTACAGGGATTGGACTGCTGAGGACTGGGATAAAGTCATTTTCTCTGAATCCCCTTTCCGATTGTTTGGGGCATCCGGAAAAAGGCTTGTCTGGAGAAGACGAGGTGAGGCTACCCTCAGTCCTGTGTCATGCCAACAGTAAAGCATCCTGAGACCATTCATGTGTGGGGTTGCTTCTCAGCCAAGGGAGTGGGCTCACTCACAATTTTGCCTAAGAACACATCCATGAATAAAGAATGGTACCAACACATCCTCCGAGCGCAACTTCTCCCAACCATCCAGGAACAGTTTGGTGATGAACAATGCCTTTTCCAGCATGATGGAGCACATTGCCATAAGACAAAGGTGATAACTAAGTGGCTTGAGGAACAAAACATCAATATGTTGGGTCAATGGTCATTAAACTCCCCAGACCTTAA
Organism: Oncorhynchus keta; assembly: GCF_023373465.1. Lineage (NCBI taxonomy): Eukaryota > Metazoa > Chordata > Actinopteri > Salmoniformes > Salmonidae > Oncorhynchus > Oncorhynchus keta. Next base: position 19,543,011 of record NC_068428.1, read on the forward strand.
TCCCATTGAGAACTTGTGGTCAATCCTCAAGAGGCTGGTGGACAAACAAAAACCCAGAAATTCTGACAAACTCCCAGCATTGATTATGCAAGAATGGGCTGCCATCAGTCAGGATGTGGCCCAGAAGTTAATTGACAGCATGCCAGGGCGGATTGCAGAGGTCTTGAAAAAGAAGGGTCAACACTGCAAATAGACTCTTTGCATCAACTTCATGTAATTGTCAATAAAAGCATTTGACACTTATGAAATGCTTGTAATTATACTTCAGTATTCCATAGTAACACTGAAGCAGCAAACTTTGTGGAAATTAATGTGTGTGTCATTCTCAAAACGTTTGGCCCCGACTGTACATAGGAGGAGTGGCTTCTATGGAGGAACTTTGAATGTCCTTTGAGCGGGCTAGCTAGCCTATAGCATCCTTTACTAGCTCTGAAATGTGAATCCATTCTTCTCTAGCGAATATAAAAAAATCTCCCTATCTTCTGAATTATGCTCGTAACATCAGTACAGTAACCTGACGTTCGGAGGGGGGAGTGGCAGGTAGCGTAAACATGCCCGCGCACACACCGGCAAAGATTTTCAGCTTGCAGGCAGACATTGGAATATGTTTCTGAGTGTCAGAGTGAGGTTGGGGGGGGGGGGGGGAGAAGAGACTAGAAAGAAAAGCCTGGGACATAAGATAATGTTATTAACCGGTTCCCATGCTTTTAAAATAAGTAATGGTCCGGTACACTAAAGATCACTTTCATTCACGATTCTGTTCCTTGGAAGAATGTCATCCTGGTGATCTGCAAGGCCCTGTGCCCTCCCTCCCTCTGCAAGGTTAAGAGACTTGGCCTACAGTGAGCTGTGTTTAGTACCAACCCACCAGACTACTGACCTGGGCTGGACCGGGTCTTCATTCAGTGTTTTTAGCAGAGCAGGATGTTTTTAACCCAGGACAAAAGGACACACACACACAATGCATCTGAGAGGCAGAAGGATGTCTCCCTAATCCTGAAAATCCACTGGCCCATTTCCCTGCGTTGGAATGAAAGGGCCACGTCACCATAGAAACAGGATCAATGGACCATAAGGATAAAATGTTAACTGGGGAGGGAGAGAGCTCTTTTTATTAAGTAGTGATATATTTGATCGCTGTCTTAAGACAGTGACTTGTTTATTGTGTTGGTGGGTTTTTGTTTCAGTCACAGTTGCCAGTTTCTCATCCTCTTGTTCTCGTCAGTCCACTCTCATGGTGGTGCCATCTTCCCCATGGATACAGGAGAAAGTCCCAGAGGACGGGCAAGGGTGCTTTGGTTGGGGGGGTTACGGACGGATGGACTCAAAATCTACCTTTAGATCACTGTCTATGGGCAACTTCATCCTACTCTGGCAAGGATGCCACAATCCTTTCAGCTCCTGTAGTCTGAGGGTCAGCAAATGTCAAAGTATTAATTAATCCTCTTACAATAGTTGTGAAGGTTTAGGATGGGGGTTCAGTGAATATGGATTCTAATTGGGTACTGATTTAGGACCCCAGTGTTCCTGTAAACTCCTCCTAGCCCTGGCGGTCTGGAAAGGGACCTTGTGACCTTTTGGTCCTTGACATATAACACACTAAAGTATTGACCCACATTTCCTATTTGAATTAGGTTGGCCTTTCAGAATGGAGTCTGACGAATGAATATGATGAGGCAGTGCTTCACACTCTGTATGATAAGACCTATATCATGTCTCTCTGTGAAGAAGTCAAGGGTCTATCATTATGTCACATGGTTCCATTGATTTAGCTAAAGACTTGGACTGAGTTGGATGATACAGCTTTACAGACAAATATACATTGGCTTGTCCGTCAGTCATATCTAAAATGTCCTCCTTGCTCACCGGACCAACATATCAGAGCGCTGTACTGCGAGTGCTAAAGGGTTGTTGGGCAGGGGTAGGATGGGTTTGGAGCAAGGGAGGAGCCCTGAGAGGTGAGAGATGAGGTGGTGGGGTGCTCTCTCTCAGAAAAGCCCCTGGACAAAACCGTCCCAATGACGCCTTTCAGTCAGCATGTTTATTCCTGGGGTGAGGGATTCATTCTGTGGAGGGCTGCCTGAGTGCCCGATTTAGCCCCCTGGAGGAGGGGTCATAGTGACAGCAGGCCCGTCGGAGCCTCTAGTCTACACAGTCGCCTCACTGTTGCTGTCGGGCAGTTCTTTGGACACCTCTCTGGACCTCGCAGGACACAGACGAAGGCCGACCCTCTCAGACAGACAGACGTTTCTCAGTTGTTGGTGCTGGATACACCTGTTGCTGCCTCCACCGCCATGACACGTGACTCGTAAGTCCTTGCTGTGGCAATTCTGTCGAGCAGGGGAAGAGTGGGAAGGGAACGTAGTGGGTTTGAAATGTTAGCAAGCGGTTTCCTTTGAGTCCTCTTCTTCCATATGTCTCTGTTTTAAGATGGCTCTAGAGTTGACCTAGTCAGTGACTACATTATTCCCAGTTTGGATTAGGGCAGAGTCTGTCTGTGCTGATTTCATAGCTGCTGACTGGTGAGCCTCTCTACTCTCCGTCCCAGAACTGATTCATTAATAGAGCCTAGTCTAATAGGGGCTTCTTTCTACCAGCAGAATAGCTCATATTAATAGACCATGTCCTCTTAGAATCCATTCAGATCTAGTTCCTGTCCAGTTACAGGACAGTATTTCTCCTGTGATGAAGTGACTGGAGCATTCAGCTGCTTGCTGCTGTGGGTCTATATTTATTGATGCACACTCGGTACAAGTTCATAAAAAGCCTTTTAGTTAAGTCCTAAACTGGGGGTGTGCATGAGTGTTCATGTATGTACTGTAAATATGTATGTACACTGCTGTTCAAAAGTTTGGGATCACTTAGAAATGTCCTTATTTTTTAAAGAAAATGTATTTTTTTTGTCTGTTAAAATAACATCAAATTGATCAGAAATACAGTGTAGACATTGTTAATGTTGTAAATGACTATTGTAGCTGGAAACGGCTGATTATTAATGGAATATCTACATAGGTGTACGGAGGCCCATTATCAACAACCATCACTCCTGTATTCTAATGGCACGTTGTGTTACCTAATCCAAGTAAGATAATTTTAAAAGGCTAATTGATCATGAGAAAACCCTTTTGCAATTATGTTAGCACAGCTGAAAACTGTTGATCTGATTAAAGAAGCAATAAAATTGGCCTTCTTTAGACTAGTTGAGTATCTGGAACATCAGCATTTGTGAGTTCTCGATTACAGACTCAAAATGGCCAGAAACAAAGACCTTTCTTTTAAAACTCGTTAATCTATTCTTGTTCTGAGAAAGGAAGGCTATTCCATGCGAGGAATTTCCAAGAAACTGAAGATCCCGTACAATGCTGTGTACTACTCCCTTCACAGAACAGAGCAAACTGGCTTTAACCAGAATAGAAAGAGGAGTGGGAGGCACCGGTGCACAACTGAGGAAGAGGACAAGTACATTAGAGTGTCTAGTTTGAGAAACAAACGCCTCACAAGTCCTCAACTTGCAGCTTCATTAAGTATTTCCCACAAAACACCAGTATCCACATCAACAGTGAAGGGGTGACTCCGGGACACTGGCCTTCTAGGCAGAGTTGCAAAGAAAAAGCCATATCTCAGACTGGCCAATAAAAATAAAATATTAAGATGGGCAAAAGAACACAGACACTGGACAGAGGAACTCTGCCTAGAAGGCCAGCATTCTGGAGTCGTCTCTTCATTGTTGACATTGAGACTGGTGTTTTGTGGGTACTATTTAATGAAGCTGCCAGTTGAGGACTTGTGAGGCGTCTGTTTCTCAAACTAGACACTCTAATGTACTTGCCTTCTTGCTCGTACAAATTAAGGTGTGTTTATCCCTATTTCGTCCCGTTCGCTTCATTTAAGATTTTTTTTCCCCCCAACCGAATCGCCGGAATGAATACACCCCATATCACACAAAAAAACACAGTTCACTTTCATAGCAGCCACATATAAACAGTATGATCATTTTGCTTGTTGTGGAATTCCTTCTCACATGTACACTCCTCTTACCTTTTCCCTTCACGTGTGGATAGCTGTAGCCAGTTAGCTAACATAGCATCCCTCTCTGTTTGAGCCATATGTTTGAGTAGGCCAAACTAACTAGCTGCATTGGCTACACCATGGTGCTACCCTGCAGAGTTCTATTGAGGCAACTGTAGACCTTCATTGGAAAACAGTGTTTTAATACATTATTTGGTGATGTTAATATATCTAGTATAGTGAAACATTTAAAAAAGTGATCCTTTTTTAAATAAAACTATTTTTATTTTTATGAAACTCTTCCTCCTCTGAGAAGCCTCCACTGATGTATATGTACTGTATGTTCAGCCATGTGTTCTATATGTAGGTGTTTTACATTAGTGTACAGGACAATGGGACGTGGTATAATGTGTATATTGTCTTTCGTTGTGTGCTGTGCTGTTCTACAGAACACGTGTATCAGCTGCTGAAGTGAAGCTGTAGCCTCCCCCGGGTTTGTGGAATCAATTTCACTTAATTGCCGTAGCTGTGTGTTTTGTCTCGCTCCCCCAGCTGCACTTTAGAGAGCCCTCCCCGGTTGCCTCTGAGGAGATGCAGCTACAGAAAATGGGACACATTGCCATATGTCAAAGGCATGAACAGATGGCGTTAGGGTGGTAGTCCATTTCATCAAGAGTTAGCATATAGATCACCGTTGCTTTATGGAACCGGTGTGACAGTCAACTTCTTGTTATTGAGGGACTGGTTGAGCCATTTTCTCAAGACACGTTTTTATGGGGTGTTATATTCCTGGTTGAGTTGGTTATGAACTTGTTCGGCATGGTTGTTTTTCTTCTTGCATCACTATAATTGTTTATCTCTTCATGGCCAAACCATAGTGAGAACTTTGTTGTATTCTTCTTCCCCCACAGACACTTGTTTCAAAGCAGTCTCTGGCTTATGACAACAGTACCTAGCAACAATGACATCATCGATCAGACTGCAGCTGGAGAGGATGCCAATAGAACAACAACAACAACATCAGGAGTTAGATATTGAGCTAAACATTAGCACTAGAGATGTGGGGTGTGGTAGTAGTCCTGTCCACAAGCCAGCTCTCTAGCAATTAGCCTGGGGACAAGGTTATGTAGCTAGGGCATTAAAACTGAGCCTTCTCTTCACATCAGGTGAAGGTTCCTCACCACCGTCATCATTCTGACAGTTCCCATACACAGGTAACAGAGCTAGCCCGTTGGCAATAGCGGGTTCTGTTGGGTGACACACCTGTGTACATAGCTGTCACCTTGCATCAATGTTGGCAAGAGACGAGAGTCTCATTAGGTTCCATCACTCCGGACTGGCTCGGAGATGCTCACACCAAAAGTCGCTGCGTTAACAAGCTTTGGCTGAAGAACAATAAAGTTGAATGAATAAACAACATTACTATGCAGATCTGTCTCTGGGCGACCTTGTCAGAAATGAAGAAAGTTATTGCTGAAATGAGAGAGACTCTTTATAGCACACCACGCCCGCTATTCAACAGATTTGTGCAATTTCTTTGTACTTTTTCTGCATTTGTTGTCATTGATCCAGAGAATATTATTTGTCTCAAAGGTCCCTGGGGGAAATGTGTGAAAGGAGAAAGACTGCTTCCTGTTCCTTTAGGTCATTAAAGCAAATTGGTGACAGAGTGTAATTGATGTACACCTACAGTACCAGTCAAAAGTTTGGACACATCTAATCATTCCAGAGTTTTTCTAAACTTTTTTTATTTACTTTTTATCTATTTCCTAAATAGTGAAGACATCAAAACTATGAAACAACACATATGGAATAATGTAGTAACCAAAAAAAATGTAAACAAATCAAAAATAGATTCTTCAAAGTAGCCACCCTTTGCCTTGATGACAGCTTTGTACACTCTTGGCTTTCTCTCAACCAGCTTCATGAGGTAGTCATAAGGTGAATGCACCAATTTGTAAGTCGCTCTGGATAAGAGCGTCGGCTAAATGACTTAAATGTAAATGTTAAATGTAGTCACCTGGAATGCATTTTAATTAACAGGTGTGCATTGTTAAAAGTTCATTTGTGGAATTTCTTTCCTTCTTAATGCGTTTTAGCCAATCAGTTGTGTTGTGACAAGGTAGGGGTGGTATACAGAAGATAGTCCTATTTGGTAAAAGACCAAGTCCATATATTGGCAAGAACAACTCAAATAAGCAATGTCAAATGACAGTCCATCATTACTTTAAGACATGAAGTTCAGTCAATCTGGAAAATTTCAAAAACTTTGAAAGTTTCTTCAAAAACCATCAAGCGCGATGATGAAACGGGCTCATAAGGACCGTCAAAGGAAAGGAAGACCCAGAGTTACTTCTGCTGCAGAGGATAAGTTCATTAGTTATTAGCCTCAGAAATTGCACCCCAAATAAATGCTTCACAGAGTTCAAGTAACAGACACATCTTAACATAAACCGTTCAGAGGAGACTGCGTGAATGAGGTCTTCATGGTTGAATTGCTACAAAGAAACCACTACTAAACGACACCAATAAGAAGAAGACACTTGCTTGAGCCAAGAAACACGAGCAATGGACATTAGACCAGTGGTCCAGATTTTTGGTTCCAACTGCCTTGTCTTTGTGAGACGCAGAATAGGTGAATGTGTAGTTTCCACCGTGAAGCATGGAGGGGGAGATGTGATGGTGTGGGGGTGCTTTGCTCGTGACACTGTCAGTGATTTATTTAGAATTCAAGGCAAACTTAACCAGCATAGCTACCACAGCATTCTGCAGCAATACGCCATCCTATCTGCTTTGCACTTAGTCTCGCTATCATTTGTTTTTCAACAGGACAATGACCCAACACACCTCCAGGCTGTGTAATGGCTATTTGACCAAGAAGGAGAGTGATGGAGTGCTGCATCAAATGACCTGGTCTCCACAATCACCTGACCTCAACCCAATTGAGATGGTTTGGGATGAGTTGGACCGCAGAGTGATGGAAAAGCAGCCAACATGTGCTCAGCATACAGTGGGGCAAAAAAAATATTTAGTCAGCCATCAATTGTGCAAGTTCTCCCACGTAGAAAGATGAGAGAGGCCTGTAATTTTCATCATAGGTACACTTCAACTATGACAGACAAAATGAGAAAAAAAATCCAGAAAATCACATTGTAGGATTTTTTTATGAATTTATTTGCAAATTATGGTGGAAAATAAGTATTTGGTCACCTACAAACAAGCAAGATTTCTGGCTCTCACAAACTTGTAATTTCTTCTTTAAGAGGCTCCTCTGTCCTCCACTCGTTACCTGTATTAATGGCACCTGTTTGAACTTGTTATCAGTATAAAAGACACCTGTCCACAACCTCAAACAGTCACACTCCAAACTCCACTATGGCCAAGACCAAAGAGCTGTCAAAGGACACCAGAAACAAAATTGTAGACCTGCACCAGGCTGGGAAGACTGAATCTGCAATAGGTAAGCAGCTTGGTTTGAAGAAATCAACTATGGGAGCAATTATTAGGAAATGGAAGACATACAAGACCACTGATAATCTCCCTCGATCTGGGGCTCCACGCAAGATCTCACCCCGTGGGGTCAAAATGATCACAAGAACGGTGAGCAACAATACCAGAACCACACGTGGGGACCTAGTGAATGACCTGCAGAGAGCTGGGACCACAGTAACAAAGCCTACCATCAGTAACACAAATACTTTTTTGTAAATGTAAAAACCGTTGCAGCACAACTGTCTGCAGAGCTGTTAAAGGCATCTGGTGGAGCAGGGAGTCTTTTCCATGTGTTGGTTATCCATTACCTCTGTCTGGGCGTGTGACAGCCCTAATACTTTGAACGGTGTCGCTAACCCAGCTTGGCGAGCTCCTTTTAAAACCCAGCCTTGGCAGAACTTCTACCTCAACTCTCTCTCACTCTCTATCTCTGTCTTTACCTCTCAACCCCTTCTCTCTTTCACTTTCCCCACCTTGCTCTTTCTGATCATTCTTGATATCATGAATTGTCTCATGCGTTCTGGCCCTTTCTGTCCTCCTTCCTAACTTCTCCCCCTTTTTGTTGCTCCTGTCTCCGGACTCTCTCTTCTTCTCTCCCTCCCTTCCCTTCTCACTCTGGTTATGATGTCCTGTAGTGAGGTGACAGTATAGGCGTCAGAGCATTTGGGCAGCTGGGTGTCGTCCTTAGTTTAGCAACAAAAGACACATTTATTCAGCACTCTGTAGTTTCCCTGCCGTTCTCTCTCTGTTGTACATTTCCTTGTGAACTGCCTCGGTTGCCTGTCACTGGTCAAACTCAGCCGTGACCCTTTTCTCACCCCGTGGGCAGAAGAGTGCTGACTTACTGCTTGATTACTCATTCTACTCTTAGTTTCTCAGCTTTCATCCAGACATGCTCAGATGCTGGACAGATAGCGGGGAAGACAGAGGGGATTCTGGTATATCAGTCCTGATGTATGTCCCTTCAGTGGGCTAGGGTTGAAGGGTTGAAGGGCTACTTTAAAGGGGTATTGATTTCCTGGCATTCGGATGTCATGTAGTCATGGAGCGCAGCTGGAAAGGGTGAAGGTGATCTAAGCAAGGTGTCGGTGGTCCTGTACAGTTGAGTGATGAATGGCTCCTCGTCAAGCCTCGCCCACAAATTGATAACGCTGAAGTAGATCATGTGATCATCTGCCACCTGCATGGTGTTGGTGCTTCTGGGAATAAGAGCCTCCTCAAAGTCCCTTCGGGATTCTTTACTTAAGATCCAGGAAGATCTATGATGTTGTCGTCCTCAGCTGCCTGCGCCATTCATTTGACTGAACAATTGGTTCCTGTCAGTGATGTCATGCTTGTCTGAATGTGTGTAGCTATGTCTTCCCCCTATCTGTGAGGTACTGGAGCCTAAATGGCTGTGATTATTGTGAACATGACCAATGGAAAAACACTAATTTGTTTGTGCTTTTAGTAAGGACCACCATCTTCTTCGTGACTCTTGTATGGTCAAGGAAGGAGGAACATCTTAATACTCCATCACTGTTTCAGGCCCTGAATCCCAAGTTGAATGTAATGTTCAATTTCAGCTCTTCTGACTGTCTGGCATTGTGGCTGTGTCTTAGCTGCAGGCTGTAGAAGTGAAAAACGGAATCATTCATGCCTCCTTGATAGTGGTCTTATCTCTCTCTCCACTTTGTTTTGCCTCTGTCTTTCTTTCACTCTTTCTCTCTCTTCCTTTCTCTTCCTGTTCTCGTTTGCTTCTCCCTCTCTCTCTCTCTCTCTCTCTCTCTCTCTCTCTCTCTCTCTCTCTCTCTCTCTCAGCTGCAGGCTGTAGAAGTGAAGAACTGAATCATTCATGCCTCCTTGAGTGGTCTTATCTTTCTCTACACCTCCCTCCTTTTTCTCCCTTTCTCTTACTATCTCTCTCTATTCCTTTTCTTCACTATCTCCTCTCTCTCTCTCGCTCTCTCTTTCTTTCAAGGCTGTGGAGAGATAGATGGCTTTGACTGAGTAACCTGCCAAGCATGCCCCAGCCACCTGTTGTGGCACTAAACTCAAAATACCATCACATACCCAGGAGGTTGGCACAGAGGAGTCTCACACCCCCCTCCCTCGCACCATGTGTGCTCCCGAGAGGTGGTGGGGGAGTGAGGGGAGGCAGGGGTGGGAGAAGGCAGAACTCCTTCTCACATATGGTCAGCCTGGCTTGCCTAGCTTTAGGGGCTTGGCAGTACACAGGTGAATACCACTGCCTGCTGTCAGTTTATGGCTGTGGTGGTTGGGGTACCAAACATATGTGTGTTGCATTTCATTTATAGATCATTTGCACTCTGTTTTTTTGCCATTCTGTGACAGTAAACGTGTCTGTTGTCAGTACATGTTTGGTACTCCTTTGTGAGTGCAGGCCCTAATTGAATCGTACAGCTCTTAATGTGAGACCAGTGTTTTGACAGTTATTGACTTTGCAGGTTGCTGAACGTGTGAGGAGTAGCTCTCATGTAAGTGCTTTTATTCATCTTTGAAATGAATTCCCAGGGCAGATGTATTTTTGTTCTCAACCAGGGTTTTATACTGTCCCCATGAGGAAACAGAAACCGAGGTGGACAATATTGTCAAAATTCATTGTCATTTTTTGTTTAACATGTAAACACACTCTGTGCTGCTCAGTGATTTAAAAGGCTTTGATGATTTGAAACAGGTGTGTAGTGCTCGGGTAAAAACTAAAATGTGCCCCCCTTTGGTTCCCCAGAACCAGGACTGAGAACCAGTGATCTATAGTGAGATGAGTCTCATAAACGAGGTATGGAAATGTTTCTGGAAATGGAAATGCCCAATCAACACTCAGATTAACAGCAGTGTTTATGGGTGCAAGGGTGACTGGGGTCCTGATTAACGACTGTGCATCTGCTGGGCCAGCACTGCTCTGTCCTGTGACCGACTGGGTCCTTATCCTGCAGCTGATTTAACACTCACTCCCGTTCCCATGGCGAACCAACAGCCGCTTCACATGCGGTGAGGTCTGGAATCCCTCCTCTCTCTGCCGCCCACCCTCGCCTCACGCCATGACCAGAATGCATCTGTTCTGTCAGACCTCCTGGGGCCTTATGGACGGGGGGGAAGTAGAATCTTTGGAGTTGGTAGACGTTGTATCAGACCACTGATACAGGGCCAGATATTTTTCACCCCTCTAATGCTTAGACTAAGATTAGGATTATGGGTCTGGTAATCTGATCCAAAATCTGTGGTTAAAGACAACTTTGACCTCAAGCTGTTAAAGTGACGGTGACAAGTGGTAGGGTTCTATGGTTTAATCAGCCAGGGTTAAAAATATCCCCCCTGTTGTAGGGGCTACGACATGGTTAATCCTGTCCTCTCTCACTGTGCTGACAGACTGTTTATAACAAACATGGAGTAGCCCGTATGTAGCCTTTCTTTCACTAGGCAAGTCAGTTAAGAACAAATTCTTACTTACAATGATGGCCTACAGGAGGAGAAGTGTGTGTGTGTGTGTGTGTGTGTGAATGTTGTTGGCTGAAGGTTGTGTGTGGGAGAATGTTTGCTCAAGGGTGTGTGTTGACGTGCAGAGAAAGGCCAGTTTCCCGACCCCAGGAGCAATGCCTTACCCTTAGTGTTCTATACTGGAGCCTACATGCAGAGATGTTACATAAGCCTTTAACACAGATGATTCTGGTCAGGTGCATTCATTTTCAGACAACGGCTCCTCCTTAGCTTTGTAGTTTTATAATCATTATCACCTGCAGGAAGGGAGAATTCCTCCCCGTCAAACGTGCCATGACAACGCTTGGTTCAGGCTCGTTAAGACGCTACGAAACACAGATAATTCTGCCTGGTTATTATGATGAGTATATTCTGGAGGGAGACGCAGATGAGAGAGGAAAGACTGGGTTGGGAGAGGGGGGGGGGGGAAGAAATCTCTGCTGAACTGCGCCCCAGTGTGTGTGTGTGTCGTGATTTCATCTTCTCCAAACGTGATCTTCCTTTAACAACTGGCTGCCTGCGAGGGATGGAGAGGAGAGCGCCTGTTGCCAGGTTACCCCTCTACCACTGTGAAAAGCCGAATTCAGCATCAGCAGCCGTTCACATCACAACGCTAGGCTAGCATGGAGGAGCATCACTGACTGACTGACTGGCTGACTGGCTGACTTGCAGCACCCATGCATCGCTTCATCATGACTCACGGATGCCTTTTTAAGAAGTGGGCATCAACATGAATCAGACAGGGTGGTAGAGCGGAAGGTGGAGGGAGGGACGGACTGCACCACAGAGCGTCTGGCAGCAGTAACAACCGTTGGGCACTGAGTCTTGGGGAGCGTGGAGGTGGGGTGGAGGGGGGCCTGGGGGAGAACCATGCAGCTCCACACCTCCACACACTGCAAGGCTTCCAGCTTCATCCTCAATGAAAGAGCATGCGTCTTGTCTTCCAAAATGGACATCTACCGGTAGGTACTGTAGCCTGCCTGCCTGCCTGCTGTACTGTATAGTGTAATATAGTACTAGATGGGTTGTCTCTCAGTACAGAATGTGTCTTGTCTTCCTCATCAAAGCAACTGTTGCATATTCATGCCAAGCAGAGCCTCTTGGCTTTTGTTGTCTTGAACACATCTTCATGGGTTCGACAGGAGTGGCTTCACATGAAGCCTTGATGTATGACAGAGATATAGGCGAAGGAAGAGTTTGGGCCGTTAATGTCTATTGTGAAATGATTCCCCTGGCATGATGTTGGATATCTTTTTTTGACGCGGATGTCGTTACTGTTACAATGAGTGGTTCCCAGATGCTGCGGTTTCTCTGTTCATCGTATCATTCTGCTGCATCGCTCCCTAAGGAGCTGCGGACATGTACTCTACTGCATGTGGCCGCCGGAACATTAACTAATACATCATGGTAAGCAAAGGAGGATCCTCGTCAAATATTTCTATCAGTTTATTCACATATCAGCCCAATGTGCGCTGACACAAAGTCCTCGTTTGTAACATATACATTTGGGAATGTCACTTCAGGCATGTTGTCAGGCCTCACCAGGGTTCTCTCCCTTTCATTGGAACGTTCCACTGTGGATTGATGCATTAGGAACGAGTCTAGCTTTCGAAATCCAATGTTCAGTAACAACAACAACAACAAACAACTTGGCCAGTCGACCCTGAGCCGAATGAAAACCAGTAGTTCCCAGCCTGCTCTGTTAGGCCACGGGGTGATGGGAGATTGATTGCTGTCTTCCATGTGAATCCCTCTCTGTGACTGGCTGAATGGCCGCATAGGACTCGTCCAGTGAAAAAACTCCAGAAGAGAAACTGCTCACCTGCTACTTTCTCACCGCCCCGCCAGCCACCCTGTAAACACCTGATGAGGTTGGCGGGTTCACAAACACAGTGCTGCTGCTGTCACTCACACACGCTAGCAGTGTGCTCGCAAGGTCAACGCTTCCGGTGGGTTGTGGCAGCATGCAAACTAAGTTTCCCCCTCAAACACCTTCTGTATGACGACATGTTTTTCTTTGGGTTGCAATTGTCTCTGTCATCATTTTGTTGATGTGGAACCTGTTTTGGGTTGTTTTTTTTTGCTTTGTGATTTGAGTTCTGATTCCGTCACACCTGGTGAACGCAGAGGAGGACAGTTTTGGTATGACAACAATGGATTATGATGTCTCTCCCACGCCTCACCACTAGTCCCTTCCTGGTATTCAGAACCCCAGAACGACACACTGTTTCCTCCGCCACTCCCCAGGGGGTCTTTCTGGCGCTCGTTGGCATGGTGCTGTCGAAGGTCAGACCAATTACAGCCAATGAGAGCCGTCTGTCTACCTGTTGATCACACCAGGGAAGGACCCCAGTAATCTTGTGCTCCTCTGGGTCCTATGGTGAATGGCTTCATTAGGGTGGAACTGAATCCACAGGGATGTTTTCAGTGTTCTTCACATGATGTTTTTTCCCTGAAAAGGTCCATTTGAATTTGACTTGCTTCCTTGGACCTGACGCAGTTACTTGAATCCAGTGTTACTCTGTGTTGTAAGTGTTGAGGTTCCACTCAACAAGCTTGCTCAGGTGAACAAGAGAAGGTACTGACTCTTGTCATCTGGCCTGAAGATGCACTGAGAATATCACATGTTCATAACGAAGCTTCACAGAAGCGAATCAAGTTGAGTCCCATTTCCACTAATCTCCTGAAAGCAAGCAAGGGCCTCCTGTTCCAGCTGAGCTACATTTCACATGTTAATTGTGCCCAAGTACTTTGCGCTCGCCTCTACTGCATGAGGCCTAGTGTGAACAGCCCACAAAGTCATCGTTATAAAGGTATTAGCGCTCAGTCAGTCGCCTCCCAACTGGCCCTTTTTTAGAGTGTGTTCCTGTCTGTGTGCCAGTCGACTAAGAGCTGCCTCCCCTGGCTCGTCAACACAGCCCATCTACTGGAGCTGTGGCCCCAGCATGCCAGCTAGAAGAGATCACCTAAGGGGCCCGCCCGCCTATTTTTACAGTGATCATGCCTCACATTGTCCTGCCTAGTGAGCAGCATGAATGAACACTGGCTCTCGCTATCTCTCCCTTTCCATCTTTGTCTATATATCCCTCTCTTCCCACCCAATCTGCTGGTGTTATGGATGATTCATGGCAGTGAGTGTTTGTAAGCTGTCAGCTCCCTCTGTGCTGTACTGGGTTGGGTAGGGTTGGTGGTGGGGAGGAGTGGGCTGCCTGTGTATGGCTGTCGTGGAGGATAATCAGACTGCATTGTGTAATGACAGAGTCCAGGCTGTGGCCATAAGTCTTACTCGCTGTGCGTAGTAACAGTTGTTTTACATTCTCTCGATTCTTCACTCTCCCTCCCCACCCGGGGTCATAGTGACACACACACACCGTCACACACAAAGGCAATAGGTCAGTCAGTCCCTCCTGTCTGATATTCATCAGGTGTGTGTGTGTGTGTGTGTGTGTGTGTGTGTGTGTGTGTGTGTGTGTGTGTGTGTGTGTGTGTGTGTGTGTGTGTGTGTGTGTGTGTGTGTGTGTGTGTGTGTGTGTGTGTGTGTGTGTGTGTGTGTGTGTGTGTGTGTGTGAGTGAAATAGTGAGAGATTAATGGTTAAGTCTAGGAGTGTCTCACTCTCACAGCTATGTGGAAGCAGCCAGGGATCCACATTAAAAACCCACCCACATACACACAGTGTTGCTAAGGCGATGGCTGTAGTTTCTCTCAGCCTATTAAAAGACTGGAGGAAATGTCAATGAAGGATTGTGACTAGTGTAGCAGGGCTGAGGAGAGGGGACTCACTACATATTTCTACAACATGCAAATAGACGATGAGGAACTGACATTTATCACGCATAGTCTACCCCCTACCCCAATACTCTACCCCCCTACCCCCATAGTTTACCCCCCTACCCCAATACTCTACCCCCTACCCCCATAGTTTACCCCCTACCCCAATAGTCTACCCCCATAGTCTACCCCAATAGTCTACCCCCATAGTCTACCCCCATAGTCTACCCCCATAGTCTACCCCCTACCCCTATAGTCTACCCCCTACCCCAATAGTCTACCCCCATAGTCTACCCCCCTACCCCCATAGTCTACCCCTACCCCCATAGTCTAACCCCTACCTCCATAGTCTAACCCCTACCTCCATAGTCTACCCCCATAGTCTACCCCCCTACCCCAATAGTCTACCCCACCCCCTACCCCCTACCCTACCCCCCTATCCCCATAGTCTACCCCCCTACCCCCATAGTCTACCCCCCCCATCCTTGTTACTAGTTTCACCTGGTGAGATTGAGGGGCGTGCAGTGAAAACTCAGAGGAGGATATTATGGGAATGAAAATGAATTTATTTTCTGCTCTCTCTTTCCACTGGGAATGTTCCCCCTGCACTCTGACATGCTGTGAAGGGGATGGAGAGCAACACACATGCGTAGGCACACACACACACACACACACACACACACACACACACACACACACACACACACACACACACACACACACACACACACACACACACACACACACACACCTTGTCTTTTAGGGACCAGTCAAAGTTGTCAGTACAAATTGTAACCATTTTAAGGCAACAGCTTGGACTCAAACTCCTGAATCTGCTGTTGAGTAATGCTACTCCTGATGACCAAGGCTATTCTTTCTATTTCTGTTACATTATTTAGTCAGTTCCAAAAAATGTAGTGTATTCATGTTATTTCTTTCTTACACTGGGACTGACAGTGCTAACAAGACCACAAAGTGCTCCAATGCTCCTGCTAGAAACGATCCTGGCTACAGATCGCTATGTTGTCTAGCCAACTCTTATAACGATCTGCCACGGACTGTTGTCATGCCAGACATGTTTGCTAGAGCACATACAGATGGGACCAGACTGTCGATGAACCGTTTCACGAAGCAAATGAATTCCTTATTGATGACATCGTCACTCGGGTGTCTTAAGTTGTATACACGTTGAAGCGGAGGGAGAGGGCACGATGTTTCCGTGATTAGCCTGCTGGCGTCAACCTTGATACTGGATCTCCCATATATTTCTCAGCAGAGGCCAGGTGCTGTTGGTCCTACTTCTAGCCGAGGGGAACACCTCCACCTGACTGGGACTCTACTAAGACCTGTGTGTCACCACTGTTTTATGTCAATGTGAACTCTAGTGTTGTTGTGTTTCCATCAGGACTTGGGGTGAGCAGAATGAACAACCTCTGCATCAACACTGTTGCTTTGTGAGAAGGTGTTAAAGTTCACAGACATGGTTTGTTATGTAAACGCCACTGAAGAGCACCAGTGGCCCGGCATTGGCCCAAGTCAGAGCAGGTCCACCCGGAGCCATGGTCCAGTGTAGATGGAAAAATACAAGTCTGAGGCTTTTGGGTTAAACACTAGGGTATATCTCAGATAGAAACCCAACATTATGTTGAGGCTCTGAAACTCAACACCTCCACCTACAATGGGCCTCTAACAGTTTGAGGACCAGCAGGCTTCTGGCACCTCAATCATCACTGAGTTTTCAGCAGTGGCATTTCTCACCGCTTCCCTTCTGCTCTTCTATATGCTGAGAGGAATGTAGAGTGTTGTCTGCTCCAGGTTTGTAGGTGGTGAACCGGAGGAGTGTATAAACTACCTCTATGGATGTTTGCTGAGCAAACAATCGCGCCACATTCTGTGATCTGTTGAAGGAAGAGCTCTTGAAATGGAACAGTCCACTATCTGCACACATGATGAGTTGTAAGGCTAAAGTGTTGTCCCATGTCTAGCCAGCAGTACTCTGGTGTCAGGCTAGCCCTGAGCTTCTGCTCCTCCTCACTCCTGTGTGATTGACACTAGCCAGGGGCCACCTGAGAGGTGCTGGTTGTAAGGAAAAGTGGGGACTAGTACTGTACTGGCATTCTCACTCTGCTGCACTGAATGCCCATGTGGGGAGGTGTGCTGTCCTGCTGCACACTCCAGTTGCGTTGTGTATGCGTTTGCACTTTCTGGGTTTGGGAAATATCTTGGCAACCAGCCGTTGGTGGATCAAAGCGTTATAGGCTCACCCTAGTGGTGTTTGTCTACAATCTACCGTGCATTGGGAAAGTGCTCAGATCTTTTCCACATTTTGTTACATTACATCCTTATTCTAAAATGGATTAACATTTTTTTCCCCTCATCAGTCTACACACAATACCCCATAATGGCAATGCAAAAACAGGTTTAGATTTGTTTGCAAATTTATCAACAAAAAATATATACATTAAATATCACATTTAGATAAGTATTCAGACCCTTTACTCAGTACTTTGTGGAAGCACCTTTGGCAGCTATTACAGCCTTGACTCTTCGTGGGTATAACACTACAAGCTTGGCATATCTGTATTTGGGTTGATTCTACCATTCTTCTCTGCAGATCCTCTCAAGCTCTGTCAGGTTGGATGGAGAGCATTGCTGCACAGCTATTTTCAGGTCTTTCCAGAGATGTTCGATTGGCTTCAAGTCCGGGCTCTGGCTGGGCCACTCAAGGACATTCAGAGACTTGTCCGGAAGCCACTCCTGCGTTGTCTTGGCTGTTTGCTTAGGGTCGTTGTCATCTTTCCCTCAATCCTGACTAGTCTCCCAGTCCCTGCCACTGAAAAACATCCCCACAGAATGATGCTGCCACCACCATGCTTCACCGTAGGGATGGCGCCAGGTTTCCTCACGACCAGGATGTCGTGCCTTGTACTGAGGAGTGGCTTCCGTCTGGCCACTCTACCATAAAGGCCGGATTTGGTGGAGTGCTACAGAGATGGTTGTCCTTCTGGAAGTTTCTTCCATCTCAACAGAGGAAATCTGGAGCTCTTTCAGAGTGATCATCGAGTTCTTCCCTGATCAAGACCCTTGTTCCCCGATTGCCAGACAGCCAGCTCTAGGAAGAGTGTTGGTGGTTCAAAACTTTTTCCATTTAAACATGATGGAGGCCATTGTGTTCTTGGGACCATCAATGCCGCAGACATTTTTTGGTACTCTTCCCCAGATCTGTGCCTCGACACAGTCCTGTCTTGAAGCTCTATGGACAATTCCTTCGAACTCATGGCATGGTTTTTGCTCTGACATGAACCGTCGAACTGTGGGATCTTATATAGACAGGTGTGTGCCTTTCCAAATCATGTCCAATCAATTGAATTTACGACAGGTAAAACATCTCAAGGATGATCAATGGAAACAGGATGCACCTGAGCTCAATTTCTTGTCTCATAGCAAAGGGTCTGAATACTTATGCAAATAAGGTATTTCTGTTTTTATTTGTAATAAATTTGCAAACAATTCTAAAAACCTGTTTTTGCTTTGTCATTACAGGGTATTGTGTGTAGACTGATGAGGGGATTTTTTTTTTTAGAATAAGGCTGTAATGTAGAAAAATGTGGAAAAAGGGAAGGAGTCTGAATACTTTCCGAATGCACTGTATGCGTCGGTGTGTCCCGTAGGAGTCCTCACTCAGACTCTACTGGAATTTTTGCGTCCAGTTGGAGTCTTCAGCCCTAACTTTGAACCAGGCCCTCAATATGTCTACGACTGCCTGTCGGCCTCCCCTAACTCCTTCCCCATCCCCTAATGCCTTACAGATGGACTGGCTGGCTGGAAGAAGGCTCTTGTTTCCCCTCACTGACATGTGGTTGAGAATGCTGAACTGACAGATCCATATTGTGTTGGTTCACTGTGGAGATGATAAATCCCCCTGGTGTGTTTCATGAGACCCTCTCCAGGTAAATGAAAATTATTAGATGACTGAGGTACTCTGACTACTTATCTGACTGTTTCTAGGTAGCGTCTAGTAGGTTGTACAGCCTCCCTGTGTTTATTTCTGGATGCTACTACGCCCTTGCCATCTCTGTCTGCAGTGGGCAGTGAATCTGCCCCAGTGTTGGGTGTTCTGTGGATGGGTTGGAGCCAGATGCGCCTGTCTCTCATCACTGCTCCATGAACAGCCCCCCCAGCCCTCAACCCTGGTCCTCTCATCCAGCCACAGGAGCCACATAGATGTGGTCCCCAGCATCCTCTGTGAGTCAGAGCAGACACCATGGAAATTCCATTCTCTTCTGTCTTCGGGCCTCAGAGCTGAGTCAAAGCCCAAAACAAACATGTTCTATCGAAATCTACTCAGAGCCTCAACATTAGTTGTGGGGAAAAACACTGTCCTTCGTGTTTCTTTGTCTTACTTGGTTTTGTTTAGATTTTACAGGGTTTGTCCACTTTTTTTTCAGCTTGGAAACGGGCCTCTGCCCAGACTATGAGTGTAGAGCCTAGTTCAGCCTCTTATTAAAGCCAACAATAGCCATGGCATTAAAACTGCGGACAGGTACCTATGCCAACATTCCTGTTTGTTCAATCCTAACCACTGCATGCAAGTACACAATTTAGAGATCAGGATTTCCTCTGCTCTCTCTGTGGCCATGTGGAAAATACACATGGCAGCTGTATAGGGGTACTGAGAGCAGACTGAGAGGAACTAATGGGGAGAAGAGAGGCTCTGAATTGGATCAGGACTTTAATGAGGGAGTCTGGGTCTACTCAACTTAGCATTAAGGCAACACGATACGAGAGAGAGAGAGACAGGCCACTGTCCTTTCGCTTTGTTTTCCTACACAGCTAGCGACACATCTACTTGGTAGGCAGGACTCCACAACAACCTCCATTGAGAAGCTAGCTTCTTTTCTTTACATTTGCTTGGCTTTACAGCCATTCTTCCTATTCCCATTAGCTTCACAGTGATGTGAAGAGCCTTTTGGGGTCTCTCAGTCTCTGTGTTATGACAACAGTAAGCCGTGGTACACTAACACGCATTACTCAACCCATATGTGTTTGGGAGGGTGGTCAGCCAATGGCAGCCATTGCTTAGATGACTGTGCAGATTTTGGGGTGAAAGAAGTGAAAATTAAGGGGTAATGAGCAACCTCTGATCCGACCGCTGATTTTTATGGGCAGTCCACCACCAAAGCCATGTTGCTGCCTCAAGCTCACTCGGAGGGCTGAGAATGCACTAGAAGGCATGTTCCCGCTGCCTTGGACACTTGGTTTGGGGTTGGATTCCTCTGGGTTTCAGTTTCCTGTGGTTGGAAAGTGGTGGTGGATCGGAGCCTTAGTTAGGTTCCAGATTCTCTCTGGTGGTTTAGAAGAGAGCACTATACTTTATTACACGACTCCTACAAGAGTCCCGTGAAACAAGGAAACCGGTGGAAATGTGGAACAAGGGAATCTTGATATAAGAGCTTGGTTATCAAATGTATTTGAGTACTGATTAGAGCAGTAGCCCATGAATAAATGAGTGTTTTATTTCCATTGTTCTTCTCCATTCATTTGCATTGTATATTATGCCCCAGTTCGTGGTTGACGTGAGAGTATAACTGATTTTGACCATGTCCTTTACTATTCCATGTCACCATTATGTGTTATTCTCCAGTTCTACTGAAGACTGTAGGGTTTCTATTGTTGTCCATTAGGAGCATATTAAGGTGCGCTGTAGTGTCAGGTGTGTTCACACTGGGAAGGTGTGTGTGTGTGTGTGTGTGTGTGTGTGTGTGTGTGTGTGTGTGTGTGTGTGTGTGTGTGTGTGTGTGTGTGTGTGTGTGTGTGTGTGTGTGTGTGTGTGTGTGTGTGTGTGTGTGTGTGAGAGACTAGGACGCTGGCTGTGTATTGGGATAAGTGGGTTCATGTCTCTTGGCAGGTTATCAGTACTCTGTCACTACAGACAGACTACAGCAGGCAGGCAGATATAGAACTGCCTGGTGAAAGCAATTCAGGTCTGATGATAGTCAGGGTAGCTAATGGAAAGCAAAAATGGAATGATGATTTCCTCGGATGAAAGAGCATAGATCACCTTCTAGCGCCGCCACGAATATAATGAGCTTTAGTTACAATACTGTTTTTTAAAATAAAAAAACAACTATCTGTGAGTGGTCTTAAAGAGTAATTGGTGCTGAGACTCAGGTTCCCTGTTGTTGACAAAGCAATTTGCTTGTTGCAATTACCTTCTAATGGACAGCCAGTAACCACAGCTGTTATTATGTCTGTGCCTACCCTGCTTTCATGGGTCATCGTGTCGTAGATGGAGTGATGCTTGTCTCAGTGAGCAAGAGGTTGCTTTGTGTTTATAGCTGTTTTCCTTTGAAGAGAGAGGCTGGTGACCTTCATGGCTATGTCTGTTTGGCAGGGCATAGTTCATTTGTTATACTGCTATATGCTGATGGGTGCTGACAGTGAGGCGTGGGTTGGGTTCTCCCTTGCAGAGGGAGTGAGATGACAAAGGTACTGCTGAGTAAGAGACCCTCCCTCTTCCATTCCAAAGCATCCGCTTCCCACATCAAGTCTGGGAGCTCTGCGCCTCCCTCTAGGGCCTGTTCGTGTTTCGCCAGCTTTGCAATTCCTCTTATTCTCTTCTTTTCTACCTTCGAGAGCAATTCCTCAAAAGTCTCAGGTCTCTCTGCCATCCCCGGTCTGACTAGAGATCAATAATCAGGAAATGACCGCTAGATGAAATTGAGTCTGATGTATCACGCTGCGGAGAGGAGATGCATGTTTCAAACCTCTTTCAAAGACAAAAGTGGAAAACAGGCTTTCCCCTGCATGGTTTAATGTTGTCGAACAACACTCCCTTCTCTCCTGCTGACACTCACCTGAGAGAGGTTATGTGGCGGTTCTCTTCCCCAGGGCCTCTACCCTCTCTCTTTTTTTGCTCTTTCTTTCTCACTATTTTTCTCCTCTGTCTTTCTTTCTCTTTGCCTCTCTCTCTTCACATTCTGCCCCTCTCTCTCCTGTCTGTCTCCTCCTGTTGGAGTAGTTGCTATGGAGTGGGAGGGAGGGTGAAGGATGTTGGTGAATAATTTACTGCCTGACAGGGCCTTGGCCTAATTGTTTTGTTCTGCTGGTCGGTAACAGAGTTGGCCAAGTCTCAAATGACACCCACTACTGCAGCCTATATAGTGCATTAGTTGTGACCAGAGCCCAGGAGTGTGGTGGTGGTGTGTAGTTACCAAGACTCTGTTAAATACTAGGCCTAGGCTGAATGGTTTCCCTTCTGCAGGTGAACTGCCCATGTATATTACACACTCACCCTGATATGCTCTCTATATATACTAAAGTATGTGGACACCCCTTCAAATGAGTGGATTCGGCTATTTCAGCCACAGCCGTTGCTGACTGGTGTATAAAATCTCAGCACATAGCCATGCAATCTCCATAGACAAACATTGGCAGTAGAATGGTCTTAGTGAAGAGCTCAGGGACTTAAAATGTGGCACTGTCATAGGGTGTCACCTTTCCAACAAGTCAGTTTGTCAAATTTCTGCCCTGCTAGGGCTTCTCCGGTCAACTGTAAGTGCTGTTGTTATGGTGAAGTGAAAACGCCTAGGAGCAACAGCAGTGGTAGGCCACACAAGCTCACAGAACGCGACTGCTGAACCGTGTAAAAATTGACTGTCCTCGGTTGCAACACTCACACCAAACTACCTTTGGAGCAATGTCAACACAAGAACTGTTCGTCAGGAGCTTCATGAAATGGGTTGTCATGGCCGAGCAGCCGCACACAAGCCTAAGATCAACATGCGCAATGCCAAGCATCGGTTGGAGTGGTGTAAAGCTCGCCGCCATTGGACTCTGGAGCAGTGGAAACGTGTTCTCTGTGATGAATCACACTTCGTCATCTGGCAGTCCGATGGACTAATCTGGGTTTAGTGGGTGCCAGGAGAATGCTACCTGTCCCAATGCATAGTGTCAACTACCAACTATAAAGTTTGGTGGAGGATAAATAATGGTCTGGGGCAGTTTTTCATAGTTTGGGCTAGGCCCCTTAGTTCCAGTGAAGTAACGTCTTAATGCTACAGCATACAATGACATTCTAGACGATTCTGTACTTCCAACTTTGGGGAAACAGTCCATTTCCTGTTTCAGAATGACAATGCCCCCGTTCACAAAGCGAGGTCCATACAGAAATGGTTTGTCGATCGGTGTGGAAGTACTTGACTGGTCTGGAACCTGACCTCAACCCCATTTAACACCTTCGGAATGAGTTGTAACGCCGACTGCGAGCCAGGGCCAATCGCCCAATATCAGTGCCCGACCTCACTAATGCTCTTGTGGCTGAATGGAAGCAAGTCCCCGCAGCAATGTTCCAACATCTAGTGGACGGCCTTCCCAGAAGAGCTGTTATAGCAGCAAAGGGGGCCCAAATCCATATTAATGCCCATGATTTTGGAATGAGATGTTTGACTAGCAGATGTCCACATACTTTTGGTCCTTGTAGTGTATCTTAATGGATAGTTGACACCCCCTTAGACCATTCTCGTTTTAATCATGTCAGATCCCATCATGTAAACGACTCCTCCAATACCATTATCCGCTCAGACACCCACTCTTCCAGTTCCTGACTTTCAGGAGACCACAAATGTTGTTGTACTGGACAGGCTTGATTAACTCTGATCAACTGTTTTGGCTAGAAACCAATGTCCCCTTTGTGTACTGCTGTTTAACGTGTGCCCCCCTGTTTCTCTCTCCTCTCTGCAGTGAACAGAGTATCTGTCAGGCGCGGGCCGCTGTCATGGTGTATGACGATGCCAATAAGAAATGGGTTCCAGCCGGCGGCTCCACGGGCTTCAGCAGAGTGCACATATACCACCACACGGGCAACAACGCCTTCCGGGTGGTGGGACGCAAAATACAGGACCATCAGGTGAGTCCGTGGGGACAGCTCAGGACTGGATGATTTGAGGAGTATGTAGTGCTTGAGAAGACTTTCTGAATGCAATAGAAATACTGTAGAAGTTGTCGTTTGTTTGAAGTGGGACCAGGACTTCACGTGGCTGAACCCTGCGCTGGTCGGAGTTCTTTACGTTATTCCGTCTCTGACGTGTTTCATTTGGGGTAGTAGCCTGGCAGCCATCTTGCTTGTCTCAGTGTCTCTCAGGAATGATCCAGCTCTGTAAACAAATAGGAGAGCCCTGCTGCTCCACTAGTCACTGTCACATCACAGCCGTGACTGGACTGCTAGAGCCAAGCTCTCACAAACATACACCTGTCAGTGTGTTTGTCCCTTGTCCAAGACTAAAGCCCACGGTCAGCTAAAGAGTCAATAGACAACAACCGCATATGGATCCATGCCAGAGAGGAAACGTAACAGTCTCCTGTATTCCTCTACTCTCTCTGACTGGTTTACTGCTTTTACTCTGTACGATATGATCTGGCCAGGCAGCCAGAGATACACATCTGCATTTAATGAAGGGAACATTTATGTGGAAAATGAGTGGATGACCTGTGTTTTAGGAAAAATAGGATACATATTTGGAGAAACAAGACACTAGGTGCTGCTGATTTGTTTCCACGGTACCAGACTACAGCTCTCCGATTGGATTAGTGTTGGCGCTGATTGTTGTCTGTTTGGTGTTTGTTTGTTATTTGGTAGCCCTCTGTGTGTGTTGCTAGCTTCCACAATGCAGCTGACCCTTGCCCAAACCCATCTCCTGGGTTTTTAACTGAATTCCCCTCTATATTCAGTTATGTCCAGGGGAACTCTTGTTTTCCCTCTTTGTCGCCTGCTATTCTCATTACAAACATGTTGGTTTCCCTTAGAGTGGTTTCCCTGAAATAGACTTAAAGGAAGCCATGATGGGCTGTTTTCAGCATTGAGAGTGAATAGGTTTTAGTAGAGGTTTATTATACTGCCTGGGTTGGGACTGAACAGATGGTTAGCTTGGTCTGATGGATCCTGCGTGTGTCCTGTAAGAGTTAACTCTACATGTCTGGGAGTATCTCTCTGTCAGTGCATCAGACTGTTGGGATTTAGTAGATTTCACTGTAACGGTGCTAGCGGATAAACTTGCACAGAGAGCACTTCTGCCAGTCCATTAGTTGGGGGATGATCACTATAGGATCCCGTCTGTTGCATCCCAGAACATCAGTGCTGTTTCCCAGGGCCTCGTTGCCATGCAGGAAGAGTGTTTGTGGAGATGGCTGAGTGCAGTACTAGTGTAGTCCACTGAGGCACTGTCTACATCCAGAGCCACTGCAGGCCAGGGGCCTTTTCTGCAGTAGCAGATCCTGTTAAAAACTCCTGTCTCAGGAGAAGCCAATGGAGAGATGGAGCAGCGTAGGACAGGTCAGACGAGTGGAGAATAGAGGCACTGTTTGTTGGCCGGTTAACTCTGAAAGCATATTTTCTTCTGGGTCTCGTATCCTTGTTTATTAGGATTATCTTACTATCCCAGAAGCATTATGAACTGAAATAAATATTTGAAGTCATTTAGATTTTTTACGAATTATCTTTGAAAGACAGGGTCCTGAAAAAGGGCCGTGTATTTTTTTTGCTGAGTTAGATAGCTACTGGACTCAGCCGTTTAGTCCTTCTGACGTGTTTCTGGTCAGGACCATGCAGTGATGGAGACAGAGCTGTTGGAGCGTAGTGGTCAGACATGAACATGCAGGTCACAGTGGGCCCCTTGGTGCACAGAACTTCCAACAGAACCTCCATCCTGCGGGACTTGCGGGCCCCGACGGAGATCATTGCAGTGCAGTCTGCATTTTTCATGCTGCGGACGGTCAGGCGACTTTGAGATGAAAATAGTTATTTTTGGTCCCGCAGATTGTTTGTAAAACGGTCTTCTTTCTGCTTTGCTAGTATGGGTTATCCTAGGCATGGCTGTTGGATTAAAACCACCTCTTTGTCATGTTATTCACACACTCAGTAGCCTACCTCCTCCCCTAGTTGGGTGTGATCAACATCAAGTGTGCCTATACAGTATTTGTGGTCTCCTTGAAATGGAGTAGGCTGCCTATGCATGGGCGGAGAGCCAGGTGGCAGTTGTCTTTCCAAGGAAATTAACCTCCTAAATATGATTTAGGCTAAAGTTGACCAAATTGCCTGGAAAGAAATATTGATCACCTATATTTGTCTTCGTCTGAAAACCGCCCCACTCCTAAAATGTAGGCTATATGCTAAATGTAGCTTGAGAGAAAGTGCAGAAGTGTCCTCTCTCTCACCCACTCTGCGCTCTTCAAACTACATCTATCCTATTGGCTGATGTATCCCAGTAATACCGATAGCCTAATATAACGGCCACGTGAGAATTGCTGGTAATTTAACAACTCTTGATATTGCCTATAGGGTGCAAAATTCCTGGAAAATGGCTGGCAAGTTAGCTTCGTTACTTATGCCTAAGATATCATTGTGGGACTGCGGTTGGGTTCGGGACCAGATCTTCCGGGAGCGGGTGGGAATCGGGACAGAAAGCCAGTGGGAGCGGGCTGGTGCGGTATGAAAAGGTGAGCGTGGGATGAAGAAATCAGTCCCGTGCAGACCACTTTGAGTGGCGCAGCACTCTAAGGCACTGCATCTCAGCGCTAGAGGCGCCACTACAGACCTTGGTTCGATTAGAGGCTGTATCACAACCGGCCGTGATTGGGAGTCCCATAGGGTGGCGCACAATTGGCCCAGCGTCGTTAGGGTTTGACCAGGGGTAGGCCGTCATTGTAAATGAGAATTTGTTCTGAACTGACTTGCCTAGTTAAATCAATCTTCTTTTTTTTAATAAGTACTTTCTACCATAATGCCAGTAAATCCTGGAGGTTTGGAATCCCAGTGCAGCACCTCGCTCCCCTCAGAACTTACACCACAGAGGCCAGTTAAGGATGACATCAAACCCGGCCCTGATGCAGGGTGTCAAGTAATATTTCACTCTGGGATGGTTTCTTTCTTTGAAAACTTTTATTTTTTTATAACTCAGTAGTCGCTATTTGTTCCCCCTGAAGCAATAAACCCTGACCATTTTTTAAGAATCTAATTTAGAGTTCCTACCCCCCATTAACTTTGAAGGCCTTATTTCTGTAATGCCCGACCCTGTTCTGCCTGTCTATTACTTCATGTAGAGCAGCAAACGGGAGCAGAAGGATTTAACGCAGTGGAAAAACCTCAATGTTATTGGTTTAATTTGACCAATCCAATAAAAAGCTATTGCTGGTCCCCTCCTTCTCTTGGTCTCACACTTGTCCTTACAATTGCTGTAGACCTAGACTGTGTGTGAAGGACAATTTGATGTAGATATCAAAAACAGACGCCACAGTTTCTAAATACTGATCCAATAGTGTCATTCCTGTGATGAGTGAAGTGTCTATAGTGTCTATAGTGCAGTGTCTTCAGAGTAGGAAGGTCTTGCTGTTGTCTCTACAGCCGCTAAGCGTTGCAGAATCCATACCCTCAAGGCCCTGCAATGTCTTGTGATGGATGAGTACTGCACATAGACCCCAGGTGTCACGGGCGTTGTAAGAAGCTGACCAAGGTGCAGCGTGTTGAGCGTACATTTCTGTTTATTTAGGTAAATGTCGCCAACAAACCAAAGACACGACCGTGACGCTTAACATAGGCTATGTTGCCTCTAACAAAGTAAACTACCCACACTGAAGGAGGGGAAAAAGGGCAACCTAAGTATGATTCCCAATCAGAGACGACGATAGACAGCTGTCCCTGATTGAGAACCATACCCAGCCAAAACATAGAAATAAAGAAAAATAGAAAACAAAACATAGAATGCCCACCCCACATCACACCCTGAACTAACCAAATAGAGAAATAAAACGTCGTTCTAAGGTCAGGGCGTGACACCAGGAGTGTGTGTGTGTGTGTGTGTGTGTGTGTGTGTGTGTGTGTGTGTGTGCACAGTCACGGAAGGCTGTTTGTCCACTGACACTGTATGACGGCGAGGACTGAGAATCCATCTAACACAGCATTCCTCCTGTAGGAGAGGGCGAGGGAGTGCTCGCCGGTCAGCATGTGCTTCATCAGCAATCCCAGAACCCTCTCCGTCTTCTCCCTGACGTCTCCCATCCCGTGGGAAGAGAGGAGGATAGGTCATTACGAGGCCCCGCTCTCCTCCTGCTGCTGTTTGTTTCAACACAATGGGAAAGGTCCTTCACGCCACCCCTATAGACACTCACAGCGACATTTGTGTCCTCAACATGTAGGAGGGACTTGACTGCTCTTAGAACTGGGTTCAGATGATCCTTGGACTCCATTGAAAGGTCATGTTGACACCCTGTTATGGGTTCAAGGCAGCAAACTGGTTAGTAGCCCAAGGACCCCTAAAGGCT
The DNA here is from genome assembly GCF_023373465.1 of Oncorhynchus keta. Taxonomy (NCBI): domain Eukaryota; kingdom Metazoa; phylum Chordata; class Actinopteri; order Salmoniformes; family Salmonidae; genus Oncorhynchus; species Oncorhynchus keta. The sequence goes on from NC_068428.1 coordinate 19,571,071, forward strand.
TAACGAACACGGACCTGATGTAGGATTTCTGTTGTCACAGATGTAAACTCTTCACTCTCTACTTAGTAAGTTAATAAGCTGATCATGAATGGAGATGTTTTTTATATTTTTTCATAACTCTTTTAATAAAGACTTTAATTCGACAGCAATCCAGATGCATGTTAATTAGGCCCTAGGATTAGGATTTGTGGTTTCTAATTATTATGAGCAGAGATTTGCAACACTACACACACTGCACTGTGTGATTAATATCAATAACATGTGATTATTGACTTATCTAAAAATGAGACGGTATGGAGGCAAGACGTGTGAAGACTTGATGCTGCTTATTATTATTCGACTGATACAGCCACCTGTCTGCGTCTGTCTAGTGCAGAGAATCGATCACAGGAAGATGGACTGTCTATCCGGAGTGTGGAGGCTTTGGCTTGTCGAGGTCATTTCAAGCAATCTATATGAAACACACTTATGACGGCTGAAGTTGAAACTAGTTGGTTTAAAATCATTTTAGAAAATCAAAAGATGATGAATAGGCGCAATGTACTTTGCACATTTCAGATTATTCTTCAATTGATGCGTCTTTATTAGACTGTAAGGTAGCAATATACTGTGGCATACTTTCCCCTTTGCACTGACTCTTTCAACTGGTGACTGCAGCAGTGAGATCTGTAGCCTCGGCCTTGAATACCACTCAGACCCTGACTAGGCTGAAGAACTAACAGAGTTCCTCAGTGTTTCTTGGCCGGGGTACAGTACTGCTGGTTTCTGATAGGGGCTCGATGAACTATATTTGTTATGCGCCGTTCCTCTACTGTTCCTCTGTCTCTAACTTTGAGTTGAACCGACAGCCTGTTTTGTTTTCTCTGCTCCGTTGTGTGCCTCAGTGTGCTCATCAACAAGAAATGAGAGAACAGATTATGTAAATCTCTGGCCTGGCAGCCCAGAGGGGGGAAAAAAAGCTAGTAACCAACACATCTTCACTTTCAAGAGCCAAAGGATAATTCAATTCTAGATATTTAAAATAAATGTGGTGCGGATATTATAGGTATTTTTTTCCACAGCTTTCGCCAACCCTAACATTCTAGAACTGAAGAACTATCTTGATCCTCACGCTTTGGATGATTGCTTGGGAGCTAAACGCAGCTCATTTGATTCCCTCCATTTATTTATGAAAGGTGTGCTCATGTTTCTCTGACCTGAAGACTGACACAGCGTTTCTTCTTGGTCATGTGCCAAAGTGATTAAATAACCACACATATAACATTTCAAGGTGGCTCATACTTTACTGTAGTGAGTGTGGCAGCTCTTAGGTGCTTTTAGACTGACTGAGGTGTATTGGCTGTAATGTGTGACTCACTTTATAGAGTAGACCTATTGTGTGCTCTAGAAAGCTGCATTTCCTGTTATCATGATAAACGCGTTCTGAGCAACACAGTTCATTCTGTGCTTCAGAAAAGCTGTCTCAAAACCATCTCACCTCTCCTTCTCCCTGTAAGTGAGAAACTTGTTTTGAGTAACACAAATAGTCCTTTCAGTACTTCAGAATAACCCCCCTCTCCTTCTCCAGGTGGTAATAAACTGTGCCATTCCCAAGGGGCTCAAGTACAACCAGGCCACACAGACCTTCCACCAGTGGCGTGATGCCAGGCAGGTCTACGGACTCAACTTTGGCAGCAAGGAGGATGCCAACGTATTCGCCAGTGCCATGATGCATGCCCTGGAGGTGCTCAACTCTCAGGACACAGGTGCAGGTAAGCTCCATTGACTGGCAGGAAGACTGCTGTAAAGACCTGAGTCATCCAATCAGCTGTTTGTTGGGTTTTAACAAATGAGAGGTGGTCTTGCCTGTTGCCATCCCGTTGCCTCACTCACTGCAGTGGTTGGAGTGAGAGGTGTCCTGCATGGTAAGTAGGCAGGCATGCAAACCTTATGGCTGATCTAGGAGATGGGTATGGGTTAGGTTAGGAGGGCTTTGCTCAGACGCACAGCTGCTTAACCCCTCACGCTTGTGGAAAGTGGCCTATATGGACGGGGCCAAATTGAAATGATTCTAACAGAAGAAGTATAAAAAGCATATGCATGACCATGGTAGCAAATGAAAGAACACTTTGGAGTTCATGGGGAAATGATCAGGCCGACGGTGAGGACAAAACAGTTCATCTGGCACAAGACTGAATCCAAACACTAAACCGTTGATTTCATGTGCCTTTTTAAGTTCACTGTGCTTTTCACAGCATTTGTCAATGACGAAATCTGCAAATACATTTTGGAGTAGGTGCAAGATCAGAATAAATGATTACAGAGAGGTCACGTCTCCCCACCCTCACACAAATGCTGTCTACGCAATCCAAAAACGTTCCGTTATAAATCTGGGTCAGGTGGGCTTCACTTGAAAGCCTATTCTATTGCCAACATGGCTAAAAGCTAAGTTAGATTATCTTGCCGTGTTAGGCGTTCGAAAGGCACTTCAGACAAACCGAATGTAATTTTGGTGCACATAGAATGGAGACACGAGTGCCTTCAAGTGTGTGTTGCTCGGCTCATTTTCTTCACAACACGACAAACACTCATTCTGTTTAGGAAAACCCAGGGTATAACACGCGTCATCCTTGTAACTGTGGATCAGACATAAACGTTGATAACAAATGACGTGAGTTTTCAAATATAGAAATGTGAAGTGCACATTTGGACTCATGGATGTATGGTTTGCTTGTATGACATCAGTGCAGTATTAATTATAATGCTCAACGTCTCTTCTTTCAGAACACATCAACTCCTCTCGATTTACAGCGTTTCCCACTCGGTCAACAACTATGTGCAAAAGTAGCCCAATCAGTGGGAGGGATGGGGGGCATCTTGTCGCGCGGTGCTCAACTTTATAACGCCTGTCAGTTAAAAAGTGTGATCGAATCAACGCAATATTGGCCACTTTCAAATCAAATGTATTTATAAAGCCCTTCTTACATCAGCTGATATCTCAAAGTGCTGTACAGAAACCCAGCCTAAAATCCCAAACAGCAAGCACGGTGGCTAGGAAAAACTCCCTAGAAAGGCCAGAACCTAGGAAGAAACCTAGAGTAACCAGGCTATGGCAAATCCTCTTCTGGCTGTGCCGGGTGGAGATTATAACAGAACATGGCCAAGATGTTCAAATGGTCATAGATGACCAGCAGGGTCAAATAATAATAATCACAGTGGTTGTCGAGGGTAAAACAGGTCAGCACCTCAGGAGTAAATGTCAGTTGGCTTTTCATAGCCAATCATTCAGAGCATCTCTACCGCTCCTGCTGTCTCTAGAGAGTTGGAAACAGCAGGTCTGGGACAGGTAGCACGTCCGGTGAACAGGTCAGGGTTCCATAGCCGCAGGAGCAGCAGCACAGCCAGGTGGCCTGGGGACAGCAAGGAGTCATCGGGCCAGGTAGTCCTGAGGTATGGTCCTAGGGCTCAGGTCCTCAGAGTGAGAGAGAGATAGAGAATAATTAAATTCACACAGGACACCGGATAAGACAGGAGAAATACTCCAGATATACAGTGGGGAGAACAAGTATTTGATACACTGCCGATTTTGCAGGTTTTCCCCACTTACAAAGCATGTAGAGGTCTGTAATTTATATCATAGGTACACTTCAACTGTGAGAGACGGAATCTAAAACATCCAGAAAATCACATTGTATGATTTTTAAGTAATTCATTTGCATTTTATTGCATGACATAAGAATTTGATCACCTACCAACCATTAAGAATTCCGGCTCTCACAGACCTGTTAGTTTTTCTTTAAGAAGCCCTCCTGTTCTCCACTCATTACCTGTATTAAATGCACCTGTTTGAACTCGTTACCTGTTTAAAAGACACCTGTCCACACACTCAATCAAACAGACTCCAACCTCTCCACAATGGCCAAGACCAGAGAGCTGTGTAAGGACATCAGGGATAAAATTGTAGACCTGCACAAGGCTGGGATGGGCGACAGGACAATAGGCAAGCAGCTTGGTGAGAAGGCAACAACTGTTGGCGCAATTATTAGACAATGGAAGAAGTTCAAGATGACGATCAATCACCCTCGGTCTGGGGCTCCATGCAAGATCTCACCTCGTGGGGCATCAATGATCATGTGGAAGGTGAGGGATCAGCCCAGAACTACACGGCAGGACCTGGTCAATGACTTGAAGAGAGCTGGGACCACAGTCTCAAAGAAAACCATTAGTAACACACTACGCCGTCATGGATTAAAATCCTGCAGCACACGCAAGGTCCCCCTGCTCAAGCCAGCGCATGTCCAGGCCCATCTGAAGTTTGCCAATGACCGTCTGGATGATCCAGAGGAGGAATGGGAGAAGTTAATGTGGTCTGATGAGACAAAATCAATCGCCGTGTTTGGAGGAAGAAGAAGGATGAGTACAACCCCAAGAACACCATCCCAACTGTGAAGCACAGAGGTGGAAACATCATTCTTTGGGGATGCTTTTCTGCAAAGGGGACAGGACGACTGCACCGTATTGAGGGAAGGATGGATGGGGCCATGTATCGCGAGATCTTGGCCAACAACGGTTGTTGGCCAAGATCTCGCGATACATGGCCCACAACCTCCTTCCCTCAGTAAGAGCATTGAAGATGGGTCGTGGCTTGGTCTTCCAGCATGACAACGACCCGAAACACACAGCCAGGGTAACTAAGGAGTGGCTCTGTAAGAAGCATCTCAAGTTTCCTGGAGTGGCCTAGCCAGTCTCCAGACCTGAACCCAATAGAAACTCTTTGGAGAGGGCTGAAAGTCCGTATTGCCCAGTGACAGCCCTGAAACCTGAAGGATCTGGAGAAGGTCTGTATGGAGGAGTGGGCCAAAATCCCTGCTGCAGTGTGTGCAAACCTGGTCAAGAACTACAGGAAATGTGGGATAATTGCAAACAAATGTTTCTGTACCAAATATTAAGTTCTGTTTTTCTGATGTATCAAATACTTATGTCATGCAATAAAATGCAAATTAATTACTTAATGTGATTTTCTGGATTTTTGTTCTATATTCCATCTCTCACAGTTGAAGTGTACATATGATAAAAATTACAGACCCCTACATGCTTTGTAAGTAGGAACACTTGCAAAATCGGCAGTGTATCAAATACTTGTTCTCCCCACTGTAACAGACTGAACTTAGCCCCCGACACATAAACTACTGCAGCATAAATACTGGAGGCTGAGACAGGAGGGGTCGGGAGACACGATACCCCCGGACAGGGCCAAACAGGCAGGATATAACCCCACCCACTTTGCCAAAGCACAACCCCCACACCACCAGATGGATATCTTCAACCACCGACTTACCATCCTGAGACAATGCCGAGTATAGCCCACAAAGATCTCCGCCACGGCACAACCCAAGGGGTGGCGCGAACCCAGACAGGAAGATCACATCAGTGACTCAACCCACTCAAGTGACGCACCCCTCCTAGGGACAGCATGGAAGAGCACCAGTAAGCCAGTGACTCAGCCCTTGTAATACGGTTGGAGGCAGAAAATTCCACTGGAGAGAGGGAACCGGCCAGGCAGAGGCCTCAAGGGCGGTTCGTTGCTCCAGTGCCTTTCCGTTCACCTTCACACTCCTGGGCCAGACTACACTCAATCATATGACCCAGTGAAGAGATGAGTCTTCAGTAAGGACTTAAAGGTTGAGACCGAGTCTGCGTCTCTCACATGGGTAGGCAGACCATTCCATGAAAATGGAGCTCTATAGGAGAAAGCACTGCCTCCAGCTGTTTGCTTAGAAATTCTAGGGACAGTTAGGAGGCCTGCGTCATGTGACCGTAGCGTTAGTGTAGGTATGTACGGCAGGATCAAATCAGAAAGATACAGTGCCTTGCGAAAGTATTCGGCCCCCTTGAACTTCAAACATAAAGATATAAAACTGTATTTTTTTGTGAAGAATCAACAACAAGTGGGACACAATCATGAAGTGGAACGACATTTATTGGATATTTCAAACTTTTTTAACAAATCAAAAACTGAAAAATTGAGCGTGCAAAATTATTCAGCCCCCTTAAGTTAATACTTTGTAGTGCCACCTTTTGCTGCGATTGCAGCTGTAAGTCGCTTGGGGTATGTCTCTCAGTTTTGCACATCGAGAGATTTTCCCATTCCAGTTTGAAATATCCAATAAATGTCGTTCCACTTCATGATTGTGTCCCACTTGTTGTTGATTCTTCACAAAAAAATACAGTTTTATATCTTTATGTTTGAAGCCTGAAATGTGGCAAAAGGTCGCAAAGTTCAAGGGGGCAGAATACTTTCGCAAGGCACTGTAGGTAGGTGCAAGCCCATGTAATGCTTTGTAGGTCAGCAGTACAACCTTGAAATCAGCCCTTGCATTAACAGGAAGCCAGTATAGAGAGGCTAGCACTGGAGTAATATGATTTTTAAAAATAGTTCTAGTCAAGATTCTTGCAGCCTTGTTTAGCACTAACTGAAGTTTATTTAGTGCTTTATCCGGGTGGCCGGAAAGTAGAGCATTGCAGTAGTCTAATCTAGAAGTAACAAAAGTATGGATGAATTTTTCTGCATCATTTTTGGTCAGAAAGGTTCTGCGTTTTGCAATGTTACGTAGATGGAAAATAGCTGTCCTTGAAACAGTCTTGATATGTTCATCAAAAGAGAGATCAGGGTCCAGAGTAACGCTGAGGTCCTTCACAGTTTTATTTGAGATGACTGTACAACCATCAATATTAATTGTCAGATTCAACAGACGATCTTTTTGTTTCTTGGGACCGAGAACAAGCATCTCTGTTTTGTCCAAGTTTAAAAGTAGAACATTTGCAGCCATCCACTTCCTTATGTCTGAAACACAGGCTTCCAGCGAGGGCAATTTTGAGGCTTCACCATGTTTCATAGAAATGTACAGCTGTGTGTCATCCGCATAGCAATGAAAGTTAACATTATGTTTTCGAATGACATCACCAAGATGTCAAATATATAGTGAAAACAATAGTGGTCCTAAAACGGAAGCTTGAGGAACACCGAAATTTACAGTTGATTTGTCAGAGGACAAACCATCGACAGAGACAAACTGATATCTTTCCGATAGATAAGATCTAAAGGCCAGAACTTGTCCGTGTAGACCAATTTGAGTTTCCAATCTCTCCAAAAGGATGTGGAGATTTCAATGCAACATGCTGGGAAAAAAACCATGCAAGACATTTTGTTGTAGAACGCCTCAAAGTAAGATTATATTGCACGCATGACTCAGCCTGTAATCTACACAGACCGGTGCGTTATAACTAATCAGAGCTGCAGTAGGCCTATATGCAAATCGACCATTGCCATATATGGATCTGTGTCATTTACTTTGATCTGGACTGTGCTTACAGCATGAGCGGTCGTGAGGAGATGTGCTTGTTTTGAGATCAAAGCGAGAGCTGCATGCAGCCACGTGTGCACATTTTGTTCATATCCTTTGCTAGTTAGACTTATTAGCCCAGTTATAGATAATGTGTAGTCAGCAATTGGGGAAGGATTGCTTCCTACAAGAGCACATAACGTGTACATTTCTCGACATCTATGAAAAGAGTCAGGTAAAGAGTTTTTTAAATTTCTTAATGGGGTAGTGTTGTATTTTGAGACAGTCTTGTATAAGCTAAGAAGCCAATAGGCAGAGGGTAGCATATTTTTTTCTGATTCTGGCTCTAATGTCATGTATAGCATGTTACTGTACAGCAACTGGGTTAAAATCTTAGGCGTTTATCACTGAAAATCTGCCATTTTCAACCTGTATATAGTGGAACGGGTGAACGTGACTAGGTATTTGAGCAGGACCCAAGAGTCAGGACCCACAACCCTCTATCTGTGTGTTATCAAACACTGTTTATCATTCATATCACACTTGAGCATAACACTAAATCTGCAGTACTTGGCCAGACATTTTCCAAAGGCACTTTTAATGTTTGAGTGTTTAAAGTCCACATAGATGACTCATCAAGGTTTGACCTGACTTTGCTGATTTTCTTTTGCTTCACTAAGCGGACAAAATTACATTTGCGTATATTTCTCTTTGAACCACTGTTTATATTGGTTTGGCAGAATAACTACTTTGTCCTCAGTAGAGTGAGGTCATATGTTTAGTGAGGACCTGCTCTTGTAAAATTTGATGTAATTAGTCATTCTGATGTATGTCTTGTGATGTATGTCTTGGCTGATAGTGGTCAGTGTGTGTGTGATAGGGGAACTCTGGTATGTTTCAAGTTTTGTCACGTGCACAAGTACTAGAGCCGGGACGATACCAATATCACTGTTGTTGCAAGGAAACAAAACACGAAGTGGATTTAACCTCTTTAGGAAAACAGCCCAAATGTTGGAAACAAACATCATTATGTTGTCATCCAGAGTCACATGTATTTTCCAAGCTATAGAACACAGTATTTTACTTGCAGTAGCTTTTTAAAGTACCAAAGAGTTTAGTCTACTTGGTGTTTTTGTTATGGCCATGGAAAAAATATTGCGTACCGGCTCTAACAAGTAAAGTGAAATGCCTTTCTTGCAATATCTGTCCCAACAATGCATTAATCAATATCAGTAGTACTATAAAATAAAGTAGAACATAAACGCACGAGAAATAAGAATTGGACGACTAAGTAAGGTATAATATATATACAAAAGTATTTGGACACCCCTTCAAATGGGTGGAGTCGGCTATTTCAGCCACAGCCGTTGCTGACAGGTGTATCAAATCAAGCACAAAACCATGCAATCTCCACAGACAAACATTGGCAGTAGAATGGCCTTACTGAAGAGCTCAGTGACTTTTGACGTGACACTGTCATAGGATGCCACCTTTCCAACAAGTCAGTTCTTCATATTTCTGACCTGCTAGAGCTGCCCCGGTCAATTGTAAGTGCTGTTATTGTGAAGTGGAAGTGTCTAGGCGCAACAATCTCACAGAACGGGACTGCTGATTCATATGTTATTTCATAGTTTTGATGTCTTCACTATTATGGTACAATCTTGAAAATAGTAAAAATTAAGAAAAACCCTTGACTGAGTAAGTGTGTCCAAACTTTTGACTGGTACTGTAGAACCTCTCCACGTCACCTGGTAGGAGCGGCCTGCCAGATAGGATGCAATCCAAGAGTGTACAGAGCCTGAGACATCCAGCCCTTAGAGGGTGGAGAGGAGGATCTAATGGTTCACGGTGTCGAAAGCAGCGAATAGATCTAGGACAGCCTCTGTGACAGAGGAGAGGAGTCTCGGTTGAGTGACCCATCTTGAAGCCTGATTGGTTCGAGTTAAGAAGATGATTCTGAAAGAGATGAGAGAGTTGGTCAGAGAATGCATGCTATAGGGCCTCCAGTGTGGCGCAGCGGTCTAAGGCACTGCAGGACTTGAGGCGTCACTACAGATCCGGGTTCGATCCAGGATTTTGTCGCAGCCGGCCTCAACCGGGAGACACATTTGGCCCAGCATCGTCTGGGTTAGGCGAGGGTTTGGAAGGCCGGGATGTCCTTGTACCATTTAGCGACTCCTGTGACAAGCCGGGTACATGCATGCTGACGTGGTCGCCAGTTTTACGGGGTCTACTCCGACACATTGGTGCTGCTGGCTTCCAGGTTAAGTGAGCAGCATGTCAAGAAGCAGTGTGGCTTGGTGGGTCGTGTTTCGGAGGACGCATGTCTCTCGACATTAGCCTCTCCCGAGTCCGTACAGGAGTTGCAGCGATGGGACAAGACTGTAGCTACCAATTTGGATATCACGAAATTGGGGATAAAAAGTAAAACAAAAAAAGACTGCATGCTCAAGTGTTTTGGAAAGAAGGGATACCCGTCTGTAGGTGACCTCAGAGGGGTCGATTGTTGGTTTCTTGAGGAGAGGAGCAACTCTGGCTATTTTGAAGTCGGAATGCACGCAGCCAATGGTCCGGAATGGGAGAAGATCTCCAAAGATGGTCTGAATAAGCGGATGGGTTTGAGCGGGCAGGTTTATCGGGCAGCAGGACAAGGTGTCAAGCCCATTGAGGAAGACTCTACCATTATGGGTTTCATATTTATATTTATATATCACATTTAATATGAATAACCAGGCCTTGAATCTTGAGCCTTGTTAGTCTATGTACCTTAACGGGTTGGCTGAGATATAGTGTAACGGGTTGTAGTCTGCTACCCATAAAGGGTTATCTGAGGTATTGTGCTTTGGACATGCTTTTATGATCATATAATCAAGGTCCTTGTGAATCAGATGTAAAATGAACTGGAATAAAATGCGAGTTTCACCTAAGGTCCTTGGCTCCCACTGAGACTTTCACCTCAGCCGCCGTGATCGAAGTTAACAGACGTGAACGTGGCAACTTTGAATCGGGTGTAGTTTCTTCTCTCTAAAGTTTCCACTTAATGGTTTCCACTTCAGCAACTTATCTTCCATTTCCATTTCCAGCAGTCTGTGCTGCGCCAAGCCCATAGAGTGACCTCAGACAAAGAGGCCATAGAACAAACTGAGATTATGCTGCTTGTCTGCACTCCCTTAGCTTCCTTTGTGGACTATCCTGAGTAATATCCACACAGTGGATTTGGTGCTATTTCTCAATGAGGGCTGGCTGTTTTGGACAGAGGGAGGGATGTGTGTTTTTGTTGTAGAGAGGTTTGGTAATATGGTTGCAGAGCAGGCTTGGTAGGATGGTTGCAGAGCAGGTTTGGTAGGATGGTTGCAGAGCAGGCTTGGTAGGATGGTTGCAGAGCAGACTTGGTAGGATGGTTGCAGAGCAGACTTGGTAGGATGGTTGCAGAGCAGGCTTGGTAGGATGGTTGCAGAGCAGGCTTGGTAATATGGTTGCAGAGCAGGCTTGGTAGGATGGTTGCAGAGCAGGCTTGGTAGGATGGTTGCAGAGCAGGCTTGGTAATATGGTTGCAGAGCAGGCTTGGTAATATGGTTGCAGTGCAGGCTTGGTAATATGGTTGCAGTGCAGGCTTGGTAATATGGTTGCAGTGCAGGCTTGGTAATATGGTTGCAGTGCAGGCTTGGTAATATGGTTGCAGTGCAGGCTTGGTAATATGGTTGCAGTGCAGGCTTGGTAATATGGTTGCAGTGCAGGCTTGGTAATATGGTTGCAGTGCAGGCTTGGTAATATGGTTGCAGAGCAGGCTTGGTAATATGGTTGCAGTGCAGGCTTGGTAATATGGTTGCAGTGCAGGCTTGGTAGGATGGTTGCAGTGCAGGCTTGGTAATATGGTTGCAGTGCAGGCTTGGTAATATGGTTGCAGTGCAGGCTTGGTAATATGGTTGCAGTGCAGGCTTGGTAATATGGTTGCAGTGCAGGCTTGGTAATATGGTTGCAGTGCAGGCTTGGTAATATGGTTGCAGTGCAGGCTTGGTAATATGGTTGCAGTGCAGGCTTGGTAATATGGTTGCAGTGCAGGCTTGGTAATATGGTTGCAGAGCAGGCTTGGTAGGATGGTTGCAGAGCAGGCTTGGTAATATGGTTGCAGTGCAGGCTTGGTAATATGGTTGCAGTGCAGGCTTGGTAATATGGTTGCAGAGCAGGCTTGGTAGGATGGTTGCAGAGCAGGCTTGGTAGGATGGTTGCAGAGCAGGCTTGGTAGGATGGTTGCAGAGCAGGCTTGGTAGGATGGTTGCAGAGCAGGCTTGGTAGGATGGTTGCAGAGCAGATCTTCTGCCATTTGAAAGGATCCGACGGTGGTTGTGTTTCAAAGTGTGTTTTCAGAGTCACTGTCATGAACGTATTGCAGCAGCCACAGCTCTGAGTGCAATCACTCTATTTCAGTGTCCTTGTCAAAGTGTTTGGAACAAGACTGACTGGTCAGAAGATGGTTTGACCAACTGTGTATGAATTAATCCAGGTTTAACACAGTTGATAAGGGAACGCTGAACATTGAATAGCCTAGCTGCTGATAACATTATGCCCCTCTGCCTCTCTCCCTGTCCTTCATCTCTTTGTTCCTGACTAGACCATTTCCTGTTTACCCCATTGACTTCTTATCTCTCTCTGAGGCTGGATGCGTGGTTCTCACTGCTCTCTAATAGCCTGTGATAATAAGCTGATAGTGATGTGCTTGGTTATGGAAATTGTTTTAATGAGGCATTCTCCAGTGGTGTGGGTGTTATCACACTATCAGAGCCTGGTGCAGCCTGCTGCTGACAGGAGGAGACCCTGGGGGCTGCTGGAACTTTGACGGAGTCTATAAGGATATCCTCAATGTGTGTGAGAGAGTGGGGATATTTCTGCCTTCTCCATTTCCCCTGTCTGTCTGTTTGCAACAATGTTTGTAATGTGAGCTGTCTTAACCAAGAACCTTTTGTCTCATCAGGCCCCCCGGGGCTAGGCTTTGGGATACAGAGCGTGTTAGCCTGGCCTTAACAAAGCCCTACCAGGCGGACAGAGGGGAGGCGAAGTCCGATTGGACACTTTAATTGGCCCTGCCTCAGTCAAAGTTCCATTGTGTTGAGTAAGCTGTTTACAGCAGCATACTCCAGCACAGGGCTGGGACTGACGAGATGGGGCTAGAGCGACCACTGAGGGCTGGAACAGGTTACAGCTGAGGTACAGCAACCCTGTGTGTGAGCAACTTTGTTTGAGGACTGTGGTTGAGATATGGATCTGATTCTCTGCTCTTCTCTTCTCTACCCCCTGTTGGTCGTACATAGAACTGCACCCAGAAGCAATGACTACCAGAGGGTTTAACACCCCAGTGTTTTCTACAGTATATTCTTATCATCCTAGGTGATGATACTGCTATTCTCATAGGTGTCCCTTTTTAGACATGATAAGCCTTCAATGACACATGCGACTCAACATCATTCACTCCCAGACTGGGTGATCATCACCGGACAAGAGAGGAATGGAGTCACTAGTCAATCCTTTTATGAGACTTGTTATTTATTTCACAGCTGGCTAAATCCAGTATTGACGTGGTTGACGTGGTTGGCCTGATGTGGTCTGTGTTTGGGTCTCTGGTCATGCAGGCTGAATGTAGATGCAGCTGCTGTCTGTTCTGTTGCATACGCTGCACTAATGCCATTAATTAGTAACCTGCCTAAATTACTACCGACCCGTAGCGCTCACGTCTGTAGCCATGAAGTGCTTTGAAAGGCAGGTCATGGCTCACATCAACACCATTATCCCATAAACCCTAGACCCACTCCAATTTGCATACCGCCCCAACAGATCCACAGATGATGCCATTTATATTGCACTCCACATTGCCCTTTCCCACCTGGACAAAAGGAACACCTATGTGAGAATGCTATTCATTGACTGCAGCTCAGCGTTCAACACCATAGTGCCCTCAAAGCTCATCAATAAGCTAAGGGACTAAACACTGAGACTAAACACCTCCCTCTGCAACTGGATCCTGGACTTCCTGACAAGCTGCCCCAGGTGGTAAGGGTAGGTAACAACACATTATAGGTTGACTGATTATGATTTTTCAACGCCAATACTGATACCGATTATTGGAGGACCAAAAAAAGCCGATACCGATTAATCTGTCTTTTTTTTCTTTTCATTTCTAATAATGACAATTACAACAATACTGAATGAACGCTTATTTTAACTTAATATAATACATCAATAAAATCAATTTAGCCTCAAATAAATAATGAAACATGTTCAATTTGGTTTAAATAATGCAAAAACAAAGTGTTGGAGAAGAAAGTAAAAGTGCAATATGTGCCATGTAAGAAAGCTAACGTTTAAGTTCCTTGCTCCGAACATGAGAACATATGAAAGCTGGTGGTTCCTTTTAACATGAGTCTTCAATATTCCCAGGTAAGAATTTTTAGGTTGTAGTTATTATTGGAATTATAGGACTATTTCTCTCTATACCATTTGTATTTCATATACCTTTGACTATTGGATGTTCTTATAGGCACTTTAGTATTTCCAGTGTAACAGTATAGCTTCTGTCCCTCTCCTCGCTCCTACCTGGGCTCGAACCAGGAACACATCCACAACAGCCACCCTCGAAGCAGCGTTACCCATGCAGAGCAAGGGGAACAACCACTCGCTATTAGCGCGCACCCCACTAACTAGCTAGCCATTTCACATCGGTTACACCAGCCTCATCTCGGGAGTTGATAGGCTTGAAGTCATAAACAGCTCAATGCTTGAAGCATTGCGAAGAGCTGCTGGCAAAATGCACAAAAGTGATGTTTGAATGAATGCTTACGAGCCTGCTGGTGCCTACCATCGCTCAGTCAGACTGCTCTATCAAATCATAGACTTAATTATAACATAATAACACACAGAAATACGAGCCTTAGGTCATTAATATGGTCGAATCCGGAAACAGGCAGGCTCCTCGTGGAGTGCAATGAGAGGCAGGTGGTTAGAGCATTGGACTAGTTAACTGTAAGGTTGCAAGATTGAATCCCCGAGCTGACAAGGTAAAAATCTGTCGTTCTGCCCCTGAACAAAGCACTTAACCCACCGTTCCTAGCCCGTCATTGAAAATAAGAATGTGTTCTTAACTGACTTGCCTAGTTAAATAAAGGTGTAAAAAAAATGGAATCTGCCAAATCGGCGTCCAAAAATACTGATTACCGATTGTTATGAAAACTTGAAATCGGCCCTAATTAATCGGCCGTTCCGATTAATGGGTCTATCTCTACAACACATCCACTACGCTGATCCTCAACACAGGGGCCCCTCAGGGGTGCGTGCTCAGTCCCCTCCTGTACTCCCTGTTCACAGTGCACTCTAACCAGGTCGTCAGGTGCACAGTGTTTCTAGTTAACTGTAAGGTTGCAAGATTGAATCCCCGAGCTGACAAGGTAAAAATCTAGTGCAGCTGGCTTCCGGGTTGGATGCTGTGGGGTTGGATGCTGTGGGGTTGGACGCTGTGTTAAGAAGCAGTGCGGCTTGGTTGAGTTATGTTTCAGAGGACGCATGGCTTTCGACCTTCGTACGGGAATTGTGGCGATGAGACAAGATACTAACAATTGGATACCATGAAATTGGGGGAAAAGGGGGTAAAATTAATAAATAAATAAATATTTAAAAAAGACTCCAGCCACCCTAGTCATAGACTGTTCTCTCTGCTACCGCATGGCAAGCGGTACCAGAGCACCAAGTCTAGGTCCAAGAGGCTTCTAAACAGCATCTACCCCCAAGCCATAAGACTCCTGAACATCAGAGTGAAAAGAAGGAAGCCTGTACAGAATACAAATATTTCAAAACATGCATCATGTTTGCAACAAGGCACTTAATTAATACTGCAAAAAAATGTTTTTTTTGTCCTGAATAGAAAGTGTTATGTTTGGGTCAAACACAACACATTACTGAGTACCACTCTTCATATTTTAAAGCATGGTGGTGGCTGAATCATGTTATGGGTATGCTTGTCATCAGCAAGGACAAGGGAGTTTTTTTTAGTATAAAAATAAACAGAATGAAGCTGAGCACAGGCAAAATCCTATAGGAAATCCTGGTTCACTCTGCTTTCCAACACACTGAGTGATGTATTCACTTTTCAGCAGCACAATAACCTAAAACACAAGGCCAAATGTACACTGGAGTTGCTTACCAAGATGACATGAAATATTCCTGAGTGGCCTATTTAATTTTGACTTACAAATCTATGGTAAGTCTTGAAAATGGATTTCTAGCAATGATCAACAATCAACTTGACAGAGCTTAAATAATTTAAAAAATAGTAATGGGCAAGTAATGTACAATCCAGGTGTGCAAAGCTCTTAGAGACGTACCCAGAAAGACTCTTTCTGTAATCACCTCCAAAGGAGATTCTACAAAGTATTTACTCAGGAGTGTGAATACTAGTGTGATTGAGATATTTCTGTATTTCTTTTTCAATAAATTTGCTAAAATATCTAAAAACATGTTTTCTCTTTGATTAGGGGGTATTGTTTGTAGATGGGAGAGAAGAAAAATGATATTTAATCCATTTTGATTTCAGGCTGTGAAATAAGTCAAGAGGTAATGAATACTTCCTGAATGCTCTGTATATCCCTGGAGTCTCTACAGTAGCTTGTCTAATTTTAGCAGAGTGAAATGTGTGCCTTGGAATCACATGGCAGGCAGTCGGCGCTAGGCTGGTTAGTGTGCCGCTGACACAGGAGCTGTGTGCTCACCGTGCTGCTACTGTCTGAGACTCAGGCATGTGGGCTTTTCTAAAATGTCTGTTGCCATTTTCGCTCCCAGTCAGATAACACACTGGACCACTGGGCAGAGAAGGGATGGAGGTCGGGGGTTAAATGTAATGTTTGCTCTGTATAAGGCCTGTGACAAGGTGGTGTAGCCTGCTGACAGACATGAGTGCATAATCTAACTATGAGCTGTCTGACTGTCTGTGTGGAAATGCTTAAAGGCCCACTGCAGTCAAAAACGAGATTATTCTGTGTTTTATATATTTTGCCACACTGAGGTTGGAATAATACTGTGAAATTGTGAAAATGATGATAATTCCCTTTTAGTTTAAGAGCTGTTTTGAAGACTGCCTGAAATTTTTGCCTGTTTTGGTTGGATGTAGACTTGCCTGGTGAATTAGTTAATAGACCAATAAGAAAGAGTTCCACACCTTTCTGCCAATAACAGCTAGTTTTCAGTTTTCCCCTCCCCATTCGAACTACTCCCAGACAGTCCTAGAAAAAAATCTTGCTTGAGCAATTGCTCTTTGCTAAGAAGCTACTTTTGTTTCTTTTTGACCATTTTAATTTAAAACTATCGCAGTAAGGAACTTAATTGTTAGCCAGAAATGATTTGATATCAAGTTAAAAATGGTCGTATTGGACATTTTTTAATGTGGGATTTACACAGAAACCAGCTCGACCACACCTTGGCTATTCTGCTTCTCGAGTCCCAGGTGCTGTGAATTGAACCGTTGTCAGAACAGGACAGAAACAGCATTGGTGTGTTTTTTTGTCAGGAAGGAATGTGTGTGTGTGTGTGTGTGTACCAGGACAAAGGAGCGATCGGTTACCATCGGAGACAAGGCGGTGGTTGTGGTCTGGTGAGGCCATGTGAAGTTTGGTAATACACGTCAGTCAGGTGACTGGTGAGGGGTTAAGTCTGATGGAGGTCTGTGACCCTCCTCCAGTCACACCAAAGCAACCGTCTTCTCCCCATGTCTAGGTCCAACATTAAACCCTAACTTCAAAGCTGGAATCCTTAGCGTGGAAACCACCACGCTACTTCAAACAACATTATTTCCCCCCTCGAACATCACTGAACATCACTGAACACATGATAGAACAGCAGACTATGTACCCCGATTTTCTTTTTTACCATGAAGCTCATCTCCTCGGTTTAAAAAACAAAACCATAACAACTGCACCTGGATCAACCAGGGGCGCTGTTTCACCTTATGCAGATCTCAGCTTTAACATGCCTGATCATCCCTATGTATAAAGTCAGAGAGGCAGTCTGCTGGTGAATGTTTTGGGCAGTAGCGGACCTTAGTTCTGGGCTGTGACCTGAGGTCACTCTGTGATTGGTCAGTCATGTCCAGTAACCCATACAGACAGACATACAGCCGTCCTCCGTCGGACTCCTCTCTGTTCTCCTAAAATGGGTAAAAGAGGACTGGACTGAAGGGATGGTCAGGCCGCTGGACGCCTGTTGGTGTTGTGGTCTGGCTGTAATCCCTCCTTTTCTTCTGGTTGTGGACAGATTGATATAGAGGGAGAAGAGAAAGGAGGCAGTGTGTGAGAGAAAGTGCCATGTAAGGCTACAAAACACAAGTTAGAAGGCGGAGGGACAGTGCTTTTCAGACGTGTTTCAGTCAACTCCACACCTTCTGTTTGGACCTTCATTTTGACAGACGCCGGTCTGTGCCCTGGGACAAACAGCTGAACACACTGACTCTACACAGTGGGGTCCCTCTCTTTATGGGTCCCCTGGCTCCCCTCAACCACCACCCCATTCTGCCCTCTACAGCCCTAGCAACACAACCCAGCATGGTGTCAGGGATCAGGGGTAGGTTTATCAACGTGCATCTTTGTGGTATTAATACCATGTTGTGATGGCCTGTTGACAGAGAAGAATACAGAGCGAGTATGCCTGTTACCATGACCTCATCAGTGTGTGAGAACAACACAGGAGCAGGGCTGGCTGATAGTCTGTCATGTTGGTCCCGGATCCCTGTCGTCTCCTTTTGTGTCTGGACCTTGAAGTTGTGTTTTCCTTGGACAATGGCAAAATGTTGTTTAGTATTTTGAGCCTTTACAGCCCGTCTCGGTGGCATGTGAAAGTCTTTCAAGTAGTTGAATATTGGAATGTATTTGAAAATACTCAAATACTTTCAAGTACAATTTGGTCGAATATTTGGTTTTTACAAATAACCATTCAAATACAAATAAAACAAGATTTATATAACAAATACTCAAATATACATATTTATACCCAGGTCTGGGATGTGTTTATGTGTGTGTGTGGCCTACCCTTGCCAGAGTCTCTGTCATAGAAACAAGCTGCATTCCTGAGCCAAAATGAGTTTGTTTTTGCAGCCCCAGGGACTGGCTTTGAGGGTTGCAGACAGACAGAGAAGGGGAGGGGGGTGCAGACACCGACACCTACCACAGTGTCTCAGGATGTCTGGCATGTGTTTGTTTCTTAACTCATACCATCATGTGATCCCCATTGCATCATTCGCCCAGTAGATATGGAGGTTGGTGTGACGTGACGCCCGACTGCCTGCCACACTTTTTATTGACGAGCTCATGCTCTTTGGCACCAGACTGCCATAGCCCACGCTGCTGCGAGGTTCTCCACTAGCAGCCAGCTTGCTACTACTACTATTACTACTAACTGACAGAACAGCTGCCCTGCACAGCCCAGCACAGCCCAGCACAGCCCTACCAGAGACTACAACTCTGTACTTATCAGGGAAGGAGACTAGAGAGGGAGAGACCAGACATCAGGAGCAGTGAGAACCAGAGAGCGAGGGCCCCTGGTGTGATCCAGCCCAGGGTTGGTGCTGTGCTGTTTGGTGCTCTACTCCCTAAGACTGCTGGCTCTAGCTCTTCTGTGAGGGGGAGAGACTGCTGCTTCTTGGTGTAGGGCTGTAGAGACCGAGGAGGAGAAGGCCTCCCAGGCATCCACAGACATGCCTGCTCCCAGAGTGAGCCGCTTCCAGCCGCAGCAGAAGATCAGTCGCGCTCAGATCATCCTCAGCAGTAAGTAGAGCTGCACTGGTAGGGTGGTGGGTGAAGGGGTTGCAGATTTGGTTGGGTATTGGTGCCATGAGGTGGGGTAGGGTGTTGTTGTATAGTGGGACAGCTGATAGGCGTAATGGGTAGGCCAGTGATGGAGGGCAAGGCTACCAAACCGCTGACAGCATGCTCTGGATCATTGCAGTAGTTGAAGAGTGCCTCTCGTATCAAGTAGTGCGAACAAAAGTCTTTATGTAAATTGTATAACATTAATTTGTTATGCTCTATCCGAGGTGTCAGTGAAAACGAGGTTTTAGTTGCCTGTAGTGTAATCTACTCTAAATGCACTGATGGACACAGTTCTGCCAGAAGGAACATGAGTCCTCTTATGGTTGGTCACAGATCAGTTGCTCTTTCTCCTGATTGGCTAAGCTGTGTTCCATACGTTGGTGCCCTGTAGCAACCAACAGTAAGCCTCTGGCAGAAGGAGAAAAGGCAAGGAGAGAGAGGGCAGCCTTGACCTCTGCATGGCTGATCTTTGAAAGAAAAAGAAATCACATCAACTTTGTCACTGAGTTTCCAAGCTGCAAAGTCAGCGACGCACAGGCTCTGTCGAGTTCACACAACCAGTACAACCCTCCAGTCCTGACAGAACAGATACAGATAGTCATCGTCCTGAATGCTAGAGTGAAATTCACACACCGTTTCAAAGACTGAATCAGCAGACTGACAAACGGTGCCTGGCTGCTCCATCTCATACTCATCTCTTCAGCACCGGTGTTCAGTTAGCTCCGTTCAGCTAACTCGGAGTGTTCAGTGCAAGCTGAGTGTTTTCGGTACACGGCGTGCCCTGTGGAAAGCTTTGTCTCTAAATGCATGGTTACTAATCAAATTGGGAATGTCCTAACAATGCAAAACAGTTGCATTTGGGGTTATCCCATGGGTGCTGGATCTCTGTGGCTGGGGTCTAGTGCTCTGTAGGGTCTGCTAGTTCCGAGACTGGGGTCTAGTGCTCCGTAGCGGCTGCTAGTTCCGAGGCTGGGGTCTAGTGCTCCGTAGGGGCTGTTAGTTTCTGAAGCTGGGGTCTAGTGCTCTGTAGGGACTGTTAGTTCCGAGGCTGGGGTCTAGTGCTACGTAAGGGGCTTAGTTCCGAGGCTGGGGTCTAGTGCGCCGTAGGGGCTGTTAGTTCCGAGGCTGGGGTCTAAGTGCTCCGTACGGGCTGTTAGTTTCCGAGGCTGGGGTCAAGTGATCCGTAGGGGCTGTTAGTTTCTGAAGCTGGGGTCTAGTGCTCCGTAGGGGCTGTTAGTTCCGGGGCTGGGGTCTAGTGCTCCGTAGGGGCTTAGTTCCGAGGCTGGGGTCTAGTGCTCCATAGGGGCTTAGTTCCGGGGCTGGGGTCTAGTGCTCCATAGGGGCTTAGTTCCGAGGCTGGGGTCTAGTGCTCCATAGGGGCTTAGTTCTGGGGCTGGGGTCTAGTGCTCCATAGGGGCTTAGTTCCGAGGCTGGGGTCTAGTGCTCTGTAAGGGCTGTTAGTTCCGAGGCTGGGGTCTAGTGCTACGTAGGGGCTTAGTTCCGAGGCTGGGGTCTAGTGCGCCGTAGGGGCTGTTAGTTCCGAGGCTGGGGTCTAAGTGCTCCGTACGGGCTGTTAGTTTCCGAGGCTGGGGTCTAGTGCTCCATAGGGGCTTAGTTCCGGGGCTGGGGTCTAGTGCTCCATAGGGGCTTAGTTCC
Source organism: Oncorhynchus keta (assembly GCF_023373465.1). Classification (NCBI taxonomy): domain Eukaryota; kingdom Metazoa; phylum Chordata; class Actinopteri; order Salmoniformes; family Salmonidae; genus Oncorhynchus; species Oncorhynchus keta. The sequence goes on from NC_068428.1 coordinate 19,591,889, forward strand.
GGGGCTGGGGTCTAGTGCTCCATAGGGGCTTAGTTCCGGGGCTGGGGTCTAGTGCTCCATAGGGGCTTAGTTCCGAGGCTGGGGTCTAGTGCTCTGTAAGGGCTGTTAGTTCCGAGACTGGGGTCTAGTGCTCTGTAGGGGCTTAGTTCCGAGGCTGGGGTCTAGTGCTCTGTAAGGGCTGTTAGTTCCGAGGCTGGGGTCTAGTGCTCTGTAGGGGCTTAGTTCCGAGGCTGGGGTCTAGTGCGCTGTAGGGGCTGTTCGTTCCGAGGCGTTGGCAGAGCTCAATGATGACCTCATCCACAGGTGCCAGCTGACCTGACCTGGTCTGGGGCTCTATAGCCCTGGTTGCCTCCCCTAACATTGTGGCTGAGCCAGAAATACAATGTTTACCTTCTCCTATGGAGGGAGGGGATATGCGCTGCGTCTGCTTATGGCCGTAGTGTTTCCAAGCAGAGCATCTTTTATTAGGCGATGTTACGTCAGACCTGCGCTGAGGCATCCGGCCACCTGAGCTGGCCTGGTGTGGGGTGCTGCGTCTGTATCAGTGGCCCTCCCTGGGGTAATGGAGATGGCAAGCTCTGCTGCTGACATCCCTGTTAAGGACAGGGGGAAGGGGGAGTAGAGGGGAGAGGTCACTGTCCTACCGTCACCTAGACTCCCTGTCTCCCCCTCTGCCTCAGAATAAGACCCACCTTGGAAAGGTGCAAGGGTTTGTGGGTAGTGTATATGGCCTGTACCGTCATTACATTTGTCTACATGTCTGTACTGTGTGTCTGTCTTCCTATGGGAGACAGGAATGCTTGCACTGCAGTCATCAATATTCTATCACAGGCCGCCTGCCATCGCAGACAGCTAGACTCCTCTAAAGCTGTTTCTGTAACCGTAAAGGAAGATGTTCTGACATGCAGCACCTAGCATCATCCACCACAGCTGCTTAACCTGATTGGCAGCCCAAACTACAGTGAAACTCTTATAGCCTAGGGATAGCGAACCTGGGGAGTCAGGAGGGCCAATCATCTGTACCCTGACGACTCTTCGTTTTTCTCCCAGCGCCCTCACACCATACATCTGTCAGCCTGTTAACAGTAGCAGCACTCCATTTCACAAATGGGGAAGCCATTGTTTAGACACTGCATGTTTGTGAGTGTTAAGCTGCGAGACTCTCCTGACTCGACTGGGGGGATTCATGTGCGGGTTGCACGCAGTGTTACAGCAGTAGTGTTGGGGTTGAAGTAATGAGACAGGCAGCCAGAAGGTGTTAATGTCACTCTGGGAAAGTGATGGAACACTTGGGGATGCATTAGGTTTCTCTTGTTGACACATATAAGTGGCTTACATCTGTATGGTGAGACGGAGAGAATCAGCTGATGTTTTGGTGGCGATTAAGACTTGTTTTGGTCCTCTTGCTGTTACTTAGATTATTGATTGGTGGAATTAGATTAGTTGGAAATGAGCAGGAGCTTCTCAGCACATGATACTATAATGACTTACTACTGGTCACTAGAGAAAAGAACTAATGGTTCAACATGTATTTGCCACTCTGATACCAAAGCGCACTGAAGAGTAAACACTATTAACAGCCCACATTTCTAGCAGTATATTTGACCAGAAAATGCATGTGGAGTGGAATGGTAATTGTTCGTTTTGCCAAGTCATGTGTAATTTCACTCTGAGTGCCTCCTGCCTTGGGCCTGTCAGCAGAATGTAGAGGACTGTGGGTAATTAGACTGGGCCTGTGGTCTCTCAGGTCAGTGGGGAGCCGGCCTCCCGTCTCTCAACATGATTGATCAATAACCATTACCCGAGATGGCCTCCCAAAAAGTAATTTTGTCTCACCTAAAGTACATCAGTCATAATTTCCCCTCCAACTTTTTACTGGTCCTCTTCATCAGCAGTATGTATAGGGCTCTACCTGGTCCTCTTCATCAGCAGTATGTATAGGGCTCTACCTGGTCCTCTTCATCAGCACTATGTATAGGGCTCTACCTGTCCTCTTCATCAGCACTATGTATAGGGCTCTACCTGGTCCTCTTCATCAGCACTATGTATAGGGCTCTACCTGTCCTCTTCATCAGCACTATGTATAGGGCTCTACCTGGTCCTCTTCATCAGCACTATGTATAGGGCTCTACCTGGTCCTCTTCATTAGCATTATGTATAGGGCTCTACCTGGTCCTCTTCTTCAGCAGTATGTATGGGCTCTACCTGGTCCTCTTCATCAGCACTATGTATAGGGCTCTACCTGGTCCTCTTCTTCAGCAGTATGTATGGGTTCTACCTGGTCCTCTTCATCAGCACTATGTATAGGGCTCTACCTGGTCCTCTTCATCAGCACTATGCATGGGCTCTACCTGGTCCTCTTCATCAGCACTATGTATAGGGCTCTACCTGGTCTCTTCATCAGCACTATGTATAGGGCTCTACCTGGTCCTCTTCATCAGCACTATGTATAGGGCTCTACCTGTCCTCTTCATCAGCACTATGTATAGGGCTCTACCTGTCCTCTTCATCAGCACTATGTATAGGGCTCTACCTGGTCCTCTTCATCAGCACTATGTATAGGGCTCTACCTGTCCTCTTCATCAGCACTATGTATAGGGCTCTACCTGGTCCTCTTCATCAGCACTATGTATAGGGCTCTACCTGGTCCTCTTCATCAGCACTATGTATAGGGCTCTACCTGTCCTCTTCATCAGCACTATGTATAGGGCTCTACCTGGTCCTCTTCATCAGCACTATGTATAGGGCTCTACCTGTCCTCTTCATCAGCACTATGTATAGGGCTCTACCTGGTCCTCTTCATCAGCACTATGTATAGGGCTCTACCTGGTCCTCTTCATCAGCACTATGTATAGGGCTCTACCTGGTCCTCTTCATCAGCAGTATGTATAGGGCTCTACCTGGGCCTCTTCATCAGCACTATGTATAGGGCTCTACCTGGGCCTCTTCATCAGCACTATGTATAGGACTCTACCTGGTCCTCTTCTTCAGCACTATGTATAGGGCTCTACCTGGTCCTCTTCATCAGCACTATGTATAGGGCTCTACCTGGTCCTCTTCTTCAGCAGTATGTATGGGCTCTACCTGGTCCTCTTCATCAGCACTATGTATGGGCTCTACCTGGTCCTCTTCTTCAGCACTATGTATAGGGCTCTACCTGTCCTCTTCATCAGCACTATGTATAGGGCTCTACCTGGTCCTCTTCATCAGCACTATGTATAGGGCTCTACCTGGTCCTCTTCTTCAGCACTATGTATGGGCTCTACCTGGTCCTCTTCATCAGCACTATGTATAGGGCTCTACCTGGTCCTCTTCCTCAGCACTATGCATGGGCTCTACCTGGTCCTCTTCATCAGCACTATGTATAGGGCTCTACCTGGTCCTCTTCATCAGCACTATGTATAGGGCTCTACCTGGTCCTCTTCATCAGCACTATGTATAGGGCTCTACCTGGTCCTCTTCATCAGCACTATGTATAGGGCTCTACCTGGTCCTCTTCATCAGCACTATGTATAGGGCTCTACCTGTCCTCTTCATCAGCACTATGTATAGGGCTCTACCTGTCCTCTTCATCAGCACTATGTATAGGGCTCTACCTGGTCCTCTTCATCAGCACTATGTATAGGGCTCTACCTGTCCTCTTCATCAGCACTATGTATAGGGCTCTACCTGGTCCTCTTCATCAGCACTATGTATAGGGCTCTACCTGGTCCTCTTCATCAGCACTATGTATAGGGCTCTACCTGGTCCTCTTCATCAGCACTATGTATAGGGCTCTACCTGTCCTCTTCATCAGCACTATGTATAGGGCTCTACCTGGTCCTCTTCATCAGCACTATGTATAGGGCTCTACCTGTCCTCTTCATCAGCACTATGTATAGGGCTCTACCTGGTCCTCTTCATCAGCACTATGTATAGGGCTCTACCTGGTCCTCTTCATCAGCAGTATGTATAGGGCTCTACCTGGTCCTCTTCATCAGCACTATGTATAGGGCTCTACCTGGGCCACTTCATCAACACTATGTATAGGACTCTACCTGGTCCTCTTCTTCAGCACTATGTATAGGGCTCTACCTGGTCCTCTTCATCAGCACTATGTATAGGACTCTACCTGGTCCTCTTCTTCAGCAGTATGTATGGGCTCTACCTGGTCCTCTTCATCAGCAGTATGTATAGGGCTCTACCTGGTCCTCTTCTTCAGCAGTATGTATGGGCTCTACCTGGTCCTCTTCATCAGCACTATGTATAGGGCTCTACCTGGTCCTCTTCTTCAGCAGTATGTATGGGCTCTACCTGGTCATCTTCTTCAGCACTATGTATAGGGCTCTACCTGGTCCTCTTCATCAGTAGTATGTATAGGGCTCTACCTGGTCCTCTTCATCAGCAGTATGACAGAGCCCCATCACACAGGTCCCAGGTCAGCAGTCCAGGGAACAGACCGAGGCAGTGATTTACGTCTTCCTGATCCAGGAACAGTGAAATAGGAATAGAGAGACACTACAGGGGCTGGAAGGGGCTGGAATACAAGATGGCTGTTTCACAGAAAGAGCAAAACCTCAGAGACCACCCTCATCTCTTCCTCTCTTCCCTTCATCTCCTCTGTAGACCTGTGTGATGTAACAGGGAGGAAACCAACACATGTTGTTAATTAGAAAATAACACATTAGAAGAGAGCCCATCAGGCTGTTTGTACAATACCTTCACGGTCCGGTGGGGAAACGCACCAATGCAGTGTGATCAAAGGAAAGCTCTGGTTTGTTGTTTGTAGCTGTTTCTCTCGTATACATCTCTCTTCTTACTCTGTGTGCCACTTTCTGTGTCTCTGTTTCCATTTCTTCATGTCTTCCCTCTGGGTTTTTGACTTGGTTTGTCTCTAGAATTGATACACATATGGTGTGATGAGGTGAAGGGCGATGGGGGGTGGGGGGGGGCAGTTCTCTGCCCTTCACCCATGAATAATTGATCAAGACCAGGAAGTGTGCCGCGCGGACCAACTGGAGCGTGGGACTACATCCTGTAAATACTCCTCTCTCTCTCTCTCTCTCTCTCTCTCTCGCTCGCTCGCTACTCCCTTCCTCCTCTCCTCTCTGCCTGTCTGCTGTGTGTCTTATTGACCTGAGCATCCGCGTAGCCCTGGCTCCAGGCGTGGCGTACTGTTAGTAGCAGCTCGGGACGCTGTGTGTGTCCAGAAACATGGTGCTCTATCTGAGTTCCCAGGACTCTGCAGATGGGGTGGCTGCCAGCGGAGCCATGATGCCTGGGGCGGAGTTTGGGACTGGATCTGGGGTTTTAGTTGGTACTGTGTCTATGGTTAAGACTAGGTCCAGGGCTGTGGTCGGAGCACGTAAAGACTGCCTGAATGATGGACTGTGGCAGTATATCTGCTGCCAGAAGAGGCCTGCAGTCTCCCTGCCATCATGTAGGTGTGATGATGCTCTCTCTGCTCCCTGGCTCAATGGGACTTCTACTGTTACACTGGATTTGTGTTTGTGTGCATTTGTTTTGTGAGGTATAGTGATCTTACCATTTGTTTCTCAGTCCAGTGACACATTCTCGGGCATTAATCAGAGAATCATGTATGGTCTGTATTTCAGTAACGGGGAAGTCTTGATTCAACATGATTTATTTAACTGTGGATGCACTGTTGTTGGTTTTTAGCCATAGAAAATGTTGTTAGGATGGATTGTAAAGCCATGCAGCAGAAGTATTTCAGTCCCAGTATGGGATCTAATGATGTGAGAGGATTGTAAAGAGGCGGAAAACTCAGTGCCTATCTTTACAGAGACTAAGTGCTGTTGGGTGCCGGCCAGCCGGGGGTGCTTTGTCTTACCTGGCTCTGGATACCCTGAATACGGCTACAGAAGCGTTTGGGGGGTTACATAAAGGGGTAGGAAGGTGGTGAAGCCTGCTGTTGGTTCCATTTTGAGGAGTGAGTTGTTGACTGTAGAGTACACACACACACACACACACACACACACACACACACACACACACACACACACACACACACACACACACACACACACACACACACACACACACACACACACACACACACACACACACACACACACACACACACACACACACACACGATGGCTGTGTTGATGGAGGGTGCGGTCATCCTGGACGCATGGGCTGTGTCAACATATAAACAGAAGCAGGGATGACTGTAATTCAGTAATGCTGTGGACAGAGGATGGAGCAAACCTCACCCACACCACCCTGCCTGGTGCTATATGCTCCAGATGGCTAGCTACTAACTTAATACTGCTTGATTTAGTGGTTGGAAAAGGAAACTGCTTTGTTATTAGGTTTGGGTGATTCGTTCCACAACATAAATCGAGACATTGTAGATGAGAGCTGGAGTTTCTTTACTGTTCAGTGCTGGTGTTCAGGAAGAAAACACATTTCCCCATGTAGCTACTTATTGTTTCTCATTACATAACGTGATTATCTGAATGCATTGCTCCTAGTCCCATGTCCTAAATGAATTTAGCTCCATTTCTAACTCTGCGAGGGGAGTGGCCCTTTCACAACACTGTTACTGTCCAGACAGACACCCCATCTCAGGCGTGCTGCCGGACATGCTCTGGGGGACTGGTGTTGTTTACACTGGGATCTATGAGATACTACTTTATCATCGGCCAGGAGACCATTTCCGCTGTTTGGTGAGAGTGACCACAGCGCTGAGACTGTCCGGCACATATTTCCCCTCTCGTTATAACAGGCCTGGGATCCGTTTCGGACTATTTCCCTGCTCACACAAAGCACCACTGGCAGTCATTGTGCTGCAGCCATCATTACGCAGACAACAGCCCTACCTGGAAAAGATTGTTATGAAGTGAGTGGTATCTCTCGCTGTCTTCCATCTGTCTTCCTCTCAAACCCATTGCCACTGTTTCCTGCTGTTTAGTGTAGGCAAAGAAAACAGACAAAATGTCAGCTCAGCTCCATCACATAATTGTCTATACTCTGTACCTCCATACCTGGTAAACAGGGCCCCTCTGAGCTTCAAGGCCCCCCCCCCCATCGCCCGTTGAATGCTGCATTGATCCAGAGGCCCATGCCAAAGAGGCCAGGCTGGGTCTATGTGAGCCTTTTAAAGGATATGTTTTCTTTTTGTATGACCAAATCTCTATTTTTGATGTAAATAGCATGTTGTTGAAGGGTCCAGACACCTTTTTTTGTGATTTCACTTGTTTTTGATCAACTTACCAAAAAACCACACCAATAAAGGCTCCAAAATACGGTGTAGTGATGCAGGTCTTTAGACGTTGTAAACATGCAATTGTCATTTCGAACTTTATCCACAACATTATATTCCATTTTGTAGCAGTTCATAGGTGGTACATGCTTGTTCAGCAGATCGGCTTGTGGCTGAGGAGTGTAAAGGCCTGTACCTGGTGGTTGTGATGGACTGTCACCAGCAGGTCTGGTGTATGGACAGAAGGTTATATAGGAGTCACTGCTGCCAAACCGTTCCAGATCAAATCCGTATTTTTCTCTCAGATCTGGAGCCCTCTCTCTACTCCTCGTTGTCCCGCTCTCTGTCTGTCTGGAATAGCATATCAATGTATCACTGCTGCCACACCATTCCAGATCAAATCCGTATTCTTCTCTCAGATCTGGAGCCCTCTCTCTACTCCTCGTTGTCCCGCTCTCTGTCTGTCTGGAATAGCATATCAATGTATCACTGCTCGACACAGACACTAGTCAGCCAGAATACTGACAGCCTCTGACGATTCTTCTCTTTTGGGCAGATCCAAGCCCTCCAACTTCCGTCGATACACTCTTAGTCTGGCCACCCCCGTGGAGGCTTTTCACCTATCGAACGTAGGCTTCAGTGAATCACTTAAAACCACTTTAGCATGTATACCTTTTGTCAACAGCAATATATATTTGGTCCCTGACATGTGGAGCTGATTGATTGTGTGTGTTTGTGTTTTCTTTCGATGGTCTTGTCTCTACAATCCCCAGATAATCAATGGTTTTGTCACTCCATGACCCTTTGGCAGCGGTCCAGTGCCATCAGTGGATATGATTGCTGATTGGTTGGAGTACCTTTGAGAGAAAGCTGATGGACAGCTCTGGGAGTGGATCAGACATTGGGTCACAACCCAGCCGGCCGTCAGTGAATTATGCTTGAAAGGATCGGTTTGGCCTGAAAAGGAGAAGGGAAGAGCGTTTAGGAGGAGGTAGTTGAAGTGCGGTTTGGGTTTGATCTATCCTGATTTTGAAAGAAATGCTGAGAAATGACTTGGTGGAATAGAAATCAGACTACATTGACGTCAATGTTTAGGAGTTGAAATTTAAGTCAAAAGCCACGAGTCCAGAGGCCATTTTCTCCGAGCAGATATGTGACCGTCCCTGTGTTCTCTCTACAGGCCCCACGTTGCCAAGACAGAGCCCCCAGAGCCCCCAGGTTCAGAATGGACCATCGCCAGAGGACCTGGAGATGCAGAGAAGGTAAGATTTAGGCCTACAACGCCACTGGACACAAGAACACTAAACACAACACTATTCCTCAGCCCAGTGATTTTACACACACTTCTGAGTAGAATTCCCTGTTTGAGTTCAGTGTTTCAATCAGATATGAGCCAATTGGACAGTTGCCCTGCTCGACAGTGCCTGCTTGCCTAAATATATTGTTCCAAGTACTTTAGAGTGGATATGGACGGTCTATTGATCCCAAAGCATGTCATCTCTCCAGCCTCGCCACTCCCTCAGTCCCCTCCCATATTAACCAGGTAGGCGGTGGAGAGTCTGGTTGCCTGCAGGCGGTGGAGAGTCTGGTTGCCTGCAGGCGGTGGAGAGTCTGGTTGCCTGCAGGCGGTGGAGAGTCTGGTTGCCTGCAGGGGGTGGAGAGTTTGGTTGCCTGCAGGCGGTGGAGAGTTTGATTGCCTGCAGGCGGTGGAGAGTCTGGTTGCCTGCAGGCGGTGGAGAGTCTGGTTGCCTGCAGGCGGTGGAGAGTCTGGTTGCCTGCAGGCGGTGGAGAGTCTGGTTGCCTGCAGGCGGTGGAGAGTCTGGTTGCCTGCAGGCGGTGGAGAGTCTGGTTGCCTGCAGGCGGTGGAGAATCTGGTTGCCTGCAGGGGGTGGAGAGTTTGGTTGCCTGCAGGCGGTGGAGAGTTTGGTTGCCTGCAGGCGGTGGAGAGTCTGGTTGCCTGCAGGCGGTGGAGAGTCTGGTTGCCTGCAGGCGGTGGAGAGTCTGGTTGCCTGCAGGGGGTGGAAAGTTTGGTTGCCTGCAGGCAGTGGAGAGTTTGGTTGCCTGCAGGCGGTGGAGAGTCTGGTTGCCTGCAGGCGGTGGAGAGTCTGGTTGCCTGCAGGCGGTGGAGAGTCTGGTTGCCTGCAGGCGGTGGAGAGTCTGGTTGCCTGCAGGCGGTGGAGAGTTTGGTTGCCTGCAGGCGGTGGAGAGTCTGGTTGCCTGCAGGGGGTGGAGAGTTTGGTTGCCTGCAGGCGGTGGAGAGTTTGGTTGCCTGCAGGGGGTGGAGAGTCTGGTTGCCTGCAGGGGGTGTTCTCTAACATTTGTATTAAATGTTTGACCTTTTATTTAACTAGTCAAGTCAGTTAAGAACAAATTCATATTTACAATGATGGCCTACACCGGCCAAACCCGGAAGACGCTGCTCCAATTGTGCGCCGCCCTACGGGACTACCAATCACGGCCGGTTGTGATACAGACTGGATTCGAACCAGGGTGTCTGTAGTGACACCTATAGCACTGAAATACAGTGTCTTTCACTCGGGAGCCCAACATTCTTGTACCAGGAGAGGCTGATGGTTGCCAGTTTGTGTTCAGGCACAGCGGCAGACACCCCTGGAGAAGAGTAAAGCAGGGCTGGGTGGGAGGATGATGGGGGGCTGTGACGAGCAGGCTGTAGCAAACAGGCACCACATCAGCATGTCCGGTGGAATCACAAAACACTTATCCCCTGCTGAGTACAATGGTAAACTTACAGCACAAGGTTAGGAGCTAGCTTAATACACACACACACACACACACACACACACACACACACACACACACACACACACACACACACACACACACACACACACACACACACACACACACACACACACACACACACACACACACACACACACACAAAGAGAGAGCGAGGATCTGAAATGGACTGATACTCAGAGGCCTTCTTAATGAAAAGCGAGCCCCTATCACTCTCAGGAGACCTCGGCTAAGGCTTTCTCTCCACTTCTAAAAACCCACTGCTCTAAATCCTCTGAGCCTCCCTCCTGCTACACGCATGCACACTCAATAACGCTTGGCATGAGATCTCTTCCGTATTCATATTCAGCTTTTACAGAAGGTTAAGTGTGTTGTGTTTTCTCGTGGTTAATGCAGTCCGTTCTGCTTTGCGGATCTTAGAGGGGATATTGTACCTGTAATTGTTTTTCCTTCTCCTTAAACTGCCAGACTCCTATTCCCCCGTAGGTAATAGTAATGAGTGTATGCTGCTAACTCTGTATTCCTCTGTGTGGAGAAGAGGCCCCCTATTCGTCAGTGGGGGCAGTGCAGTGTAGCATTGTAGCAGCAGTATTAATCTGAGCCAGCTGCTCTCTCACCTGATCACAGAAACCTGTAACATGTTATTTAATTAGATGCAGCCTAATTTCACAGGCCCACACAGGGACTGCCTCCTGTCCTGTCCCTGTGTACATGAAGACGTGGCATCGTGACAATATAACCACCCGGATTGAAGGTGACTGAAGTCAACTCCCTTTCCTCCCATTACCATATCCTGCGTCACAGCAGTTCAGTAGTGAGTGTTGGGAGGTTGGATTGGCCCTGGCCTTCTCTCCTTGTTCTCCAGCCGGTTACAGAGAAATATGCTGTGGATTTAGATATTCTGGCTGACTGACAGGTAGTATAGGGGGGAGAGTGTGTGTGATGGTTGTAGTGTCAGCGGCTGGTGGTGGTCAAGGTGCTGTACTGTGTTATGAATGATGAACAGAGTTCTGAATCCTGGTATGACAGCAGGCAGCAGTATATATCGTCTGCATCTCAGACTGTAAAGGAACTGCAGTGATTTGAAGTTAAGACGGAGAGACAAGGTTCTCATTATGGTAACTGGTTATGTGTGAGTCAGGGACGTTTCAATCCCAGACACCCTGCCCATGGGATTTTTCATTTAACAGCTTTACAGTCGAAAGATAAATCATACATGACATTTTTTTGTTAATAGGCCTAGATTTGGTTTCTTTAGTAGCCACTAATCGTTATGGACAATTAACCGTTATGGACAATTAACCGTTATGGACAATTAACCGTGATGATTGTTCAGTGAGTAAGAAAGAATTTGAAGATTCTGTGTGTTTGTGTACGTCTGTTTGCGTGCGTGTGTCAGTCTGGTCGTTGTGTATCTGGCCTTTTTGGTCTCTTTGTGGTCCCTTCCTGTCCCCTAATGAAACCTGCCACCATCGTCCAATCATTTATGACTCCGCCAACACATACACTTTGAATGAAATGAATCATCTTGTTTCAGCAGACTCACTGAGACACCAAGGCCTGCTGTAAGGCCACTTGATCATTTAGTTGGCCACAGTTTATTGATAGCGACTGCCTTGGGAATGTGCCGTCGGTTTGTATGTTTGTAAAACCTCTCATCATTCATACCCATCCATGTTAGACTCAGATGCAGTTACATAGAGTATATCGCATCTCTGGTTCATATCCTGTACTTTAGCCGTTTTTAATGGCCTTGTTCTTAGTGTTACATAGGTGTGCGTGGTTGTGTGCGTAGTTGTGTGTGGGTGTGTGCGGTTGTGCATGGTTGTGCATGGTTGTGCGTGGTTGTGTGTGGGTGTTCGTGGGTGTGCGTGGTTGTGCGTGGGTGTGTGTGTGTGGGTGTGCGTGGGTGTGTGTGTGTGTGCGTGGTTGTGCGTGGGTGTGTGTGTGTGTGTGCGTGGTTGTGTGTGGGTGTTCGTGGGTGTGTGTGTGTGGTTGTGCGTGGTTGTGTGTGGGTGTGCGTGGTTGTGCGTGGGTGTGCGTGGGTGTGCGTGGGTGTGTGTGTGTGGTTGTGCGTGGTTGTGTGTGGTTGTGCGTGGTTGTGCGTGGTTGTGCGTGGGTGTTCGTGGGTGTGCGCGAGTTTGTACTGGAGAACAAATTCATGAAGTGACTTGTTTATGTTGGAGCCTCGTAAAGTCGACCCGGCCCGCTCTCTGCCATCTGAAAGTCGTGAACTTGTTTCCTGACACGGATTTGATATTAACCCTGTCATTAACAAGCTGGATTATTGCTCCATGCTAACATGCGGCGCACACACACAGGAAGGAGGGTTTGAGAGGTGGGTGGCCTGGTCCTAATAGGCTTGCTGAGTGATTACCTTGTCTAAAATACTTACAGTACACATTCAGACATATGCCTCAGGGGGAAAACATTTTCACCGTATTCTCCCGGTAAAGAATGTCCCTGGACCGTTCCAAATGTTCTGAATGTTCCCTGGCTGGTGTATGACATCATACAGAGACATACTTGACAGAGCAATGTGTCGGTCTGTGCCATAGCGCCCTACTCTAGTGTTAGAGGAAGCATTCCTTTACTGTGAGTAGTAGGACAACTCCTTGTAAGGATATCTGACCCAATCTTTGTTTCTCTTCCAGAAACACAAAAGGCCTGAATGTGTTCAAAGGAGTTCTTTTAGTGTGTGTAATGGATCTGGCCCTGAGCCTCCCCCTCATTCTGACTCTTCTATTCTGGTCCGGCCCTCATCTATATTTAGCTGTTGCAGTCAATGTAACTGGCCTGGGTGCTTAATGCCTGATGTCATCCCGGTGACGCAAACTCACTACAATCCTGCCCGACCAACCCTGGGGAGATGGAGTGGAGAGGGTTGATTATAGGCTACACCCGCGCAGGCTCACACACTCATCCGTACTCTCTCAAAAACACGCACATGCAGAATCACCTCCACACCAGGATGCAAGCACGCACTGGTGAACACACACTTTCATTGAGAGGTCTCTTTACTATCAGGGGACAGCCTACCGACCCCGACCCTGAAAGTGCTTTATTTTTACTAACAATTTTGTTGGTCTATAATTCGGCCTTAGATTTAGCCTGAAGGTCAGGCATGCTTAACCATGAGCTCACACTCTAATCTTTAGTGATAGGTGTATTTTAAAGGTCACTGTTGTTTTCTTTACTTTTATAAATAACCCCAATGATTAAATACTGTCTGTTCACAGTAGCTTTCCAATACACCCATCCATCATCGAGCCTTGTCGTGGAATAGCCTAACACCACCAGGGTTAAGAACTGTTCTGTGGTCAGTGCTGGTGACCCTTCAGTAATGCAGAGGTCCAGTTTGTTCTTGTTCCAGAGCTGATCTCTGCTCTGTGTGCCTCTGCTCTGTCTACAGTTAAAACTAGTACTGTCTGCAACACTACACCTGGCTGCTTCCTCTCTGCTTGGAATATCTTAATAAAATATTGATTGCCAAGGGAACAGATGTCAAATTAAAAGGAGGAAAGGGGTGAGAGAGGGATAGCGAGCAAAAGGCCCAGCTGTTGACTCGTAGCTCCAGCTGGACAGACTAGTGGCGTGGACTCAGCCAAACAGGTCTCTCACTACTCAGCTATGGCCTCAAGGCAGCACATGGTATCCCAGGGATCAGTGTGTGTGATTGAGTATACAACACATTAGGAACACTTTCCTAATACTAAGCTGCGCCCTCTTTTGCCCTCAGAACAGTCTCAATTCGTCGAGGCAGGGACTCTACAAGGTGTCCAAAGGGTTCCACAGGGATGCTGGCCCATGTTGACTCCAATGCTTCGCACAGTTGTGTTAAGTTGGCTGGATGTCCTTTGGATGGTGGACCATTCTTGGGAAAACTGTTGAGCTTGAAAACCCCAGCAGCGTTGCAGTTCTTGACACACTCAAACCGGGGCGCCTGGCACCTACCCTGTTCAAAGGCACTTAAATCTTGTCTTTCCCATTCACGTGCACAATCCATATCTCAATCCATATCTCAATCCATGTCTCAATTATCTCAAGGCTTAAACATCCTTCTTTAACATGTCTCCTTCCCTTCATCTACACTGACTGAAGTGGATTTAATAGGTGACATCAATAAGGGATCGTTGCTTTCAGCTGGATTCACCTGGTCAGTCTGTGTCATGGAAAGAGCAGGTGTTCCTAATGTTTTGTGCACAGTGTATGTGTGTGAGGAGAAAGAGCAATAATGTTGAAACCCCATTGCCATTACGTCCCACCATGACACACAATTCTTGAATGACCACATGAATTCAGCCCTGCTTGTTTGTATATCCATCTCTTAAATCCATTCTGTGCTCTGTCGTGCATTGCTACGTCTACTCTGACTATTTCTGTATTTTTTTTTCCCACACAATAAATAAATATTCAGATTTCTCTCCTTGGTCAGAATGTTGCTGGTTGTGGTTTCTAGAGGATTACAAAGATGTGGATTTAGTTTTTCTCCTTACCCCCCAATCCTCAATCCCAGTCCGTCTGAAGACGCCACAGACACCACAGCCATGGGAAGACTGTTAGGCGCCTCTTTAAACGTACCGGGGTTTCCCAGTATTAACCTGCCGTTAGATGAAAAAGACATGAGCTGGAATAATGGGGCATATAAATAAGTGGTGTGAAGCGATAGCAGGTTGGCTGTAGCGCTGCAAGTGCTGAGACCAAAGGCTGATCTCCTTCATACTGATGCAGGGAGATTGAGGAGCTTCTCTTTGCTGCTTGACATTGAGATCACACGGTAATAGTGGTGGAGGGACAGCTTCAAACACCTGCAGCTGTGGCAGCACAAAACATCAGTAACACCTCCCTAATATTGAGTTGCACCCCCTTTTGCCCTCAGAACAACATCAATTCGTCTGGGCATGGACTCTACAAGGTGTCAAACGTTCCACAGGGATGCTGCCCATGTTGACTCCAATGCTTCCCACAGTTGTTTCAAGTTGGGTGTCCTTCAGGTGGTGGACCATTCTTGATACACACAGAAAACTGTTGAGTGTGAAAAACCCAGTAGCGTTGCAGTTGTTGACACACTCAAACCGGCGTGCCTGGCACCTACTACTATTCACTGTTCAAAGGCACTTACTGTGCATTCGGAAAGTATTCAGACCCCTTGACTTCTTTCATAATTTACAGCCTTATTCTAAAATGTGTTAAATTGTTGTTTCCCGTCATCAATCTACGCACAATACCCCATAATGACAAAACAAACCTGTTTGTTCTTTATTTAGACCCTTTAGCTTGGCACACCTGTATTTGGGGAGTTTCTCCCATTCTTCTCTGCAGATCCTCTCAAGCTCTGTCACGTTGGATGGGGAGCGTCACTGCACAGCTATTTCCAGGTCTCTCCAGAGATGTTTGATCAGGTTCAAGTCTGGTCTCTGGCTGGGCCACTCAAGGACTTTCAGAGACTTGTCCCGAAGCCACTCCTGAGTTGTCTTGGCTGTGTGCTTAGGGTCGTTGTCCTGTTGGAAGGTGAACCTTTGCCCCATTTCGGAGGTCCTGAGCACTCTGGAGCAGGTTTTCATCAAGGATCTCTCTGTACTTTGCTCCGTTCATCTTTCCCTCAATCCTGACTAGTCTCCCAGTCCCTGCTACTGAAAAACATCCCCACAGCATGATGCTGCCACCACCATGCTTCACCATAGGGATGGTGCCAGGTTTCCTCCAGATGTGATGCTTGGCATTAAGGCCAAATAATTCAAACTTGGTTTCATAAGACCAGAGAATCTTGTTTCTCATGGTCTGAGAGTCCTTTGGGTGCCTTTTGGCAAACTCCAAGTGGGCTGTCATGTGCCTTTTACCAAGAAGTGGCTTCAGTCTGGCCACTCTACCATAAAAGCCTGATTGGTGGAGTGCTGCTGAGATGGTTGTCCTTCTGGAAGGTTCCCACATCTCCACAGAGGAACTCTGGAGCTCTGTCAGAGTGACTATCGGGTTCTTGGTCACCTCCCTGACCAAGGCCCTTCTCCCTCGATTGCTCAGTTTGGCCAGGCAGCCAGCTCTAGGAAGAGTCTTGGTGGTTCCAAACTTCTTCCATTTATGAATGATGGAGGCCACTGTGTTTTGGGGGACCTTCAATGCTGCAGACATTTGTTTGGTACCCTTACCCAGATCTCTGCCTCGACACAATCCTGTCTTGTGGGACCTTATATAGACAGGTGTGTGCCAATCCAAATCATGTCCAAATAATTGAATTTACTACATGTGGACTCCAATCAAGTTGCAGAAACATCTCAATGGAAACAGGATGCACCTGAGCTTAATTTCACGTCTCATAACAAAGGGTCTGAAATCGTATGTAAATAAGGTATTTCTGTTTTTTCTTTTTACTACATTTGCAAAAAATGTCTAAAGCTGTTTTCGCTTTGTCATTATGGATTATTGTGTGTAGATTGATGAGGGGAATTTAAAAATATATATATTTTTTAGAATAAGTCTGGAACGTAACAAAATGTAAAAGTCAAGGGGTCTGAATACTTTCCGAATGCACTGTAAATCTTTTCTCCTATGAATGGCACACACACACAATCCATGTCTCAATTGTCTCCAGGCTTAAAAATCCCACTTTAATCTGTCTCCTCCCCTTCATCATCACTGATTTTAAAGTGGATATAACAAGTGACATCAATAAGGAATCATAGCTTTCACCTGGATTCACCTGGTCAATCCATGTTTCTAATGTTTTGTACAGTGTACAGTGGGGCAAAAAACGTATTTAGTCAGCCACCAATTGTGCAAGTTCTCACACTTAAAAAGATGAGAGAGGCCTGTAATTGTCATCATAGGTACACTTCAACTATGACAGACAAAATGAGAAAACAAATCCTGAAAATGACATTGTAGGATCTTTTATGAATTTATTTGCAAATTATGGTGGAAAATAAGTATTTGGTCAATAACAAAAGTTTATCTCAATACTTTGTTATATACCCTTTGTTGGCAATGACAGAGGTCAAACGTTTTCTGTAAGTCTTCACAAGGTTTTCACACACTGTTGCTGGTATTTTGGCCCATTCCTCCATGCAGATTTCCTCTAGAGCAGTGATGTTTTGGGGCTGTTGCTGGGCAACACGGACTTTCAACTCCCTCCAAGGATTTTCTATGGGGTTGAGATCTGGAGACTGGCTAGGCCACTCCAGGACCTTGAATTGCTTCTTACGAAGCCACTCCTTCATTGCCCGGGCAGTGTGTTTGGGATCATTGTCATGCTGAAAGACCCAGCCACGTTTCATCTTCAATGCCCTTGCTGATGGAAGGAGGTTTTTACTCAAAATCTCACGATACATGGCCCCATTCATTCTTTCCTTTACACTGATCAGTCGTCCTGGTCCCTTTGCAGAAAAACAGCCCCAAAGCATGATGTTTCCACCCCCATGCTTCACAGTAGGTATGGTGCTCTTTGGATGCAACTCAGCATTCTTTGTCCTCCAAACACGACGAGTTGAGTTTTTACCAAGAAGTTATATTTTGGTTTCATCTGACCATATGACATTCTCCCAATCTTCTTCTGGATCATCCAAATGCTCTCTAGCAAACTTCAGACGGGCCTGGACATGTACTGGCTTAAGCAGGGGGACACGTCTGGCACTGCAGGATTTGAGTCCCTGTCGGCGTAGTGTGTTACTGATGGTAGGCTTTGTTACTTTGGTCCCAGCTCTCTGCAGGTCATTCACTACGTCCCCCTGTGTGGTTCTGGGATTGTTGCTCACCATTCTTGTGATCATTTTGACCCCACGGGGTGAGATCTTGCGTGGAGCCCCAGATCGAGGGAGATTATCAGTGGTCTTGTATGTCTTCCATTTCCTAATAATTGCTCCCACAGTTGATTTCTTCAAACCAAGCTGCTTACCTATTGCAGATTCAGTCTTCCCAGCTTGGTGCAGGTGCTACTATTTGGTGCTACTATTTTGTTTCTGGTGTCCTTGGTCTTGTCCATAGTGGAGTTTGGAGTGTGACTGTTTGAGGTTGTGGACAGGTGTCTTTTATACTGATAACAAGTTCAAACAGGTGCCATTAATACAGGTAACGAAGGGAGGACAGGGGAGCCTCTTAAAGAAGAAGTTACAGGTCTGTGAGAGCCAGAGATCTTGCTTGTTTGTAGGTGACCAAATACTTATTTTCCACCATAATTTGCTAATAAATTCATAAAAAATCCTACAATGTGATTTTCTGGATTTTTTTCCCCCTCATTTTGTCTGTCATAGTTGAAGTACCTATGATGACAATTACAGGCCTCTCTCATCTTTTTAAGTGGGAAAACTTGCACAATTGGTGCTGACTAAATACTTTTTTGCCCCACTGTATGTATTTGTGTTCTGTTAGTGTCCAACACACACAGGGCTGCTGTTGGACAAAAATGAATTCCCCTCCTTGACTAGTATTCTGATCTGGTCTCCTGCACTTGGCTAGGGGGACACGTGGTTGTGACTGTGAGCTGTAGATTTGGACTGAGTCCTTTACAGAGTAGCTCCATATGGACTAAATGGGCATCAGTCCACACAGACAAAACTGTTCAGGCCTCTGAGCCAATGAGGAAAGCTGCTCTGACTGACTGGACTGTGGGCTTTCCAGGCTTTGTGATTCTGCAGCTTTGCTTTCCTTGGCTGTCGGAATAAAGGATAACAGCATCACACTGTTGCTACACCCAAAAGCTTGGTCTGTTTGCAATTTGTTCTCGTACCACTCCAAAGACGCTTACTCGTCAATGCAGAATTTTCTCTGCTTGTGAAAAGGATGTTCTGTAACTGTATACCATGTTGCCTAACATCTGTTTGTGAAAAGGATGTTCTGTAACTGTATACCATGTTGCCTAACATCTGCTCTTGCCCCAACCTTGGTTCTAATTTGGTCTTAATTTCTATTCTGCCCTCGTCCTGAGGCATTCATACTGTCAAGTCCCCCCCTCCCCTGCACAGTTCTGACGGGTTTCCTACTGTCTAAATAAGTCATTTGTCAAACACATTCGTGGTTCTTTTTTTCTTGTAAAATAGAGCCCAAGCTTCTTTTTTTTTTTTTTGGTCAATAGTAGTAAGTTGTTGGAAAACGTTCGGATTCAGGCCGTGTTCCGCCTACACTCCCTTAGCAACCGTTCCCCAGGCAACGCATGCCGGGAACTGAGACGCCAGTAAATGAATCAGCAAGGTTTTTCACATCTTTGAAGCCTTCATTCCCTTAAGTGGGAGAGAGGCAAAGTCCGAGACAAATCCAGCCTTTTTCCACTGGGCTCGTTGTGTATGTTGGTCTCCTGTGAGAAAGTAAGGGAAATTCTGTGTTTGTGTGTTGACATGCGGTGAAGCATCCTTTGATCATTTCTCATCTGGTTCCATTCTTCTATTCAATAGGACCTGCAGGGAGCTGCCTTCTCTCTCAGCAAGACTGAGATGTATTGTTAATTCTCTGTTTTGGCCCACTATGATAATACATTTTATTGTTAATTCTCCGTTTTGGCCCACTATGATAATACATTGTATTGTTAATTCTCTGTTTTAGCCCACTATGATAATACATTGTATTGTTAATTCTCTGTTTTAGCCCACTATGATAATACATTGTATTGTTAATTCTCTGTTTTAGCCCACTATGATAATACATTGTATTGTTAATTCTCCGTTTTGGCCCACTATGATAATACATTGTATTGTTAATTCTCCGTTTTGGCCCACTATGATAATACATTGTATTGTTAATTCTCCATTTTAGCCCACTATGATAATTAATACATTGCATTGTTAATTCTCCATTTTAGCCCACTATGATAATTAATACATTGCATTGTTAATTCTCTGTTTTGGCCCACTATGATAATACATTGTATTGTTAATTCTCCATTTTAGCCCACTATGATAATACATTGTATTGTTAATTCTCTGTTTTGGCCCACTATGATAATACATTGTATTGTTAATTCTCCGTTTTGGCCCACTATGATAATACATTGTATTGTTAATTCTCCGTTTTGGCCCACTATGATAATACATTGTATTGTTAATTCTCCATTTTAGCCCACTATGATAATTAATACATTGCATTGTTAATTCTCCATTTTAGCCCACTATGATAATTAATACATTGCATTGTTAATTCTCTGTTTTGGCCCACTATGATAATACATTGTATTGTTAATTCTCCATTTTAGCCCACTATGATAATACATTGTATTGTTAATTCTCCATTTTAGCCCACTATGATAATACATTGTATTGTTAATTCTCCGTTTTGGCCCACTATGATAATACATTGTATTGTTAATTCTCCATTTTAGCCCACTATGATAATACATTGTATTGTTAATTCTCTGTTTTGGCCCACTATGATAATACATTGTTTTGTTAATTCTCTGTTTTGGCCCACTATGATAATACATTGTATTGTTAATTCTCCATTTTGGCCCACTATGATAATACATTGTATTGTTAATTCTCCGTTTTGGCCCACTATGATAATACATTGTATTGTTAATTCTCTGTTTTGGCCCACTATGATAATACATTGTATTGTTAATTCTCCATTTTAGCCCACTATGATAATACATTGTATTGTTAATTCTCCATTTTGGCCCACTATGATAATACATTGTATTGTTAATTCTCCATTTTAGCCCACTATGATAATACATTGTATTGTTAATTCTCCGTTTTGGCCCACTATGATAATACACTGTATTGTTAATTCTCCATTTTAGCCCACTATGATAATACATTGTATTGTTAATTCTCTGTTTTGGCCCACTATGATAATACATTGTATTGTTAATTCTCCATTTTAGCCCACTATGATAATACATTGTATTGTTAATTCTCCATTTTAGCCCACTATGATAATACATTGTATTGTTAATTCTCCATTTTAGCCCACTATGATAATACATTGTATTGTTAATTCTCCATTTTAGCCCACTATGATAATACATTGTATTGTTAATTCTCCATTTTAGCCCACTATGATAATACATTGTATTGTTAATTCTCAATTTTGGCCCACTATGATAATACATTGTATTGTTAATTCTCCGTTTTGGCCCACTATGATAATACATTGTATTGTTAATTCTCCATTTTAGCCCACTATGATAATACATTGTATTGTTAATTCTCCATTTTGGCCCACTATGATAATACATTGTATTGTTAATTCTCCGTTTTGGCCCACTATGATAATACATTGTATTGTTAATTCTCCGTTTTGGCCCACTATGATAATACATTGTATTGTTAATTCTCCGTTTTGGCCCACTATGATAATATATTGTATTGTTAATTCTCTGTTTTGGCCCACTATGATAATACATTGTATTGTTAATTCTCCGTTTTGGCCCACTATGATAATACATTGTATTGTTAATTCTCTGTTTTGGCCCACTATGATAATACATTGTATTGTTAATTCTCCATTTTAGCCCACTATGATAATACATTGTATTGTTAATTCTCCGTTTTGGCCCACTATGATAATACATTGTATTGTTAATTCTCCGTTTTGGCCCACTATGATAATACATTGTATTGTTAATTCTCCATTTTGGCCCACTATGATAATACATTGTATTGTTAATTCTCCATTTTAGCCCACTATGATAATACATTGTATTGTTAATTCTCAATTTTAGCCCACTATGATAATACATTGTATTGTTAATTCTCAATTTTAGCCCACTATGATAATACATTGTATTGTTAATTCTCCATTTTAGCCCACTATGATAATACATTGTATTGTTAATTCTCAATTTTAGCCCACTATGATAATACATTGTATTGTTAATTCTCCATTTTAGCCCACTATGATAATACATTGTATTGTTAATTCTCTGTTTTGGCCCACTATGATAATACATTGTATTTTTAATTCTCCATTTTAGCCCACTATGATAATACATTGTATTGTTAATTCTCCATTTTGGCCCACTATGATAATACATTGTATTGTTAATTCTCCATTTTAGCCCACTATGATAATACATTGTATTGTTAATTCTCCGTTTTGGCCCACTATGATAATACACTGTATTGTTAATTCTCCATTTTAGCCCACTATGATAATACATTGTATTGTTAATTCTCTGTTTTGGCCCACTATGATAATACATTGTATTGTTAATTCTCCATTTTAGCCCACTATGATAATACATTGTATTGTTAATTCTCCATTTTAGCCCACTATGATAATACATTGTATTGTTAATTCTCCATTTTAGCCCACTATGATAATACATTGTATTGTTAATTCTCAATTTTGGCCCACTATGATAATACATTGTATTGTTAATTCTCCGTTTTGGCCCACTATGATAATACATTGTATTGTTAATTCTCCATTTTAGCCCACTATGATAATACATTGTATTGTTAATTCTCCATTTTGGCCCACTATGATAATACATTGTATTGTTAATTCTCCGTTTTGGCCCACTATGATAATACATTGTATTGTTAATTCTCCGTTTTGGCCCACTATGATAATACATTGTATTGTTAATTCTCCGTTTTGGCCCACTATGATAATATATTGTATTGTTAATTCTCTGTTTTGGCCCACTATGATAATACATTGTATTGTTAATTCTCCGTTTTGGCCCACTATGATAATACATTGTATTGTTAATTCTCTGTTTTGGCCCACTATGATAATACATTGTATTGTTAATTCTCCATTTTAGCCCACTATGATAATACATTGTATTGTTAATTCTCCGTTTTGGCCCACTATGATAATACATTGTATTGTTAATTCTCCGTTTTGGCCCACTATGATAATACATTGTATTGTTAATTCTCCATTTTGGCCCACTATGATAATACATTGTATTGTTAATTCTCCATTTTAGCCCACTATGATAATACATTGTATTGTTAATTCTCAATTTTAGCCCCTATGATAATACATTGTATTGTTAATTCTCAATTTTAGCCCACTATGATAATACATTGTATTGTTAATTCTCAATTTTAGCCCACTATGATAATACATTGTATTGTTAATTCTCCATTTTAGCCCACTATGATAATACATTGTATTGTTAATTCTCCATTTTAGCCCACTATGATAATACATTGTTTTGTTAATTCTCCGTTTTGGTCCACTATGATAATACATTGTATTGTTAATTCTCCATTTTAGCCCACTATGATAATACATTGTATTGTTAATTCTCCGTTTTGGCCCACTATGATAATATATTGTATTGTTAATTCTCTGTTTTAGCCCACTATGATAATACATTGTATTGTTAATTCTCTGTTTTAGCCCACTATGATAATACATTGTATTGTTAATTCTCCGTTTTGGCCCACTATGATAATACATTGTATTGTTAATTCTCCGTTTTGGCCCACTATGATAATACATTGTATTGTTAATTCTCCATTTTAGCCCACTATGATAATTAATACATTGCCTTGTTAATTCTCCATTTTAGCCCACTATGATAATTAATACATTGCATTGTTAATTCTCTGTTTTGGCCCACTATGATAATACATTGTATTGTTAATTCTCCATTTTAGCCCACTATGATAATACATTGTATTGTTAATTCTCCATTTTAGCCCACTATGATAATACATTGTATTGTTAATTCTCCGTTTTGGCCCACTATGATAATACATTTTATTGTTAATTCTCCGTTTTGGCCCACTATGATAATACATTGTATTGTTAATTCTCTGTTTTAGCCCACTATGATAATACATTGTATTGTTAATTCTCTGTTTTAGCCCACTATGATAATACATTGTATTGTTAATTCTCTGTTTTAGCCCACTATGATAATACATTGTATTGTTAATTCTCCGTTTTGGCCCACTATGATAATACATTGTATTGTTAATTCTCCGTTTTGGCCCACTATGATAATACATTGTATTGTTAATTCTCCATTTTAGCCCACTATGATAATTAATACATTGCATTGTTAATTCTCCATTTTAGCCCACTATGATAATTAATACATTGTATTGTTAATTCTCTGTTTTGGCCCACTATGATAATACATTGTTTTGTTAATTCTCTGTTTTGGCCCACTATGATAATACATTGTATTGTTAATTCTCCATTTTGGCCCACTATGATAATACATTGTATTGTTAATTCTCCATTTTAGCCCACTATGATAATTAATACATTGCATTGTTAATTCTCCATTTTAGCCCACTATGATAATTAATACATTGTATTGTTAATTCTCTGTTTTGGCCCACTATGATAATACATTGTTTTGTTAATTCTCTGTTTTGGCCCACTATGATAATACATTGTATTGTTAATTCTCCATTTGGCCCACTATGATAATACATTGTATTGTTAATTCTCCATTTTAGCCCACTATGATAATACATTGTATTGTTAATTCTCCATTTTGGCCCACTATGATAATACATTGTATTGTTAATTCTCCATTTTAGCCCACTATGATAATACATTGTATTGTTAATTCTCCATTTTGGCCCACTATGATAATACATTGTATTGTTAATTCTCCATTTTAGCCCACTATGATAATACATTGTATTGTTAATTCTCCGTTTTGGCCCACTATGATAATACACTGTATTGTTAATTCTCCATTTTAGCCCACTATGATAATACATTGTATTGTTAATTCTCTGTTTTGGCCCACTATGATAATACATTGTATTGTTAATTCTCCATTTTAGCCCACTATGATAATACATTGTATTGTTAATTCTCCATTTTAGCCCACTATGATAATACATTGTATTGTTAATTCTCCATTTTAGCCCACTATGATAATACATTGTATTGTTAATTCTCCATTTTAGCCCACTATGATAATACATTGTATTGTTAATTCTCCATTTTAGCCCACTATGATAATACATTGTATTGTTAATTCTCAATTTTGGCCCACTATGATAATACATTGTATTGTTAATTCTCCGTTTTGGCCCACTATGATAATACATTGTATTGTTAATTCTCCATTTTAGCCCACTATGATAATACATTGTATTGTTAATTCTCCATTTTGGCCCACTATGATAATACATTGTATTGTTAATTCTCCGTTTTGGCCCACTATGATAATACATTGTATTGTTAATTCTCCGTTTTGGCCCACTATGATAATACATTGTATTGTTAATTCTCCGTTTTGGCCCACTATGATAATACATTGTATTGTTAATTCTCCGTTTTGGCCCACTATGATAATATATTGTATTGTTAATTCTCTGTTTTGGCCCACTATGATAATACATTGTATTGTTAATTCTCCGTTTGGCCCACTATGATAATACATTGTATTGTTAATTCTCTGTTTTGGCCCACTATGATAATACATTGTATTGTTAATTCTCCATTTTAGCCCACTATGATAATACATTGTATTGTTAATTCTCCGTTTTGGCCCACTATGATAATACATTGTATTGTTAATTCTCCGTTTTGGCCCACTATGATAATACATTGTATTGTTAATTCTCCATTTTGGCCCACTATGATAATACATTGTATTGTTAATTCTCCATTTTAGCCCACTATGATAATACATTGTATTGTTAATTCTCAATTTTAGCCCACTATGATAATACATTGTATTGTTAATTCTCAATTTTAGCCCACTATGATAATACATTGTATTGTTAATTCTCAATTTTAGCCCACTATGATAATACATTGTATTGTTAATTCTCCATTTTAGCCCACTATGATAATACATTGTATTGTTAATTCTCCATTTTAGCCCACTATGATAATACATTGTATTGTTAATTCTCCATTTTAGCCCACTATGATAATACATTGTATTGTTAATTCTCCGTTTTGGCCCACTATGATAATACATTGTTTTGTTAATTCTCCGTTTTGGTCCACTATGATAATACATTGTATTGTTAATTCTCCATTTTAGCCCACTATGATAATACATTGTATTGTTAATTCTCCGTTTTGGCCCACTATGATAATATATTGTATTGTTAATTCTCTGTTTTGGCCCACTATGATAATACATTGTATTGTTAATTCTCCGTTTTGGCCCACTATGATAATACATTGTATTGTTAATTCTCCATTTTAGCCCACTATGATAATACATTGTATTGTTAATTCTCCGTTTTGGCCCACTATGATAATACATTGTATTGTTAATTCTCCATTTTAGCCCACTATGATAATACATTGTATTGTTAATTCTCCATTTTAGCCCACTACGATAATACATTGTATTGTTAATTCTCCATTTTAGCCCACTACGATAATACATTGTATTGTTAATTCTCCATTTTAGCCCACTATGATAATACATTGTATTGTTAATTCTCCATTTTAGCCCACTATGATAATACATTGTATTGTTAATTCTCCATTTTAGCCCACTATGATAATACATTGTATTGTTAATTCTCCATTTTAGCCCACTATGATAATACATTGTATTGTTAATTCTCCATTTTAGCCCACTATGATAATACATTGTATTGTTAATTCTCTGTTTTGGCCCACTATGATAATACATTGTATTGTTAATTCTCCGTTTTGGCCCACTATGATAATACATTGTATTGTTAATTCTCTGTTTTGGCCCACTATGATAATACATTGTATTGTTAATTCTCTGTTTTGGCCCACTATGATAATACATTGTATAGTTCAACAGTCTGAGAGATATAGTTGTCATATCCCAAAAAGCTTCTATATTGGAATGAACTTGGTCGTTCAGCTAATGGGTACATTATACACTAGTACTCAAACTGACATCCCTGTTTTCTTAAAGATCCCTCATCTGAGAAGGCTGATGACCTTACTGCTTCAGAATATCCATGTTTAACTCAAAGAGAACATTGCTCCAACATGACGTCCCTCCCTTGAAAGTTACACTGGATGTAAACGAACCCCTTGGGCGGACTACCTGCCATTCGCCGTCTCAGCTTCTCTGTCTTAACTCCCCTCCCCTCCATCTCCCCCTCTCCTTCCCTCTTCCCTCAATTTCCCCCTCTCCTTCCCTCTCTCCCCTCCCTCTCCCCCTCTCCTTCCCTCTCTCCCCTCCATCTCCCCCTCTCCTTCCCTCTCTCTCCTTCCCTCTCTCTCCCCTCCATCTCCCCCTCTCTCCTCTCCTTCCCTCTCTCCCTCCATCTCCCCCTCTCCTTCCCTCTCTCCCCTCCCTCTCTCCCCTCCCTCTCCCCCTCTCCTTCCCTCTCTCCCCTCCATCTCCCCCTCTCCTTCCCTCTTTCCCCTCCATCTCCCCCTCTCCACGCCATCTCTCCTGACAGACAGGGCTCATGAGACCTGGTGCCTATTTAATTTGATTTAAACTATATTTCAAATGTTGACAATTATTCCCACACAGGGAGATACTGTACAGTTGAACAGTAATTCATCCCAGGTTATTTATTTTCTTTCCCAACCCACTTTTAACCCCTTCCCTCACCCTGGTGCTTATAGGAACTGTTCTCTATGCGTGTTGTGTAGGAATGTTATGATCTCGTATGCCAGGGAATGCAGTACGTGTCAGATAGCATTGCACATAAAAATAAATAAATATACGCTGTAGGGAATTAGTCTGATCCATGGCTGTGGACAGATGGAATGTCATGCCACTATAACCCAAGATAATCAAATGTCTATGTTTGTAAAACGTAGTCCCTTTATTGTGAAGCAAGTCTTGTTTTATATAGAGTGTGTAGCATGAACATGTACCATACACTATCCCCTGGTATTAGGCTATTCCTATACAGTTGACCTCCTTTTTGTATGCTGTAACTACTCCTCATATATGATGGTTCATTGGGATATTGCACAACAGGTGCATTATCCCCCACTGACCTTCACCAACCATGTCTGTCTTTCTAGTGGTGTTGCGTAATAACCCCTTCCTGCTGCTCTCAACAGCATCCTGCCAAATGTAACCTCTGACATTCTTATATTAGATATCACTGCTGCCCCTCATATATTTTTTTATCGTGGTGTTTAAAGGCTTGTGCAGTGGTCTCCAGTAGCCTGTCAGCACTCCTGTCACAGTTTGACCATCATTTAGTTGGTGGAGCTACCGCCCCACCCCTCCCAGACTGCCCCTAAGTGGAGTATATGTTCATCTCTAGAGCGCTCCCTATCTTAGCGCTGATATACACTACATTATACAGTAGACTCTCCGCTGTACTCTCTACTGTACCTACATCACTGTGGTGATCAGGGGATGTTATCCTATAGAGAAACTCCTGGGAATGGTCCTTTGAGCCTCGTACTCTAGTGGCCCAGCACCTAATGAACAGTAGGACACTCCTCACTCCTGCTCTCTTTAATTAACTCAGTGAGGGAGAGGGAGCAGGTGAGGGAGGAGGGTGTTGAGGTTAAGGGAGGGAGGGAGGAGGTGAGGGAGGAGGGTGTTGAGGTTAAGGGAGTGAGGGGAGAGGGAGGAGGTGAGGGAGGAGGGTGTTGAGGTTGAGGGAGGGAGGGAGGGAGGAGGTGAGGGAGGAGGGTGTTGAGGGAGGGAGGGAGGAGGGTGTTGAGGTTGAGGGAGGGAGGGAGGGAGGGAGGGGAGGGGAGAGAGAGGAAGTGAGGGAGGGAGGGGAGAGGGAGGAGGGTGTTGAGGGAGGGGAGAGGGAGGAGGGTGTTGAGGTTAAGGGTGGGATGGGAGAGGGAGAGGGAGGAGGGTGTTGAGGTTAAGGGTGGGAGGGGAGAGGGAGGAGGGTGTTGAGGTTAAGGGAGGGAGGGGAGAGGAGAGGGAGATGAGAACTAAACTGGAACAGTAGTCCTCTGCTCTCAATACTACTCCCTTTCTTACTGTAATGAGGCGGTCATTATGAAGTGCTCCAGGAGAGAGGAGTTGGGCCTTCCTCTGGGAGCCTGCTGGGCACAGCTACGGTTCGGTGACAGTGCAGTGTGATATGAGGACACCTTGTAGAGTGAGACTGGTGAATATGTAAAATGGGGTCAGCTGTACTGGGGGACTGAGGGAAGCCTTGCTGAGGCGACAGCGAGTGAAAGCCTTCTCAGCCTCCTCCACACTGGTCCTGGGAGAGAGAGGATATCCACCAGCTGACTCTGACTTCCTCACTTCCTCTGGCTAATCCAGCCTACATAATGGATTGGAGCCGCGGCCTGTAATACTGTCCCTGTAATACTGTCCCTGTAATGCTGTCCCTGTAATACTGTCCCTGTAATACTGTCCCTGTAATACTGTCTCTGTAAAACTGTCCCTGTAATACTGTCCCTGTAACACTGTCTCTGTAAAACTAGCTACGGCTTTAGTCTTAAGTAACATTCAAATCATTCTCATGTGGTTCCTAAACTATGTATGTTAATGATGGATTATATGTCACTGGTGATATTAGTCAAGGGTCATCATTTCAGTCAATGTAAGGCATTTCAAGGCTTTTTAGAGCTCCATCAGGAAAAGAGGTTTTCCATTAAATCCCCTGCCTTAGGTCACTGGAGTCCATTAAGTCATTGTGGATTGATTGATCCTGCAGTTCCCTGAGTTGGCACATTGAGGGTTTATTGATGTCCAGCTTCCACTCTGACTGGTCTCACTGCTTCTCTCAGCACATAGTGTAGAACAGATTCAGCTACAGAAGAGTCCTATTCTACTGGGTATCGCTGGGTGGAAAATGTGCTGCATGAGTAGTTCAGGGGCAGGCGGGCGGGGAAGGGGGGCTTTTTTTCATAAACAGGTGTATCTTCGGTTGTTTACACCCCAGGTGATCTGACATCATTCTCCTCCAGGCCGATAATGGACATGGAAGCGATTGGTTCCCATCATGTTCCTCTCTGAAGGGTGTGTGGAGACTTGATGTTGCCTTACCAGGGGATGCAGAGCCAGTGATGTAGGAGGGGTTCAATGATCAGCTGGCTGGTAACAGGTGGTGACAGGTGGGATTCAGGGGGCGTACCTGGAGGGAGGGAGGGGGCGGGTGTCTGTTTATGACATCATCATTGCAGAACGTGTGTGTGTGTGTGTGTGTGTGTGTGTGTGTGTGTGTGTGTGTGTGTGTGTGTGTGTGTGTGTGTGTGTGTGTGTGTGTGTGTGTGTGTGTGTGTGTGTGTGTGTGTGTGTGTGTGTGTGTGTGTGTGTGTGTGTGTGTGTGTGTGTGTGTGTGTGTGTGTGTGTGTGTGTTTAGCTAGGTCCAGGCCAGAAGGGGAGATGTGACGTCACACCAGATAGGACCCACGTTGAGCTGGTGATTCAACCCGAACTGGGTTTGGTTTAGAGCAACAAGAGAGGGGAGGGAACAATTGTCTGAGGGAAAAGGGCATGCGTACCGTTCGTTAAAGCAATAAGGCCAGAGGAGGTGTGGTATATTGGCCATATACCACAAACCCCAGAGGTACTTTATTGCTATTATAAACTGGTTACCAATGTAATTAGAACAGTAAAAATAAATGTTTTGTCATACACATGGTATACTGTCTAATATACCATGGCTGTCAGCCAATCGGCACCACAGATTATTTTGTCATGCCAGTGGAGTTCTTTCCTTGACATTTGGTCAAGACAGGTAAGGGAATCAGGTTGGCACATACTGTACACTGAGTGTACAAAACACCTGCTCTTTTTAAGCCTTGAGACAATTGAGACATTAATTGTGTATGTGTGTCATTCAGAGGGTGAATGGGCAAGACAAAAGATTTAAGTGCCTTTGAACGGAGTATGGTAGTAGGTGCCAGGTGCACCGGTTTGTGTCAAGAACTGCAACGCTGCTGGGTTTTTCACGCTCAACAGTTTCCTGTGTGTTTAAAGAATGGTCCACCACCCAAAGGACATCCAACTAACTGTGGGAAGCATCTCTGAGGAACGCTTTTGACACCTTGTAGAGTCCATGCTCTGACGTGTTGAGGCTGTTCTGAGGGCAAAAGGCGGTGTAACCCAATATTAGGAAGGTGTTCCTGAGGTTTTATACACTCAGTCT
This sequence comes from Oncorhynchus keta, assembly GCF_023373465.1. NCBI lineage: Eukaryota > Metazoa > Chordata > Actinopteri > Salmoniformes > Salmonidae > Oncorhynchus > Oncorhynchus keta. The sequence goes on from NC_068428.1 coordinate 19,622,759, forward strand.
ATGATCCAAATTGTGACTAAATCCAAGATGTTTCAACCCCCCAACCCCCACATCATTGACATTACACACACTCCCTGATATCTGCGTCATCTGTCTGTCCTCTCCACACCTCAACACTGAGCTGTAGCGGTCTGTATGTACAGGAGATTGATAGGGTTCTCCAGTATCATTATGACATTCTGGTTAATGTTGGACAGAGGCCTGACTGAGGCAGATGAAGCCCCACAGAATGGCAAGGTACATCAGTCACAGCCTCCATGGCAGAGAGATGGGGAGAGAGAGAACCGTCTGTGAAATGGTTTGGAGCCTGACTCTACTTCAACACAGTTAGCTACAGTAGACTATGCCAGGAGGCAGCCTGCCTCACCTTTTATTGGAGAATGCTGCCCTCTAGTGGTGAGATACAGTGAGCTCCAAAAGTATTGGGACCGTGACACATTTGTTGTTGTTTTGGCTCTACTCCAGCACTTTGGATTTCAAATGATACAATGATGATGAGGTTAAATTACAGCTTTAATTTGAGGGTTTTGCCATATCGGGTGAACCATTTAGAAATTATAACCCTTTTTGTCTCCCTGTTTTAGGGGACAAAAAGTATTGGGAAAAATTCACTTATGTATTAAAGTAATAAACATTTTTTAATCTCATATTCCTTGCACGCTATGATTACATCAAGCTTGTGACTGAAGGAATGAATACAATTTTATTTTTGTGTCAAATCTCCAGTTGGCAACCCATCCACAATGGGATTAATTGACAAATAAACAAACATTACAATAATTCACTGTGATAATTCTTCTTCTGGTGTTCTCTGCAGTACGCATCGCATAAAGAGTGAAACAATTTAAGCTAAAAAAATCAATACATAATAGTAAATAAGGTTATCCAAACAATAATATTCCTAGAGCAGTAAAACATTTACATGCATGCATGCATGCATACATGCATGCATACATACATACATACATACATACATACATACATACATACATACATCCATACATACATACATACATACATACATACATACATACATACATACATACATACATACATACATACATACATACATACATACATACATACAGTACCAGTCAAAAGTTTGGACACACCTACTCATTCCAGGGTTTTTCTTTATTTTTACTATTTTCTACAATGTAGAATAACTATCAAAACTCTGAAAAAAACACATATGGAATCATGTAGTAACCAAAAAAGTGTTAAACAAATCAAAATATATTTGAGATTTCAGATTCTTCAAGGCTGTTGGAAAAGCATTCCAGGTGAAGCTGGTTGAGAGAATGCCAAGAGTGTGCAAAGCTGTCATCAAGGCAAAGGGTGGCTACTTTGAAGAATCTCAAATGTAACATATATGTTGATTTGTGAAACACTTTTTTGGTTACTTCATGATTCCATATGTGTTATTTCATAGTTTTGATGTCTTCACTATTACTCTACAATGTAGGAAATAGTCAAAATAAAGACAAACCCTGGAATGAGTAGGTGTCCAAACTCTTGACTGGTACTGTACATAACATATAATATAACATATAAAGATACAGAAAAAATGAAACAGAAGGCATTTGAACCCAGTCTGGCACAAAGAGAAGATTCATGTGGGAGACAAGCCTATACACCATCTATATACATATGTACCATTTACCACATAGAAGATTAATGTGGGTGACACGCCTATACACCATCTATATACATACATACCATTTACCACATAGAAGATTCATGTGGGAGACAAGCCTATACACCATCTATATACATACATACCATTTACCACATAGAAGATTCATGTGGGAGACAAGCCTCTACACCATCTATATACATATGTACCATTTACCACATAGAAGATTCATGTGGGAGACAAGCCTCTACACCATCTATATACATATGTACCATTTACCACATAGAAGATTCATGTGGGAGACACGCCTATACACCATCTATATACATACGTACCATTTACCACATAGAAGATTCATGTGGGAGACAAGCCTCTACACCATCTATATACATATGTACCATTTACCACATAGAAGATTCATGTGGGAGACAAGCCTCTACACCATCTATATACATATGTACCATTTACCACATAGAAGATTCATGTGGGAGACACACCTCTACACCATCTATATACATATGTACCATTTACCACATAGAAGATTCATGTGGGAGACAAGCCTCTACACCATCTATATACATATGTACCATTTACCACATAGAAGATTCATGTGGGAGACAAGCCTCTACACCATCTATATACATATGTACCATTTACCACATAGAAGATTCATGTGGGAGACAAGCCTCTACACCATCTATATACATATGTACCATTTACCACATAGAAGATTCATCTGGGAGACAAGCCTCTACACCATCTATATACATATGTACCATTTACCACATAGAAGATTCATGTGGGAGACAAGCCTCTACACCATCTATATACATATGTACCATTTACCACATAGAAGATTCATGTGGGAGACAAGCCTCTACACCATCTATATACATATGTACCATTTACCACATAGAAGATTCATGTGGGAGACAAGCCTCTACACCATCTATATACATATGTACCATTTACCACATAGAAGATTCATGTGGGAGACAAGCCTCTACACCATCTATATACATACGTACCATTTACCACATAGAAGATTCATGTGGGAGACAAGCCTCTACACCATCTATATACATATGTACCATTTACCACATAGAAGATTCATGTGGGAGACAAGCCTATACACCATCTATATACATATGTACCATTTACCACATAGAAGATTCATGTGGGAGACAAGCCTATACACCATCTATATACATATGTACCATTTACCACATAGAAGATTCATGTGGGAGACAAGCCTATACACCATCTATATACATATGTACCATTTACCACATAGAAGATTCATGTGGGAGACAAGCCTCTACACCATCTATATACATATGTACCATTTACCACATAGAAGATTCATGTGGGAGACACACCTCTACACCATCTATATACATATGTACCATTTACCACATAGAAGATTCATGTGGGAGACAAGCCTCTACACCATCTATATACATATGTACCATTTACCACATAGAAGATTCATGTGGGAGACACGCCTCTACACCATCTATATACATATGTACCATTTACCACATAGAAGATTCATGTGGGAGACAAGCCTCTACACCATCTATATACATACGTACCATTTACCACATAGAAGATTCATGTGGGAGACACGCCTCTACACCATCTATATACATATGTACCATTTACCACATAGAAGATTCATGTGGGAGACACACCTCTACACCATCTATATACATATGTACCATTTACCACATAGAAGATTCATGTGGGAGACAAGCCTATACACCATCTATATACATATGTACCATTTACCACATAGAAGATTCATGTGGGAGACAAGCCTATACACCATCTATATACATATGTACCATTTACCACATAGAAGATTCATGTGGGAGACAAGCCTATACACCATCTATATACATATTTACCATTTACCACATAGAAGATTCATGTGGGAGACAAGCCTCTACACCATCTATATACATATAGAAGATTCATGTGGGAGACCATTTACCACATAGAAGATTCATGTGGGAGACAAGCCTATACACCATCTATATACATACGTACCATTTACCACATAGAAGATTCATGTGGGAGACAAGCCTATACACCATCTATATACATATGTACCATTTACCACATAGAAGATTCATGTGGGAGACACACCTCTACACCATCTATATACATATGTACCATTTACCACATAGAAGATTCATGTGGGAGACAAGCCTCTACACCATCTATATACATATGTACCATTTACCACATAGAAGATTCATGTGGGAGACACGCCTCTACACCATCTATATACATATGTACCATTTACCACATAGAAGATTCATGTGGAGACAAGCCTCTACACCATCTATATACATACGTACCATTTACCACATAGAAGATTCATGTGGGAGACACGCCTCTACACCATCTATATACATATGTACCATTTACCACATAGAAGATTCATGTGGGAGACACACCTCTACACCATCTATATACATATGTACCATTTACCACATAGAAGATTCATGTGGGAGACACACCTCTACACCATCTATATACATATGTACCATTTACCACATAGAAGATTCATGTGGGAGACACGCCTCTACACCATCTATATACATATGTACCATTTACCACATAGAAGATTCATGTGGGAGACAAGCCTATACACCATCTATATACATACGTACCATTTACCACATAGAAGATTCATGTGGGAGACAAGCCTCTACACCATCTATATACATATGTACCATTTACCACATAGAAGATTCATGTGGGAGACACACCTCTACACCATCTATATACCATTTACCACATAGAAGATTCATGTGGGAGACAAGCCTATACACCATCTATATACATACGTACCATTTACCACATAGAAGATTCATGTGGGAGACAAGCCTATACACCATCTATATACATATGTACCATTTACCACATAGAAGATTCATGTGGGAGACACACCTCTACACCATCTATATACCATTTACCACATAGAAGATTCATGTGGGAGACAAGCCTCTACACCATCTATATACATACGTACCATTTACCACATAGAAGATTCATGTGGGAGACACGCCTCTACACCATCTATATACATACGTACCATTTACCACATAGAAGATTCATGTGGGAGACACGCCTCTACACCATCTATATACATACGTACCATTTACCACATAGAAGATTCATGTGGGAGACACGCCTCTACACCATCTATATACATACATACCATTTACCACATAGAAGATTCATGTGGGAGACAAGCCTCTACACCATCTATATACATATGTACCATTTACCACATAGAAGATTCATGTGGGAGACACGCCTCTACACCATCTATATACAAACGTACCATTTACCACATAGAAGATTCATGTGGGAAAGTCATATCCTTTTTTACAATGACCCTGATCTGATCTGTTTCAATACGCAGAGGCAATATCCCTGATCTGACCTGCTTCAATACGCAGAGGCAATATCCCTGATCTGACCTGCTTCAATACGCAGAGGCAATATCCCTGATCTGATCTGTTTCAATACGCAGAGGCAATATCCCTGACCTGATCTGTTTCAATACGAAGAGGCAATATCCCTGATCTGACCTGTTTCAATACGCAGAGGCAATATCCCTGATCTGACCTGTTTCAATACGCAGAGGCAATATCCCTGATCTGACCTGTTTCAATACGCAGAGGCAATATCCCTGATCTGACCTATTTCAATACGCAGAGGCAATATCCCTGATCTGACCTGTTTCAATACGCAGAGGCAATATCCCTGATCTGACCTGTTTCAATACACAGAGGCAATATCCCTGATCTTACCTGTTTCAATATGCAGAGGAAATATCCCTGATCTTACCTGTTTCAATACGCAGAGGCAATATCCCTGATCTGACCTGTTTCAATACGCAGAGGCAATATTCCTGATCTGACCTGCTTCAATACGCAGAGGCAATATCCCTGATCTGACCTGTTTCAATACGCAGAGGCAATATCCCTGATCTTACCTGTGCACATAGCGACTCTACAAACTTGTTGGATGCATTTGCTGTTTGTTTTGGTTGTGTTTCACATCATTTTGTGGCCAATACAAATGAATGGTAAATCATGTATTGCGTCATTTTGGAGTCACTTTTATTGTGAATAAGAATATAATTTGTTTCTAAACACTTCTACATTGACGTGGATGGTCCTGAATGAGTCGTGAATAATAATGATGAGTGAGAAAGTTACAGACGCACAAACATCATACCCCCAAGACATGCTAACCCCTCACCATTACAATAACAGGGGAGGTTAGCATTTTTTGAGTTGGTTTGATATTTATGCATCTAAAATTCTCACTCATCGTTATTCACGATTCATTCAGGATGATCTGTCGTCATGGTAACATCCACATGAATGTAGAAGTGTTTAGAAACATATCTATTTTTATTTACAATAAAAGTGACACAAAATAAACTCACCATTCCTTTCTATTGGGTACAAAAGAATCAGAAACACAACCAAAACAAACAGGAAATGCATCCAACAAGTGTGTAGAGTCACATGCTTGATGTAGTCATCGTGTGCTAGGAACATGGGTCCAAAGAATACACTTTTGACGACTTTAACAATCATAGAAGTGAATGTATCCATCCTAACTCGGGGGGGACTATGCACAAAAAGTGGTGTAATTTCAATACGTTTTGGAGCCTCACTGTCTGTACCTGTAGAAACACATCATTCCCAATCATGAGTTCATATCAGACCTCTGCAGCTATGCGTTTAGTTGGACTGAACAAGCTGATATTGAATGTGTTTACGTACAGTGTTCTTGGGGATTGTTATGCAGACCATAAGTACACTCTGGATACAGATGACTTGTTCTATTGTTGTTTCCTACAGATTCTCTCCGTATCAGTACAGAAAGAGAGGTTGTAGCCAGAAGCAGACTAGCTACGTTGTTGTGTTTAACAACAGAAACGTGCAGAGCTAGCTGTGATTGCGTAACGGCTTGTCTTGTACAGTAATTACATAATGACAACAAGCTTATATAATGATAACAAGAAGGCCTGTCCGAGTGAAAGCGCTGCTTGTGGGTCTGCATGGTGCGTTAGGCCAGCGTGGAAAACCAGGTCAAAGCCTCGTCGGCTCATCTTCTCCACTCTGTTTTTTCCCCATCTTTGGTCTCTCTGTTCTTCTTCTCCTCCCTTTGCTCATCTCTCCCTCTTTCCTACACTATATGAGCTCCTTTCCCATCGCTCCTCATCAAACCTGTTCTCTTCCTCCCTCTTGTATCTCCTCTTTCCTCACCCCTCTGGTGTCTTCTCTCTCCTCCTCACCTCCTCTTCTCTCCTCTCTTCCCTTGGCAGGCAGCTGCTGGAGCTGCAGCGGCTGAAGGAGGTGGAGCGGGAGCGACTGGAGCGGGAGCGTCAGGAGAGGGAACGGCTGGAGCGTGAGATGCAGGAGAGGGAGCGTGAACGTGAACGCCAGGACCGGGAGCGCCAGGAGCGAGAGCGGGAGCGCTCCGAGAGGGAGCGCTCCGAGCGGGAGCGCTCCGAGAGGGAGCGCTCCGAGAGGGAGCGCTCCGAGTGGGAGCGCTCCGAGAGGGAGCGCACTGAACGGGATCGCCTGGAGCGTGAGCGTCAGGAGAAGGAGAGAGAGCAGCTGGAGAGAGAGAAGGCGGAGAGAGAGAGGGAGCTGATGGAGAGAGAGAAGCAGGAGAGGGAGAGGATGGAGAACGAGATGCGGCAGGAGCAGCAGTTGGACAGCGAGCAGTTGGACTGGGAGAGAGGGAGACACATCTCCAACGCCAGTGAGTAGCCAAGGCTTTTTATTTACCACTTACACACACCTTAAACACACTCACACACATGCATGCACATACTTACACATTTACACACACCAACACACATCTGATGTCCAGGACAGAGCAAGGTAGTACAATAGACACTGAAGTCACAGGACCGAACAAGATGACAGATCAGAATAGTCACCAACAGGTGAGTGGGTTTAGCTCTCACTTCCTATAGCAGTAGTTCTTCCAAAGAGCAGTCTTGGGTGTAAAATCCCAGTGTGGCATTTAACTGGAGTCTGAAGCGAACGTTGACTATACTCAGCCATCCCTGGCCTCTCGTTACTTAATGTGACTTGTAGCCAGGCTCCTCTCCAATCTCTCTCTGCCCATATGCCTGTGTGTTGGACGGGCACGGGGAACAGCTTGAGTGGCCCGAGGGCATGGGGGGAGTGTTTGTGTTGTCTCAGCGAGCAGGCAAACACACACACACGCGCGCGCACACACACACACACACACACTCCCCCCTCTCTTCCTACTTATGGTTGACCAGGGATGGCTATGTCTACTGTATGTGTTGGTGGATAGTAGGCTACCCTAGCCAGCCTGCCCAGCAAAGCATAGGCAGGTGAGGGACTCAGGTTCTAGGAGATGGTTGGGGGAGGATCAAGGATGAGAGATGGTCATTGCTGCTATATATTAAGCCAGTGTTGGCATGGTTCAGTGCCACACTCATCACATTAGCTGGGCTAGATTCTCCATGTTAGTCAGAGGCTAAAAATACATCAACAAGGCTAACATGCTGCCTGCCTACCCAGGGGGAGGGGCCATCATATTAACATTACCATGAACATGTCTAAGGCATTATGGTGTTGAGTAGATTTCATTTTTCCTCTGGCATTTTGTGCAATAAATGTGTACACGACACAATTTCCACAGGACATGACAAGACAAACACCATCATTAATGTTGCACTGCATGTTAACATTTGGGGTGCTTTTGAAGTGTGTGAATGCACTTTTCATATGCTTCTTGTTGTCTTTCCTGCAGGAAAAACATATATGTGTGCTATTGGCCTACTGTACATAGCCTCGCAAAAACATTGGGTTGGATTTCCAATTCCATTCATAGTATGTGTAGTATCATATTGGATGTCTGTGGAAGTCATGCTGTGTGTTGATCACCATGCTCTACCTCTAACTGTACACTTAAACCAACCCGGTGTTGTGGAGGAGGGGTCTGCTAGTAGGGCATGTGCGGATTGGCTTCTTGATGTGTCTGTAACTCTGTAGAGTCTGTCTCATGTCACATTAGAAACAACAAGGAGTTCCTTGTGCGTCGACCTCATTAATCCAGCCATTCCTAACGGTCTGATGGAAATCCCTGCTAAAAAGTTGTGGTTTTAAGCCCGCCCCTCACTCCACTGGTCTCCCTCTTCTTTAGGCCACTCTAGTTAGTGTGTATGTCCATTTTGGGCTTTAGTGAGATGTGTGTGTGCGTGTTTGTGTGTGTGTGTGTGTGTGTGTGTGTGTGTGTGTGTGTGTGTGTGTGTGTGTGTGTGTGTGTGTGTGTGTGTGTGTGTGTGTGTGTGTGTGTGTGTGTGTGTGTGTGTGTGTGTGTGTGTCTTTATGGGTTATACTCTGGGATCACAGAGCAAAGCTGGGGCCTGCCTGTGGCCACTAACCACCCAGAGAGGGGGAGGAAAAGGGGAACAAGAGGGAAGGGGAGTGGAGAAATGAGAAGAGGGAGAGAGGCGGAGAGAGGCAGAGAGAGTGTGTGTGGGGGGGGGGGATTGGGAGAAGAGTTAGTCTTCTGTTTGGAGCAACAGAATGAGGAGAGATGGGGTGGGAGAATCATACATGAGCAATGTTTCCAGTTAGTGGAGTTGTATCAGAAACACAATGAGCATTCAGAACGACTCAACAACAGCCAACCAGGACATGGTCTGTAAGAAAGTGACATGACATAGAGTGAAGTGGTTTGCAATGGAGGACAAGAATGTTTGTGTGTGTGTGTGTGTGTGTGTGTGTGTGTGTGTGTGTGTGTGTGTGTGTGTGTGTGTGTGTGTGTGTGTGTGTGTGTGTGTGTGTGTGTGTGTGTGTGTGTGTGTGTGTGTGTGTGTGTGTGTGTGTGTGTGTGTGTGTGTGTGTGTGTGTGTGTGTGTGTATTCACCACATGAGTATATGTGAACGAGTGTGTCTATATGCTGTAATGTGTGGAGTGTGCCTAGTGCATTTCTCAGCAAGAGCCCAGGCTTCCCATACGGCGTAGGTGCGTGTGTGTGTGTGTGCGCGCGTGCACATGCGCAGCCTACCACTGAGGGTCAGTGGAGCAGAATGAGGCCGACACAATGGATTAGCAGCATTAGCCCTCAGTAAACATATGGCAGGAGCGGCCTCAGCTCTAGGCTCCCTCTAGGCTAACTCTAGGCTAACACTAGGCTCACTCTAGGCTAACTCTAGGCTCACTCTAGGCTCACACTAGGCTCACACTAGGCTAACACTAGGCCAACACTAGGCTCACTCTAGGCTAACACTAGGCTCACTCTAGGCTAACTCTAGGCTCACACTAGGCTCACACTAGGCTAACACTAGGCTCACACTAGGCTAACACTAGGCTCACACTAGGCTAACACTAGGCTAACACTAGGCTCACACTAGGCTCACACTAGGCTAACACTAGGCTAACACTAGGCTCACACTAGGCTCACACTAGGCTAACACTAGGCTCACACTAGGCTAACACTAGGCTAACACTAGGCTCACACTAGGCTAACTCTAGGCTAACACTAGGCTAACACTAGGCTAACTCTAGGCTAACACTAGGCTCACTCTAGGCTAACTCTAGGCTAACACTAGGCTAACACTAGGCTCACTCTAGGCTCATCATTCTGATAGAAAGCTAGCTAATGGAGAATTGCAAGTGATTGAAACTGTGTAGTCACCCAAATATTGAAGCATTTTATTATCTTGGGATAAGTTTCTACCAGAGTCTGTGCAATCAGTCAATTACTGAAACCAAATATGTCCAAATTGGTTAAATCTCTCAATTGTGGTGCCTTGACTTCCAAATGTATAGAATACAACTGTTCTGCTTGCCCAGTCCTGGTATGGGCGATCTATGGTTTTCTGCTGCTTCTCTATCCATGTGTACACATTATGACACATTGTCTCTAGAGTCTGCCTCTGGTTTGGTCTAACCCCGTGTACTAATAGTAGCATCTTTTCTGTCAGAGAAAGACATCAAGAAAAATGAGATTTAGGTCTGCTAGTTACCTGCTTCATTTACCCCTTCTCTATTCTTTCTGTTTTCCCCTTTCTCTCTCTCCTCTTCTGTGTTCTTTCCCTCTTGTGTGGCTGCACGGTGGCTGCTTCTCCCCTCCTGTCCTGTCCATCTGATGTGTGTAGCATTTGAAAGTACCCTCTACACCCCTCCGCCTCCAGAGTACTCCTCCAAGACCTCCTCTACGTCTGTGTCTCCCACCACCCCCAACTACCCTCCACCCACCCCGTCACCCTCCTCTGCAACACCCCCCACCCCGCCTCTACGACACTCTGCCTCCCGATTCGCCACCTCACTCGGCTCCGCCTTCCATCCGGTCCTGCCCCACTACGCCACAGTCCCCAGGCGACAGCCTGTCCCTCCCACGCCCCCTGCCCCAGCCCCGGCAACCCCCTCCAAGTCAGTGGTGTGGTCAGCAACCAACTTCAGCCCCCTGCCTCCCTCGCCCCCCGTCATGATCAGTAGCCCGCCGGGCAAGGCCACTGGCCCACGCCCCGTCATCGCCATCCCGGCCCCCAGCCCCTTGTCACAGAAACACCCCTCTCCCTCCCCCAACGGGCCCCCCATGTTCCCCGCTCCTTCACCTGTCACCATCGGCAACAGCAGCAACCGCACCCCGCCTCCTCCGACCCCACCTCCCCCTCCACCGCTGCCCCCTCTCTCCCTGTCCCTGTCGTCGTCCTGCCAGCAGTCGCCTGTCGTCTCCCACATCGCTCCCCTTGTGTCCTCTCCCTCATCCCAGCCTGCTATTGTCCCTTCTCCTTCCACAGCTCCCCCTGCATCTGCTGACCTCTCTGTAAACCTCTCTGTGCTGGGAGACTCCTGCTCCGTGGCTCCAGAGGCCTCTCAGCCTGCAGACCCTCTGGCCCAGCAGGGTAAGGCCTCACCTCTCTCAGCCTCTCCTCTACCTCCACCTCCGCTCACCCACTAATGGGGTGCCAGGGAGCAGGGGGCTGCCCTAACCAACTGGGCGCCAATACTGGCTGCAGCTGTGACTAGCATGGCTAATGTGGTTTTGGCTGGGTTCTATGTGGCTGTTGAGAATGGTCTGTAGGTGCTTGTCAATCTATGTTGGTCATGTGTGTCTGTCTGACTCACCTTGGTCAGAATGCTCCTACTATGCATGTCCATGCTGTTGCTTTTATGGTCTTGAGTTGTCTGGTGATCTCTCGTGGGTGTGAATGAGGTCTGGTTGTTGGGCATGGCGTGTATGTTTGTTTACCCTCTTACAGACAGGGGGTTCTGATCCATCTAGACATCACTCCAGTCTGGAAGGATCATTGTCTCATTGTTTCTCTTTTGCTTGTTTATTTTCTTACCTCAAATTATTATTTTTCAGCCATTTGTCATGACCTTATTTTGCCATGACTTTTCAACCTCACTTGTCATGTCGGTGTTAATCAAGGATTGTATGCGTGTTACGAACAGTAAGGGGCTGACGGGTGGAGAGTTGACTCGTCTGAACAGCTCTTTTATTTCTACTCCCATCCTTGTTCACTTGATTAGGTTTGTTATCATGATGCTACTGTACGTTTCAAGGGATGGAGAGGGTCGCTAATGCGGAGATATTAACAGAAGTCTTGGTTATATTTCGATTATGAAATTACTTAATTGGCCAAACTCGGTGGCAGTTTTTTAGAGTGTCACAAGTTAACCAGGGTACGATTAGCGGCTGGAATCAATAACATATAAATGATCATTTCTATCTCTGCTGAATAGAATTATTAGCAGATAAATCACATCTGTGTCCTCTTTTGATATGTATCATTCATTTATTATCCAAGCCACCACTGCACTGTCTGTGTATACTGATAGAGCATTCCTCTATTTACCTATTTGCATGTCAAATGAGGACAAGCTATTTATTATTCTCCCCAAACCTGCCCTCACATTGCTCTGATTACCTTACCAACTTTATTAGAAATAACATTTAATTCAATAGTAGTTCTTTTAAATCTTTCTTAAAACCTTTGCAGTTTAAAATGTTCCGATTCACATAATTCTAATACTGCGTTAGCATTAATGATATAATTTTTATATTTTTATAAAGGGCCATATTTTTATGTATTAAAACTCCCCCTTGAGTAACTCTTTAGTAGCGTTTATATGTGGATTCAGGCTGACTATTTCCCCCACTTGGACTGAACCTTATTGACAGGAGCTCAATATGGACACATTCTATTATGGCTTATTGATCCAATCATCTGTCTGTGTTGAGGAATGATTTCATAATGATGATGATGATCACAATGATTTTCTACAAGCTAATTATTAGTTAATACTTCTCTATGTGGTTCAGTGGTTTCGGGCTGCTCTTATGAAGATATTGACCTAACTTAGACCGCTCGAGGTCCTGTGTCCAATGCATTTTTCACTGTGCGTTTGTGTTTGTGTGTACATTTTTTGCCTTGTTTGTGTGGGATGTCTCCATTTGCTTCCATCAAATGGATACATTTAGACCATAACTCACTAATGTGCATGTTGTATGACAAACAACACGTGGATGTAGCATGTTCATACCGTGTATAAAGTTGACCAATAAATGGTCAAGCCTGATAATGTTAGTATTGATGGTGAGTATAGAATGGGTACTTTAGGAAGCCTGAGTTTTGTGTGTGAGGAGAACACTAATCAGGAGAGAACTCCTGACTCTGCTCTTTCTGTCCCAAAGTTTGATAATGACCATTTACTCTTCTTCTCCCCCCACACACCCAAACAGACACAGCGTTGACTCTTGTGCTGCCCACCCCTCCTCCCCCTCCCCCCCTACCTCCCGGTTCCACTGTGACCCCCACGGCCGCTGCCCCCCCAGCCCCACCAGGCCCTCCTCCCCCCTCCCCCTTGCCCCCCACACTCACTCCTACCAGCGGCGGGCCTCCTTCCCCACCTGAACCGCCACCTCTCCCCGGTGGCCAGGCCCACCCTCCCCCTCCCCCAGCCCCTCCCCTGCCACCTGGTCTCTTCTCCCCGTCCGAGGACCGCCCCCTGTCCGGGCTGGCTGCTGCCCTCGCTGGAGCCAAGCTGCGTAAAGTGCCAAGGGTGAGAGGATAACACACACAGAAACACAAACATCTCTACCTTTGCACAGACACAAACTGTTTATCACATCCCATATCCTCATCCCAGGATAGGGGGCTTATCCAACACCAGTCACAGTGATCATGTAGCCAAACTGTGCTTCACTCCACCATGTACTGTACTCCATCATACCTGACCTCCAGTTATGTGCCTCTGTAACATGGCCTGCCACTACAACAATATCATGTCCTTCTCTCTGTCCCCTCAGAGTGATAGTGGTGGTGATGCCGCAGCTGCTCTGGCTGTAGCCATGGCTGGGGGTTTGGCTGGCTCTGCAGGGGCCAAACCTGGAGGGAACGGCCCTCTGGGTGGAGCACCTGGAGGAGGGGGGCTGATGGAGGAGATGAGCGCCCTGCTGGCCAGGAGGTGACATTACATTACATCCCCAACATGAGAGGACAATATTGAGGATGGGGGAGGAAATATCACAATAAATCTGTGAATTCCATGAGTGTAATATCATTGCAGACCATGTAGCTGTCGGGTCAGCCAAAACATTGTTTAAAGTTAGAAGTTAGATTATTTTTGTTTAGGCATACAGTACAACCTGTTATGAGGTTGGGAATATATCTTAATATTCTGTATTGTTTTTCAGGAGAAGAATTGCAGAGAAGGGATCATCCCCTGAGCCAGAGCAGCGAGCTGTGAGTATGACTGCCTGACTGGCTGCCTGACTGGCTGGCTGACGGACTGGCTGACTGACTGACATGTTAAACACTATTAATGCACACACAGTTAGTCCATGCAACTTATTATGTGACTTATAATTTACCCATCTATATTTCAGTAGCCTGGTGTTTGTTTTCCCTCTCCTGGATGTCTTTGGGGCTTCATATTTTTTCTTTGATGGTCATTAGTGACATCGAAGAAGATCAATGGCTTTCCTTTAGTGGATTATTTACTTAAAAACAGGTCATATATTCACACCTGTTTATCTGAAGCTGCCTGACCTATATCTTCTGACCTTTAAATGCCCTGTGCTTCTCTCCAATAGGATGAGAGCGGAGAGGGCAACACAACTCCCAAAGTGTCAGCCTGTAGTACACCTGGTGAGTATAGTATACAGTACAGGACTGTAGTGGTCAGAGATATATGAAGGACCAGAACAGCAACATGCACCTTCCACATTCAGATCACCAAGATCCTAGTTAGTTTTAGTCAGCAGTTCATGTAGTTGGCCAGATCTATTTGTGTCTGTAGTTTAGCTCATATTTTTCAGTCTGTGGTTTGTTAGTATTTTTTTTTTCCTCCTCAGACATGCCCAGAAAACCTTGGGAGAGGACTAACACTATGAATGGTAGCAAATCCCCGGTCATTGGAAGGTAAATACCAGCATTCCATCCCATAAATGGGCTTAGATTTCAACCGTGTGCTTTCATGTGAAAATGTCTATATTACATAGTCACTGAGTCTAAAGCTATAACCGGGTCAAACACGACTACGTCCAAATATCCACTCCCTATCTGAATCACTGAGTGCCTCAGCATTGCCGCTCATCATCACGTGACTAAAGAAAGAGCACAGAGCATAGCATGTCACACTGCTGGGGTCCGACCCCTGGGCTTGCTGGTTTATGACTGGTTAATAACACGACTAAAACATGCTTGCCGCTAGGCTACCGCTAGCTAGGCTGTCCGTAGCAGTGAGTGTTCCTGGGATGTGTCAATTAAAGCCTACAATTCCAGGTTTAATTGCAGGGATTTAAATGAGGGTTTGTCGACGAGAAAGTGTTCTGGAAATACACTTCTAGTATGTGCAAAACAGAATGCTGCCCTCCCCACAAGTCCTTTTTTGTTTTCATCCTCTGAGAATGTATGATATTTTTTAGATGAACTTCCTTATAAAGAGGTGTAGCATTTTAGCATATTAGCAGGAAAAGACAATTACCGGATCCTTAGAAAATTCCAAAGCTTTATCAATGTAAAGTTAACTGAAAACAAATCAATGTATCATCAGTAGCTGTTGTTTTTCCAGATTCCCTGGTAGCTATACTCAGTCTGCTGTGTGGAGCCTGGTTTGATTAGGGAGGGGACCTGGGGTTACAGGACAGCCCTTTTAAAAGCTAGTCTCTCTCACACAGACGTGTGTCACCCTGGAGATGGGTTCTGATATGGTAAACAGGTATACAGGCCTGTAGTGACACATCTCCTTTTTACTCCTTTTGTATAATTTGCTGTGCTTGAAGGGGCGGGGGGGGGGGGTTTGTTACTTGTAATTCCCATATCTCTATTTTGCCAACAAAGTAATCACCTGATTGCTAATGAACACTAGGTATAAAAATGGTTTATTGTTTATACATGAAGAACAAATATAAGTATCTACGAATTCATGTAAACTCTATCAATTGCTTTGCTTTAGTATACACACATACTCAACACTGACTCTGTGGCTGTGTGCTACTGTATAGTGAGCAAGATAGAGGAGACCCCTCCCAGTGCTGTGAATATTCACATCTGTGCCAACTGTCTCAGAAGAACCCCATAGATAAGGCCACACAGACCTGCATTCGCAGATGTGTGTAAATAATTCCTCCCCCATAAACTGGTATTAATATCTGACCTATAGAGGAGTCCAGAGGACCAGAGACCACTACAGCAGACACACACACACACACACACACACACACACACACACACACACACACACACACACACACACACACACACACACACACACACACACACACACACACACACACACACACACACACACACTACAGAAAGACAGCTGTTGGGAATCGTAACAAGCTAACATTCTTGTAACCTAACGTTACACCTTTCCTACTCTCTTGGCTTCCACTTTCTCCCTGGCAAGCTGTTGGCTGTTCACGGAATTCATTTCCTCACCGGTTTCACACTCAGAAAGTGTGTCATTTTCTTTAATCATTTCCTGCAGTTGTAGCCCATGGTGATTTTCTTGTTGGCAATGGTTTCCTGTCACAGCTGATCCAGTAGCGGAGATGCATGGCTGTGTGTGGCTGCTGCACTGTTTGTGCATGCTCTAACTATAGCTGCCTTTTTCTGAACTCTGACACACAACGTCAACCTGATTGTGTTTGAATTGGGCTGAACTACCCAATGTTAGCTGTGTGAACTCATACGGCTGGTGTGTGTGTAACATGTTTGCTTTGGTCTGGCTTTACCTCAGGCATTAAGCTATTCTACTAGAGATTCCAGTCATAGGACAGTTTTCCAGTTCATTTACTGGTTCACTTTGCCTAAATCGACACTGAACAAAAACATAAACGCAATGTAAAGTGTTGTTCTGATGTTTCATGAGCTGAAATAAAAGATCCCAGAAATGTTCCATACGCACAAAAAGCGTATTTCTCTCAAATTTTGCACACACATTTTTTGCATCCCTGTTAGGGAGGATTGTATCCTTTGTAAAATGCCACTCTAAAATGTGAAGTTCTATCACACAACACAATGCCACATACAGTTGAAGTCAGAAGTTTACATACACTTAGGTTGGAGTCATTAAAACTCATTTTTCAACCACTCCACAAATGTCTTGTTAACAAACTGTAGTTTTGGCAAGTCGGTTAGGACATCTACTTTGTGCATGACACAATTAATTTTCCCAACAATTGTTGACAGATTATTTCACTTATCACAATTCCAGTGGGTCAGAAGTTTACATACACAAAGTTGACTGTGCTTTTAAACAGCTTGGAAAATTCCAGAAAATTATGTCATGGCTTTAGAAGCTTCTGATAGGCTAATTGACATCCTTTGAGTCAATTGGAGGTGTACCTGTGGATGTATTTCAAGGCCTGCCTTCAATCTCAGTGCCTCTTTGCTTGACATCATGGGAAAATCAAAAGAAATCAGCCAAGACCTCAGAAGAAAATGGTAGACCTCCACAAGTCTGGTTCATCCCTGGGAGCAATTTCCAAACGCCTGAAGGTACCACGTTCATCTGTACAGACAATAGTACGCAAGTATAAACACCATGGGACCTTACAGCCGTCATACTGCTCAGGAAGGAGACGCGTTCTGTCCCATAGCGATGAACTTACTTTGGTGCGAAAAGTGCAAATCAATCCCAGAACAACAGCAAAGGACCTTGTGAAGATGCTGGAGGAAACCGGTACAAAAAAAAAAAAGTATCTATATCCACAGTAAAACGAGTCCTATATCGACATAACCTGAAAAGCCACTCAGCAAGGAAGAAGCCACTACTCCAAAACCGCCATTAAAAAAGCCAGACTACGGTTTGCAACTGCACATGGGGACAAAGATTGTACTTTTTGGAGAAATGTCCTCTGGTCTGATGAAACAAAATTAGAACTGTTTGGCCATAATGATCATCGTTTTGTTTGGAGGAAAAAGGGGGAGGCTTGCAAGCCCGAAGAACACCACCTCAACCGTGAAGCACAGGGGTGGCAGCAACATGTTGTGGGAGTGGCAGCAACATGTTGTGGAGGTGCTTTGCTGCAGGAGGGACTGGTGCACTTCACAAAATAGATGGCATCACAAGGAAGTTATTATATACTATTATTCTGACATTTCACATTCTTAAAATATAATAATAATAATAATAATATATGCCATTTAGCAGACGCTTTTATCCAAAGCGACTTACAGTCATGTGTGCATACATTCTACGTATGGGTGGTCCCGGGAATCGAACCCACTACCCTGGCGTTACAAGCGCCATGCTCTACCAACTGAGCTACAGAAGGACAAAGTGGTGATCCTAACTGACCTAAGACAGGGGATTGTTACTAGGATTAAATGTCAGGAATGGTGAAAAACTGAGTTTAAATGTATTTGGCTAAGGTGTATGTAAACTTCCGACTTCAACTGTATGTTTCAAGTTTTGAGAATTTTACAATACGTCCAGCCGGCCTCACAACCGCAGACCACGTGTATGGCGTTGTGTGGGCGAGCGGTTTGCTGATGTCAGCGTTGTGAACAGAGAGCCCCATGGTGATAGGGTTATGGTATGGGCAAGCATAAGCTACGTATAACGAACACAATTGCATTTCATTAGCTGCAATTTGAATGCACAGAGATACTGTGACGAGATCCTGAGGCCCATTGTTGTGCCATTCATCCGCCGCCATCACCTCATGTTTCAGCATGATAATGCACAGCCCCATGTCACAAGGATCTGTATACAACTCCTAGATGCTGAAAATGTCCCAGTTCTTCCATGACCTGCATACTCACCAGACATGTCACCCGTTGTGCATGTTTGGGATGCTCTGGATCGATGTGTACGACAGCGTGTTCCACCTCCTGCCAATATCCAGCAACTGCACACAGCCAGGAGTGGGACAACATTCCACAGGCCACAATCAACAGCATGATTAAATCTATATGAAGGAGTTGTCACGCTGCATGAGGCAAATGGTCACAGCAGATACTGACTAGTTATCTGATCCACACCCCTAAAATTATTTTAAGGTATCTGTGACCAACATATGTGTATCTATATTCCTAGTCATGTGAAATCCATAGATTAGGGCCTAATGAATCAATTTCAATTGACTGATTTCCTTATATGAACTGTAACTCAGTAAAATCTTTGAAATTGTTGCTTGTTGCGTTTACAGTGCATTAGGAAAATATTCAGACCCCTTGACTTTTTCCACATTTTTTACATTACAGCCTTATTCTAAAATGTATTACATTTGGGGGGTTTTCTTCATCAATCTACACACAATACTCCATAATGTATGAATAAAAAAATTAAATAGCACATTTCCATAAGTATTCAGACCCTTTACTCAGTACTTTGTCGAAGCACCTTTGGCAGAAAATACAGCCTACAAGCTTGGCACACCTGTATTTGAGGGAGTTTCTCCCATTCTTCTCTGCAGATCCTCTCAAGCTCTGTCAGGTTGAATGAGGAGAGTCGCTGCACGGCTATTTTAAGATCTCTCCAGAGATGTTTGATCGGTTTCACTCATGGATATTCAGAGACTTCTCCCGAAGCCACTCCTGCATTGTCTTGGCTGTGTGCTTAGGGTCGTTGTCCTGTTGGAAGGTGAACCTACGGCCCAGTCTGAGGTCATGAGCGCTCTGGAGCAGGTTTTCATCAAGGATCTGTCTGCTCTGTTCGTCTTTCCCTTGATCCTGACTAGTCTCCCAATCCCTTCCACTGAAAAACATCCCCACAGCATGATGCTGCCACCACCATGCTTCACCGTAGGGATGGTGCCAGGTTTCCTCCAGACGTGACGATTGGCATTCAGGCCAAAGAGTTCAATCTCAGTTTCATTTGACCAGAGAATCTTTTGTTCAGTATAGATTCAGTTTGCTCAGAGCATAATGATACACAAACTAACAAATCATGGACCTTATACTGAATGTGGGCAGCCAAAGGGTTAGGTACCCTGTCAAATACGCTCAGCTGTTTTCAACTAGTGTAGTTATCAATTTTGACACATGGATATGAAAATCATTATTGTACATGATTCTCTACCTTGCCAGATTTGTAGATCAATTTCCCAATACTGAATTTTAAAGAATGAATGTTGGGGTATGATGACACTTTTCTCTGTGTGTTAAATTCTTTAACTTCCTATGTTTCTTGCTGTGTTTTGAAATCAAACTGTCAATTTGAATGAATTTGCACTTTCTTTCAAGTTGTTTACGTTTGTAGTTGCAAAAAATGCTTATGTAACTGTTTTTTTTAAGTGATTGAAGTGTGATGAGTGAATGCAGAATGTAAAGGGGAATAACCCAGCCACAGTAGATACTTTTCTGTCTGGTTTTCCTCCAAGAGTGACTTCTGGACTCCCCCTCGACTACAGCCCTAATTTAGGTATACTACTGTAACTTTTTCTGTTTATCTCGTCTACAGACCGAAGTCCACAACCACACCGACTGGATCCCTAAGTGCCAACGGGGTGCCAACAGAAGGTCTCGACTACGACAGATTGAAACAGGTATTCAGAGGACAGACTTGCTGTTTGCTGGCAGAACAGTGGAGCTGTAATATTTTACACAGCATACTACAGAGCCCTGAGAGGGTGTGCCCAATGACTGTGTCCCATGCTGGGGCAATCCCTCCCTCCTCCCCTATGAATGAGCCTGTTAGATAAGTGCAGATTCTCCTTATACCCTCCCTATCTGTGCCCACAGCAGCAGCCTCAGTCAGAGACAGAGGAGTAACACAGAGTGGTAACACTATGGGCTTACTAACACTCATTCAGCTCTCTGGGACAGTATGTCTCACTGATGCTAATGTCACTGTTCCGTCCCTCTGCTTTGGTGCAAGTTTCAATCCATTTCACAAGTCCAAAGTGCCTGTTTGAAACAAATGATTTGTTTTTCCACTGTCTCTAATTGTCTTTTCAACCTTATTTTCAGGACATTCTGGACGAGATGAGGAAGGAGTTGTCGAAGCTGAAAGAGGAACTTATTGATGGTAACTGATTGCTTGAGCAACCTGATGCACATACAGAGGGCGCTTTATATTTGTCCTGTTCCACTGCATGTACAAGTGGGTAACCTGTACGAGTGTGAGGTGTGAATTGGAAACGTGTTTTCTGCATGTCCCAACCCCCCATATGACGCCCTCGGAGAGTGCGGTGACGGCCAGGGCTTCTGCCGCGTAATAGGTGACAGGGCGTGAAATAAGTTCCTCAAAGCACAGGAAGATCTTGCGTTCAGTTGAGGCCTACTGTACCTTTGTCATCAGAGAATTAGCATTGCACCATTCACGCCACTGCATATCACACCAAAGACAACACAAAATACCATATAACTGACATGTTGTTTGTCTGTCCACAGCCATCAGGGAGGAGCTGGGAAAGTCGAACACGGCATAGAAGGATCTCACCTGCCTGTGCATTACATCCATTACCGGACATCTGCGACAGGTCAACTTCAGATAGGACAATCTTATAAAGAACCGAAAAAGGAAAACAAAAAAAGTCTAAAAGGGTAGTGACGATAACAATAATAACCGTATTAATACAGAAGACAGTGTTTTGTCGGCAGAACAGCGTCACACACAGCTGGGGACGAGGGAGAGCGGGAGGCCGAGGGAGAGCGGGAGGCGTGTAGCATGGGAAGCACTGCTGGCGTCCATCTTGTGAAGCCTGGCCGTTCCTGCCATTTTCCCGCAGCCTCACCTGGAGGACAGGACACAGTCTTAAAAGAGGAGTGACTGTCATTATGCAAAGATTTCTCCCTTTGTCGATAACACAAGAAAACAAGGAAAATCAACAAATAAAAAACTAACTAATATTGAACTGTATACTGTACTAACCATTGAAGTGTGAGAAATCAAACAGACAGCATTTACACTAAGAATTGGAACAGTTAGCGTGCAATTGTGATTTCATAGTGAAAAGACAAATTTAGTGGGTGAGTGTGAAGTTTGGAGGCAGGAGGATAAGGGAAGTAGGACTCAGTTCCCCATAGGGCCATAGGAGGGAGCCTCTGGGTGTGAATGAAGGACTGACTGATGGACTTGGTATAGTCTACTGCTGCAGGACTCTGTAAAGCTAGTCTTCCTCAAATACTATTTTAACCTGAATATGTACAAATGAAGAAAAAACGATATCTAGAAGTCTTTCAATCATGTCTGTTTTAATGTAAACTATGGCCATATCAAGTAGCTTAATCAACTCTTTACATGATGGTCTGTCTCTTGGTCTGTTTGGCTTAGTATCCGAATATCATTATCTTCTTTTTTCTATAACGAGCTACTGTTCTGCATTTCTGTGTGTTGCAGGCTGATGAGACAGTCACAAAGGGTATGCCTTTTGAAATGTAGCTCTTTACCAAACAACCTCTGTCAATTAGTGATGGTTAATAATGCTAAAATCACCATGACCAGATCTGGAGATGGAGCTATTTGAAATCTCTGTACTGTTATTATGAGCTGAACTTTTTTCTCTCTCTCCCTCGCAATTTCTGGACGATTTTTGGTGCATGTAAGATTTTGTACGGTGAGGGTTGTGAGGCTGCCACGAAATTGAACTATTGTCCATTGGTTTATAAGCAATAAGTGTAGCATCTGGGTTGAATTTCCCCCACATTATTCCTTTTAAATGTTTGTGTTCTTTTAACTCCATTCTGAACACCTGTTAAGGATGTGACTGTGTGACAGTATCTCCTCCTTTCCACTATATCCATCTCCTCCATAGATTCTAACTGTGTGAAACAGATGGGTTGAGAAGAGATGGTTGAACAGACCCTCCCTGTTTATAGCCATTTATGTACTGAATTTACTGAGGAATGCCATTATTTTTTCAATTCATGGTATTTTGTTTTTGGGATTCAAGGCTTCTGTATCTTTTAATTGATATTACAGCTAAATTCTATATTCTATATTTTTTTTGCTGCATTTGAAAGAACTAGTAATGAAGAAGGGCGTGAGGGACACCCCAGAAATAGGTTTGTCTGCATGATGTATCCATGGACATGCTTGTGCCATTAAGTTTAGTGTTTCACTTGTGCTTAATGATGATTTATTTTTATTTTTTGAATGCCTTTATTTCCTCCCCTATAATTTGAAGTTCTGATAATTGCCCACCTTGTTTGACTCATTTGGTCATAGGACTGGCAACAACTTTTTATTGAAAAAAAAAAAAAAGTACAGTACAGTGCCGAGTTCGCGTTCCTAATAATCTCGATGTACAATCAACTGAGAGAAACCAAGTCAACCTGAGACTGGTGTGAAAGAAAGAACTGTCTTCAATGTAAAACTATATTGCTTCTATTCTCTTGATTTGCTGGTAAGGGCATCGACTTTGATCAGGGTTATGTCATGGCAACAGCTGAGGTGTGGTGGTAGCATTATTCAAAACACTCCACTTGCGTGTATTTTGCTCAAACACAACTCATTTAATTCTCTCTGGATCAAAGCATAGGAAGGTTTGCACACGAGTGTTTACAGCATCGATTGCACTTTATAAACCCATCGAAATTCATGATACTATGATGAACCTGCTTACAAGATGCAGCCATCGCCAAGAATGTGACTATCGCACCGAAGGTTTCAGCTACAATCTCCTCCTACACACGTCACGCTCTACTGAGTCGCCTTTTGTTTCATCATTGTCAAGAGAAGGATACATATCTATATATCGATTTCTTTGGATTGAGTAGTGAAACTTTCTGATCAAGGATCATTCGTATCTACGGATAATTCTGTTTGTAATCTTCATGGTTTGTGCCTTGTTCTGAATTTGCATTTAATATGTAAAAGATTTAAAGACCAGTAATAATACTAGGAACTGTCAAAATCTTCTTTTTTTTGCATCCTGGTATAGTTATTTTAAAGGGAGAATAATATCCGTTTCAAAGTACAGACATGGTGTATTTTCCTCATGCCATTTGTATGTTGCAGAGCGGTTTAGGTTCTTGGCGCTTGGAAATCTGAAAATAAATATATCCTCTAAATTGAAAACATTTGATATCAAATTGTTGATTTTTGTCCCCAAACTCAGATTTTGCCATCTACTGAGGGAACTGAAACTGGTGGACATAATAAAAAACATGCGGGAGAAATTAAACTGAATGTCTCTGAAATTAATTTATCAGCTTCCTTTATTTTTTTATTTTATTCAAATTGTACCATACCATTCTCATGTTAATTACAATTTTCTTACATGCTAACATTGTTTTGTTTGAGCGAGTAAAATAAAAAATTGCAATACATGATCAAAAAGTACATTTGAATTGTGTGGTGTTAAATTAACATGGTTTCAATAACTAATTCCTACAACTTTTTAATTTGGATAATTCTCTCCTGTGGGACAGAATATGATGCACAGGATCTCTGAGACTGATCTAAAGACTTGTGTTGCATCAGCAGTTTCTCTGAGTTCTTCCCGACCTTTGAAAATAACCTGTTTAGATCTGCACCAAAGAGAATGTGTGAGAGATCATACCTGCTTTAAATGCAGGGCATTCATCAAATATTAAAAAGCTTGATAACGATGATTCAGCAGAAATACTGAAATTGAGCTTCGGTGAGCACCTTGGACTCTTCTTGTCACATGGTTATTATCAGCCTTGTTTTACTCTTTGTTTCAGTGTTGAATACTTTGCAGATGTTGAGTATAAAGAGGTCATTACTGTATAGGGATTGTCATGAGACTGAACCAGCATTACAATTCAGTCCGATGTGTTAGTCACTCCCTTGCCACTTGTTCCTTGAGTTGGTGTTGGGAATTTTCAGCAGGCCTACTCCAGGCCTACTCCAATCACATCGGCCCTTACATCCCTTACATCACTATTTCACACCCCATTAACAGAGCCCATCACAATTGCTAAGCGCAACCAGTCATCGGCATCTGGTCTTGCTGCTTCTTTTCACATGGGTGACAAGATCTCACAGTGGGAGTCTACTACTGTGTGCAGTTGTTTTCAACATAATGAACAGTATAAAGACACTTCCTGGAGGAGGGTTTGAGAAGTCTCATTTGAGGTTTTGGTGCTGCAGCCGGAGTAGAGCGAATGCTCTGCAAGGGCGGAAACTGCTATAAAACAGGAAGACCCTAAGCGGCTGCTTGGCTTCATGAACTCAGAGGGAGAGAGGGGGCTGAGAACGTTGTAATTGAGCAATAGAGATTCTTTTTTCTTTTTTCTAAATCTTTACGTAGTCATGAACTGTGAATGATTTGACACCTCTGCTCAGTTGTTTTCACTCTCCATGCAATCATTGCTTTTGATGCACAATATAATGTTTCATGCAGTGGTGGGGAAAGTCCCCAATTGTCATACTTGAGTAAAAGTAAAGATACCTTAATAGAAAATGACTCAAGTAAAAGTGAAAGTCACCCAGTAAAATACTACATGAGTAAAAGTAAAAAAATATTTGGTTTTAAATATACTTAAGTATCAAAAGTAGAGGGCCTCCCGAGTGACACAGTGGTCTAAGGCACTGCATTGCAGTGTTAGAGGTGTCACTAAAGACCCAGGCTGTGTCACAACCGGGTGTGATCAGGTGTCCCATAGGGCGGTGCACAATTGGCCCAGCGTCGTCCGGGTTAGGAGAGTGTTTGGCTGGGGGGCTTTTCTCGGCTCTTCGCGCTCTAGTGACTCCTTGTGGCAGCCCGGGTGCTTGCAGGCTGACCTCGGTCATCAGTTGAACAGCGTTTCTTCCAACACATTGATGTGGTTGGCATCTGGGTTGAGCAGGCGGGTGTTAAGAAGCGCGGCTTGGCGGGTCATGTTTTGGAGGACGCATGACTCGTCCTTCACCTCCCGAGCTGGTTGGGGAGTTGGAGCGATGAGACAAGATCGAAAAGGGGCTAAAAATATATATCAAAAGTAAATGTAATTGCTGAAATACACTTAAGTATCAAAAGTAAAAATCTTTTCAAATGACTTTTATGTAGTTAACCAGATGGTGCCATTTTCTTGTTTTTTAAATTGACAGAAAGTCAAGGGCACTCTACAACACTCAGACATCATTTACAAACAAAGCATGTATGTTTAGTGAATCCACCAGATCAGAGGCAGTAGGGATGGCCAGGGATGTTCTTTTGATAAGCAAGTGAACTGGACCCTTTTCCTGTCCTGCTATGCATTCAAAATGTAACATGTTCTTTTGGCTGTCAGGGAAAATGTATGGAGTAAATTATTTTATTTAGGAATGTAGTGAAGTGAGAAAAAAGAAGAAACCCTTGCACTGCTCTTGATAGTATCAATATGCTCTTTAATAATCTTTACGTATCGGCCTCAAGGCCTTCATCAGAACTTTTGTTCTGTTCAGTTTGTTTTAGGAATGTAGTGAAGTAAAAGTAGTCAAATATATAAATCGTAAAGTACAGATACCAAAAAAGCCACTTAAGTAGTACTTTAAAGTATTTTTTACTTAAGTACTTTACAACACTGGTTTCATGATAATCATCCTTCATTAATCACCATGTTTCAACATTTTCTTGCAATGTCTGATTCCTTGAATGTGGTTTTGCAATCATTCTAAGCCTATAAAGCAACATCCTAAATTAAAATCACAGTTGTACAGTCAGTCAGAGCAATGTGTTGAAATTGAAGATTAATCAGAGCTTCGTATTGTGAGGATAACACCAGCTGGTTTGTAAAGTTGAAAGCAACCCTGCAAAAATATGTGAATGTGAAATTGATCTTATATAGACATTATTTGGTTGATAGAGGTATATCCCACTGGTTCTGAAGGGTTTCTTCTCATTTAGTTTCAGCTAGATGAAATAACAAGCACTATATGCCCTGGGCTTGAATTAGATTAAACATCTGCTCTGGTCTAGAATGCATGAGTACAATAGAAAGTTGGGAAATTATGTGTTGGTGACCTGTGCCATCTAATGCTAAGATCTTTCAACAGGTGTTTGTTTCATGAGTAACCAACAGCCTGTAACAAAGCTACCAGAGACATTTCTTTACAGATTTGGGGATTTTTAAATGTGGATTGTTATTGTTTAAACTCAAAATACTAATATGCTTTTATTTGTATTAAATACAACATGTATATGCTTTACAATTGACTACAAATCCAGAAAGTATGGTGTCGTAGTATTTTCCATGCATACATTATGCTGCTGTCATGAACAATTAATCTAATTAAACATGAGTTAATCTTTGTTGTAGTATAAATTATATCTCCCACAGATTAAAACAACTTCCTCCATTTTGTCCGGCGCTGGTAGACGTCTGACACCATAAACAAAGAAAACCGTAGGACACGCCGGTTACTACCAATCCGCACTCTGTTAAAATCCTCTGGCGACCAATTAGAAAATTAAATAATTTAAAAAGAATAGCGTTGTAGCCAATCAGTGTGCTTCGCGCCATCCTATTGAGTGGTGGGCTTGGCGGATAGAGGGAGGGAGAACTGGCTCGACATTTAGCTGCAGTTTTTGAACGTACGTTAGCGTGCGATTCACTTTCGTTCCAGGTTTTAAAGGGATATCTATGTTATTTTCCTCATTTGAGTTGTACGTGTTATCTGAGGGTAAGGGCGTTAATTAATTATATAATTGATTGTGCATGAATGTGGCCACTTTAAATGTCTTTCCTGAGATCTTGGCGGCTGAACGTTATGGTATTGACTGTGTTTTGGGCTGCGTGGGATCAGAATAGTAACACCTGCGCTGCAGCTGAGCAATTTCGCTAATAACCTAACTGCTTATAATGAATAGGCTAGCTAACTACCTATCTATTGTCTGCACATGTTAAAGCGTCGGTGCAATGATTACAATTGCAAAAATGTAAACATGCCCTGAAACGTTAGCTAGCTAACGTTATCTAACATACCCGACTTACCACTAAGCAGCCTGCTAGTTTACGTTGCGTAGCTAGCCAGCATTAGTGGGGATTTGAATGCATGGCATTTTCCCTCCACCCGCTGTCACTTGAAGCTATTACAATGAACTTTAACGGAGTAGAGACGGCTAACATTAACACGAATCTAGATCTAACGAACGTTAGCCAGCTAGCCGTCTTGCGAGCGGTTATTTATTTGAGCATTGCCTCATATTTTGGTATACTGTTAGTTGCAGTCCCGGTAGTTAGCTACAACCTGTAGCTACGGTTTGGGACTGCTCTTCCAACCCAACCGTGTTGCTAGGTAACGCTAGTTTTTTGTTACTCAAATCACTCTGGTGTGCTGGTTAATGTTATATATTCAACTGTCTGCATGTTTTCATTTAATTGTTATAATTTATGCTACATCTCCGGAATATGTTCACAACTGACTTGCGTGCACCATCATTTAGGGGGCTTTCACAAATCCCCTATGACCCCGTGTCCTGTAGTGTTTGGCACCCCGACGTCGGGCTATAAATCATGTGTGAAACGCAAAGAGATCCTGGAGCTGCGCGGGTCCAGGATCCACAACCACCGAGCACGGGGTTATTGTGACTCGGCAGCGCGAGTCGCGTGGAGCTTTTCTGCGGGTTGGACACAAGCGCGCTCGCTAACTTCAGGTAGAAGGCGACTTGCTAATCACGCTCTAAAACGGTGGTTTTCAGGTCTTGTGAAAGCTAAACGTATTCCGTCAAATTCTCCCAAACGCTCCAGGAAACCGAACCAGGGTACCGAATGTCATATGTGAAAACGCCCCTAACTGTTAGCTGACATTAAGATGGATGGCAACAAAAACAACTAATTGGACGGTTGAACCACAGACAAGTTTCTGGTTAAACTTCTCTAATGAACACCTGGCGGTGGTTTGGTGAACTTTCAATAAAACCAATTACAAACACCCATTGTAAACGATTAGCTAGGACTGTTTTAAGTTCTTCATAAAGTGATTGAAACGGCTTTAATTTAAAATGTATTTTAAAGGGCTGTGTCTGAGGTATGGCACAAAACAAAAGACGAGGGGCTGACTTTCGAATCTCCCACCACATCAAACCTGGCATCTTTCCTGAGTAGGGTGTCCTAGGATAGGATAAAGTAATCCTTCTCACCCCCTTAAAAGATTTAGATGCACTATTGTAAAATGGCTGTTCCACTGGATGTCATAAGGTGAATGCACCAATTTGTAAGTCGCTCTGGATAAGAGCGTCTGCTAAATTACTTAAATGTAATGTAAATGTAAATGTCCGCATCGTTTAGCTAGCTAGACCTTTAACCATATGGAGGAATTCAACAGGGACGCCAGGACAGCAGGGTGTGTCGGGTTTTGCATTCATTAAATTGTATATATTTCAGCAGCTGTGATGTAACGTACCATTTGGACTTTTATTTGATGAAAAACGACACATACCAGTGAATAGTTGCTTGTGGTCATTACAAGGACTGAGTTGTCTAAGTATATCAGGCACTTCAAGTCTACAGTTTTCCCCCTCTATTTAATATTTATAATCACAGGGACTATGTTTTCAAAGTGTGTATGTGTTTTAAATAGTCCGTGGCAAGAACAGTTGTATAACCAGAGCAGGCTTTCACTTTTGATTTGACATGGGTCGACATGGGAGCACAACCTCTGTTAAACTTCTAAAATGCAGTTTCTGATGTTACCTGAACATTACTGGAATTCTGTGTACAAAGGCTATTGAGAGAGTGATAAAGGGGACTGGAATGGCAATGCTACAGAGTTAACCCTAGTGGGGACGGGAACGTCAGCAATTCTGTGAGCTCTGCATCCCCTTCCATACCGCTGACCTCACTGCTCCATTGTGTCTAGTCTTGTGCTCTTCTGTCCCCCATTTGCATGTTCTTAATGCACACTGTGAATGTCTCATCTAGCCTAATCTGCCTAAATCTAGTGTGATTGGGGAAATGTCTGGAAGGAAAGTTGTCCCCGTCGTAGACCGTTTTGATATGCACACCCAATTCATCTGAAAAAGTGGATCATTGTAATTAGGGATGTTAACGTTTAGCTATTACATACATTTGACCGCGGTTGCTTATCAGTCTATGGGTTAATTTGCATAATTTGGTGGAATTAAATTGGCTCGTTTATTTTCCTTAGTCGTCATGTATCTTATTTATCACATGAGCACAGCATACAGATCCTAGTTTGAGGAGTGGAATAGCCTATCACCTGTCAGACAACACGAGAGCAGCTCCTCAGAAAGCTGTTACTGGAGTGAAACTTACTTTTATAAGCCCAGTCATGAAAACGGAAGTTTGAGCGAGACTGCCGTTTCAAAACCCTCTTGTAATTTCAAAGGGAGAGAGAAACATCCCTGATTTGAACCCATCCTGGCAGCGCTACATTATACATGTGGCAGTGGCTTAGACCACCCCCTGATACTCCCCTGGTTTTTAACATGCTCTCTCTCCGTCAGGTAAATGAGGATGCCGGGTACTAGGTTTCAGAGTGGGGACATGGTGATGGGCCGCTGGCCTGGTAGCAGCCTGTTCTACGAAGTCAAGGTGCTGAGCTACGATGCCAAGATTCAGCTCTACACAGTCGTCTACAAGGATGGCACTGAGCTGGAGCTCAGAGAGGCTGACATGAAGGTAGGAGCACTCTCTATCTCCATGGCAACCATGTCACTGATGACATGACAAAGATGGATGGAATTTCTCTATCTTGACAAGATTCAGGAATTTTGATCTGATTTTACTCAAATATTATCTTCTTATGATATGTTGATGGCGCCATTGGTGCTGACCTTTCTAAATTCAGCTATGTAATAACAAGTTTGTAATTTTGCTAAATGCGACATCTTATGTTCCAGAATCCAACTGGCTTTAAACCAAGCCGTCGTTCTCGCTCCCGCTCTCCGTCGCGGCGGCGCAGTCGTTCCCGTTCTCCAGCCAGGACCACACGGCGCTCCTCGTCTCGCACCACCAGTGGCACCTTCGCCACAGAGACGCCTGCTGCACGCAAGGAGCCCAAAATGAAAGAAGTGCTGGAGATCAGACTCAGCCCTGTGGTGAGGAACACATGTCTCACACACACTGCAGGGATTTAGAATGGCTTTTTGTTTTTGAGTGTTGCTCTGCTGCATGTGTGTTGTATTCAGAATGCACTGTAAAACGCATGACCTCAGAGATGGCATTATTTGATAGTAGATCAAGCATTGGCTAATAAAATGTAATAAATAATAAATATTTTAAAACTTTGTGTATGTGTGACCAGTGGGTCCATCTTTACATAGTGACACGTGTGCCTCTTTTTCCGTATTGTTTGTCATCGCGTTCCTTTTTCCTCATGTTGACGTTTTGCTTCCCTCACTCAATTTACCACAGGCTAGGCCAGTTGAGAACAATGGCCACAAGCATGAAAACAAAGAGAATGATACTGCTGACAAAGTCAATGAGGTGAGACTTTAGATAAAGTACTTTTTTATTTTATTTTTTTAACGTTTGCATCTATCCATGATGTCAATGCTCCTAGAACAAAATTAAATGTTTTTTGGGCTGTAAGCAAGTTTGGCATTAGACTTGTACCTAGGGACGCACGATATATCGAACATATCGTAATCGGACAATATTAGGTAAAAAAGCCAACATGGGTATCGGCCGATGTCTAGTTTGACACCGATGTGCAAAACCGATGTCAAAGCTGACGTTCATACCTATATAACGTAGGTACATGGCATTATGACGACGTGTAAAATTGTGCTATACGTGCAACACAGCATTCATATACTAGCCCATAATGTCTACTGTTTGGATCGAGCAACAAGTCAAGCAGTCATTTGAAAGAGTAACAAAATTTCAGCGAGACAACTCGAAGGAGAAATCCATTAAAGCCAAGATAATGGAATTTATTGCCCTTGACAATCAACCGTTCTCTGTCGTGGGTGATGTTGGCTTTCGCCAACTGGTTGAGCACCGGTTAACACTACCAAGAACGCTATTTTTCCAACGTTGCCCTACCGGAGTTACACAGTAATAGCGGCACTGCTATTAGCTTCATGACATACATACGAAGGCGTGCCGTTTTGGGGTCTTTGCGTGTCAAAAAAGATTTAGTAGCACTCAAAGCTGTACAAAAAAAGTCTGCAAACATCGGTCATGTGTTTACAGTACTGCATTGGTAATAAAGCATAATTAGTTCAAACTTAACTTCTGGGGTAGCTAGCTTTAGCTTGGTACCTAGCTTGCACCAATACAACCAGCCTGAAAACAATGACCAGTAGAAACTGCAGTCATTTTCATTATTCTTAGCAATTATTTAGGAATCCTTGTATTGTTGTTCGCCTATTGAAATTGAACTTTAGTTCATGAAAATAAATAGCAAGCCAGCTACTTAACCCTGTTGCCCAAAGCTAATGTTATAAGCAGCCAGCTAGCTTCATCTGGCTAGTGAGGCTTGATCTGACCGGGTTGTGTTGTGAAGCTAGCCACAATAAGGATTAGGCACAATGGTAGAATTTGCTGTTTGCCTTCAAAATAAAAGTATGTCATTGACAGTGATGCAAATAGTATAATTATGCTATACTTTTATTTTGAAGGCTAACCCAAAGTCCACAAAGTCCACTATTGTGGCTAATCCTTATTGTGGCTAGCTTCACATAGATGGGTCCGCCCATTAATCAAATAAGAACAGTCTTATAAATTAGCGTTATTTTAGATGACAGCTAGCTAACTATATAGCTAGTTAACTAGCTACTGAAACAGATTGTCGTTTTGCTGTTTTTGGGGAAGAACATTGCTTGCATCCATGAGTTAGCTAGCTTTTTTAAAATGACCGGCACTGTAGATGCTCGAGACAACTTCACCAGCATCATAGCATACGTATTGATGAATCATTGTGACATATGAGTGAGAGTGTAACCGATGTGTGATAACTATGTAAAAAAAAATGTATGAATGTGTTAAATGATTATGTGACGTGCAGTCATATTCAGGTCCTGATTGGTCAACAAGCTTATTTGACACGCAAAGACCCAAATGCCGTTTCATAAAAATCCTGGTTGAGAATGAAACGACTGAACAAATTATCAACTGAACAGCACAGCGAGTAAGTGAAATAAATAGGTTTTGATTAGGTTTTACTGGTAATGGGGACACAAAAATATATATATATTTTTTTTAAAGAAGGACAAAAGTTAAGACTGTAGATTCTCTCACTCTCAATGCTAACAAAATAACTTTTTGTGTGTGTGTAACCTTTATTTAACTAGGCTACTCAGTTTAGAACAAATTCTTATTTATTTAGCTTGTTTGTGAATGGGCTTTTATATGTAGGAATGTCATGATTCATGTTGTACCTCCTGTGTGTTGGGAGGACTCTGCATGGGAGACTCAACCTGTACCAAGCCCCAGCTGACTGAGCCACACACACACCACTTAGGGTCCTGCTAATGTTCCATAAGTCAGTCACATGCTGTTTGAACATGTGCTACCTCTTTTCTCTGCTCTATTCAGAGGCTCTGAGAACTTCTCATTGCAGTTTGCTCATAGTTTGTTAAATTAATACTTAGAATGCCCATATAACGCTGCCAACCTTGTAGTAAAAACAAACAATGGTTTATGGTGGTATTTTCTGCTATAACAAGTGTTCACTTTTCCTTTTTAAGAGATGCAAATCTACAGATAATTTGTGTGGCAAATAGAATGGATGTGCATTATGTTCCCTATGAGCTTAAGTCACTGAGGGTTAGCCATGTCTGTGTAAGTGAGTACCACCACTCAGCCTGACTGTCTAACCATGTCTACCTCCAGAAACCTGCAGAGGCGGAGCAAGAGAAGGTATTAGAGAGCCGCTACAACCTCAGACGCAGAAAGGATGACGGTGACGCCAAGCCAGCCGAGCAGACAGAGGAGGAAGCTGAGCCGAAGCCTGCAGCAGCCACAGCCCCCATCACTACTGAGCTGGAGTTTGGAGGGAGGCTAGGTGAGAGGAGGAACAGAAATGTGGCTGCTGTGCCTCTCCCAGCTTGTCATGTGCTGGATAGAGAATGTGAGGGGGGGGGGGTGCTAGTCTGCAAACTGTTATGCCAATCAAATTGCACTAGGATGCACATTGTTTGACAAGAATGCATTTCGGGAGGGACAGTAACTGGTTAAATAAAGAAGACAGACAGACTACCTTATGGCTCCAGTCAGTGTCTTTCCCCCCTGTGTTTGCAGGAGTGTCCTGCATGATGCTGTTCCTGCCTGTGGCTGTGTTGGGACTGATGGTGGTTTGCAGTCAGGAGGATGCTAGCCTGATGAGCCCCCCCTCTCTGCCTGCCCTGGACTCCCTGTTGGATCCACATGTGTTTGGCATGGTGGTCCTCTGGTTCCTCTTCCAGGCCCTGCTCTACGTGCTGCCTGTCGGAAAGGTAACGTGATCACCAATAACCTCACTGCTCTTCTGGCACACGTGTAGGATCAGCTTACTCTGTTCTAGTCATTGTGGAGAAAACACAGAACTGAACTATAGATGATTGTCTAGTGGGCCAACCATATTCTCAGAATTCTACTCCCACCATGATTGAAGACTACACACACACCAACCCCCCTAGAGTACAGGCCATACACATGACACCCATCCGTGACCTGGACAGAGCACATGACTGGCGCTCACGCCTTGTTTCTGCTCATTAGCCAGGGCAGAAATGAGAGGAATCAGCAGTAGTAGGCTACTGTCCACGCTGGAACACTACAGGGAAGAATGGGAGGTTTTGTTCAGTTTCCTCTCCTGCTCATCTGCCTTCTGAATACAGTTGAAACACATGTGCCTTTTTGAGAATGTAGGAAATGTTCATCACATGGCTCCCATGAAGTCCTGTTCTCTAGGTCTGGGGAGTGTTTACATTAGTGAAAGGGGATAAAGTAAGCTTTTAACATGTACAAAAAGTCCCCTGTCCTAGCTACATTATTCCTCTCAATGTATTTCCTGTAAGGTTGAATGATGGTCCAACCTGTGTTTATGTCCCCAGGTTGTAGAAGGAATCCCCCTGAAGAATGGAGAGTGGCTGAAGTACAGAATGAACAGTGAGACATTCTCCTGTGTTTCATGTCTTCTTGTTTGTTATTTTGAAGGAATTAACTGGTCAGTTACTCCCAGCACATTGAGATCTCTAGTAAAGCACTATGCCAATGTATTTCATTAACATATAAGTCATGTAAGGAAAGACACTTTGGTTGAAGAACTTCCTGTGTATTAACCCTGCATGTCTCCTCCGCCACCACCAGCCCTCCATGCCTTTGTGCTGACGTTAGCTGCCCTGGGGGCTGCAGTCCATCAGGGGGTGGACCTCGGCTACATCCACAGCCACTTCCTCCAGCTGGCTGTGTCTTCCCTGCTCTTCTCTGTCCTGCTCAGTGTCTATCTGTACGTCCGCTCTCGCTGGGCACCCCAGGACCAGCTGGCCCCTGGAGGAAACTCTGGTGAGTGGGTGTGTTTGTGTAGTTATCACTGGTAGAGAGAAGCTTCTACAATCTAGGCCTGATTTATTCCATGATATCGGTATATTATGGCATGGGTCAGCATAAGGTTAAGGGCAAAGATTACTGTACTGCCTATTGGCATGATGCCTCCCAAATGGGTAATGTAATATGATTAATCTGTTCTTCTCACCTCAGGGAGTGTGATTTATGACTTCTTCATGGGAAGTGAACTCAACCCCCGGATCAAGGGCTTTGATCTCAAATACTTCTGTGAGCTCCGCCCAGGATTGATGGGTTGGGTAAGTTTAGTGTACCTAAACATGTTCCCATTTAAAGTACTTTTCAGCTGTTTATTAGCCATTTAGTGTAGATTAAGCTGTTTTTATTTCCTCACACACAACTGCAAAAAAAAACAAGCTCAGTGTTCAGTTTCCCATTATGTGTTAAATGTGAACAACACAGAATAAATCCTACAATCATACTATAGTACATTTCAGCGCTAGTTTGTCTGTTTGAGGAGCACTATACATACACAAGTATGTGGATACCCCTTTAAATGAGGGGATTCTGCTATTTCAGCCACACCCGTTGCTGACAGGTACAGTACCAGTCAAAAGTTTGGACACCTACTCATTCAAGGGTTTTCCTATTTTTTTAAAAACCATTTACTACATTATATTATAACAATAATAATAATAGTGAAGACATTAAAACTATGAAACAACACAAACTATGTAGTAACCAAAAAAGTGTTAAACAAATCAAAATATATATTTGAGATTCTTCAAAGTAGCCACCCTTTGCCTTGATGACAGCTTTGCACACTCTTGGTGTTCTCTCAACCAGCTTCATGAAGTAGTCACCTGGAATGTAGAAAATAGTAAAAACAAAGAAACCCTTGAATGAGTTGGTGTGTCCAAACCTTTGACAGGTACTGTCTATAAAATTGAGCACAGCCATGCAATCTACATAGACAGACAAACATTGGCAGTAGAATCGCCTTACTGAAGATCTCAGTGACTTAACATGGCAGCGTCATAGGATGCCACCTTTCCAACAAGTCAGTCCGTCAAATGTCTGCCCTGCTAGCGATGCCCTGGTTAACTGTAAGTGCTGTTATTGATAAGTGGAAACGTCTAGGAGCAACAACGGCCACACAAGCTCACACACTACAGAAGCACACTGTAGTGTGTTAAACTGCCAGGCCTAATGGCCCAATATCAGTGCCTGACCTCACTAATGCTCTTGTTGCTGAATGGAAGCAAGTCCCCGCAGCAATGTTCCAACATCTAGTGGACAGCCTTCCCAGAAGAGCTGTTATAGCAGCAAAGGGGGACCAACTCCATATTAATGCCAATGATTTTGAAAAGTGATGTTCGATGAGCAGGTGTCCACATACCTTTGGTCATGTAGTGTATGGATTGTTTTGCTGTCTGTTTAATCAGGTTTGTGACATCTGTGTTCTGTCCAGCTGGTGATCAACGCTGCCATGGCTCTGGCTGAGATGAAACTCCATAACCTGGACTACCCTTCACCAGCCATGATCCTGGTCAACTGCTTCCACCTGTTCTATGTGCTTGATGCCTACTGGCATGAGGTACAGAAACGAATGTTTTATTTGGTCTCTATTTATTTGGTTGTAGGATGTAATCTAATGGTTGACTGTTACTCCCCAGGAGGCTGTCCTGGGCTATATGGATACAACCCATGCTGGATTTGGCTTTATGCTGGTGTTTGGAGACTTGATGTGGGTTCCCTTCACCTTCAGTCTCCAGTCCTACTACCTGGTTTACCACCCGAGCCACCTCTCTCTGCCCTGGATCGTAGGCATCGTTACTCTCAATGGTTAGTCAGTACCGGGATTTTTTTAATTTGGGCATTTGGCATACGTTTATATAAATCCTACATGTAATCTGTAATATACTTTGTTGTATGAGTAACAGTATGACGTTGTCTTCACGTGTTAGTCATTGGATTTAGCATCTTCCGTAAAGCAAACTCTCAGAAAAATGCCTTCAGAAGAAATCCTTCAGACCCTACATTATCCCGTAAGTCCTCAATCCCAGTACGTCTTATTCCTGTATAAACATTAGCAGGCCACCTGCCTTGATGAAGTTATTCTCTGTCATGTTGTTGGACTCGCTGTAACGCTGTGCTTTCCAGATCTGAAGACCATCCCTACTGCCACGGGGAAGAGTCTCCTGGTGTCTGGTCTGTGGGGGCTCGTCCGTCACCCCAACTACCTGGGTGACCTCATCATGGCTCTGGCATGGTCACTACCCTGTGGTGAGTGACGGCTACTTAGTTAGTCATAGCTGGTTAGTTACCAGGTGCTGGTTAATTTGTTTGATTTGTTTTTCTGAGCTGTGCTGACCATGCACCAGAAACAGACCAGTAAATCTACACGTCTTGATATGTGTGTAGTGATATGAGGAGACGCTGAAGTGTGTGTTGTCTGTGGTCATCCTGTAGGGTTCACCCACATCCTGCCATACTTCTATGTGATCTACCTAACCACCCTGCTGGTCCACCGGGAGGCCCGGGATGAGGCCCAGTGCAGGAGGAAGTACGGCTCGGCATGGGACGACTACTGCCGAGAGGTCCGCTACCGCATCATCCCCAGAGTCTACTGAAACCTTCTCCAACCAACTCCACGGCCTCCAATTCTGCAATCTCACAACTCAGCGCATGGCGACATGAGTTTGTAGAAACAACCAGTTGTTTGGAAATTAGAATTTAAAGACATTGGGAAACTTGAATTTCAAAAAGGGGGAAGCTTGATTCTTGGAAGTTCTGCAGGAGCAGCTTTCTTTGAAGTGTGATGGTTTTATGAAGGTACACTAATTAGCTGACTGAATTTGATTAATGCCCTTTAAGAGCGAAAAGGTTTCAAAATTGAAGAAAAAAGAACCCTCAGTCTGTGGAAGGGATGTATATATTTTTGTACATAATTATTTTTTATTTTTTTTAAACTTTAAGATGCCTGTTAACATTGCATATTTGATCTGTTTTTAAGTTTTCACTCCCATATCCAATTACAATATTTGCTTGGCATTAATTTTGAAGTATTTTGTAATGATACCTTTGGTATACATTGCTTTTTGTGTATATTGTCAATGATGGGATTTAAATGCTCTTTTATCTGTACAGTTAAAATGGGATTAACGATCTCCCTCAGGACTACAACATTCACAAAATAGCATTTAGACATATTTTTATATAGAGATGTAGCCTAGTGTTAACTGAGTGTAAAATAAAAAGTATTTGGTTGTTTTAAATGCACTATGAAAGATTGTATTTTATACCAAAAGTCTATGATTTGACTTTGCTTACTCCGGTTCACTGTCAAATTCCTCCCCAGTCTTCTGGATCGTAGTATTGTTTAGCTCCTGTTATAGTCAGTCCCCTTTCCAGAGGGAAGACAAATCCACAGTATCTTAAAACCATTACCATCTGCAAGGGCACTTAGACAGTATCCATGTTAAACACCTTAAGTTATTCAAGACCTTACTTTTCAAAGGCATCACAACCATATTTTTCATTTAGTGTTAAATTTTGAGTTTGTCACGGTGAAAACAGTCATACTTTCTGTACGTGCAATGAATGCTGTGTCGTGTGGGAACCACCTGGCAACTGTTTAATCCTGTGCAAGTATTTTCTGACCCAGCTGTAGATGAGCAGTATAGCAGCAATAGAATAACTAGAATAGGTGGCATTTTATGCAACTGAATGCAATGTAAATATTCAATTTTTTTGTGTTAAGTACAAAATGTACAAGTGATGTTAGATCTTGTTTTACAATAGATATTTAAAGTTGCATTTGATTTAAACTGTTAATTGCCTAAATTACCACTAGCCATTTTTGTTTACAGCTAGATCTGCTGTTCTCTAGACAATATTACCATGTAATCTTAGAACATAACTTGTGATTTGTCTTAACTATTTGTCATTGAGACCCATTCTGTACTCAACCTTTGTTTTGACTGATGGGACTGGCAACAATTTCCTGTTTGGGTCAGCTGGCTGTTTGTTGAAGCTAAAACAGTTGGATGTAACTAGGACAGTGGAAGAAGACCCAATGTTCATGTTTTGTTCAATGTCCGTCTCCAACGGAAAACGTGACAATGGCTGGAAATCTCGCCTTGTACAAACGTTTTGGCAAAAAAATAAAGTTTTACACTTACAGTATCCATGTTATTCAGACATGTCTAACGATTCAACACATAATGCACTGAGACTAGACTCCTAGAAAGAGAAGACAAGTGAAACAATGGAAGGTCAAACAATTCAACACTTCTGCGATGTAGCCAGAGGTCAGAGGATGGGGCTGCTGCAGATCTGAACAGGACCTGAGATCAGCCCCCTGCTGCAGACACAGAATCAATTTGAGATGCTCTAATTCATGTGACCCTCCGAACTGACTGCAGTGTGAAGGGTAGATCCCCAAAATAATAATGTGTCTGTTTTGCTCTCAGCACATGTCACCAGGGAGATGTAAAAGTCTTCTCTGCAGGTGTTTGGTAGCCTGGTCTAACGTCTCTTACTCTTGCCAACTCCATTGCTCATTGTCAAGCCAAACTTCACAAGGAGTTTGCATGATAGTAATCAGGATGGCACTCGGGCTAGGTTGTTTGGTTATACTGTACCTTATTTCTATTCTCGCGAGCAGATAATGTATTGCTGCAGCACTTCTACATAATACCTTTCAGTTTTTCCAATTTCCAAGTTTGAATATTGTATAACAATAGTCCAGTTACAGGTTTTGGAGCATCGTTATGAATCTGAGATATTAAAAGGTTTTCATTGAGACTATACATTGTATAATCCTGCCTGTGAGCATAGTCCTCCTCACCTTGCTCCCCAGCAGGGCTGAATCATCCCTTTGGTGAAGGGTACAAGCAGGCAACATTTGAACTCTTGCAGTAAAGCAACGGAATAGGAAGCAGTGGTGGTCTCAGAGGACTAAAGTTTAGCAGATCAGCTCCCCTACCCAGTAGTCTACCCTGCAGTCAGCCTCTGTCTCTACTCTAGGCTCTCTTCCACCCCTCACAGTTCTGCCACAGACACCATCCCAACATCTAGCTGAGGTCAAGAAACAAACAAGGTCACTGACATGGGGTAGCAAAGAGTTCAGGAAGTAACTGGAGAGATAAACATTTTGTACTTAGTTCATTTGCCGAAAACACCGGATTTACTTTTTGCTAGGGTTAATACTGTCTGCAATCTTTACTTTTTAGTTAGTGGTATATTTCCACACCAGATCCTAGGATTGTAGAGCGATCATTATGTTATGTTAATGAGCCTATAAATAATTTGGACAATTCTATTTGAATAATTGCATGAACGTAGAGAATGGGATGGTAATGGAATCACATAAACAACACTGGTAAACACCTGTAAAATACTATCCCCTTTTTAAACTTTAAACCTACCTTGCATTATGGTAAAGGATTTGTGCAGTCTTGCCATAAGGCCAATGCATGAGGAAGATGTGTGTATTGTCCTTCTGTAGCTCAGTTAGTAGAGCATGGCGCTTGTAACGCCAGGGTAGTGGGTTCGATCCCCGGGACCACCCATACGTAGAATGTATGCACACATGACTGTAAGTCGCTTTGGATAAAAGCGTCTGCTAAATGGCATATATTATTATTATTATTATTATCCTTCGAGTCCAAGTCGACCTGACCTGTACTCTTAGACGTAATTCTATTGCCAAAGCTAATTCCTATGGAATCCCATTCCCACCATCAATTTTATGTCAATACTATCTCAAAATGTTGAGATATGTAAGTCAAAAGATCATATAGGTTATGTTTCTTAATGTGTGGTGATTTCCATATATCCATGTTGCAGAGATCAATCAGCACAGCAGGGCCGCTGGAAAATGTGTGGCAAGCTGACATTTGCCTCAGCACTTTTTTCTTCTTTCATACCAAATACTGACACAAAAGCATGGAAAAGAGGGACAATACTGTTATTTTTATTGGTATTTACACATTACAGTGTAAACAATGGTTGAAATAATATATTGCAGTTCGTTTTATACTTAATTAGGCACGAGGGGGTGTGGTATATGTCCAATATACCATGGCTAAGGGCTGTGCTTATGCACACGCATTGCGGAGTGCTGGACACAGCCCTTAGCCGTGGTATATTGGCCATATGTCACAATCCCCCGAGGTTCCTTATTGCTATAATAAACTGGTTACCAATGTAACAAGAGCAGTAAAAATAAATGTTTTGTCATACCCGTGGTATACCACGGCTGTCAGCCAATCAGCATCCAGTTTATAAATTAAAATATAACATGGAAACATGTTTTTTAGAAGTAGGATTGTATAATGCCCATACACAAATATTAAATAATACTTTAATTTATCTACTTTTGTGAGTGTTTCATATTAACCTGACTTATAATTGTTCTATTCATTTAGAAGACTACCTGTGTTTTTGATTTACTTTGTTTTTAATGTATGTTTTGTTGAAATACAAAACTAGTACAGGCAGTTTACCGTGGAGTACGTTGAAATTGCAGTGTCTC
Source organism: Oncorhynchus keta (assembly GCF_023373465.1). Taxonomy (NCBI): domain Eukaryota; kingdom Metazoa; phylum Chordata; class Actinopteri; order Salmoniformes; family Salmonidae; genus Oncorhynchus; species Oncorhynchus keta. Next base: position 19,664,760 of record NC_068428.1, read on the forward strand.
TACGTAAGTAAACATTTGTCCGAAGAAGTATATTTTATCTTCTCTAATTTACTTAGTGTAAAACATCTTTAATCCACACAAAATGAGGAGAAGAGGGCATTTTCCACCGAAGTAAAATCAACCTTCTTGCCAACAAACTCAAAAAGGCTATAAAGTCAGATTTATAATTTCTCAGTATCAAAGTATCAGGTATTACCCCAAATAATGTTATGGCAGTAGGAACAAAAAGCGCCTGTGATACTTTAGATATGGTATAAAAAATGGCAGACCAATAGTTATGTAGAGGAGGGCAGGACCAAAACATATGTTTCAAATGAAGCAGGAACTTGCTGACTGACACCTGTCACTAACAGGGTCAACGTCAGGATAGATCTTAGAGAGTCTGAGTTTAGTCCAATGAGTGCGGTGGAGGATTTTGCATTGGATTAAACCATGTTTGGCACAAATGGAAGAGGAGTGGACACGGTGCAGAATATCTTCCCATGTGTCATCAGTAAACTCATCACCTAGACCTTAACATTGTAATAGCTGTGAATGAAGGATTGTGAAGAGAGTACGTTTGATCATAGCTATAAGAGATAATACCTTTTACAGTTGGGGATGGTGTCAAAAAGACATCAGTGGAAGGGCCCAAGGGAAGAGTGAGGAATTGAAAGGTCATGTCACGGACAAAGCTGCGCACTTGTAAATGTCTAAAGAAATTACTATTCAAAAGGTGGAATTTATCTGAGAGTTGTTGGGATAAGACTCCATCTACTAAGGAAGAGCTTTTCAAAGTGATGTCTAAACTGGTTCCAGGTCTTGAGAGTGTTTTTTAAGGGGATAAAGAATATGTACATAAGGATATATGAATGAGTGATGGTACAGAGCAGCATACAGTAGATGGTATCGAGTACAGTATATACATATGAGTTGAGTATGTAGACAAAGTAAACAAAGTGGCATAGTTAAAGTGGCTAGTGATACATGTATTACATAAGGATGCAGTCGATGATGTAGAGTACAGTATATACGTATGCATATGAGATGAATAATGTAGGGTAAGTAACATTATATAAGGTAGTATTGTTTAAAGTGGCTAGTGATATATTTACATCATTTCCCATCAATTCCCATTATTAAAGTGGCTGGAGTTGGGTCAGTGTCAATGACAGTGTGTTGGCAGCAGCCACTCAATGTTAGTGGTGGCTGTTTAACAGTCTGATGGCCTTGAGATAGAAGCTGTTTTTCAGTCTCTCGGTCCCAGCTTTGATGCACCTGTACTGACCTCGCCTTCTGGATGATAGCGGGGTGAACAGGCAGTGGTTCGGGTGGTTGAAGTCCTTGATGATCTTTATGGCCTTCCTGTAACATCAGGTGGTGTAGGTGTCCTGGAGGGCAGGTAGTTTGCCCCCGGTGATGCGTTGTGCAGACCTCACTACCCTCTGGAGAGCCTTACGGTTGAGGGCGGAGCAGTTGCCGTACCAGGCGGTGATACAGCCCGCCAGGATGCTCTCGATTGTGCATCTGTAGAAGTTTGTGAGTGCTTTTGGTGACAAGCCGAATTTCTTCAGCCTCCTGAGGTTGAAGAGGCGCTGCTGCGCCTTCTTCACGACGCTGTCAGTGTGAGTGGACCAATTCAGTTTGTCTGTGATGTGTATGCCGAGGAACTTAAAACTTGCTACCCTCTCCACTACTGTTCCATCGATGTGGATAGGGGGTGTTCCCTCTGCTGTTTCCTGAAGTCCACAATCATCTCCTTAGTTTTGTTGACGTTGAGTGTGAGGTTATTTTCCTGACACCACACTCCGAGGGCCCTCACCTCCTCCCTGTAGGCCGTCTCGTCGTTGTTGGTAATCAAGCCTACCACTGTTGTGTCGTCCGCAAACTTGATGATTGAGTTGGAGGCGTGCGTGGCCACGCAGTCGTGGGTGAACAGGGAGTACAGGAGAGGGCTCAGAACGCACCCTTGTGGGGCCCCCGTGTTGAGGATCAGCGGGGAGGAGATGTTGTTGCCTACCCTCACCACCTGGGGGCGGCCCGTCAGGAAGTCCAGTACCCAGTTGCACAGGGCGGGGTCGAGACCCAGGGTCTCGAGCTTGATGACGAGCTTGGAGGGTACTATGGTGTTGAATGCCGAGCTGTAGTCGATGAACAGCATTCTCACATAGGTATTCCTCTTGTCCAGGTGGGTTAGGGCAGTGTGCAGTGTGGTTGAGATTGCATCGTCTGTGGACCTATTTGGGCGGTAAGCGAATTGGAGTGGGTCTAGGGTGTCAGGTAGGGTGGAGGTGATATGGTCCTTGACTAGTCTCTCAAAGCACTTCATGATGACGGAAGTGAGGTCTACGGGGCGGTAGTCGTTTAGCTCAGTTACCTTAGCTTTCTTGGGAACAGGAACAATGGTAGCCCTCTTGAAGCATGTGGGAACAGCAGACTGGTATAGGGATTGATTGAATATGTCCGTAAACACACCGGCCAGCTGGTCTGCGCATGCTCTGAGGGCGCAGCTGGGGATGCCGTCTGGGCCTGCAGCCTTGCGAGGGTTAACACGTTTAAATGTCTTACTCACCTCGGCTGCAGTGAAGGAGAGACCGCATGTTTTCTTTGCAGGCCGTGTCAGTGGCACTGTATTGTCCTCAAAGCGGGCAAAAAAGTTATTTAGTCTGCCTGGGAGCAAGATGATTTGTTGTGTTACAGCCTGGATTTAAAATGTATTAAATTGAGATTTTTGGCACTGGCCTACACACAATACCCCATCGTATCAAAGTGGAAATATGTTTTTAGAATTTCTTGCAAATTCATAAAAAATGTAAAGGTGAAATGTCTTGAGTCAACAAGTATTCAACCCCTTTGTTATGGCAAGCTTAAATACATTCAGAAGTAAATATTTGCTTAACAAGTTACATATGTTGCATTCACATGATTTTTTAATGACTAACTCATCTCTGTACCCCACACATGCAATTATCTGTAAGGTTCCCCAGTCAAGCAGTGAATTTCAAACACAGATTCAACCACAAAGACCAGGGAGGTTTTCCAATTCCTTCCAAAGAAGGGCACCTATTGGTAAATGGATTAAAAAAACAGACATTGAACATCACTTTGAGCATGGTGAAGTTATTCAAATACACGTTGGATGGTGTATCAACACACCCAGTCACTACAAAAATACAGGCATCATTTCTAACTCATTTGCCGGACAGGAAGTAAACCCCTCAGGGATTTTACAATGAGGCCAATGGTTAGGCCTACTTGAAAATCTATGGCAAGACATACAAATGGTTGTCTAGCATTGATCAACAACCAATTTGAGATAGCTTGGAGGATTTTGGAAATAATATTGGGCAAAGGTTGCACAATTTAGCTCTGGAAAGCTCTTAAAGACTTAAAGACCCAGAAAGACTCACAGCGGTGGAGCTTCTACAAAGTATTGACTCAGTGGTGTGAATATTTATGGCCATTATATATTTCTGTATTTCAGTTTCAATACATTTGCAAAAATTCCTAAAAATTTTGTTTTCCCTTTGTCATTATTGGGCATTGTATGTAGATGGGTGAGAAAAATATATATTTCAGCAATTTTGAATTCAGGCTCTGACACAAGAAAATGTGAAATAAATGAAGGGGTAAGAATACTTTCTGAAGGCTCTGTATGTGAGGTATCTGCACAGATCCAGTACTGAGTTAAATGGAAGTTGGCAGCCCAATAATAGAACTGGAAATTAGGAGGCATTATCTCAGACTTTCAAATGAAGTCTGAGATAATCCCATCGAGTTTGAAGAAAAAAATATTTTGGAATAAAAATTTGTATACATTGAAAAAGGTAGGAGAATTTAGGAATGATATTCATTTTAATGGAGTTAATTTGACCAGCTAATGATAGCGGGAGTTGTGACCATCGTTCAAAATCTTGCTCCACCCTAGTAGGAGAGGTGTAAAATGAGCCTTTAAAAGGTTATCAAGTTTGTCTGTAACATGCACCCCCAAGTATGTACATTTGTTGAGAACTACTCTGAAAGGCTGCAGCATTTAAACGGGAAAGATAGCTCTTATTCAGATGTAACTTTTAACCAGAGACTAGATCAAATGCATTAAAGATAGCACAATGGGTAAAGATACATTAGGGTTTGAGAAATAGAGAAGCAAGTCATCAGCAAGTGAGACCCTTTGTTTGATGCCACCTTTGATCACTCCTTTTATATGTGGGTTGGATCGAAATGCAGCGAGGGGCTCTATAGCGATGGCAAAAAGGAAGGGAGGTATTGGACATCCCTGTATCGTGCATCTGAAGATGGAAATAGTCTGAGTGGGTGTTATTTGGTTTGACAGATGCAAGTGGAGAAGTGTAAAGTAACTTGATCCAAGCAATAGATTTTTTTTGCCAAAGCCAAATTTCTCTAAAGTATAAAAAAGTTAGCCCATCTCCACTATCAAAAGCCTTCTCAGCATCTAAAGAGATTATAATCTCTGGGAGCTTTGAGATAGAAGGATTATACATAACATTTGTCTGATATTTGAGAAAGAATGTCTATTTTTTTATAAAAACCTGTCTGGTCAAAGGAAATAACAGATGGTAAAACCGACTCCAAACGAATAGCCAATAGTTTAGCTAAAAGCTTAACATACACATTGAGCAGTGAGATTGGGCAATAGGACCCGCAGGAGAGAGGATCTTTATTATTTTTTAATATCAATGAGATGGAGGCCAAAGTACTGTTGTTTTGACTAATTTGCCAACTCGTGCACAATTAGTCTGTGTTTCTGTCTGATCAAGTGTAACCTACTGATTGACAAGCACAGCTGCAGGTAGCCTAGAGAAGTGCTCTGATCCTATCTGGGCCAGGGGAAATGAATCCTCATGTATTTAAAGCCTAAAATATGCCCAGTTATTTGTGCTAAGAGAAAATCAGAATGTGATCAAATTTGGTTTATATTCAAACTTCGGGTGGCTAGGCTACCTAGGCATTTTAATAAAATATTAATGACAGGAATGAATCAGTCAACACAATAGTGATGACATACTGTATGAGTCACTTTTTAATTCCAGATGCAGTCTGCTTTGAGTGTGTATAAGATTTTGAGAAGGGTTCAGATGATATACTTTGACTCCACCACTTTCCTGACAGTTTCTAGGCATACAGTAGGTCACAGATGTGTTGCATGCCGTCAGCAGCAGCGTTGCTGTAAAATCACTTGGGAAGACAAGCCAGGGGGAGAAAAGTCACATTACAACCCATGTCAAATCAAATGAAAGTTTGTCATGTGCCGAATACAACAGGTAGACCTTACAGTGAAATGCTTACTTACAGGCTTTAACCAATAGTGCAAAAAAAGGTGTTAGGTGAACAATAGGTAAGTAAAATAAATTAAACAACTATGTGTTGTGGTAATTGAGCTGCCTCCACTATTCCAGCACCATTTCCATGGTACTGATTTTGTGTGTGTACTGTATGCGCACGCATAAATGCAAGTAGAAAAAACACGTTGACTCTACTTGTAGAGAAACGCCAACGCCATCCTCATCTCTTTCATGTTGCTGAAACGGTCTATGACTCTGTCATACAGTACACACTTAGTTTCTACTGTCCCAGACTATCTGGCTAAAATGCTTGCTCACTAGCCTAACTTCCTTTCATGGGCAAAGATGGGCCAGGCCAGCTAGTCTACTACATCTAGTTACATATTTAACTTCCATCCTCTCAAGCCAGGATCACAACAAAATGTATGAATTTATGGTTGGATCAGAATCGCCTTTATAATCATTGGCCAGTACGGAGAATTAAGTAAAACTACAAGTCCAAATCCCTATCTCCATCCATGGCTAATTTAGGAAAGGGATGATTTTAGCTAGCTAGCTAGTCACCGGAGGACAACTGTCAGGGTTTTCCTGTGGTGAAGTAGAGGACCAAAACGCAGCGTGGTTATATTGACTCATGTTTAATAAAAACAGATAAACATGAACACTACAAAACAATAAACGTGGAAAACCAAAAACAGCCCTATCTAGTGCAAAACACAGAGACAGGAACAATCACCCACAAAACCCAACACAAAACAGGCTACCTAAATATGGTTCCCAATCAGAGACAATGACTAACACCTGCCTCTGATTGAGAACCACATCAGGCCAAACATAGAAATAGACAAACCAGACACACAACATAGAATGCCCACCCAGCTCACGTCCTGACCAACACTAAAACAAGGAAAACACATACGAACGATGGACAGAACGTGACAACAACAAGATGCAACAATGTTTTATTCTTCTGTAAATGATGCTCTGATTTTGATGTGATTGGTGTGAATCCAAATCCAAAGTTGCTTCCCTTGTGATTTTTTTTTGGTGCGCCGGGACCATTTACAGTTGAGCTCACTCAGTTTGGCTCAACACTGATTTCACTATTATTTTATTTAACAAACGTATCAAGGGAGGCCAAATGCTCACTGGCTTCCCTTGCATTCAATGCTACGGGCGGAAACAGTGTGATACTCTTTTTGTCCAGACAGCATCAGACAGATGGGATATATGTGGCTATATGTTGAGAAAGAGGGGAGCTGTTTCACTCGCTTGGATGCTTTCTCAAAGTACAGAGAGCTGAAATATACATTATTTATTTATTTTTTATTTTTTAATATCGGTCAATTTTTTTGTGAAGTCTGGCTTACCTTGGCATCCATCAGTACACACCACCGGCCACCAGTGAAACACCAGTAGTGAGGGAATGGGAGGCCCATAATAAACTGTCAATTTGTTCCTAAGGCGACACGTTTCCTGTGCATATATGGTCCCCAGACAAATCTAAAGTGTGCCGCATAGCAACAGAGATTTACTCACTTTTTTTAAATGACATATATTCAGTAAAAGGTCAGCCTCATTATGTTGCCCAATAGTATTTTATAACATCAAAGTAAAGCAGCACTGCTTTGCATTCAGCAGTGTTTACTCAGAATCACAACATGGAGGTCAAGGTTTGTGGAATACAGCAGGGAGAATCTTCCACTAGAACACAGAAAGGCTGTTATTTTGACAAGGCTAATTGCTTCTAAGAACACTTTGAAGTGAGAAGTAATGAATCATAGAACGCTCAGTGATTTTTTTCTCCTTCACGGTTTGATCTTCCCTTACATAAAATACATTTTCCCCCCTTTCCTGGCTGCTGCCAATTTACAGCAGAGCCAGCGCCTTCACGGGTGATTATAAAGAGTAAAACATGATATTATGAAAAGGACTGGAGTTGCTGTAATGTTTGTGGAATATATTTGAAAACTCTCTTGGGGAAAAACTATTGGTTGAAAAATATCACCTTTATAATAAAGTATTTGCAGGCTAAGAATAAAATACAATTCCTAATGTGATGAGTAGCCTAAGCATAGGATAAGATTCGGTAACAGTAGTCACTGCATCCTAAAGTAAATTGAAATAAATGTGCCTAAATGATATAATTACTCCTGTCTATACAGAAATAATCAGAGCATTCAAAATACTTCACCAGAGACCATGGCTTAGCCACAGAGAATCATTCGCTTATTGTAAAGCTGTGGATTGTTTCAAATCACAAGTGTGTAGACCTATAAGCCTATAGTTGGAAAGCTCACAATCTGGGCAGTGTTTGGCAATAAGCCTCGGTGATTATTCAGATGCATCTCTCAGTGAAAAGCAATGCATCTAAAATATGTGTGAACATAATGTATCTTCAGTATAATTGAACATGTTGAAACAAGAAGAATGGGAGAGGGGTGAAGATATGGACATATCTCTCTCCAGAATGTGCTAAGCAGCCTGTTTCCCACCAATTCAGGTGAAATTAAAATAAATAAATAAAATACATTCTTGCACATTCACTGTTTATTGTGTTAATTGTTTGACCTTTTATTTGTTTGTATATATTTTTAGCAATTCCTTATTACGTGTCACCAGTAGTAAATGTTTATCCCCTTCATTTGGTTACATTCATTTCTGTTAATGCATGGGTTAATTAGGCCTACATTGAAGTTTACTGTGAAGCCGGAGTGGAGCAGCAAAAGGGGGACCAACTCCATATTAATTAATATTAATATTAATATTAATATTAATGTTTGGAGCAGGTGTCCACATACTTTTGGTAATGTAAGTGTACATGTTTGACATGGGCAGGAGCAGGCCTTCGAGTCGAGGGCGAGAGAAAGCCATGTTCCTTATTTGATATTGTTCCCATTCCCTTGTCGCCAAGTTTAGAATTGTAAACTAATATAAAATATAAGTGAAGTAATTGCGAGCACTGCTCCACATCACTTGATATCAACCACAAGTGGGAGAAAGGGGAAAGAGAGGGGAGAGGGACAGAGAGGGGGAGAGACCCAACTTAACCAAACGAAACTCTCTGTTGTACAACAGAGCGTGTACGACTCCAAACCCCCACAGCTGAATAGATAAGAACTGAATAGATAAGAGCACACTGCTTACAAAACAGAGCTGAGAGCTCTCCATGTAAAATGGGCTCCATATATAAATATCTCATGTTTTTCTCTCTCTCCTACCCCTACACCAATCCCATTATCATTTATATGAAAAAAATGCTCAAGAAAAAGTGTTTTACAGTTTGTTATTGCAACAACACAAATTCTTACAGTTTTACCATCTCACCAGAAGAGTGTACTGCAGGACCTTAAGCACTCGTACTTCCAACGGCTATGACCTATGGTGTGATATGTGGCGCTATCATCCCCCCAAAAAGCAAATAGAATATTAATGATAGATTAAAGTGTTGAAATAATTAATATTTCAGGCTTTAGTGGCGAATGTCTCTTTGTAGTCTGTTTGTTTCAAGTCACCCAAATCCGCTTTCAATTAATCTAGACCATCTCCCTGTTGAAGTAATTGACAATTGAGTGTTCCATTACTCCTGACCTAGTATAATGTTTGGAAGTGGCCTGTTTTAAGCAATTCTTATAAACGCATAGATTGTGTTAGAATAGGCTCAGATGATGACGAGAGAAAAGAAAGAAAGCAAGAGATAGAGAGCGACCACAAGCTGCGAGTCTTTTAAATTCACTCCAAACGCCAAACAGACTTCTGCTACTGAGCAGGGTCAGAAATACTTAAACAACCAGCTATGTATCTATTAACAGCAGGAAGCTTAATCCAAACAAGGTCAAGAATACAGTTCTCTAGGAGGGAATTATAGGTAGGGCCAGGCGATTTTTAAAAAGGATTTGATATATTTATATATATATATACAAAATAAATTACAAAAAAATACCTGCATTTTGATTATCCGACCTCAAGAGGTCGATATATAGGACCTTCTCACACCACATGTGAATTGTCACTTGTGCATATCATGACCATCTAACATAATTATCTAATTAGCCCAAAATAAATTCCCAACCTTGTGGATTGACGTTAAATTAAATATTTATCTTAAGGACATTATCAACACAAATATTTAACTTATTGTCTGTAATCAACATTATATGGGACTAATATGCATTTTATCTAAGAAAATGTAGTCTATTTATTAACAAAGTAGACATTTTCATTCGCTATAGAAATACATGTAAAAACGTAAATGCTGAGGATATGGCTTTTGCAAGCGCCAACAACAACACCTCTCGAAAAAGTTGACAAACCCCAAAATGCGCGCATTCCTTAAAACACGTCCAAAATATTTGAGGCAGTCTGTTTAAAAAAACTGAAAGTATTTCCATAATAACGGACGAATCCAGTGACACACAAGACCAATAGACTATTCTCCATCTTTGTAGGAGAGCTGGGTGAAGACGTTAAAGTTGTTCTGGTTGATACAGTGCATTTACAAGCATTGAATTATTCAACAGTCTCAGATTATCATTCCAAGTACCTGCGTTTTGTGGAGGCGGAGAAGCGCATCTCTCCAAATACTGCGTTTTTATAACAGAGTTGAAGGAGTAGTTGGGTTGGTTTTTCTATAGAAAATGAAAATAGGCATTTATGTTCTGAAAATAGTCTACATTTCCCTCTACATTTTCTGATATAAAAAGGACTATCATACTCATATTTTAAGAACAGACGAATACGTTGTGAAATATTTGTGTTGGTTGATCAAATCAAATCAAATTTATTTATATAGCCCTTCGTACATCAGCTGATATCTCAAAGTGCTGTACAGAAACCCAGCCTAAAACCCCAAACAGCAAGCAATGCAGGTGTAGTCATTCAACTGAGACTGCTCTTCTCTGTATCACGGAGGCGCTCCGCACTGCTAAAGCTAACTCTCTCTCTCTCCTCTGCTCTCATCCTTCTAGACCTATCGGCTGCCTTCGATACTGTGAACCATCAGATCCTCCTCTCCACCCTCTCCGAGTTGGGCATCTCCGGCGCAGCCCACGCTTGGATTGCGTCCTACCTGACAGGTCGCTCCTACCAGGTGGCGTGGCGAGAATCTGTCTCCTCACCACGCGCTCTCACCACTGGTGTCCCACAGGGCTCTGTTCTAGGCCCTCTCCTATTCTCGCTATACACCAAGTCACTTGGCTCTGTCATAACCTCACATGGTCTCTCCTATCATTGCTATGCAGACGACACACAATTAATCTTCTCCTTTCCCCCTTCTGATGACCAGGTGGCAAATCGCATCTCTGCATGTCTGGCAGACATATCAGTGTGGATGACGGATCACCACCTCAAGCTGAACCTCGGCAAGACGGAGCTGCTCTTCCTCCCGGGGAAGGACTGCCCGTTCCATGATCTCGCCATCACGGTTGACAACTCCATTGTGTTCTCCTCCCAGAGCGCTAAGAACCTTGGCGTGATCCTGGACAACAACCCTGTCGTTCTCAACTAACATCAAGGCGGTGGCCCGTTCCTGTAGGTTCATGCTCTACAACATCCGCAGAGTACGACCCTGCCTCACACAGGAAGCGGCGCAGGTCCTAATCCAGGCACTTGTCATCTCCCGTCTGGATTACTGCAACTCGCTGTTGGCTGGGCTCCCTGCCTGTGCCATTAAACCCCTACAACTCACCCAGAACGCCGCAGCCCGTCTGGTGTTCAACCTTCCCAAGTTCTCTCACGTCACCCCGCTCCTCCGCTCTCTCCACTGGCTTCCAGTTGAAGCTCGCATCCGCTACAAGACCATGGTGCTTGCCTACGGAGCTGTGAGGGGAACGGCACCTCAGTACCTCCAGGCTCTGATCAGGCCCTACACCCAAACAAGGGCACTGCGTTCATCCACCTCTGGCCTGCTCGCCTCCCTACCACTGAGGAAGTACAGTTCCCGCTCAGCCCAGTCAAAACTGTTCGCTGCTCTGGCCCCCCAATGGTGGAACAAACTCCCTCACGACGCCAGGACAGCGGAGTCAATCACCACCTTCCGGAGACACCTGAAACCCCACCTCTTTGAGGAATACCTAGGAATACCCCCCCCTTAAAATATTTAGATGCACTATTGTAAAGTGGCTGTTCCACTGGATGTCATAAGGTGAATGCACCAATTTGTAAGTCACTCTGGATAAGAGCGTCTGCTAAATGACTTAAATGTAAATGTAAATGACTTAAATGTGTAGAAGCACGGTGGCTAGGAAAAACTCCCTAGAAAGGACAAAACCTAGGAAGAAACCTAGAGAGGAACCAGGCTATGTGGGGTGGCCAGTCCTCTTCTGGCTGTGCCGGGTGGAGATTATAACAGAACATGGCCAAGATGTTCAAATGTTCATAAATGACCAGCATGGTCGAATAATAACAAGGCAGAACAGTTGAAACTGGAGCAGCAGCACAGTCAGGTGGACCGGGGACAGCAAGGAGTCATCATGTCAGGTAGTCCTGGGGCACGGTCCTAGGGCTCAGGTCCTCCGAGAGAGAGAAAGAAAGAGAGAATTAGAGAGAGCATATGTGGGGTGGCCCGTCCTCTTCTGGCTGTGCCGGGTGGAGATTATAACATAACATGGCCAAGATGTTCAAATGTTCATAAATGACCAGCATGTTCGAATAATAGTAAGGCAGAACAGTTGAAACTGGAGCAGCAGCATGGCCAGGTGGACTGGGGACAGCAAGGAGTCATCATGTCAGGTAGTCCTGGGGCATGGTCCTAGGGCTCAGGTCCTCCGAGAGAGAGAAAGAAAGAAGGAGAGAATTAGAGAACGCACACTTAGATTCACGCAGGACACCGAATAGGACAGGAGAAGTACTCCAGATATAACAAACTGACCCTAGCCCCCCGACACAAACTACTGCAGCATAAATACTGGAGGCTGAGACAGGAGGGGACAGGAGACACTGTGGCCCCATCCGAGGACACCCACCGGACAGGGCCAAACAGGAAGGGTATAACCCCACCCACTTTGCCAAAGCACAGCCCCCACACCACTAGTGACACACAATGATGTCTTGTTATGTAAAGATGAGACTATAGCTTCCACAACATAATGTGTTTTTTTAAATGTATTTCAGATGGCTGTCTAACCTGTATCCGTTTATAATCTAAATGCTAAACTGCATTTTTTGTATATTCTCTGCAAAGAGCGACCCAGTGGGTATTGTCACGCTCTTTTTTAAGCCATAGCCTATTTAGATTTGGAATTGTTTATATTTTCTGGTTGGATTCATAGTCTCTCCTTTTTAACGGTCCTTATTGCCCCATTTGTATAACCTCCAATGATAAGGAATTGAGTCTGTTGAGCCTTGTTCACACTGCAGGTCTTAATGATCAAAACAGTTTTGTTTTTCATATCCTTTGGAATAGGGCTACTGACTGTCCAAACAACACGTTACAAGTGACCAAATCGGATTTGTGTGTGTCAGACTGCGGTCATTTGCTGACATGGCTATGCTAATTATCATAGTCATGATGGGTGTGTGCACAATGGTGCAGGCTAGGGTTTCCCAAACTCGGCCCTGGGTCCCCATTTTGTTTTTTGCCCTAGCACGTCACATTTGATTCAAATAATCAAAACTTGATGATGGTTATTTGAATCAGCTGTGTAGTGCTAGGGCAAAAAAACAAAACGTGCACCTGGGGTGCCCAAGACAGAGTTTGCTAAACCCTGGTGTAGGATGATTGGTGGTGCAGACTGTCACTCGGAAGTTATGTAGCAAGTGACAACAACGCCTGCCATGGACGTTTCCCAGTTCCTTTGAATGTTCGACATCGGTGTAAGAACAGTTCTAAAGCCCCAAAGGCGATCCAACTCTCAAAACAAATCCTTTTTTTGGCTAGCCTAAGGCAGTCAACTAGCTAGCTAGCCAACCTAAGGCAGTCAACTAGCTAGCTAGCCAGCCTAAGGCAGTCAACTAGCTAGCTAGCCAGCCTAAGGCAGTCAACTAGCTATCTAGCCAGCCTAAGGCAGTCAACTAGCTATCTAGCCAGCCTAAGGCAGTCAACTAGCTATCTAGCCAGCCTAAGGCAGTCAACTAGCTATCTAGCCAGCCTAAGGCAGTCAACTACCTATCTAGCCAGCCTAAGGCAGTCAACTAGCTATCTTAACCATTTAGTCACATGGTCAGGTATCAGATTTGTATCTGACTTGAAATATCCAATTACATGTGCTTTTTGGCTGTTCAGACTGCAGGAAAAGAACAGATTTAAAACAGAATTGCATTTTTTTTTTGAGTCACTGCCAATGTGGAGAGGATCAGGTTGAGCAAAGTGAGGTGCCCCCCTTAATTGCCCAAATAGCAATATATACTGTAGGGTATAGGACGGTTCTGAGTGACTGGGTTAATATAATGTTATAGTGATAATACACTTAGCCACCAGATGATGCAAGTGAGCCACAATCACTCCTGAGCTGCAGATGCTTATATTGCCATGGTAATTGTATTCAATAGGGGTCCTATGTCAGATCCAGGGGACTCAAATTGTAGAGCGAAATATAATTTGAACTTGAGTGTGAGAGTAGTAAGGAGGATAATGAGGAAGATCCATTAGTGATAGCAGCGCTTGATTTCTCTGTTAAGTAGACAACGGTTGACTCTCTCAGCCATCTAAATGTCGTACATAGGGAATAAGGGCTGCCACGCTTAAGTGAGTATCATTAGACACAACAGCTGTCCACTGAGAACCTAAATAGCTGTCATTAGGAAAGTTATCTCACGTCTTCTAATTTGAGAACCAAGGCTTTTGTCTTTCAAGCATCAATAGGAAGAATAGAACAATGAAGAACTCAGATGTATCACACCTCACTTTTAGCACAATGAATATTTCATGCAAATACTGAGAATGGTCCAATGGTCTCTGAGACTCCTACTTCTCTGACTCCTACTGCTATGTCAGGTGAAATAAAAATGAAGTGTTTGACAGTGAAGAGTGGTTTGGAGCATGTTGCTGAGACAATGTTCTTTATTATGTATTGCGTTTTGTGACAAACCACTTTTCACTGTAGTTTGTAAGAGAGCAGAGCTCTCTCAGAGATAGTGTGAAGGATGGCATTACCTTAGAGACACAAAGGGGTTTAGGGCAATCTATAATAAAACCATGAACAAACAATGATTTATTTTACAAAGTAAAACTTGAACAGAACCTTAAGGGCACTGCGACAAAGTCATGAGCAAGATGACAAAGACAAATGTTTTAAGAATTGCTATTGTGAAATCTGGTTGGTTAAACCCTCAAGCTGAAGCCAGCAGTGAAAACAATCATTTTCTGAGATGTTTGAAGTGTGGCTGTATCCACACAGAAGGCATTATTATGTGTGCATTAGAGCCTACAGGTGTGCAGTGGAGAAGAAATATAGTCAGAGTACTTGATACTTTATATGGAGCTGGCTATTAGAGCAACGAAGAAATGGGAGAGAAATCAATGCCACTCCATTAATTGGATGTAAAGACAGCTAGCTTTCAGTTCAATAGAGACTTCTCACATCTACGCTTTTACAAGACGTTACACATGGCTGTTAACATCTTACTCCTATCAGTATGCACTAGAAACAGAGGCGGACCACTTAATAGAAACAGCATTTGATCAGAATTGGCTGTGATTGGGATACTTCAGGCGTTGATTTCAGCCATGCCAAGTGATTGCCCAGCCCACCACATTGAGTTGAGTAGAGTTTGTGAATGACATCATATTGCAGTAAAAGTTATTGTGTGTTCCGCAAAACTCAGTGTGTTAGCTGGGCTTCTCTCTCTCCTCCAGTGAAGAAGAGCTGAGTGGTGTGACTGCTTATCTGAGCCTTCAGTCAGAACAAAATAATTATGCTGCCGCAGATGGCTTGTGTTGTTGTTGGCCAGGCTTGAAAAGAGCTTCATCCTTATCATACAATAATATCGTCTCAGTCAGCAGACATGTCAATCTGAAGCTTTTCTTAACATGTGTCTCTGTAATCCCTCATCACTACTGAGGGAGCTTGGCCTCTCTCTCTCTCTCTCTCTCTCTCTCTCTCTCTCTCTCTCAGGGTTTCCCAAACTCGGGCCTGATTCCCTCATGAGCCATCACCCATGTCACTCTCTGATACACAGGTCCCAGTGCTGAGGGAGGGGGGAGCACCCCCCCCCCCGGGTGCATGTTTAGTTTTTTGCCCTTGCACTACACAGCTGATTAAGCTGCTCTACTGCTGCTCCCCCCCCCCCTCTCTATCAGCACTGGGCCCTATGTATCAGAGAGTGACATAGGTGATGGCTCCTATCCTCTCTCCCCTCATAAGGAATTACAGTTGAGAGAGTGACTCATTTTCTGTTTGTGTGATGCTGCTGGGCTCCTCACGAGTCACATAACCTCAGTATAATCTCCATGACGCTGTCAGGGTGGCGGGGAGCCATGCCTTCTGAGATACCCACCATCCTCTCTCTATGTCTTTGACACCCCAGAAGCTCCATGACATCACTCTGTGCGTATTTTGTATATCACTCCTCTTGGCTCCCAGGCCAAGTCAAACACACTTTACGCTAGGCCCATGACTCTTCTCAAACACACACACCCACGCACAAATGCAAACATGCACACAAATACAAATGCACTGGCACACACACTCACTGGCACATAGTGACTGGGATGTATGTTTTCTCACACGCCCCCATGCACTCCTCTGGGCCATGGGGGAGTTCACTTGGCGGAGACATCTCCGTTTGTGTGAGGTGGCTCACATCCATAATCTGTGAATGCCATTTTTCTCCAGGGACTGTGACATTGTAGATGTGCTGAGTTGGTAGGTTTACAGGCTGGCTGCTGGGCAGACGTCTGGGCTAATTCACTCTGACTAGCAGGTAGTTACACGACAGCCGAACAGCCAGCTTAAGAAAATCTGACACTCACTTTGAGAGGCAAAACAAAGTAGACGTCTTAAAGAAGCGGTTTATACTCCAACAAGTTGCACCAACTGTTCAGGTATGTGCTGATGAGAAAATATTGATCGGTCTCTTCTAGGTAACATAAACTGTAGGTGTGTAGCCGTTCACTCTGCACTTGGATATTTTTTAGAGCGTGTCTGCAAGATGTTCATTCTTAAAACTATCGTCTAATTTCAATGGGATTATCTTAAATTGAATTTCTAATCATCCTTCCAACACAAACTAAATCTTCAAACTTAATCACTCTGCAAGTGCTGAATACTTTCTTTTCCCTGTGGGGGTAGTAGGCATGCAGCTGGTAGCCTGCTTAGCGGTGCTGGTGCTCTGTGTGGCAGAGGCTGTAGAGAATTGTCCCGATGTATGTAAATGCACCAAGCAAACCAGCCCTGAAAGGTCAGAGGTCAACTGCCACAAGAAGGGGATGAGGAAGTTCCCCTCCAAACTGCCCCCGGATTCCTGGATTCTTAAAATGGGTGAGTCCATTGTTTGCAATTGTGGGAAAAACCCCTTCCCGCAATCTTTGTTGAAAATAGCCTCAAGGATTAAACTGAATCTTTCATTGAAATGTAGAACTTTGTGATCAATATGCCCCCTGATGGTGTTTTGCCAATATTCTGGAACTAAATATAAACTTTTTAAAGTATGTGCCAGCTGTCTGTCTCGGAATCGATAGGCTCTTTTATTGACATAACCATAAGAAATAGGCTGGTCTTACCATTTTCTGTTGTGATTTCTTTCTCATACTATTTCTGTGGTCGATGTCCCAGGCGAGAACAGAATGGTAGACCTCCCGCCAAACGTTCTGAAACCCATCCCCAAGATCGAAAGCATCAACTTGGAACGCAACGTCATCAAATCAATACACCCCCAGGCCTTCTCTGGAGCCCGGAGGCTGATGCTGCTCAACCTGTATGGGAATCAGATCAACAAACTCCCCCTGAAGGGCTTCCAGGACCTGCTCAACCTCCGCTTCCTCATGCTGGGCCAGAACCAGATTTCCAGTGTCAAACCAGACATGTTCACTGGCATGAGGAACCTCTCAGACCTGGACCTGCCTCTCAACTCTCTGACTGCCCTTCCTTCCAATGCCTTCAAGCCTCTGATCGCCCTCAAGGTCCTGGACCTGGCCCTCAACCGCATCCAGAGAATCTCCACAAAGGGCTTTGTGGGCTTGACGGAGTTGCTGTTCCTCAACCTGGACAACAACAGCCTAAAGAGTATCCCGGCTGGGGCCTTCAAACCTCTGGCCTCCTTGGAGATGCTGGTGCTGGATAACAACCTGCTGTCCACGCTGACCTCAGCCACTCTGGAGGGCTTGTCCAACCTGCAGGAGCTCTACCTCAGGAACAATGAGCTGGAGAGGCTGCCCCAGGACCTGTTCAGACACACACCCAAGCTTTCCCAGCTGGCCCTCAGTGGGAACAGGCTGAAGACTGTGGATGGAAGCATGTTCACCCAGCTGTCTGGTAAGAGACTGACTGTTCACCAAACTATTCTATGCCTTTTTTAAATTTGTGAAATAAATATGATTTGTCATGTGTTCTTCATGTGTACCATAGATAGACAAAGGTACAATGCACCCATTTTTATCTCAATATCAAACCATATCTGGGTAACAATAAAGTAGCTTACTGTCATTGTTTTCAATTAAAAGGGTAAAAAAGAAACAAAAATAGCTTCTCAAGCAATAATTTTGCTAAGAGTGGTCTGAGTGCTGGAGGTGAAACCTGAAAAAAATGTGCTGTCATTAGCAGAGAGGTTTGGAACTCTCTTTCTTATTGGTCTATTAACTCCTTTAGTGCATGGTGATGTCATCATGGAAGACCAAAACTCCATCCCACCAAAACAGGCTGAAACAGCTCTTACAATAAAAGGGCATTATGATCATTTTCACAATTTCATAGTATTGTTCCTACCTCATAGTGTGGAAATATACAGGCAACTGCCAAAATAAAGGAAACACAAACATAAAGTGTCTTAATAGGGTGTTGAGTCAGAACAGCTTCAATGCACCTTGGCATTGATTGTATAAGTGTCTACAACTCTATTGGAGGGATGCAACACCATTTTTTCACGAGAAATTCCATAATTTGGTGTTTGTTGATGGTGGTGGAAAATGCAGTCTCAGGCACTATTCCACAATCTCCCAAGTGTTCAATTGGGTTGAGATGTGGTGACTGAGACGGCCATGGCATATGATCTACATCGTTTTCATGCTCATCAAACTATTCATTGACCATTCGTGCCCTGTGGATGGGGGAATTGTCATCCTTTGGGGGCATAGGATGGTAGCCAAAATAATGGCCTGCCCAGCATTTTTATACATAACCCTAAGCATGATGGGATGTTAATTGCTTAATTAACTCAGGAACCACACCTGTGTGTGGACACACTTACTCAAGTGTGTCCATCATTTTGTTACCAGTATATAAAACGCAGACACATTAAGTTTCTGACTGCACTGGGCCTTTAAGTTACATTTGGTAATGCAACGTCATATCCATTTGGATAATGCAGAAAGATGAAAGATCATCTAATCTGACTGTGATTCTGCTCTACCTCCTACCAGGCCTGAAGGAGGTGTATCTCCATGACAACCCCTGGACGTGTGACTGCAACATCAACAACCTGGTGCGCTGGATGTCCCAGACCAAGGCCAACCTCTCCCCTTTGGAGTCCCTGAGGTGTGTTGCCCCAGCAGGTTACCGTGACAAAGCCCTCAATAGCCTCAAAGACCAGAATCTGCGCTGCCGGGCCTAGACTGAAGACACGCCAACCCTTACAACGTGCTGCCAAGACTGAAGCCAAACCAACCTTTACTCTACTCCAGCATCCTGCATTAGCCACGGTCCTGCTACAGAGTCACCTGTTATACAACAGTTACCCATTTCATTTCTGTATAACACCTAAACTCTTAGAAAAAAAGGTTCCAAAAGGGTTATTTGTGAAGACAATGGTTCTTTGTGAGGCAAAGGGTTCTACCTAGAACCTTTAAAAGCATAATAATAACTGTTTTTGGAAGAAAGGGTTATTTGATTATTCTTTGGAAGGCAGTTATACATAGAATCATATACTGTATCATATATCCCACCATTCTCTATTGCAGGGGGATTTTCAGTATTGTTTTTTTAATATCTGTGTTTTTGCATGTGCATTGATTGATTGATATATTTGATGCTACACATTTTTCTAAACAAATCCAATCTGTCTGTAGTTATTTATTTCACCTGTTACTGAGATGGTTGTTCCAGTTTAGATGATTGAGGTGGTCTCAGTATTCTATCTTCGCTACCCTGGCAGTCAGTCATTTTAAATGCTGGTTGAGGGTGATAAAGAATTCCACTTGTTGTTTATCCTAACTCTGGCTGGATTCCAATAGGAATTAAACATCACTTTGCAAGCCAGCATAATGTGACTTGCAGGCCTGGTGTTGCCTGTAAACTAGGAGTTTCCTAACACAATTGTGTTAGGGTATAACTCTGAAAGAAAGGCTATATGATATTTGTAATGTATTGTCATAAATAATACAATTTTGAAGGCTAATAAGGCTGGTGGGACCATTTGTAGAGGGTTCTAGGAAGAACCCTCCAAAGATAAAAGGATTCTCTGTAGAACTCTTCAAAGAGGGTTCTAGGAAGAACCTTTAGATGATAAAGTGGTTATTGGTAGAACCATTCATAGAGGGTTGTAGGCAGAACCTTTCATATAGGGTTCAAGGTAAAACCAAACAGGGGGATCTATGAAGAACCCTACATAAAGGGCTATACAGGGAGAACCCTCACCAAAAAGAGTTCCCTTATGGGGACAAACTGAAGAACCCTACATGGTTCTACTTAGCACCATTTTTTCAAAGAGTGTACTGCAACCATCGTCCAACAACACTGTTACCTATTACTGTGTAACACCCACACTAGCCATGGCCCAGCCACAGAATGACCTGTCATTGTGCAACACCCACACTAGCCATGGCCCAGCCACAGAATGACCTGCCATTGTGCAACACCCACACTAGCCATGGCCCAGCCACAGAATGACCTGCCATTGTGCAACACCCACACTAGCCATGGCCCAGCCACAGAATGACCTGTCATTGTGCAACACCCACACCATGGCCCAGCCAGCCATGGCCCAGCCACAGAATGACCTGCCATTGTGCAACACCCACACTAGCCATGGCCCAGCCACAGAATGACCTGCCATTGTGCAACACCCACACTAGCCATGGCCCAGCCACAGAATGACCTGACCTGTCATTGTGCAACACCCACACTCCCAGCCACAGAATGACCTGTCATTGTGCAACACCCACACTAGCCATGGCCCAGCCACAGAATGACCTGCCATTGTGCAACACCCACACTAGCCATGGCCCAGCCACAGAATGACCTGTCATTGTGCAACACCCACACTAGCCATGGCCCAGCCACAGAATGATCTGTCATTGTGCAACACCCACACTAGCCATGGCCCAGCCACAGAATGACCTGCCATTGTGCAACACCCACACTAGCCATGGCCCAGCCACAGAATGACCTGTCATTGTGCAACACCCACAGCCATGGCCCAGCCATGACCTGTCATTGCCCACCCACACTAGCCACAGAATGACCTGTCATTGTGCAACACCCACACTAGCCATGGCCCAGCCACAGAATGACCTGTCATTGTGCAACACCCACACTAGCCATGGCCCAGCCACAGAATGATCTGTCATTGTGCAACACCCCATGGCCCACACAGAATGACCTGTCATTGTGCAGCCATGGCCCAGCCACAGAATGATCTGTCATTGTGCAACACCCACACTAGCCATGGCCCAGCCACAGAATGACCTGTCATTGTGCAACACCCACACTAGCCATGGCCCAGCCACAGAATGACCTGCCATTGTGCAACACCCACACTAGCCATGGCCCAGCCACAGAATGACCTGTCATTGTGCAACACCCACACTAGCCATGACAACTGACAACTGTACAGTTAGCTATTACATTCCAACCATAAGCCAGAGATATTATAACAGTATCACAGAAAGAGAAAGAAGAGGGATATATAAAAAAGGGATATTTAATAGCTTGCCCTGAGCTTTCTGTAATTGTGGTGTTCTACTTTCCATCAACCCCAAACATACAATTGACATCTTCGTTAAACTTGCTATTATTGAGGCGCGCTGAGAAACATGCTTCTGTAATATCCTCTGTAATAGCTCATTCATCTGTGCTCCTGTTTTAGTTTCTTAATCTTGTGTATTTTATATTATCTGAAGTAAATGTATTTCTAGCTTTTCTTTACAGTAATATCCTATGCTGATAAACCTATAACATAAGCTTATTTTCATGACACAATATGTACAGTATATAAGGCAATTATATTATTCAACAGATATGCAATCATTTTATGCTTATTAGTGTGATATCTTTGACGATTTGCCTATGTTTCTGAGCTTGTCACTGTAGATTGTTGTCAGTTGATCTCCTAATCTAAATATACAATATCTCATTGTTTCCATTGAGTGAAACATATGCTATTGCACTCGTACAATCCTAAAACAGCATTAACTCAGTCTGTAGTCTAATTGATTACAGACTGTACATTCATTTTGAAATAAAGGCAACTGTGTAATGAACAGCATGTCATCACTCACAGTGACTGTACTGCAGTGGTTCTTGTTTATACACATTATTTCACACGTCATGAGTTATTCAAGCCTTTCTTCCAATTGCAACATTTTTCAGAAGTTCTGAAAAGGCCTCTATTTTCCGCTCCATCCATTTTTATGGAGAGCAGTGCTGCTTCAAAGAGGGAAAGTAGGTTAAAACGTCCTCGTTGCAACTCCCATCACCACCTGAGAAGGAATTCCTCATTGGATTGTTACAGCTGAATAAGCTTCCATAGAAATCATCGTTCCACCTCCACATTCCAGAGTCAGACAGGCTGCTGAGGCAGCACAGACCTGAGCGTCCAGGCAGGCCCTCCGCCATGGCACAGTTCTGTTTCAAACTGAGCTAAACAGCTTTACCTTTAAATGGCTGCCTTTATGTATTAGCAGCAACAACATAAGGTAGTGGTACAGCAGCCCTATAGTACATTGTGAAAATAGGCTATTATGTAACTGGCATTCTACAGCTCAGAATTATACTGTTCATCAAAGTATTTTTGCATCACCTGCATTGGTATAGAAAATGACAACCAAAAACAGACAAATTATGAACAGTGATGCATAAGAAATGAGAAATAAATGTAATTAACTAGCTTCAAATGCATCTATGGCTGAATCCTGGTTGTTCATCATCTCACAATGCTGATAGAGTAAACCAGCAGATGGTGTTGGAAGGAACAGTTGGAAAACCCTGCTAGCCAGGAGCCAACAGGTAAGCTGACTATTGATGCATACTCACCTGACCAATTCAAACCACATGCTCCACATTTTGGCATAGGATATAATCGGTAACATAATCAAGAGCAGAAATACAGTGCCTTGCAAAAGTATTCATCCCCCTTAGTGTTTTTCCTATTTTGTTGCATTACATCCTGAAATGTAAATAGATTTTTATTTGGAATTCAGGTAATGGACATACAAAATAGTCTAAATTGTTGAAGTGAAATGAAAAAAAATGACTTGTTTAAAAAAAATAATAATAAAAAAAATGGAAGAGTGGTGTGTGCATATGTATTCACCCCCTTTGCTACGAAGCCCCTAAATAAGATCTGGTGCAACCAATTACCTTCAGAAATCACATAATTAGTTAAATAAAGTCCACATGTGTGCAATCTAAGTGTTACATGATCTGTCACATGATCTCAGTATATATACACCTGTTCTGAAAGGCCCCAGAGTCTCCAACACCACTAAACAAAGGCCACCATCAATCAAGCGGCACCATGAAGACCAAGGAGCTCTCCAAACAGGTCAGGGACAAAGTTGTGGGGAAGTACAGGTCAGGGTTGGGTTATAAAAAATATCAGAAACTTTGAACATCCCACGGAGCACCATTCTAAAAGAATGGAAAGAATATGGCACCACAACAAACCTGCCAAGAGAGAGCCGCCCACCAAAACTCAGGGACCAGGCAAGGAGGGCATTAATCAGAGAGGCAACAAAGAGACCAAAGATAACCCTGAAGGAGCTGCAAAGCTCCACAGCGGTGATTGGCGTATCTGTCCATAGGACCACTAAGCCGTACACTCCACAGAGCTGGGCTTTAAGGAAGAGTGTCCAGAAAAAAGCCATTGCTTAAAATAAATAAATAAGCAAACACGTTTGGTGTTCGTCAAAAGGCATGTGGGAGACTCCCCAAACATATGGAAGATCTTGTCAGATGAGACAAATGTTTAATTTCTTTTAAAATTCACTCAACAGGAGGCCAGTCTTACCATGCTCGGTGGAACAAAAGCAATAAGAAAAAGAAAGGGGGTGTTATAATGATATTAAGGTTTTAACAAGGAAAATGCTATGTCTGGTGCAAACCCAACACTGGTCATCACCCCGAGAATATCATCCCTACAGTGAAGCATAGTGGTGGCAGCATCATGCTGTGAGGATGTTTTTCATCCTGGGAAACTGGTCAGAATCGAAGGAATCATGCGCTAAATACAGGGAAATGTTTGAGGAAACCTGTTTCAGTCTTCCACAGATTTGAGACTGGGACGGAGTTTCACCTTCCAGCAGGACAATGACCCTAAGCATACTGCTAAAGCAACACTCGAGTGGTTTGAGGGGAAACATTTAAATGTCTTGGAATGGCCTAGTCAAAGCCCAGACCTCAATCCAATTGAGAATATGTGGTATGACTTAAAGATTGCTGTACACCAGCGGAACCCATCCAACTTGAAGGAGCTGGAGCAGTTTTGCCCAGTGGCTAGATGTGGTATATTGACCATATACCACAAACCCCCGAGATGCCTTATTGCTATTATAAACTGGTTAACAACATAATTAGAGCAGTAAAAATAAATGTTTTGTCATACCTGTGGTATACGGTCTGATATATCACAGCTGTCAGCCAATCAGCATTCAGGGCTCGAACCACCCAGTTTATAATCACCAATATATGGTGCAGTAGAGTAAATATTTCATACGTGTAGATGGCTATGGCCACTGGTTATATAAGTCTTTCGAAAAAAATACAAAGGGGTTTGATCAGAAGTCAGACAAACGATCCACTATTTTTGAAATTACAGCTTGTTTAAAGTGGATCTGACAGCGTTTTAACTACTTTGAACTTACAGCTTGTTTAGTGTGGATCTGACAGGCGTTTTAACTACTTTGCAGATATGAAACAAACAGACAATCATAAAATCAGTAAAATATATAACATTCCCAGTTTATGCTTCAAAACCAATTTTATAAGAGGTTTGCTTTAAAAATAGGTTCTATTTGACTCAACGTTCCATGACGTACAGTAGCACATTGCTGACAGAATAGATGGATGCAGTTCAATGTATGAATAATATAATTCACCAATACATTTCTTGGTAGTCCAACAAATATTGCTATCAGATTGTAAATCACAGCTGACCTGGCACACTGCTTGCTGCCTCCACCCATTCGGGATGCGCTGTTTCAGTTTCAATGACTCAATATTTTTTACAAAAATGGATGAACTAGCGAGGGCAATAAGTCAGTCATAATGTGACTAATAGGCTAGCGCACATATGCCAAACACAAGGCCCGTGGGCCGAATAGGTTACACAAGCAAGTATAAATAAGTCAACAGTTGAGTCATTAACTTATGAAATTACAGCTTGATGATTTTCCATCGATGAATTCAACTACAATTGCACTGCTTTGTGGGTCTTGTTTATAGCATGCAGCAGAGGGAAAGTGTACAAATGCCACAGTTCTAGCTACACTACTAAAATGTTGCAGTCCGGCTTCGGTTTTTAAATATTGACAATGAATAACCAAAAAACATCTACTTTGTACATGACACAAGTAATATTTCCAACAATTGTTTACAGACAGATTATTTCACTTATAACTCACTGTATCACAATTCCAGTGGGTCAGAAGTTTACATACACAAAGTTGACTATGCCTTTAAACAGCTTGGAAGATTCCAGAAAATTATGTCATGGCTTTTGAAGTTTCTGATAGGCTAATTGACATTTGAGTCAATTGGAGGTGTACCTGTGGATATATTTCAATACCTACCTTCACACTCAGTGCCTTTTTGCTTGACATCATGGGAAAATCCAAATAAATCAGCCAAAACCTCAGAAAAAAATAGTAGACCTCCACAAGTCTGGTTCATCCTTGGGAGCAATTTCCAAACGTCTGAAGGTGCCACGTTCATCTGTACAAACAATAGTACGCAAGTATAACCACCATGGGACAACGCAGCCGCTGAGGAAGGAGATAAGTTCTGTCTCCTAGAGATGAACGTACTTTGGTGCTAAAGGTGCAAATCAATCCCAGAACAACAGCAAAGGACCACAGTAAAACAAGTCCTATATTGACATAACCTGAAAGGCCACTCAGCAAGGAAGAAGCCACTTCACCAAAACTGCAATAAAAAAGCCAGACTAAGAATTGCACCTGCACATGGGGACAAAGATCACACTTTTTGGAGAATTGTCCTCTGGTCTGATGAAGCAAAAATATAACTGTTTGGCCATAATGACCATCTTTATGTTTGTAGGAAAAAGGGGGAGGCTTGCAAGTCGAAGAACACCATCCCAACCGTGAAGCATGGGGGTGTCAGCATCATGTTGTGGGGGTGCTCTTCTACAGGAGGGACTGGTGCACTTCACAAAATAGATGGCATCATGAGGGATGAAAATTATGTGGATATATTGAAGCAACATCTCAAGACATCAGTCAGGAAGTTAAAGCTTGGTCGCAAATGGGTCTTCCAAATGGACAATGAACCCAAGCATACTTCCAAAGTTGTGGCAAAATGGCTTAAGGACAACAAAGTCAAAGTATTGGAGTGGCCATCACAAAGCCTTGACCTCAATCCCATAGAAAATATGTGGCAAAACTGAAAAAGCGTGTGCGAGCAAGGAGGCCTACAAATCTGACTCAGTTACACCAGCTCTGTCAGGAGGAATTGTCCAAAATTCACCCAATTTATTGTGGGAAGCTTGTGGAAGGCTACCCAAAATATTTTGACCCAAGTTAAACAATATAAAAGCAATGTTACTAAATACTAATTGAGTGTATGTAAACTTCTGACCCACTTGGAATGTGATGAAAGAAATAAAAGCTGAAATAAATCATTCTCTCTACTATTATTCTGACATTTCACATTTTTAAAATGAAGTGGTGATCCTAACTGACCTAAGACAGGGAATTTTTACTAGGATGAAATGTCAGGAATTGTGAAAACCTGAGATTAAACGTACTTGGCTAAGGTGTATGTAAACTTCCGATTTCAACTGTTTATGTTACAACAACCTATAGCTACATTTTTCTTATTTGGAGTTCTTAAATACCTTAGGGTCACTGTATATTATTGATCTCTTCTTACGTTTTAATATGTTAAAATACTGCATACAGCATCAGTGGACATCAGTGGACATTATAACGGGTGATATTTCTTCTAACAGAACAATGGCCTGTTTGGGTCACAGTTTCACCTAAAAAATAATAATAATATGTCTGTCCTGCAAATTTGTTGTGTTTTTTCAATATGGCCCATGCACTGATTGATTTTGACACTCCTGGGCTAGCATATCCATTTATGTAGCTAGCTATTTATTTTGCAGAATTTTCACAAATTGCTTACTATACGCCATTCCCAAACATTCCATGAATATATGAAAATGTGAAAATGACCATGTCTAAGTGCTCGCTTGTCAGAAAATGTAAAGTTTCACATTCTTCCTGGGGATGCATATGAACAGATTTGAATAAGATTTCATGTTGCTAAAAAGCTGTCAGTTCCACTTTAAATCCAAAGGAGCTACTGCTCCAAATCACTGTGACACATTGAATCTAGAACATAAAGCTTTATGAGGTGGTTTACTCTCAACCCCATAACAAACTAGAGGTGTCAAACAGAATCTGGTGTTGTCACATTGTAGCCAAAGGCGCACTTGCATTCAAAGCTGTACATTTCTTCACCCAAGAACACAAGAGACACATCACACTGTGCTGCAAATCCTTCTGTACAAGATGCTTCTGTTGCATCCCATTTTCCACATTGTTACCATGGAAACCCTTACGTATGGTTGCGACTCCAATGGCAGGGTTGCTTTTTTATGCTTCTCCTGCATAGCTGGCTGTCAGTTGTTTAACCTTCCTTCAACTACCTCTAATAAATATGTACATGCATTGGATAATCATTGTCAAAATCAAAATCATTGTTGAAGTGGTGGGACATACAACACTATAATATGAAGTCAAATAAACCAGTCAACTGTGGTGAGGAAACATGTTTAACATCAAAAGGGTTTGTGAGGTCATTTCAAACCTTTATAGGACAAACACGGTTGAATAACATGCTTATCTGACATGCTTATCTATTGTTTAGAGGTCCCCTCTACACTCTTAGAAAAAAATGGATCCAAAAGTGTTATTTCGCTGTCCCATAAGAGAACCCTTTTTGGTTCCAGGTATAACCCTTTTTGGATTCCATGTAGAACCCTCTGTGGACAGTGTTCTGCATGGATCTCAAAAGGGTTCTACCTGGAACCAAAAAGGGTTCTTCAAATGGTTCTCCTATGGAGACAGCTGAAGAATCCTTTTAGGTTCTAGATAGCACCTTTTTAAGAGTGTACTGTACGTAGAATTGGGCTGCAGGCCACAGCCATTGGTCCATGTTGTAATATCTGTTGTCTGATATGCTTCACGACCCACTCTCACATTACCATCATGTGATGGGAAACATTAAAAACTTTGAACATTAAAAACGCTGAATTTAACGAGCTTGATGATGAAATGTTGACTGGTGAGTACAGAGAGTTTGTTTAACTACCAGCAAACACTCTGATAGTTCAAGGGTATACCAGGACACTTCCCTCTTTGTACATTTTGTCTATTTAAGCTAGAATCAACTCCTATGGAGGAGTGTTCTGGCTCACACTTCAATGCTTTCATGAATTTAAAACATGCTGATAGCCCCCGTTGTGGGATTCTGAGTGAATTAAATGTATACTTTTCTAAATAGTCGAAAGTTGATAGTTGAATGTTACCACATACCGCTCATCAGTACGTACCTGTACGCCAGTAGGTTGATCTGCTTCAGTGTAGGCTAAAAATGCAACTTTTTAGTAATTAATTTAGGCCTGTAAATGTGAGAGACATGAGTTTAAGGAAAGGATGTTGAGGGTTGCTTAAGTTCTTCTTGTGCAAAAACCTCAACCCAAATGTACAGGAGGAGACATCAAGCTTGTCATATTGATTTGAGACACACATTCATCTGACATGCTTATTACTGATTTAACACGACTACATAATGCAGGAGAACACAACACAACACGTCAACTGGGGATGCTCAGGACTGGGAAGCACAGTATTTAGGAAGTCTTCATGGCCACACATAAAGTATTAAGCTACTAATAACGCAATGGTGTCTTGAAAATGTGCATTATTAAATGAGTTTGTCCTTACACAATAAACCGCTTTTAGCGTGATTATTTTTGGTCTCACTTGACTTTATTGCGTGATAAAAGGGTTTGGAAAACACAGTAAAAGTCGACAAATTGTGGAGATATCGCCCCTTGATGCCAGATTACGTTAAAGTTATATCTACATCTCACTGTGAGATGAATTATGAAGCTTTTCAGTCCCACACAAATTTATTGACTATGAAATAAACATGAAAGAATGGGATTGCAAGGGTTGGCACACCCACAACAGGGACACACTTATGACCAGGGCATCTCACCATGAGGTAAGAGATTGTAGAAAAGCAGAGACAAAACAACAAGAAATGTTCAAGTGGAAAAAGGTGTCTACCGCTACATCCTATCGCCTAGGTCTAGGAAGTCTAGAGTTATCTTAGGAAACAGGTCATGTTCAGCTTCATTTCAGTTCTCTCCGAGCAAAAGTCTCAGTCTGGCAACAAGGATTACACCAAGGCCAGTTTCGGCCTTGTTCAACCCCAGAATGTTTTGTCCAAGGACTTTCTCTCAGACTTTCCCATGGATAGAGTGGCTCCTCTCCAATGGCCATTAGGTCAGGGAATCTAGATCACCGCATCTCAGACCATTAGATCTGGCCTTAGATGTAGTTGAACTAATTCTCCAGCTAATACATTGAGCTCCAGTACTGAAGCCAAGTTGTTTCTGGCTGGAGTACTGATAAAGAGCGTCTCTGTTGTCTCTAAAGTATGAGAATTGCACTTTTTGAACACAAACTACTCGAAAAGTCAATGTTTTTAGTGAATTAGTCATGCTCCTAATATATTTATAGAGGCATCTGTGTATTCAACAATGATTGACATGGATTACATTCATTTAGAGTGATTAGATAGTTTGATAACCTCTGCAGATTTATTCCTTAAAATGCTATGAAAAATGAATGAACAATGATGAAAGAATTGCATTTATGCCAATCATAACTGTCACCGTAAATGATTAATAACCGCATTGTTACTCCCAAGATAAAGTTTCTATGATGATGCCTGTTACCTGCTAAGTGATTAATATTCATACACAGATGAATAATATTGTCTTTGCCCCACCTATGACAACATCACACATTTCTCCCTTGTATTGCCTGTATCACGTGCTGATATTTAATTGAGGAAATGATTTCATCAAACCGTGCTTTCTGAGAAAACTGGAGCCTAATAATAATGAACTGGGACCCTTTTGGTCTCTTCGCTAACTATTAAACATATCTGCATGTGTCAGCAATTTATTACAATCTCCTTCTGCTATTCTGACACTCACACTAAAGTAATGAATGGAATCAGGAGGCGGTCAAGGGAGGAAATCTACAGACAAAAGGACTGAGCCAAAACACAGGGAGGAGGAGGTCAATCGGGAAGTTGGTTAGTGACCTCTACAACAGAGTCATTCCTGTCCATTAGGCTAGTCCACTTTAACATACTTAACTTCTCATTCTTATGATTTAGCGTAGGGCTCATTTCAGTTCATGGTGAGATCTCCTCAATACTCAGAATGGGATGGAGAGATTGGAGAAGATTGATTGATGGAGAGATTGTGGAGAAGGCTGTTAACACTGTTTGTCTTCAGCACTAGAAGGCAATTCTTGTCTGCTCTGGTAGCACTTTTTTTTTTTAGCTTGAAATCACAAAAATAATCACTTTGTGCTGTGAGGGATAAACCATGTTAATGGCCTGTTGTTCTTTCATTGCTGGGTTTTAGCTACCTTGCGAGCTGGCAGTCACACCCGTGGGATTTCTCACATTGAAAAGCCATTGCAAAAAGATGTCAGTCAGCTTTTTTTTCTCCCAGCAGGTGCAGCAGATAATATATCCAGGAAGAGAATGGGAGCTGATGTAGCAGCAGAAGAAAGAGAGGCTGTCTCAGAACGGTTTCCCATAATGAATCCAGTGGGTGGTGATTACAGAGCAGAAAATACGTTTCCTATGCACTGCCTCTCCTCAACTGTTTGCTACTGCTACTGGGAGATCTGCCTCTAATAACATGGTTTGCCTTATAGGCAGGCGTGGGGAGTGATATGCTGGAGACGTGTCCCACACACACTGTCATATTGGCATGCTGACCTGGAGTTCACAGTCAAGTGAAGATAATGCCATTTGAGTGGTATTTGGCGGTCAGGGTAGACTCATTTTGTACAATGATGCCAGAGCCTCATTAAATTAATGGTTGCTTTTTCAACACCCACACGGAATATGCACAGTCATTCATACAGAGCACGGCGTGTGTGAAAATAAGGGGCTTGTTTTTGTGTGCGATATTCCCAAGCTTGACATCTTGACAACCATTTCTATTTTTGTGCGGTCTTATGAATATGCTTACAGAAGCATCAACAAGCGGTCTTACTGAGCAATGCAATAGTGTTAAAGACAGGGAGAAATCAAGAGAGAGGAGGAGAATAAGAGACAGGGAGAGGGAGAAGGAGAGAGGGAGTGAGAGAGAAAGAGAGAGAGAGAGAGAGAGAGAGAGAGAGAGGGCAGCAAGAGAGAGAGAGAAAAATCAGGAGAGAGAGAGAGAGAAAATCAGGGGAGAGGGGAAGAGAGAAAGAGAAAGAGGAGAGAAAAGGAGAGAGAGGAGCGAGAGAGGAGAGAGAGCTTGCTCCTTCTGAGCCATTTTATTAAATGGGGGGGGTATTGTAGAATCTATGACAGATGGCTGGATGACTTAAACCTTACTCTGGTATTACATAAGCCGTTATCTCCTTAAGAGGACCTGACAGCTTTAACTCAGTGGTTTTCATTTCATCTCATTCTGGCAGCATGCCCAGTGTCACATAAAAGTGGATATCAAAGCAGTTATCAGGGAATGGGGTCTGGAGATCCACTAACGCATTGCCAATGTGCACCCCCTAATTCATTGACATGGTTATCACACAGTGCCCCCCTCTCCAGGTGTTCCACAGATAGTACAGTAATCCTGTATGGGTAATGGTTGATGGCTGGCTGTCTGGCTGGTTGTCTGGCTGGCTATTTGTCTGTCTGGCTGGTTGTCTGACTTGCCGGTGGTCTGGCTGGTTGTCTGGCGGCTGGTTGTAAAGCTCCCACAGTCTGAACGCAGGCAGGCAGCTCCTCTGAGATGAGGCGTGTATGTGTGGATAAGCCAACAGAATCACACATCGCTGAGGTTACTCTAGAACCATGCTGTACTGTAAGGCTGTACTGTATAAACAAAGACGTGGACTTCTGGGTTAATAAAAAAATATATAATGTACCTCCGTTGTCTAGTTTTTTATGACGCTGAGATGGTGGTCTACTCATGTACTTTGGATTCAGTATGTTACGTATTTGTCGTTGATGACGAATATAACATTTACATAGCATTAACTTTTTTGTTATTGTCATTCATGTTATCAATTTGATTTTGAAGATATTCAATAAAGATCAAAGCTTTGTCTCTGTTCATATTGACAGACTTGTGTGTCTTAGATCGCTACAAGCTTGGCACAGCTGTATAAGGGGGAGTTTCTCCCATTATTCTCTGCAAATCCTCTCAAGCTCTGTCAGGTTGGATGGGGAGCATTGCTGCACAGCTATTTTCAGGTCTTTCCAGATATGTTAGATTGGCTTCAAGTCCGGGCTCTGGCTGGGCCACTCAAGGACAATCATAGACTTGTGCCAAAGCCACTCCTGCATTGTCTTGGCTGTTTTTATTTTAATTTAAATTGTATTTATTTTTGCTTAGGGTCGTTGTCCTGTTGGAAGGTGAACCTTTGCCTCACTCTGAGGTCCTGAGTGCTCTGGAGCGGGTTTTCATCTAAGATCTCTCTGTACTTTGCTCCGTTCATCTTTGCCTCAATCCTGACTAGTCTCCTCGTCTCTGCCGCTGAAAAACATTCCCACAGCATGATTCTGCCACCACCATGCTTTACCGTAGAGATGGTGCCAGGTTTCCTCCAGACGTGACGATTGGCAAAAGAGTTCATTCTTGGTTTCATCAGACCAGAGAATCTTGTTCAGGTGCCTTTTGACAAACTCCAAGTGGGCTGTCATGTGCATTTTACTGAGGAGTGGCTTCTGTCTGGCAACTCTACCATAAAAACCTGATTGGTGGAGTGCTACAGAGATGGTTGTCCTTATGGAAGGTTCTCCCATCTCCACAGAGGAACTCTAGAGCTCTGTCAGAGTGTCCATTGGGTTCTTGGTTACCTCCCTGACCAAGGCCCTTCTTTCCCGATTGCTCAGTTTGGCTGGGCGGCCAGCTTTAGGAAGAGTCTTGGTGGTTCCAAACTTCCTCCATTTAAACATAATCAAGGCCAATGTGTTCTTGGGGACCTTCAATGCTGCAGACATTTTTTGGTACCCTTCCCCAGATCTGTGCCTTGACACAATCCTGTCTCAGCACTCTAAGGACAAATCCTTCGACCTCATGCCTTA
Organism: Oncorhynchus keta; assembly: GCF_023373465.1. Taxonomy (NCBI): domain Eukaryota; kingdom Metazoa; phylum Chordata; class Actinopteri; order Salmoniformes; family Salmonidae; genus Oncorhynchus; species Oncorhynchus keta. The sequence continues at coordinate 19,697,935 of NC_068428.1, forward strand.
GTTTTAGCTCTGACATACGCTGTCAACTGTGGGACCTTATATAGACAGGTGTGTGCCTTTCCAAATCATGTCCAATCAATTGAATTTACCACAGGTGGACTCCAATCAAGTTAAAAAGGTCAAAAAGGAGGATCAATGGAAACAGGATGCATCTGAGCTCAATTTCGAGTCTCATATTAAAGGGTCCAAATACTTATGTAAATAAGGTATTTTTGTTTTTATTTGTACCTGTTTTCGCTTTGTCATTATGGGGTATTAATGGATTAAACTATTTAATCCATTTTAGAATAAGGCTGTAACGTACCAAAATGTGAAAAAAGTCAAGGGTTCTGAATACTTTTCGAAGGCACTGTATATATTGTTCAGCTTTTAAACACTAGTGTTAACTAGTCCCGTTTGGAGTCCATTTAGTCATTAGAAACTGATGTGACTTTCCATGCCTTTTATTCAGATCACTTTTAGGATTGTGTCACCTTAACACAATTTTAGCACAACCATACAGGACATTTGGTTCAAGAAATATGTTCAATCACGTGGTGTTGTTATTACTCAAATGTGTTGAGTTTGTTTCAGTTAACTCCATCAGATTGGAAAATATGTGGGAGGGGCCTCATTATAATATTTCCCAGCATGCTTTGTTGCAGGTCGTGTGTTTTTAATATATATGTTTCCGTGTGCACATAGATTGATTAATCTTATACTATACAAAGATATAGTACAGTTTTCTAAACTAATACAATCTGTAATCATCCGTTACTGAGATGGTTGTTCCAGTTTACATGGATTAGACAGTCTTGTTTGTTAAATTCTAAACCATAGCAAACGTTGCATGTTGTGGGTGATAAACTGTTGAATGATGTTGAAGACATCTAGGCCATAACTAATGGTGTTAAGAAATGTATAATATGCAGTCACTTTTAATTGAAATACATTCACTTAGACTATTTCTTGGCAGAGGCCTCTGGAATCAAACTGATTGAATGCCACAACTATCTCTCTGTCACTAACAAACACAATCATGGGTGGGTATCTCTCACCTTCACGCAAAAGGAATACTGGGAAGTATGCTAATATGGCTTTACACCTTACAGTATTAAAACAACACCCCCAGTGTTTAGTGTTTAAAACCCAAATGCCCTGTGCTGAATAAATGTCTTGTGTTTAAAAGTGTTCCAGCGAATAAACATGTTCTGGTGTTTACAATCTAAACACTGTTTTTACCTCAATTCTAAATGCCTTGACACATTTCAAAAGTGTTGCAGAAAATTGTTTAGTTAGGCGTTCAGATACTTAACACTTAGTTTTACAGTGTGGTGATTGTTTTGTGGACCAGATAGAGGGGTTCTGTCCTCTTTATCTCTTCTTCCCTTTTTACTCCCTCCGTGTTTCCCTTTCTCTGCTCATTTCTCCTCTCTCAGCGAGCTCTGGCTCAACCCTGTGGCCACGTCTTTGATGGGGCTGATATCAAACGCTTCAAATGGAGCCTGCTTCTGCTGTGGAGCTGTAATGTGTTTCCTTGCCATAGAGCCTATACCCTTATATGTGCCCTTACAACAGCTAATTATATGGTGTTCATATCCACTACTGTACCCATATAACACTCTTCTTCTGTCCTCTCACTCTATAGCTGACTGAGTGTGATGGAGGATATTCATAAAATCTTTATGCATGCAATGCATACTGTTAACTCAAACAAGAACAAAAGTATGTTTCACATCATACATTGCTGTGATGCTTGCCTCTCTATGCCTGTTGGTCTTTTTTTTAACCCGGTCTCCCCTGCCTCTACCTGTTTCGTTCCCCTCACAGGTACTGTCACGCCTGTCAATCACTGCCCAGTGGGACATGTCAATGACAAGAATCACATTTCACACAAGGACAAGTAATGCTTGGGAAATGTCTCCCTGTATTAATTGTTTTCCCTAATTCATTCTGTTCTCCATTTCTCTGCTTCGCCCCCCTTCCTGTCACCACCCTTCTCTGTTTCTCTCTCTGTTTCTCTCTCTCTTTCACTCTATTTCTCATTGCCACTCTCTCTTTATCTCTCTGCTTTTCTCTCTCTTTTTATCTATCTGCTTTTCTCGCGCTCTCTTTATCTCTCTTTATCTCTCTTTATCTTTCTCTCTCTCTCTCTCTCTCTCTCTCTCTCTCTCTCTCTCTCTCTCTGTCTCTCTCTCTCTCTCTCTCTCTCTCTCTCTCTCTCTCTCTCTCTCTCTCTCTCTCTCTCTCTCTCTCTCTCTCTCTCTCTCTCTCTCTCTCTCTCTCTCTCTCTCTCTCTCTCTCTCTCTCTCTCTCTCTCTCTCTCTCTCTCTCTCTCTCTCTTTCAAATCACAATTTCCCCCCTCTTTCTTTCTCTCTGCATATCAGATTCTATCTCTCTCTCTCTCCTGCTCTCTCTGCCTCTCGATCTCCCTCTTCCTCTCTCCTTCCTCTCTCCTTCTCTCTGACTCAGACCCAGCTGGGAGGCTTGGAGGCTCAAACATGCTCTTTTTGAATTGTATATGAGGATTATACTCAGGGTTCAGTTCCCCTCTTCCTCCACAGACAACGGCTGCCCATTTAAGTCAGCTACTACCTAAACCATACAGACACCATATACCAACTAATAAAGACAACTCACATTTAAAAGGATTTAATACATTTTGGAGACAAAAATGTACATGTCTAATGATGTCTGTAGATAATAATTGACAAAAAAAGCATCTACTTGTGTTTGTTGCCAGATTATACTGGTCATTATCATGTTGTGACTCTGGGCATGGCTTGTGTAATGCCCACACATTTATGTTTCTCTTTCTCACTGTGTGTGTGTGTGTGTGTGTGTGTGTGTGTGTGTGTGTGTGTGTACCAGCAGGTCTCTCCTAGCTAGCTAAGTCTGAGCCCCTGGTTTGCTTCTGTCAGATTGTCAGTGTGATCCTGCCTCCTGAGGTGCTCTACGCCACTCCAACAGCCTCCCAGCTCTGTCCCAGTCCCCGTCCAACACACCCCCAGTGTGGACACTTTGTTACAGAGGGCCTCGGGGAGCGGGCATGTCTTTTGTAATGCTGACTATTCTTGTCTTGCTCATCGTTTACAGTGGAATTATAGTTCTGACAGCTTTGAGTGATATGAGTCTCATGATATCCTGAAGCAATTCAACGTTTCTGCGACCTATGTTCCATCAGGACATTTACATATTTAAATAAATAAATATGTTTTTCATGTCCCATTGCATTTTGTCCATTAAATGTTGTTTTCCACCCCTTCAAAATCCTCCTCCGATTTGAACTTTCCCGTTTGTAGATTCCCACAGAGTCAAGGTGACCTTTCTATAGCCTCGTTTATACCTGGTGCTAACATGGGTCCTTTGTCCTGATCTTGTCTACATTCTGATTGTACCCATATTTCCAGAAATGTTGCAACACATGGTATTAAAATGTGTTTGTTATCCAACAGATTTTCCAGTCCCTTCCTTCATGCAAATATTTTCAAAGCTGTTCATTCAAAATACTACTTATGCATTTAATGTAAGACACACATTGATGTAATCAGTCAGCGTGGTCACCTGTCAATTATTTTAGGGGGCAGACAAATTATAATTTAAATAGTTTCACTGTCCAGATCTTGAGTGTCTGACTATCTCCAGAAGTGGGCAGGATGATCTGATCACAATGTGTATTTTGATTGTCCCAACCTGTCTAAAAATGTGGACACAATCAGGACAAAGAACGCAAGTTAGAACCAGGTATAAATGAGGCCTAACTCTCAATTACACAGCCACCAGCTGTTTGCCCGCATTCTATGGAGCAAGGTTCTGTTTCTGTCCCCAAGGACGGCAGACCTGAATACTGTTATTATATATAAAAGATTGATACAGCATTTGACAAAAATGGGGGGAATTATCACTCTGCAGCAGGCAAGCACAATCTATCGCTTACAGCTAAAGACAGAAACACAAAGCTCAGTGAAATTGCCAGCCATGGAGCTAGTCACCAGTTTTGTGGTATTGTTAAGGAGTAAGTGTTGAGGACATGAGTGGTGGTATGGATGTGTATGGGGGCTGTCCCTGTTTTACAATAGCTGTAGTGGATTAGGGGAAGGTCAAGTAGTATGACGGAGTAATATCTCAGTGTTAGAGAAACACAGTGTAATCCCTGTCCTACACTGACACCAATCATTACCCTCACAACTAGCCCATAGAGATCCTCGCTCTCACAAAGGACCAAAGCCTAATTAATCCCTCGACAGCCTTCACACTCCTCTCATCCTCCACCCGTTCTCATCTTTAACCCCCCTTCTTGCCACTTTAACCCCTGAAATACAGATTCTGGAACATTGTCAGATATATATGTACTTCTTCTATCCCTGAGTATTGTGAAATAACTAAACAAGAGCAACCGGAGAACCTGTAGTAACTCTACTCACATGCCTTCAGAAAGTATTCACACCCCTCGACTTACTCCACATTTTGTTGTGTTACAGGCTGAATTACAAATGTATTAAATATGTCTTTTTTTCTCCCCATAATGACGAAGGGAAGAACCGTTTTTAGAAATCTTTGCTAATTTATTGAAAATGAAAAACAGAAATATCTCATTTACATAAGTATTTACACCCCTGAGTCAATACATGTTAGTATCATCTTTGGCAGCGATTACAGCTGTGAGTCTTTATGGGTAAGTCTCTTAGAGCTTTGCACACCTGGATTGCACAATATTTGCGCATTCTTCTTTTCAAAATTGTTATTTATTTATTTATTGTTTTTGTTCACAGTGGTTTTTATTATTAAACAGCACCGTTGTAACACAGTCTTTTCTCTCCTGCGCCAGACTTCTCTGCCGCCAGTAAGCACGCATTACACTTACAGACAATTGTGTGTGTGGGGTACAGAGGTGGCCATTTAAAAATCATGTTAAACAATATTATTGCACACAGAGTGAGTCCATGCAACTTATTATGTAATATGTTAAGCACATTTTTACTCCTGAACTTTTTTTTCCATGCCATAAGAAAGGGGTTGAATTGACTCTAGACATTTCAGCTTTTCATTTTTAATTCATTTGTGTGGAGTATTGTGTTTAGGTCCGTATAAAAAAAAATCTAAATTCAATCAATTTTAAATTCAGGCTGTAACACAGCAAAATGTGGAACAAGTCACATGGTCTGACTACTTTCTGAAGGCACTTTAATTGATAGATGTTCTGTTTGAAACAGGCGGTGAGACCCACAGATGAAGCTATGTGTTAGAGAGGAAGCAGGGGAAAGGGAGAAGGTCACCAGAGAGCAGAGAACCCCCTCCCGAGACAGTTTAGACCTCATGGTATCAGGACTCATTTTGGGATATTCAGAGGTGTTCCTTGCTATTCCCAACTATTCAGTTTACAAGAGTCTGCTACTATACAAAACAACGATTTTCTAACAACTTGAGTTGACTCAGTGTGATTAAGTTTGATGACTGTGGAAAGACCAAAGCTTTAAGACAACTCAAGTTCACAGCTGAGAGTGCATTTCATTGACAAATGGTATACTTGGTATACAAGATTGCAGCGCAAGAGCTGATTTATGGCCCACTTCATAGTATACAGTATGTCATTGCTGAAGCACCTTTATCAAGAGTGTGGATAAGCCTACAGTCTAAATGAAACACTTTTCCTTGATTTTCTGATAAAAGAGATATTTGACCTTACTTTGATCTGCTGAAGGTCAGTGATTGTTTGAAGCTGGTACATTTAACGTTAAAGCAGCTATGGAGTTCATGTATAGAGCATTCTGTGTAGAGCTGAAAACTCTGATTATCTGATCTGGTCAAGGCTGATCAGGCTATTCAGTCCAGGGAAAGCATTATTAGATTAGCTCATTAGAACGTAACGTTATGACTAAAATGACTTTTCCCTGAAGGAGGAAAACGTGGTACAACATACTATGGGGAGTCGCACCCTCACAACTTCAGTTGAAAGATGTACAATCACGCTTGACGAGGCCAATGAAGTCCAAGCCTCGTGGGAAGTCACGCCTGCCACAGGTGGTAAGCGCGAGGCTCGGATTCGTTCCTTCAATTTAATACCGCTCTTCCTTGAGCCCAGGAACGGGCGGTGCAGGGCCAAACAGGTGTTGTATCTCGTTTCCCTCCTTCAGGAAACAGTAGTTATAGTCATAACGTTACTTTCCTTTTCAGCCAGTCAACTTCTGTACAACATACTATGGGGAAATATAATCAAGCCCCAAGCCAACCCCCATGGCTACTAAATGAAACAGCCCATGGCAGACCACCTAGACCTGACCCTGCCAGATGCGGTAGCCTGGGTATTGGGCACACGGCGCACTGTCTAGTGACTTTCCCCTAAGCAACTGTATGTGTGGGTTGTGTGGGCTACATTGTATGTGTGGGTTACACTGGGAATAATGACATCCAAGGGATAAAACCTCATAAAAGTGTGTGGTGATGCCAGACTTGCTGCAGCACAAATATCTCCTGTAGTCAACTCTTGAATACTTATTGACTCAACACATTTAATTTTTAATTAATTTGTAAAAATGTCGAAAATCATAATTCTACTTTGACATTACGGGCTATTGTGTCTCGGCCAGAGACAGCACATCTAAATGTAATCAATTTGAAATTCAGGCTGTAGCACAACAAAATGTGGAAAAAGTCAAGGGCCGTGAATACTTTCTGAAGGCGCTGGAATTGACAGATGTTCTGTTTGACCCAGGTGGAGAGACCCACAGATGTAGCTATGTGTTAGAGAGGAAGCAGGGGAAAGGGAGAAGGTCACCAGAGAGCAGAGAACCCCCCCCCAGAGACAGTTTAGACCTCATGGGATCAGAATTCTACTCATTCCTGGGAAATTCAGAGGTATGCCTTGGTATTCCTAACTATTTAGTCTGCTACTATACAAAACAACGACTCTCTAACAACTTGGGTTGACTCGGTGTGATTAAGTTGGATGACTGTGGAAAGGTCAACTCAAGACAACTCAAGTTGAGAGTGCATTTTGTTGACAAAATGGTATACAAGATTGCAGCGCAAGAGCTGATTTATGGCCCACTTCATAGTATACAGTATGTCATTGCTGAAGCACCTTTAACACTTCATGGAGTTGACTCAGAGCGTAGATAAGCCTACAGTATAATTTAAAAATTGTCATCGATTTTCTGATAAAATAGATATTTGACCTTACTTTAATCTGCTGAAGGTCAGTGATTGTTTGAAGCTGGTACATTTAACTTGTAAAGCATCTATGGAGCTCATGTGTAGGGCATTCTTTGTAGAGCTGAAAACCTGATCTTCGTCGAGGCTATTCAGGCTATTCCTATTCCTATTCTCGCTATACACCAAGTCACTTGGCTCTGTCATAACCTCACATGGTCTCTCCTATCATTGCTATGCAGATGACACACAATTAATCTTCTCCTTTCCCCCTTCTGATGACCAGGTGGCGAATCGCATCTCTGCATGTCTGGCAGACATATCAGTGTGGATGACGGATCACCACCTCAAGCTGAACCTCAGCAAGACGGAGCTCCTCTTCCTCCCGGGGAAGGACTGCCCGTTCCATGATCTCGCCATCACGGTTGACAACTCCATTGTGTCCTCCTCCCAGAGCGCTAAGAACCTTGGCGTGATCCTGGACAACACCCTGTCGTTCTCAACTAACATCAAGGCGGTGTCCCGTTCCTGTAGGTTCATGCTCTACAACATCCGCAGAGTACGACCCTGCCTCACACAGGAAGCGGCGCAGGTCCTAATCCAGGCACTTGTCATCTCCCCTAATCCAGGCCCTACACCCAAACAAGGGCACTGCGTTCATCCACCTCTGGCCTGCTCGCCTCCCTACCACTGAGGAAGTACAGTTCCCGCTCAGCCCAGTCAAAACTGTTCGCTGCTCTGGCCCCCCAATGGTGGAACAAACTCCCTCACGACGCCAGGACAGCGGAGTCAATCACCACCTTCCGGAGACACCTGAAACCCCACCTCTTTAAGGAATACCTAGGATAGGATAAGTAATCCTTCTCACCCCCCCCCCTAAAAAGATTTAGATGCACTATTGTAAAGTGGCTGTTCCACTGGATGTCATAAGGTGTATGCACCAATTTGTAAGTCGCTCTGGATAAGAGTGTCTGCTAAATGACTTAAATGTAATGTAAATGTATTCAGTCAAGGGAAAGCATTAGTGGAATAGTTCATTAGAACGTAATGTTATGAGTAGACCTACTGTTCCCTGAAGGAGTGAAACAAGGTCAAACATACTATGGGGAGTCACACTATCACGACTTCGGTTGAAGGAAATACAATCACCCCCTAGAAGCTGCTGGACCCCTGGGGGAGTGGGGGCGTGGGGGAGTGGGGGCGTGCACCGCTAGTTAACCCTTGTCCCTTGCTGCTATATGCCAGGGAGAGACGCTGGGAGAGACGCTGCTGGGAAAGACGCTGCTTAGAGAAGGCCCTGTCGCCAGCTGGATTTGCAAAACAGATCAAAAGCTGGTAACATAACCGGATATGTTTGTTCAATGTGCGTGTGTCAATCTCACAACGGACGCAGGCCATGTAACCTCTATTGCTCTTCAGAAGCAAACGGAGGATGCGAAAAGGGGAAAAGCTAAAAAGCTAAGGATCTGTAGGACATACAGTAGTTATGACTTTCGGGGGCAAAGGTTGTATTTAGACGCAACATCACCTTAGAGTCTCCCGGGATGAACTGAGTACAGGAAGGATGTACGTATAATGTGTAGAGGTCCCCAACACGTTCAGCAGAGGTACCTCTTCTGTGGTAACAGACAGGGGCAATTCGTAATTGAATCTAATTCCAAGGACCGAAAAGTGTTGAGTTGGAGACAGACAGTTAATTTCGGGGGCTCAAATGAACCACAGAGACTGTGTGTGGGATAATAGAGTGGTCATGTCCCTGCTCACTCACTCCGCTACCAACAACTAATCACCTATAGAGCCCATAACCTGTATCAATAAACACCTTATAGGGATAGTGAGCTATAGAGCAGGGATCATCAATACATCTCAGTAATAATCCACCTATGGGGGGATGGGAGGGGCGCCCCCTTGTGAACAGAGACCTGACTTATCACTCTCACCCCGGGAGATTAATATACTCATTGAACCTTGCGAACGCTACGGAATGAGTGGTAACAGATTGGGCAGTATTTAAACACGGACGAGATTCCAACATACTGTATGTTGTATAACCTGCATGAAGCCCGGCCCCTTTAAGGGCACAGGGGGCTCTGGCAATGTCTTACCTAGTAACCCATTTAGCGAAATGTGGGGGCACTGTTGTCACAGTAATGTTTTTGCGGAGGGGCTACTGGTCACTCAGATCTGTGCCAAGGCCTCTCGCTCCAGGGTTACCCCAGCCAAGTGTTCAGGGCGCTGCTTCCTCATAGAAGGTGAACATTACCCCGACCCCATCCAACTCCAGTAATTGAAAATACTCTACCACAGTATGAGTCATGATACCCTATAAAACCTAGCGTCAAACACGGAAATGGTTCCAATCATTTTCCCACCATGAGCTTGGAACAAACACTTATACACACTCCAACGCATGCTCCACTTTCAAGTTGAACTTGAACTTGTTGATCCCATGGCAGCAGCTACTAAGAAGAAAGGAGCAGCTGCGAACCAGAAGACTGCAGCCAAGGCAGCACTGGTCCACACCAGTGGCGTGTATTCATTGCTGCCAAGGGAAGCCAGGCTTCCCCCAAAAATTGACCAAGTAAAAAATAAAAAAAACTCGCAAATCTCTCTGAGTTTTCAGAATTTCCCTTCAATTCGCAATAGGCTGAACGTATCTAACCGGAAAAAGCGTGCGAGCGAAACAGCGCCCCTTCGTTTCTGTATGTGTAGGCCATCTATCTGATTCTGTCTGGTCATAAAGAGTATAACATTGTTGCCCCCCTGTAGCTTTTGGCCTCCCTTGTTAAAAAAAGTTTGAAATAATAATCAATCAGCGTTGAGCTAAATTTAGTGAGTTAAACTGATAATGGAACTGGCGCACCAAAGAAAAGTGTCAGGTGAAGACAGTTTGTATTTGGTTTACTCCTATCACATCGCATCAAGAGAAATATGTCTCTGACAGAAACAACTTGAATTGTTGCATTTCGTTGTGTTGTTGTCGTCCGGTGGCTAGCTAGTTAGCTAAAATGGACCCTTTCCAAAAATTAGCCATTGATTGAGATAGAGATTTGGACTTGTAGTTTTACTTAATTTTCCGTACTGGCCAATGATTATAATGGCGATTATGATCCAACCATAAATGTGTACATCGTGCCCCTGGACTGAAAGGATGTAAATTCAATATGTAGTTAGATGTAGAAGGCTAATGTTAACTAGCTAACGTTGCCCACGAAAGGAAGTTAGGCTAGCGGGCATGCATTTTAGCCAGGTAGCCTAGGACAACAAAAAATAGTAGCGTGTAGCGTTTTGTCAACATGAAAGAGAGGAGGATGGCATTGGCATCCTCACCAAGTAGATCATATAATTGTTTGTTACATGCAACATGCTTTGTGGACTTCACCGGACAGAGATTGCTCTCCGTTTTTGTGATGAAACAAAGATGTGGTTGAATTTATTCTGCCACTGTGTCTTCTTACTGTCTGGTTCACACCGAGGTGAAGAGCAGAATAATTTAAGGAAAGAATCCGAGCCTTAGCCTATCACCTGTGGAAGGTGGGACTTCCAGCAAGGAATGGATTTCATTGGCCTTGTCAGGTGTCACTAGAAGAGAATAAAAGAGAGAGAGAGAGAGAGAGAGAGAGAGAGAGAGAGAGAGAGAGAGAGAGAGAGAGAGAGAGAGAGAGAGAGAGAGAGAGAGAGAGAGAGAGAGAGAGAGAGAGAGAGAGAGAGAGAGAGAGAGAGAGAGAGAGAGAGAGAGAGTAAATTATGTATCAAAAGTACATCACTGAAATAGCATGGATGGGCTATGCTCCACAGCACCATTCACCAAAATGTAATGAATGTCCCGAAAAATAAATACAAGATCTGTGATACTGCTCAAGACTCAAACATCTTTGTTTCAGTGTCATCTGGCTCTTTCAATTTTAATGACAAGATATTGAAATTTGGTCAGTTCTAAAAATGAACAAACATCCATGTGATGTCAAAGGAATGTGTACTTAGGTTGAACTCTGGAACTATAGCAGTATAGCTGCATGATGAAAACCAATGAGCATTTCCTCATCTACAGTTTTCTCATTAACAGTTTTCACATCATCTACATATTTTCATATAGAAAGGTCAAATGATGAAGCTAAGCATTTTTCTCCAGCATTTGTATACTTTAGCACCAAGAGGCATCAATTAACATGAAATGCATTAAGGAGAAATGTAGTAACTTAGATCTAAAGTAATGACTCAGATCCAGATGCAAAGTTCTTCAGAAAAATAAAATGGTTTAAGTGAACAGTATAGGACCACTGTAGGTACAGTAGGTCTGTGTTCATCCATGGATTATCCCAACATAACGATACTTTTACATATCTAAAATACATTTGGTAATAAAAAATAGTCCCAGAACCAGAACCCAATACTCAGCATTAATCCTTTACATACTGATAAGATGATGCTTTAAGGCAACATGCTTGGGGGAACTGGAGTGGTGTGATAGTGATGTGAAGACATAAATATAAAACCTGAACTACACTAGAATCACTGCTTCATTGTTGGTGAGGTGTTTAAACATGTAGCAAGGTCAACCCACTCCATCCCACAATGCCCCAGTGGACCACATCCCCTCCCGTGTAGGCACTAATGTAGATCCAATGTTAGCATAACATAGGTTAGCAGTATGGCAAAAGCTCCATCATGCCTTCTGCAAGGTAGTTAGGGTTAGGGTTAAGGCTAGGGCTAGTGTTAGGGCTTGATCCCTTTTTGTATGTTTAAATTATCATTAAACCAAGAGATTTCGGAGAGATGTAAATCCCCCTTACCTAAAACATTCAATCCAATGTCAGAAGCCTCCTCCAATCCGTCCCTGTAATTCCAGGTGACTGAGATCACAGATGCATAGAAATCTGTTTTTTTGGCTGAAAACTCTTCTTTGGATTAAGGGTTTCAGTCCTGGTGGGTTTTGGACTGTACAATCCTGTTATCTCCAAAAGGCAGAAAATTCCCATGATGGTTTCATAACTCCATCTGTGGTTTATGCCTCGCTGTATGTTGATTTCAGTATAATTAAAAACATAAATCTTCATTGAAACTTTCTGGCGGAAATATCAAACTACAATTAACTGCCAGAACAAAAGGTTTAATATTCTTAGGAAACAGTTTTTTGTCATACCTCAATGCTAATTGGAATAGATAGAGCCCTTGGTTCACTCCAGACCTGTCTGCCCTTGACCAGCACAACAACATCCTGTGGTGTTCTCCATTAGCATCGAATAGCCCCCGTGATATGCAACTTTTCAGGGAAGTTAGGAACCAATATACACAGGCAGTTAGGAAAGCTAAGGCTAGCATTTTTCAACAGAAATTTGCATCCTGCAGTACAAACTCAATAAAGTTCTGGGACACTGTAAAGTCCATGGAGAATAAGAGCACCTCATCCCAGCTACCCACTGGTTCTGAGGCTAGAAAACACTGTTACAACCGACAAATCCACTATAAATGAGAATTTCAATAAGCATTTCTCTACGGCTGGCCATGCATTCCACCTGGCTACCCCTACCCCGGTCAACTGCACCCTCCACAGCAACTCGGCCCAAGCCCCCACTATTTCTCCTTCACCCAAATCCAGATAGCTAATGTTCTGAAAGAGCTGCAAAATCTAGACCCCTACAAATCAGCTGGGTTAGACAATTTGGACCCTCTTTCTTAAATTGTCTGCCGAAATTGTTGCAACCCCTATTACTAGCCTGTTCAACCTCTCCTTCGTATCGTCTGAGATTCCCAAAGATTGGAAAGCTGCCACGGTCATCCCCCTCTTCAAAGGGGGAGACACTCTAGACCCAAACTGCTACAGACCTATATCTATCCTACCCTGCATCTCTAAGGTCTTTGAAAGCCAAGTTAACAGATTACTGACCATTTTGAATCACATCGTACCTTCTCCGCTATGAAATCTGGTTTCCGGGCTGGTCATGGGTGCACCTCAGCCACGCTCAAGGTCCTTAACGATATCATAACCGCCATCGATAAGAGACATTACTGTGGAGCTGTATTCATCGACCTGGCCAAGGCTTTCGACTCTGACAATCACCACATTCTTATTGGCAGACTCAACAGCCTTGGTTTCTCAAATGATTGCCTCGCCTGGTTCACCAACTATTTCTCTGATAGAGCTCAGTGTGTCAAATCGGAGGGCCTGTTGTCCGGACCTCTGGCAGTCTCTATGCGGGTGCCACAGGGTTCAATTCTCGGGCCGACTCTCTTCTCTGTATACATCAATGATGTCGCTCTTGCTGCTGGTGATTCTATAATCCACCTCTACGCAGACGACACCATTCTGTAATCTTCTGGCCCTTCTTTGGACACTGTGTTAACTAACCTCCAGACGAGCTTCAATGCCATACAACTCTCCTTCCGTGGCCTCCAAATGCTCTTAAATGCAAATAAAACGAAATGCATGCTATTCAACCAATCATTGCCCGCACCTGCCCGCCCATCCAGCATCACTACTCTGGACGGCTCTGACTTAGAATACGTGGATAACTACAAATACCTAGGTGTCTGGCTAGACTGTAAACTCTCCTTCCAGACTCACATTAAGCATCTCCAATCAAAAATTAAATCCAGAATCAGCTTCCTATTTCGCAACAAAGCTTCCTTCACTCATGCTGCCAAACATACCCTCGTAAAACTGACCATCCTACCGATCCTTGACTTCGGCGATGTCATCTATAAAATAGCCTCCAACACTCTACTCAGCAAACTGGATGTAGTCTATCATAGTGCCATCTGTTTTGTCACCAAAGCCCCATATACTACCCACCACTGCGACCTGTATGCTCTCGTTGGCTGGCCCTCGGTTCATACTCGTCGCCAAACCCACTGGCTACAGGTTATCTACAAGTCTCTGCTAGGTAAAGCCCCGCCCTATCTCAGCTCGCTGGTCACAATAGCAGCACCCACTCGTAGCACACGCTCCAGCAGGTATTTCTCACTGGTCACCCCCAAAGCCAATTCCTCCTTTGGTCGCCTTTCCTTCCAGTTCTCTGCTGCCACTGACTGGAACAAACTGCAAAAATCACTGAAGCTGGAGATTCCCATCTCCCTCACTAGCTTTAAGAACCAGCTGTCAGAGCAGCTCACAGATCACTGCACCTATTCATAGCCCATCTGTATACAGCCCATGTATCTACCTCATCCCCATACCTATTTATTGCCTTCACTCCCTTATTTGACCTTATTTACACTCACTGTATGTTTTGTTCATTCCATATGTAACTCTGTGTTGTTGTATGTGTCGAACTGCTATGCTTTATCATGGCCAGGTCGCAGTTGCAAATGAGAACTTGTTCTCAACTAGCTTACCTGGTTAAATAAAGGTGAACAAAAACAAAATCACTACATTGATTTGGCTGTCATTGTTTAAAATGTGTCTGAATATACAGTATACAATACTGTATACAGTGCCATCAGAAAGTATACCAAGCCCCTGACTTATTCCGCATTTTGGTATGTTATAGCTTCATGCTCTGTCAAGTTGATTGTTGATCTTTGCTCGACAGCTATTTTCAAGTCTTGCCATAGATTTTCATACCGATTTAAGTTAACTCAATATTAGGAATGTGTTCCTAATATTTGGTGTACTCAGTGTATACATCACAGAAGACTGAAATATAACAAAACTGTTTGACATAGAAACACTGGATTTTCGACAGGTGTTTCCACCCATGAGGCCACTAGAGAGTGATATGGTCATTTGATTGCAGGAAAGAGCTACATAATATTGTGTGTAGACCAGTTACAAAAAATGTGAATGTAATCATTTATAAATTCAGGTGTCACGCCTTGACCATAGAGAGCTTTTTACTCTCTATGTTGGTTAGGTCGGGGTGTGACTAGGGTGGGTCATCTAGGTAATTATATTTCTATGTTGGCCTGGTATGGTCCCCAATCAGAGGCAGCTGTTTATTGTTGTCTCTGATTGGGGATTATATTTAGGCAGCCATTTCCCCTTTGTGCTTTGTGGGATCTTGACTATGTATAGTTGCCTGTGAGCACTATTGTTGCGTCACGTTTCGTTTTGCGATTTATTGTTTCCTTTGAGTTTCACTTCCTAATAAAGAGAATGGAACCATACCACGCTGCATCTTGGTCCACCCATTATAACGATCGTGACATCAGACTGTAACACAACACAATGTATAAACATACAAGCGGTGTGAATACGTTCTGTAAACAGGGAAATTGATTAAATATTTTTTTCTTTAAATATATTCCTGCACTTTTGACTTCTGTGTCCTCATGTGACAGTGTGTCATCAGATCATGTGTTGTATCACTAATGGTTACTCACACAAGTTTGAAACAAAGTAATAACTCCACTGAGTGTCATTTGCCCTGGATTATGGTCGTGAGAGAAGAGAAGAGGGATGATTAGCACATTCTGAGGAAGGAGTGGGTCTACATTCCCGTGGGAGTGCTTGGCTAACAGCTAACAGTGACAGAGTGTGACTGACCTCTTCCTCAGCACCATCTACATTCCTCTGAGAACTAACACGTACAGTACAGTACATCTGCCAACGGCACCTCAGCCTCTTTCCTTCTTCCTAGAAGTCACCCAGGGAGGTATTGATGAAACCATGTGCACTGTATTCTGTTCCAAGTGCCCTGAAATCATGCACCCCTGCACTCAGCTTTCTGATAACACAGCCCTTTGATAACACAGACCCCACCTGCCTAGTGCCTATGACCAGGGTTATGAGGAGATACAGTGCCTTCGGAAAGTATTCACACTCCTTGACTTTCTCCACATTTGATTGTGTCACTGACCTACACTCACTTCCCCCTAATGTCATAGCGGATTCATGGTAAGCCTAAATAAGTTCAGGATTTTGCTTAACAAGTCACATAATAAGTTGCATGGACTCACTCTGTGTGCAATAATAGTGTTTAAGACGACCTCATTTCTTTATCCCACACACACAATTATCTGTAAGGTCCCTCTGTCGTGCATTGAATTTCAACCACAGATTCAACCACACAGACCAGGGAGGTGTTCAACAAAGACCAGGGTGGGCACCTGTTGGTAGATGGATATAAATAAAAAAGCAGACATTGAATATCCCTTTGATCCTGGTGAAGTTATTAATTACACTTTGGATGGTGTATCAATACACCCAGTAACTACAAAGATACAAACGTCCTTCCTAACTCAGTTTCATGGAGAGGAAGGAAACCGCTCAGGGATTTCACCATGAGGCCAATGGTGACTTTAAAATAGTGACAGAGTTTAATGGCTGTGACAGGAGAAAACTGATGGATCAACAACATTGTAGTTACTCCACAATACTAACCTAATTGACAGAGTGAAAAGAAGGAAGCCTATACAGAATAAAAATATTCCAAAACATGCATCCTGTTTGCAGTAAGGCACTAAAGTAATACTGCAAAAATGTGGCAAAGTAATTAACATTATGTCCTAAATACAAAGCGTTATGTTTGGGGTGAATCCAACCCAACACATCACTGAGTACCACTATTCATATTTTCAAGCATGGTGGTGGCTGCATCATGTTATGGGTATGGTTATCATCTGCAAGGACTAGGGAGTTTTTTGGGGATAAAAAGAAACGGAATAGAGCTAAGCAGGCAAAATCCTAAAGGAAAACAGGGTTCAGTCTGCTTTCCAACAGACACTGGGAGACAAATTCACCTTTCAGCAGGACAATAACCTAAAACACAAGGCCACATCTACACTGGAGTTACTTACCAAGATGACATTCAATGTTCCTGAGTGGCCTAGTTACAGTTTTTACTTAAACCGGCGAGAAAATCTATGGCAAGAAAATGGCTGTCTAGCAAGCAATGATCAACAACCGTCTTGACAGAGCTTGAAGAATAAAAAAATAATATTGTGCAAATATTGTACAATCCAGGTGTGGAAAGCTTTTAGAGACTTACCCAGAAAGACTCACAGCTGTAATCACTGCCAATGGGGATTCTAAACTGTATTGACTGAGGGGTGTGATTACTTATGTAAATGTGATATTTCTGTATTTAATTTTAAATCCATTTTGAATTCAGGCTGTAAATAAGTCAGGCGG
Source organism: Oncorhynchus keta (assembly GCF_023373465.1). Classification (NCBI taxonomy): domain Eukaryota; kingdom Metazoa; phylum Chordata; class Actinopteri; order Salmoniformes; family Salmonidae; genus Oncorhynchus; species Oncorhynchus keta. The sequence continues at coordinate 19,715,136 of NC_068428.1, forward strand.
TATGAATACTTTCTGAAGGTGCTGTACATCGTCCAGTGATTCAACACAATACAATTACATTGAATTAAATGCATTTCACTGACCAAGTCAAAGAATAATGTCATCATTTTGAACAGATTAAAATCGCCTGTACATCAAGACGGGTCTCCTGGATGAGAGTTTGTCCAGTCCAGTACACAGCTGTGAATTTCCCCCTGCGGCAAGCCAGGACCCTATACCCAAGTGTGTGATTGGCATATTGGTAGAGTCTGACTAACAAGGGCCTGCTCTCCAGCCCAACAGAATAACAATGACTCCTAGCATGTTCTCAGGGGGAAGCTCATAGCATGTTTCAAGGATGTTTGCATGTTTATCTTAATTGTATCACAGACAATGGCCTACTCAACACTAACTGTGAACAAATTGGAAGTAGGCTATGATGCTGTACCACTGTACGTTACTGCACAGTTCTCTGTTTGTTGTTTGAAGAGCTCAATTTCAAGTGAGAGATATCAAGTGCCTGAAGGTTCATGTCTTCATATCGGGATAATAAGTCATGCGTTTACATACGTATGGAGACAGTGGAGCGTAATGGTTATTGTGGAGAGGAAAATATGTCTGGGGAATTTGTAACTTTCATGTGAGGTGATTAGTGCGATTACATCTCAGTTAATCACAGCTTTCTTAATTGCCATGTATAAAGTAGCCGATCTCAAGGAGGCCAAAGCAATCGGCGCAGTCAACAGTTCAATGATGCATGTCTCGCACCAGATGTTAGCCACAGGGAGAGTCGACCAGTCAGTCACAGCCTGATTTCATTTCATTTCATTTCATTCTTCTTTCTTGTGCGGGAAGCAATAAACATTACTGATATTTGGAGACTCACAATTTCCCTCTCTCTCTCAGGGTTTGATCCAGAGCTGAAAACGATCATATTAGTGGGTAGCGCTATGAGTAGTAAAACCCTGTTAACTAGGTTCAGAAGGCTTCTCTTCCTGCCGTGTGCAGCCAGTCCGAGAGAGTTTCATATGGTTACATCACTTTCTAAGCAGCGCTCACAACAGCCACCTCAAAGCAGTTCCAGCCACGTCACGGCAGTAACTGAGTCCGGAGGCATCAGTCATATCCTTTGGATATAGGCCTTTAAAGTACAGAATGTGTGGGTTTATCACCGACCAGTACTCCTTCATTTTGACAGGTCAAACTCTCTCCACAGTCAGCAGACTTTCTGGGCTAAAGTAAATCTCTCAGCAGAACAACATGCCGGTAGAATGCAATTGAACACGTTGTCTGAAGGATCAGTGTGTTTGATCATGGTGCTGGCAACACCAAGGATGTGTGTTTGATCATGGTGCTGGCAACACCAAGGATGTGGGTTTGATCATGGTGCTGGCAACACCAAGGATGTGTGTTTGATCATGGTGCTGGCAACACCAAGGATGTGGGTTTGATCATGGTGCTGGCAACACCAAGGATGTGGGTTTGATCATGGTGCTGGCAACAACAAGGATGTGGGTTTGATCATGGTGCTGGCAACACCAGGGGTGTGGGTTTGATCATGGTGGCAACACCAGGGGTGTGGGTTTGATCATGCTGGCAACACCAGGGGTGTGGGTTTGATCATGCTGGCAACACCAGGGGTGTGGGTTTGATCATGCTGGCAACACCAGGGGTGTGGGTTTGATCATGCTGGCAACACCAGGGGTGTGGGTTTGATCATGCTGGCAACACCAGGGGTGTGGGTTTGATCATGCTGGCAAATCAGGGTTGTGGGTTTGATCATGGTGCTGGCAACACTAGGGATGTGGGTTTGATCATGCTGGCAACACCAGGGGTGTGGGTTTGATCATGCTGGCAACACCAGGGGTGTGGGTTTGATCATGCTGGCAACACCAGGGGTGTGGGTTTGATCATGCTGGCAACACCAGGGGTGTGGGTTTGATCATGCTGGAAATCAGGGTTGTGGGTTTGATCATGGTGCTGGCAACACTAGGGATGTGGGTTTGATCATGGTGCTGGCAACACTAGGGATGTGGGTTTGATCATGGTGCTGGCAACACTAGGGATGTGGGTTTGATCATGGTGCTGGCAACACTAGGGATGTGGGTTTGATCATGGTGCTGGCAACACCAGGGGTGTGGGTTTGATTATGGTGCTGTCAACACCAGGGGTGTGGGTTTGATCATGGTGCTGGCAACACCAGGGGTGTGGGTTTGATCAGGGTGCTGGCAACACCAGGGATGTGTGTTAGATTCCTTCTGGATCCATTATAATATGAATATATAATACCTTTGTATAAAAATTTCTGCTAAATGTATATACTTCATCTAGCCATCATAGAAACTCGAATAGTTTTGGTCCATGTCAGGACAACAACATTTCTGGGTCTTTAGATCAATTCGGTGCCTTTTGAGACTTGGTCCAAAAAAACATTTGATTTCACCTCATTTTAACATTCTGTCATAAAGAGCACAAGTTTAACTTAATAAAAAACATGTTTTCCCTTCTCAAGATCTTATAGTAAGTGCTTATTAAGTGCCAAATAAAGTAACAGGGTTGACTGTAACGGGGTTGACGATTTCATCTTAAATCAGCCATAAATCCCCTTGTGACAGGGGCAATATAAGCTTGTTGTGTGCAACAGGGAGTGGCCAATTGAAAATGTAATCGTTAAAAACATTTCTAGCCTGTGTATCTCTGGGTAACAGGATTACTGTGTTACGCTCAACCTGCTCAGTTTTCCACCACACCAACACCAGAAAATGACCAGCTCACCTGCTTTTATACTGTGATTTGAGTATTAGATGTTCAATGTTTCTTTTGAAAAACATATTTTTAAAGGAGTAGTTTCACCATATTAAAACGAGAGTTTAGTTCATGTAACAGTGTTGACCTTAAAATGAGAGACAGACGTAAATGAATCACTAATCACATTAAATAAATAAGAATCTTTGGAAGTGACTTCATCTAAGACTTTACAATGATGGTGGAACTTAGAAACATTTTGGGATGAGATGGGTTGGAATCTTCTTAGAAGTGACACAGGGTCGAGTTTGGGTACTTTAGTATGTCTTTATTCATATACAAAATCAGATGTATTTGAATTCTCCACGTGGTCTATATTAAAGGGCACTTCATTTAATATAACATACTTTTAAAATTCAACATTGGTGCACAACTTCTACTTAAAATATCAAAGGCCCTTTTTTTTGTGGGTTGACCCATCTGTCAACAAACAGAACATCCAGTAATGAATTGTAAGTAAAACCACTTTGACATGAGTGCTTCATACACCCACACGTGCTGACGGTGACATTACACTACTGTGCACTCGCTGAAATGAATATAGCTGTTGTGGTACAGTTGTACGGATCTTTTAGACTTGGAACTTTTGACCAGTTACTGAAAAATACGATCATGATCATACATACTGTATCCCCCCCTAAAGCTGGATAGCACTGTTAAAATTCCTTTCAGTTTGTAAAACTATTGGAACTCCCTTAATGGCATCATTATTATATGGAAGTGCAATCCTGTTGTTGAATTCCTTACTCGTCCATGACACATTCATCCAAGTTCAAAGGTATTTTAGCTTTAATCTCATACCTAATCTCATTCACTTCACATCATTCACACCTACGTTCACACTTCTTGTGTCGAAAAAAGACCCCATATTTTCTTCCATTATTTGACCTCAAATAGGTGAGAATAACAGCTGAGAAGGGAGGACTGAGCTTGACCTAATAATACATACAGGCACATTGTGTACATATCCAGTGTTGAGGGGGATTGACACCACAAACAGGCCTGGCCAGCTGTTCGCCTTGGACTTGTCCCTTAAAACCTCTCTTCCTGCTCCTCATGAACATAATGTTTAATAAAGCACTAATAGTACATGTGGAAACAGAAGGCCTTGAGAGGGAGCTAACGAGAGAGAGAGAGTCTGCTCATGAATCCTAATGCTACTGCTGCTGCGTGCCTCCGGGGGTGAGAAGTAAAAAAATAAAATTGAGGGAGTTACTGGACCGACTTGAAAGTCCTAAGGCTCAGCTGCCGCCACAATTCATCCCTGCAGATAACCATGACGTTGAGATGGCTGTGATCAAACTTTGTATTTAACTTAAATCCTTGTCCCCCTCCCTCCTCCTTCTACTCCACCCCCCGAAACGTTCTAATGTCTTCAGGTTGCATAGGGAGTTTGACAGCTATTCAAGTGGGAGGCAGGATGCACCAACGTCGCTGTGGAGAGCTGTCCGTCTGAGGAGGAGCAAAGCAGTGAGGAGAAGTGGGAACTAGCTGATGAAACCAGGATTATGCAGCTTTAAAACACTTCATTTGCATTCAGGATATTAATGACCTAAATTGACATGCCGCCTTTGACTTTCACTTCATATCTCAGAGCAGAGTAAGAGACTGTGTAACAATGATAACAGGTGTGGAAAAAAGGTTTGTAGCTTTTCCTATATCGATCCACCTCATATACCCCGACCCAATTAAAGCATTCCAACATTGATCAGTCAACTCTCTTTCAATTTACTCTCTCTCAATTCACCTGTGCACCCTACCTGTAACTATTTTAACATTACCAATTTCACCTTTCTTTCATTTCTTATTTCTCAGACACTAGTCGATGCTACTATTTCGGCCTAATTGTGCAGAATAATTTCTGGGCAATGTTTCCGTGTTTAACTCCATAGTTCATGAAACCAACTAAGCATTCATTCCCCTTTTTACTCTACTCAGTAACAGTTATCTACCCATTCTGTGTCACTCCTATCTTGCTCATTTCCTGGCCCCCCTTCTCCTCCCGGCTCTCAAACCTTTCACGGTCTCAGCAGTGCGAGGAGGGCTACTCCGTCTGCCTTTTCCGCTATCTGTCTGTAGCTCTTCTTCTCATAACAGTCAGTAACAATTATGTGTTGTTTCCAAATATTAAAGCCAAACAGTGAGACATTTAGTTATCTAAACTCATGGATTTTTTTGGAAAAACATGTACATGGTGGCAATTTCTAAAGTCCTTGCATAGGTTAATTAAGGTTCTCGATCCTATCAATAACCCTGAATCACCACAGATGTCATATATCCCTGTCCACTTTATACTATTTACATAAAAAATCTTCTAATGATCAAAGGAAACCAAAACGAATCCTAACCATATCACATGCTGTCTGTACTAATGAAATCTCTCCTTCGGGAGTCCACTGTGTTTTATCAAACAATAACATGGGTTAACCTTCAAATCAGCCTCATCAATAATTGAATATATGTTGCATAGTGTGGGATACATTATCTACAGTAATTTACCATCCCTAAGAACTTATTTATTTTCATTAATCATTTTAATGCTTATAAAATGTATTTTCCTCCCCTATTTATTATACATGATAAATACGATTTCTGTTCCTGTTGTAACACCAAATCAATAGTCGCCAATTCGAAACCTTCACAGTCAGTGTTTACAACAGAGTCCTGAACCTCTTCCTCTTCCTCACTAGAGTTTATTACCCCGCTCCCCATAATTTGTCCTGCCTTTAACTCCACTTTCTCCTCTGTGTTTCAAACTACAATTATTTCAAAGAGCTATAAACACCAACATAATGAATTTACCTTAAAACCAGTATCACAAATTACCACAAATTCATTATCCAAATGGCCCTCCCCTGAGGCTGATCAGACCACAAGGGAAAGCCATGATAGCCATGATAGAGTCAAGAGTCATACCACCCTTTTACTGTCGTGTTCCCTACTATATTAGACAAATTGAAGAATCCTTTATCTAAAGAATTCACATGTTTAATTAAAACTCAGAAAACAAAATTCCTAATATTCCATATGTGAGTGTACCCCTTTAAGATATATTGTCTCTGGGAAACATGGAAATCCCCTCAAACCCAAACGTTTACTACAAACAAAACCTAATAATTATAATAATTCTATTATACTCCCTCACATCATTTGTTTTACATTACCTCAATGGCTATATCTAAAACACAATCAGTCTCTCTTCAAACTGTCTCCCCAAAATGCTTGATAGGAATACCCTACCTTTAAAATTAAAATAAACTCAGCCTGCAATCCACTTTGTAATGAAAACAGATTATAATGTTAGTATACCTTAATTCCCTGTTCAATTTCACTGGTGTTACCTGAACAATCAAACCAAAATCCATAACCGGGGACTATTACAAAACTTCAGACCTCCCTCTTTTATAGCCAAATATAGCCCAGTGATGGCCACTTAGCAATTTTAGCATCTTTTCAGACTACCCTGACGATATTCATATTTCTTTTACATGTATTTGGAACTTTTAGCAACTTTTGAAAAGTGACTCAAAGCTATAATGCACACGTTTTCCCTCTAAATGACGCAAACCATTTTCTTTGTCACCCTCAGTCACAACATTATTGCCTGGCTGCAAAAGTGCATTGTGAGTGATGTCAGCAGCAGGCACTCAGCCCGAGCCCTTGCAGCAGCAACTTTAGCGAATTGCAAATCATTGTTGGCTGACTGCAGCAGCAGTAGTACGGGTTCGACAAGCCAAACCCAATTAATCACAACTGTTGGATCTTGAATAAAACTTACAACATCAGTCAACTTCTTTCAATCAAAATTGTACTGCCAGAAGTACAGAAAAGAGTGTACAACGGTCAAATCAATTTGAGTAACGTTATTGTATTCAAGGTAATGACGCAGTTTTACGTTATCACGCAACAATTCAACCTACCTTTAGACATAGATATACCCCCCACTCGGATTGAGTTCTACCTTAATTCTATCGTTAAAGTAAAATCAAACTTTCTCTACTCCAAAATTTAAACGTAGCATGTACTTCGCTAAATTTATAGCGTGTGTCAGTCAATCCATAAGAATAATAACATTTCGATGGACACAACTCTATTGTAATTATCTCTTCGTTATTATTTCAAATTCATTAGACTTAGGTAACTGTCTCTTCTATGATTCAGCATTTTGAATACGACTCCATTCCCAACACGTTATTCCAGCGGGCCATTTAGGCAAGACAACGTGTTCCAACGACATCGCCCCGCTATTAGTTAGAATGGATTGGTCTTTCAATTTAACCTAAACAATCTATTACGAAGGTTCTATTTATCCCTTCTTTCAATTTGAACCAAACAAGCTATTACAACTTTCAGTTTATATCTTATACAAACACTAGCAACCATATCTTTCCAGACAAAACACAAATAGTTTAATTTCAATCAAACATTTTAGTCAGAGCATTTACCGGGAACCGAAATCGGGTCTCAAGCTTAGAAAGCAGCTATTTAACCACTGAACCGCCATTACTATTGGAATGACGGAGCCTCCCCGCCAACAACCCTATTATTATAATTGTCTGTAGTCGCAAACTCCGGCACTGAGACAATTCCCAGAAAATAGCCCTAATTCAAAGGTCCAAGCTTTTACCAAGCGAGGATTCTCCACATTCTCTCTCTCTCGTTCTGTCTGTATGTCCCCTTACCTTGTAACCAACCGTCTTGTCACACCCTGACCGTAGAGAGCGTTTTATGTCACTATTTTGGTTTGGTCAGGGTGTGATTTGGGTGGGCAGTCTATGTACCCACCACAAGAAGACCAAGCAATGTGTGCCAACCTAGAGGAAGAGTCGGACCGGGGAGGAGAGAATGGTAGAGGACAAGACCCGGTCACTGAAGCCTGAGAGGCAGCTCCAAACCATTTTTTGGGGGGCACACGAGGAGTGTGGCAGAGTCAGGTTGGAGACCTGAGCCAACTCCCTGTGCTTACCGTGGAGAGCATGGGACTGGTCTGGCCCCGTGCTATGGGGTGATGCTCACAGTGTCGAGGCGGAGCATTCACAGGCCGGTGTGCTCGGTGCCAGTGTCCTGCATTTGCCGGGTGGAAGCTGGCATCCAGCCAGAACGGGTGGGGTCAGCTCTGCGCTCGAGACCACCAGTGCGCCTCCATGGCCCAGTGTATCCGGTGCCTGGGCCAAGGAAGAGGCCTCCTGGATGTCTCCCCAGCCCAGTGAGTCCTGCGCCTGCTCCCAGAGCCAGGTCTCCTGTGTCTCCCTAGTCACCGTTCCTGTCAACCTGGGGTGTATACCTGTTATAGAGCCCTAATGTCAGGGGACAGGACTTTATTTTACGGGACCACGTCCCGCCAGTGCACGGTTCTCGGCTTGTTACCTTCAGATGACAGGGACAGATATTTAGATCCGACTCGATTGATAAAGTTGTTTGAGGAATTTAATTCCTATATGTTCGTTAACCAATTAATTTATGACAAAGCAAAACACTTTGTCCGTTTCTAAGAATTTGTAAGGTTCTTATTTGCATAAAATAGACAAAGATCAGTCTCAAAATGAATCAATAGCGTTTATTCCCGAGAGCTCTGCTCAAAATACCATATACCCGTCTAACCTACGCACATACATACACACTAACATTTGGATTCTCTCTTTTTCTACTCACCACAGTTTATTACCACTCAGCTGACAGTTGAGGGGCTCTACCTGTCCTATCTTATCTCTCCAGAGTTATAGCTAGGTCGGTTCAAACATAGGTTAAGGACCCTCTTTGTTTTCGTAAGGCACACGCATGCATTCCTCTCTTCCCCCCTCCAATCTAGTTGGAGCTGTGTTTATTATTTTTAATTACTCCTTGTTCATGCTACATAACCTCTAATCGCTAATGGTTAAGTTTCTGGGTAGGATTATTTAATAATTTATGTTAAACCTTGATAAATTATCTTAACAAAGGTCACAGGTTCGAAATTCATGAGTTGACTAGGTTAAAAATCTGTAGATGTGCCCTTTTTTCCCCCAATTCCGTGATATCAAATTGGTAGTTACTGTCTTCTCGCATCACTGCAACTCCCGTACTGACTCGGGAGAGGCGAAGGTCAAGAGCCGTGCGTCCTCCAAAACACAACCCCACCAAGCCACACTGCTTCTTAACACAATGCACTCTTAACGCAGAAGCCAGCCACACCAATGGGTCAGAGGAAACACTGTATACCTGGCAACCATATCAGCTTGCATGCACCCTGCCCACCACAGGAGTCACTAGAGCACAATGGGTCAAGGACATCCCAGCCAGCCAAACCCTCACGATTCTGGGCAAATGTGTGTCACGACACAGCCTGGTATTGAACTAGGATCTTTAGTGACACAGCTAGCACTGCGATGCAATGCCTTAGACCACAGTGCCACTCGGGAGGCTCTTGAGCAAGATACTTAACCCTAATTGCTCCTGTCAATCTGGATAAGAGCGTCTGCTATCTGACTAAAATGCTTATACTCTATGCCAAAAAATCCCTCACCAGCCATACCACATCATGGTCTGTCTCAAAGATACGACATATTTGTCCGACATCTTCCATTGTCAATATGACTCATACCGCTGCCACTGTTTCTTGTTAAAGTCCCATCGTCCGTTAATGAATTCTGTGGTAATTTTATGGAATTCAAAAGAGGTGCTATTCAGACCTTGTTTAATTCCCGGCTCCACAGTGGAGTATTACTAGTATAGAGCAGCAGATTGCGTCATTCTAGACGGATTCCCCTTGTTTCTACACCTTTTCAGCAGCGCTCACTGCTTTAAACAGCTGCACGGTACATGATGCCCCCTGTGTTACGAACTCAGTCATTCATGCCTTGCGAGTCATTTGAGAATGCAGCCATGTTTGTACCTTTGACTGTGCAGTGGCATTATGCTTCAATAAGCCCAGTCATTATTACCACAAAAAATATATCGTCTGGGTTGGACACGGTCGGCTACACAGATAAAATTGTCTCCTTTTGTCTGAGTTGATAAATGTTACGTTTTTTTTCTCTCTCACAAATATGTTGTTTCAGAGGCCTCTCATTCAGATGAAAGACGCCGTTGGGTGTCGTGAGGGGGGGATGCATAGAAAATGTATCAGCGACTATGACGTAAGTTGGCTGAGACCGAGATGGTTCAAACACTGTTTCTTGTCAGATGAATGTGTCATGCTTGACAGAAATCATTTACAGTCTTTTTTCTGTCTCCAGTGTTCCTGTTACAGGCGCTACTGACTGATTGGCCCAGTGTGTATGATCCTGTGTGTTGATTAAGATACCAGACATTCATAGGAAACAAATGACTTGCATAAAAATACAATTTCCTTATACCAGCTTAGTAATTGCTTTGGGGCTATATGTGGAGTAATAAATTATCTTGTTTAAAATTTTAAATTAGGATTATAATGATAGCTAGCTCCCTCTCCCAGTATATATAGAAGGCATAGAGAGGTTCTCTTTTTGGCCAAATAGACTGTCATTAGATCTGTGACTCATACACTCACAGTCCTGCAGAGACAGAGACAAGCGCATGCATGTACACGCACACACAGCTGTGTTACAGCTGGCAGTGACTGGGAGACCCATGAGGCAGGGCACAATTGGTCCAGCACTGTCTGGGTTAGAGAAGGTTTTGGCCAGATGGGATTTCCTTGTCCCATTGTGCTCTAGCAACTCCTCGTGGCGGGCCGGGTTCCTACAAGCTGACTTTGGTTGCCAGCTGGACAGTGTTTCCTCTGACACACTGGTGCTTCTGAGTTAAGCAAGCAGTGCGGCTTGGCAGGGTTGTGTTTTGGAGGACATATGGTTCTCGACCTTCGCCTCTCCTGAGTCTGCAGAGGAGTTGCAGCGATGGGATAAGACCTACCAATTGGGGAGAAAAAGGGGTAAAACAAAGTGTATATATATATATATATATATATATATATATATATATATATATATATATATATATATATATATATATATATATATATATATATGAATATGACAGGGCTCTAACTCTAACCAACATAGACAGGGCTCTTCTAGCTCCACAGTGAAATAGGGTGCAGGCCAGGCAGCAGGCTGTTAGCCAGCCTGCCAGCTTAGTGGAGTCTGCCACTAGCAGTCAGTGTAGTCAGCTAAGCTATCCCCATTGAGACTGTGTCTGTGCCTCGACCTGGGTTGGGCAAAACTAAACATGGCGGTGTTCGCCTTAGCAATCTCACTAGGATAAAGACCTCCTCCATTCCTGTCATTATTGAAAGAGATCGTGATACCTCACATCTCAAAATAGTGCTACTTAATGTTAGAATCACTTACTTCAAAGGCAATTATAGTCAATTAACTAATCACTGATCATAATCTTGATGTGATTGGCCTGACTGAAACATGGCTTAAACCTGATGTTTTTACTGTGTTAAATGAGGCCTCACCTCCTGGTTACACTAGTGACCATATTCCCCGTGCATCCCGCAAAGGCGGAGGTGTTGCTAACATTTACAATAGCAAATTTCAATTCACAAAAAAAAAGAAGTTTTCGTCTTTTGAGCTTCTAGTCATGAAACCTATGCAGCTTTCTCAATCACTTTTTATAGCTACTGTTTACAGGCCTCTTGTGCCATATACAGCGTTCCTTATTGAGTTCCCTGAATTCCTATCGGACCTTGTAGTCATAGCAGATAATATTCACATTTTTTGGTGACTTTAATATTCACATGGAAAAGTCCACAGACCCACTCCAAAAGGCTTTCGGAGCCATCATCGACCCAGCCTAAAACCCCAAACATCTTGGCCATGTTCTGTTATAATCTCCACCCGGCACAGCCAGAAGAGGACTGGCCACACCTCATTGCCTTGTTCCTCTCTAGGTTTCTTCCTAGGTTTTGGCCTTTCTAGGGAGTTTTTCCTAGCCAACGTGCCTCAACACCTGCATTGCTTGCTGTTTGGGGTTTTAGGCTGGGTTTCTGTACAGCACGTTGAGATATCAGCTGATGTACGAAGGGCTATATAAATACATTTGATTTGATTTTGATTTGATGAAACTACATCCCATTTTTATTCATTTGAATTCCTCATCTCACTGTTGTGATTGAATTTCTGAATCAATTCCCACTTCTCCTGGTCAGGTAAGGATGATGTTGCAGTGCTAGCAGAGAGAGAGAAGTGCTAGGAGAGAGAGAGCGAATCTCTTTGCCTTAGGCCAGGGGTATTCAACTCCTACCCTACGAGGTCCAGAGCCTGCTGGTTTTCTGTTCTACCTGATAATTGATTGCACACACCTGGTGTCCCAGGTCTAACTCAGTCCCTGATTAGAAGAGAACAATAAAAAATGCAGGGGAACTGGCTTCGAGGTCCAGAGTTGAGTTTGAAGGCCTTCGGCCCTCTCACACATTCTTCGAGCACTCCAGAAAAACAACGAATAAGCATCATTTCATATGCGATACTTATGTATCTACTTTCAGTGTAGAACGGAAATATATTAAGATAATTCAGATGGCTTATTAAGATAGAATCCTTAATGGTGAAACTGCCACGTCCGTTTGCGATATTACAACCATAAATGAAGATACTGCAAACAACTAACACTATTTTTCCCCCTCGGACGTCATTGCCCTCATGATAGAACAGCAGCATATGTACTCCAATTTTACCACAATGTTGGACGTTCTCCACCTCTGCTTTGTCAACAAAACAGAAACAATAACAGCGGCCATGGGGAGGACAGTGGCACTGTTTATCCTACTGTGGATTACATCTTTAAAGGTATCTGTATTCATGAAGTACGCAGTTACAACCTTGTGCAGGGTGCTCAGTCACTGGCATGGCCAGGTCATTCACATTGAATGGTTGGCTCCAGACATGGCAATAATAAGGCCATGAGCCTTACATGAAGTGCACCTCTCTGAGAGCTCTGCACACACACACACACACACACACACACACACACACACACACACACACACACACACACACACACACACACACACACACACACACACACACACACACACACACACACACACACACACACACACACACACACACACACACACACACACACACACACACACACACACACACACACACACACACACACACACACATATACGTACATAGGCACCACAAGAAGCAGGGAGAGGGTGTAGATGTGCCCCATGTGGCGTTATTGGTAGCCCCTCCATGTAAGGAGCCTCATGATAGTCACACAGCTGAAACACAGCATGACAATCTTACTGTAACGATTCACATAGCTGACTATACAGCAGTGCAGGCTGCTGGGGGGAGGATGGTTCATAATAATGGCTGGAACGGAGCGAATGGAATGGCATCAAACCCACGGAAACCTACCTTCCCACGAATTCCACTCCAGCCATTAACACGTGCCCATCCTCCCCAATTACGGTGCCACCAACCTACTGTGCTGTACAGTATGTGGCATCTCCTGATGGCACATAGCGGTAGGTATTATTATTCAACATTCAAAGTGCTGTATTGTACTCTTGTATTAAATGTTCTCAAACATTGTGTTGGTAAGATATGGTAAAAAAGGTTTTATAAAAAAGGTTTAAAAAAAACTGATCTGAAAACCTGATGTGCGTATGAGTCATAAAGGTAAGAGAAGTCCTCTGCAGAGTAATCAATGGGAGAGAAAACCAAGCCTAAACTCCAGACAGACACTGGTTATGTTAAACAAGCAGAGAGAAGGAAGTGGAGCAGAGCTTACATGAGGTATTTTATGTCACATCTGCTGCTTTAGAACCCCGCTCTGAGTAAACACTTCATGTCCCATTGAGAATAACGCCTCCTTTAAAACACACATCAACGTTTTATAGCCAAACTCTAAGGGATACCGTACCAGCAAATTCAAAAAGACATTTCAACATGAAACCATAATGCTACGATATTTTTTACCTAGAAGGGAGGGACAAACTAATTGGTGGGTGAAATTTCCTCTCACTTTGTGTGTCAGCGTTACATTCTATTAGCAGGATATCAGCCAGAGAAGATGGCTACAGTAACTCCATCTCTTAACTGGATAATATCTCTCCTATTCATCCCCACAGCCCATAATGCAGATCATGCAAAACAGAGGGAGACGACAGAAATAAGACCACCATTGCTTAAGTTGTTTGTCTGTTTCTAAATCTATACATTTTTATCACAGTGAATGACAATTATGTAATAGTGGGTATATACTGTTATATCCACTGGAGTGCATGCAATTACTAAGCTGCAATGCCTGCAGTAATATTGTATGGGAAACCCAAATTAGATTCTATAGACAGACTGTGTGTTTAGACTCTGGGTTGGTCAAACACAAATTAAATGGATCTTCCACATATTCAATACCATTTTAATGATAACATGGAGGATGACTTAATAACGATGATTCAGGGTGTGATTAATATGAAAGAATACCGTTTCCTAGTGAAGTGTCTCTTAAATGTGTCACAAATTACACCTTGTTTACATTATAGTGCATTACTTTGACCGGAGCCACATAGGGAATAGGGTGTCATTTGTGTTTTGTCCATTTGTACCATTAATCAACAAGTTATCGTCCCCCTTCGAGGACTACAACTCAGAGTCCCATTAGCCCATCTGAGGGACCAGACAGCAACATCCCAGGGACCAGTACCGGTCCACGAGCCAGGGGTTGAAAAACACTTACACTAGAGAATCTATGCTCTTTTTTCTTTTACTAGCAATATGGATCTTTGCACTCATTCCCATTGTGTGCATTGAGCTTCTATAGTACATGTCAATGAATCAGCATGGAACCAACCTTCCAGTGGGACGTCCGTGTGACCCATGACAAGAGGAACAGTATGGCCACCATCAACTCGGCCACCATCAATATGGCCACCATCAACTCGGCCACCATCAATTTGGCCACCATCAACTCGGCCACCATCAATATGGCCACCATCAATATGGCCACCATCAATATGGCCACCATCAACTCGGCCACCATCAATATGGCCACCATCAACTCGGCCACAATCAATATGGCCACCATCAACTTGGCCACCATCAATATGGCCACCATCAACTCGGCCACCATCAATATGGCCACCATCAACTCGGCCACCATCAATATGGCCACCATCAACTCGGCCACCATCAATATGGCCACCATCAATATGGCCACCATCAATATGGCCACCATCAATATGGCCACCATCAACTCGGCCACCATCAATATGGCCACCATCAATATGGCCACCATCAACTCGGCCACCATCAATATGGCCACCATCAATATGGCCACCATCAATATGGCCACCATCAATATGGCCACCATCAACTCGGCCACCATCAATATGGCCACCATCAACTCGGCCACCATCAATATGGCCACCATCAACTCGGCCACCATCAATATGGCCACCATCAACTCGGCCACCATCAATATGGCCACCATCAACTCGGCCACCATCAATATGGCCACCATCAATATGGCCACCATCAATATGGCCACCATCAATATGGCCACCATCAACTCGGCCACCATCAATATGGCCACCATCAACTCGGCCACCATCAATATGGCCACCATCAACTCGGCCACCATCAATATGGCCACCATCAACTCGGCCACCATCAATATGGCCACCATCAATATGGCCACCATCAACTCGGCCACCATCAATATGGCCACCATCAACTCGGCCACCATCAATATGGCCACCATCAACTCGGCCACCATCAATATGGCCACCATCAATATGGCCACCATCAATATGGCCACCATCAACTCGGCCACCATCAATATGGCCACCATCAACTCGGCCACCATCAATATGGCCACCATCAATATGGCCACCATCAACTCGGCCACCATCAACTCGGCCACCATCAATATGGCCACCATCAACTCGGCCACCATCAACTCGGCCACCATCAATATGGCCACCATCAACTCGGCCACCATCAACTCGGCCACCATCAATATGGCCACCATCAACTCGGCCACCATCAATATGGCCACCATCAATATGGCCACCATCAATATGGCCACCATCAATATGGCCACCATCAATATGGCCACCATCAACTCGGCCACCATCAATATGGCCACCATCAACTCGGCCACCATCAATATGGCCACCATCAACTCGGCCATCATCAATATGGCCACCATCAATATGGCCACCATCAATATGGCCACCATCAATATGGCCACCATCAATATGGCCACCATCAACTCGGCCACCATCAATATGGCCACCATCAATATGGCCACCATCAATATGGCCACCATCAACTCGGCCACCATCAATATGGCCACCATCAACTCGGCCACCATCAATATGGCCACCATCAACTCGGCCACCATCAATATGGCCACCATCAACTCGGCCACCATCAATATGGCCACCATCAACTTCGGCCACCATCAATATGGCCACCATCAACTCGGCCACCATCAATATGGCCACCATCAATATGGCCACCATCAACTCGGCCACCATCAATATGGCCACCATCAACTCGGCCACCATCAATATGGCCACCATCAACTCGGCCACCATCAATATGGCCACCATCAACTCGGCCACCATCAATATGGCCACCATCAATATGGCCACCATCAATATGGCCACCATCAACTCGGCCACCATCAATATGGCCACCATCAATATGGCCACCATCAATATGGCCACCATCAATATGGCCACCATCAACTCGGCCACCATCAATATGGCCACCATCAACTCGGCCACCATCAATATGGCCACCATCAATATGGCCACCATCAATATGGCCACCATCAATATGGCCACCATCAACTCGGCCACCATCAATATGGCCACCATCAACTCGGCCACCATCAATATGGCCACCATCAACTCGGCCACCATCAATATGGCCACCATCAATATGGCCACCATCAATATGGCCACCATCAATATGGCCACCATCAATATGGCCACCACAGCGCTACAGATCTCTATCTGCTGTTAATAGGAAGTCCATGTTTGAACCTGCATGACGGCACATTATTCCTCATTCCCCCATCATCCACTGTAGTGCAAATAAACAGACAGATAGACATGACCAGTATGAGTAGGAATGGAAGAGATTGCCACTGTTAGACTCTCAGCTCAATAAACAGAGCACTGTGTGTTTCAACCGGATACACAGGTCTTCTGTGAGTAATAAACCGTCCAGAGAGAGCAACTAGCAATTTATTAAACAAGTTTGAGAGATGTTTTTTTCATGCGTAGAATAGTAAAGAGATTCTGCTGCAAGTGGCTCTGAGGAGAGTTGAAGCCTGTATGTCAGCTCGAGGAGGGCGTTAGAAACTCCTTCACATCATCTGACACACTGCGTGTGAACCTCTTTGAAGCTCGCCTAGGGCTCTGGAACAGACGGAGCACACTCACCCAATTTTTCTGATGCCTTTGGGCTACTTTGCAAACGCAAATTCGGTTCACAGATCCTATCCACCTGTGATGTTTGGCTTGGCAAAAAAAAATGCTATTATGATCCTATTCATTATGATAATAACAGGAGAACACATTAGGGTGGATTGGAGAGCCTCCGTTGAAACAGCTTCTCAGTCCAGGAGTCAGCGTAATCTGAGTCTGTGCAACAGCCCCATTATGATTATGCAATAACAAACCAAGAGTGATGTGTTTAATTTAAACAGTGTTAGATCGAAGGAGGATGCTAAAGATTGCAGTTGACATGATCCCCTTTAAACCCTGACTGGGAGAAGATGGCTCTTCACTGTGAGGCCTTAGCCAAACACAAAGACACCATTCAATAACACAGGCCCGAAATTGATCCAGAACATTCTTTGACGTGGCATTGTTACTGGCTCCCTTGTATAAGCAGCATATGAAAAGAAGAGGGGAGAAGAGAGAGGGAAGTGAAGGAGAGGAGATGGAGAAGAAAACACTGTTCTCCCTGCTGCTGCCTGATAATTGAAGTGAAGCAGACAGGGAGGATATGTGAGAGTGAGAGTGAGAGGGAGAGAGAGGGAGAGAGAGAGAGAGAGAGAGAGAGAGAGAGAGAGAGAGAGAGAGAGAGAGAGAGAGAGGGAGACAGAGACAGAGAGAGACAGAGAGATACCTCACACTCGTTTTGAGTGCTCTGCCAGTTTCAGCATTCAAAGGTCCCATGCTGCGCACTAGAGCTGAAGGGAGGTAGTGACTTGCTGGTTGAGGAACCATTTGAAATAGGAGCCAGGTATACTGTAGGGGCAACTGCTTTAGCTGTACAATACCCGGTTGGAGGACATGTAGAGGTAAGCTTTGTAGATGCAAGCACATATTGAAACATGCAAAGTGTGAGGAAGGAAAGAGGAGTTTTAGGAAAACCAACTAACTCCTGCTTTCAAAAACCCCCTGTGGTGAGTTCCTTATCTGAAGTGCACAGGGTACATATTTTTCTCCAACTCACTTTTGGCTTTGGTGCGTGTGTGAGTGTGTGTCCTCACTGTGGAAAAACAGTGCATACTGTACTTCAGGAAACAGGTGTGGTCAGTTCAGTGGTACAATACAGTAGTTTGGCTGTGGGCACAGTAACAGGTTGGCCCAGTGTATGTGTCTCAGTGACTGTTGGCAACAGCCCACTGGGCTACAGCAGCACTGACCAGACAAGGCCATGCGGTACTTCAGACAGCCACTCACATAATAGAAACTCAGGGAAGAGCAATGTTATGCCACTAAAGAACTTCACTGAATGTAAATACAGCATATCACAAAAGTCAGTAAATTAACCAAAAACAGATCACACCCAGTGGTTAAATTAAGCCGGAGCTACCAGGATCCGGGCTCATGTATTTTGGGTCAAAGAGAGAGCCAGATAGAGCGAAGCTCCAGCACCTAACCCTAACCTTACAGGTCCAAAGAGGAGTAAGATGGAAAGTAGGATAAAAGTACTAACCCTAACTCTAATCTTGGCATAACCCTAAACCTACCCTTATGTCCTGGTTGAACCCTATCCCTAACCCTTCCAAGTAGCGCTCACGAGCCTTGCTTTGTGAAAGTTTGAACGACTCATAAGAGCAGGAGCCTATCAACTGTTTCTGTAGTGTGAGACAGCTTGATGTACAAGTGCACTCCCTGAACAGGACACTAGGACTAACCCCCCCCCCAAAAAAACCTTAGCCCTCCCTCTCCGTTTCATACGATCCCGCGAGCTGCATCGAGTCGGAGTGGTGTTCCAAAACGTAGTGAATTGAGCTGCAGACTTCATATCGAATGGTTATCAAAACTCCCATGAAGCTCTGTGACCCAAGGCTCTGAATGTTGCTTCAGGAAGATGGCTGATAAAAATACTAGGATGGAAGCAAATGTAAATAATTATACCGAATCATGAGAGAAATGTACAATTAAGAGGGATATGTTAGTTCATGTAGAGACTAACGATTCTGTATATTTCTTGGTCATAATGTTCATTGACAAAAATCGCAATTCAACAAGCGTACTAGATATACCTTTAACTTGCTATGTGCGTTTGACATTTGTATGAACTATAGATTGTGTTGTTTAATGTTTTAGGGACTCCTGAGCAAACCAGCAAACCAGCCTGTCATCTAGAGGATGTAAAGAATCTAGCTGAAGCATTTACTGCAAGTTGAATAAACAATTCTCTAAGCTTGCTGTTCAAGTCCATCACTTGTCATTGTTCTTTGTTGTACGTAGTAGCATAACCTTGGAGATACTTGCCAATGGAGCTAACATAGCAGTAGCTAACGCTTTTCTAACTTATTGTGTAGTGGAGGATAAAACACCTTTATGCTATGGATGTCTGTAGCGTGTACGCTGGGACCCAAGAACAGGGAGTGTGTTTAATAAATAAATGAACATGGAACAAAACAAGAAACACGGGGAGCGTACAGACATGAACACAGGAACAGAAACAGTAACGCCTGCCGTAAGAACCAAAGGGACTGACATATATAGGGAAGGTAAACTTTATACTTACAGGGGTCCTAAAATTGGAAATCAAATAGCTAAATGATCCTTGGTATGACCTTCTTAAAATAATTCCATATGTTAGCTTAGTATAAACTTAGTAGAAACTCGGGCCCTTAGACCTTAAGCAAAGCAAATGGTTCCAGGGTGATCAATTGAGATACTATCAATAAAGACCTACTTTTACTAAAGTAATTCCTCTCCTCACTGTCATAATATTTGCTTTTAGAAACCATTATAGTTCCTAACGTGGGGGTCGGGGAACGTTTTCCTCCACTGTGACAGGTCTGCTGAGGAGGACAGAACAGTTCAGTGCAGGGTGGACAGGAATGGGCATCACATAGAGAAGCTCAGATATAAAGATGTCAGACTGAGAAGGATGGAGGAAGGAGGGATGGGGGGGGGATTGAGGGAGAATGGATGGAGGGAGATAGGGTGGAGGACAGAGGGAGGATGAAGGGAGGGAGGGTGGAGGATGGAAGGAGGGATGGAGGGAGATTGAGGGAGAATGGATGGAGGGAGATAGGGTGGAGGACAGAGGGAGGATGAAGAGAGGGATGATAAACACCCCCATGCATAAGCATCAGTGCTGGGCTGGCTGCAGAGCCTTAATTCTCCTTTCACCCGGGCTATTTGAACCTCCCCAGAGGCAGCAGTTCACACTCCAGTCCCGCTGGAGCTCTGTCAGACTTGAAGTCCAGGACAACACACAGACACATACGCACACACAAATACTGTATGTATACAAACACACACAACTGCATTAAGACCTTCACAGATTGAGGCTATTTGAGGAATCTAGGAAAAAGTTACTCTAGTCCAGCAATTCTCAACTGGTGGGTTGGGTCGTAGAATGTTTTGAATGGGTCACGAGTATCCGAGTAAAATATTATTGGTACATTTACTATCAATATAGCATTAAAAATATTTTTAAAGCTTTCTTTTTGGCAGCAACAACAAATCGCAATGCGACTCAATTTGAGCTATTAGGCAAAACCAGTTGAGAACCACAGCTCTAGTCGATGGACTAATGCATGAAACAGAATTGATCAGGAATTCTGAAAAACCCTCAAAAAAGCGACAGTGAGGTGTACGTCTTGGTGCATAAGTCTTCCATTGTTTGCATGAAGACATCCATTTGACCTAATTAAAAGCTAAGCCCTTCCTGCTTGATGTTGTGCAGCAAACAGGCTGGAAAATAAGGAGTGCTTGTGGATATGCTGTGGTCTGGCAGAGGCTTTAATCCCTCTCCGCATAGAAACACTGAAAGGAGAGAGGCAGGAGCCTGTCTCTGACTTGTATTGACTCATGACACACACACACACACACACACACACACACACACACACACACACACACACACACACACACACACACACACACACACACACACACACACACACACACACACACACACACACACACACACACACACACACACACACACATCCCTACCTACAAGGGCTATTGAAGAACAAATGCAGAGCCCAGTTTGGCATGAATCTAGACTGTATGGTTTTACAGGCTCCACCGGCTCCATCTTTCTGTGCTTTAGTGGCTTTATCCCTGGTAAACAGACATGTCACACAGAGGTTGACATGCTACAAAAACAGCCGATGAGTGAGGGTGGGGGGGTGGGGGGGATACAAAAACAGCCGATGGGTGAGGGTGTTTTTTTTTTTTTTTTTTACAAAAACAGCCGATGGGTGAGGGGGTTACAAAAACAGCCGATGGGTGAGGGGGTTACAAAAACAGCCGATGGGTGAGGGGGTTACAAAAACAGCCGATGGGTGAGGGGGTTACAAAAACAGCCGATGGGTGAGGGTGGAGGGGTGGGGGGGTTTAAGGATAGAGAAGGATGGTGTGTGATTTTTGTGCGAAAGACCAATATTAGCACTGCCTATACCGTTATCTTTACATTAGGTACCCAGTCACTGCCTGTACCCTTATCTTTACATTAGATACATTGTCACTGCCAATACGTTCCTCCATTTCCAAAGAGTTGGAATGGGGGACATACGGTAGAGAACTACTGTACGTAAATAGCAACAGCATCTAAACAGTTCTGATCTGCAGAGACACAAAATAAGTCAAACCGCTTCCAGAATGTAAAATCAAAAGCCTGTGAGAGAATACCACTCTCCTCTCCTCTCCTCTCCTCTCCTCTCCTCTCCTCTCCTCTCCTCTCCTCTCCTCTCCTCTCCTCTCCTCTCCTCTCCTCTCCTCTCTCCTCTCCTCCCTCTCCTCTCCTCTCCTCTCCCTCCTCTCCTCTCCTCTCCTCTCCTCTCCCTCTCCTCTCCTCTCCTCTCCTCTCCTCCCCTTCCCATCTCCTCTCCTCTCCTCTCCTCTCCTCTCCTCTCCTCTCCTCTCCTCTCCTCTCCTCTCTCCCCTCTCCTCCCCCTTCCCATCTCCTCCTCTTCCCATCTCCTCTCCTCTCCTCTCCTCTCCTCTCCTCTCCTCTCCTCAAACAGCACAGAACCAACTTGCATGTCAGCAGCAGGACTCCTGTGAGTATCTGAACACTCTCCACACGATGGGCCGAGTGTAGCTAGCTAGTTGTTACATGCAGAAGGCAGGCAGAAGCTGGAGTCATCCCAGTAGTCACACAGGAGCTCGGCTATTTTAGGAGATCCTCCATCTGAAGCAGCCCGAGGCCTCTTTGTTAATAGATTTGCTTATGAGTAAACACAGCCCCCTCGGATTGGCTCCCCCAGTGCACAGTGTGTGTTAGTGGGCTAAGTTTTTAGTTTTTGTTAGTTTCTCTGTATGGGGAGTGTATTTGTGTGAGAGACTGAGTATGTGTATAGGTGTGTGAGTGGGCCAACAATGTGTTTAACATATACATGTGTATGTGTGTGTAACTTCATGGCCAACCTTCAGTGGCGGTGGTGGAGCTCTGTGTTGGCCAGCCTTCAGTGGCGGTGGTGGAGCTCTGTGTTGGCCAGCCTTCAGTGGCGGTGGTGGAGCTCTGTGTTGGCCAGCCTTCAGTGGCGGTGGTGGAGCTCTGTGTTGGCCAGCCTTCAGTGGCGGTGGTGGAGCTCTGTGTTGGCCAGCCTTCAGTGGCGGTGGTGGAGCTCTGTGTTGGCCAGCCAGTGTCTTATTTTAAAGTTGCTGCTTTTCTTAGAACAGATCATCAGGAACAATGAGAATTGGCGTCTTCTTAGAAAGGAGTGGCTTTTGACTCACTGTGCTCCCACTGAGAGAAGCAGTGTGTATGTGTGTGTGAAGAAGTGTGATATCAGTGGTGTGCTTTGCACAGTATCATAGTGTGTGTGTTTGTGAATCCGATGGATACAGTAGCACTGGTTGAGAGAACAGTGCTGAAGGTCATCTCAGATCTGTGGTAATTAGCACTCTGACTGAGAGCCCAGCGTCTGTCTCAGCCAGCCACAGGACACACACACACACAAACGCATGCACTTACACACACGTAGACACACACACACACACACACACACACACACACACACACACACACACACACACACACACACACACGTCCACCCAGGTGTCTCTTAGATTTGCCTCCACTCTAAAGGATGCTAATCTAGGCTTCTGCTGGCTACGGAAACAACACATGCCTTTCCCACCACTTCTTTCTCGGCATATCCACTTTCAGATCTATATGAACCATAAGAAGTGATATCCCATATTGTTGATCATCCATGGCCCAGAGATGTCTATGATAAGGATCAATAGAGGACAT
The DNA here is from genome assembly GCF_023373465.1 of Oncorhynchus keta. Taxonomy (NCBI): domain Eukaryota; kingdom Metazoa; phylum Chordata; class Actinopteri; order Salmoniformes; family Salmonidae; genus Oncorhynchus; species Oncorhynchus keta. The sequence goes on from NC_068428.1 coordinate 19,738,544, forward strand.
CTGCTCTGGTGATGAGCAGAACATTTTTGAAGTGGTTCTGTTGGAATGGCGTCACTACTGTCAAACAGTAGATACACTCCCTACGAGTCAGACAGTTCTATACAGGGATCCCTGGAGAGTCAAAAACCTAGACAGCCCTGTTCTGCCTATTCTGCCATTAATTCAGCTGCAAATATGAACAACAACAGTTACAATGTTAACATTACTAAGGGAGCCTCCACAGTGGCGCAGCGGTCTAAGGCGATGCTTTTCAGTGTTTGAGACGTCACTACAGATCCGGGTTCAATCCCGAGCCGTGTCACAGCCGGCCGCGACCTGGAGACCCATGAGGCGGCGCACAATTGGCCCAGCATTGTTAGGGGAGGGTTTGGGATGTCCTTGTCCCATCGCGCTCTAGTGACTCCCTGTTACTGCCGGGTGCATGCACTCTGACTTCGGTTGCCAGCTGTATTATGGTTCCTCCGACAAATTTGTGCGGCTGGCTTCCGGGTGAAGCAGGCAGTGTGTCAAGAAGCAGTGCGGCTTGGTGGGGTCTTGACCTTCTCCTGAATCCGTACGGGAGTTGGGACAAGACTGTGACGACCAAATGGGGAGAAATAGGGGGAAATAAAAATACATTACTAAGGGAAGTAAAATAGGCCATAAAACGTCTGTCACGGCCAGTAAACTACTCAGGTGCCTCGGAACATACAGCAAAGTTACATACGTTCTAGTTGACCATATCCATGTCAACTCAAAAAGTACACTGACAAGACAGCATTTCAATTGATTCAGGTCACAATGGAAAAGGACCTTACATCCCAACAGGGGGGCACATGTCTACATTGATACAAATTCAATTCAGAGTCCATTGAAGGAAATACAAATAAATCATGATGATAAAATATGCTCAGTAAAGTGGGCCACATGGCCAGCTTCATTGTTTGCCTGTTGTGCTGCTCCGAGGTTGAAGGAATTGCTGCGCCGTAGACATCTATTCCCGTCAGGTTGGTGTAGCAGCTCATAACTCTGCAGTGGTACACTGAGCACAATGAGAGATGCAGTGGAATGTTCTAGATAGCAGTTTGCTCTCTGTAGGTGATGGGAAGTAAATTGAGACGTTCATAGGCTGTTGATTCATAGGCTGTTGTTTTAATCTGATGCCATCAAATGCTCAAAGATGGACACTCCTACTGGCTGCTTTGAGTGTTGTATTGTTGTCTCTACCTTTCTTGCCCTTTGTGCTGTTGTCTGTGCCCAATAGTGTTTGTACCCTGTTTTGCGCTGCTACCATGGTGTGCAGCTGCTATGTTGTATTGCTACCATGTTGTTGTCATGTTGTGTTGCGACCATGCTGTGTTGTCATGTGTTGCTGCCATGCTATGTTGTTGTCTTAGGTCTCTCTTTATGTATTGTTGTGTTGCCTCTCGTCGTGATGTGTGTTTTGTCCTATATTTTTATTGAATTGATTTTTATTTCTAATCCCAGTCTTTTGCCTTTTAGTAGGCTGTCAATGTAAATAAAATAATAATAATAATAATTTTAAAAAAAATGTCTGGTTGGGCTATAGTTATTTCTACTCTGGTCTAGGTCATGACAACAATAATGTGTGTAAATAATCACCTTATATTCTTATAGAGGTGTCTCCTTTTTGGGTTCATGAAATGCTCAACCTACATAGATGCACCAATGTGGTTCAGTATATATGAATGACCTCTGTGTCTATGCCACATCTAATAGGCAGACAGTGAGAGCCTTGTGCCATTGGACAGGTACCTTACAGTATATTTGAGTGTCCGCTTCACCACTGACTGATAGGCTGTACACCACTGTGTGTTTGAGGAAACCACTTAGAGACAGGCCTGGATGGTGTCACAGACAGACCAGACACTCATTCTGCTCATTAATGGAGAGAGAGACTGCTCTTTAACTTTACCCAGTCTGGCTACAGCTCAGAAGACTTCATCATTACTGCTGGAAGAAACTACTGTATAGCTGAGAGTATAGGAGAGAAAAACATTTTGGTCATTTAGCTAATCCTGAACACTAAGCCAGAAAGTGTTGTAAAGTGATTAATGATAAGCCTCCCAACCGGTTCATATTATTTCCTAATTAATCCATCTTTTATGTCTCTGCATCCGGACTCTGTAGGCTCTTTTACTAGAAGGAAAAATGATGTTACTGGAATGCTAAGTCTCAGAACATTCAGAGGTTAATTAAAAGCACCAGGAAGAGTCTTAGCTGCATATTAATGTAGTCTTTGGTGTGATGATGATAATTTAAAGAGGCAACGAGACAATTACTTGTCATTATGGGATGACTCTTGTCTGACAGGTTTTCTATGTGATTTATTTTACAGCCTTCCTTAAAACTAACAGTGGTTATTACTGTATAACTTTCTGACAAGATGACTGCTGAAACTCTTGAAGATGTCAGGTTTACCCAAATAGCAAACAATATGTCTGATTCCTGCTGATTTATATGCCTTTTAGTCAGATTTCAGTTTTGATCTAAGGCCAGGAGTTATGTTAGCATTTAAACGATTCTGCTATTTAAACTCCTTCTGAGAATGACAGCGTTATTACATTGTTATGGACTACCATTTACTGTGTATCACATCCCATGTAAACCAAAGCCAGTGGAGTGGACAGTACGAGACAGTTTCTGACCTGGACCGGGGGAGATACTGTACAGGGTGTCACATGTGTTCAGATCCAGGGTTAGAGGGAGTGGAAGGAACAGGCAGGTGAAATTCTCTCTCCCAGGGGCTGCTGGGTAATGCGAGCTGACAGGATGGGCATCTAAAACAGCCAGGACAGGTTGTCCGTCTGCTGCAGCAGGGGGCACAACCACACACGTCAAGCCCCATAATGCTCAGCAACAGTCTCCCATCCAAGGATATTACAGGAGAGGACAGTAACACACATCGCGGGAAACGCAATGGAAGCAGGAAAGTGTAGAATTCTCTTCACCAGGAAGATAGCATTTGGTTGGCTTTAGACTTTAGGGGGTATTTTCAGGTCAGTCTGGCTGTGTTGGTAGAAAACTGAAATCCAGACGTGATGAGGATTTAGAGAAAAGCTGTGATCTGGAATCTGTCACTGCTGCGGGAGGAGGTGAGACATTACTGAGTAACCAGACATGACATCATTACATCCCAGTCACCTGATCACTCTAAAATGAATATATCAAAATTAGATGTCCTGTACAGAGCCTCTTAACACACATAGCTGATCTACTGTACGAAACAGAAGCATCTCTTTCAGTGGGTAAGAGGTGTCTTCTGAGTGGGGCCGCGGAAGCAGGTTAAGAGAATTTCAGTTTGAGTGCCAGAGCCGTTTGACATGAGCTGAATGTCATTTCACGGCTTTAAGTGAGGAGCGTCAGATGCTGGCAAGGGGAGCAGAGAAGGAGGTGAGGTAGAAGAGAGGGATGCAAGGGAGAAGAGAGGAACGGCGAGGGGAACGGCAGTCTGAGCGCAGTTTAATTAAGAGGCATGTGGTAGTGATCAGGTGCCCCATGGGAAGACAGGCTGTCACCGATCTGTCACCGCCCGCAACATTGGGCACAGCTCTGACATACTGACATGGGCAAAGTGCTCAAACACACACATAAAAGCATGCATGAGAATTTCAGTCTGAGTGCCAGAGCCGTTTGACATGAGCTGAATGTCATTTCACGGCTTTAAGTGAGGAGGTATTTTCTAGGTCCCAAGAAACAAAGAGATCTTCTGTTAGTTCTAGGTCTGTAGAAACAAAGAGATCTTCTGTTAGTTCTAGGTCTGTAGAAACAAAGAGATCCTCTGTTAGTTCTAGGTCTGTAGAAACAAAGAGATCTTCTGTTAGTTCTAGGTCTGTAGAAACAAAGAGATCTTCTGTTAGTTCTAGGTCTGTAGAAACAAAGAGATCTTCTGTTAGTTCTAGGTCTGTAGAAACAAAGAGATCTTCTGTTAGTTCTAGGTCTGTAGAAACAAAGAGATCTTATGTTAGTTCTAGGTCTGTAGAAACAAAGAGATCCTCTGTTAGTTCTAGGTCTGTAGAAACAAAGAGATCTTCTGTTAGTTCTAGGTCTGTAGAAACAAAGAGATCCTCTGACAATTAATCTTGATGGTTGTACAGTTGTATCAAATAAAACTGTGAAGGACCTCTGCGTTACTCTGGACCCTGATGTCTCTTTTGACGAACATATCAAGACTGTTTCAAGGACAGCTTTTTTCCATCTACACAACATTGCAAAAATCTGAAACTTTCTGTCCAAAAATGATGCAGAAAAATGTATCCAAGCTTTTGTTACTTCTAGATTAGACTACTGCAATGCTCTACTTTCCGGCCACCCGGATAAAGCACTAAATTAACTTCAGTTAGTGCTAAACACGGCTGCTAGAATCTTGACTAGAACCAAAACATTTTATCATATTACTCCAGTGCTAGACTCTCTACACTGGCTTCCTGTTAAGGCTAGGGCTGATTTCAAGGTTTTACTGCTAACCTACAAAGCATTACATGGCTTGCTCCTACCCATCTCTCTAATTTGGTCCTGCCGTACATACCTACACGTACACTACGGTCACAAGACGGAGGCCTCCTAATTGTCCCTAGAATTTCTAAGCAAACAGCTGGAGGCAGGACTTTCTCCTATAGAGCTCAATTTTTATGGAATGGTCTGCCTATCCATGTGAGAGATGCAGACTCGGTCTTGACCTTTAAGTCTATTAACGACTCGTCTCTTCAGTATGTCCTATGATTGAGTGTAGTCTGGCCCAGAGGTGTGAAGGTGAACTGAAAGGCACTGGAGCAACAAACCGCCCTTGCTGCCTCTGCCTGGCCGGTTCCCCTCTCTCCACTGGGATTCTCTGGCTCTAACCCTATTACAGGGGCTGAGTCACTGGCTTTACTGATGCTCTTCCATGTCGTCCCTAGGAGGGGTGCGTCACTTGAGTGGGTTGAGTTACTGATGTGATCTTCCTGTCCAGGTTGGCTCCCCGCTCTGGTTCGTGCCTTGGGGGAGATCTTCGTGGGCTATACTCGGCCTTGTCTCAGGGTAGTAAGTTGGTGGTTTGAAGACATCCTTCCAGTGGTGTGGGGGCTGTGTTTTGGCAAAGTGCGTGGTGTTATATCCTGCCTGGTTGGGTCCTGTTCTGGGGTATAGCCGGATGGGGCCACAGTGTCTCCCAACCCTCCTGCCTCAGCCTCCAGTATTTATGCTGCAATAGTTTGTGTCGGTTGGCTAGGGTCAGTCTGTTATATCTGGAGTATTTATCCTGTCTCATCTGGTGTCCTGTGTGAATTTAAGTATGCTCCCTCTAACTCTCTCTCTCTCTTTCTCTCTTCTTTCAGAAGACCTGAGCCCTAGGACCATGCCTCAGGACTACCTGGCCTAATGACACCTTGCTGTCCCCAGTCTACATGTTCGTGCTGATGCTCCAGTTTCAACTGGAACCCTGACCTGTTCACCGGACGTGCTACCTGTCCCGGACCTGATGTTTTCAACTCTCTCTCTCTCTCTACCGCACCTGTTGTCTCTAACTCTGAATGATCGGCTATGAAAAGCCAACTGACATTTACTCTTGAGGTGCTGACCTGTTGCACCCTCTACAACCACTGTGATTATTATTATTTGACCCGGCTTGGCATCTGTGAACGTTTGAACATCTTGGCCATGTTCTGTTATAAGAAGAGGACTGGCCACCCAGAAGAGGACTGGCCACCCCTCAGAGCCTGGTTCCTCTCTAGGTTTGTCCCTAGGGTCCGGACGTTTTTCCTAGCCACCGTGCTTCTACATCAGCATTGCTTGCTGTTTGGGGTTTTAGGCTGGGTTTCTGTATAGCGCTTTCTGACATCAGCTGATGTAAAAAAAAAAGGCTTTATAAATACATTTGATTGATGAAAGCACATATGCGCGCAAACCCACTATGCACATGAAAGCATGTTCGCAAGCCAGCAAGCACACACACGTGCACGCAGAGTTGTATAATCACACAGGTGAGGAGGACCAATGACATCAGCAGGAATCACAGCTTCTCTTGCTCTTCACACAAATCATCACAGAGAAGACAGACGGATTCTACATCTCTGTGACCACGTTAAGGAACTGATACAGATGCCAGACAGGTGGGCAGGATACAGCAGGAGACGGGAGACGTGGTAGTAGGGCAAAGTGAAGTAAGAACACTGCAGAATCTGACAGTGTTACTGTGCAGTGATGGCCTCATATCCACATCAGATATGGTTACCAGGATACAACTAGTCTCTCATGACAGATTTGGTTCCGGGTGATGAGATTAACAAACAACAAATGAATGTGTGCTCACAGTGAATAGGTTATAGCGAACATAGTTGACTGTAATAGAGAGATCTTTGGGGAAATTGATTCTTTCTGCAGTTCTTTAGATCACCACATCATTTCTTCCCCCTGACAGTTATAGTCCTCCAGCCATTTCAAAACCAAACATCATGACAGGAAAATCATTTCAGGAAAAGAGAGGAAAAAAAGAGACACACCGTTTAAAATAGTCATACTTTATTTCATAAACAATTATCTAAATGAATCCTGGATTGACGCATACAGAGTTTAAGACTGTGCTCTTACATCATATAACAAGACAGGCATTCCTTTCTAAACCTTGCTAAAGGTTGATGAAATACTTCTGAGAAAAGATACATATGACCTATGCAGCTAACTGACAGCATGGGTATAATAAATTCTCTGACAGACAATACAATGAAAAAGCATTGCCAAAGGCTTTGAAGTCCATAGTTGTTTTCAGACAGTGATTAGTTATTGCCAGCATCTGGTAATGGCAGTGGGACCACAGTTAGAACCTATATACTAGACATCTTGCAGTGGAGGCAGATATTCAATTCACTTATATTTATGATGACATTTTTGGGGGATAAAGTATGAAGGGTAGCAGTTAACAATTACATTTAAATTACAATGAATAAATTAAGTAAATCAGTCCAACATTTGGTACATTATGGAAAAAGTGGCAAAAAGAGTCACGTTTTCTCCCCATTTAAAAGAGGGTTTATTAAATCTTTATATACCGGAAGACCTTGACCCATTTGGGTAGACTACAGAGTATTTAAACATAACGAAACATTCTAAACATTGTACAAAAAATAAAATACAAAGAATTGTTGCTTTTCTAGTTATCCGAAAAAAAAGCTTTAATCTCTCCACCAAATAGCGTCACTAAACTACAGAGAATCCCACAATATTCCATTTGTATATAATGCTTTGTCAACCATATTTCATTTTGAATTGCTTTTGTTAAGAATACACAAAGTACACACACACATCACAAAAGCCATTCACATAGTCATGTAATGTTGTATGTTGCAAGGATGTTCACCTTGTCCCTGTACAGGATGTTCACCTTGTCCCTATACAGGATGTTCACCTTGTCCCTGTACAGGATGTTCACCTTGTCCCTATACAGGATGTTCACCTTGTCCCTGTACAGGATGTTCACCTTGTCCCTATACAGGATGTTCACCTTGTCCCTGTACAGGATGTTCACGTTGTCCCTGTACAGGATGTTCACCTTGTCCCTATACAGGATGTTCACCTTGTCCCTGTACAGGATGTTCACCTTGTCCCTATACAGGATGTTCACCTTGTCCCTGTACAGGATGTTCACCTTGTCCCTGTACAGGATGTTCACCTTGTCCCTATACAGGATGTTCACCTTGTCCCTATACAGGATGTTCACCTTGTCCCTATACAGGATGTTCACCTTGTCCCTGTACAGGATGTTCACCTTGTCCCTGTACAGGATGTTCACCTTGTCCCTGTACAGGATGTTCACCTTGTCCCTGTACAGGATGTTCACCTTGTCCCTGTACAGGATGTTCACCTTGTCCCTGTACAGGATGTTCACCTTGTCCCTGTACAGGATGTTCACCTTGTCCCTGTACAGGATGTTCACCTTGTCCCTGTACAGGATGTTCACCTTGTCCCTGTACAGGATGTTCACCTTGTCCCTGTACAGGATGTTCACCTTGTCCCTGTACAGGATGTTCACCTTGTCCCTGTACAGGATGTTCACCTTGTCCCTGTACAGGATGTTCACCTTGTCCCTGTACAGGATGTTCACCTTGTCCCTGTACAGGATGTTCACCTTGTCCCTGTACAGGATGTTCACCCTGTCCCTGTACAGGATGTTCACCTTGTCCCTGTACAGGATGTTCACCTTGTCCCTGTACAGGATGTTCACCTTGTCCCTGTACAGGATGTTCACCTTGTCCCTGTACAGGATGTTCACCTTGTCCCTGTACAGGATGTTCACCTTGTCCCTGTACAGGATGTTCACAGGATGTTCACCTTGTCCCTGTACAGGATGTTCACCTTGTCCCTGTACAGGATGTTCACCCTGTCCCTGTACAGGATGTTCACCTTGTCCCTGTACAGGATGTTCACCTTGTCCCTGTACAGGATGTTCACCTTGTCCCTGTACAGGATGTTCACCTTGTCCCTGTACAGGATGTTCACCTTGTCCCTGTACAGGATGTTCACCTTGTCTCTGTGCAGGATGTGTCATCTCCCCTTCCCAACAGTAAAGAAAAAGCTACTGTCAGTGAGACTCTAAGGGCAGATGGTTGAAGAAGAAGACATGTTTGTCCCACTGACAACCACAACTGTGCTGTGTACAACTGTGCTGTGTCTGAGACAAACTGTGCAAAATCATGTAAAATATACTGTGTCTGTAAAAAATTGTACAGGTTCAGGACTTTTGTGAAACATAATTGCACAGTTGAAAAATACATGGCAAATAGAAATCAAAACTGGATTCTCTTCAGAGAATCCAAATGAGCTTCAATGCCATACAGCACTCCTTCCGTGGCCTCCAACTGCTCTTAAACGCGAGTAAAACCAAATGCATGCTTTTCAACCGATCGCTGCCTGCACCCGCATGCCCGACTAGCATCACCACCCTGGATGGTTCCGACCTTGAATATGTGGACATCTATAAGTACCTAGGTGTCTGGCTAGACTGCAAACTCTCCTTCCAGACTCACATCAATCTCGATCTCCAATCGAAAATCAAATCAAGAGTCGGCTTTCTATTCCGCAACAAAGCCTCCTTCACTCACGCTGCCAAGCTTACCCTAGTAAAACTGAATATCCTACCGATCCTCGACTTCGGCGATGTCATCTACAAAATGGCTTCCAACACTCTACTCAGCAAACTGGATGCAGTCTATCACAGTGCCATCCGTTTTGTCACTAAAGCACCTTATACCACCCACCACTGCGACTTGTATGCTCTAGTCGGCTGGCCCTCACTACATATTCGTCGCCAGACCCACTGGCTCCAGGTCATCTACAAGTCCATGCTAGGTAAAGCTCCGCCTTATCTCAGTTCACTGGTCACAATGGCAACTCCCATCCGTAGCACGCGCTCCAGCAGGTGTATCTCACTGATCATCCCTAAAGCCAACACCTCATTTGGCCGCCTTTCGTTCCAGTACTCTGCTGCCTGTGACTGGAACGAATTGCAAAAATCGCTGAAGTTGGAGACTTTTATCTCCCTCACCAACTTCAAACATCAGCTATCCGAGCAGCTAACCGATCGCTGCAGCTGTACATAGTCTATAGGTAAATAGCCCAACCATTTTCACCTACCTCATTCCCATACTGTTTTTATACTGTTTTTTATTTATTTACCTTTCTGCTCTTTTGCACACCAATATCTCCACCTGTACATGACCATCTGATCATTTATCACTCCAGTGTTAATCTGCAAAATTGTATTATTCGCCTACCTCCTCATGCCTTTTGCACACATTGTATATAGACTGCCCATTTTTTCTACTGTGTTATTGACTTGTTAATTGTTTACTCCATGTGCAACTCTGTGTTGTCTGTTCACACTACTATGCTTTATCTTGGCCAGGTCGCAGTTGCAAATGAGAACTTGTTCTCAACTAGCCTACCTGGTTAAATAAAGGTGAAATAAAAAAATAAAATAAAAGAGATAGATGGGAGGGGTTGAGTATGTAGAAGCTGGAAGTAAAAGCCTAAGTGTTGTTGTTCATCAGTTTACTCCAATTAGGGGAGGAATGGTAGGGTTAGGGGAAAATAATAAAGGAATACAAATAAAAAATACATGCATTACCGTTCAAAGGTTTGGGGTCACTTTGAAATGTCTTTGTTTTTGAAAGAAAAGCACATTTTTTTAACATTAAAATAACAGAATTGATCAGAAATACAGTGTAGACATTGTTATTTTTTTATGGAATATCTACAGAGGCGTACAGAGGCCCATTATCAGCAACCAACACTCCTGTGTTCCAATGGCACGTTGTGTTAGCTACTCCAAGTTTATCATTTTAAAAGGGTAATTGATCAGTTGAAAACACTTTTGCAATTATGTTAGCACAGCTAAAAACTGTTGTCCTGATTAAAGAAGCAATAAAACTGGCCTTCTTTAGACGAGTCGAGTATCTGGAGCGTCAGCATTTGTGGGTTCGATTACAGACTCAAACTGTCCAGAAACAAAACACTTTCTTCTGAAACTCGTCAGTCTATTCTTGTTCTGAGAAATGAAGGCTATTCCATGTGAGAAATTGCCAAGAAACTGAAGCTCTTGTACAACGCGGTGTACTACTCCCTTCATAGACCTGTGCCAACTGGCTCTAACCAGAATAGAAAGAGGAGTAGGAGGCCCCGGTGCACAACTGAGCAAGAGGTACATTAGAGGGTCTAGTTTGAGAAACAGACACCTCACAAGTCCTCAACTGGCAGCTTCATTAAATAGTAACCGCAAAACACCAGTCTCAACATCAACAGTGAAGAGACGACTCCGGGATGCTGCAAAGAAAAAGCCATATCTCAGACTGGCCAATAAAAATAAAAGATTAAGATGGGCAAAAGAACACAGACACTGGACAGAGATATAGCTTTTTCTTTGCAACTCTGCCTAGAAGGCCAGGATCTTGGAGTCGCTTCTTCACTATTGACGTTGAGACTGGTGTTTTGAGTGTACTATCTAATGAATATTTTTACTATTTTCTACACTGTAGAATAATAGTGAAGACATCAAAACTATGAAATAAAACATATGGAATCATGCAATAACCATAAAAGTTTTAAACAAATCAAAATATATTTTCTATTTTAGATTCTTCAAAGTAGCCACCCTGCCTTGATGACAGCTTTGCACACTCTTGGCATTCTCTCAACCAGCTTCACCTGGAATGCTTTCTTGAAGAAGTTCCCACATATGCTGAGCACCTGTTGCTTTTCCTTCACTCTGCGGTCCAACTCATCCGAAACCATCTTAATTGGGTTGAGGTGGGGTGATTGTGGAACCCAGGTCATCTGATGCAGCACTCAATCACTCTCCTTCTTGGTCAAATAGCCCTTACACAGCCTGAAGGTGTGTTGGGTCATTGTCCTGTTGAAAAGCAAATGATAGTCCCACTAAGTGCAAACCAGATGGGATTGCGTATTGCTGCAGAATGCTATGGTAGCCATGCTGGTTAAGTGTGCCTTGAATTCTAAACAACTCATGTTTATTTGTTTACCTGATACTAGGTGTCATCAGCAAAGCACCCACACACCATCACACCTCCTCCATGCTTCACGGTGGGAACCACACATGTGGACATCATCCGTTCACCTACTCTGCGTTTCACAAAGACACGGCGGTTGGAACCAAAAATCTCAAATTTGGGCTCATCAGACCAAAGGACAGATTTCCACTGGTCTAATGTCCATTGCTCATGTTTCTTGGCCCAAGCAAGTCTATTTTGTTATTGGTGTCCTTTAGTAGTGGTTTCTTTGCAGCAATTCGACCATGAAGGCCAAATTCACGCAGTCTGCTCTGAACAGTTGATGTTGAGATGTGTCTGTTACTTGAACTCTTTGAAGCATTTATTTGGGCTGCAATCTGAGGCTGTTAACTCGAATGAACGTATCCTCTGCAGCAGAGGTAACTCTTCCTTTCCTCTGGCGGTCCTCACGAGAGCCAGTTTCATTATAGCACTTGATGGTTTTTGCGACTGCACTTCAAGAAACTTTCAAAGTTATTGAAATTTTCCATATTGACTGACCTTAGCAATGATGGACTGTCATTTCTCTTTGCTTATTTTAGCTGTTCTTGCCATAATATGGACTTGGTCTTTTACCAAATAGGGCTATATTCTGTATACCACCCTTACCTTGTCACAGCACAATTGATTGTCTCACATGCATTAAGAAGGAAAGAAATTCCACAAATTAAATTTTAACAAGGCACACCTGTTAATTGAAATACATTCCAGATGACTACCTCATGAAGCTGGTTGAGAGAATGTCAAGAGTGTGCAAATTTGTCATCAAGGCAAAGGGTAGCTATTTTGATGAACACTTTTTTGTTTACTACATGACTCTATGTGTTATTTCATAGTTTTGATGTCTTCACTATTATGATACAATGTAGAACATTGTACAAATAAATAAATACCCTTGAATGAGTAGGTGTGTCCCAGCGTTTGACTGGAACTGTATAAATATTAACCCCCAAAAATACATATTATCCCCCAAAAATATATGAGATATTGGCAACGACGCAGACAATTACATTGATTAAAGCCACAATCTATCTGCAATATTAAAGCGGATCCACCCCCTAAAAACAAAAACAAAAACACTACTGTGTCCTACTATGGTAGTGGTGGTGCTACTGTACTTCTCCAGGACAGGCTGTGAGTACAAACATTGGCCAGGGAGTGACAGACAAAAGTAGATATGGTGGTCGCTGTGACTCATCATGGGCTGTTGACCTACAGAGCACTGTAAACAATACTGTAAGGTCTCGTTACATGAGGAGACGACTGGGACTGGTGCTGAAACCCTTCCTTTCCCCCCAGACCAGACCAGCACAGCCCAGACTCAACAACTGTCCTTCTTCTAATGAAACAGAAAAGCTGTGACACAAAGTGCTCTTTTTTGCTCCAAAGTTGTTGTTTGCGCTAGCTAACTCATATTCCAGAAATCAGTCTCTGATATCCGGAGGATGGCTCAAATACAGAGAGTTCTGCTGTTATGAGGTTACCAAGGAGTAGACCATACTGGAAGACAAGAGAGGAGGAAAAACACAAGATAACAAATCAATGACTGAGACTACATGATTGGACCAAACAGAAAAAAACCAACAACAACTACAAACAACATTGACAAAAACTATTCGATTATATACTGGTCCACTGGAATTAATACGCATTCAAGAAAGGAGCATTCAAGCGTTGTGTTAAAGATTTTAAGAAACGTCTGATAAATCCATGCTTGGTTTAGTAGTGGTTGATGTGTTCAGGCTGGGTGTCTGGGTGGCTGCCAGATTCACTGAGACTTTGTTTGTGTTTGTTTATTTGAAGTTGCAATTAAAATAGCTCTTTAACGTTGTGCATATGGGCTTTTCAACTAGAAAGGATAAACATTTTGCCCGTTTAAAACACAAGCAACTAAAATAAGCAAGAAATATATGTCAGGCTGCGGTAAAGTTCTGCTTGAGTAATCTTATCAATAAATCAAACGTAAATATGAAATATTTATTTGACGAACTGGCCTCGAAATAAGAGGTGGGGCGACTGTATGTCCTAGCACACACAACACTTCTCAGGAAATACACAATCTGATGGTTTATTCAAATGAGGACAGTTTTGTTCTTTACAAACCATCATTCATGTTAGCATAACAACATCTTGTGAACTGGTCAGACGAGCGTAGGTTTCCAAGAGGCCAACACCTAACATTTGTTCTTAGCACCAGGTAAACGAATAAACATCTTTGAAAATTAGATAGCCTCCTAGCTAACTCTACTACAACAGCACATTTAGTGCTTAAACTAAGCATGATCACCTAGCTACTCCAAAATGGAGACATTTGCATGAATCCTGCTATCTTCTGGCATGTGCGGCACTAATCCCTGCTGTGGTGAAGCCTGAACTCTTTGTCAGTCTGGGTTATCAATATCCATGTTTCCTAATGTAATGGAGGCACAATAAGTATGGTGGCCTGGAGGTGTCTTACACCCAGTGTTAGGAGAACCAGAGGCAGATTAGGCAGATGATGTCTCTCTAACAGCCAATCACCTCTCAGAGCTGTAGCTAGATGAATTAGTAGTCTTAGCCCAAAGCTACTTCTCCTCACCACGGCATCTACTTATTGAACCTCATCACAAGATCACTGTTCCTAATCTACTGTAAAAACATCTCCATTATTACTCAGCTGTTAGGTGAAAAAAGACTGGTTTAGTCCCCTGGTCATTTGATGAATACCAAACCTAGTATCCAAACAGTGAGACAGCAAGCTGAACAACTGCTGAGGAGATGTGTGGAACAGGCACTCTCTAGCTATTGGATCTCCCACTTGCGGGTACTGTTAAACACCTTCAGTGTAACAAGCCCTGTACTTGGAATGTTGGCGAGAGTTACTATAACTGCACTAATATTCCATTGCCGTTAGATATTACATTACAGTATGAGATGTGAATTAGATCACATTTACTCTCCAGACTGTTCATCATGGTAGAGGGGACAGACATGCTACATATGTCCTTGCTGTCAGCTAGTCATCTGTCTGAATGTCATTGAGGTTGTTTTAATTCACCCAGTAGTTTGGCTTCCATAGGCGAATACAGCATATTCCTCAGTGAGCTAATAAACTTGTATATTGAGCTCGGCTTCCTTATCAAAGCAACATAGTAATTTCTTGTTCCCTTATATTTAAACGGATGTTGGGCTAATGAGCCGAGGCCAACCTGGCCATTGTAATTGAGAGGGTTATGCCTCCAGAGTCTTTGATTTCCCATCAATCTGTGAGTGGGAGAGCATTATGCAGCTGATGCTCGATAGTTTCAGGCAGTGTGTGTGTGTGTGTGTGTGTGTGCGTGCGTGCGTGCGTGTGCACGTGTGTGTGTGTGTGAGTGTGTGCCTCTGCATTTGTTTGTAAGTGTGTATGTATGTAAGGAAAGGTTTAGAGATCATGCCAAAGACAAGTGGAGATGTGAGAGAGAGCGGGTAGGCTTTGGAGCAGTATTACAGTAGTAGACAAAGAGGGAAACATTCATATACAGTAACGTAACATAACATCTCTAGCAGTGATTAAACATTAGGAAAAATCACACATCTCATCAAGGTTAAACAATGGAGGACTCCATATTATTATATTGCTATGTTATATTCCATATTAGACTCCACTAGAGTGACCGTCTCCCCTGTGACAAACACCAGCAGGTCAGGGGAGCGGGAGTAATGTAGGTCAGAGGTTAGGGGTTAAAGATGATCTCCCTCAGGAGGCTCATTCTCCAGGCAAGGTTGTGCATCAGTGCTACAGTATCGCTGAGGGGGGAGAAAGAGAGAGAGAAAGAGTGTGTGCAGGGGTCAGTGGGTCAGTGAGGGGGTCAGAATCACAAGGTGACAAACCCACTGAAGAGAGACTCACTAGTAGAAGGCCAGCGGAGCACCAAATGGCAGGTCAGGTCCAGTACACGCTACAGCCGAGGGGAAGAGAGTCAAATGACCACATTCACCACTTCCGACTGGTCAATTACAAATTCACTGTGCCTCTGGTGAGATGTTACTACTACCTGGGGCTGTAGGGTCAATTCCATTTAGATTTGGTCAATATACGTGACTGTTTAAAAGTTTTAGTTCAGGAATTGAAAATGTCCCAACCAGAACCTGAATTGGCTAAACTGAAAAGACAATTTACCCCTGCCCTTAGGGCTGCAGGGCCAATACATTGTGACTGGAGGATATACTATGTAATGGCTATGTAAACATCAACAAGAACTGAGCCTCCTAGATACCTGTGAAAAAGAACAGGTATCTAGGAGGCTCACTGCTGGCTGCATAGCATACTGAAAGGACACAATGTCCTTGTGAATTCAGATGCTGGTTGAGGCCCAGTAGAAATCTACACTTGGGATCTTTAAACTTTAAACAGCCAATACAGCATGTATACATGTCTGAAAAGCATGTAACAGCCCTGAAAAGGAGTAACAACTATACTGTAGTTAGTCACTTTGAGGTGAAAGATGATCGTTGTCTGCATCTTAACACCTTACCAAAAAACACAGTGGAAAGTGCCTTCGTCACTCACCAGTAGAGATAGTAGAAGAAGGAGAGGACGAAGAAGGACATCTTGCACCAGGCCTCTTTTTGGCAGAACTTGAGCGTGTCCCCATTCATGACCGAGGCTGGGTCGTAGAGGAGCTCCTTAGTGTCTGTGGGGCTGTGGAAGTACCTACCGAATAGGGACACGACACACGAGGGGTAGTTGACCCGTAGAGACAGAAGGGAAGATGAAAGGAAGAATGGAGAGATGGAGGATGAGTAGGGGGGACACCCTCTTTCCATGAAACATCTGACTGTTCATGATTAGTATGATTATGTTGTGCATGACTACAGGTAGTAGTAGTAGTTGTAATGCATGGTTTATAAACATAGGTCCATGTATTTACTTATGTAAATAGATACATGAACAGATGGTTTATAATGATTTACCAATAGTTTGCTAATGGGCAACAAACTATTCAATAATGGTTTATAAGTCATTTGTACTATAGACAGACTTAAAGAAATGATGACTGGGTTTTTGAAATTCATGTGGAACAAGATTGCTACAGTATAAATGAGAATGTGCGTGAGAATGTGTTTTCAGTCAGCTTAATGTACCTGGTAAAATAAAGGTTAGTCAATAATAAACATTACAGAATCCCAACCATTCTGCCCATTCCATTAACACATCTGTACCTCTCCCATCGGGGGGGCTGTCTGTAACCTCAGCTCCACTACCTCCCACACTACCTGAAGAAGAGAGAGATACAGGCACAGAGAGAGGGACCCAGGTGGAGGTTGATAGAGAGAGACAGTGAGGGGGAAATGGTGGGGGAATAGTGGGGACAGGGGGGCAGCTGTCTATGTCTGTGTCTGCTACCAGGGTGAGTTCAGTCTCAACACAGAGAGACGGAGGGATCCCTTCTACTTTAGCAGTGCGCTTCCAGTGGACCCAGCTGGGGGGGAGAGACCAGCTCAGTCTGACTAGTGAGGTGCTCTGCTGGGCACTAAGAGCCAGAGGCATTAGTTTCACTGGCACATTTTGGGGGCATTGGAAGCCAACCACACTTTTGGGAATGCGTAATGGTCCTCTTATGATGAGGCTATATGGAATTGGCCTTAAACTGAGACATTTTTCACAGAAATGTAGCCACCGCTTTTCATCTGCAGTACCCAAATCCAGATAGCTGATGCTCTGATAGAGCTGCAAAAACTGGACCCCAACATATCACCTGGGATAGTCAATCTGGACCCTCTCTTTCTAAAATTATCCGCTGCAATTGTTGCAACCCCTATTACTAGCCTGTTCAACCTCTCCTTCGTATCGTCTGAGATCCCCAAAGATTGGAAAGCTGCCGCAGTTATCCCCCTTTTCAAAGAGACACTAGACCCAAACTGCTACAGACCTATATCTATCCTACCTTGCCTTTCTAAGGTCTTCGAAAGCCAAGTGAACAAACAGATCACCGACCATTTCGAATCCCACCATAATTTCTCCGCTATGCAATCTGGTGTCCGAGCTGGTCATGGGTGCACCTCAGCCACGCTCAAGGTCCTAAACGATATCATAACCGCCATCGACAAAAGACAATACTGTGCAGCCGTATTCATCGACCTGGCCGAGGCTTTCGACTCTGTCAATCATCGCATTCTTATCAGCAGACTGGTTTCTCAAATGACTGCCTCGTCTGGTTCACCAACTACTTCTCAGACCGGAGGGCTTGTTGTCCGGACCTCTGGCAGTCTCTATGGGGGTGCCACAGGCTTCAATTCTCGGGCTGACTCTTTTCTCTGTATACATCAATGATGTCGCTCTTGGTGCTGGTGATTCTCTGATCCACCTCTACGCAGACGACACCATTCTGTATACTTCTGGCCCTTCTTTGGACACTGTGTTAACTAACCTCCAGATGAGCTTCAATGACATACAAGTCTCCTTCCGTGGCCTCCAACTGCTCTTAAATGCAAATAAAACTAAATGCATGCTCTTCAACCGATCGCTGCCCGCACCTGCCCGCCCATCCAGCATCACTTCTCTGGACAGTTCTGACTTGTATGTGGACAACTACAAATACCTAGGTGCCTGGTTAGACTGTTAACTCTCCTTCCAGACCCACATCAAACATATCCAATCCAAAGTTAAATCTAGAATTGGCTTCCTATTTTGCAACAAAGCATCCTTCACTCATGCTGCCAAACATGCCCTCGTAAAACTGACTATCCTACCGATCCTTGACTTCGGCGATGTCATTTGCAAAATAGCCTCCGACACTCTACTCAGCAAATTGGATGCAGTCTATCACAGTGCCATCCGTTTTGTCACCAAAGCCCGATATACTACCCACCACTGCGACCTGTATGCTCTCGTTGGCTGGCCCTCGCTTCATATTCGTCGCCAAACCCACTGGCACCAGGTCATCTATAAGTCTTGGCTAGGTAAAGCCCCACCTTATCTCAGCTCACTGGTCACCATAGTAGCACCCACCCATAGCACGAGCTCCAGCAGGTATATTTCACTGGTCATCCACAAAGCCAATTCCTACTTTGGCCGCCTTTCCTTCCAGTTCTCTGCTGCCTATTACTGGAACAAATTGCAAAAATCACTGAAGCTGGAGACACATATCTCCCTCGCTAACTTTAAGCATCAGTTGTCAGAGCAGCTTACAGATCATTGCACCTGTACATTGCCCATCTGTAAATAGCCCACCCAACTACCTCATCCCCATATTGTTATTTTTTTTCTTCTCCTTTGCACCCCGATATCTCTACTTGCAATTATTTCACCACTATGGCCTATTTATTGCCTTACCTCCCTAATCTTACCTCATTTGCACACACTGTATATAGACTTTTATATTGTGTTATTGACTGTACGTTTGTTGTTGTTTGTGTCGCACTGCTTTGCTTTATCTTGGCCAGGTCGCAGTTGTAAATGAGAACTT
This sequence comes from Oncorhynchus keta, assembly GCF_023373465.1. Classification (NCBI taxonomy): domain Eukaryota; kingdom Metazoa; phylum Chordata; class Actinopteri; order Salmoniformes; family Salmonidae; genus Oncorhynchus; species Oncorhynchus keta. Next base: position 19,757,511 of record NC_068428.1, read on the forward strand.
GTTCTCAACTAGTCTACCTGGTTAAATAAAGGTGAAATAAATAATAATAATAAACAGTATGTGTCTGCTTTACATAGGTAGTGATGCTCTGTTCCACTGTGTTCGCAGCTGCTAAACCTAAATCTAAAAATCTCCCCTGTTGATGTGGCTGTGTGTCACCGAGCCCCTGCTGCATGTGGGGGCTGATAAAGGAGGAGGGGGACGAGCTGAAGACATTAGGCATCAGCTGTACTCACTGGGAAGGAAATCAGACGGACAGAACTATAGCTGCTGTGCGTCTCCCACCCCCATATCTCCACCTCTCTTTCGTTCACTCTTTTCTTTCTTTATTTCTTTCTCTTTCTCTCGCTCTTGCGCTCTCTCTCTCTCTTTCCATCTCTCCCTGTCTCCTCTCAGCTGTGCAGAGAGAACAGCATCTGTAGCCACTGGGCATCTGGTAGTCTGCAATTAATGAGTCAGAGAGCACTGCTGCGTAACTTCAACCGGCTGAGCAAAACAATCACAGAGTTCTGCAAGTGATTCACATCAAATAACGAAGAACAAGTCAAAAGAAAATAAGAATATAACGTGTTAATGGGAGGGAGCCGTGACAGGTGACCCATTTTCAGGGTGTGATATTGTCACGTTCTGACCTTAGTTCTTTTATTATGTCTTTGTTTTAGTATGGTTAGGGCGTGAGTTGGGTGGGTTGTCTATGTTCTTTTTTCTATTGATTTGGGATTGCTGTGTTCGGCCTGGTATGGTTCTAAATCAGAGGCAGCTGTCAATCATTGCCCCTGATTGAGAATCATACTTAGGTAGCCTGGTTTCACTTTTGAGTTGTGGGTGTTTATTTTCCGTGTTAGTGTTGGTGCCACACGGGACTGTTTCGGTTTGATTTCTCACATTTATTGTTTTGTTCATTGTTCATTACTTTATTAAAAAACATTAACACTTACCACGCTGCGCTTTGGTCCTCACCTTCTTCCACCACAGATGATCGTTACAGATATCAGATAATCATTACCAAAGTCACATACAGCCTGTCTGTCAAATTACAATTTCAACTTATTGAAGTGTTCAATTCATTTAAAAAATACAATATTTTTCTTTATTGCGGTAACTTTTGAAAAGCTCTATAGATTTTTCCAAAGGATTTCTAACAAAAACGCAAGGTATTGAAAGACTGTTTGTCCCTTTGTTGCGCAGAGACAAAACAATCTGTTCATATTTACAATGACGGCAGACTCCACTAAACTCTACTTTGTCAGTCAAATTTATGTCCATGTTTTATGTTGGCCTTTGTCTATGAATGTCTCGTGAATATTTCAATATCAGTGCTTATCTTCTGGGCACCACACTGAATTCATGATATCTTACAAATGAGAGAAACACAAAGTAGACTGGTCCAGCTTCGATAGTTACCTCCATGTGTTGTAGAAGAGGAGGGGGATGTTGAGGCCTACTGTCAGCCACTCCTGGGCACACAGGAACATGATACAGAACAGCCCATGGATAGAGTACTCTGGAAGCACCAACTGGCAGGGAGAGAATGAGGGACAAGGGGTCATTATAGACAAGGGGTCATCGTAACGGTAACCTTGCGTGCTAGCCAGGCTTCTACATCTTTTGAAAGACACTATCTCTTCGGCAATCACAGATAGCTTGAGACAATTACACGCACGTCTTCATGAGGTTATGCATGGATAATGACTTATGTCAATACATTGGCAATTATCCTAAACTTAATTGTTATTGTGCCATGTCATGTAATATATAATAATAATGTGTCTAAGCATTACTGTACCTAGGTTTTATCAAATGTAATCAAAATGGCAAGATGTGACACAGCAACCTCATCATCAGGGTTTTGAAACCTTCAACATAAGCTACATCATGTATTGCTCAGGAAGACCAAATGTTGTATTTTAGATAGCAGAGAAGATTAGTGAGTGTGGTTAAACACAAGATGGCAAACCTCCATCAGTCACATGAATGAATCCAACAGCACCCGATAGTCATTAGAGCAGAGCTCCAAACATGGTTAGAGTCTGGCAAAGAGTGAGCACCGATATTACAGAGTAGTCATTAGCGCTCACGGCATCACATACAGCATCTCACTCCCCAAAGAGCCAGCGCTGAGCCGAGCCTCATCTTTCATGTGGTGAAATTAACGCTGTGTGAAATTAAGATTTTGGAAGCAGCTCGGAGCCTTCCCAAAGAAAGTTGCAAGTCAAAAATTAAAGCTGTGGTTTAAATTGAGTCTGCTCTGAAGAGATTTAAAGCACTTTGTGGGTATGATTATGACATGAATCACGCAAAATGTGTGGGCAGAACTGAAGAATTGTGTTCGAGCAAGGAGGCCTACAAACCTGACTCAGTTACATCAGCTCTGTCAGGAGGAATGGGCCAAAATTCACCTAACGTATTGTGGGAAGCTTGTGGAAGGCTACCCAAAACGTTTGACCCAAGTTAAACAATTTAAAGGCAATGCTACCAAATACTAATTGAGTGTATGTAAACTTCTGACCCACTGGGAATGTGATGAAAGAAATAAAAGCTGAAATGAATCATTCTCTCTGCTATTATTCTGACATTTCACATTCTTACAATAAAGTGGTGATCCTAACTGACCTAAGACAGGGAATCTTTACTGGGATTAAATGTCAGGTACTGAAAAACTGAGTTTAAATGTATTTGGCTAAGGTGTATGTAAACTCAATCATACTTAGGTAGCCTGGGTTTCACTGTTTGTTTGTGGGTGATTGTCTATGTTGATTGTTTGTGTCAGCACATGTCTCATTTAGCTTCACAGTCGTTATTTTGTTTATTGTTTTTGTATAGTGTGTTTCAGTGTTCAGTGTTTTCTTTATTAAATATCAAGATGAACACAAACCACGCCACATTTTGGTTCTCCTCTCCTTCCCAGGAAGAATCCCGTGACATGCTGCTGAGAAATTCTAGGCATTTTCAAGTGCTGGTCAAATTGTGAATGTGACTGATGTAGTGTGTACAGCCTGCACAAAACATAAAGCAGCGCTCATGCCTTTCAGGCGACTTGTTTCAAATCATCATTAGAGTCGCATCACGCAGCCTTATAAATGTATTCATCAATCAAAATGAAAAGATATAGCTCAATGTTTGTAGAACAACTAATGTTACATTAATAACTCTAAATTAAGCATATAGGAATTCCTATTTCTTTGTTAGCTGCTCAACACAGAATAGCTGCATGTGTGCAAGATCCTTTATATTTTGTTTAGCTTTGTTCAATTGTATTCTTCATACTATAAAATAATGCCACGGAATTCTAAGCAAATCTTGTCTGCTAAATTAACTCGTGTAGTCCACAGCCATTTGGCTTACGGACATCAGGACCTAACATAAGGACAACTCAGGGTATGCTATTCTGTTCTTCTGAAACAGACTACATTTTCTTCATATCATGATTCTTTAGACCACTCTAAATTAAATAAGTGATTTATTGTGAAGATATAGGCTGTGTTACATGGATGTATTGTGAAGATGTAGGCTGTGTTACATGGATGTATTGTGAAGATGTAGGCTGTGTTACATGGATGTATTGTGAAGATGTAGGCTGTGTTACATGGATGTATTGTGAAGATGTAGGCTGTGTTACATGGATTTATTGTGAAGATGTAGGCTGTGTTACATGGATTTATTGTGAAGATGTAGGCTGTGTTACATGGATTTATTGTGAAGATGTAGGCTGTGTTACATGGATTTATTGTGAAGATGTAGGCTGTGTTACATGGATTTATTGTGAAGATGTAGGCTGTGTTACATGGATGTATTGTGAAGATGTAGGCTGTGTTACATGGATTTATTGTGAAGATGTAGGCTGTGTTACATGGATTTATTGTGAAGATGTAGGCTGTGTTACATGGATTTATTGTGAAGATGTAGGCTCTGTTACATGGATTTATTGTGAAGATGTAGGCTGTGTTACATGGATTTATTGTGAAGATGTAGGCTGTGTTACATGGATTTATTGTGAAGATGTAGGCTGTGTTACATGGATTTATTGTGAAGATGTAGGCTGTGTTACATGGATTTATTGTGAAGATGTAGGCTGTGTTACATGGATTTATTGTGAAGATGTAGGCTGTGTTACATGGATTTATTGTGAAGATGTAGGCTGTGTTACATGGATGTATTGTGAAGATGTAGGCTGTGTTACATGGATGTATTGTGAAGATGTAGGCTGTGTTACATGGATTTATTGTGAAGATGTAGGCTGTGTTACATGGATGTATTGTGAAGATGTAGGCTGTGTTACATGGATTTATTGTGAAGATGTAGGCTGTGTTACATGGATTTATTGTGAAGATGTAGGCTGTGTTACATGGATTTATTGTGAAGATGTAGGCTGTGTTACATGGATTTATTGTGAAGATGTAGGCTGTGTTACATGGATTTATTAGACTTTTTAATATGTAGATGTTCCAAAGGTCAGCACCTGTGGAAGCCAGGAGATGCTAAATGTGTTAATTCATTAACGGTCAATTACCGTGAGACCGGCTGACAGAATGTTGTGACAGCCACAGCCCTAGAAAAATGTAATTGAAATATGGCAAGTAGGAGTGGTAATATCGTACTCTATTACCTTCAGTAATTTTCCAACCAGGTTGTCAGACCCTGGTGGCTTGTCATTGTTGATAGACAACAATCTTTTTTTTTCTCACTTCCCCACACTCACTTTACGGAATTCAAAACTACTCTGCTTGTCTTTCATAATTTGGTCAGATATACTTGGATGTGTAGTGTCAGCATTTGTTGCTGGCATACAGTATCATGCCTAAATTGGCTAATCTTGCCAATGAAAAAATAATGAAAGCAGTTGGCAATATCAGTGTGTTTTGTGATGAATGAGACATCTGATTCAATGAATGATGGAGCCCAGTTTGCCTTATTGTTTCATAGAATAGTTTCGTCTTCTTTTTATTTGCAGTATGTTTGCCAATCGGTTGTGCTGCCAGACTTATATACCATACCTTATTCCAAATCACTCTCAACAAAACACGTTTTAAATTCCTCACCAATCCACGGGGATTTAAAGTTTTTTACAGTTATTTTCTTAATGAGTGCGCGCTTATTAATACCTGGAATAGTGCAGCGCCTGGTTTCTCCTCATTACACACCACAGACCTGCAAATATTCTTTACATAATCAATATAAGAATCACTACACATTTTTTTTTGGACCTCTTATACACTATATTAGGCCCAGCCTTTGGAACGTTGGTTTTCCTAGATATGGCTATTATATTGTGATCACTACAGTACATCCTATGGATGTGGATACGGCTTTAAAGCACATTTATTTCTGCAGCATTAGTAAAGATGTGATAAATACATGTTGATGATTTCATTCCTGTGCTGTTTGTAACTACCCTGATATCCTCAATCAGGTTGCAGGCACCAGTTACCGTTTGAAGCTTTTTCTTGAGTGGGCAGCTTGATGAAAGCCAGTCAATATGTCAATCACCCGGAAAATATATGTCACACATGCGAAGGAAAGTTTACTTTGTGCATCTTGTCTTTGGTGTCATAAACAATCCTTGGTTCCTGCCTGTGCCTGGTAAAGGTATGAGGGGCGGGGGGCAAAACGGGACTGCCCAGTGAGAACTCCTGACAGACGTTCATGAGCCTCTCCAGCATGCTGACAATAAACAATGATTAATTTAGGATTGACATCGAGTGTCCCTGTGTAAGAATTTCCACGACACATTATCCAGATATTGACTGTTAGCACTTGGTGGTCTATAGCAGCTTCCCACCAGAATGGGCTTTAGGTGAGGCAGATGAACCTGTAGCCATATTACTTCAACAGTATTTAACATGAGATCCTCTCTAAGCTTTAAAGGAATGCGGTTCTGAATATAGAGGGTATAGGGTTGATCCAGCTGTGTGGAGCTCGGGGCTCATCTGGGACGAGTGAGGCTAGGATCAGGGCTCTGTCTCTGGGATTTGAGCCCTGAAGGGTTCCTCCCTCCCTGTCTTCCACATCTGACCACCCCGGGGCACATACATATTCTGATATCTCCACGACTCGACTCCTCGATGAGAAGTCAACTTGTAAGAAGTAAGAACTAACTGAGGCCATTTGTGCATCTCTCTCTCTCTATCTTTACTCCAAAAAGGAGAGGAACCCCAGAAGGTGACACATACACACCAGCAACACCTATTGTACATCTGCTGCAGAGCTACTGCAAGGTTTTTCTTTCTTCCAAAGATCACTCTTTACATTTACACCCCACACTACATACTATCTTTAATTCCATCTCATTCATTCTAATGCAATACAAACACCCACATTTCCCTCTAACATGCCAAGCCAATATTCCAATAACAGCCACTGCTGCAAGCCAGAGCCAATCCACTCCACAGCCCCAGACAGTGGCAAAGCAGGGTTTAACCTGTTGGCCAATTCGAGCTGATGTCTGCGAGGGCCCCATTCAGCAACAGTTCAAGAGGCCAGAGTCCTTTTCAAGTGTGACTTTTGAGGCGCCCCCCTGGGAGGGAAAGCAGAGCAACACGAGGAGGCAGGCTCTCTACAGCACACAGTTAATTAGAGAGGGCTGCTGCTGCTGCTGTGGACCGACTGCTGGTCCTCTACTCCACTCAGGCGATCTACAGAGCTAGCACCCACTCTCCTCTACTCCACTCTCATCCTCTTCTCCCTCTCCTTGACAGTCCTTCCCTCATTCTTTGCTTGCTGACTGTGAAGTTATTAGGCTGTTGAGTTATCGTCATGCCACTCGACGGCGGGTCGCTTGCAACAGCCAATTAGCACCACTTAACGGTGATTATACATCCCTCAACAGAACAAGGGCCCCTTATGATGTAGCCTTCAGTACGCTCCCAGTACAACGGAACCAGAGGATCATACGGTTCAAAAATATGTTTTAGACAGACTAAGAAGTTTCATTTTCAGAGATCATACCCCTTCTGCTCCTAAATTCCTGCCTGGGTTTGAACTGCTATCATAGCTGAGAGAGAAAGGCTAAAAACAGACCAAACATGAAATGGAAGAAACAGGGTTTACTAACTGAGGCCAAAGACAAAACCCAGCAAACTCATCTCGTGTGAAGGGCCATGACAGTGTAAGGTCCTTTATTCAGTATTCATGTTCATAATTATACAGTAGCAGTATGTTCATTATGGAATGAATACAATCAATTCCTCTTAGTAACTTGATGTAGAAAAGGGGTTGAAACTAACTAAAGGTCATCTGGTAACAGATATACAATCATGTATGAAATATTGCTCTTCCAAGCTCCTTTGCGCTCATGACTAACCTGGATATAGCTCCCATTTAAGCAGCAGAAAGTGTCTTCTGCTGTCGCCAGAGATCAAAAGAGCTCCTACTCTCCAATTACTGTCTCTCCCCTTACAACAGCAACGGTAATTAAGTGCGGCAAATAATTATACATATTTTCTCTTTAAAAGATACGTATTCCTCTGAGACCTGGGAGCAGATCAAGCCACAGTACATTTAGTTTGTCAAATTTTGCGGGTAGATGAAAAGTTGGCCACAAAGGCTAGACTGAAACGCCTCTGTAGCACATTAGTGTACACGTGCATACACGTCAAATCAAATCAACGTTTATTGGTCACTTACACAGTTTAGCAGACGCTATGTATGTTACCAGCTCCTAAGACTGCAGTAAAATGTCAAACAGGTACACAAATAATACCTTTAAAAAAATGTTTTAAACAGAAAGCATAACAAGAAATCAAAACATTTCTAAACGAATCCAATAACAACCCAAATAACAGTGTAACTGTAATCCAAATGCAATCTATACGAATTTACACCAGATATACTAGGAAGGGTATGTACAGCAGTAGATATACTAGGAAGGGTATGTACAGCAGTAGATATACTAGGAAGGGTATGTACAGCAGTAGATATACTAGGAAGGGTATGTACAGCAGTAGATATACTAGGAAGGGTATGTACAGCAGTAGATATACTAGGAAGGGTATGTAAAGCAGTAGATATACTAGGAAGGGTATGTAAAGCAGTAGATATACTAGGAAGGGTATGTAAAGCAGTAGATATACTAGGAAGGGTATGTACAGCAGTAGATATACTAGGACGGGTATGTACAGCAGTAGATATACTAGGAAGGGTATGTACAGCAGTAGATATACTAGGAAGGGTATGTACAGCAGTAGATATACTAGGAAGGGTATGTACAGCAGTAGATATACTAGAAAGGGTATGTACAGCAGTAGATATACTAGGAAGGGTATGTACAGCAGTAGATATACTAGAAAGGGTATGTACAGCAGTAGATATACTAGAAAGGGTATGTACAGCAGTAGATATACTAGAAAGGGTATGCACAGCAGTAGATATACTAGGAAGGGTATGTACAGCAGTAGATATACTAGGAAGGGTATGCACAGCAGTAGATATACTAGGAAGGGTATGTACAGCAGTAGATATACTAGGAAGGGTATGTACAGCAGTAGATATACTAGGAAGGGTATGTACAGCAGTAGATATACTAGGAAGGGTATGTACAGCAGTAGATATACTATATATAGATATACTATACTATGCGGTGTGTATAAACGTCGATGAATAAATACAGAGCACAAAACCTCATGGCAAAATTGATACAATTGCAAGAAATTAGTCTGGTATATAAATAATATACAGTATATGTATGTGAGTGGTGTGTATAGACATTATGGACAGTATGTGAACAGAAAAAGAGTGAATAGCAGTAGTTAAAAAGGATGAGCCATGACTAGAATATAGTATACTGAACAAAAATATAAACTTGGAATGTAAAGTGTTGGTCCCATGTTTCTTGAGCTGAAATAAAAGATCCCAGAAATGTTCCATACGCACAAAAAGCTTATTTCTCTCAAATGTTGTGCACAAATGGGTTTACATCCCTGTTAGTGAGCATTTCTCATTTGCCAAGATAATCCATCCACCTGACAGGTGTGGCTTATCAAGAAGCTGATTAAACAGCATGCTCATTACACAGGTGCACCTTGTGCTGAGGACAATAAAAGGCCACTCTAAAATGTGCAGTTTTGTCACACAAAACAATGCCACAGATGTCTCAAGTTTTGAGGTAGAGTGCAATGGCATGCTGGCTACAGGGATGTTCACCAGAGCTGTTGCCAGATAGTTGAATGTTAATTTCTCTACCATACGCTTCCTCCAACGTTGTTTTAGAGAATTTGGCAGTACGTCCAACTGGCCTCACAACCGCAGACCATGTATATGGCTTTGTGTGGGCGAGCGGTTTGCTGATGTCAAAGTTGTGATCAGAGTGCCCCATGGTGGTGGTGGGGTAATGGTAAGGGCAGGCATAAGCTCAGGCAATTTGAATAGACAGATATACTATGACGAGATTTTTACGCCCATTTTCGTGCCATTCATCTGCTGCCATCGCCCCATATTTCAGCATGGTAATGTTGCAAAGATCTGTACACAATTCCTGGAAGCTGAAAATGCCCCAGTTCTTCCATGACCTGCATACTCACCAGACATGTCACACATTTAGTATGTTTGGGAAGCTCTGGATCGATGTGCAACTTCGCCCAGCCATTGAAGAGGAGTGGGACAACATTCCTTAGGCCACATTCAACAGCCTGATCAACTCTATGCGAAAGGAGATGTGTCGCGCTGCATAAGGTGGTCAAAGGGGATTCGGACTGGTTTTCTGATCCACGCCCCTACCTTGTTTTAAGGTATCTGTGACCAACAGATGAATATCTGGATTCCCAGTCATGTGAAATCAATAGATTATGGCCTAATTAATTTATTTCAATTGACTGATTTCCCTATATGAACTGTAACTCAGTAAAATCTTTGAAATTGTTGCATGTTGCATTTATATTTTTGTTCAGTATACATATAAAGTGGTAAAACTGTATGTTAACATTATTAAAGTGAGCAGTGTTCAATGACTCTATGTACATAGGGCAGCAGTCTCTAAGGTGCAGGGTAGAGTACTGGGTGGTAGTCGGCTAGTAACAATGACTATGGTTCAGGGCAGGGTACTGGGTGGAGGCAGGCTAGTGGTGACTGTTTAACAGCCTGCTAGCCTGGAGATAGAAGCTTTTTATCAGTCTCTCAGTCCCAGCTTTGATGCAGAGTTCCTTGATGATCTTCTTGGCCTTCCTGCGACACTGGGTGCTGTAGCCCAACAGGATGCTCTCAATGGTGCATCTGTAGGAGTTCATGAGAGTCTTAGGGGCCAAGCCGAATTTCTTCACATACCTGCATTTCCAACTGATTTCACAGAAATGTATGTTTTCATTATAAAGATACAGAGTTGCCACTGCTTTGACAGTCCATCATACAGTAACTCCAAAGTCTTGTCTGACTTATTTTTTCTACTCAGCACCTCAGCGAATATTTTACATGCTTGAAGATAGAGTAAATCAGGAAAACCGGTTTCTAATCAGGTTAACAATTGTCCATCTTCTGATGATCAAAGTCTGCTGACCACTCTTGTTTTACAGTACGAAATGTCTTGGGTTTAGAATTCTATTGCAATCCATTCCGGTGAAAGCCATGATCACTATACCCCAGAGTAATAGGAATGAAACCGAATCCAAACTCTGTGTCTATATAGCATGAGCTAGCGTGACTTCAGATGGCACTTGACAATTAAGTAGCCGACTGGTATCTCTGCAATATTCTGCTACTAGACCTTTCATCCTAGAATATATCAGGAATATATCAACACTCTGAGGTGCAAATGTCTAGGCAGTATGCTGCTGCTAGCCCCTTTGGTCTAGTGTCCAGGGACAAAGCAGAAATATGCAGGGACCTGCTCTGCTCCTCACACCTCTTCTGGAAGAGTCATGGGATCATGAACACTAAGCTCAGACATGCCTTACTCACTCTTATAGACTACTAAGAGAGGTAGAACAAGATACAATGACATAAAAAGTATGGGCAAAGTGTAGACTGATAATGTGAAGACTGACAATGTACAGACTATGCTAGAGGATCATATTGATCAAGACAATGGTTGGAACAGAGGTGTAATGCCCATAGGGGGCACAGGGGCACGTGCCCCCTCAGATGTGTCCTGTAAAAAAACAATATATTTAGATATATATTTTTTTGTTGTTGTTGTTGTTTCTCTGTAATACTACATGCTTCTACACCTGCATTGCTTGCTGTTTGGGGTTTTAGGCTGGGTTTCTGTACAGCACTTTGAGATATCAGCTGATCCAAGAAGGGCTATATAAATACATTTGATTTGATTTGAGTTACTAGCCACCTAGTAGTTATTTTATGAATTTGGCTTTAGCTTGCCCAGAAAGGGCAAGAGTTGCTTTCCAACGAGATATCTGGGATTGTATCTCTGGAAACATGGCTAGCTGGGGACATGCTGTCGGAGTCTAAACAGCAAATGGGATTTTCAGTGCATCATGCCGACAGGAATAAACGTCTCTCCAGTAAGAAGAAGGGCGTGGTGTATGTTTCATGATTAACAGCTCATGGTGTAATTTTAACAACATACAGGAACTCAAGTATTTTTGTTCACCTGACCTAGAATTCCTCACAATCAAATATCTCCCAAGAGAACTCTCATTGGTTATCGTCACAACCCTGTATATCCTCTCGCAAGCGGATACCAAAAGACGGTCGTCAAGGAACTTTACTGGACTTTGTGCAAACTGGAAACCATATATCCTGAGGCTGTATTTATTGTAGCTGGGGATTTTAACAAAGATAATTTGAGAACAAGGCTACCTAAATTCTATCGGCATGTCAATTGCTGTACACAAGCGAGTAACACAAATGAACATTGCTACTCTAACTTCCGCGATGCATACAAGGCCCTCCCCCACCCTCCTTTTGGCAAATCTGACCATGACTCCATCTTGTTGCTCCCCTCCTATAGGCAGAAACTAAAACAGGAAGCGCCCATGCTTAGGTCTATTCAATGCTGGTCTGACCCATCGGATTCAACGCTTCAAGATTGCTTCGATCACGTGGACTGGGATATTTACGGGTAGCCTCAGATATTAACATTGACGTATACGCTGACTCGGTGAGCGAGTTTATAAGGAAGTGTATAGGAGATGTGGTATCCACTGTGACTACTAAAACCTTCCCCCATTCGCGCAAAGCTGAAAGCACGTATCACTGCATTTAATCATGGCAAGGCGAGAACATCCTTGCTTCATGGCCTGAGCTACAGGCAGCTAGATTTGGGCATGTCATTTCAGGCGAAAATTGAAAGAAATGCGCCCTGCTTATTCAAATCATGCACAGAGAAATGACAGTGAGATGAGCACTGATTTTATGCAGTTCACAATATCCACCAAAGTGAGTTAATGTGCTCAACAGTCTGAACCGATGATTTGGGGGATTTCCAGTACGACTGTCTCGCTCTGTCTAACTATGTCTGTGACTGTCTATCAGTAAGTGAAGTATCCTAAGCATACTGTAGCATATATGCAGCCCGAGGTCCTCTACACAAACATCTTTTTCTCAATCAGAGCACAGAAAAAATGTTATGCATGTTTTTATAGTAACTCAAATTGGGCAAATATGTTAATATACTGTATATATATGAAGGAGATGATCGTGGACTAGAGGAAAAGGAGGGCCGAGCACATCCCCATTCTCATCGACGGGGCGGTAGTAGAGCAGGTTGAGAGCTTCAAGTTCCTTGGTCTCCACATCACCAACGAACTGTCACGTTTTCCAAGACAGTTGTGAAAAGGGCACAACAATGCCTATTCCCCCTCAGGAGACTGAAAATATTTGGCATGGGTCCTCAGATCCTCAAAAAGTTCTACAGCTGCAACACTCCAGCCAACCCAGTCATAGACTGTTCTCTCTGCTACCGAACGGCAAGCGGTATCGGAGCGCCAAGTCCAGGTCCAAAAGGTTCTTTAACAGCTTCTACCCCCAAGCCATAAGACTGCTGAGCAATTAATCAAAATGGCTACCAGGACCATTTACATTGACCCCCCCATTTTTAAGCTGTTGCTACTCTCTGTTTATTATCTATGCATAGTCACTTTACCTCTACCTACATGTATATATTACCTCAATTACCACGACTAACCTGTGCATATTGACTCTGTCCCGGAACCCCCTTATATAGCCTCATACTGTTATTTTATTGTTGCTATTTAATTATTTGTTATTTTTCTATTTTCTTATTTTTTAATTTACATGTTTATTTATTCAAATGTTTAACACTTATTTTTTCTTAAAACTGCATTGTTGGTTAAGGGCTTGTAAGTAAGCATTTCACTGTAAGGTCTACACCTGTATTTGGCGCAGGGGCGGCAGGTAAGCTAGTGGTTAGAGCGTTGGGCCAGTAACTGAAAGTTTGCTGGATTGAATCCCCAAGCTGACAAGGTAAAAATCTGTCATTCTGACCCTGAACAAGGCAGTGTAGGAATATGTCGAAGATACACAACGCAGAGGATGAGAAGACTAAAAACTAGAGTACTAGCAGGATACTTGTTATTTGGCCATTGGCCAAGTTGTACTGCAAGGACTTCTGATTGGTCAACCCCAGGCTAGGGTGGGGCATCCTGTTCCTTTGTTCGAGGGGGAAAAGCTGAGGACAGGGAAGACTGAACATCTGACAACATCTTGATTTGTCCTCTCTGAATAAACCTATTTTTCTCCCCCTGATTTGCTTTGGAGTTCGAGTTATTGAAGAATAACATATATTGCTAACTACTTGAAATAACACACATAAGGTCCCAGTGTGACAAAAAAGCCCTGAATCACAGTAAGTATAGCCCCAGGTCCTCAGTGCAGTGTACCATGTTGTACTTCCTGCTCCACATCAACAGTCCTTACAGGGGCTTCGTCAAACCATCATCTGATTACACCACAAGCCACTTATGTCTGTACCCTGGTAAACATCTTCTTTCCCATCTAGCAGCACTCATCTCATCTGTCAAGCCAAACCCACCCTGCCTCCCCACTCCTCTACTAACTGAAAATCCTTTAGGGGGGGAGGAACCTTTGTACTTAAACATCAAAAGTAGCTCCTTGTTTGAAGAATAAACACGTAGCGCTACGGCAACCACCGGGGACTGTTCCGTGCTACTCCGCTCGCTGGGCACTGATTGGGTGTGAGGGAGATTCACCATGACACTCACATTGGAGAAGAAATAAAAAAACAACACTTCTTCATCCAGGAGGTTTTGTGCGACCAGGACATGAACCGTACTCCATTAGGGAGGAAAAGAGGACTGAACAAGGGATAAGAAGCAGAGACAGAAGTGTAATGGTAAGTGCTGGAGAAGTCTTCCTGCTGGGGACGTTTCTATTCTTCAACAGCCCGAGCATCAAAGCAGAGCAGTAGAGTAGCACTAAAGCAGCGGCTCAATCAAAATACTGGAGGCTACAGGAGCAACACCTACACAAGTTACCCAAATCAATGAATGACTTGGAGAAATAATAAATGGAAACATGAATGAATCGATCCAAGATTCAATGTGCAGTATTAAATTAATTAAATTAATGATTAGATAAATGCAAACCTCATTCATCCACTGGGTTGCAAGAAAACAACACCAACACCTATGTCCTGTACTCCTCAAATCCCGGTTCCATTTCCAATGCCCAACACAATGCGCTGGCATGATTATTATTCCTTTCAATTTCTTAAAGGTGGCTGTGAATCGCCAGTTGAGTGTTATTTCCCTCTCTGCCACTGACTGGGATCAGAGTAGCCGTTCTTTTGCATAAGCTCTGATTATTCTGGCGGGGGAGAAGTGCGCAATTTCACGCACCTGGGCGAGGGACAGAGGGAGGGTGCTGAGGAAACACTCAGTCCTATTCCTTATCAGTGCTGAGCTCACAAGGATTTGTTTGTTCTGTCAGTATGCTGCATTTCCACATGCAGGATTTGAGGAAGAGTCTTTAAAAAATGTATATACTTATTTTTACATGTCCTACTGTAGTGTGATAATATGGCTCTGGGAACTGGGGAGACCTGTTAGAAACACAAGAGGACTATAGTACAGTCAAGTAAGAGAGGTCTAGTATTAACAGTTCAAAATCCATTTTCAATATCCTGTGAAGACAGATCCACAAACACAGCTATCTTCCAAGACTTTCTAATGCTAATCCATGGTAATCCTCTCCTCCTTGGTTGTGTCATAGATTTACATTCATATTTCATCATCATATCTGTGTGCAACATACAGTACAACCTTGCTCCATTAATAGCACAAACTGCAACATGCAGACACACACAAAGAGGATATATGCTTCTTTGACTAGTAATGGCACTACCTATCACTTTCTACCCCATTACATTAGGAAACAGCATAAGAGGAGAAGTGCGAACAGCTTGATGTGCTAAACTTCTGGTAACATAGTAGGACAGATTAGAAGGATTATGCTCCTTATCACTTTATAACCCCTTACATTGGGAAACAGCATTCGAGGTGTTCTGAGAACTCTCCATGAGCTGAACTTTGCTTGGGAGTAAAACAGTAGGTCAACATGACACTCCCCATCCATTTGCCAAAGAACCTGTTGAAGTGTTGTGAGAAGTATAGTTTGCTGTGCTAAATAGTCTGTGGTAGAGCAGCATGAAGGACTGGAGGCTGTCTGTTCAGTCTGTGGTAGCGCAGCCTGAAGGACTGGAGGCTGTCTGTTCAGTCTGTGGTAGCGCAGCCTGAAGGACTGGAGGCTGTCTGTTCGGTCTGTGGTAGCGCAGCCTGAAGGACTGGAGGCTGTCTGTTCAGTCTGAGGTAGCGCAGCCTGAAGGACTGGAGGCTGTCTGTTCAGTCTGTGGTAGCGCAGCCTGAAGGACTGGAGGCTGTCTGTTCAGTCTGTGGTAGCGCAGCCTGAAGGACTGTAGGCTGTCTGTTCAGTCTGTGGTAGCGCAGCCTGAAGGACTGGAGGCTGTCTGTTCAGTCTGTGGTAGCGCAGCCTGAAGGACTGGAGGCTGTCTGTTCAGTCTGTGGTAGCGCAGCCTGAAGGACTGGAGGCCGTCTGTACAGTCAGACATGGTGGCATGTGGCATGGGTCCAGCCAAGAGCTGTGGGAGGGAGTGGAATCCTCCATGACTCAACACCATACAGGCTCTCTGATGGTGTTGAATCACCAGAGCGCAGCAGCTCTCCCTCATCTCCCTCTCTCCCTTTCTCTTTCTACCCCCCTCTCTTCATCTCTATATCCTTCTCTCATCTACCTCCATTACTCTCTCCTTCTCTCTAGCGCATCTCCCTCCAACAAAAGAGGAGAGAGGAAACGGTCCTCCTGTGTATTTTAGGATCAGGACGAAGCGGTGATGCAAGTCCCAGAGCCTTGCTGCTGTGAGTCAACTTCAGTACTGATATGTGTGGGGACTGGGGAGGGAGAATGAGACCAAAATAAAAAGAGAAAGATAGATGAGCAGCACTCTATGATTGGTTCTGCTGCTTCGCACCCTCAAACCAAACCGTGTGAAATAAAGGCACAAGCTAGTGCTTCTCTGAGACTGTATCGCAACGCACAGCACCTGCTGCCAAAAACAAGCCCATATAAAAAATAGATTGTGGTGTTTATCAAAAACAAGATCAATATAGTATTTTATGTAATATGGCTCAGATCGGCAAATGCTGAAGGAATACATTTGGAACATACAAGGAGCAAACAATAACCATATCTTCAGTAACATTGTCCATTCAGTGCTGAAGAGCTTCTAGAAACGATGAACTCTCACAAATGAGCTCTATGATTCCAGGCAGGGAAGGACAATAAGAGTCAACCACTGTTCTGATGTAGTGTTGGTGTAGCTCCACACTGTAGTCTCCAGGGGTGACAGATGAGCCTCAGGCACAGTGTCCACAACAGAGATAAAGAACAACAACAGCCTCCACTTCATCAGCTCAAGGCACACACACACACACACACACACACACACACACACACACACACACACACACACACACACACACACACACACACACACACACACACACACACACACACACACACACACACACACACACACACACACACACACACACACACACACACACACACACACACACACACACACAGAGAGAGAGAGAGAGCAGAGGTAGGGTGAAGCCTCACAGGTCACTGAAACAGATGTCACGCTGAGACTGAGCTGAAAGAATCCTTTTGTCTCTCAGTCCCAGACGGTAACCTCAGGCTCACAGACCCCGGGCACTGGACACACACTGTCTTTTTATAAAGACAAGGTAGCTGTCTGAAGGCAAGGGCAAGCTTTAATCTTCACCAAAAATGTTTCTCATTCATAATGTTGGTTGACTAAACAGGAATATGAATGTTTTGACATACAGTAAGTACAGCACTGTACTCACCCCTGTGCAAAGTGAAGATATAGACTTTGGTGGCTCTAAAATGTAGGCTAAATGACATAATCATATGAAGTATGAAGGAAGTGTTTTAAATAGGACAGTGTTCAGTAACTATTTACCTTTCTCAGCAGGCAGCAGATTCTCTCAATGTTCCGGAGTCGCTCTCTCTGAAGAGGCCAAACAGGAAACAGGAAACAGTTATATCCCTACATTAAATATACATATGGAAACACAACAGGGTAGCATGGTTTGACTGGCCTGTGAGACTGGATTTGCACTGTGCAGGCCTACAGTGAGACATGGAGGAGGCTGGTTCCTTCCTCCCCACCTCTGCTGAGCTCTAAGCAGACGCTGCATTTTCCTGTGTCTGTCTGTGTGTGGTGCTGGGGCTTTGTCAAGCCAACCCAGCAATGCTTAAAGCACTTGTCTATCAAGGGCCATATTTAGAAAAAACAATGGCAGACGAGCCGAGGAGGAGGGCAATACTTATTGAATGGCGCATGTGAGCAGCATGGCATATGGCGATTACATAGAAACGTTTCCTATTTTAGTCTCCAGCAGAGACTTGGTTGATGTGCTATCTGGAGGATGAATGGTATATGAATGACGTCCAAACAGGCTTATCTACCACTGCGGGGTGCTCGTGAAAAGGCCTCCCAAACCGGGAGGGGGGGTTGAATATTATTCCCTAAAAGCTGTATTAATGAAGACTAAACACACATATTTGATTAGTATTTTTGAAAATCCCCCCACTACAGAATAACCTCCTCTGATGGATATAATTCATCATGAGGCCCACTGTACGCCTCTAAATAATGTCATCTGAGGTAACACTACTGTAGAAGAGCCAGCCCAGCGTACGTTGGAACTCAGACCATTGTAGTGGTTCTACGGGCCCACTCTGTCGGGGAAATGTGCAGTCTGGTGGCTCATCTTGATTTGAGCATCAGACAGCTAGTCTCTGCCATTTTTATCTCTCATCTCAAATCCGATAGGAGACATTATCTACACTTCAGCCTGCTTGAAATTGTTTTGGGTAAAGACGGTGGAACGTTTCTTAAATTACCTCCTGTTACTATACTGTTATTACATTTTAAAAGTGCACAGTGTATTGAGATGTTTTAAATTCACTTTAAATTTTCACTTTAACTTAAGTCCAATCCACTGTCTTTAAAGTGGAGAAAGGTGCTATTATATTAGGTAGAAGTATGAAAGAGGTTGGGGTTGAGGAGATATGAAATTGAGCTGTGGGTAGTCTCATATACATTCATGAACTCAATCTGCAGAGTACTTTCATGTTCTCCAAACAGATATTGCTCCCTCCCCCTGTCCTCTCATGACCCACTGCAGCACATCAACATAAGAAAACCACAACATCTATGGGAAGATACAGTGAATTAGTTCTATTATGAGACTGCAGCACCTTATTTGGGACGAACCCGAATTTGCCTCTGACATGTTTTCCTCTCCTCTCTCCATCTCGAGGAGGAATATGAACGAGGCCATGCTAATGTATTCCGGTGGCAGCCATGGAGACGGCAGATAACTGCCGAGGTATCAACACTTCTCATTAGCAAGCAATTAGATTTGGGTTGGCGTTGAAATGTTACTCAGCAAGAATTTGCTTGACAAGCAAGTGTGCTGGGGCACTGTAAATATGATAAACAAATGTAAACTGAGGCTGAGAAGGGAGAGGAGAGATGGGGAAGTCTGAAGGAACTGTTGAGAAAAGAAGAGGAGTGTTTGTCAGGTCAGAAGGCCTTCTCTGGAGTGTACCTTCACAGAGTACACTAAAGTACACACAGCACTTTGTCGGAGGACTGAATGGTTATGGGCTAATTACTGGTTCACTTCCTGCAGGAGAGGAGAGGTGAAATTACGATCCAGTAATAGGGAGGTTGATGTATTGTCAGTATTGTGCAGGTAGTTCGCTTCCTATTGTGACTGAGGACATGAGATCTGAGGTCTCCGTGCTTCTAACACCGCCAAAACAAGCCTTTATGAACCCTTTTCTCTAAGGGAGTAGGGTGAAGGCAGTGAGCCAACAACCCAAGTTCAGTATCCGGTCGATTACATGGGCCAGTGGTTACCTAACCTGTAAAGCTTTTGTAGTTTTCCTGTGTCCACACAAGTGAAGAAACCCACTGATTCTAGCCAGGGCCCAGTCTTACTGTAATCTAAACCACCAGGTCCGAATTCACCATTTGTGGAAACACTAATGTAGAATTTGACTAAAGAATGAATTCAAATGTAACCTATACAGTAGTATGAGCAATTCCATGACCAGTCTAGGGTAATGAAATCATAACACAAGAAATACTCCTCACTCTGCATGATAATGAAACTATGAACACTTCTTCCCTGGAATTCATTTATTCATTGTTTTATCAGTCAGATTCATCAGTCAGATTTGAAAGCTGATAGAAAGTTAGTCCTGAGTCGGAGAAGCAACAGATGTAAATCAGCATCACAGAGGACAAGCAGGGCCGTGAGCGCTGTGGGGAATATTAAAGCATCATGTTTTCGCATCAGGCGCTGCACTGGTGTGTCATCTGAGAGTCTCAGAAGAGATAGGTAGCTAGGCACTGATCTCCTCAAAATAAACAGCATTGACAGGGCTGAAATACATCTGGGCCTAGAGTGTGTCCCCATATTCTGCAAGATCCAGAGGACTTACTGTATATACTAACGCACACACACACACACACACACACACACACACACACACACACACACACACACACACACACACACACACACACACACACACACACACACACACACACACACACACACACACACACACACACACACACACACACACACACACACCTCAACTCTAGGAATTAACCTACTTTTTTCAGTCCACTGTTCTCTGTGTTGGTACTCCTATCTATTCTAGTCCCAATGAAACGAGGCCTTGCCTTCATACCTGTGCCTGTAGCCACAGAACCATAGAGACTCACAGCTGTATGTTTGTGTTTGTGGTTCGTGGTTTGTGTATTTGCCTCTGTGTGCTTGTGTTTGCCTGTGTGTGTGTGTGTGTTTTCCTCTGTGTGTGTGTGTGTTTGCCTCTGTGTGTGTGTGTTTTCCTCTGTGTGTGTGTGTGTTTGCCTCTGTGTGTTTGTGTTTGCCCGTGTGTGTGTTTTCCTCTGTGTGTGTGTGTGTTTGCCACTGTGTGTTTGTGTTTGCCTGTGTGTGTGTGTGTGTGTTTGCCTCTGTGTGTTTGTGTTTGCCTGTGTGTGTGTGTGTGTGTTTTCCTCTCTCTCTGTGTGTGTGTGTGTTGTGAGAGCCCGGTGGATCCTCCCTGCGGTTTCTCCAGGGTCAGCCCTGACTCCCAGAGTGCCCCCTTGGGGAGGGGATGATGACAGTCAGCCACTAATTAGCTTGCTGCCTGGGCTGAGGCTGAGGTAGCAGAGGTGGCAAGGGTGGTGCCCAGGGAGGAAGACATCAATCTCCAACACTCCCCTAAGGACTCATGATGTGGTTGAGGTGGAGAGTGGGAAGGAGAGAGGGTGGGAAGGAGAGAGATGGAAGGAAGGAGAGAAAGAGGGAGGGTCGTATCCATGTCACAGTGGATAGGATGGAGGCCATGGGGAGAAAGACAAGTTGTGCAGTGGACTTCACTAAAGACCTTTCTATTTCAAAGTACAGTATTTAAGTTGCACAGTGATAAAGTATTTAAGTTGCACAGTGATAACGACGCATTTTGACTTACTGTTAGTCTCTCTCTCTGAGATCAGAGGGATTTGTATTAAGTGTAGCATCCAGATGCAGTTCATAATTACATGCAATGCAAATGCGGCAAAATCTGACAGTGTTGCTGTAATTTGAGATAATTTTCAAAGCTACGACAATGACTTCCAAGAAAAGTCATTCATAAATGTGCATTTGAAACTGCTCAGCAATCCTGTTCCATGAATACGTTGTCTCTCCATCCAACTTTTCTCTCTAGTCATCCCAAAGGACACACAACTGTCAAAATTCAAGTGCTGCGACAGTACAGTAAGTCAAAGTCACCTTCAAACTACAGTATGCTGTCACAGGGACATCATAGATAAACTGCTCAAATCACTAAGGGAGTAAGAAAGATTAAAAACCAAGAAACCCCAGAGGGAATCAAAGGAGAGGAACGATAATTGATTCAGAGTGTGCATCTGAAATGGCATGACATACTGTAGAGCATCACTTTCGACCATAGCCCTATGTGGGCCCTGGCAGCCTTATGTGGGCCCTGGGAGCCCTATGTGGGCCCTGACAGCCCGGTGTGGGCCCTGGTAGCCCTATGTGGGCCCTGTTAGCCCAATGTGGGCCTTGGTAGCCCTATGTGGGCCCTGGTAGCCCAATGTGGGCCATGGTAGCCCTATGTGGTAGCCCTATACCTAATTGTCCCTAGAATTTCTCAGCAAACAGCTGGAGGCAGGGCTTTCTCCTATAGAGCTCCATTTTTATGGAACGGTCTGCCTACCCATGTCAGAGACGCAAACTCGGTCTCAACCTTTAAGTCTTTACTGAAGACTCATCTCTTCAGTGGGTCATATGATTGAGTGTAGTCTGGCCCAGGAGTGGGAAGGTGAACGGAAAGGATCTGGAGCAACGAACCGCCCTTGCTGTCTCTGCCTGGCCGGTTCCCCTCTTTCCACTGGGATTCTCTGCCTCTAACCCTATTACAGGGGCTGAATCACTGGCTTACTGGGGCTCTCTCATACCGTCCCTGGGAGGGGTGCGTCACCTGAGTGGGTTGAGTCACTGATGTGGTCATCCTGTCTGGGTTGGTGCCCCCCCCCCCCCTTGGGTTGTGCCGTAACGGAGATCTTTGTGGGCTATACTCGGCCTTGTCTCAGGATGGTAAGTTGGTGGTTGAAGATATCTCTCTAGTGGTGTGGGGGCTGTGCTTTGGCAAAGTGGGTGGGGTTGAAAAAGCCAAACCTTGACCCAGAAAATCTAAAAAACTATCGGCCTATATCGAATCTTCCATTCCTCTCAAATTTTTTAGAAAAGGCTGTTGTGCAGCAACTCACTGCCTTCCTGAAGACAAACAATGTATATGAAATGCTTCAGTCTGGTTTTAGACCCCATCATAGCACTGAGACGGCACTTGTGAAGGTGGTAAATTACATTTTAATGGCATCGGACCGAGGCTCTGCATCTGTCCTCGTGCTCCTAGACCTTAGTGCTGCTTTTGATACCATCGATCACCACATTCTTTTGGAGAGATTGGAAACCCAAATTGGTCTACACGGACATGTTCTGGCCTGGTTTAGATCTTATCTGTCGGAATGATATCAGTTTGTCTCTGTGAATGGTTTGTCCTCTGACAAATCAACTGTAAATTTCGGTGTTCCTCAAGGTTCTGTTTTAGGACCACTATTGTTTTCACTATAAATTTTACCTCTTGGGGATGTTATTCGAAAACATAATGTTAACTTTCACTGCTATGCGGATGACACACAGCTGTACATTTCAATGAAACATGGTGAAGCCCCAAAATTGCCCTCGCTAGAAGCATGTGTTTCAGACATAAGGAAGTGGATGGCTGCAAACTTTCTACTATTAAACTCGGACAAAACAGAGATGCTTGTTCTAGGTCCCAAGAAACAAAGAGGTCTTCTGTTGAATCTGACAATTAATCTTAATGGTTGTACAGTCGTCTCAAATAAAACTGTGAAGGACCTCGGCGTTACTCTGGACCCTGATCTCTCTTTTGAAGAACATATCAAGACCATTTCGAGGACAGCTTTTTTCCATCTACGTAATATTGCAAAAATCAGAAACTTTCTGTCCAAAAATCATGCAGAAAAATGTATCCATGCTTTTGTCACTTCTAGGTTAGACTACTGCAATGCTCTACTTTCAGGCTACCCGGATAAAGCACGAAATAAACTTCAGTTAGTGCTAAATACGGCTGCTAGAATCCTGACTAGAACCAAAAAATGTGATCATATTACTCCAGTGCTAGCCTCTCTACACTGGCTTCCTGTCAAAGCAAGGGCTGATTTCAAGGTTTTACTGCGAACCTACAAAGCATTACATGGGCTTGCTCCTACCTATCTCTCTGATTTGGTCCTGCCATACATACCTACACGTACGCTATGGTCACAAGACGCAGGCCTCCTAATTGTCCCTAGAATTTCTAAGCAAACAGCTGGAGGCAGGGCTTTCTCCTATAGAGCTCCATTTTTATGGAACGGTCTGCCTACCCATGTCAGAGACGCAAACTCGGTCTCAACCTTTAAGTCTTTACTGAAGACTCATCTCTTCAGTGGGTCATATGATTGAGTGTAGTCTGGCCCAGGAGTGGGAAGGTGAATGGAAAGGCTCTGGAGCAACGAACCGCCCTTGCTGTCTCTGCCTGGCCAGTTCCCCTCTTTCCACTGGGATTCTCTGCCTCTAACCCTATTACAGGGGCTGAGTCACTGGCTAACTGGGGCTCTCTCATGCCGTCCCTGCAGGGGGTGCGTCACCAGAGTGGGTTGATTCACTGTTGTGGTCATCCTGTCTGGGTTGGCGCCACCCCCCCCCCCCTTGGGTTGTGCCGTGGCGGAGATCTTTGTGGGCTATACTCAGCCTTGTCTCAGGATGGTAAGTTGGTGGTTGAAGATATCCCTCTAGTGGTGTGGGGGCCGTGTTTTGGCAAAGTGGGTGGGGTTATATCCTTCCTGTTTGGCCCTGTCCGGGGGTGTCCTCGGATGGGGCCACAGTGTCTCCTGACCCCTCCTGTCTCAGCCTCCAGTATTTATGCTGCAGTAGTTTGTGTTCGGGGGCTAGGGTCAGTTTGTTATATCTGGAGTAATTCTCCTGTCCTATTCGGTGTCCTGTGTGAATCTAAGTGTGCGTTCTCTAATTCTCTCCTTCTTTCTTTCTCTCTCTCGGAGGACCTGAGCCCTAGGACCATGCCCCAGTACTACCTGACATGATGGCTCCTTGCTGTCCCCAGTCCACCTGGCCATGCTTCTGCTCCAGTTTCAACTGACCTGAGCCCTAGGACCATGCCCCAGGACTACCTGACATGATGACTCCTTGCTGTCCCCAGTCCACCTGGCCATGCTGCTGCTCCAGTTTCAACTGTTCTGCCTTACTATTATTTGACCATGCTGGTCATTTATGAGTCAGTTTGTTATATCTGGAGTACTTCTCCTGTCCTATTTGGTGTCCTGTGTGAATTTAAGTGTGCTCTCTCTAATTCTCTCTTTCTCTCTTTCTTTCTCTCTCTCGGAGGACCTGAGCCCTAGGACCATGCCTCAGGACTACCTGACATGTTGACTCCTTGCTGTCCCCTTGCTGTCCCCTGGTTGCCCTATGTGGGCCCTGGGAGCTCTGTGTGAGCCCTGGTAGCCCTATGTGGGCCCGGTTAGCCCAAAGTGGGCCATAGTAACCCTATGTGGGACCTGGGAGCCCTACGTGGGCCCTGGTTGCCCTACGTGGGCCATGGTAACCCTATGTGGGACCTGGGAGCCCTATGTGGGCCCTGGTTGCCCTATGTGGGCCCTGGGAGCCCTGGTTGCCCTATGTAGGCTCTGGTTGCCCTATGTGGGACCTGGTAGCCCTATGTTGGTCCTGGTTGCCCTATGTAGGCCCTGGTTGCCCTATGTGGGCCCTGGTAGCCCTATGTAGGCCCTGGTTGACCTATGTGGGACCTGGGAGCCCTATGTGGGCCCTGGTAGCCCTATGTGGGCCCTGGTTGCCCTATGTGGGCCCTGGTTGCCCTATGTGGGCCCTGGTTGCCCTATGTGGGCCCTGGTAGCCCTATGTGGGCCCTGGTAGCCCTATGTTGGTCCTGTTAGCCCTATGTGGGCCCTGGTCAAAAGTAGTACACTATAGAGGGAATAGAGTGCCATTTCAGATGCAACCAGGGAGTTGTGTCCTTTTAACCTGTGATGTGAGGTATCTACCAGTCAGTCAGTCCCAGTCCGGAGGAGGTAAGGAGGAACAGAACAGCATGCAGCCAACTGGTTCCTGTATTATTAATGCAGAGCTGCAGATCACACATCTCTGCCAAGCCCATACATGCGCACACACACACACACACACACACACACACACACACACACACACACACACACACACACACACACACACACACACACACACACACACACACACACACACACACACACACACACACACACACACACACACACGCACACACGCTCACACACACGCGCACACGCGCACACACACGCACACACACACGCACACACACGCACACACACGCTCACACACGCTCACACACACAACACAGTTGCACACATGCGCAGACCCACACACGTACGCACGCAGACACACACAGATGCAAACACACACACCACATAATTCCCCAAAACAATCATCACACACACCCAAACTCGCACTAACGCACAATAGACACGCTGCACACACACACATATTCCCGAAAATACACTCATGACACATCATACACTAATTCACAACACTTGTCACATGCTCACATATTCCACAAACATTCGCCACGCTGAACTGAGAGCATGTCTGACAGTAGTACATGAGTAACATGTGAGTGTACTACCACAGCAGAGAAACATACATACCGCATGGAGTGGATTGCCCTGATCGATGGGGACCTTAAAGTCTGCCTGCAGCTCATCAAAGGCTGTTATCTGAGAGAGAGTGAGAGCGGGAGAGAGGGGGGAGACGTGTTTTAGATCTCTGTTAACATCAGTCTTTCTCAGTCACAGTGGCTGTGTTATTACCTGTGTCACTGCCTGTGTCAGTGGCTGTGTTAGTACCCGTGTCATTGTTTGTGTCAGTGGCTGTGTTAGTACCTGTGTCACTGTTTGTGTCAGTGGCTGTGTTAGTACCTGTGTCACTGTTTGTGTCAGTGGCAGTGTTAGTACCTGGTCACTGTCTGTGTCACTGGCTGTGTCAGTACCTGTGTCACTGTTTGTGTCAGTGGCTGTGTTAGTACCTGGTCACTGTCTGTGTCACTGTCTGTGTCAGTACCTGTGTCACTATTTGTGTCAGTGGCTGTGTCAGTACCTGGTCACTGTATGTGTCACTAGCTGTGTCAGTGGTTGTATGGGCCGTCTGAGAAATAGCACAGTGTTCACAACACAGAGTGACCAGCAGGATCAATTAGACAGATAGACAGACAGAGCAGCAGTAGGACTCTATGGAGACAGTGGTTATTACAGTGTTATCCCTGTGGCCATACGGAGGCACAGCAGAGGCAGAGGCAGGGAGTCTACAGTATATGTTTGTGTGTGTATGTAGCTGAGTCCTCTGGGTCGTGTGTGTATGTATGCCTTTGTTGTGGGGTTATTGGCAAATATCTGTGCATAAGTGCGTGGTAGAGGGGTTTTACTGAAGACAGAGAGCAGTTGGAACAGTAGCATGAAGCTGGGCTCCCACAACACACAGTAGAAGGAGCATTGATGTCAGACAGCATGGATGGACTGTTTGTAAACACCTGAGGCTGTGCGGTGTGATGAGTAGAGCTGTTGACTGTGACTGTATTACTGCCACATCGGCAGTCACGAGTCATGAAGGCAGTCAAATTCCACATTACCATTTAGTCAGGGTAATTAGACTTCTCCAAGCTCTGATGCTGCTTCTGGTCATTAGTAGCCTACCAAACGTCCTAACTGCCTGGTACTCAGCACTATATTGTCCCTCTTATCACTCTGACATCAATCAAATGTATTCAAAAATCTAATCAAACACTTCATGAGAGCCCATGAGCTCATGTTGCGCAACATTTCTATAAGCTATGCAATTGCGGGAGAAAACAAAATGATGGCCACAAATAAAAAGACGAGGATCCCATCAGCTTTTTATAGGCTAGGCCTACTATATTTATTTATCAACCTTCCTAATATTAAGCACATTACTTAACTTTACAACAGGAGTATAGCCTACATGGTTGGCTTGAAAATAAACCACGGGGAAAAGTGTCCTCCATTCGCTATTTAAGTGCAAAGATTACATGCATTTTTTTTTACGATGACCCTGTTGCGAGACAGGTGCATGATAATGGTCTATTCGAAATGATAACAAATGCCACATATATATTATTTAGTACATGTAAAGACAAGATTAACTCAAGAAAGTTTGATGGGTGACAATATTAGCCTATCATTTGTGAATTATATATTATCACTTGTGAATGATGACCAGCATAAGAAATAATGCCTTTTTTTGCGACTTTTTCTAATCATAGTCACGCAACTCATGTAGTCTAGCATATAGGCCTATATGTTTTAATATGGTTTGTATCACAACTAAAGTGGCCAAATAGCTTCTTAAAGTTAAGCACATTAATCATGAATCATGAATCCCCTTTACAAGGGGTGTAGAGCCTAACTGGCATAAATAAGCAGCGAGTGACTTTCAAGTTTGGGGAAGATCATTTTTACCATAAAAATCCCATGTGAGAAATTGCCAAGAAACTGAAGATCTCGTACAACTGCTGTGTACTACTCCCTTCACAGAACAGCACAAACTGGCTCTAACCAGAATAGAAAAAGGAGTGGGAGGCCCCGGTGCACAACTGAGCAAGAAGACAAGTGTCTAGTTTGAGGAACAGACACCTCACAAGTCCTCAACTGGCAGCTTCATTAAATAGTACCCGCAAACCACCAGTCTCAAGGTCAATAGTTAAGAGGCGTCTCCGGGATGCTGGCAAAGAAAAAGCCATATCTCTGTCCAGTGTCTGTGTTCTTTGGCCGTCTTAATATTTTCTTTTCATTGGCCAGTCTGAGATATGGCTTTTTCTTTGCAACTCTGCCTAGAAGCGCTTGAGTTTCAAGTTTGGGGAATAATATTTTTACCATAAAAATGCACCTTTATAATAAAAGCATTACATGCATGATTGCATTTGCGGTCAATTTTGACAATAGTGTTTTTCGCTAATGCAACATTCACTCTTATAGGCTACTACCACGTGCTCATTGCTGCGCTTATAATATAAAGAAATAGCCTAATAGTTTATCAACATTTTAAGCTAAACGTTCCAATCTGTTGCGTCAGATACATTGCATAAAACATGTTTTTGATGCTAGTGGTTGTATTCATTTGGGATCTATCGCATCCCACAACTGTCCCAGAATATGTTTGGAATATATATTTCTCGCACAGAATAGAATAGGTCGAACCTTTGTACTAGGGGTGATAATAGATTGACATAGGCTAGTGCTTTTGTTGTTTGTTAGGCTTACTCATCTTGTTGACTGATGAAAAGTAAATGAGGACAGTTTTTCCAATATCTTCAATATGTACCTTGGAATTGGATAAGGATGCACGCATTTGTGTTTGTCTTCACTTGTAGCCTGTGAAAAAAATGTGAATGAGAGACTATTGGAGTGTGTACATCCTGCTTAAAGAACAAAGCAGAGCTCGTTCCTTTCAAAGCAAGTTTTTTCAAATCATCATTAGAGTCATCATGCATCCTTACAATGTATTAAAAGTGTAAACATATAGCCCAACATTTGTAGAACAACTAAAGTTACATGAATAACTCTAAATGAATGTACGGGTGTGTGCTGGTGGCAGGGAAGTCAGGCACAGGAGATTGAACTTGGTATAAAAAGGAGTAGCTTAATAAGTGCTCAAAAACTCTGAAAACCAAAATATACAAAATAATACAAGTGGGTACAAAACACCAGAACATATCTTGCACATAGCTTACAAACAAACCATCACCGACAAGGACAATGAGGGGGAACAGAGGGTTAAATACACAACATATAATGATTGGGATTGGAACCAGGTGTGAAACAAGACAAGACAAAACCAAAGGAAAATGAAAAGAGGATCAGCGATGGCTAGAAGGTTGGCGACCTCTACCGCCGAACGCCACCCGAGCAAGGAGAGGGACCAACTTCAGCGGAAGTCGTGACAATTAAGCATATAGGAATACCTATTTCTTTGTTAACCACTCAACACAGCAGAGCCGCATGTGCGCACTCCCTCAAATTGTTTGGAGAAAATATTTATATTTTATTCAGTTTTGTTCAAAATAATATGAAATAATGCCACGGAATTATAAGCAAATCTTGTCTGCTAAATTAACTAGTGTAGCCCACAGCCATTTGGCTTACAGATATCAGGACCTAACATAAGGACCTAATGAAACAGTATAACTTTAGTCCGTCCCCTCGCCCATACCCGGGCTCGAACCAGGGACCCTCTGCACACATCAACAGTCACCCTCGAAGCATCGTTAACCATCGCTCCACAAAAGCCACGGCTCTTGCAGAGCAAGGGGAAACACTACTTCAAGGTCTCAGAGCAAGTGACGTCACAGATTGAAATGCTATTAGCGCGCACCATTTCACATCCGTTACACTCCCCCTTTTGACCTCCTCATTTTCCGCAGCAACCAGTGATCCAGGTCAACAGCATCAATGTAACAGTATAGACTTTACGTCCATCCCCTCGCCCCGACCTGGGCGCGAACCAGGGACGCTCTGTACACGTCAACAGTCACCCTCGAAGCATCGACGCTCTGTACACGTCAACAGTCACCCTCGAAGCATCGTTAGCCACGGCCCTGACGTTACCGATTGAAACGCTATTAGCGCGCACCACCGCTAACTAGCTAGCCATTTCACATCCGTTACACTAACATAAGGACAACTCACAAGTATGCTATTATTTTCATCTGAAATACACTACAATTTCTTCATATCATGTTTCTTTTGGCCTGTCTAAATTAAATAATCAATGTATTGTGAAGGTGTAGGCTATATTACATGGATGTATTTGACTTTTTTAAATGGCTTGTAGGCTGTGTGTGGAAGCCAAGAGATGCTAAATGTGTTCATCTTAATTAAAGGTCAATTACCGTGAGACCGACAGTTATTTGCTTGACAATCACCAGCTGACAAAATGTTGTGACCGCCACAGCCCTAGTGATGAGAGGATGAAATATTCTGTAACTACACACCATATACAGTATTCATGCTTATCATCCTCGTCATATGAGGAGACATCTTGGATGCACACAGTTGACATCAGGTGTATGTGTACGTTACATCCATTCATGAGCATGACTGGCCACAGACTATGGTTGACTGGCAACTCAACTGTTGTTGTCTGCTTGTTTGTGGGAGACCCTGGCCCTCTTTGAACACATCCCCTACCTTATGTCACTGCCATACTGCTTGAGGCATTTATATAGAAAAAAATTACATTAAATATAACCCCTCAAACATGATGCAGAGAACATCAATTCCGATGCTAAGACTACAAGTTGTGTTCATAATATTAAGCAGCTATGGCTACTTATTCAGGAGGATTTTAAACCCGCTTGAGATGGGTTCATTTTCTCAAGGTACATTTGTAATCAACCCTGAGCAGAATACAATTAAAACGGTTTGATGACTGGGTGCAGTACATCTCTAAAACTGGAAAGGTCATCATGGACTGAAAGGTCTGTTCTGGACTGCACACAGTCACTGCAGGCTGATGCTCTACATGTGTGACATGTGCCCAGTGCAACCACTTGGAAGCCTCACAAACGTTTCCTCTGTGAGTGGAGATTGCCCATTTGGGGATTGCTGCTCTTTTTGAAGTGGCAGCCGGTAGCAGTAGCAGTGCTACATGAGGGGAATGGACTTTATACTGTGTTTTGATTTATTTTGCGTTTACTGAAGCTTTCTGTCCAAAATGATTTAAATGACATGGTGCCATATGTGGGGAGGGATGGTTCAGCTTCCTCATGATTGACTGGCCTTATTAAACATGTTCACATCTGTGTAGGCCTACAGTATATCTTCAAAGACCAGCAGGGCAATGTTGTTCTTTCCCCCAGATCAGAATAACAAAATCCCTACCTCCTTTTGCCAGAAAAATAAAATAGAATAAAACTGTATTGTCCATTCAGGATGGGGCATTTTACTATGGCATCACCTTGTATTTCAACGATCACATACACATACAGTACCAGTTAAACATTTGGACACACCTACAGTACTCATTCAAAGGTTTTTCTTTATTTGGACTATTTTCTACATTGTAGAACAATAGTGAAGAAATCAAAACTATGAAATAACACATATGGAATAATTTCGCAAACCAAAAAAGTGTTAAATCAAAATATATTTTATATTTGTGATTCTTCAAAGTAGACACCCTTTGCCTTGGTGATAGTTTTGCACACTCATGTCAATCTATCAACCAGCATCGTGAGGTAGTCACCTGGAATGTATTTCAATTAATAAGTGTGCCTTGTTAAAAGTACATTTGTGGAATTTCTTTACTTCTTAATGTGTTTGAGCCAATCAGTCGTGTTGTGACAAGATCGGGGTGGTATACAAAAGATAGCCCTATTTGGTAAAAGACCAAGTCCATATTATGTAAAGAACAGCTCAAAGAGAAAGAGAGACGACTGCCCATCATTACTTTAAGACATGAAGGTCAGTCAATCTGGAACATTTCAAGAACTTTGAAAGATTCTACAAGTCCATTTGCAAAAACCATCAAGCGCTATAATGAAACTGGCTCTCATGAGGACCGTCACAGGAAAGGAAGACACAGAGTTCTCTGCTACAGACAATATGTTTATTAGAGTTAACTGCACCTCAGATTGCAGCCCAAACAAATGCTTCACAGAGTGCAAGTAACAGGCATATCTCAACATCAACTGTTACGGATGATCTTCACATGTGGTTCGCACTGTGAAGCATGGAGGAGGAGGTGCGATGGTGTGGGGATGCATTGCTGGTGACACTGTAAATAAATCTGTGATTTATTTAGAATTCAAGGCATACTTAACCAGCATGGCTACCACAGCATTCTGCATCGAAATGCCATCCCATCTGGTTTTGCACTTAGTGGGACAATAGTATAATTTGTTTTTCAACAGGACAATGACCAAACACACCTCCAGGCTGTGTAAGGACTATTTGACCAAGGAGGAGAGTGATGGAGTGCTGCATCAGATGACCTGGCCACAATCTCCCGACCTAAACCCAAGAGATGATTTGGGATGAGTTGGACCGCAGAGTGAAAGTAAAGCAGCCAACAGGTGCTCAGCATATGGAAACTCCAGTTGGAAAAGCATTCCAGGTTGAGAGAATGCCAAGAGTGTGCAAAGGGCAAAGGGTGGCTACTTTGAAGGATCTAAAATCTAAAATATATTGAGATTTTTTTAACACTTTTGTGGTTACTACATGATTCCATATGTGTTATTTCATAGTTATGATGTCTTCACTATTATTCCACAATGGAGAAAATAGTAAAAATAAAGAAAACCCTTGAATGAGTATGTGTCCAAACTTTTGACTGGTACTGTATTTTCTCACATCATACACGTTTAAATGGGTTTCATGATGACAACTATTTCATACAGTTGAAGTCGGAAGTTTACATACACTTAGGATGGAGTCATTAAAACTCATTTTTCAACCACTCCACAAATGTCTTGTTAACAAACTATAGTTCTGGCAAGTCGATTAGGACATCTACTCTGTTCATGACACAAGTAATTTTTCCAACAATTATTTACAGACAGATTATTTCACTTATATTTCACTGCATCCCGATTCCAGTGGGTCAGAAGTCTACATACACATGACTGTGCCAATTAACAGCTTGGAATATTACAGAAAATGGTGTCATTGCTTTAGAAGCTTCTGATAGGCTAATTGACATAATTTGAGTCAATTGGATGTGTACCTGTGGATGTATTTCAAGGCCTACCTTCAACTCAGTGCCTCTTTCCTTGACATCATGGAAAAATCTAAATAAATCAGCCACGACTTCAGAAAATAAATTGTAGACCTCCACATGTCTGGTTCATCCTTGGGAGCAATTTCCAAACGCCAGAAGTTACCACATTCATCTGTACAAATAATAGTACGCAAGTATAAACACCATGGTACTAGTCTGATGAACCAAAAACAGAACTGTTGGCCATAATGACCATCGTTATGTTTGAAGGAAAAAGGGGGACGCTTGCAAGCCGAAGAACACCATCCCAACCGTGAAGCACGGGGGTGGCAGCATCATGATGTAGGGGTGCTTTGCTGAAGGAGGGACTGGTGCACTTCACAAAATAGATGGCATCATGAGGCAGCAAAATTATGTGGATATATTGAAGCAACATCTCAAGACATCAGTCAGGAAGTTAAAGCTTGGTCTCAAATGGGTCTTCCAAATGGACAATGTCCCCAAGCATACTTCCAAAGTTGTGTCAAAATGGCTTAAGGACCACAAAGTCAAGGTGTTGGAGTGGTCATCACAAAGACCTGACCTCAGTCCCATAGAAAATTTGTGAGCAGAACTGAAAAAGCGTCTGCGAGCAAGGAGGCCTACAAACCTGACTCAGTTACACCAGCTCTGTCAGGGGGAATGGGCCAAAATCCACCCAACTTATTGTGGGAAGCTTGTGGAAGGCTACCCGAAACGTTTGACCCAAGTTAAACCATTTAAAGGCAATGCTACCAAATACTAATTGACTGTATACAGTGTGTAACGGTTTTCTAGGTGTGGTTCGCACAACACAACCAAAGAATATGGCTGCCTAAATATGGTTCCCAATCAGAGACAATGATAAACACCTGCCTCTGATTGAGAACCACTTCAGACAGCCATAGACTTACCTAGAACACCCCACTAAGCTACAATCCCACTACATACACACCACATACAAAAACCCATGTCACACCCTGGCCTGACCAAATAAATGAAGATAAACACAAAATACTTCGACCAGGGCGTGACAGAACCCCCCTTAAGGTACGGACTCCCGAACGCACCTCAAAACAATAGGGCGGGTCCGGGTGGGCGTACAGATTTGTACCTTGTCAGCTCAGGGATTTGAACTTGCAACCTTCCGGTTACAAGTCCAACGCTCAAACCACTAAGCTACCCTGCCGCGTTGTGGTAATGAGAATTTCAGCAGCAAATGCAATAAAATACAAAAATAATTCATTCCTAAATTGAAATGACTGTTTGTGCAAGGTAGAGATCACTATAATCTTTATTATAATATTTTGTTACATTACTAAATGACATGTTTTTTTTTATTTAAAATCATTACTGCCATGGTTTTTAATGGTTTCATGAGAATGACCCTAATGTTTTGTACACTCACAGCCTGCAATATTAAGATAAATGTTATTATACTGCACATAGATCGAAATTATAAGCAATATGTCCTTCCCACGTAACACCATGCTCAGAGGCCAGTAGCATTGAGTGGAGGAGTCAGTGTGAGGGTTCGTTAGACTTGTGAATGTCCTGTACTTGCTAGAGGCTCCAGTATGAGGCACACATTGAATCAGCAGGAGGGAAACCACTAATACATATGACTCCTTCACAGTTCCCACCTACGCTTACTTACCGGCATCCATTAAATGTCAGAAAAACAAAAACAACATATGGCCACCATGAGATTGAATGATGTTAACTTAACGTATGCCCTCTTCGCCTGGATGACATGGACAAAAATAAATTGACTGAATAATCATGATAACAATCAATTGAACGATACGTTTATAACATTAGTGTGCATCATTACATTTTTTATACCACTCTTAAAACTACTACGACTACTACTATGTTGTGGCTATTATTGGCCCGTTTCATTTCGAACTTCACATTCTAGTAAAGGTTACTTTTCGTTATTATCGATATCAGTAAATTGTCCTCGATAAATGATCGGGATCGATCATTTTCGGTTTATTGTCACCCAGCTCTACATTAGGGGCTCTGGTACACCGAGGGAAATCACTCAACCATTTTGTGTCTGTGCATTTCGGAGCAGTGTGGAGTTTAGGAGAACACAATTAACCTTGTATGTTAATTAAAACACCCTCTAATCTGTTACAAGCAGTCCCAGTAGTGATGGTGTAACTGGGATCACATGATTGACTAACGATATTTCAATTTGGACAGAACCTAGCTAACTAACCAGTGAGGAGTGACTTGTAGGAGCGTTGATCAACCTTGAGCTAGTTTGCCATGAATTAATCGATTAGGATTCATCTAAAGTGCATCCGTTACAACACGTTAAAGTACATAGAGTCAAGGGTTTCAGATCATTCAAAGAACTTGACGACTGAACGTCAGCTTGTCTTTGGCACTAACATAAAAATGTTATGTGTGGTCTGGACTTGTGAAGAAGTGTCATCACCGAGACTGAAATGATAGTTTCTTGGACACGACATCTCAACAAATCATAGACATCAGTCAACGTCGTGTCTGACAGGGTTCTCATCAGTCATCCCCCAGTATAGTACATGCCCTGTGAGAGATGAGGCTGCTTGTTAACAGGCAGTGATAAATGACAAGACATGTCCTGATATTCCAAACGTCCTTCCTTCTGAGTACCTTTCCCTCTGTAAATATGAGAGCTCGGACAGAGGAGTTTAGAGCATGTCAGGAGAGGAGAGAGGAGGATGTATAGGCCATGTTAAACCTGTCAGGTCCACTTAAAAACAAGCAGAACTATAGTAAAACTGTCAAGTAGAGGGATAAGATAATGGGCAGGACAATTAGATGACAGACAGTTAAAAAATATTGTTTCTCGCTGTAGCACGTATGGGCACATTTCACTGTCAAACTGCATGGGACCATGTATTGCAATCACTTAGATGGTGTCTAGATGATAGCCATGCTGTAATGTGAAAAGGGCTGGTCATATAAAACCTTTTTTTTCTCTATAAATGTGATAGTAGACTGCATAACAGGCTATTCCCATTATGCTCACTTACTGTACAGTGAATACTATAGCTTTGTCTGTAGCTTATGCCGGTGTTTGTGAATGAGAATCAGGTTGCTAGAGATATCTCCACCCTGCCATCACCCTGGCATTGTGGTTCCCATATGTCTCAGTTTGGTTTGGAACATGGTGATTTAAGAGACCACGTTTGTGGGTCTGATTCCCGCATGGCCAGAATACATTGAAATGTGTATGAGTTGTAAAGTCATTTCGGATAACACTGTGTTAAATGACCACAATACAGTATATAACAGTGATATAAACATAATAAAAACAGCTATGTGGGAGAATAATGTTCTAGGTATAAACTGTATAACTGTAATGTGTTCTTCAAATCGTGAGTTGCAGACAGTCTCATTATATGCTAGATGGGATTTGTCCACTGCTCTGTAGTCCTACATGGGCCTGACAGACAGACAGATGCCATGCCTCCTCCTGTAATTGCTGGGGCTCAGTAGAACACCTGAAGCTCTTCAATCTCAGGTCTGTTGCTATGCAAAGGCACGACGGGGGCCAAGGGCATTGCGACCTGACCCAAATCTGCCGTCACATAAAACGCCGCAGGAGGGCGCGAAGGCTTTGAGAGTAAATATTTCGATTATTAAAATATTGTAATGCATTCATATTGGAGTTTCTGTATTGCAGGGATTTTAACAAAGACAATAACAAACAGATATAAATATGAGGGAGGGAATTTGTCTCAGTGGGTTAGAACAGCGTCTCCAACAGCTTTCCCCAAAATTCCAGAGCGGTGCGTAATGCCCGAGTCAAGCTAATTATTGTAAAACCTTTTGATATAACTATATTTAACAAAATTTGCAATAACTAAATAAAACCGATATGACCATCATGTAAGTAGAATGAAGTGAAAATGCAAGCCAAGAATTCTGTGTTGGGCTGAACGTCCGAGATATGGGTGCACACCTGTCAATTTTGGGATTTTCTTCCCCCTGCCCGTTAGAGCTGGTGGGTTTACAAAGGAAGGTTGGGCATTGAAACTGCACCTTTCGAAACATCAAAATACGTATTCATTATCTTGAGCAAGGCACTGGGGATGTGAGCAGGTAAATACATACATTAGCCTACGCACTATTACGCAATATTATCCATAACCATTCAAAATCCCAAAAAAGGCTGTGAATGTATTTTTTAAAACTCATAACACAAATCATAATTATATAGCAATAAATATTCCACTTACATGCCATATCGCAAAGAAGATCAGAGAAGCACAGAGGACCAGCGACAGCATATAGCAGAAGGCAGCGAAAGTGAACATAATTGAACACCACGAGAAATATCACCCAAAAGAGAACTCGGCTGAATTATTTTTTTTAAAGGATTATGTTGCCATGGCAAACCGAAGTGATAACGACACCATCACTTTGCCCTGAATGTTGCAACAAATTGTTGCAGAACGTCCAACGAAACGCTCGTCCGCGGTCTCACTTTGAAGTCCAAACGTGTTGCCGCCAAATGTTTTAATTGGAAATTAGACCAGTGGACTCGATATGGTGAAAACGGACAGACATTGTTACACAATAGCAAAGTCCAAGCGATGTCTTGAAATTGATATCAAGAGATCCAAATTATGCACAAAAGCATCCAGGATAGGAATACTGCCTTTGACAGGTAAATGTTATCCATACAGTGACTAAAGAGAATCTTGTCGGCTACTATGTGATGGTATCTCCCCAACAATCCTGGCATTAGGCATAATAAACAGCGTCTTCAAACCACAGTTAACCTATAGCTCCACCACACCGAAGGCGCAGAGTCTGGCGCCCCAACAGGTGGATTTAAAGGGCCAGCGTTCAAGCTGAAGGGTTTATCAACTGTATCTTCCCAATTCCCATCCAAAAGCACATGCTTTTTAATCTTTTTTTTTTTTTTTTTTTTGCAACTATAGGCTACTCTAGGCAATATGGTTGTCATGTAAATAGTAGACGGAGCATCCCAAATAAGCCACACATTCACACAGACAGGGTTTCAAAATCAAAGAACGCCTAAAATTATTCCACAGATGATTTAAATGTTGAGTATGGTTTGGATGGATATATTGTGATGGAGTTACAAATTGTGATTGACTCTGCCAAAGCCTTTGCCAATTTACGGACATTTGACAGGGCACCATTACGAGAAAGTCAAGTTATAGGTCTTGACTATAAAAACCGTTTAATAGCCTACCACTATTATACACTATATATACAAAAGTGTGTGGGCACCCCTTTAAATTAGTGGATTCGGCTATTTCAGCCACTCCCGTTGCTGACAGGTGTATAAAATCGAGCACATGGCCATGCAATCTCCATATGCAAACATAGGCAGTAGAATGGTCTTACTGAAAAGCTCAGTGACTTTTAACGTGGCATTGTCACATGATGCCACCTTTCCAACAAGTCAGTTCGTCAAATCTCTGCCTTGCTAGAGCTGCCTCGGTCAACTGTATGTCCTGTTTTTGTGCACTGGAAACTTCTAAGTGCAACAACGGCTCAGCTGTAAAGTGGTAGGCCACACAAGCTCACGGAACGGTATTGCCGAAACGTGTAAAAATCGTCTGTCGTCGGTTGCAACACTCACTACCGAGTTCCAAACTGCCTCTGGAAGCAACTTCAGCACAAGAACTGTTCATCGGGAGCTTCATGAAATGGGTTTCCATGGCCGAGCAGCTACACACAAGTCTAATTTTACCATGCGCAATGCCAAGCGTTGGCTGGAGTGGTATAAAGCTCGCCACAATTGGACTCTGGAGCAGTGGAAATGCATTCTCTGGAGCTTCACCATCTGCCAGTCTGAAGGAGGAATCTGGGTTTGGCGAATGCCAGGAGAACGCTATCTGCCCCAATGCATAGTGCCAACTGTAAAGTTTGGTGGAGGAGAAATAATAGTCTGGGGCAGTTTTTCATGTTCCGGGCTAGACTCCTTAGTTCCAGTGAAGGGAAATCTTAACAATGACATTCTAGACAATTCAGTGCTTCCAACTTTGTGGCAACAGTTTGGGGAAGGCCCTTTTCTGTTTCAGCAGTATTATTTTTTTATTTAACCTTTACTTAACTAGGCAAGTCCGTTAAGAACAAATTCTTATTTACAATGACAACGTAGTGTACATGACAACGCCCCCCGTGCACAAAGCGAGGTCCATACAGAAATGGTTTGTTGAGATCGGTGTGGAAGAACTTGACTGGCCTGCACAGAGCACTGAACTCAACCCCGTCGAAAACCTTTGGGATGAATTAGAATGCCGACTGCGAGCCAGGCCTAATCGCCCAACATCAGTGCGTGACCTCACTAATGCTTGTGTGGCTCAATGGAAGCAAGTCCCCGCAGCAATGTTCCAACATCTAGTGGAAAGCCTTAGCAGAAATGTGGAGGCTGTTATAGCAGCAAAGAGGGAACAACTCTATATTAATGCCGATGATTTTTGAATGAAATGTTCGACGAGTAGGTCGTCCACATACTTTTGGTCATGTAGTGTATATATGCCTAGTAATTTGTCGGTTGGCGCCATCTAGTGATTATTGTCTGACCATACAAACAATAGCACCACTGATGTTCAGACCATAGAATTAGGAATTAGAATACTACTAGTAAAAAACTAGTAATTAGTGATATCTATGGTTGTGACACATAAGACAATTATAACGTTTTTAATTAGTACAAAATATCTCCATGATTGATGCCTTTATAACCCCTTTGAAATACCAACATAGATGCTTCACAAATATTGAGCAAATTCATAATCAAAGCTGTTATGACAGGTCATACATCTGCCACTTAGCAACGTAGCATAGGCCTAACCCTTCCATGCTTTGCACAAGTAACCCTTTGCATACCTCTCAGAGAAGTTTGTAATTTTCCCCGAGCAACAGCTTGTAACTTGCATGTGACTGGAGTCCTTTTATCCTAGGTTACAAGCTTTTCTTACAGGCCCATTGTCAGTGCCACCTTTGGCCTTTTTACAGTTTTAAAGCTGATTTCCTGCAAATCTTCACATTTTATCACAACTTATGCCATGTTCAACTTCTATCTGAGTGACAGTGACTAACAAAAGGCCCTTGGAGGTCAGGGCCCCTGAGCACATGCCCTGTGCGCCCGGATGGTAATTTGGTGATGATTTCTACAAGGTTTGGATAGCTGGCTGGACTAACTTACCTAGAAATCTACATTTCTAAATGGAACCTTGTGTATTCTACTTTTCTAACTCTTAACAGTAAGTTGAGACCCCGACTGAGTTTTTGTTTGGCCATGTTCCCCTATGTAGAAGAGCTCTGATACCCGACCCAAGCCCGACAGGCCCCAACATTATACAACGAGTTCGGGTTGGGTAGGGCCTGTTTTTTCATCAATAACTAGGGTACGGGCAGGGCTTGGGTAACCATACATTGATCATTAATATTTTGAGGCTCGTGCTCTGCTGAGCATTACATTCACAGCTGACTAAAACCATAACATGGTATCAGAAGTGCTTTAACCTCGTCAAATATAAGACAGGAGAGTTTAGATTGATGAAAAGTATCTAACAGCTGCTGACTGCTCTCTCACGTCTTTTCACTGAGCAGAGCAGCCCAAGTAGAGCCGTTGCTATGGATACTCACAGACTCAGAGCAGAGAGCATGCAGAGTGAGCAGCGCTCAGGGAGCGAGTGACAGACAGGAGGAGCTAATGGATTTACTAATGGAGGAAGTTAGGGCAGGGTCGGGCAGGTCCTTAAATTTGGCAGAAACAATCGGGCCTGGATAGGGTAGGGCCTGAATGTCGCCGGCATAGGTAGGTCCCGGGCTTAAAATACATGCCCGTGCAGGGCTCTAGCGAATAGTCTATGGAATTACTGTTGTGCCTTTAATATCAAGCAAACCTGAATTAGATAACTAAATTCTTAGTACTGCAGACACAAATAATGATATTGATAGCAAACATTATTCCAAAAGAGAGCAAAATAAATACAATTGCAAGGAAACAATTTGGAAAATCAAGAACAAATGAACCCCCCCCCAAAAAAAAAACATTATGTGAATCCTTTTCAATTATAGTGTGTTTGCATTGAAACGCTTCCCTCTTTGCCTGCAAACTTTGGTTACATTACCCTGCCCTTTGCTTTCCCTACCTTTTTTTGTGGTTGCAACGTTTTGGTGCATTCATTCCATGTAGGCAGGGTTAAGAGGGAGCCTAAGATGATGTGCTTGTATTTGTTATTTGTTATTTGTGACAGGTTAGCCCAGGGTCGCCATGTCCAGTTTTTCTGCAAATTGTGCAACTTTGAAAACAATGTTGCGGTACCTCTAAATTGCATTGGCAGCGGCCACCATGGCATTTCTCTTTAAAAAATGATAATTTCACTGTGACCTGCTACTGCTGACGATCAGGGAGTGAGGCAGACTGCTGCTGGGTGAGTGAGTGAATCAGTGAGTGGTAGGGAGGGAGAGAAAGGCTCCGGGGTGTGCGTGTGTTGACACAGTTGTTGGTGTTGAAAGACGCCTCAGCAGGCAGTCATCACAAATGATGTGAGAACAACAATTTAATTAACTAGCACTAGCTAGCTACATACTAGTCCCTCATAATTCTAGTTTTCGGCGTTCGCTGTATCCTGACCGCCCCCCCCCCACTTACCAATCATTACTAGAGCCAACACAGCAAGGAAGAGAAACTGATAAATGATCATCCAACAGTCAGAGAGAGGGAAAGATGTGCTTTCTCTCTGGGTAGCCTATGTAGCCAGAGTTCGAAATTAAGGTCGTCCTGTCGTCCTGCGGATACAAAATAAATACATGCCACCTGCTGGAGAAGACAGATTTTGGGTTGAGTTACCCCTCTCACTTCGTCTCTTCCTCTCTGATTCAATTCACTTTTGCGTATAGTCAATTATAATTAATGACAGAGGTACATATTGTCATAAAGGATTGTATACGTACAAATCGGTCAGAGTTAAAACGTAGGCAACAGTAAAAAAAAGATTGAGTTGGAAACTGTTGGAATACCCACCCATTTATCATAGTCCAAA
This sequence comes from Oncorhynchus keta, assembly GCF_023373465.1. Taxonomy (NCBI): domain Eukaryota; kingdom Metazoa; phylum Chordata; class Actinopteri; order Salmoniformes; family Salmonidae; genus Oncorhynchus; species Oncorhynchus keta. Next base: position 19,799,506 of record NC_068428.1, read on the forward strand.
ACGTGTACGGAGATTAGGACAGAGAGGATCTGATTAACTCCATTACTAATTATCAAATTATAATAGTAGTGATTGATTGATTTATAGTAGAATAAAACTCTCTTGATGTACTGGACTCATGATGGAGCTCCTCTCTTTCCTTTCCATCTTGCTTTAAATATTCTGGAATGCAGCAGTGGCAATTTATACCACTAGAGGTTATCATACACAAGTGAACAGCAGAGTTGTAAAAGACAGGAGAGCAAAGGAGAGCAAAATCGAATGAAAAACCCAAAAACCCAAAACCCAAACGTGCAATAAGCATAAAAAACATTTATGTAAGGAATTGGAAACTCGTTCTCATTCTGAGAAATAAGGTAGGCCAGTTAATTTCAACATCTGAACAAAGTGGACAGGCTAGCATGCTGTTCAAACCGAGACGGACAGAAGGGTGTGTTCATAACAATGATACTGTTCTACCTTGTCAGCTAGCGAATAGAATAAAAAGTACACTTTTTCTATCAGCATGTAGTCATAAAAATCCCCCAAATGGGCATTGGCAAATGTATTAACCCCATAGTGAATTTTACCATTTGATAGTATATTGACACCTCTATAGCCAACAGAAACACTATTTGATGGCCCATTTATCCATCTGTATGGTTTTCACTTTGTAGATCAACATGAAAATCACCCAAAATGGTCTCGGAGACATTTATCAACCATAGAGAACCGTTGAATGATATCCACTATTTGATTCAGAGGGGTTGGGTTAAATGCAGAAGACACGTTTCAGTTGAATGTATTCAGTTGTATTATTGAGTAGACATCTGTAGCCAACAGAAACACTATCTGATAGGTCCTTTATCCATCAGTATGGGTTTCACATTATAGATAAACATGAAAATCACCGCAAAAAGGTTTTGGACACATTTATCAACCCTAGAGTGAGCTGTTGAATGACATTTCATAATTTGATAGTGTATAGACCTACAGTGCCTCCAGAAAGTATTTGATTTATAGTCTTGTTTATTAATCTCAAATTAGATCATGCAAAATGTATAGAAGATGTGCAATTACCATTTTATTACGGTATATATGGTATACGGTACATATTTTGAACTGGGTGATCATAAAGTCATAATAACATCATAAAACACAATACTGTAACGATGTAAAATAATTTCTCAATAAATAGTTTGACCGTTTATCAATTTGAATCCAGAAAAACGGATGGCTTATCAATAAAAATACATATTTCTAATCAAGCAATTCACTAATAATGCCTATCACGGCTCAGGATATAACCCAGATGCAGATATAGGGGGCGGATAGTTTGATTCTCAGAATATTTATTATGACAAAGGGGCAGGTAAAGGGCAGGTCGAGGGCAGGCAGAGGTTCGTAATCCAAGGCAGAGTCAATCAGGGACAGGACGACAGGCAGGCTCAGGGTCAAGACAGGCAGAAAATTCAGAACCGTGAAGACTGGAAAACAGGAACTTGAGAACAGGAGAAACAGGAAACACGCTGGTAAGAACTGACAAACAGAAAACGCAGCTAAGGCCACCAGAGACTCTGGGTTCGCGCCCAGGCTCTGTCGTAACCGGCCGCGACCGGGAGGTCTGTGGCCCAGCGTCTTTAGGGAGGGTTTGGCCGGTAGGGATGTCCTTGTCTCATCGCACACCAGCGACTTCTATGGCTACTAAACAATTAGTAGCTACTAAACAATTGGATACCACGAAATTGGGGAGAAAAAAGGGGTAAAAAATATATAAAAGAAAAAAGAAAAAAAAGAAAACGCAACTATAACTGCACAGGGGACAATGGAGAAAAATAGGAGACACCTGGTGGGGGGTGGAGACAAGCCCAAGACATGTGAAACAGATCAGGGTAAGACAAATGGCAGTGATACAAAAAAGTTATTAATGCAAAACAACATGTCATTTCATTCAAATAGGGAAATTGTTTCTCAGTAAGCCTTTGAAATACAAAGAAAAAGACAATGTTCAATGTATTTTCAATCAAGCAAGAATGTATTTTCAACTTTGATAGAAAGAACAGGGAAAAAGCAAAAGTGTCAAACTGACTGAAGCATGTAGTGCAAATAAGGGTGTTTCGTCATGAGAGCGACCAGTATATCGAGCGAGCTGATTTCAGATCTCCAGCAGGCACTGATGAAATCAATATTTGGACAGAGTTTCAAGGGCAGAGGTACTCAACTCTTACCCTACGAGGTCTGGAGACTGCTGGTTTTCTGCTCTACCTAATAATTAATTGCATACACCTGGTGTACCAGGTCTAAATCAGTCCATAATTAGAGGTGAACGATGAAAAAATGTAGTGGAACTGGCTTCGAGGTCCAGAGATGATTTTGAGGGCTCTAGTGGAACATTCCTTGACAAGGTAACACAGGCTGACACCGCCTATTGTCTCCAACAGCTTTTTAGATTACATGCACTAAACTTGATCTAGATAACACAAATGACCACTGCTACATACAGTGTATTCGGAAAGTATTCAGACCCCTTCCCCTTTTACACATTTTATTCTAAAATTGATTAAATAAAAAAAATCCTCATCAATCTACACACAATACTCCATAATGACAAAGCGAAAACATATTTACATAAGTATTCAGACCCTTTGCTTTGAGACTCGAAATTGAGCTCCGGTGCATCCTGTTTCCATTGATCATCCTTGAGATGTTTCTACAACTTGATTGGAGTCCACCTGTGGAAGATTCAATTGATTGTACATGATTTGGAAAGGCACACACCTGTCTATATTGTCACGCCTTGGTCTTAGTATTTTGTGTTTTCTTTATTTATTTGGTCAAGCCAGGGTGTGACATGGGTTATTGTGGTGTGTTTTTTGTCTTGGGGTTTTGTGGGGTGTCTAATTAGTCTATGGCTGCCTGAGGCGGTTCTCAATCAGAGTCAGGTGATTATCGTTGTCTCTGATTGGGAGCCATATTTAGGCAGCCATATTCTGTGAGTGTTTTCGTGGGTGATTGTTCCTGTCTCTGTGTTCACCAGATAGGCTGTAATAGGTTTCACGTTTCGTTTGTTGTTTTTGTTATTAAGTTCTTTCTATTCTTTATTAAAGAACATGAGTATGTCAGGGTTTACCAGAATTGGACCCAGAAGCAGACCAGGACAAGGAGAGTAGGAAGGAGAGTGTATTTATTTACAAGTGAATGTGAATGGGTAGATATATCCAGGTGGCGTAAGCGGGCAGCGGTGGTGAGTTGATGGGAGTAAATAGGTGGATCCATTTGGGTAGCGGAATCCGACGACGACCAGGCGGGAATGGGGTAAATGATCCGGGTGAATAATGTTCATGGCTAACGATCCGGCAGGGAATGGATGTCAGGTCAGAGCTTTTGAAGGGGAGAGGTGATGATCAGGACAGGTGTGCAGATTACTGATGGGATACAGGTGCGGGTGAACATCGATCTCCCAACAAGCTAATTCGCCCGGCAACCAGACAGGGTGCGTTCCAGGACACCGGAAACACACTCCAGGACAGAAACACAGGCAAACACAGACTCAGGAAGCGGGATTCGTGACAGAGTAACCACCACGCTGCATTTTGGTCCGACTCTCTTTCGACAGACGAACGCCGTTACATATATAAGGTCCCACAGTTGATAGTGTATGTCATAGTGTAACTCTGCGTTGTGTGTGGTTGATTGAGACTATAAACGTGGACTTTGGAGATCAGGTAGTTTTAATTAAGCAGAATTCACTCTGCATCCTGCATCTGCATCCAAAAGAAAATAAAACATTTGTAGAGCCACATATGTTCTGCGAATCGTCACCTCTTTCTCTCATAGTGCATCAAAATGATTTTCGAATACAAAAATGAGTACAGCCTCTCCTTATTATACATAACATATTTAACATAGATAAAAGCACATACCTGCATCCAAAGAAAATAAAACATTTGTAGAGCACATATGTTCTGAGAATCGTCGCCTTGAGGATACAGTGATAGATTAACACATGGTGGCCTTCCTGTGGCATTCATGTTTAAAGAATCTCTCCTGTACTTCCCTCGCAGTCCATTTCTCAGCAGACTTGTATTGGAATAGTGCTGCCAGTTTGGGGTCAGGGCAGAATGTTACAAACATCCTAACCACATTGGAGTTGGAGCTGTCAATCTTCTTACCTTGTCTCTTAAGGCCCTCGTCAGCGACATCTACGACCTTGTTCAATCGAACCCAATACTCCATAACAGCCTCTCCTGGTACAGGTTTAATATTGTAAAAATCAGCTAAAGGCATGCACGAATAGGCAAATTCGCTGAAATTCTGTTTCAGAATGTCCAATACAATCTCTGGCTTCTCTGTAGGATCAACAGTTGTCTCATTGTGTAAATGTATCTTTACCGTGTCTCTTGCTTTGCCAGATAATTGACTAATCATCTCATCTGATTGTTCCCCAACAGGACATCCCTTCCTCCTCAAGTATATTCTCATCAACTCCTCCCATTCATGAATGGAGCATTTGTCTGTACCATCTCCTCTATATGCAGGAGGCTCCTTTATGTCTGATTGCATGATGAACTTCATTTTACTGAGGTCTACATATCCTACGGACTCTGAATGATGATCACTTATCTTTTCTGTACTTACTGGTGGCTCATAAGTACTGGACCTGCCACTCTGTAGTTCTTCCCTAATGGAGCTCCCTATTTCCTGGGCTAGCTGAGTGACCAGCTCAGCTAGACCATCTACAGGGGCGTTTGGATTTTGTGGAGCAAAACATGGGGGAACCTCCTGCACCTACACGCTTTACAGGGGTTTGATCAGAGTAAGAGAAAAACCTCCTCTTCCCAGCCGTGAATTTGGGTTCATCACCATTATAAGATGCCATGCCACTAAACCACTAATGTTACGTTAAAATGTCTGTTGATGAACACACTTCTATGTCAGTTAACTATAAACACCGCTCTCAGTACATCGTTGTCAGAAAAAAAATAAACAGGAAAGAAAAGACTGCAGTTACGCTTTTTGCCACAAGGCGGCAAGAGTACCTCAATGATGTAATTAGTCTCTGGAGCAGCAGCGCCGCGGTGATTGAGCTGACGTCGATCAACGACGGATCCGGGTCGAGAAGGCACCAATGTAACCGGTGCTGTACTGCACCGCTGTAACTCTGCGTTGTGTGTGGTTGGTTGAGACTATAAACGTGGACTTTGGATATCAGGTAGTTTTAATTAAGCAGAATTCACTCTGCATCCTTCATCTGCATCCAAAAGAAAATAAAACATTTGTAGAGCCACATATGTTCTGCGAATCGTCGCCTCTTTCTCTCATAGTGCATCAAAATGATTTTCGAATACAAAAATGAGTACAGCCTCTCCTTATTATACATAACATATTTAACATAGATAAAAGCACATACCTGCATCAAAAGAAAATAAAACATTTGTAGAACACATATGTTCTGAGAATCGTCGCCTCTTTCTACAACAGACGCACAATAGGGGTGGACTGGGATAATTCGAGGAGCTAGCCATCATTCTATTAACCACATGTTGAATTCAGAATGTTGATATCATCCCAAAAAGTATAATTACAAGTGCATCTTAACAATAAAATAAAATAATCAAACTTTTCTGAAGAGGACAGAAAAAGCATGCCTTCCTCTCATAGTGCATCAAAATGATTTGAGCACGCAGGGCAAACCGTAAGTACACACTCCCCTACTCCCAGGATGCAGGCATGCATAATAACAAATCAACATGACATATTGATATATGAACCTGGTGAATATTCACATAGTACTTTAACAACTGTTACAATAGCAAAAACCAAGCCATGAGGTCAAAGGAATTGTCCATAGAGCTCCGAGACAGGATTGTGTTGAGGCACAGATGTGGGGAAGGGTACCAAAACATTTCCGCAGCATTGAAGGTCCCCAAGAACACATTGACCTCCATAATTCTTAAATGGAAGAAGTTTGAAACCACCAAGACTCTTCCTAGAGCTGACCGACAAACTTCTGTAAACTCTGAACAGAAGAGTATCCATGTGGTTAGACTGTACTTTGTCTTGATAGTGGGCCTACCCCAAACCTGATTCTATCCTGTTTTGGATTGACTTCAATTAGATTTTTATTTTTGTTCATTGCTTGTTTTTGACCAGTCCTTTCCCCTATTATTCACTACTTCCACTAGCCTATTCCATTATGTTTATGGATAAAACCAGAAAGGTTGAACCCATCCTTTTTAACATTTATAGGCAATAGATCAGCTTTAATATTGCAGATATCTGCATCATTGCCATTCCCTCATATATACAAATATATATATATATATATATACATATATACTGTATATATGTTATTTTAAATATATTTTCCTTTATTTTCCCTTAACCCTACCATCCCTCCCCTAATTGGAGTAAACTAATGGACAACAACACTTCAAATAAAATATTTTTCCTTACTCCTCTTCGTCTGAAGAGGAGTAAGGATCGGACCAAGATGCAGCGTGGTAAGTGTTCATGACGATATTTTAATTAAGACAAATTAACACTCGAACAAAAACAATAAACGATAACGTGAAATCTACAAAAACCGAAAAAGTACCGTGTGGCGACAAACACACACACACGGAAACAAACACCCACAAACCAACAGTGAAACCCAGGCTACCTAAGTATGATTCTCAATCAGAGACAACTAACGACACCTGCCTTTGATTGAGAACCATACTAGACCGAAACAGAAACCAAACATAGAAAAACAAACATAGACTGCACACCCTAACTCACGCCCTGACCATATTAAATAAAGACAAAACAAAGGAAATAAAGGTCAGAACGTGACACTAGTGATACATTTATTACATCCAATTTGTAATTATTAAAGTGGCTAGAGATTTGAGTCAGTATGTTGGCATGGTTGGTAACGGGGTGAACACGCAGTGGCTCAGGTGGTTGTTGTCCTTGATGATCTTTTTGTCCTTTCTGTGACATCGGGTGGTGTCGGTGTCCTGGAGGGCAGGTAGTTTGCTCCCGGTGATATGTTGTGCAGACCTCACTACCCTCTGGAGAGCCTTACGGTTGTGTGCGGAGCAGTTGCCGTACCAGGCAGTGATACAGCCCGACAGAATGTTTTCGATTGTGCATCTGTAAAAGTTTGTGTTTTTGGTGTCAAGCCAAATTTCTTCAGCCTCCTTAGGCTTCTACTTCCAGTTTATACTGTATATACTATAGACGTTTTACAGACACAGTATATATTACAAGAGTTATATTATGTTTGTTTTTAGTTCCATCCTTCAGCAACCTCAACCCCTCCCATCTATCTCTGAAGACCACCCAGTTTTGATTTCTATTTGCCATATATTTTTAAACCGTGCTGTGATGTTTTGCAAAAGTTCTGAACCTATATACACTCTTACAGACACATTACATTTTTACATTAATTATCTTGTTTTTTTGTTATTTTTAGTCCCACCTTTCAGCTCTCCTCAACCTGTCCTATCTATCAATGAACACCATCCAGTTTTTCCATCTATTTGCCATATATTTTTCAACTGTTCTGTGACGTTGACCCATATTTTGCCTACTGCTCATACAGTTAAACCAAGACCATAAAGTAAGGCATGTTTACCTTTTCACAAACACCATCATGCTCTGGAAATCGGTTTGCCAGGGTGTTTCTTTCAGAGAATTTGCTAACAAGGAGCCAGCACAACTTAAAAAGTTGGCAACCTCATTAGAGGTTGTTGTTGTATTGATTAGGATTTAATCACAGCAAGCAAAAGCCTGCCGTTCATGGCTCCCTTTAAAAACAGATCCATCTTTGAACGTTTTCAATGGGCTGAATGTGAAAGCCTCCCATCTCAAGTTACTGACTGAAACCGTTTGTTGTCAGCACATTTATAATGTGGATACAAATGACTGCCATACGACTGCATTGTTATGCAAACTGTATATCATTAATCATAGATGTTGTTTTGTTTTGATGTTGTTGCGCTTTTCTGTTGTGGTATTTCAGATGCCATAAGGCCAATACAATTGTATTAGTTGTAATGACTTTGGGTTTGAACAAATGGCCACAGGCATGTTGGATAAATCGTTACAGACTCCCACAGTGCATTTGAATACCCCTGCAGCATACATGCCTCTTTTGTTTCAGCTTATTTAGCTTAGCAGTTCTCATTTATTTACTTCTTCATTAGCTATTTGACATATACACTTACATGCATATGCCTCCCTGTGCTGCACATTGTAGGAGTTTTTTTTTAACCTTTTCAATGGATTTATTTGAAATGTAAAACTTACAGTAAGTAGGCACTTCTCATGATTCCACATCCGTTTTGATTTTTTAAAAAAATAAAGAAAATAAAGTTAAATTAGTACACACTGTTAATTAGGGCTCCCTCATTGCCACATTTCCATGTTACAGTGCTTGTTTACGGAAGACAGACTGAAGACAGAGGCGACCACCTGTGTTAATGCTTTCCACTAGATCAAAAATAAAGGAGGACCAAGGCACTTTACATATAATGAATTAAAATACCTTTATTTGTATGGCATGTTCAATGTAAATAAAGTTAAACAGTACTTGTGCTGACGTTGCTTCCAGAGGCAGTTTGGATCTCGGTTTGAGTGTTGCTACCGAGGACAGAAGATTACGCGCTTCAGCACTTGGCGGTCCCGTTCTGTGAGCTTGTGTGGCCTACCACTTTGCGGCTGAGCTGTTGTTTCTCCTAGACGTCTCCACTTCACAATAACAGCACTTACAGTTGACCGGGGCATCTCTAGCAGGGCAGAAATTTTACATACTGACATACTGGGAAGCTGAAATTCTATGACGGTGCCATGTTGAAAGTCACTGAGCTCTTCAGTAAGGCCATGATACTGACAATGTATACACCTGTCGGGTACGGGTGTGGATGAAATAGCCGAATCCACTAATTTGAAGGGGTGTCCACATACTTTTGTATTTATAGTGTAACTGAAAAGCAGCATTCCCCAAGTGAGAATGGCCTTCACTTCAGCAGTGATGAATTCAATAACTTCTTCGATGAAAAGATCATGATCATTAAGAATGCAAATTACGGACTCCTGTTTGAATCTGCTTAGTTCTCCTGTCCTATCTGGAACTGCGATGATTAACAACGTAACCTACTGTTGTTACCATGACAAAGACCAAAGCCGGCAGGAGTACCATAGAGGACAGTGGTGTCTCTGTCACAAGAGAAGGATTTTTTTTTATAACAAACAAAAATAGTTCTACAAGCAGTTGTTACAACAACAAGAAAATAGCTTCAAGTGTTTTGTCCAAATACCGGTTTAGTCAACTAATAAAAGAAGGGACAATCTGACTGGAGAGGTCCAGGACCTGAAGAACAGTTTTCTGTTGTCCCAGGGTCAGCTCGAGGAGTTGAAACAGGGGACGGCAAAATGACAGCAAACTGTAAGTCATTGAGAGAGGACATCAGTTCTGTATGTGAATCCATGATAACAATGACAGAGAAATCAGATTATCTCGAGGGACAATCAAGGCGGAACAACATGGCTGCAGACGGAAATGCAGAATCTCCACATGAGACCTGGACAGAGTCTGAGGACAAAGTGAAGGAAATGATCTAGGAGAAACTGAAGATGGAAGATTGAGGTGGAGCGCGCCCACAGGACTAGAAACCCCACCACTGGCCCAGGTGACAGTCCCAGGACAATAGTGGTCAAGTTCCTGAGGTTCAAGGACAAGGTAGCTGTTCTGGAAAGAGCCAAGAACCTGACAGGAACGTATATCTTCCTCAATGAGGACTATACTGAAGCTGTGCGCCAGAAGAGGAAATAACTCATCCTAGCCATGAAAGCTGCCAGAGCGCATGGGGACATTGCTTACATCCACTATGACAGGCTCATTGTTCACCGTCCCTCCCAAAAGCCTGGAAGGGATGAGAGAGCCAAGCCTATGGGTTTGTAGCTTCAACCCCACAGCACATACACACACACGGACATGGACTGCTGAATTTATATTTTTCTATTGCTTTGTTTGCTCTTTTCCATATCATGTCTATCTCTGATAAGCTACCCAGGAAATAGATGAAAATAACCTATATTAATATATGTAGCCATAGAAATAATGTTAATGAAATCAATAACTCGCTAAGATCAGATAACATTCTTATTTTAGCTATTTCTGAGACTCACTTGGATAATTAATTTGATGATACAGCAGTAGCAATACAAGGATATAACATCAATAGAAGAGATATGAATGCTTATGGATGAGGTGTTGCTGAATAAATTCAGAGCCATATCCCTGTAATGCTTAGAGAAGATCTTATGTCAAGTGTTATTTTCTTCTGGGCTGTTGCTATAGGCCACCAAGTGAATGTGATGTTAACAGATACTTTCTTGGGGACCTGAATATTGACTGCTTTTCATCAAGCTTGCCTGCTCAAGAGGAAGCTTCTCACTGTAACCAGTGCCTGTAATCTGGTTCAGGTTATAAATCATCCTACCAGGGTGTTTACAAACATTACAGGAACAAGTTCATCCACATGTATTGATCACATTTGTACTAATACTGTAGAACTTTGTTCTAAAGCTGTATCCGTACCCATTGGATGCAGTGATCACAATTGAGTGGCTATATCCAAGAAAGTCAAAGTTTCAAAGAGCTGGCCCTAAAATAGTGTATAAGAGATCATATGTGGATGATGTAAAAAATATTTGTTGATCTGATGTGATTAATAAGGAGCATCCATAATGCTGCACATGATGAATTTATGAAATTGCTTCTTCCAATTATTGATAAACATGCACCTGTTAAGAAACATACTGTTTGAACTGTTAAGGCTCCAATGTTTGATGAGGAACTGAAAAACTGTATGGGTGAAATACTCCCTCTCCAGCTCTCGAGGTCACCAGTGTGCTTATTATTACGCACACCTGTCACCATCGCTACGGTTCATCAGGCTCCCATGCCTCAGCCGTGTTTCTTCTTTTGTTCTATGTTCGTTGGTTTGTTAAATATTCACTCCCTGTACTTGCTTCCCGACTCCTAGTGTACACGTGACATGGGGGCAAAATAAGTGGCTAATAAGTCTGGCTGCACATCTGACTGGCTGACTCACTGCAAATTGAGAAATGATGGTACTAAACTCAACAAAAAGAAGAACAAGCCAAGACCAATGATACAAAAAAAACTTTGGAGTACTTCAAATTAAATTATGGGCACAAAGACAAATTCAACTCCTTATTTCATCGAATCAGATGGCTTATTCATCACAAAACCATTTGATGTTGGCAATTATTTTAATGATTACTTTATTGGCAAAGTGGGCAAATTTTGTCAGGAAATGCCAACAAGGAACAGTGAGCCATCATACTCTTGCATATGAAAAACTAATAATGAAGGAAAAGCATTGAGTTTCAATTTTGTAAAGTTAGTGTGGGAGTTAGTGTCAATAATGACAAACCTCCTGGAATTGACAACTTAAAATCAAATCAAATCCAATTTTATTTGTCACATACACGTGGTTAGCAGATGTTAATGCGAGTGTAGCGAAATGCTTGTGCTTCTAGTTCTGACAATGCAGTAATAACCAATGAGTATTCTAACCTAACAATTCCACAACTAATACCTTATACACACAAGCGTAAAGGGATAAAGAATATGTACATAAAGATATATGAATGAGTGATGGTACAGAACTGCATAGGCAAGATGTAGTAGATTGTATCGAGTACAGTATATACAGTGGGACAAAAAAGTATTTAGTCAGCCACCAATTGTGTAAGTTCTCACACTTAAAAATATGAGAGAGGCCTGTAATTTTCATCATAGGTACACTTCAACTATGACAGACAAAATGAGAAAGAAAAATCCAGAAAATCACATCATTTTTAATGAATTTATTTGCAAATTATGGTGGAGATGTTGTTACCTACCCTCACCACCTGGGTGCGGCCCGTCAGGAAGTCTAGTACCCAGTTGCACAGGGCGGGGTCGAGACCCAGGGTCTCTAGCTTGATTACGAGTTTGGAGTGTACTATGGTGTTAAATGCTGAGCTGTTGTCGATGAACAGCATTCTCACATAAGTATTCCTCTTGTCCAGATGGGTTAGGGCAGTGTGCAGTGTGGTTGCAATTGCGTCGTCTGTGGACCTATTGGGGCAGTAAGCAAATTGGAGTGGGTCTAGGGTGTCAGGTAGTGTGGAGGTGATATGATCCTTGACTAGTCTCTCAAAGCACTTCATGATGACGGAAGTGAGTGCTACGTAGCAGTAGTCATTTAGCTCAGTTACCTTAGCTTTCTTGGGAACAGGAACAATGGTGGCCCTCTTGAAGCATGTGGGAACAGCGGACTGGGATAAGGATTGATTGAATATGTCAGCCAGCTGGTCTGCGCATGCTTTGAGGATGCGGCTGGGGATGCCGTCTGGGCCTGCAGCCTTGCGAGGGTTAACACGTTTAAATGTTTTACTCACGTCGGCTGCAGTGAAGGAGAGTCCGCAGGTTTTGGTAGCGGGCCGTGTCAGTGGCACTGTATTGTCCTCAAAGCGAGCAAAAAAAGTGATTTAGTCTGTCAGGGAGCAAGACATCCTGGTCCGCGACGGGGCTGGTTTTCTTTTTTGTAATCCGTGGTTGACTGTAGACCCTGCCACATACCTCTTGTGTCTGAGCCGTTGAATTGCGACTCTACTTTGTCTCTATACTGACGCTTAGCTTGTTTGCCTTGCCTTGCGGAGGGAATAGCTACACTGTTTGTATTCGGTCATGTTTCCGGTCACCTTGCCCTGGTTAAAAGCAGTGGTTTGCGCTTTCAGTTTCGCGCGAATGCTGCCATTAATCCACGGTTTCTGTTTTGGGAATTGTTTTAATCGTTGCTGTGGGTATAACAGCATGCGTATAGAGAAGAGCACTCAACATGTACCGCACTGACACAATTACTGATGATTGGTTGAAAGAAATAGTTAATAAGAAGATTGTGGGAGCTGTACCGTTAGATTTTAGTGCAGCCTTTGATATTATTATTACCATAACACAACGTCAACTATGTTGTTGAGATAGCATATGTGTTATGGCTTTTCAACCTCTGCCATATTGTGGATTCAGCGCTATCTATATAATAGGACTGAGTTTTTTATGGAAGCTTTATCTAACATCAAACATGTAATGTGTGGTGTACCGCAAGACAGCTCTCTAGGCCCTCTACTCTTTTCTATTTTTAAGTAAACTGACTATTTCTCAGGACCAGATGCTAGGATATGCATATAATTGACAGATTAGGATAGAAAACACTCTAATGTTTCCAAAACTGTCAAAACATTGTCTGCGAGTATAACAGAACTGATATTGCAGGCGAAACCCTGAGAAAAATCAAACCAGGAAGTGACTTCTATTTTGAAAACTACATGTTCCATAGCCTCCCATTGCTCAATTTAAAGGGATATCAACCAGATTCCTTTTCCTATCGCTTCCTCAAGGTGTCAACAGTCTTCAGACATAGTTTCAGGCTTTTATTTTGAAAAATGAGCCAGAACGATAACATCGTGTCAAGTGGTCACATGAGTTTTTCTCGCGCAACAGAATTTGGACAGCTATTGTTTTTCCCTCTCCTACTGTGAAATACATTTGCGGTTGATATATTATCGATTATATATTTTAAAAACAACCTGAGGATTGATTATAAAAAACGTTTGACATGTTTCTGTGGACATTACGGATATTATTTGGAATTTGTCTGCATTGTCGTGACCGCTCTTTACTGTGGATTTCTGAACATAATGCGCCAAACAAACTGAGGTATTTTGGATATAAAAATAATCTTTATGGAACAAAAGGAACATTTGTTGTGTATCTGGGAGTCTCGCGTGTGAAAACATCCGAAGATCATCAAAGGTAAACAATTAATTTGATTGCTTTTCTGATTTTCGTGACCAAGCTAGCTGATGCTAAGTGTACTTAATGTTTTGTTATGCGATCTATAAACTTACACAAACGCTTGGATTTCGCTGTAAAGCATAATTTCAAAATCTGAGACAACAGGTGGATTAACAAACGCTAAGCTGTGTTTTGCAATATTGCACTTGTGATTTCATGAATATGAATATTTTTAGTAATATTATTTGACTGTGGCGCTATGCTATTCAGCGGTTGCTGATGACAATTATCCCGCTTAAGGGATGGGTAGCATCAAGAAGTTAATTAACCTGTTGCGACGAGCAATCCCATATCCGGGAGCGTAATTATAGCCTCAAGCTCATTACCATAACGCAACGTTAACTATTCATGAAAATCGCAAATGAAATGAAATAAATATATTGGCTCACAAGCTTATCCTTTTGTTAACAACACTGTCATCTCAGATTTTCAAAAAATGCTTTTCAACCATAGCTACACAAGCATTTGTGTAAGAGTATTTATAGCTAGCATAGCATTAAGCCTAGCATTCAGCAGGAAACATTTTCACAAAAACAAGAAAAGCATTCAAATAAAATCATTTACCTTTGAAGAATTCGGATGTTTTCAATGAGGAGACTCTCAGTTAGATAGCAAATGTTCAGTTTTTCCAAAAATATTATTTGTGTAGGAGAAATCGTTCCGTTTTGTTCATCACGTTTGGCTAAGAAAACCCCCCGAAAATTCAGTCATTACAATGCAAACTTTTTTTCCAAATTAACTCCAGAATATAGATAGAAACATGGCAAACGTTGTTTAGAATCAATCCTCAAGGTGTTTTTCACATATCTATTCGATGATAAATCACTCGTTGGCAGTTTGGTTTCTCCTCTGTTCAAAATGGAAAAATGCACGCACCTGGAGATTACGCAATAGTTTCGACGGAGGACACCGAGCGGACACCTGGTAAATGTAGTCTCTTATGGTCCATTTTTCCAATGATATGCCTACAAATACGTCACAATGCTGCAAACACCTTGGGGAAACAACAGCAAGTGTAGGCTCATTCCTTGCACATTCACAGCCATATAAGGAGACTTTGGAACACAGCGCATTCAAAATCTGGCTCACTTCCTGTATGAAATGTCATCTTTGTTTCGCCTGTAGCATTAGTTCTGTGGCACTCACAGACAATATCTTTGCAGTTTTGGAAACGTCAGAGTGTTTTCTTTCCATAGCTGTCAATTATATGCATAGTCAATCATCTTTTCGTGACAAAATATCTTGTTTAAAACGGGAACATTTTTCATCCAAAAATTAAATACTGTCCCCAGAGGTTCAAGAGGTTAACAAAGAGTTGCAGTCTGTTTTGAAATGGGTGGCCAGTAATAAACTTGTCCTGAAGATCTCTTAAAACTAATAGCATTGTATTTGGTAAAAAATAATTCCTTAAGTTCTAGACATCAGCTGAATCTGGTATTGAATGTTGTGGCTGTTGAACAAGTCGAGGAGACTAAATTACTTGTTACCTTAGATTGTACCTTAGATTGTAAACTGCATGGTCAAAACATATAATGGTTGTAAAGATGTGGAAAGGTCTGTCCATAATAAAGAGATTTTTTGACACCACACTCCACAAAGCAAATCCTGCAGGCTCTATTTTTATCTTGATTATTGTCCAGTCATATGGCCAAGTGCTGCAAATAAAGACCTAGTTAAGCTGCAGCTGGTCCAGAACAGAGTGGCACGTCTTGCTCTTCATTGTAATCATAGAGCTAATATTAATACTATGCATACCAGTCTCTCTTGGCTAAGAGTTGAGGAAAGACTGACCTAGTCACTTTTTGTTTTTACAAGAGACATTAATGTGTTGGAAATTCCAAATAGTTTGCATAGTCCACTTACACACAGCACTGACACACACACTTATCCCACCAGAAATGCCACCATGGGTCTTTTCACAGTCCCCAGGTTCAGAACAACGTCAAAGAAATAGGGGCGGCAGGTAGCCTAGTGGTTAGAGCTTTGGTCCAATAACCGAAAGGTTGCTGGATCGAATACCCGAGCTGACAAGATAAACATATCTGTTGTTCTGCCCCCGGGCAAGGCAGTTAACCCACTGTTCCCTGGGTGAAGAAGACGTGGATGTTGATTATGGCCTACCCCTACACCTCTCTGATTCAGAGATTCCCCAGTATTATAGAGAGCCATGAGTGAAAAGAACACCCTTCTGTCTTATGTAGTGCAAGTGAACAGGAAACCTGGTTTAAAAAAACAAATAAACAACATCTCTCCCCCATGTGACCTACTTGTTGTGTGTATATACTGACATGTATGCGTAACTGATACATTCACACTACATGTTAATGTTTTTACATTCATGCAAAGTCTTTTGTCTGTAATGTGTGTTTTGATATATGTCAGGCCCCAGTAAGACTAGCTGTCGCCATTTGCATCGGCAAATGAATCAATGGTAAGTTTCGGTGTTCCTCAAGGTTCCGTTTTAGGACCCCTATTGTTTTCAACATATATTCTACCTTGGTGATGTCATTCGGAAACATAATGTCAACTTTCACAGCTGGACAACACACAGCTGTACATTTCGATGAAACATGGTGAATCACCAAAATTGCCTACTTTGGAAGCCTGCGTTTCAGACATGAGGAAGGGGATAGCAGCAAATGTTTTACTTTTAAACTCTATCATAACATAGATACTAGTTCTAGGTCTCAAGACACAAAGAGATCTGCTGTTTGATCTGACAATTAATTTTGATGGTTGTACAGTCATCTCAAATAAAATTGTGAAGAACCTTGGCGTTACTCTGGATCCTGATCTCTCTATTGATGAACATATCAATAATATTTAATTGTAAAAAAGCCAGACTAAGTGGACAAAGGTCGTACTTTTTGGAGAAATGTCCTCTGGTCTGATGGAACAAAAATCTAACATTTTTGGCCATAATGACCATCGTTATGTTTAGAGGAAAAGGGGGACGCTTGCAAACTGAAGAACACCATCCCAACCATGAAGCACGGGGGTGGCAACATCATGTTGTGGGGGTGCTTTGCTGCTGGAGGGACTGCTGCACTTCACAAAATAGATGGCATCATGAGGCAGGAAAATTATGTGGATATATTGAAGCAACATATCAAGACATCAGTCAGGAAGTTAAAGCTTGGTCGTAAATGGGTCTTCCAAATGGAGAATGACCCCAAGTATACTTTCAAAGTTGTGGCAAAATGGCTTAAGGACAACAACGTCAAGGTATTGTAGTGGCCATCACAAACCCCTGACCTCAATTCAATAGAAAGTTTGTGGGCAGAACTGAAGAAGCATGTGTGAGCAAGGAGGCCTACAAACCTGACTCAGTTACACCAGCTCTGTCAGGAGGAATGGGATAAAATTCATCCAACTTATTGTGAGAAGCTTGTGGAAGGCTACCCGACACGTTTGACCCAAGTTAAACAATTTAAAGAAAATGCTACCAAATACTAATTGAGTGTATGTTAACTTCTGACCCACTGGGAATGTGATGAAAGAAATAAAAGCTGAAATAAATCATTCTCTCAACTATTTTTATGACATTTCACATTCTTAAAATAAACTGGCGATCATAACTGACCTATAACAAGGAATTTTTACTAGGATTAAATGTCAGGAATTGTGAAAAACTGAGTTTCAATGTATTTGGCTGAGGTGTATGTTAACCCCTGTCTTCAAATGAACATATCATTTTAAAAGAATTGTTTTGTTATAATTATATTTATTACATTTTTTGAGTGATCATATGTTTAAAAAAAAATCACATTTAAAAAAATAATTAAAACCTTGAAATCAGCCCTAGCCTTAGCAGGAAGCCAGTGTAGAGGGGCTAGCACTGGAGTAATATGCTCACATTTTTGGGTTCTTGTCAAAATTCTAGCAGCTGTATTATGCACTAACTGAGTTTATTTGTGGGTTTGATTGCATGCTCAAAATGGCCAGAAACAAAGAACTTTCTTCTGAAACTCGTCAGTCTATTCTTGATCTGAGAAATGAATGCTATTCCATGTGAGAAATTGACAAGAAACTGAAGATCTCATACAACGCTGTGTACTACTCCCTTCACAGAAAAGCGCAAACTGGCTCCGGTGCACAATTGAGCAAGAGGACATCTTTGAGCTGCAGCTCTCTTCTGTTCCCTCAGATTGCTCGAGGATAGCGTACGTGATAACGCTGGTGTCCGGGAGGGCTCTTGCCTGGGCTACGACAGTGTGGGAGCAACAATCCACCGTTTGCCTCAGATTGGAGGAGTTTGGTGGAGGTATAGAAAGTGTTTGATTATCCATTGTCCGGGAGATAGGCAGCTCGTAAACTGCTCCAACTACGTCAGGATTCCCAAAGTGTGGCAGACTACGCAGTGGATTTTCGCATGTTGGAGGCTGAGAGTGCCTGAAACCCGGAAGCCCTGTTTGACGCGTTCCTTCACGGGTGGTCAGAGGGGATTGAAGATGAGCTCACAGCCCGGGAGCTGCCCCTGGACCTCGACTCCCTCATAGCCTTGCCCTTCCGGATCAATGGGCGGCTATGGGAACGTAGGAGGGAGTGGGAGTCTGTTCCGTGTCATCGACACTCGTCCTGGATTTCCACCTCGCCTCCAAGGAATCCCGGATATCCCCAAAGCCCACATTTCCGAGTGGATCCGATGTCGGCCGAAGTCTCGCTGTCGAGTCAAGCAGTGTCGAGTCATCTCCTCCAGAGCCCATGCAACTGGGCAGGGCTAGATTGTCTCCTGCTGAGTCCTTACACAGACTTAACACCCAGAGCTGTCTGTAATGTGTAGCTACGGGACATTCTTTATCTACCTGCCCATTAAAGAACCAGGCTCATCAAGGAGGTACTAGTACGCTGGTGAGCTGTACAGGGAGTTTCCCATCTTCCATTGCTTGTACCGGTATCCATGCTACCCTGTTGTGGTGTGACTGGTTCAAATCTTTCCGGGTGCTCATACACTCTGGGTTCGAAGAGAACTTTATGGACGCTACCGTGGTGTCGGAGCTGGGAATTCCCACACAACCCCTCTCCATTCCCATGGACATCAGAGCGTTGGATGGGCGCTCTATTGGCAGGGTCACCCACACCACATTAACCTGAGAGTGTCGGGTAATCCCAGTGAGTTTATGCAGTTCCTGCCCATAGAATCCCCTCCTGCACCCATGGTTTTGGGGTTTTCCTGGCTCCAGAGGCACAATCTCCTGATCAACTGGGCTACTGGTTCTATCCTGGGTTGGAGCCCGTTTTGCCTGAAGTCGGCGCTGCCTGTCCCGGGACGTCTTCCTGTGGGCTTGGGAAAAGCCCCGGACCTCTCCACCGTTCCCGCAAAGTACCAGGACCTCCAGGGGGGTTTCAGTGAGGCCCGTGCCACTGTGCTTCCTCCGCATCGGCCCTTTCCCCATCTCCAAGTTCCTTAGCCTCTCTGCTGTTTGTCTTCTGTTGCCCCATACCCCTCATATACATCCCACTTTTCATGTGTCTAGGATAAAACATATGTCTCCCAGCCCTATGTCTCCTGTTTTCAGGAGCCTGCCGTCCTTTAACCTCCCGACACTGACCTGATCACGAACCTCTGCCTGCCCTCGACCTGCCCTTTGTCTGCCCCGTGTTTCTAATAAATAATCTGAGAACTGTACTATCCGCCTCCCGTGTCTGCATCTGAGTCATAATAAGCCATTACACTCTGTAACTGTTTTAACATTGGCCTCATTTCAACATTGGCCTCATGATGAACTCCCTGAGTGGTTTCCTTCCTCTCCGGCAACTGATTTAGGAAGTGCGCCTGTATCTTTGTAGTGACTGGGTGTATTGATACACCATCTCCAAATAGGTGTTCTTATTTGCATACAATGGTTCACAGGAAAACCTCCCTGGTCTTTGTGGTTGAATCTGTGCTTCAAATTCACTACTCGATTTAAGGACCTTACAGATAATTGTATGTCTGGGGTACAGAGATGGGGTCCTCATTTTAAAATGATGTTAAACACTATTATTGCACACAAGTTGAGTCCATGCAACTTATTATGTGAAGTAAGAACATTTTTACTCCTGAACTTATTTAGGCTTTTCATAACAAAAGGATTGAATACCTATTGACTCAAGACATTTCAGATTTCCATTTTTAATAGAATTTTTGTAAACATTTAAACACAATTCCACTTTGACATTATGGGGTATAGTGTGTAGGCCAGTGACACACAATCTACATTTGATCCATTTAAAATTAAGGCTGTAACCACTTTGTGGGAAGAAATTCAAGGGGTGTGAATACTTTCGGAAAGCACTGTATGTATACTGAACATAAATATAAACACAACATGTAAAGAAAGTGTTGTTCCCATGTTTCATGAGTTGAAATAAAAGATCCCAGAAATTGTCCATACTGTACACCCAAAAGCTTTTTTCAGAAATATATTTATGCACAAATGTGTTTACATCCCTGTTAGTGAGCATTTCTCCTTTGCCAAGATAATCCATCCACCTGACAGGTGTGGCATATCAAGAAGCTGATTAAACAGCATTATTATTCCACATGTGCACCTTGTGCTGGGGACAATTAAAGGCCATTCTAAAATGTGCAGTTTTGTCACACAACACAATGCCACAGATGTCTCAAGTTTTGAGGGCGCATGCAATTGACATGCTGGCTTCAACAATGTACACTAGAGCTGTTGCCAGAGAATTCAATGTTCATTTCTATACCATAAGCTGCCTCCAACGTCGTTTTAGAGAATTTGGCAGTACGTCCAACCAGCCTCACAACCACAGACCATTTGTAACCACGCCAGCCCAGGACCTCCACCTCCAGCTTCTTCACCTGCGGGATCGTCTGAGGCCAGCCACCCAGACAGCTGATGAAATTGTGGGTTTGCACAATCAAAGAAATTCTGCAAAAACTGTTAGAAATTGTCTCAGGGAAGCTCATCTGCGTGCTCGTCATCCTCACCAGGGGCTTTACATGACTGCAGTTTGTCATCATAACCGACTTCAGTGGGCAAATGCTCACCTTCGATGGCCACTGGCATGCTGGAGAAGTGTGTTCTTCACGGAGGAATCCTAGTTTCAACTGTACCGGGCAGTATGGTGTCGTGTGGGCGAGCAGTTTGTGTGGGCGAGCAGACTGCCTCATGGTGGCGGTGGGGTTATGGTATGGGCAGGTATAAGCTACGGACAATGAAGACATTTGCATTTTATCGATGGCAATTTGAATGCACAGAGATACCATGATGAGATCCTGAGTAAATAAAATGGAAAGAAACATTGTGTAATTTTACTCCCTCCAATACTGTGCATTATTGTGGCTGTCTAGCAGCAGTATGACTCTAGCCAGGTTCCCCCATGCTTCATATGACCTTATCTGGGTGGAACAGACATTTCTATTGACTGACCATTTTTTGTGTTGCTTTTTTATCCTATAATTGGAAAACAATTGCTTTCTGAGAGCAGTAGCTGTATAGTTCCAATTTCACTTGAAAAGGGCATTAAGGATTTGAAAGATTCTGGAGATTTAGATTCTAAAGATATAATGCAAGTAGGTATTATTTCTACAGGCACATTTAAGTATTTATTTTACCCTTTTTTACCAGGTAAGTTGACTGAGAACACGTTCTCATTTACAGCAATGATCTGGGGAATAGTTACAGGGGAGAGGAGGGGGGATGAATGAGCCAGCTGGAAGCTGCGGATGATTAGGTGGTCATGTTGGTATGAGTGCCAGACTGGACATTTAGCCAGGACATCAGGGTTAACACCCCTACTCTTACGATTAGTGCCATGGGATCTTTTAGTGACCACAGAGCATTTAACGTCCCATCCAAAAGACATCACCCTATGGCTGTGTCCCCAATCACTGTCCTGGGGCATTGGGCTCTTTTTTTTTAGATCAGAGGAATGAGGGCTTCCTACTGGCCCTCCATCACCATCTGGTCTCCCATCCAGGGACCGACCACAACAGATCCTGCTTAGCTTCAGAGGAAAGCCAGCAGTGGGATTTTATTTGTATATAAATTATTTGTTATTTAACCTATATTTAACGAGGCAAGTCAGTTAAGAACAAATTCTCATTTAGAATGACAGCCTACCCCCGCAGCTAGAAAGTATTGTAGTATGAATAACCCAGCGTATCCACATCCAACACCTTGCGTTTGATAAAAGATGGTATTGTAGAACAGAAGAAACACTTGGTATTCTTTGATAGGGTTAGTGCCTGTTGACATTTAAATGGCCTTGCTTATCATGACGCAACATTTAATACCCGTGACATTCATTAAGGGTGATTTCTCATTCAAATAGAACATGAAACACCATGATGATCTATTTAATCCATAGAAGGGTTCTTTGGAGGAAGGATTGTTGTCATAACACAGTGGATTCTGGAATTATTGGTTCACTTAATTGATCAAAAAAGACTGTATGGAAAATAAAAAACAAATGCTGTACACTGCTGCTCATGCTCCCAGGTGATTTAATGATAACAACGTTTTGACCCTCAGGTCTTTATCAGGAATCCATATCGCTGGTGGGGGTGGAAGGTCGTATATATAGCGGCAGTATTCAGTGACATCACTTCCTAAAAAAATCAGGAGGTTCGCAATATCAACATTCGCTGTATCAAAATATATCACCATTCACATAGAATGTGATCAATATTTACAGTGATATACAGTGAGGGAAAAAAGTATATGATCCCCTGCTGATTTTGTATGTTTGCCCACTGACAAAGAAATTATCAGTCTATAATTTTAATGGTAGGTTTATTTGAACAGTGAGAGAAAGAATAACAACAAAAAATCCAGAAAAACGCATGTCAAAAATGTTATAAATGGATTTGCATTTTAATGAGGGAAATAAGTATTTGACCACTCTGCAAAACATGACTTAGTACTTGGTGGCAAAACCCTTGTTGGCAATCACAGAGGTCAGACGCTTCTTGTAGTTGGCCACCAGGTATGTAAACATCTCAGGTGGGATTTTTGTCTCACTCCTCTTTGCAGATCTTCTTCAAGTCATTAAGGTTTTGAGGCTGACGTTTGGCAACTCGAACCTTCAGCTCCCTCCACAGATTTTCTATGGGATTAAGGTCTGGAGACTGGCTAGGGCACTCCGGGACCTTAATGTGCTTCTTCTTGAGCCACTCATTTGTTACCTTGGCCGTGTGTTTTGGGTCATTGTCATGCTGGAATACCCATCCACAACCCATTTTCAATGCCCTGGCTGAGGGAAGGAGGTACTCACCCAAGATTTAACGGTACATGGCCCCGTCCATCGTCCCTTTGATGCAGTGAAGTTGTCCTGTCCCCTTAGCAGAAAAAGACCCCCAAAGCATAATGTTTCCACCTTCATGTTTGACGGTGGGGATGGTGTTCTTGGGGTCATAGGCAACATTCCTCCTCCTCCAAACACGGTGAGTTGAGTTGATGCCAAAGAGCTCAATTTTTCTCTCATCTGACCACAATACTTTCACCCAGTTGTCCTCTGAATCATTCAGATGTTCATTGGCAAACTTCAGACGGGCATGTATATGTGCTTTCTTGAGCAGGGGGACCTTGCAGGCGCTGCAGGATTTCAGTCCTTCATGGCGTAGTGTGTTACCAATTGTTTTCTTGGTGACGATGATCCCAGCTGCCTTGAGATCATTGACAAGATTCTCCCGTGTAGTTCTGGGCTGATTCCTCACCGTTCTCATGATCATTGCAACTCCATGAGGTGAGATACAGTACAGAACAGTTGAGTACAATAAAGTCAAGTAAAGAAAAGTTGAGTACAGTACTGTACAGTAGAGTTCAGTACAGTACAGTAGAGTACACTAGCGTTACAAGAGCACAAGGCGAGACCCTAATGCAGACACAGGAGGCAGATGGTTGAGCTCCGATATTTATTATACCCAAAAGGGTAGGCAAAAGGCAGGTCGGGGACAGGCGAGAGTTCATAAACCAGGTCCAAAGAGTACCAGGTGATTGGCAGGCTCGAGGTCAGGACAGGCAGGGGTTCAGTGAACAGATCCGAGTCCAAACAGTACAAGGGGATAGGCAGGCTTGAGGTCAGAACAGGCAGTGTCGTCAGACAGGCGGATACGGCGTCAGGACAGGCAAGGGTCAAAACCAGGAGGGCTAGGAAAAAACAGAGACTGGGAACAATAGGAGCTAGGAGAAATGCTGGTTGACTTGGCAAAACAAGACGAATTGGCACAGAGAGACAGGAAACACAGGGATAAATACACCAGGGGCTAATGGGGAAAACAGGAGGTGGGTGGAGAAAATCACAAAGACAGGTGAAAGAGATCAGGGCGTGACAAGAGTAGAGTACAGTATAATGCACTGTATTGTACTCTACTGAACCTATCTACATTACTGTACTGTACCGTTCTGTACGTTTATGTCCTGTTCTGTACGTTTATGTCTGAAAGTAGCCGATGATACAAATGTTAAATACATGTCAACAATCCTTCCTCCATAGGACCCTTCTATGGATTATATTTTGTGAATATCCCCCAAATCAACGTATTTTTTGTTATAGCTTAATGAGTCACCCTAGATTTTGATTTCTGCCTAAATAGACGTAATAATAATTATGATTTTTTTTCTCCCCAATTTCGTGGTATCCAACTGTTTAGTAGCTACTATCTTGTCTCATCGCTACAACTCCCGTACGGGCTCGGGAGAGATGAAGGTTGAAAGTCATGCGTCCTCCAATACACAACCCAACCAAGCCGCACTGCTTCTTAACACAGTGAGCATCCAACCCGGAAGCCAGCCGCACCAATGTGTCGGAGGAAACACTGTGCACCTGGCAACATTGGTTAGCGCGCACTGCGCCCGGCCCGCCACAGGAGTCGCTGGTGCTCGATGAGACAAGGACATCCCTACCGGCCAACCCCTCCCTAACCCGGGCGAGGCTAGGCCAAGTGTGCGTTGCCCCACGGACCTCCCGGTCGCGGCCGGGTACAACAGAGCCTGGGCGCGAACCCAGGGTCTCTGGTGGCACAGCTGGCGCTGCAGTACAGCACCCTTAACCACTGGTAAAAATACCACTGGTAAAAATATATATACATGACTGAGGTGTACTCACTTTTGAGGACACAAGCTCAAGTACATTCTGTAGTACATCCAAGTATTATAAAAAAATATGAAAAATAATCCATTATATTTTTCCTATTCAACAAAAGTGCTTGAAATAAGTTAAATGCTTTCTAAATATAATAATAATCAAATTATAAACAAAGCTTTGAGGATTACTTTTAAAACATTTGTGTCATGGCACCGATGACATATCCTTGGCACACAATAGAAGAGTAGATCAGCAAAGGTATCTGTCCATCATCCTCTCATAGACATGGGCAAGTGGTTGACATTATTAGGATCCAGCGTTGTTCTTAATGAAGAGGATACGTTCAGCTTCCCTTTCAAAGGCCAGGTTGGGTTTTTATAATAAATGAATGAAATGCAAGACATCTGGTTATGCACTGCAACCCTCTTAGCAAAATGATGGTACAGTTAACAGCCATGTTGTTTTTCTTTGCTCTTATTAAACCTCTTAAGGATCTGGCCCTTTTTTTTTCAATTTTCGCATGAAATGACATACCCACATCTAACTGCCTGTAGCTCAGGAACTGAAGCAAGGTTATGCATAGTCTTGATATCATTTGAAAGGTAACACACTAGAATGAATACCAATTGAAAAAAAGCATTCCTGTTAATAATGTGAGGGTACAGCAGTCCCTCATGCAGTCTGAAACAGATCCATATAGAGTGTGCTGTGTAGGGTTTTTCTCTGATGGCGACGGATCAATGTGTATTTGTTAGTCAATATGCCAAACAGACCGGTGTAAGTGAACCCAAGCCTCAGATATAGAATTGTACTGTACCAGCCACATCACTCTGTCATTAGAAATCAGGCCTTAGCTATGAGGGGCATTCTGGTAGCTCAAGGTATGTTAAAATTAGCTTTCATTTTCTGGGGCACTCTCTCCAAGTATTTGTTCATGGTTCTTGAGCAGTCTCCATACACTACCATCCTCTTAAGCTCCTTCTTAACTCATAACTCAGGCAATATCCAAGAGCAGTTTCGAACACAACCAGGTAGTCTGTTTAAAGATTATATTTATTTTGCACATTTATTCTGCTTATTCTCCATGGTAATCTTCAGTCGTTTTCCATTTCATAGGAGAGTCTGGGTGTTATCTACATGACCCAAGATGCTTTGTTATATTTTGTATGGATGTGTTTCAGACATGCTATGGTCATGTAACGTGTTATTCTCTGAGCCCATTCAAGCATATCTGTAAAGGTTTATATTGAATCACACCGGTGAGACCTGAACATTAAAGCATTATCAATCTCTTGAGATAAATCAATATTGTAATATAGACTTAGATTGTTACGCATTACTGATTTGCGGGTAACTATGTACAGCAATTTGCGGGTAACTATGTACAGCAATTTGCGGGTAACTATGTACAGTATGCATAGGAACCAGAGCAAAATAGCATGTACAGGAGGTTTTACTGCAATGCAAGTCAATGCATGGACACCATTTCATATGTGCTACAGCATCAACTATATTTCAATCTGGCCAATTGTGTGACAGATAGTACTGTACAACCCCAGCCACATTGGGACGTCAAAGTCCCTGACAAGTTGCTGATTAGTCATACCTGTTGATCCTTCATTCATCCAAAAAGTTTATGAATACAGTATATAAGGAATGAATAAAACACAGTACAAACCTGTGCAAAAATGTACAGTTGCCTACTGGTAAACACAGGGCTAGTGGAGTATTGGCACTGTGTTATAGAGACAAACCCCTAGAGGACAGTGTTAGGTTTCCTTCCTCCCCATCTGTCATTGGGTATAAAATAGGTCTATGGAAACTGGAATAAATGTCATTCTTTTACACATTCAATTACCACTTTAGAGCTGGTCTTTTTTTTTAAACAATCTTTAATAAGAGCTGTCATTTTATTGTGAGGAACTGCAGTTTTATCAGACATTTTTTTCTGTTTTGTCTTTTGTTATGTGTGTGATTGTTGAAACGGACAAAGTTGAATGACATACAGTAGTCTACAGTATGGATGATTCTCAATGTTCCTTAGTAAAGGTTCAACTTAATCTCTGTTGCTGTGTGATGTTGATTGTGAATAGCCAACATGTGTCAGTCTTGGGAACTCTATTAGGCTTGACTGTTGTCGAGATGAGAGAGCAGCCTGCTATGCTGCACTGGCTCAATGAGAGCTACTGCTGCAAAGTCAAAGCGGTCTGGCTGAGGGTGATTCTGCACATTGAGGAGGACTGAGCCACAATGCCTGCCTGCACGCCTTTCTAAGTTTGCCAGCGAGCATCAGCCTATAGGACATGATGTGCTGGATCAGCGCTTTGCTCAAACACACTCTATTCTCCGGACTTTGCGCCTCCTCTCCTCATTTCACCTCTCTTATTCTCTCTTCCACTGCCTTTCGCTTTTATCATTTCACTAAGAGTTTTGTCTGCCATTCAATCAGAAGGGCCCAGCTTTTTCATTTAACTTTAGTAGGCAATTAAGTTAGCATCTTTTCAATCAGCCTGACAAATATCCCCAGGATAGAAGGGATTGTTAGACAGCCAGGCAAACGAAACGGATGTCCTCATAGAGTTAGCAGCATCCCTAGAGTTCACCTTGAGGTAAATGCACGGCTAATCAATACTGTACATTATACACACAACAATAGGATCCAAAGGATTGCAACTTTAGATGCAGGCTGGGGATTGAGTTTATTAAGGGACTCATTGTTGCCAGTTCCTCAACCTTGTTCTCATTAGTGTGCTCGGTGGCACTTTTGTACTGATTGCCTGGGCCTTGGTTTCTTTACTGCAGCAGAGGTTAAGTTAAATGCTGGTTTTACATTAGTTTGAATAACCTTTGTAATTCGGTTTTACTCTAAAACTGGTCTCAACGGGGTGTTCGTTTTAGAGACGGTGTAGTCTTATTAGTAAAGTAGAATTGATGTTGTCAGTGTTCAAGACCTGTATTTCTGAATACACAATCTTAGGCCATATCTTGAAACTAACAGTATGTGAATATGTTACAAATGATTTGTGAGATAATATCGATAAGATCAACATGCCCTGAAGTGGCATCCAGATCCCTCCCTCTTCTGCAGGGCCCAGATTGAGCCTGGTCATCACCCCTGACCTTCATGTGTGTCTCACTGAGTGCCCCGGGCACCGCTGAGCCACTCAATAAACACTGCTGTTAAATCCACTGCAGTTACACCCTGCCAGATGCGTGGTCAGACTCTTATGGGGACATGGTCAGATACACAGAGCCGGTTGGGCTATTGTAGGGGCATATGTTTCTCTGATGAGATCACATAGTAATGTTAAGGAAGAACTCATAGCCCTAGCTATGTTATCCAGGTCAACCCCAATCATTCCGGTAACTCTACAAAAAAATCCCAGTTTCCAGAATTCCCGATTGAAACCCTACTCGGGTTTGAATCAATGTGTTTGAATCAGAAGTGTTTCTTCATCATTATTAACCTCTACTGTTAACATCGAACATGACATAACTGATTCCATCGCTGTCCACATCGGCAGACCTCACGGAAAACGGGCTGTTTCTATCAAAACTGAGCTCTCCCGTAGGAGTTCAAACAATGAGAGACACACTTTATCAAGTGACTAACAACCAAACCTCGCCACCCCCTCAAAAAAAAATGTTTTTTTCTTCCAGTGACTCAGTTTCTGTGATTCCAATTCCCTAAATAGTTCCACCTCGTTGGAAAAGAGAGATACTCCACTTTTGAGGAAAGCTTCTTTCATCACGTTGTAGCAGCATTATGCAAACCAGATCCTGCTTTTCCGTTCCCTTTCTTTCCCTGACCTTATTATCAGGCAATGTGATCCAATAGGACAGGATGCCTTAATCAAATCAATGCTGTGAAACCTCTGCTAATCTAAAAGGTAGGTAACACAGAGTCAGGTAACACAGAGTCATCCAGGGATGCTAGAGCGCAGCCAGGCAGTGACACAGCCGAACCAGGAAATGAGAGCGGGGTTTAAATGGAGAGAACCATGCAGATTTGTATTACTTTGTTGTGCCATATTTTTCCAACAAAATAAGCATAAACAGACTCACCTTTGACTCAAACGTAAACATTTATAAATATATCATCATATACAGAAGCTATGTGCACAGAGATGTGTACAGGAACACTATGAAGTGAATCACTGAAGAATAGCATGCAGAAGGTTCTGCTCTGTATACCCCAGCTGTGCCCCCTGTTCCACAGAGGAAAGTGATCCTGTAGAGGTGTAAACAGGTCATGACACAGGGCACCCAGGGACCCACCACTGCCACTGTAGCGTGACACCACTGCCTCGTAGAACGCTGCCCCATGCTCCCATACCTTACATTGCTTCATTTAGCATTCACCACACTTCCACCCACAAACCCACCACAGTTCACTGTCTATTCTACTCTTCACAATTTGTTCTTCACACCACCATCACCACTGAATCTCACTTTGTCACTAATTTCTTCTCTCTCTATCTCTCTGGTTCATTCACACGGGCAAGCAGGCCTCTCCAGCCATGCAGGCAGCAGACAGAGTAGATGGACGGGTAGTGATGTGATGTATGTGAGTAGATGTGACTGGGGAGAATAGGCTAGGATGGAAGAATGGAGGGATCCTATTTCCACCAGGGAATCACTCATCCCTGATAGCAACATTGGCTGTCTGATACAGTCTGCTGTAGGGTTTCACTGGGCAGGGAGAGAGACCTTCCTCTCCTATCCGGAAACCCATTTCACACACGCTAAGCGTAATTTATTATGTATGACATGCTTGGCTGACAGAAATGGATGGCTACGAGTAATTTTTTTGTCATTCTGTCTTCTCCTTATAGGACATTATGGGGAAACGTCTAGGCGGTTAGGAGACAGAGAAAATGAAAGCAACAGCTCTGGCAGGACCAACAAAGGAGGCAGAAAGAAAGAAACAGGAAGAGTATTTGGAACATATTGTATTGGCAATGGTTATAGAAGTGGCAAATACCCTAACATCATGCCGAAACCAATAGGCCCTCTGGCTCTGTCATTTTGGTGGGTAGTATTTGGGCTGCACTGCATACCCATAGTTAATAGTGACATGTTTACATAACATTCTGCGCCCTCATTAGTCCTCCTAATTAAAATGTCTGTGACACCTAACCTTCCTGTAGGTCCCTGCTATCTGGTAGCAGAAGAAGCATCCGCTTAGATTTAATGTGTCTCGTGGCAACAAAATCGATATCATGTCAATCTTTTTAAGGTTTTATAAAAACTCAGCAAAGTTGTATCGTTGAGATGGACCTTACAAATGGCTATGTACCAATTGTTAATTATGTTTTCATAGAAACAAAAACATTGCTTCTACACCTGCATTGCTTGCTGTTTGGGGTTTTAGGCTGGGTTTCTGTACAGCACTTTGAGATATAAGCTGATGTACGAAGGGCTATATAAATAAATTTGATTTGATTTGATTTGATTTGCTTCAATGTACCCAAACCACTCCACATCTCCACCGCTCACTCCTGTAAATAAGGACAACGTCATCGTCGTCCTCCTTGATATCTACGGAGGAAATCGCAGCTCTCCCATTCCCTTTGAACACCAGTGTGGGTGAGAGGATTCTGTTGATATCCTCCTCTAACCATTTTTCTAAAAGTTAATATATTCACTTAATCCTCCCAAATACTCTAAATTGGCTCTCCTCAGATTGTGTTGTTAAATGAACCATATGGAAGTTTTAAAATTGACCTGAGGTAAAATCACAGACAAATATGTGGGATCCGAGGACACCCTCTGTCCGGGCCACAGTGTCTCCTGACCCCTCCTGTCTCAGCCTCCAGTATTTATGCTGCAGTAGTTTATGTGTCGGGGGGCTAGGGTCAGTTTGTTATATCTGGAGTACTTCTCCTGTCCTATTCGGTGTCCTGTGTGAATCTAAGTGTGCGTTCTCTAATTCTCTCCTTCTCTCTTTCTTTCTCTCTCTCGGAGGACCTGAGCCCTAGGACCATGCCCCAGGACTACCTGAAATGATGACTCCTTGCTGTCCCCAGTCCACCTGGCCGTGCTGCTGCTCCAGTTTCAACTGTTCTGCCTTATTATTATTCGACCATGCTGGTCATTTATGAACATTTGAACATCTTGGCCATGTTCTGTTATAATCTCCACCCGGCACAGCCAAAAGAGGACTGGCCACCCCACATAGCCTGGTTCCTCTCTAGGTTTTGGCCTTTCTAGGGAGTTTTTCCTAGCCACCGTGCATCTACATCTGCATTGCTTGCTGTTTGGGGTTTTAGGCTGGGTTTCTGTACAGCACTTTGAGATATCAGCTGATGTACGAAGGGCTATATAAATACATTTGATTTGATTTGATTTTGATTTGATGTGGATTGGCTGAACAATTATAGAAACGTAATTAAATCAAGAAACATAAAATGGGCTCATTTACGTTTTTATGATCAGGCTGAGATCATAATATTAAATCCAGTATCTGCTGTGCTTGTTTATGATATGGAATTGAAACAGCATACAGTTATTCTGTAACTAGGGTTCTTAAACATTCCTTGCCACAGGCAGTCTCTTGTCTTCTCTTATGTAAGAAATGACCAGAATGCAAAATTATTCTTGAGGGGAGATTTGTTGCATCTTGTGTTTTAACAACAACAACAGCGTCCATTACTTTCACCCCTCCCCCATAATTCCTCATTTCATTCTATTCACACCTCATTTAATCCTCTCTATTTATGTCCATTATATTTGATTCAATAGTGTATTCTTCCCCCAGCAGTCCTTATTACTGTAGCTTGTTGACCTGCAGCTGTCCAATACTGCGCTCCCGTTAATTGCCTTTCAATTTCAAGATATTATTTTGTCAAATGAAATTAAAATACGAGTGATATGTTGGCCAAGCAGCATCCTAGGGTGTTTTGGCTGAATAGATCAAAACATCTGTACTCTCCTCTTGATGAAGCTCTATTTCCTCATGATGTTAGTTGTCTCTTTGACATTTTGTGTGTGATTCAAGCACTCAATTCATTCAATTGTATGAAGCATGTTGCAACCATTTACCATGAGCATGCTCAGCTTTGTTTCTTGAAGTGGAAGGCATACATGTTAATGTCTACTGGAGGAGACAGATAAAATAAACACTATTGCTTAATATTCAATGGTATGGTCATTCCAGTGTCACAATCTCATCTTCTGCTCTTCTGCTTTTGAGCCATTGGACAGTCCTTAGAGATGCACGTCGAGTATTGAAAACGTGCGTGGTTTAAGGCTCGAGGGTAATGACGCTGTGTCTTACATCAGATAGCGTGACTTTTACTTGACGCTCGTCCCTCAGTGCAGGTGCAATTGACGTGCTATCACATGTAAGACAATGGTTAATAAAGATCTTCAGTAGAGAATCCCCAACATTCTGTGCCAACTAACCAGAGTGATGGTTGCAGTACCTCTTCCAGGGAGGGTAATTTAGGTCATGTACTACGTTATTTACAACCGAGACTTACTTCCACCCTACAAAGAAACCTTTTCCTGAAAGAATGCTGTAGTTACTGTTTCCTTGATGTGTTTGCAATGGCTGATACAGTATATCAATAGCAGGATGGGGAAGGTAGGGTGCGACAAGAGTATCTCTGACGAGAGTAGCTATGATAGGAACAGACTTAAGATCACACTAACACGTCCGTAAAGCAGCCTTTCAGTGGGTCTAAGCACCAGATTCATATTCCTGATAGGTGTTTGCTAGTGCAGGAGTTCTCTGTGTGTACTACTGTGTAGCCTGCTGTGGAATGACATAATTAGCATTGCCGACACATCACTCTCCATGAGGAAAACACACACAAACGCACAAAGACCTATGGAACTTATAGAGTTACTGTAGTTCATTAAGACAAAGCAAAATAAACCTACA
Organism: Oncorhynchus keta; assembly: GCF_023373465.1. NCBI lineage: Eukaryota > Metazoa > Chordata > Actinopteri > Salmoniformes > Salmonidae > Oncorhynchus > Oncorhynchus keta. Next base: position 19,832,334 of record NC_068428.1, read on the forward strand.
GTACATGACATATCCGGAGGCCAATCTAATGCAAGGGAGAGGTTGCGCGTGTAGATGTAGCGTTGCAAAGCTACCGCTAGTTTGCCAAAGTTCACGTAATTTTGGTAAATAACTGAAAATCTGTGCCAATCTATCGTAACTTTGGTAATTTATACTTGAATAACGTACATTTTTGTATTGATATATAGTATACATCTGTCCATATTGTGCAGGAGTTTCTAATAGATAGACCATATGGTTCAAAAGAAAAATGCCTAATGAATGAAAAAATCTGTGGCATTATTTTCAAGTAACTCTGCAACTCTTCAAACTATTGACTTTTTTCACAACTGTCACCAGTTTGACACAATTTTTTATTTATTTTTACAACAAATACATACGGACAGAGTAAAATAAATAATGGGTATTTCATGCTGAAACCCTCATATTGAACACCAATGGTATTTACTAAGTTGATACTAAGTTACTAAGTTATTTTTAGGATCATGTTTTACAGCTTTGTCATTCACATTTTTTAAAATCATCTTATTAAATTATTTTGTATAGTTTACATGTGATAAGGCCACACAGAGAGCCAGAGAGAATTACAGACACCTGTGATAATCTGAAGTACCCAAAAGGGCCACTAGATGTCTTGTGATAGATTACATAAAATCCTTGAAAGATACCCAAATTCTGGTAGTTTACTGGTAAACGTCAAAGGTTTCTAGTAATATACCCTCCCTTTGCAACCCTATGTAGGACGAAGTTGGTTGTATCTTTAACCTCTACTGTCGATCTATCCATCCAACTATACAGAATACACAATATGTTGTGATCTACCTCTGTCAAATATCCATTCAACTGACTGGATCGTCTTCCTGTGGGCCTGTATTAATGACCTGTCTATCTAAAACCATGTGATGATGTACAGGTACGGTACATCCCACAGTCATTTCCTACCACAATTTTTCAACAGAGCATAAAATCTATCATTTGATTGCTTCAGATGGAAGAGATGACATGCCATTGCTCAAAAGGCCCACCCCAGTGGCGCTGTGGTTGTAACGGCGTTCTTCGTTTGTTGAAAGAGAGTCGGACCGAAATACAGCGTGGTGGTTACTCATGTCTTTAATGAAACAATCGCGATACATGAAATAACTTCTACAAATGTAAAACAACAAACGGAACGTGAAAACTAATACAGCCTATCTGGTGATTCTACACAGAGACAGGAACAATCACCCACGGAATACAAAGTGAAACCCAGGCTACCTAAATACGGTTCCCCATCAGAGACAACAAGAATCACCTGACTCTGATTGAGAACCGCCTCAGGCAGCCAAGCCTATACTAGACACACTCCTAATCAACCACAATCCCCATGCCTACAAAAACCCCAATACGATAATACAATAACCCCATGTCACACCCTGGCCTGAACAAATAATTAAAGAAAACACAAAATACTAAGACCAAGGCGTGACAGAACCACCCCCTAAGGTGCGGACTCCCGGACGCACCTCAAAACCATAGGGAGGGTCCGGGTGGGCGTCTGTCCATGGTGGCGGTTCCGGCTCGGGACGTGGACCCCACTCCATTAAAGTCATAGTTCCTCCCCTTCGCGTCCTGGGATAATCCACCCTCGCCGCCGACCATGGCCTAATAGTCCTCACCCAGAACCCCACTGAACTGAGGAGCAGCTCGGGACTGAGGGACAGCTCGGGACTGAGGGACAGCTCGGGACTGAGGGGCAGCTCGGGACTGAGGGGCAGCTCGGGTCTGAGGCAGCTCGGGACTGAGGGGCAGCTCGGGACTGAGGGGCAGCTCGGGACTGAGGGGCAGCCCGGGACTGAGGGGCAGCCCGGAACTGAGGGGCAGCCCAGTACTGAGAGAAAGCCCAGTACTGAGAGGAAGCCCAGTACTGAGATGAAGCTCAGGCAGGTAGTAGGCTCCGGTAGATCCTGGCTGGCTGGCGGATCTGGAAGATTCTGGTTGACTAGCAGATCTGGAAGAGACTGGTTGACTGGTAGATCTGGAAGAATCTGGTTGACTGGCATATCTAGAAGATCATGGCTGACTGGCGGATCTAGCTGCGCTATGCAGACTGACAGCTCCTTGCAGACTGACAGCTCTGGCTGCTCCATACAGGCTGACAGCTCCTTGCAGACTGACAGCTCCTTGCAGACTGGCAGCTCTTTGCAGACTGACAGCTCTGGCTGCTTCATGCAGACTGACAGCTCTGGCCGCTTCATACAGACTGACAGCTCTGGCTGCTTCATACAGACTGACAGCTCTGGCTGCTTCATGCAGACTGACAGCTCTGGCTGCTTCATGCAGACTGACAGCTCAGGCTGCTCCGAACAGACAGGAGACTCCAGCAGCGCTGTAGAGGAGGAAGGCTCTGATAGCGCTGAACAGGCGGGAGACTCCGACAGCGCAGGAGGGAAGGAAGGCTCTGATAGCGCTGAACAGACAGGAGACTCCAGCAGCGCTGTAGAGGAGGAAGGCTCTGATAGCGCTGAACAGGCGGGAGACTCCGACAGCGCAGGAGGGAAGGAAGGCTCTGATAGCGCTGAACAGACAGGAGACTCCGACAGCACAGGAGAGGCGAGGCGCACTTTAGGCCTGATGCGTGGCGCTGGCACTGGTGATACTGGAGCGAGGACACGCACAGGAAGCCTGGTGCGGGGAGCAGCTACCGGAGGACTGGTGTGTGGAGGTGGCTCTGGATAGACCGGACCGTTCAGGCGCACTGGAGCTCTTGAGCACCGAGCCTGCCCAACCTTACCTGGCTCGATGCCCACTCTAGCCCGGCCAATACGAAGGGCTGGTATGAACCGCACCGGGCTATGCACCCGCACTGGAAACACCGTGTGCTCCATAGCATAACACGGTGCCTGCCCGGTCTCTCTAGCCCCCCCGGTAAGCACAGGGAGTTTGCGCAGGTCTCCTACCTGGCGTAGCCATACTCCCTGTAAGGCCCCCCCCAATAATTTTTTTGGGCTGCTTTTCGGGCTTCCATCCGCGTCGCCGTGCTGCCTCCTCATACCAGCGCCTCTCCGCTTTAGCCGCATCTAGTTCTTCCTTGGGACGGCGATATTCTCCAGGCTGAGCCCAGGGTCCTTTTCCGTCTAATATCTCCTCCCAAGTCCAGAAGTCCTTTGATCGCTGCTCCTCACAATTAACAGGGAGAGTTGGCTCAGGTCTGACTCCTGACTCTGCCACTCTCTCCCTGAGCCCTCCCCCAATACATTTTTGGGGATGACTTTCGGGTTTCTTTCTGCGCCGCCGTGTCTTTCTCTTCGACTCCATTCTCCTATAGCCCTCTTCGCACTGCTCCAGCGAATCCCAGGCGGGCTCCGGCACTCTCTCTGCGTCGACCGCCCACCTGTCTATTTCTTCCCACGTCGTATACTCCAAGCTTCTGCTGTCCATAATGTCTTCCCATGTCCATTTTCCGAATAATTCATCCTCCTTTCGCTGCTCATGCTGTTGCTGCCTGTTACCACGCCACTCGGTCCGTGTGGGGTGGGTGATTCTGTAACAGCGTTCTTCGTTTGTTGAAAGAGAGTCGGACCGAAATGCAGCGTGGTGGTTACTCATGTCTTTAATGAAACAATCGCGATACATGAAATAACTTCTACAAATGCAAAACAACAAACGGAACGTGAAAACTAATACAGCCTATCTGGTGATTCTACACAGAGACAGGAACAATCACCCACGAAATACAAAGTGAAACCCAGGCTACCTAAATACGGTTCTCCATCAGAGACAACAAGAATCACCTGACTCTGATTGAGAACCGCCTCAGGCAGCCAAGCCTATACTAGACACACCCCTAATCAACCACAATCCCCATGCCTACAAAAACCCCAATACGATAATACAATAACCCCATGTCACACCCTGGCCTGAACAAATAATTAAAGAAAACACAAAATACTAAGACCAAGGCGTGACAGTGGTGCTGGGACCTAAACAACACTTTCCTTTGACCTTGCTGCAGGTTGATGCTTTGGCCAAATGTCCCCTCGCTTAATGTTGCCCACAACCATCAAGTGACCCTTCAACCTGTCTGGGTCACTTTCGTTTTACGTGGAACCAGAGAAATCTTTTAAAACTGCAGGTAGCTTCAAACTGTTGTAACCTCCAATTACAACAGTTATTTAACCACAGAATCCAGAGTGCTGTAATCAAGGCCTTCCAAAATACATTCAGAACTGGAACATTTTGTCTGGTACGTTCAGGATTGTGTTGAAATACACTATTAAGTTGTATTCAGCCGGAGACTAGATGTAGGATCTTAATTTATGCCAGTTTGTTACAGAAGGAAAATATATTCAAGCAACAGAAGAGTGGTCAAATGAAGATCCTACATCTGTAAGTAGCCAGCAAGGGTGGAAGTAAGGAATTACAAATACTGTTGTTACTGTACATGAGTAGCTTTTCTGAGTACTTGTACTTTGAGTATTTTTCAAAGTCAGTCATTTTACTTTTACTTAAAGTACTGTATGTTTTAAATTAAGTATTGTACTTCTCTACCTTTTGCAAACAATCCGTTACAGAGTACAATTTAGCTATCCATAATAGTAGATCATGAGGGCATGGAAAGCTGTCAAGAGCCCTTTGGAGGCAGAAAAAAGCTGCTCATCTTTGTTTAGTGTTTGACCAAATTTAATACATCACGCCAATACAAGCCAGTCAAATCAAGCTGTATAAATGGTCGGAAGATTTTCAAATAGGCAAAAATAATTTATTTAGTTTGAGACGTATCGTGAAAGAGAGGAACGTTTTTTTTATGTGTGTGTGAAAAAAATGGAGACTGAGGATACTGTTTACCAGTTCTCCTTCCAGGACAGGAGAGGTGATGCAATGAAGGATAAAAAATGTAGCTATGGATGGCTTTAGCAGCTAGTATAGCTAGCTATCTAATAGTCTGACTTATGCAAATGTGGATAACGTTCATCTAAAAGCCATAGACTCAGTAGTCTAACTGTGCATACAACTGTGTGAGTCTACACAATAGGTAAAGCTAGACATGGACTCATCTCAACATTAGACAACGTTTTAGGTTTGAGGACATCTGACAAACTCACTTCAGTCTCAGTATCTGTGAATAACCGGTATGGAAAGTCTGTGTTTGGGCTATTGTAATGTTACTGATATGACATTGCCACCTAAAGCAGAATTTGCTGAAATATTCAATAGGTGTATGTTGGTTATTTGTAATTATACAGGATTGGTCTACCTGAAGCATCCTCTTGACACAAAGACACAGGAACAGAGGCACCATTCATCTGATTAAGAGGATTTTTCTTCATCACTGATGCCCAAAAGGTCACCAGGTACAGGGGAGCTGGATGGGTACCTTGCCTGTGTGTCAGACAAGAAGAAGATGGTGCCGACAGACATGGCAGCTCTGCTTCTAGCTCCTAAGCAACTTTTTTGTGTGTTATTTCTTACATTATTAGCCCAGAATGTTTTTTGTGCTATTACATACAGCCAGGAATAACTTTTGGATATCACAGTGACAGTAAATCACCAGAATTATGACCAGAAATACGACTATCCCAAATTAGATCCTTTGTCCGTACCCCCAGGGCAATTTAACTCATCCCAGAGGCTGCTCCAAGACGCTGCCGGTGGAGAAGATGTATTCAGAGTGAACTTCTAGTCCGACTCAGGAGGCGTGCACACCATCCACCGCTTCCGAGTATATTACTTGATAATGTTCAGTCCCTGGACAACAAAGTGGACGATCTCAGGGCGAGAATCTCCTTCCAGTGAGACATTGGGGACTGTAACATACTCTGTTTCACAGAATCATGGCTCTCTCCGGATATACTGTCCCCATCCATACAGCCAGCTGGGTTCTCAGTACATTGTGCAGACAGGAATTAAGTACTTTCTGCGAAGAAGAAAGATGGTGGTGTATGTTTCATGATTAACTACTCATGGTGTGATTGTGATAACGTACAGAAACTCAAGTCCTTTTGTTCACCCGACCTAGAATACCTCACAATCAAATGCCGACCGTATTACCTCCCAAGAGAATTCTCTTTCGTTACAGTCACAGCTATGTATATTCCTCCTCAAGTCGATTCCATGACAGCCCTCAAGGAACTACACTGGACTACACTGAAAACCACATATTCTGAGCATTATTTGTAGCTGGGGATTTTCACAAAGCAAATTTGAGGAAAACGCTACCGAAGTTCTACCAACACATTGCCTGTAGTTCTCGCTCATCCAAAACTCTCGACCATTGTTACTTCTCCTTTCGGGATGGCTACAAGGTCTTACCCCGCTCTCTCTTTGGCAAATCATATCACGACTCCTGCTCCTCCCGTCCTATAGGCAGAAACTCAAACAGGAAGTACCTGTGCTAAGGTCTATTCAACGCTGGTCTGACAAATCGGAATCAAGTTTGCAGTCGACACAACAGTACTAGGCCTGATTACCAACAATGACGAGACAGCCTACAGGGAGGAGGTGGGGGCCCTGGGAGGAGGTGGGGGCCCTGGTGGTGTGGTGCCAGGAGAATAACCTATCCCTCATCCCTCAACGTCAACAAAACAAAGGAGCTGATCGTGAACTTCAGGAGACAGCAGAGGGAGCTCGCCCCTATACACATCGACGGGACTGCAGTGGAGAAGGTGAAAATCTTAAAGTTCCTCGGCGTACACGTCACTGACAATTAGAAATGGTCCACCCACACAGGCAGTGCAGTGAAGAAGGCGCAACAGCGCCTCTTCAACCTCAGGAGGCTGAAGAAATTCAGCTTGGCCCCTAAGACCCTCAATAACTTTTACAGATGCACAATTGAAAGCATCCCGTCGGGCTGTATCACCGCCGGTACGGCAACTGCACTGCCCGTAACTGCAGGGCTTTCCAGAGCATTGATGCGGTCAGCCCAACGCATCACCGGGGACACACTGCCTGCCCTCCAGGACACCTACAGCACTCGATATCACAGAAGGGCCAAAAATGCTCAGCCCGCTATCATCCAAAAGGCGGGGTCAGTACAAATGCATCAAAGCTGGGACCGAGAGGATGAAAAACAGCTTCTATCTCAAGGCCGTCAGACTGTTAAATAGCCATCACTAGCCGGGAACACTAGTCACTTTAATTATGTTTACATACTGTTTACTCATTTCATATGTATATATTGTATTCTACTGTACTTTAGTCAATGCAATTGCGACATTGTTCATCCTAATATTTATATATTTCTTAATTCCATTATTTTACTTTTAGATGTGTGTGTATTGTTGTGAATGGTTAGATATTACTGCACTGTTGGAGCTAGGAACACAAGCATTTCGCTACACCCGCAATAGCATCTGCTAAACAAGGGCACTGCGTTCATCCACCTCTGGCCTGCTCGCCTCCCTACCACTGAGGAAGTACAGTTCCCGCTCAGCCCAGTCAAAACTGTTCGCTGCTCTGGCCCCCCAATGGTGGAACAAACTCCCTCATGACGCCAGGACAGCGGAGTCAATCACCACCTTCCGGAGACACCTGAAACCCCACCTCTTTAAGGAATACCTAGGATAGGATAAAGTAATCCTTCTCACCCCCCCCCTTAAAAGATTTAGATGCACTATTGTAAAGTGGCTGTTCCACTGGATGTCATAAGGTGAATGCACCAATTTGTAAGTCGCTCTGGATAAGAGCGTCTGCTAAATGACTTAAATGTAATGTAAATGTAAATATGTGTATGTGACCAACAGAATTTGATATGATTTGATTTGACAAGATGGACTGGCTTCATTACTTTCCATACAGACAGAAAGGAATTGAACTCTGCTTTCAGATGTGTGTCCCTCAAACTGAACAGAGGCCTGCCTTCCTCGTCCGCCTGTGAGCATCTTTTTAACTGTGTTGGACTGCTCTGCAAAGAGAGCCAGGACAAATTCTATTCACTTGGAAAATCAGCCTCTGCTGAAACTGAACAGCAAGTTCAGAGAGAAGTGAAGGCATTAGAACATAATTTTTTTGTTTTTGCTCAAGGAACACAACACAACCGGATTTTCTCTGTACATGTAGCCTAAATGTAGTTTATCAATTTAATGCCCCTTCTCTATTTCAGCGGGGTTTGCTCATTAATCTTTATTTCCATGGTGTTCTGTTGTTGCCTCCAGAGCTAATTTGACATCAAATCCTTTAGGTAGGTCCATTGTGCCCTGGCACTGCCCTTGTGTCCTTGTATGGGTGGGTAGGTGAGTGGTTGAGTGAGTGAGTGTGCTATTTAAATTAGCTGCTTTCCCCTTGTACTAGAGTAAAATTGTAGTAAATTAACAGCAGGCTACTTCTACTTCATAGGATATTTCAGTACTCTTTCCACCACTGATAGTCAGGGAGATATTTGCATCCACAAAATAACCAATTTTAACAGAGCGAGTGGTGCTCTTTGCATTTGGACTAGATTGAGGCTTATTTCTCCCAGGCTTGTGCTGGAAATGTTTCCACTTTACCGGGTACTTCAAGTTCTTATTATCATCTCTAAGTCACTCAGCCAAATATTTGCACTTGAGGTATTAACACAGGGACCACTTTCTCAAGCCCTGAGGATAAAATTTGTCTTGGGTCACCCCGGCCCTCCATACGAACTAGAGCCAAACTGGGACCTTTCAGATGTGTTTCTTCTTCATATTTACAGATGCAGGATCTTAATCGAGCCAGTATGCTACAGCAGGAAAAAATCATGCTGCAACAGGAAATGTGAATTGTTATGTGGACATTTTCTGTAGGGGTTGATACAGTACATTTCCCGCAAATCAAGTCTGACATTTTAAAGCGGAAATTACAAACTTTAGAAGCTTTTTAAAACCTTGAATACACTACAAATGTGCATTTCCTGCTGTGCAGGAAAATTCCCAGTGACAAAATTGTGATCAAATTAAGATCCTGCATTTGTATCTGTCTTCTGCTGGAGAGAAGCAGACCCACTTTTCCCGAATCCAATGTCAAACCCCTTAAGTCCTCATTACACAAATCCATGCAAAGCCTGGGGCACTGGAGTAGTAGGTGTAGGAGAACGAGGAGAATGAGAATCTGTGGGGGAGTTTTGGGACGCAGCTACATGGTCATCATGAGCTGAATGCAGTGTAGTGGTACCACTGGTGCTGCTGCTGCGGCTGTAAAGTTCTACATCCGGCAGTATGCTGATTTACCAGCCCTGTGCACTGTGACTAATGGGGGGTGTGCTCCCTGTTTTATCCATGGGACCTCTTGTGGTTAAACCTCTCACAAGCCACCCTGCTGCCTGCATGCCTGCCTGCCACAAACCTCCTAGCCCGGCCTTACTGGCCGTAATATATGGCCAGATTGATTTGTTTTATGTTTATACTCAATCGATAAGTGTAGTTTTATGTGACATTTTCCTTTATCACACACAAATGGAGGCTTTCAAGGAAATTCAACTCTGATCGTTTGGCACTGCAACAATGGTGGTCTGAAAAGAGTTTAACTCTGAAAACAACATGCATGCATTTAGTTAAACTGGCTGGCTGCTATATGGTATAAAATATTTAGATTTACTGGAGCTCTGGGTTTGCATTTTGCATAATAATATCATGCTGTTGTTCTTGTTGGATTTATCATTTGAGATCACAGGAGGTTGGTGCCACCTTAATTGGGGAGAATGGGCTCTTGGTAATGGCTGGAGAGGAATTGGTGGAATGGTATCAAATACTCAGTTCCAGCCATTATTATTAGCCGTCCTCCCCTCAGCAGCCTCCACTGTTTGAGATGATGGCTTACACCTGGCGTTATTTTCCCGACACAAAATACCTTACAAATAGTCCTCAGTGGAATTGTAGAAATATTTATTTCCGCAAATTTTGTGCTCAGGTAAATGTGCAAACACACAAACATTACCTCTGCCATTCCATCCTTAGACACGTCCTGTTCTCTGTAATGGCCTCCCACTCTCCACCGGATTTACCTGCATGTCACTGCATCTAGATTCCAATTTGAGAAGACATCTTTCATAATTCATGTATAATGCATTGACGAGGTTCGCTGCACAATCTGTGGTGCATTTACATAGTCCCTTGAGAAATCTGATGGATCTGACATGAAGCTATTCTGCCACAGCCAATACATGTTTAAACAGCCACAATTATTGCCCACGGACAGTTTTATCAAAATATTTATATTGGAAAGCCTCGGTCACTCTTGGACTCATTTTGTATATTAGGAAAAAAACAGCAAGTGAATCAAGGAGTCTTGGCGCACTGAAGGTAATTGTGAGTTTATTTATGGTGAGACCTCGGCCTCCTTCCCAGTCTCTGTCCCCCTCTGATGCTTTAAGTACATGATCAATTATTTACCATGCAGTTTTCACAAGCTGTACCTCCCACCATGCAGACGCAAGGGGTTGTCCTACTCAGGGATATACAGCAGCACACTGTCACTATCCATCTCCCTACCCTGCTGGGGATGGAATATTCCACCCCCCGACTCCATGGTTCCAAACACACCACAGTGCTCAATCTGGGGTATCATGGAATCACAAGGAAGGAATACACTTACTGGAATCTTCTCAGAATGTTGGGACACTATGTAACCGATGTGAAATGGCTAGCGGTGGTGCGCGCTAATAGCGTACCGTCACTCGCTCTGAGACCTGAAGTAGTTCTGTGGCTTTTGTGGAGTGATGGGTAGGGTCAGGGCGAGGGGATGGACTAAAGTTACATCTGTTACATCTGTTACTTCTATATATCTGTTACATCTATATACTGTACACTGCCTCCCCCATATGCAGATGTAGGATCTTAATTTGAGCCAGTTTGCTACAGCAGGGCAATAATTATTATTAAGTGGATTAAAGTTCATGGACATTTTTGTAGGGGTTGTGACGGAAAATCAGGTCTGACATTTAAAAGTGGAAATTACAAACTTCAGAAGCCTTTTTAAACCTCAAACACACTACACGTTTTAAACGTTCTGTATTGCAGGAAGGTTCTCCTGCAACAGGGTTTCTCATATTAAAATCCTACATCTGTACTATGCCGAGGGATTCTGCCCAGATTACAGATGGTGTCAGATGGTTCTGATTGAGAACACAACAGACATTGATGTATGAGGGGATGGAATAGGAAAACACAGCAGTTATGAACCCTGTGGATGAATGGAACTATATTTCAATATGTAATACTGGCCTGTCAACGAGCCTTACTGTATTAGGCAAGCATCTATCTGGTTCACTAGGTGTGCATTGGGAAGACGAGCACCTAGTATTTTCATCCCTCCATTTGAGAGCTTTGATCAGATTTGCTATAGGCTATACTTCTAGAATGCAATTTAATTGACGAGTGCTCAAAATATCAAAGGTTCAGAAAAATAGGAGCATGCATATGCACATATACAACATATTGTAGTGATACTGTTACTAACATATCATACTATACAAACTAATCCCACCAATTTACAGTACGTCATTACCAATGTAAAAGAGGGAACAAGATCCTCTCTGTCAGTGTTCCATCCTACCCTCTTGTTCTGTTTGCCGCAGCCCATAATTCCCCACCATTGATAGGAGATGGTTATGAGGGGATGTAATAATAGCAGCCTGAAGATGAGAGGAGTGGATGTCAGGACAAAATGAAGAGCAAGAATCCTGCAGCTCCTTGAATAAGAGAAGGGGAATAATGATCAGAGGCTTATTTTGACATGTTGCTGACTCAGCCAGTCGTCTGCTGTGGTGGCTCAGTGGCTGCTAACAACATCAACCGCCTGGACAGCACTGCTGAAATGTGGGATAATTGCTTTGAGGAATAACTAGGCCCTCTTTTATGAGGTTTTTAAATAGAACGGTTCTGAGCTTAGCTAATAACAGTCCCATATCCATGTTTTGGGGAATGTTCTATGCTCCCTAATGGTCTAGGTTTCTTATCTGTGATTATTAGTGAGCTGGACACAGTCAAGAACCTGTATGAATGAAGATCCATTATAATTTCTACACAATTTTGTTTTGGGTTTAGTCATTTTAAAGTATATTTTAAAGAGTTGTATTTTGTATGATCTTTTTGACCTCCTATGTTTGACATCCCTGCTCTAGGCCTGCATACTCTAACTTGTTTCTGTTGTTGTCTTCTTCATGCCTTTTCTTTGAAACAGACTTGAAGTCAAAAATGTTGACAATAAATAGCCTCCATTTTATCAGTTTGCATCTGTGCTTCATAGCCTACACAAATGCAACACGAAGTCAATTAGAATCTAAGACATAGCTGAGCATTCCACAGGAGGCAGCTCTGTCATTAGCTGCATAATTTCTCCAGGCATTGTTAAATAATGTCCCCCTGTGGTGTGATCCGCCCCAACCACCCTCCCAGGCAGGCAGACAGCAGTACAGTATGCGTGTACATCATTAATACATGTCGATGTCTCCCGCTTCCCTGTGATGGTTACTATGGTGGTTGTTCTGGTTTACTGAACAGTTGTCCAATACACAGCAGCAGACCAGTGTCTCTGCCCTGAAATTAGCCAGTAATTATTCTCCCAACAGGTGGTAGTGTACTTGTTCAGCATTTCATCTATTTTCAGTTATGGTCATGGTCTCTGCTATTTCTATAGGTGTTTTCTCAGCTTCAGTTATTGCTTTATCTCTGGTTGTAGCAATGAGAATCTTTTTTTAATCTTGTGAAATCTGTGTGCTATCGTCTCTACAACTACATCTAGTACTACATCCAAAACATTACAATGTAGTAAGTGATATAGTACCCATATGAAACACTAGCTAATAAGGACATAGGCCTACTGTAGTGTCCACAATCTTACAGGTTTGCGTTCTCCTCTCACTGAAATCTTCAAACAAAAGAAATGAAATGTATGCATTGAATAAGAACACTAGTTCTTTTCCAGACCTGAACATCTCCCTCTGTAAATTGCCTGGCAATTTCAACCACTTGATTCATAGATTTCCTGCACCACCACATGGAACATGCAAATGTGGCTAGTGGAGATTCACTACCACTCGTTAAATAGTTGCTCATTTTATATAGCTGTATTTTCAGGTGTGAGCATGAAGTGTGCTGGTGTTGGGGGTACAAGATTAACAATGCTTTTTTTTCTCTCAGTTTGATGCATATTGTTTGTGATGATAGAGCACAGCTAACTAGAGAAATGTTGAAATCCAGTAATGACCAGAAAAGTAACAGGCCATAATGGGCTCTAGTTGAGTGCTCCATTCCTACTAATTACCAGGAAGAGTAATGACATTTAAAGTGACCTTATGTGCACAGCTGTCTCCACAGACACTGCCAGACTCATGCTGGAGGCATCTGTCAAACAATGTCACAAGTGCTTTTTTTTCCCTCCACATTTTCCTCTGCTATTAATGTTATTGTTCCCTGGATGCCCAAGATGCATTTACTGTAGCAGTCTTCTTCAGCATAATCACAGACTTGAGCCATATGTTTGCAAAGGTTTCTGTTTCTATTACTATCAGCCATCACTTCCTGGATGTCTATGGATTTTATAATGGGGGCACTAGCCACCCCTGAAATATGATTAGCCACGGTGCTCCCCCCCCCCCATTCTCAATGGGTCAGAATTCTGTCGATCCAGCTCAGATTGAAGAGGAAAAGGCAATGTGTTAGATCTGGTTTGCCCGTTGGGTGGAAATATTTTTTTCCCCCGCTCGAGCGAGTTATTAGCAAGATGTAAACGCTGCCGGAACTGATCCAACACCCCTGGCAGGCTAAAACATCTGCGCTTTTGTCATAAGAAGAAACACTTTTAGAATCACCGAATGGATGCTGACAGTGCTCAGAGAAAAGTTTGGGAGTCGGGCGCAACATTCAGCGAAAAAAGTGTCAGTCTTTTGTCCATTGTATGTTCAAACTCAATTATTATACACAGAGTGTAAAAAATATTAGGAACACCTGCTCTTTCCTTGACATAGACTGACGAGGTGAAAGCTATGATCCCTTAATGATGTAATTTGTTAAATCCACTTCAATCAATGTAGATGAACGGGAGGAGACATGGAATGTGTGCCATTCAGAGAATGAATGGGCAAGACACAATATTTAAGTGCCTTTGAACAGGGTATGGTAGTAGGTGCCAGGCTCACCGGTTTGAGTGTGTCAAGAACTACAACGCTGCTGTTTTTTTCACATTCAACAGTTTCCCATGTGTATAAAGAAAGGACCACCACCGAAAGGACATCCAGCCAATTTGACACAGCTGCGGGTAGCATTGGAGTCAAAATGGGCCAGCATCACTGTTGAACGCTTTCAACACCTTGTACTGTAGAGTCCATGCCCCAATGAATTAAGGTTGTTCTGAGGGCAAAAAGGGCGCAACTTAATATTAGGAAGGTGTTCCTACTGTTTTGTATGCTCAGTGTATATATACACTGAACAAAAATATAAACGCAACATGTCAAGTGCTGGTCCCATGTTTCATGAGCTGAAATTAAAGATCCTAGAATTTTTCCATACTCACAAAAAGCTTATTTCTCTTTGTGCACAAATTCATTTACATCCCTGTTAGTGAGCATTTTATCCATTGTCAAGATAATCCATCCACCTGACGGGTGTGGCATTTCAAAAAGCTGATTAAACAGCATGATCATTACACAGGTGCACATTGTGCTGGTGACAATAAAAGGCCACTATAAAATGTGAATTTTTGTCACACAACACAATGCCATAGATGTCTCAAGTTTTGAGGGAGCGTGCAATAGGCATGCTGACTGTAGGAATGTCCACCAGAGCTGTTGCCAGAGAGTTGAATGTTCATTTGTCTACTATGAGCCACCTCCAACATCGTTTAGCATTTATGTCTGTAATAAAGCCCTTTTGTGAAGGATAAACTCATTCCTAATTGGCTGGGCTTGGCTCCCCAGTGGGTGGGCCAATTGAATTTATTTAAATTGATGATTTCCATATATGAACTGTAACTCAGAGAAATCGTTGCATCTTGTGTTTATATTTTTGTTAGTATATATATATATATATATATATATATATATATATATATATATATATATATATATATATACTAACAAAAATATAAACACAAGGTACCAGTCAATAAGGTATCAGTCAAAAGTTTGGACACACCTACTCTTCTTTATTTTTGCTATTTTCTACATTGTAGTAGTAATATATATTAAATGTATTTTTTACATTTGAGATTCGTCAAAGTAGCCACCTTTTGCCTTGATGACAGCTTTGCACAAGATTGGCATTCTCTCAACAAGCTTCATGAGGTAGTCATCTGGAATGTATTTCAATTAACAGGTGTGCTTTGTTAAAATTTCAGTTGTGACATTCTTTTCCTTCTACCTTATATTTATGGTTTTGATGGGGTATCTGCTAAGAATGTTGCAATAAGCCCTTGAGCCATCTAGCTATCTAAACTCAGCAAAAAAATAAATGTCCTCTCACTGTAAACTGCGTTTATTTTCAGCAAACTTAACATGTGTAAATATTTGTATGAACATAACAAGGTTCAACAACTGAGTCATAAACTTAACAAGTTCCACAGACATGTAACTAACAGAATAATGTGTCCCTGAACAAAGGGGGGGTCAAAATCAAAAGTAACAGTCCACAGTGGTGTGGCCACCAGCTGCATTAAGTACTACAGTGCATCTCCTCCTCATGGACTGCAACAAATTTGCCAGTTCTTGCTGTGAGATGTTACCCCACTCTTCCACCAAGGCAGCTGCAAGTTCCCAGACATTTCTGGGGGGGAATGGCCCTAGCCCTCACCCTCCAATCCAACGGGTCCCAGATGTGCGCAATGGGATTGAGATCCGGGTTCTTTGCTGGCCATAGCAGAAAACTGACATTCCTGTCTTGCAGGAAATCCCGCACAGAACGAGCAGTGTGGTGGCATTGTCATGCTGGAGGGTCATGTACATTTACATTTACATTTAAGTCATTTAGCAGACACTCTTATCCAGAGCGACTAACAGGAGGATGAGGATGAGCCTGCAGGAAGGGTATCACATGAGGGAGGAGGATGTCTTCCATGTAATGCACAGCGTTGCGATTGCCTGCAATGACAACAAGCTCAGCCCGATGATGCTGTGACACACCGCCCCAGACCATGACTGCTCCAGAGTACAGGCCTCGTTGTAATGCTCATTCCTTCATTGATAAACGCAAATCCGACCATCACCCCTGGTGAGACAAAAACCATGACTCATCAGTGAAGGGCACTTTTGCCAGTCCTGTCTGGTCCAGCGATGGTGAGTTTGTGCCCATAGGCGACATTGTTGCCGGTGATGTCTGGTGAGGACCTGCCTTACAACAGGCTTACAAGCCCTCAGTCCAGCCTCTCTCAGCCTATTGCGGACAGTCTGAGCATTGATGGAGGGATTGGAGGCAGTTGTTGTTGCCATCCTATACCTGTCCCGCAGGTGTGATGTTCGGATGTACTGATCCTGTGCAGGTGTTGTTCCACGTGGGACGATCAGCTGTCTGTCCTGTCTAGCCTGTAGCGCTGTCTTAGGCGTCTCACAGTACGGACATTGCAATTTATTGCCCTGGCCACATCTGCCGTCCTCATGCCTCCTTGCTGCATGCCTGAGGCATGTTCACGCAGATGAGCAAGGACCCTGGGCATCTTTCTTTCTGTGTTTTTCAGAGTCAGTAGAAAGGCCTCTTTAGTGTCCTAAGTTTTCATAACTGTGACCTTAATTGCCTACCGTCTGTAAGCTGTTAGTGTCTTAACAACCATTCCAAAGGTACATGTTCATTAATTGTTTATGGTTCATTGAACAAGCATGGGAATTGTTGTGTTTAAACACTTTTCAATGAAGATCTGTAAAGTTACTTGCATATTTACGAATTATATTTGAAAGACAGGATCCTGAAAAAAGGACATTTATTTTTTTGCTGAGATTATGTGGACACCTGCTCATCGAACATCTCATTCCAAAATCATGGGCATTAATATGGAGTTTGTACTCCCTTTACTGCTTTAACAGCCTCCACTCTTCTGTTGGAACATTGCTGTGGGGACTTGCTTCCATTCAGTCACAAGAGCATTAGTGAGGTCGAGCACTGATGTTGTGCGATTATTCCTGGCTCGCAGTTGGCTTTCCAATTCATCCCGAAGGTGTTCCATGGGGTTGAAGTAAGAGCTCTGGACAGGCAAGTCCAGTTCTTTCACACCAATCTCAACAAACCATTTCTGTATGGACCTTGCTTGGTTCACGAGGGCATTGTCATGCTGACACAATAAAGGACCTTCCCCAAACAGTTGCCACATAGTTGGAAGCACAGAATTGTCTAGAATGCCATTGTATGCTGTAGCGTTAAGATTTCCCTTTACTGGAACTAAGCGGCCTAGCCTGAACCATAAAAACAGCCTCAGACCATTATTCCTCCCCCCACCAAACTTTAGTTGGCACTATGCATTCATGCAGGTAGCGTTCTGCTGGCATCTGTCAAACCCAGATTAGTCCGTCAGACTGCCAGATGGTGAAGCATGAGTCATCACTCCATAGAACACGTTTCCACTGCTCCAGAGTCCAATGGCGGTGAGCTTTACACCACTCCAGCCGATGCTGGCATTTCTAATGGTGAACCTAGTCTTGTGTATGGCTAATCGGCCATGGAAACCCATTTTATGAAGCTCCCGACAAACTGTTCTTGTTCTGACGTTACTTCCAGAGGCAGTTTGGAACTCGGTAGTGAGTGTTGCAACTGAAGATAGACCATTTTTACATGGTACGCGCTTCAGCACTCAGCGGTCCGGTTCTGTGAGCTTGTGTGGCCTACTGATTCGAGGATGAGCTGTTGTTGCTCCTAGATGTTTTCATTGCCAAATTGAAAGCCACTGAGCTCTTCGGTACGGACAGTTCTATTGCCAATGTTTGTCTTTGGAGATTGCATGGCCTTGTTTGATTTCATACAACTGTCAGCAACGGGTGTGGCTGAGATCCACTAATTTGAACGGTGTCCACATACTTTTATATATATAGCGCATATTTCTTCCTCCATTCCCTTACATACAGTGCATTCGGAAAGTATTCAGACCCCTTGGCTTTTTCAAAATGTTGTTACGTTAAAGCCTTATTCTGAAATGGACACATTTTTCTTCATTATTCTACACACAATACCCCACCATGACAAAGCAAAAACATGCAAAAAAGGTATGCAAATGTATAAAAAAAAATAAAAAAAATACTCAGTACTTTGTTGAGGCACCATTGGCAGTGATTACAGCCTCCAGTCTTCTTTGGGTATGATGCTACAAGCTTGGCACACCTGTATTTGGGGAGTTTCTCCCATTCTTCTCTGCAGATCCTCTCAAGCTCTGTCAGGTTGGATGGGGAGCGTCACTGCACAGCTATTTTCAGGTCTCTCCAGAGATGTTCAATCGGGTTCAAGTCCGGGCTCTGGCTGGGCCACTCAAGGGACTTGTCACAAAGACTTGTCAAAAAGCCAATCCTACATTGTCTTGGCTGTGTGCTTAGGGTTGTTGTCCTGTTGAAAGATGAACCTTCACTCCAGTATGAGGTCCTGAGCGCTCTGGAGCAGGTTTTCATCAAGGATCTCTCTGTACTTTGCTCCATTCGTCTTTCCCTCGATCTTGACTAGTCTCCCAGTCCCTGACGCTGAAAAACATCCCCACAGCATGATGCTGCCACCATCGCGCTTCACCGTTGGGATGGTGTCAGATTTCCTCCAGACGTGACATTTGGAATTCAGGCCAAAGTGTTCAATCTTGGTTTCATCAGACCAGAGAATCTTGTTCCTCATGGTCTGAGAGTCTTTAGGTGTCTTTTGGCAAACTCCAAGCAGGTTGTCATGTGCCTTTTACTGAGGAGTGGCTTCAGTCTGGCCACTCTACCATAAAGGCCTGATTGGTAGAGTGCTGCAGAGATGGTTGTCCTTCTAGAAGGTTCTGCCATCTCCACAGAGGAACTCCCTGCTCAGTTTGTTCAGGTGGCCAGTCTTGTTGCTTCCGAAATTCTTCCATTTAAGATTGATGGAGGCCACTGTGTACTTGGGGACCTTCACTGATGCAGAAATGTTTTGGTACCCCTTCCCCAGATCTGTGCCGCAACACAATCCTGGCTCTACGAACAATTGCTTCCACCTCATGACTTGGTTTTTGCTCTGACATGCACTGTCAACTATAGGACCTTATGTAGACAGGTGTGTGCCTTTCCAAATCATGTCCAATCAATTTAATTTACCACAGGTGGACTCCAATCAAGTTGTAGAAACATCTCAAGGATGATCAATGGAAACAGGATGCAGCTGAGCTCAATTTTGTGTCTTGTAGCAAAAGGTCTGAATACTTATGTAAATAAGGATCTTTTTCTTTTTTTTATACATTTACAGAAATGTCTAAAAACCTGTTTTCGCTTTATCATTATGGGCTATAGTGTGTAGATTGATAAGGAATATTATTATTTTCAATAGATTTTAAAATAAGGCTGTAACGTAACAAAATGTGGGAAAAGTCAAGGGGTCTGAATACTTTCCGTAAGCACCATATGGCATTGTTGGATTCTTGGTTCCCACCTCATTGTGTTCACTAGTACAACCATGTCAGAATAAGATAAGTAACTACAAGAAGGAAGACACAGTAGCACCATCATTCTATCTCATCATTGATGCTGCTTTGAAAGGTTGATAATTGTTCAATCCAGTCATTTACCACTTAAGTTAATATGCATCTAACTTTAATATTTTCCCTGTGTTCATTTTCAAATCGATTTTTGGAATAGACAAGGGACAGATACATTCCAAGGCCAATTTATCATGTACACCTATCTAGTATGGGGTTGGACCCCCCTTTACCGCCAGAACAGCCTGAAATCTTTGGGGCATTTTACAAGGTGTCAGAAACATTCCACAGGGATGTTGGTCCAGGCTGACACGATGGCATCCCGCAGTTGCTGCAGATTGGATGGCGGTACATTCATGCTTCGTACAGCCAATTCCATCTCATCCCAAAGATGCTCTTTTGGGTTGAGGTCTGGGGATTGCGCAGGCCACTCAAGTAAACTGAACTCCCTGTCATGTTCCAGGCATTATTTTTTCACCCCTCAATTGTCCAGTGTTGGTGACTGCGTGCCCACTGGAGCTGCTTCTTCTTGTTTTAGCTGATAGGAGTGGAACCCGGTGATGTCGTCTGGTGCAATAACCCATCTGTGACAAGGACCGACAAGTTGTGCTTTCCGAGATGCCATTCTGCACACCATTCTTGTACTGCACCATTATTTGTCTGTTTTGGGCTCACCTGTTATCTTTGAAGATTCTTGCCATTCTCCTTCGGCCTCTCTTATTCACGAGCTGTATTTGTCCACAGGACTAACGCTGACTGGATGTTTTTTTGTTTATTTCACCATTCACGGTAAACCCTAGATACGGTTGTGCGTGAGAAGCCCAAGAGGGCAGACGTTTCTGAGATACTGGATCCGGCGCACCTGGCACCGACGATCATACCAGTCCCAAAGACGCTTAGGTCACTTGATTTGACCAGTCTAAAATTCAATCGAACAGTAACTGAATGCCTTGTTGCCTGTCTGCCTGCTTTATATAGTAAGCCACGTGACTACTGTCTGTAGGAGCGATCCCTTTTTCATTACCTAATAAACTATCCATTGAATGTACAAGTTAACAGTTGAACATTTTTTCAATACAATGCATTGTAATTTAAGCCAATTTGCAATGCTATTTGTGAAAAAATTTGCTGATTTCCCATGGCCACCCCTGACTCATGCTTGGCCCCCCCCCCCCCCCATAAAAAAGAATCATATAAATGCCCCTGGATGCATCACTGACACTTGTCTCTGACAGTGTGATTGTGTTGGTGAGACCAGAGACCTAGAGTGACATTTAGAAATGGGAAGATGTATTTAGCTTAGGATGGACGACCGGTGGAAAGAGAAAATACATCTCTAAATTGCAGACAGTGTGTGTTTGTCAAGGCTGATCGTAGAGGGTTTGAGAGGCCTTACTAACAGTCTATTTATGGTATTAAGGAGAGTAGCAGGTCTTTCTGCTGATGAGTCTGAAACACACACACAGCTTAATTCTCCTTTATCCCATACATGAGATGATCCTGTTCTCACAGACCGCAGTGGAGAGCCACGTCAAGCCATCCCCATCCACTGAGTCATGTTGCAGTTTCCACTGACATACATAATTCCAAAGCAACCTATATCTGTAGGATAATAACAATGTTATTGCAGTAATAACAGTGTTACTACACAGCCATAAGATCAACTAAATAGATAGATTATTTTTGCCAGTGCCATTAGTATGACGAATAACAAGTATGTAGCTAAGGATTAATAAAAAGTCTAAATCATGCCAAAAAGCAGACAGTAGGCTGTACTTACAGCACATTCATGAGTTAGACACTTGTGCACGACTTACTGTTGGCTATTTATGTCAAAATAAACATGCCCTGCTATAGTGTATCGTTGGACCTCTCTTTCTCTCTCATAATAGAGGTCCTTCTGTAGCTCAGTTGGTAGAGCATGGCGCTTGTAACGCCAGGGTAGTGGGTTCGATTCCCGGGACCACCCATACGTAGAATGTATGCACACATGACTGTAAGTCGCTTTGGATAAAAGCGTCTGCTAAATGGCATATATTATTATTATAAAACAACGTTTTGACTGAGTTTAGGGAAATGATTTAATGGTTTGAAAACTTGAACGAAGGTTTGAACAAGACTAGGAATATCCATTTACTTGCAATTCAAATAATCTTAATGGGTTTAATTCATTTATTTATCTATATAATATATAACTAACTACAGTCAGGCTTCTGTGATGAATTACTCAAATGTAAGTGTGCAGCTGGAATCCATTGCATATCGACCCGTCTTGCAACTCCTTCTGCCTTTTTCCTTGGCACACGGTTTTTCTTAGCTTCATCTCCCCTTGGTTTAGTGCAATATAACTCAGCTCCCCTATTGCTGAAGTGTCAACCGTGTAGATGGGGGAAAAAGAGAGCACACAGAAGGAATCAGAAACATCAATAGTGGATAGACAGACAGAGAAGACATACTAGCCCTTGAACTCTGATGTTTATCACTGAGGCGACAGGTTTTGTAACCTTACCCAAAAGGTCATGCTCTGCCCACCTCTCTGCTACACGACACACAGCGAATTGGGGGAAAAAAACACGTTTACTGTATATTAAATGAGTGGAAATTAAGCAAACATAAAACCAATATATTTTCAAACACTTGAGATAGCTTACTGCTTTTCTACACAAGTACCCTATTACAGTGCTCTCATCCTCGTTACGGATGATGCATCAATTGTTTATTATGCAATAAAAGCTCTCACACAGCATTTCCATTTTAAAACAAAACTTTTATTACTCTTCCTAATTATCTCTCAAAACTACAAAATGTCTGAAGTTTACAGTTTCCAATTTCCACAACTCCCAGGTTGGCTAATTGTAATGCATTAGTCCAATCAGCGGTGGCTTATGAAAAATGACCACGTTGGCGAGCCCTCTCTATCTCTTGGGGGAGAAGAGATAAATATGAGTCCCTCAATGACCTTTATTGTGTGGGGACTGCAGCAGGTAACGCTTCCACCACGTAATGTGGAGTGATGATACCTGGTGCAATTAGAACTGTTCCTCCTGGTCATTAATAAAGTCAGCTCTCGCACTCTCTCTCTCTTCTGAGGCTTCTCTCGCTCATAGAGACAGAGACAGAGACAGAGACAGAGACAGAGACAGAGACAGAGACAGAGACAGAGACAGAGACAGAGAGACTCTCTGGGAAACCTGATTTATCACGAGTCTGCCTGGGTGTCGCCAAGGTGAGACTGAAATGATCATGTGATGAAAAAGTGCTATCAGTGGGCACGTCATCCAGAATTACCAAAACAGATATTTACCAATTTAATGCTTCATGGATCATCAATAGTGGTTATTACCAACAAGGATCTACTGTCTTATTAGTCTGATTGGATACAAATAGTAAAGACATTTGCATAGAGGGGAATGTTCATCACTCTCCTCACTCTGTCACTTATTGATACATTTACTAGTTTGCCCACAGCTAAACTGCACAATGAGGACAAATCGGGTTGATCCAACTGTAAATACTGTACATGCTCAAATAGTTTCTGCATATCTCCCTGTGGAGTTAAGGAAGTTCAGCAGCACGTCCAACTCTAAGTCTATAAGATAAATGACAAGATCCGCCCTGGAGTCTCTGCACTGATCCAACAAAGAAACCAAATTCATCTTCCTTTGAGTCTACATCAGAAAATAGGTCACTTAAGGGGAAGCCTGTCTGCCATTCTCGTTCTGTGAGAAAATGATGGTGCTTTAGCTGTCTGTCTGAATTTCTGTCTGTCTCCCCATAAGTTGGAGTGGAATTTGGTAGATAGAAAATTTGCATCTGAGAGGCATCAACTCCTTGGAGGAGGAGCACCAGGATGGGGAGATCAACGCAACCGAGGAAAGCACACGTTTTTCCAAAGCATGTCTCAGTGTTTTCGAAGCCTTGCATGGACATGTTGATAAATCAGTGGAGAGAATCTGATGGAGGTGTGTGGATGCGTGAGGGATGTTGACCTGGGCTAACAGTTGGGAACCGGCAGGGGGAAGCTGGGGGAGGTAGGGTAGCCACGAGAGTGGGGTTCGATGACAGAGCTACCCGATGTATTAGTACTCAGAGCAAGGTTGGTCAAGACGACTCACAACTCAGAGCGTCTTAGTTTATCAGAGAGGGCCACTGGGTTCCCAGTTCTTGCCCCACAAAATCTGGCCCAGCACCAGCCTCTCCAACTACTTTTCTCTGACTACACAGAATGATAATAATGATAGCAATGACAATATGTCATCATCATTGTAAAGACCTTTTCAAGATCCTGGGACATTTGACTAATGCTGTACATTATGCTGTACATTATACTGTAGGCCTAGCTTAACTTCTTCAGGATTGGTGGGTCCCCCCAAAATGTCACGGATTAACAAGGGAAACCCAATCACGAGCTGTCGAGTGACGCAAGTCTACCAGCAGCTGGCAAGTGTATTCACTGACATTTTCAACCTTGCCCTGACCCAGTCTGTAATAGCAGACCACCATAGTCCCTGTGCTCAAGAATGCCAAGGTTACCTTTCTAAATGACTATTGCCCCGTAGCACAAGGGCTGTGGCGGTCATGACATTTTGTCAGCCTGTGATTTTCAAGTAAATAACTACTGATCTCACGGTAATTGACCGTTAATGAACATAAACACATTTAGTATCTCCTGGCTTCCACACATAGCCTACAAGTCACTGATGCAGACCTTTGGAACATCTACATTTAAAAAGTCAAATAAATCCATTTAATTTAGAACAGAATAGCATACTCTGAGTTGTCCTTATGTTAGGCCCTGATCTGGCTATGCCATATGGCTGTGGGCTATACTAGTTAATTTAGTAGACAAGATTTGCTTTGAATTCCCTGGCATTATTTTATATTATTTTAGAGTATGAAGAATACAATCGAACACAGCTGAATAAAATAGAAAGTAGCTGAATAAAATACAAAATATTTTCTCAAAACTATTTCCGAGGGAGGGCACACATGCGGTTAACAAAGAAACATCCTCCTGTATGCTTAATTTAGAGCTATTTTATTGTGATACAAATGTTGGGCAAAATGCATGATGCGACCATAGTTGCATGAAAGGCATGAGCTCTGCTTAGTTTCTTGTACAGGCTGCACACACTTCATCAATTTCTCATCCACAATTTGACAAGCACTTGATAATATTCCCCCCAGGCCTCAAATTTCCTGGCAGCCTCCCCTTTTGTGGCCGTAATGCCCCCCCCCAAAAAAAAAAAAATAAATAAATAAATAAATGCCTTTTGCGGTCAAAGTGGCCGTTGTGCCCTTGACCTTATTTGGCCATTTTAGTTGTGATACACACACATACTACACTGACACTCCAACACACACATATACACACTACATATGCTCTCTCTGTCACACACACACACACACACACACACACACACACACACACACACACACACACACACACACACACACACACACACACACACACACACACACACACACACACACACACACACACACACACACACACACACACACACACACATTCTTCACATCTGCTGCTGCTACTCTGTTTATTGTCTATCCCGATTGCCTAGTCACTTTCACCCCTATCTACATGTACATATAGCCTCAATTATCTCACTACCACATCTACTTTGTACCAGTACTCCTTGTATATAGCCTCCTCATTGTTATTTATTGTGTTACTATTTTTTACATTTTTTAATTGCTTATCTTTTCTTACTTTTTAATCCTGCATTGTTGGGAAAGGGCTAGTAAGTAAGCATTTCACAGCAAAGTGTATACCTGTTGTATTCGGCGCAAGTGACAAATAACATTTTATTTTATTTGAATATCAAATGTTCTACACACTCCAGGATTAAAGAGGGCCAACTATTTCATTTCTACTTGAGACCTCAGTTTCACTACAGTTTCAATTGATTTTGCTGGATGAAAGCGTTGGGAACATTAATAATGACAAATTATGCCATGTGGTTAATGTGTGAGCTCAAGGCATGCATTTAAATGGCTTCAATTAAACCGCATGCAGATAAGACCAATTGGCCCTTTTGTTTTATTTGGAATGACATGTTTCAGAGTAATTGGTAGTGATGTTTGTGCATTAATACCATTTGAAAGCACTGCTTTTCACCCTGTGTCCTTAGTAGGGCTGTTATGGAGAGTGTTATGGTGAGTGCACATTGGAAAGAATTAACAAAAAAACAGAGCAAACTAGAATGCTATTTGGCCCTACACAGAATGACCCCAACTTAAGGAAAGCTTTGACTATGTACAGACTCAGTGAGCATAGCCTTGCTATTGAGAAAGGCCACCGTAGGCAGACATGGCTCTCAAGAGAAGACAGGCTATGTGCTCACTGCCCACAAAATGAGGTGGAAACTGAGCTGCACTTCCTAATCTCCTGCCCAATGTATGATCATATTAGAGAGACATTTTTCCCTCAGATTACACAGATCCACAAAGAATTCAAAAACAAATCCAATTTTGATAAACTCCCATATCTACTGGGTGAAATTCCACAGTGTGCCATCACAGCAGCAAGATTTGTGACCTGTTGCCATGAGAAAAGGGCAACCAGTGAAGAACAAACACCATTGTAAATACAACCCATATTTATGCTTATTTATTTTATCTTGTGTCCTTTAACCATTTCTACATTGTTAAAATACTGTATATATATAATACGACATTTGTCATGTCTTTATTGTTTTGAAACTTCTGTATGTTTAATGTTTCTGTTCATTTGTATTGTTTATTTCACTTTATATATTCACTTTATATATTATCTACCTCACTTGCTTTGGCAATGTTAACACGTTTCCCATGCCAATAAAGCCCTTGAATTGAATTGAGTGCATTACCGCCACACCGGCAGTCACGAGTCGTGACCGCACTATATATATATTTTTTCAATTTAGCAGGGGGTGCTGCAGCACACTCAGCACCCCCTACTTCCAGCGGCTATGAGCACATACACAGACGGATTTTATGGGCCCCTATCTCAGTCAAATTCCACATCATGACTGTGGAGCCATGGCAACTACGCTTCTCCAGAACTACGCTCTGATGTCGCTGGTGGTCATTAGTAGCCTACCAAACTTGCTAACAACCAGTCGCTAATGGCCTGGTACTCAGCACTCTATTGTCCCTCTAATCACTCTAGCATCAATGCAAATGTCTTAGAAAATCTAATCAAACACTTCATGAGAGCCTTAGCATTCAGAGTTTGAGTGAAATAGGATCACCTGTATAGGATCACCAGTGAGAGCCATCTCCAAATACTTGGTTGATGCATGGAATGAAATGTGTTCCTATAAACCTATATTGTACAACATTGTTATGAATCCATGTTGCACAACTATAGGCTATGCAATGGAATGAGAAAACAGAGGTTTGATGGCCTCTATTAAAAAGAGGATCCCATCAGCTTTTTATAGGCTAGGCCTACTACATTTATTTATACATTTCCCTAATATTAAGCACATTAATTCACTTTACAACTGGAGTAGCCTGGCTGGCATGAAAATGGACCACTGGAAATGAATCCTCCATTTGCTTCTCATGTGCATACGGATGACAGGTTTTCTTCCCCCTGTCCCTGCATGACAATGGCCCATTCAAAACTATTTACACACATACAGTACAAGCTAAAAGTTTGGACACACCTATTCAAGCGTTTTTCTTTATTTTGACTATTTTCTACATTGTAGAATAATAGTGAAGACATCAAAACTATGAAATAATACATATGGAATCATGTAGTAACCAAGAAAGTGTTAAACAAATCTAAATATATTTTGTATTTGAGATTCTTCAAAGTAGCCACCCTTTGCCTTGATGACAGCTTTGCACACTCTTGGCATTCTCTCAACCAGCTTCACGAGGTAGTTATCTGGAAAGCATTTCAATTAACAGGTGTGCCTTGTTAAAAGTTAATTTGTGGAATTTCTTTCCTTCTTAATGCGTTTGAGCTAATCAGTTGTGTTGTGTCAAGGTAAGGGTGGTATACAGAAGATAGCCCTATTTGGTAAAAGACCAAGTCCATATTATGGCAAGAACAGCTCAAATAAGCAAAGAGTAACAACAATCTATCATTACTGACATGAAGATCAGTCATGTCAAGAACTTTGAAAGTTTCTTCAAGTGCAGTCGCAAAAACCATCAAGCGCTATGATGAAACTGGCTCTCATGAGGACCACCCCAGGAAAGGAAGACCCAGAATTTCCTGTGCTGCAGAGGATAATTTCATTAGAGTTACCAGGCTCAGAAATTGCAGCCCCAATAAATGCTTCACAGAGTAAAAGTAACAGACACATATCAACATCAACTGTTCAGAAGAGACTGTGTGAATCAGGCCTTCATGGTCAAATTGCTGCAAAGAAACCACTACTAAGGGACAGCAATAAGAAGAAAATACTTGCTTGGGCCAAGAAACTTGAGCAATGGACATTAAACTGTCGTAAAACTGTCCTTTGGTCTGGTGAGTCCAAATGAGATTTTGTTGAACGGATGATGTCCGCATGTGTGGATCCCACCGTGAAGCATGGAGGAGGAGGTGTGATGGTGTGGGGGTGCTTTGCTGGTGACACTGTCTGTGATTGATTTAGAATTCAAGGCACACTTAACCAACATGGCTACCACAGCATTCTGCAGGGAGTCGCCATACCATCTGGTTTGTGCTTAGTGGGACTATCATTTGTTTTCCAACAGGACAATGACCCAACACACCTCCAGGCTGTGTAAGGAGAGTGATGGAGTGCTGCATCAGGTGACCTGACCTCCTCAATCACCTGACCTCAACCCAATTGAGATGGTTTGGGGTGAGTTGGACCGCAGATTGAAGGAGCATCATTAGTTACATCATGCATCTTTAGAATGTATTATAAATCAAAACATATTGCCCAAGGTTTGTATCACAGTTGCACAAATAACGCTAAATTAAGCATATTGGAGGACGTGTTTTAAATTATCACTTTGTTAAAAATATTTATTCTATTTCATTCAGCTATGTATAATTGGATTTTTAGAACTCTAAAATAATGCCACCGGAATTAAAAGCAAATCTTGTCTGCTAAATTAAATAGTGTAGCCCACAGCCATATGGCACAGCCAGATCAGGGCCTAACACATTCTGTTCTTCTGAAATAGGCTACATTTTCATTATATCATGATGTTTCTTTCAAATAAATAACAGATTTATTGTGATGATCTAGGCTACATTAAATTGATTCATTACATTTTTTAAATGTAGATATTCCAAAAGTCTAGATCAGTGGCTTGCATGCTATGTGTGGAAGCCTGTAGATGCTAAAAGGGTTTATGTTAATTAACGGTCAATTACCATGAGACCGGCAGTTCATTTCATGACACATAGGCCTACCGGCTGACAAAATGTCATTACCGCCACAGCCCTTAGTCCATTGTTTACAAGAAGTGATACTTGAGAAAGGACACTTTTGCAAAGACGTACTAGTGCTGCTCCCCTATAGGCATGCCCTCTGAGGACACAAACATCAAAGAGCCTAAAACCAGAGTGAGTCTGGCCAAGAGGAATTCATTTATCGGCTGTAGCTTCTCCAAACCTATTGAGCTGTGCACAGTCACACAGCCACTGGTAGTGGAGCCAACTGGATTGGTTCTGCTGCAGCCTCTAGTTGATCTGCTATCTACATCGAGCAGAGGTGTCTCTGTCTGGAGTGGAGGAGGGATAGTCAATATATTACAGCTACACAGTGATTTGTTCCCCAACAGGGGGGTAATGCGTGTGTGCATGATGGGTATAATGGACTGTTTATGGTGTCATGCTATAATGTAGAAACTAAATTAGCCAATAAAAACGGTGCATGAGATCATCAGATTTATCCTTGCCTTTAGGAGACAATGAGGGGATGCACCAAAACCTAGAAAGGCAGGGAGCATGGATGGAGGGATGGAGAGAGAGAGGGAGGAAGAGAGAAAGATCACTTGATGTGTTGCTTGGTCTTGGTCTTTCTCTGTGTATTACACATGAATATTTTCTGAAAATCATGCTACATAAAGATAAGTGTGGATCATGAATATCAGCTGCTATTGCTCTAGCGAAAGGTCAAAGCACCCTTAGGTTTTTTGTCCAATGTTCTCATTAGCATTACATTTGATATGGAGGAAAGTGTTTTTTTCACATCACCTTTAGGTTGAAAACCACAAAATAGAGATGTTTTGTTTACTTTTGGTAACCATGACAGCATCTGTAGCAGTGCCATTTCTGTGGCCTTTGATTAGGGAAGTTTGTGCAGCGTAACAACTCCGGCCCACAGTACACCACTTGGGCATTGTTTGTAGAGGGCAAAATCCATCCAGTCATAACAATGCACTCGTCTTTGAGCTGGGTGTTCACCATTAATTAGACGACCCTTGAAGAGAGACAACCCACGAGGCGGATCAGTAACTCCGGACCATCGGCTGCCAAACACAAAAGCCTAGTGCTGACAAGGTGTTTATAACAGCCTGCCACAGTATGATACGCACTTTGTCAGGAAGGATGCTACTCCCCGACAGATACTAGGAAAACCCAGGGAACAACAGCCAGGGTTTATTGACCACCTCACACGTCAGCCTGGAATGGGTCGGAAACTATTGAATAAAATCCTGGGCTCCTGAATAAGTGATAACATCTGTCCAGATGTCAATGTTTCCTGATATTTATTGAAGACTCCCTGTGAGGAGTGACAACAGGATAACCATCCTCAAAGGCATCACTAATCACCATCTGGCATCTGGGCCCTGAGAGACACAAACATCTACCGTTATATATTTATATGGCCAACACAGGGGGTGGAAGTGACTTCATACTATCACACAGACACAAACTGAAGTAGAGTACTGTACTGTGATACCTGCAGTTTCAGTCAATCTCCTAGGAAATGATGTCATTACGTGCTGCAGTTCGATGTGTTTACTAGTGAGTGGAGATGTGATTCCCCCTCATCAGATGCCTAGTAAAGTACAGTACCTCTAGGGAAAACATCACAGGAGAGTCCCACTGGCTCGGTCCTCAGCCAGAGATGACTTTACCACTTCAGATGTAAGTGACAAACAGACATGGCACAACAAGCACCTCTTCAGCATTATATCTCAGAGAAGCAGTGCTGTTTCTGTAGGGGCTATTTTGTACTGTCAGTCATTTTTTAACCTTTATTTAACTAGGCAAGTCAGTTAAGAACTAATTATTATTTACAATTACAGCCTAGGAACAGTGGGTTGTTCAGGGGTAGAATGACAGATGTGTACCTTGTCAACTCAGGGATTTGAACTTGCAACCTTTTGGTTACTAGTCCAATGCTCTAAACACTAGGCTCATCTATTGGTAGTTTGGGATAAAGAATGGGTCAGCATATTATTCTTTGTTCAATCTCTAAGATGGAAGATACTTGGCTAATTGTGGAAAAGTCCAACCTGCACTCAGGGGTAAACAAATATCGGGGACATTGACACAAATCCCGCATTTGGACCATTTGGTCCGTAAGCCAATGTCATAGGCCTATGTCAACCATATTTCTCAAATCTTTCGTCCTAAATTCCAGCTAAACTTGGAGAGCACAGTAAGCCCAAATGTTATCCCGTATTTGGGTATTTTAAATGTGGTCATCCATTTTGTATGATATGTTACGAATCACAATTCGTAGGATATTTGCGAACTGCAATTTGTTGTGGCTAACGTTAGCTGGGTGGCTAACTTTAGCTAGGCTAGGGGATAGATTTAGGGGTTAAAAGGTTATGGTTAAGATTAGGGTAATGTTAGGGAACATGCTAAGTAGTTGCAAAGTAGTAAGTAGATGCAAAGCTGCTGATTATTACATTAAATGTTATTATATTAAATGAACACGCAACCCTAAACGTTCATGTTATACGCCTACCCTTCCACCCAGACCAAGCATCCAACTTGTGTTTTTCCCTGCAGTAACCTTCTGTCTTACACTGAACAAAAATATAAACGCAACATGTAAACTGTTGGTCCCGTATTTCATGAGCTGAAATAAAAGATCCCAGAAACGTTCCATACGCACAAAAAAAGCTTATTTCTCAGAAAATGTTGAGCACACATTTGTTTACATCCCTGTTAGAGAGCATTTCTCCTTTGCCAAGATAATCCATCCACCTGACAGGTGTGGCATATCGAGAAGCTGGTTATGGTATGGACAGGAATAAGTTATGGACAATGAATGCAATAGCATTTTTCAATGGCAATTTTAATGCACAGAGATACCGTGACGAGGTCCTTAGGCACGACTGTCGTGCCATTCATCCGCCGCCATCACCTCATGTTTCAGCATAATAATGCACAGCCCCATGTTGCAAGGATCTGTACACAATTCCTGGAAGCTGAACATGTCACCCATTGAGCATGTTTGGAATGCTCTGGACCAACGTGTAGAACAGCATGTTCCAGTTCCTGCCAGTATCCAGCAACTTCCCACAGCCATTGAAAAGGAGTGGTACAACATTCTACAGGTCACAATCAAAAGCCTGATTAACTTTATGTGAAGGAGATGTGTCGTGCTGCATGAGATAAATGGTGGTCGCACCAGATACTGGACTTGTTTTCTGATCCACGCCCCTACTTTTTTTTCTTTCACCCACAGATGCATATGCCAGTCATGTGAAATCCATAGATTAAAGCATAATAAATGTATTTCAATTGATTCCTTATATGAACTGTAACTCAGTAAAATCATTGAAATTGTTCAATGTTGTATTTAGTTTTTCTTCAGTATATACAGTGCATTTGGAAAGTATTCAGGCCCCTTCACTTCACTTTTCCACATTTTGTTACGTTATTCTAAAATGTGTTATCATTTTTATTACCTCATCAATGTACACACAATACCCCATAATGACAAAGCAAAAACAGGTTTTTGGACATTTTTGCAAATGTAATAAAAATAATGAAATACCACATTCACATCAGTATTCAGACCCTTTACTCAGTACTTTGTTGAAGCACAGCAATTACATTCTTGAGCCTTATTGGGTATGACACTACAAGCTTGGCACACCTGTACTTGGAGAGTTTCTCCCATTTTTCTCTGCAGATCCTTTTTTTTAGCTCTGTCAGGTTGGATGGGGAACATCGCTGCACAGCTATTTTCAGGTCTCTCCAGAGATGTTCAATCGGGTTCAAGTCCGGGCTCTGGCTGGGCCACTCAAGGACATTCAGAGACTTGTCCTGAAGCCACTCCTGCGTTGTCTTGGTTGTGTGCTTAGGGTCATTGTCCTGTTGGAAGGTGAACCTTCACCCCAGTCTGAGATCCTGAGCGCTCTGGAGCAGGTTTTCATCAAGGATCTCTCTGTACTTTGCTCCATTCATCTTTCCCTCGATCCTGACTAGTCTCCCAGTCCCTGCCGCTGAAAAACATCCCCAAATAGCATGATGCTGCCACCACCATGCTTCACCGTAGGGATGGAACTCAGGCCAAAGAGTTTAATCTTGGTTTCAACAGACTAGAAAATCTTGCTTCTCATGGTTACAGTCCTTTAGGTGCCTTTTGGCAAACTCCAAGAGGGCTGTCATGTGCCTTTTACTGTAGAGTAGCTTCTGTCTGGCCACTCTACCATAAAGGCTTGATTGGTGGAGTGCTGCAGAGATGGTTGTCCTTCTGGAAGGTTCTCCCATCTCCACAGAGGAACTCTGGAGCTCTGTCAGAGTGACCAACGGGTTCTTGGTCACCTCCCTGACCAAGGCCTTTCTCCCCCGATTGCTCAGTTTAGCTGGGCGACCAGCTCTAGGAAGAGTCTTGGTGGTTCCAAATGTCTTCCATTTAAGAATGATGGAGGCCACTGCATTCTTGGGGACCTTCAATGCTGCAGACGTTTTTTGGTACCCTTCCCCAGATCTGTGTACTCAACACAATCCTCTCTCAGATCTCTACGGACAATTCCTTTGCCCTCATGGCTTGGTTTTTGCTCTGACATGCACTGCCAACTGTGGGACTTTATATAAACAGTTGTGTGCCTTTCCAAATCATGTCCAATCAAATGAATTTACCACAGGTGGACTCCAATCAAGTTGTAGAAACATCTCAAGGATGATCAACGGAACAGGATGTACCTGAGCTGAATTTTGAGTCTCATAGCAAAGGGTCTGAGTACTTATGTATGTTTTTTTGTTGCTTAAGTTTGGCTGTAACATAACAAAATGTGGGAAAAGTCAAGGGTTCTGAATACTTTCCGAATGCACTGTTTAACCATTCCAAACGTAACATATCATACTAGTTTGTGTCCCAGATTTCCTTTACTATGTTATGTCTAGTCTACTGTATGAGACCAGCCTGAGAAGTCAGGCTTTGTTTTGAACTGCTACTGGTTGGAGTGTCACTACTCAAAGATTTGAATAGTATCAAGACCTGAAGTTCATGTTACCAACTATCAGACAAGTATCTTCTAAAAGAGATGTTTACTGTTGGATGGTTATGTACGTCAACATGAAGAAAGGGAAAGTAATTTGTTTGATGGACCAAACAAAGGTCAAGATCTTGAGTTTTGATAATGTTTTGTTATTATAGCTAACAGCATTAGTCATATTCATTAAGGACTGTAAAGTAAACCGTATCGGTCCATATACCTCACTGGCCTAAAACATTAACCCCAATACATTTTTGGAATACATTAATATTTTGTCACGTTCGTTGTGTGAGTGACACCAAGGCGCAGTTCCACATATTTTTAATAAACTGAAAACTCTCCAAAACAAAACAATAAAGCACAAACGAAACGTGAAGCTATACAAAATAGTGCAGACAGTCAACTAAACATAGTCAAGATCCCACAAACACAAAAGGGAAATGGCTACCTAAATATGATCCCCAATCAGAGACAAAGATAAACAGCTGTCTCTGTAAGGCCAACATAGACATACAAAAACCCTAGATGACTATCACGCCCCAACCAACATAGAGAAAAACAGCTTACTATGGTCAGGGCGTGATATATTTATAACCAGCTGCCCCTCCTGCCTTTCTTTAACCAGTGTCAGAGATTTACAATTTATCTCTGAGATAGTCAATTTGGGGAGCTGTTTGGAAATGCATTGAAAAGGCATCACAGCCCTGATGGCTTGCAGTCAGAGTAGCAGGTCCGTGGTGGAATTCATGGAACAAGTACTGTCTGCATGGGAGGTTCAATGCACTTCGAATAACACTTGTGATGTTACAATATGTATCTGCATGTTAGTTTCAGTCAGTCAGTCTCTCTGTCAGAGACTAGAGAAGGGCCCTTAGTATATCGTATATTCACTCTTTCCTATGGGTAAAAATAATCTGAAATCCACATGGCAAAGTGAAGTTGCCAGCTTGGGAGAAGGAGGTGATTTGTAATGCTCTCTTGTCTCGTAGGTGGCTCAGCACTCTAGGTAATACACTCTAGCTGTGGGGACCCTTCAGTGTGCACATAGGCAGAAATGCCAAAGGGCGTTTTGGTGATGAAATAGTCGCCATTTGCTCCAGTTCATTCCCTGCCATTTCAAATCAGAGGATAAACTGAGTTCAGTTGATAGGAAGAACTCAATACTGTAGCAGTACAAGCAGTACTGAGGAATTCAATCTTTTAGTCCCTACCCCTGTGCACTACTGTAATCTGAAATGATTGAATAAGCGTGAGTAATAGGCCAGAAGTCCAACCTAGCCTATCAGAAGACAAGATCAAACAATTGATTGCCAAGCCCTATCAGCTAGCATATGATGAATTCCAACCCCTACCCCCTACCCCTATGCACTTCTGTAATCGGAAATTATTGGATAAGCGTGAGCAATAAGACAAAAAATACAACCCACCCTATCAGAAGGCAAGATCAACCAATTGATTGCCATACCCCATCGGCTTGCTTCAGATTTACACAAGTGCCTTGGGATTAGCAGCCAAGGGTCGATTTAGAATTCTGCAGCAGTAAATTCTTTAGTGGACTGCTTTGACAACAAAAACACCCAAGGCCTTTTGAGGGGAAACTTTTAGCCTGAGAGGAAAGCAGACAAAATTAAAGTTGATGGCTAGGAATAATTTATGACAACAGAATGAAAGTTATGATGTGCGCACCGCACCATACACAGATGGACTGTCTCTGGAATAGAATTGCTTCATCACCTCTTTGTTGACAGAGTGAAAAATGTGTTATTCAAATCTAAATAACCGTCGAGTTGAGATACAAAGAAATATGGTAGAAAACAAATGACCTATTTATCTGACAAATATGCTGCTGGAAAATGTTCACAACCGTCCAAATGCAAAATAGACACTTCACAACCAAATATACTGTATATCTGGTTAAAACCTTCACTGCCCTTCACTGAGTATTATATGGACAAAACCCATTCACAGACGAGAATCGTGACACTCTTTGGTAGCACAATGGCAGTCAATTAAACCAACTATATTCAATATAACATGCTGGCCACATCTGTCATAATGAGCAACGTAGAGCCAGTTGAAATGTCTACCGTGTACATAGAGTAGAATTTGACATTTGCGTGATTTCTGAGTTTTAAAAAAATGATACTAATTAAGTATTGTCATACAATATTCACAGTGTTCAAAGGGGATATGGATCTTCGTAAAGACTGCTACGCTGCGCCTCTAAACAGCCGGGGAAAAAACAGCACAGACGGGAGTGAGGGGAAGTTTTAATCAGAAAGACATAGCAAAATGCCAAGGCATATGGGGAACAATCTCAGACGCAATCTAATTTTGTCCTTGACTTAGCCCAGGCACTTCTAGGCAGCAGAGAAGCATTAACATATGCTCTACTTTAATGAGAAGGCGACAGATGGCAGCCCATTATTGTGTTCCTCAACAGATAGAGTTTTCACAGACACCATGACTTTGCAGCACAGTTGATCTCTGGTTGCACGGAGAGGGGGAAAGACCCCCTCCACAGAGATACCTCACATGGATGCAGAGATGTTGATGAGGGATGGATGGGGGTGACAGAGTGCTTGCTGAGCGAGGCTAAGATACAGTACAAATACATATTGCTGAAAGAATAGTAATTAGCTATACGGCAGACTCTACTATAGTATGCACTGCATTGGGGGGTACGTTAGTGTAGCTGTACTGACCAGAATTGGTGCTCTGACAACGTTCTTTATCAAACAATGTTTATCAAGTATCTGAAGACAAGTCTAAATAGAATAAGGCCCAAGGCCCAAAAGGGTATGTATTGCTCAATACACTTCTGTTGATGGTTTAAAAATGTTGAAACAATTCAATAGTATTACAAGGGCAACAAGACAGCAAGAGCTACACTTGGCATTTATAGATATATGACATATGTGTATTGTGTAGTCCCTGAGTGAGTGCTGTATGGTTACAAATAGAAAAGAGATAGCCATGACGGCAGAGTGACTTATGAATATATTGTACAGTAGGCTATTTAGAAGGGCTTTTAACACTTTCCATTTCTTTACTTGGACTCATCAGTGGACTAAATCCAGAGCTTTCAGGGTTTAAGTACTTGAATTACATCACAAATGGACACTTAGAAAAGGTTTAGAGGTCAACTTGAGGGGCCTGAAGGCTCAAGTACTTACAGTGGAAGACAGCGGAAAACCTTGGCTGAAGGTCATACGCTTGCAGGATCAAATAGGAACTACAGATGTAGGTTCCCGTATTGTCACAGCAAAATAATCTTAACGTTTGGTCCAAAATGTTGCTTGATCAGTGGTTAGGCTATTAGTAGGCCAAATTTAGACACCATGAAAAGTGCAGTACTGCTAATATAACCATGTAGTGCAGTTTTTTTTTATAACCGTGTAGTGCAGTTTTTTTTTATAACCGTGCAGTGCAGTTTTTTTTATAACCATGCAGTGCAGTTTTTTTTATAACCGTGCAGTGCAGTTTTTTTTATAACCGTGCAGTGCAGTTTTTTTTATAACCGTGTAGTGCAGTTTTTTTTATAACCGTGCAGTGCATTTTTTTTATAACCGTGTAGTGCAGTTTTTTTTATAACCGTGCAGTGCAGTTGTTTTTATAACCGTGTAGTGCAGGTTTTTTTATAACCGTGTAGTGCAGGTTTTTTGTAACTGTGTAGTGCAGTTTTTTTTATAACCGTGTAGTGCAGGTTTTTTATAACCATGTAGTGCAGGTTTTCAGTGAATTTATGTAAATCACAAAGCTCATCTGGCAACAAAAGAGTGCTCAAAATAAGATCCTTATATCTGTATACTGGACAGGGCTTAGTCATTTTTCAGTGTCATACCACAGATCTACAGTCATAACATGTATTATGGTTGTCCTTGACGCCCAGCACAGTTCCACATTATACAACACATTACAAATGACACCCAGGCACAATGTTTTTTCTGCTGCAGGCCCAATCAGAGTGAGCACTGGAAGCATATTGCCTTCTCCTCTGATGTACTCCTAATTCGTTTACAGTGACTTGTGTGCAATGAACAATCACATAAAAGCAACACAATTGCAGTAGTTTTTTTCCCCTCACAATGTTTTGAAGATTAAATTCCATTAGACTTCCTCTGAGCCGGGGCAATCTAAGCCTGGGATGATGGCTTAATTAGCCAGACAGCAGTTTTGTTCTGATAAATTAAACACATCAATATTTCAGCATTTCCTCCAGCAAAGAAAGTATTAATCAAATGTAATTGTTTATAAATAAGATGTAATGTCAGTATGTCAGGCTGTGCTATGAAATAATATTACTATGTGACAACTCTTACACAAAACAATCAAGTATACAATATCTATGGCTTATGCACTTTTGTAATTAAATCTTTTATCAGCAATGGCATTTTTTCCTCAGTGTCAGGATTATTTGTTTATTCAATAACTTTTAAGACAGATGAAAATACTAATACACACAGAAAGCATTTCTAGTTATCAGAGAGCTGAGTAAATATAATGATACAACGGGATTAAATCTGCCTTCTCTAGGAGTTCCCAGGCCTCCTTGATGATGTCATTCGTCTCTGTGCCTCTGGGCAGCCAGAAAAAATAAATGGCGGACCAGGTACTGCAAATCTCCGGGATCTGGCTCCAGCAGAACTCATGCAAGGTCAGCACACAAAAGATTACCCACAGAGGAGATCTCACTGCTCCCACATTCCAGAGTATCGTAGTCTTGAGAATACAAACTCCCCACTGCCGTTCCCACAGACCACAAACTAGCCCTGAAACTAGAGCAGACAGTCCAAAATGTCTACCTAAGGGATATTCTACGATTGAAGCTCGAGCTACTCAGGGTTTTCTAAAGCTAGTCAGCTTTAGTTAGCTTCACATTTCAGCTTAGGCTTCACCCGTACTACGAAGGTGGATATTGCTCGTAACTCAAGCAGGCTTGTAACTGCACTTGCATGTCGCACTTTGCTAGTCGAAGGCCAAACTCTTTACTGAGACAATCCTGAAACGTCAATCCATGGACGAGTCAGTGCCACATTTTTCATTTGTGCAAAAATGAAAGAAAAGTTATCTTGCAAATTCCGCAGGCTATGGTGTGAGATAGGCTTATTGAAGTGTCGTCTTCATTTTATTACTTATCGTTGATGGCGTCTTTGGTGTACTCATCAATGCACAAGCACCTTTATTTCCCACTCTTATTGATATAATAATTAGATTAAGTCATGCACAAGTTTACATTTACATTTACATTTAAGTCATTTAGCAGACGCTCTTATCCAGAGCGACTTACAAATTGGTGCATTCACCTTATGACATCCAGTGGAACAGTCACTTTAAAATAGTGCATCTAAATCTTAAAAGGGGGGGGGGGGGGTGAGAAGGATTACTTATCCTATCCTAGGTATTCCTTAAAGAGGTGGGGTTTCAGGTGTCTCCGGAAGGTGGTGATTGACTCCGCTGTCCTGGCGTCGTGAGGGAGTTTGTTCCACCATTGGGGGGCCAGAGCAGCGAACAGTTTTGACTGGGCTGAGCGGGAACTGTACTTCCTCAGTGGTAGGGAGGCGAGCAGGCCAGAGGTGGATGAACGCAGTGCCCTTGTTTGGGTGTAGGGCCTGATCAGAGCCTGGAGGTACTGAGGTGCCTTTCCCCTCACAGCTCTGTAGGCAAGCACCATGGTCTTGTAGCGGATGCGAGCTTCAACTGGAAGCCAGTGGAGAGAGCGGAGGAGCGGGGTGACGTGAGAGAACTTGGGAAGGTTGAACACCAGACGGGCTGCGGCGTTCTGGATGAGTTGTAGGGGTTTAATGGCACAGGCAGGGAGCCCAGCCAACAGCGAGTTGCAGTAATCCAGACGGGAGATGACAAGTGCCTGGATTAGGACCTGCGCCGCTTCCTGTGTGAGGCAGGGTCGTACTCTACGGATGTTGTAGAGCATGAACCTACAGGAACGGGCCACCGCCTTGATGTTAGTTGAGAACGACAGGGTGTTGTCCAGGATCACGCCAAGGTTCTTAGCGCTCTGGGAGGAGGACACAATGGAGTTGTCAACCGTGATGGCGAGATCATGGAACGGGCAGTCCTTCCCCGGGAGGAAGAGCAGCTCCGTCTTGCCGAGGTTCAGCTTGAGGTGGTGATCCGTCATCCACACTGATATGTCTGCCAGACATGCAGAGATGCGATTCGCCACCTGGTCATCAGAAGGGGAGAGGAGAAGATTAATTGTGTGTCGTCTGCATAGCAATGATAGGAGAGACCATGTGAGGTTATGACAGAGCCAAGTGACTTGGTGTATAGCGAGAATAGGAGAGGGCCTATAACAGAGCCCTGGGGGACACCAGTGGTGAGAGCGCGTGGTGAGGAGACAGATTCTCGCCACGCCACCTGGTAGGAGCGACCTGTCAGGTAGGACGCAATCCAAGCGTGGGCCGCGCCGGAGATGCCCAACTCGGAGAGGGTGGAGAGGAGGATCTGATGGTTCACAGTATCGAAGGCAGCCGATAGGTCTAGAAGGATGAGAGCAGAGGAGAGAGAGTTAGCTTTAGCGGTGCGGAGTGCCTTCGTGATACAGAGAAGAGCAGTCTCAGTTGAATGGCTAGTCTTGAAACCTGACTGATTTGGATCAAGAAGGTCATTCTGAGAGAGATAGCGGGAGAGCTGGCCAAGGACGGCACGTTCAAGAGTTTTGGAGAGAAAAGAAAGAAGGGATACTGGTCTGTAGTTGTTGACATCGGAGGGATCGAGTGTAGGTTTTTTCAGAAGGGGTGCAACTCTCGCTCTCTTGAAGACGGAAGGGACGTAGCCAGCGGCCAGGTATGAGTTGATGAGCGAGGTGAGGTAAGGGAGAAGGTCTCCGGAAATGGTCTGGAGAAGAGAGGAGGGGATAGGGTCAAGCGGGCAGGTTGTTGGGCGGCCGGCCGTCACAAGACGCGAGATTTCATCTGAAGAGAGAGGGGAGAAAGAGGTCAGAGCACAGGGTAGGGCAGTGTGAGCAGAACCAGCGGTGTCGTTTGACTTAGCAAACGAGGATCGGATGTTGTCGACCTTCTTTTCAAAATGGTTGACGAAGTCATCTGCAGAGAGGAAGGAGGGGGGGAGGAGGATTCAGGAGGGAGGAGAAGGTGGCAAAGAGCTTCCTAGGGTTAGAGGCAGAAGCTTGGAATTTAGAGTGGTAGAAAGTGGCTTTAGCAGCAGAGACAGAAGAGGAAAATGTAGAGAGGAGGGAGCGAAAGGATGCCAGGTCCGCAGGAAGGCGAGTTTTCCTCCATTTCCGCTCGGCTGCCCGGAGCCCTGTTCTGTGAGCTCGCAATGAGTCGTCGAGCCACGGAGCGGGAGGGGAGGACCGAGCCGGCCTGGAGGATAGGGGGCATAGAGAGTCAAAGGATGCAGAAAGGGAGGAGAGGAGGGTTGAGGAGGCAGAATCAGGAGATAGGTTGGAGAAGGTTTGAGCAGAGGGAAGAGATGATAGCATGGAAGAGGAGAGAGTAGCGGGGGAGAGAGAGCGAAGGTTGGGACGGCGCGATACCATCCGAGTAGGGGCAGTGTGGGAAGTGTTGGATGAGAGCGAGAGGGAAAAGGATACAAGGTAGTGGTCGGAGACTTGGAGGGGAGTTGCAATGAGGTTAGTGGAAGAACAGCATCTAGTAAAGATGAGGTCGAGCGTATTGCCTGCCTTGTGAGTAGGGGGAAGGTGAGAGGGTGAGGTCAAAAGAGGAGAGGAGTGGAAAGAAGGAGGCAGAGAGGAATGAGTCAAAGGTAGACGTGGGGAGGTTAAAGTCGCCCAGAACTGTGAGAGGTGAGCCGTCCTCAGGAAAGGAGCTTATCAAGGCATCAAGCTCATTGATGAACTCTCCGAGGGAACCTGGAGGGCGATAAATGATAAGGATGTTAAGCTTGAAAGGGCTGGTAACTGTGACAGCATGGAATTCAAAGGAGGCGATAGACAGATGGGTAAGGGGAGAAAGAGAGAATGACCACTTGGGAGAGATGAGGATCCCGGTGCCACCACCCCGCTGACCAGAAGCTCTCGGGGTGTGCGAGAACACGTGGGTGGACGAAGAGAGAGCAGTAGGAGTGGCAGTGTTATCTGTGGTGATCCATGTTTCCGTCAGTGCCAGGAAGTCGAGGGACTGGAGGGAGGCATAGGCTGAGATGAACTCTGCCTTGTTGGCCACAGATCGGCAGTTCCAGAGGCTACCGGAGACCTGGAACTCCACGTGGGTCGTGCGCGCTGGGACCACCAGATTAGGGTGGCCGCGGCCACGCGGTGTGGAGCGTTTGTATGGTCTGTGCAGAGAGGAGAGAACAGGGATAGACAGACACATAGTTGACAGGCTACAGAAGAGGCTACGCTAATGCAAAGGAGATTGGAATGACAAGTGGACTACACGTCTCGAATGTTCAGAAAGTTAAGCTTACGTAGCAAGAATCTTATTGACTAAAATTATTAAAATGATACAGTACTGCTGAAGTAGGCTAGCTGGCAGTGGCTGCGTTGTTGACTTTGTAGGCTAGCTGGCAGTGGCTGCGTTGTTGACACTATGTAGCTAGCTACGATCAAACAAACCGTTGTACTGTAATGAAATTAAATGAAAATGTGATACTACCTGTGGAGCGAAGCGGAATGCGACCGGGTTGTTGAGTTCTATTCGGAAGACGTTGGCTAGCTGTTGGCTAGCTAGCAGTGTCTCCTACGTTAAGGACGACAAATAGCTGGCTAGCTAACCTTGGTAAATTAAGATAATCACTCTAAGACTACACAATTATCTTGGATACGAAGACAGCAAAAGACAGCTATGTAGCTAGCTAGCTAACACTACACTAGTAGTTTCAAATGCATTCTGACATGACTAAATCTGTAATGTGATATATTTTAACATCACTATTTTTTAACACACAAAAAACCCGTTTGATTAATAAAATATAGAAATCAGTCATCTACCATAAATAAAGGGGATGATGATGCAATCTTTGCGAGACGGAGGGAATCTGTTTTCCCGGTCCTTAACTCGCAGCTCAGACATTTCATTCAGGATAAAGGGAGGTAGTAGTGCTGAGGTAGCCTGACTGGGAGCAGGTTAGTTCTGCCAGATTTGTAGCCATAGAAATGCGCCTCTCTAAAAGGTGAGTCACTTTCACGGTACCGGTTATCCCGAGTGGAAGTTAGATCGCTAACTCCTCAAACCACGTAAGTAGTACAGGGCTCAGGTATGGAAAGGCAGGGGGCAGTTAATGGTTGAGATTCCTCTCTCATATTGAAATACCACAGAGAGAGATGAGAGTGGTTTCAGACAATGACCTTTATTGTGTGGGGACTGCAGCAGGTAACGCTTCCACCACGTAATGTGGAGTGATGATACCAGGAGCAATTAGAACTGTTCCTCCTGGTCATTACAGTTTCCCCAATTGTTAACACACTTTTGCTGAAACAACATCTCAGGTACTCGAAACTTGAAAGACAAAACAGTTTCCCCAAACCCCACAGACATCTTGCAAAATGAAACACAGCAATCAAAATCATGTACTCCTTCTCAGAATGAAACTCTGCAAACAATTGAGATACTCATAGGGCTGTGACGGTCACAACATTTTGTCAGCCTGTAATTGTCAAGCAAATAACTGTTGGTTTCTACAGAAATAAAAATGCAAACATACAGTAAATATATTTAAAATCAAATCCAACTTTATTTGTCACATGCGCCGAATACAACAGGTGTAGATCTTACCGTGAAATGCTTACTTACAAGCCCTTAACAAACAATGTTGTTCAAGAAAGAGTTAAGGAAATATTTACCAAATTATCCAAAGTAAAAAATTATAAAAAAGCAGCACAATAAAATAATGAGGCTATATACAGGGGGTATCGGTACAGAGTCAGGGGTACAAGTTAGTCAAAGTAATTTGTTCATGTATGTAAGGGTAAAGTGACTATGCATTGATAATAAACAGTAAGTAGCAGTAGTGTAAAAACAAATGAGGGAAAGCGGTGTCAATGTAAATAGTCCAGGTGGCCAGTTGATTAATTGTTCAGCAGTCTTATGGCCTGAGGGTAGAAGCTGTTAAGGAGCCTTATGGTCCTAGAGAGAACAGTCTTTGACATGGGTGACTGGAGTCGTTGACATTTTTTGGGCTTTCCTTTGACACCACCTATTTTATAGATTCTGGATGACAGGAAGCTTTGCCCCAGTGATGTAATTGGCCATATGCACTACCCTCTGTAGCGCCTTACAGTCAGACGCCGAGCAGTTGCCATACCAGGTCAGGATGCTCTCGATGGTGCAGGTGTAGGACTTTGAGGATCTGGAAGTTGTTGCAGTCGTGTTTGGCCACGCAGTTGTGGGTGAACAGGGAGTACAGGAGGGGACTAAGTACACATCCCCGAGGGGCCCCAGGGTTGAGGATCAGTATGGCAGATGTGTTGTTGCCTACCCTTACCACCTAGGGGTGGCCCGTCAGGAAGTCCAGGATCCAGTTGCAGAGGGAGGTGTTTAGTCCCAGGGGCCTTAGTGATGAGCTTTGTGAGCACTAGGGCATTGAAAGTTGAGCTGTAGTCAATGAACAATATTCTCACATTGGTGTTCCTTTTATCCAGGTGGGAAAGGGCAGTGTGGAGTGTGATTGAGATTGCGTCGTCTGTGGATCTGTTGGGGCCATATGCGAATTGGAGTGGGTCTAGGGTATCCAGGATGATGCTGTTGATGTGATCCTTGACCAGCCTTTCAAAGCACTTCATGGCTACCGACGTGACTACTATGGGGCGGTAGTCATTTAGCTCGTCTGGTAGGTTCGCGTCACTGGGCAGCTCGCGGCTGGGTTTCCCTTTGTAGTCCGTAATAGTTTTCAAACCCTGCCACATCCAACAAGCGTCAGAGCCGG
Organism: Oncorhynchus keta; assembly: GCF_023373465.1. Classification (NCBI taxonomy): domain Eukaryota; kingdom Metazoa; phylum Chordata; class Actinopteri; order Salmoniformes; family Salmonidae; genus Oncorhynchus; species Oncorhynchus keta. The sequence goes on from NC_068428.1 coordinate 19,877,130, forward strand.
TGCAGTGGTATTCAATCTTAATCCTGTATTGACGCTTTGCCTGTTTGATGGTTCGTCTGAGGGTATAGTGGGATTTCTTATAAGCTTCCAGGTTAGTGTCCTGCTCCTTAAAAGTGGCAGCTCTAGCCTTTAGCTCGATGTGGATGTTGCCTGTAATCCATGGCTTCTGGTTGGGTTATGTACATATGGTCACTGTGGGAATGACATCGTCGATGCACTTATTGATGAAGCCGATGACTGAGGTGATATACTCCTCAATAACATTGGATGAATCCCGGGAACATATTCCAGTCTGTGCTAGCAAAACAGTCCTGTACCATAGCATCTGCATCTTTTGACCACTTCCATATTGAGCGAGTCACTGCTACTTCCTGCTTTAGTTTTAGCTTGTAAGCAGGAATCAGGAGGATAGAATTATGGTCAGATTTGCCAAATGGCGGGCGAGGAAGAGCTTTGTATGTGCCTCTTTGTGTGGAGGACAGGTGGTCTTTTTTTTCACTGGTTGCACGTGACATGCTGGTAGAAATGAGGTAAAATGGATTTAAGTTTGCCAGCATTTAAAACTTCTTAGGGCTAGGGTCCTTTTTTCAGAATTTCACCTGACTGACGTGCCCAAAGTAAACTGCCTGTTACTCAGGCCCAGAAGCCAGGATATGCAAATAATTGGTAACATTGGATAGAAAACACTTTGAAGTTTGTAGAAATGTTAAAATCATGTATGAGACTAAAACACAATTAAAATGGTAGGAGAAAATTTAAAGAAAAAGCAACCAGAAATATATATGTATTGAGGTCCCATGCTCTTACAATGGAAGGCTATGGGTCCTTTGCGATTCCAGCTCCAAGATTGCAATTCCTATGGCTTCCACTAGATCTTTCCTCAAGGTTTCAGGCTTGTTTCTTCCAAAACGAGGAAGAATTTAGAATTTTGGTATAGGGAGTCACAGTTGGAAATCAGTCTGTGAGCGCACTTGCTAATTTTACTTTTCTATTGAACATACTTCTTTCCGTATTAAATATTATAGTTTAATTACATTTTAGGGTACCTGAGGATTAAATAGAAACATAGTTTGACTTGTTTTAACAAAGTTTAGCATTAGCTTTTTGGATTCCTTTGTCTGCATGTTGAACTCAAATCGATGGGGCCAACTAACCAGACTTTCTTGGATTTTATCTAACAAAACGACCATGCATGTTGTAGCTGGGACCCTTGGGATTGCAAATCAGAGGAAGATTTTCAAAAAGTGATTATTTAATCGCTATTTGTTATTATATGAAGTCTGTGCTGGTTGAAAAACATGTTGATGGGGGGCGCCGACCTGAAACAATTGCATGGCATGCTTTCGATGTAAAGCCTATTATAAAATCGGGCAATGCCGCTGATGGGACACCTAGCCCTAATTAAGTCCCCGGCCACTAGGACCACCGCTTCTGGATGAGCATTTTCTCATTTGCTTATGGCCTTATACAGCTTGATGAGCGCGGTCTTACTACGAATAATATAGATGAAAGCTCTCTTGGTAGATAGTGTGGTCTACAGCTTATCATAAGGTACTCCACCTCAGGTGAGCAATACCTCGAGACTTCTTTAATATTAGACATTGCACAACAGCTGTTATTGACAAATAGACACACACCCCTGCCCCTCGTCTTACCAGACTATCTTTGTTACGCTCGTTGTTGGAATTAGACCAAGATGCAGCGTGGTAGGCCTACATTTTGAATTTATTAAATGAACACCAAAAAAACAAAAAAGATAAACGACACGTAAAGTATTGTAGCGCTAACACAGCAACTAACAAAAACAAGATCCCACAACTGAAGGTGGGAAAAAGGGCTGCCTAAGTATGATCCCCAATCAGAGACAACAATAAACAGCTGCCTCTGATTGGGAACCATATTAGGTCAACAAAGAAATAGAAACATAGATTTGCCCACCCAAGTCACACCCTGACCTAACCAAATAGAGAATAAAAAAGACTCTCTAAGGTCAGGGCGTGACAAGCTTCTCTGTCGTGCTGATGTGTTGTCGTTCCGCCACAACTCGGTGAAACATAAGATATCACAGTTTTTAACCTCTAGTTGGTAGGATAGTCTTGATCGTAGATCATCCACTTTGTTTTCCAGTGATTGCACGTTGGCTAATAGAACAGAGGGTAGAGGAGGTTTACTCACTCACCTACGAATTCTCAGATGGCAGCCCGACCTCCGCCCCCTTTTTCTCTATCTTTTCCTCAGGCAAATGACAGGGATTTGGACCAGTTCCCGAGAAAGCAGTACATCCTTCACGTCGGACTCATTAAAGAAGAAATAGTTGTCCAGTTCGAGGTGAGTAATTGCTGTTCTGATGTCCAGAAGTTATTTTTGGACATAAGTGATGGTAGCAGCAACATTATGTACAACGTCAGTTAAAAAAACAAGTTACAAACAACGCAAAAAAACTAACAAAATACACAGTTGGTTAGGAGCCCGTAAAACGTCAGCCATCCCCTTCAGCACCATTTTGCATATGCAAAGGAAGAAAAATAGGTCTATTTGTACTACATGTTAGATCAATTGTACGTAATAAATAAAGAAACTGTCAAAATACAGTAAAATCTAAATCTTAAGCCAAGAAACAAATTCTCCATTGTGAAAACAAAATCAGTCATGTCAATTGTTTTTGACCGGCCACAGCTTTCATCAACATCACAGGCGATATTATCCTTGGCAAGACAGCAGGGAAAATATCTTCTGGCATGATGCATCCACCCTTGACAGAACTCTGCTGAATTGTCACCACAGGCCTCCTCCATTGCCTGGAGAAGCGCCATACGTTCATGGGGTTTGCGATCATACACCTTCCACCACCATACTGCCATGTAAGGTGTTCAGGAAATTAAGGAGATGGCAGTGTTGTATGGTCTAATAGTGGCATGGCGTTGGAGGACCACATTGTGGCTCATAGCTGAGCATATTGTGACGTTTCCCCCGTGCTGACCGGGTACCTCAATGATGGCACATTGACCAATGATGTTCCTTCCTCTCCTCCTCGTCTTCGCTTAATTGAATCCAGCCTCATCTCGTAATATGAGTTCCTGGGGGATGATTCTCTGAAATTACAGTAAATACTGCAATTGCTGTTGAGAAAAGTTCACTGGCTACATCAATGAGTCTCTAATGTTTCAAGAGTGTAATACTAGTTCATTACTTACGTGCACATATTCGCACCGTTTATCCTTCACTTTTTGGGAATTCCTTTCAAATGGAACTGTAGATTTGTTTCCTCCGGAGATGGTGTTTATTAAGGATGCACGCTGTGTTTGATAAGCTCACTCTGATGTTAAGGAAGATGGCAGGGTTTTAAATAATATGTTGTTAGATTTCCCCACAGTCTTATGGCATTATTTTTCAACTACCATTTGCCCAATGGCAGCTTCCTGTTTGTCTGTAAATAGATGCATTCTACCACCATATATGTGTTGGTCGTCTTTCAGTTCTACAAAAACAAAACAACATACAATACAGTAAACACTACAGTAATACAGCATCCATGATAAACATGTTATGAGGTAGTATAGCTTCCAATTTAATACATACAGTAATACATTTACAATTTACTTTGTTTCCCCTTACAGTATGTATTGGAATCTACCGTCTTTACTGTGCTTTATGTTGTACTACTGTCAAGTAGTTAAAGTAGTACAGAGGTCCAATGTCTGCAGTACATACCTATTCTCATTTCTGAATGTCTGGATGATGGATGCTACGATGAAGCGGCTCAGATTGGGCTGCACTCTCTGCCCAGCCTCTCTCAAGGTCAAACCATGGTTGACCACATGGTCCACCACAGTCACGTGAATTTCATCAGAGATTACTCTCCTTGTTCTAGGTCTTCCTCCATCACCACCTCCACCTCCACCCCCACCTCTACCCCCACCCCCACCTTTACCCCCACCACTACCCCCACCACTACCCCCACCTCTACCCCACCTCCACCCCCCACCCCCACCTCCACTCCCACCTCTACCCCCACCTCCACCACTACCCCCACCTCTACCCCACCTCCACCCCCACCCCCACCTCCACTCCCATCTCTACCCCCACCTCCACCTCTACCCCCACCTCCACCAAGTTTGCTTCCATTGTTCTCCAAACACAGGAGTACTAACCTGTGGCCTTTTTATCCATACCAAAGGTCTGATTGCAAAGTGAACATTTATGCAATTAGCGTTTGCACATTTAAAGGGTGAAAGTGATCAATCGGTAATTGACCCATTGTTGCTTTTGTTGCTTTTCATTTTCACGCAATATATTTGAGTTGTGTCAAAGGAATTGCGTGTTGTGTTTTGCCAAATGTTTGTTATAGAACTGCAAAGCAGTGTAAAGTGTAAAACAAAACATGTGCCAGTAGTCTTGCAGATTTGCTGTATGGTTCTGCTAAATCAGTTACAGGTTTGGGTCATTGTGCCCCAAGGGCCAGTTGTAGTATGTAAACAATTGGGGAAAACTGTAATAAAGCCATCTCTCTCTCGCTCTGACTCTCTCTCTCGCTCTCGCTCTGACTCTGAAGAGTAATAGACTGCTTTTACTTGATGAATGCAGTTGTCTCGGGTGAGATGTTGTTTCTCAGCGGCTATTGATTTGATAATGCTGGGTCTCCGTTCGGCAGTAAAACCACATCACAAACTCAAACTTTCAACTCTCAGAGGAAACGAAAAGGGAGACTATACAAATCATGGTAGCCAGTCCTCAAAGAAAAGGGCACAGAGATAAATAAGTTATATCACAGTACATTGAAATTATATTTAATGGTTTGCAAATAACTGTCTGTGATATCCCCAGCCACAACATGACAGCACACTTTGCATTTACTATAGTCATTATAAAAAAGTCCACAGAATGCTAGAGCAGTGTGGAGAAGGAGACCCCACAGTAAAAATAAATTGCTGCACTTCACAGTTCAATGGAGAGAAACAGCCCTTTGGTGCGAGAGAAACTTATTGTAGCTTTGGCGGTGACCCTCGCTGTCAATACACACACACACACACACACACACACACACACACACACACACACACACACACACACACACACACACACACACACACACACACACACACACACACACACACACACACACACACACAGGAAGATGGTCTAGTCACAAGCCGGTTGATCAATCACGCCAACTTGGGATAGACAAATCCACTCTGACTGTCACTGTGATTGGCTGTAACAACACAGGCCCCAGAAAATGGGCAGGCCAACTGATGGACAGACCCTGTAATTGCACTCATTCTCCCCCAGAATAAGGACTGACTGCAAAACATCTCCTGGGCAGAGTTCATAGAGAGCATATAGAGAGAGAACTCAATAATAGACACACAAGCATGCAGGCACGCACATTCACAGAGAAATACATATGTCAAATACAAACACAAACACACACACACAAACACTGAAGAATGCTGGGCTAGCTTAAAACATGAACAAGAGCAATGAGGTGATGGAACACACCTCAGTAGATAGCCCCGAGACATGAAGGAATTCATTTAACCTCACATGGCAGACTGATGTTTAAAGATAAAAGGACAACGTCGGATATCTTATCATCCATCAGGACAATGTCTTTATGAACGTGGCAGCTTCATGCTCTTGACTTAATAAGAAAACATAATCATATATACCAGAATATGTACATTCTACATGTACAAAATAAACTGTTTGCCTCTTCGATGTCCATCTCTGGGTCTACTACTATACATTATATACTGACAGTTCTAGAGCTAGACCGACTAGCATTTGCCAAGAACCCGATGAACTCCTGGCCCTTTAGTCGACACTCTCTTCTGAAGTCTCTCCACACTCTGTCACCTTCCTGAGTAGGGCTCCAGCTCTGCTATGAGGCCATGGAAATCATCAATCATCAGTCTTACGTGTTCCTCTGCCTTCAACTTTGACCCCTGGTCATCCACCATTGAGGTGTGATGTGGTGCTGAGCAAGCCCAGGGAGGTACAGCCCCGTGGTTCTGGTCCAGGCCTGGAGCCTGGTTGGGGTATTCCCTGCTCTCAGTGGTGTGAAGCAGCTTGACAACCAGGCTGTTGCTGGGCCATTACCCAAATCCATCTCCTCAATGTTTTATGTCAGACAGGGGGAGAGTCATTGTCTTGGGGGAAAATGGCTTAACGCAATGTCTCTGATTCTGGTGGACATCTATCAAAGGAGAGTAATGATTATGAATAAGAGGAGAGTTTGCAGGTTTGCTTAGTCCCTTATAGATGAACACTGTTCAATTGTTACTGTACTTGTGCCAGGCACTATTGGTAAATTCTACAGTATATCCGTTAGTTGTCACCTGTCTTCCATTACACATCTTAGGCAGTTCAGAATTCTCTTTCTGAAAAGAATCATCTTCACATTGTGATCCGCTACAACTCATCAGAGTCTATTTTTAGACAAACAAAGTGCAGGTTTGTATTCAAGAAGACTAGTGACAGTACACAGACTTAGCTGCCAGTCATACACTATTTGATGATTTGGTTCCAATTTGGATCTAATTAAAAAAAAGTGATGGAAAATAACATCCATGACAAGCAGTCAAACAGCAAGACAGCACTTTAAATTGGTCGCTGTTTTGTTAGAGGGATAAGGATGGCAGGCCAATCAAAACATGTGGATTCTGTTGGTTTTATTACCTGCATTCAACCGCGACAAACTGATTCTATCAGTGTTATATTGTGGAAGATTCTTGGGGAACTCAATATAGTATCAAACATCACAATAGGTATTTTAAATTATAGGTGCCTAAATAGTTATTATAAAGTCATTTTACTCCCATTTCCAAACCCCATAACTTGCTCAATTTACAGTACTGCAGACATGTTGTGTGTGGAAAAAAATCCAACCTGATTTTTCTAAAATAGATGGTGAGAGTGAGTCTTAGTCTCTGACCCTAAGGGCACCAGGCAGATGTGGAAAGCGCCTGCAGGGAGCGAAAGGACAATACCCACTAAGATTGCCTACTTTCCCCAAGGTTGCTGTTCCTTGACACATTGACATGTAGGCAGTTATAAAAATAAAGTCTTTACTGGACAAGGGGGGAAATAACTCCAGGCAGACGGAGGAGGGCCAGACACACACACACACACACACACACACACACACACACACACACACACACACACACACACACACACACACACACACACACACACACACACACACACACACACACACACACACACACACACACCATTATATTGATGTCCATTCAAATATCCCTTGGCAATTTAAATTGGCATTAATATTCCCTACAGTACATCACGCCTAAGGCCTATCTCTTGATTCTAGTCAAGTCTCATGTGATCTATTGTCGTCAGGACCTCCAGTCCCGAGGTGGTGGCGTGACAGACATGGTCATGACTTGACACGTTACATTCATGGAAATAATTAGATCTCTACTCTGGTCTTTGCAGGAGAGAACCGGTGATAATAATCGAAGTTAGCTGATCCGTTGATCCTCCTCACGGTTGAGAGACTTGGTGCTAACTGATCACCTGACTGACTCTGGAAGGAGGAGAAGGTTTCCTGTGACAAAACATCTAATTAATTTACATAAATCACACAGAGAAGCTGGGAAAATACTTTCTCTCTCTCTCTCTCTCTCTCTCTCTCTCTCTCTCTCTCTCTCTCTCTCTCTCTCTCTCTCTCTCTCTCTCTCTCTCTCTCTCCCCTCTCCTCTCTCTCTCCCCACTCTCGTTCTCTCTCTCCCTCCATCTCCCCGCCTCGCTCTCTCTCTCGCTCTCTTCCTCTTACTCCCCCACTCCCTCTCTCTCTCTCTCTCTCTCTCTCTCTCTCTCTCTCTCTCTCTCTCTCTCTCTCTCTCTCTCTCTCTGCAGCAGCATCATCACTCCTTCTTGCAGCAGTGATGCAATTAGCTGCTAGCTTTCCAGGCCTCTTTGCTATGGCTAATTTTAGTTTCAGCTGAGATGCTGCCTAAATGCAAATGATCTGACTGCCGAGGCTGCATAATTCAAGAAGCATATTTCACAACCTGATGTTGAAATGGGTGGAACAGAAAAGAAATCAAACAAACTGAACTATGACAGGATTGATTGCAACCCCAGAACATATCCTGTCACCAGGATAACGTGTGAATGGATGCCTGAACGCTGTCATTGAAGTCTTTCATTTCTACTACATGATTTAAAAAAACAACAACTCAGAGACATGCAATGGATAGCTCCAATCAAACCACAGATGCTTCCCTTTTTATAGGATAATGTTACAATATTCCAGACTCTAACTTGAATTCTGTTTGATATAAATAGATAGTGTGGTTTCCTTGGAGAGTAAATAGTGTGGTTTCTTTGGTGAGGTAGGTTTATTTAGTTGTTTCAGGACCATGGACAGCTACCATGAAAGACAATAGAATCTTCAAGGACTCCTCTAGGCAAGCCTTTATCTGGTCCCCCCGATGACAGTTCCCCCTCTCTTTTTCCAGACACCCCTCTTTTATTCCCTTCATCACAGCAGTAGGGATTCTCTCCTCCTCCTGCATTGTTTTTATCCCTCTGTCTGGGTTGATGAAATCCATGTAGAAGAACTTAGAAAAAAGAGACAGGAAAAACATTGCTCCTGACCTGCTCAGCAGGAAGTGCCTCTCTGCAGATTCTAAACAGCTTAGTGTACACCTAAGCGGTGCCTTAGCTGATCCACTCTCCTCAGGGGCATAATGGCTGCTCCCAACTCGCCTCCCAGCTCATAGTCATGGCCATGCTGATTGGCAAATAACATGTTAATTGAAACACAGGATGTGGGAGGCATTTCACAAACCATAATTTCCAGAGAGATTTCAGGAAGTTAGAAGAGCTGCGTAGGCCTAACAATCAGCTTGTGTTCTGCCACTCAAATGTAGGATCTTAATTTGAGACAGTTTGCTACATAAATCATCCTCTAGCTACAGGAAATATGATCATTCATGGAAATGTTTGTAGGGGTTGATACATTTTTGTAAGGGGAAATAAATTCGGAAATTTGAAAGTGTAAATTACAAACTTCAGAAGCCTTTTTAAACCTCAAATGTGACCGACCGACCGCCTCGATTCGGTGTAATGTTGCAACATTTTAAATTGTGATTTTTTTCCCTGTTGGATAAAAGTAGCGACTCAACATTGTATATCATGCACTGCAGTTGATAAACAATGGGGAAGTAATTCTGCTTTGAAAGTTGACAAACTTGTATCCCCAGATAAAAATGTTGTATAGATATTTAATAATTATTAGATGATGCTTATCCAGACACACTTGTCTAAATTGATGGGTCATGTGAAAGAAATGCTTTAACCATCCACCAGCCACATCTAGCTAATACAATATATGGCCGTAATCACCCCCAGACACACCTGGCTAACTTGATGGGTCATGTAATCATCTGGTGAAGTGGAGTCTTTGGTTTAGACATGTAGCTAGCTAGCTAAACAATGAAGCTAGCTAACATTAGGCTATAACTAGCACTACAAATGGCTCTGAGATTTGAATAATATTACTATACAGATCATACACCTAACGTTAGCTAGCGAGCCAGCAAGCTAATGTTCACTAGCTAGCTAACAGTACTCTTTAACTTGCAATGAAAACATAATTCTGAAAAAATTAGAAACGTATAATATCTAAAAATGTAGCTAGGCTCTTACATGGGTGAGCGCTTCACGGTGAAAGACATCCTGTGTCTTTTCCGTTTTGTTTGTAGCTACAGCTTGTTTGGCCCATTTAATCAAGTCACTCTGGTTCACACCATGTGCAGAAAGTAGTCTATCACAACCTTTTCCCACTAAATACTTGTCGATAGCACCTGCTAAATTCAGGGCAGCAATGTTGTTGAGAGCAGTAGCAACATATTTACAGTTTTCCATAGCTAACGTTATATCTTTCAAAAAAGCCTTGGTAGCAAGGATTATCTACACATACTGAGTAGCTCATGTTATAGACAGATGCGTGCTACATGGCAGACCAATCCGAACTCATCTCTCGAGTGATCCTGCCCATCCATTACCTCAGCCAATCATGGCTAGGAGGGAAGAATCCTGTCTTTTTCCGTTGCTCAAACAACTAGGCTCGTAATTGAACAATTTTATTTGTATTTACAGATGGCATACAAGCTTGTTATTAAGGCACATGAAAGTTCACACGTTCCAGAAGGCATTTCTGCCAAAAACGCAAAAAAAAATATATATATAGAAATTACATTCAAATGCTTCACCTGCGACATATGCCTAGCTCCCTGAAACTGGTCACAAATACACAACAATTTTGAATTCTTCTGCATTGCAGGAAAGTTCTCATGCTACATACAGGGTGTTCAAATTAAGATCCTACATCTGTACATCCTTCACCTTGGAACAGGTACGTCTGTGCTCCCACACAGACACAGTGTCACAATCAAGTTACATCCCTCACAGAAGAAACACTAATGCACAGCCATAGCATAATTTCCATACAAGTTTGCTTACACCAAAAGTTGTTGGGAATAATTAAATCAGAACCGATCATGCTGATTGAATCAATGTGCTTTTGTGCTGTGCATAGTTTTACAATATTAGATCAGTTTCACAGATAGAGAATATTTCCAGGGAGACAGCAGTACACAACAAAGTGAGTTGCATTGCTTGTTTCTTTCTTATGAATAATTGACAGGGAGGCATTGTGGAGTTAATGTTAGCTCCCTCATGTAGGAAGTTGCTCATGTGGCTTTGCTGTCTGATAATCCTTCTACTCCTGTTTTAATTGTGTTGGTGATGTGAGACAAAAAAAAGGAGGTCATGTCAAAATGGGTTATGATGATTCATTTGCATTTTTGATTAATCTAATGAATTGCTATCGCTTCCTTTATTTTGGGTTAACTACTGACACATTTGGGGTGGGAACGATCCTGCCCATTATTTCACCTAGGGACCTGGGGAGGGAGAGAGGGGCAGAGGAGGGGAGAGGGGGGAGGGAGAAGGGGAGAGAGGAAGGGATAGTAGAGAAGGGGAGAGGGGGAGGAGGGGATAGAGAAGGGGAGAGGGGGAGGAGGGGAGAGAGGGGGAAAGGAGGGGAGATAGAGGGGGAGGGAGGAATGTAGGAAGGGGAAGGAGGCACCTCCCAGAGAGAACAGAAGGTTGCCTTAAATTAGCTCTGAGACTGAGGAGAGAAAAACATTTCACTTCCTAAATGGTCCTGAAACAGAGAGACAAAAGCTATATTTTTATATTTTTTTAAAAAGTGCATGAATTGGTCGCTGCTGTTTCTGAAAGCATGGTTATGCTATTTAAGACGGTATTAAATGGGGAAGGTTCATGTGGCCATAAATGTCAAATGTGTGAATTGATTGCTGTGTAGGGAGAGAGTGCTGGCTGGATGGGTGCCCGCCTTGGGCCTCTGACAGCACTTAAGGATTTCTCTTTGTACACCACATTTCCAGAGAGCTAATACTATGTTGCTCCTTCACTCTTTCCCCATCTTAGCTGAATCTACAGTCAGCTAACTGTACCATGTGCTGTTCTAATGGATGCTAAGCTATAAATACAAACAATTCACACTTACAGTAGAGGGAGCAGTGTAGTTAGAAAGGTAGTGGTTACAGAAGTGTTCTTACCTCATGATGAAGGTAACCTGGTCATAGCCCCAGTAAACCATCTGGCTAGTCCGTTTGGAATGGTTTTACATGCTGCTTTGAGAAGTAGACTAGCTAATCAGGCTAACTAATGGGCTAATAGTTGTTTGGTGAGAGAATAATATATCTATGGCTATGCAGTGTTCTGAGGAGGAGACCAGGCAGAGGACAAACAGGTGGGACCAATTAGGCTTCCCATTAGCAGATAACAAGGTGGACAAATCTGTGACACACCAAAGTTGAACTATTTCAGCCCTCTCTGAGTAGCCCTCCTTTTTTAGGCATGAGAAGAAGTCAGTGACTTGACTATTTTGGGTCGGAGTGAACATTTAGTGCCGTTTAGAGATTGTGATTATGAATCATGCAGCCTGGTGAGAATCCAAACAGAGGGACAGTGTCTATTAATGTATAACCTAGATGTCTTAAACTGAGAAAGAATACTCATCCAACTGCCCCCAGTAGACGTCTTCAAAGAACATAGTCTGGACGACGTCTCAAAGCACCAAAGCAAAACTCAAGGATCACACGGCCTTTGTATTCAGTCACAGCCTTTGTATTCAGTCACAGCCTTTGCATTCAGTCACAGCCTTTGCATTCAGTCACAGCCTGTGCATTCAGTCACAGCCTTTGTATTCAGTCACAGCCTTTGTATTCAGTCACGGCCTTTGTATTCAGTCACAGCCTTTGTATTCAGTCACAGCCTTTGCATTCAGTCACGGCCTTTGTATTCAGTCACAGCCTTTGTATTCAGTCACAGCCTTTCAATTCAGTTCAGTTCAAATTCCTAAGAACTTAAGGTATTTTATCTATGTTGTAGCCTACTCTCATGTAACAAAGGATCATGGGTGATGACAGCATATTTTTTCTACACCCTGCGATGCTTTGATATGTAGAGAGGTGAGTGATGAAAGCTCCTAACTATCAACATGACATTTTTTTCCCACCTTTATTTTATTTAACCAGGTAGGTAGGCAAGTTGAGAACAAGTTCTCATTTACAATTGGGACCTGGCCAGGATCCCCACAGATACCGAGCAAAGGGGCTACCATCTAGAAGGCGGAGACAGTACAGGTGCAGACACGCTGGACTGATGAACAGCTTTAATCACCAGACCATCAGACTGTTAAACAGTAATCACTAGCCGGCCTCCGCCCAGTACTCTGCCCTCTCTGCTACCGCATGGCAAGTGGTACCGGAGCGCCAAGTCTAGGTCCAAGAGGCTTCTAAACAGCTTCTACCCCCAAGCCATAAAACTCCTGAACTTCTAATCAAATGACTATTTGCATTGCCCCCACCCCTTCCCCTCTATTTTACACTGCTGCTACTCTATGTTATTATCTATGCACAGTCACTTTAATAACTTTACCTACATGTACATATTATCTCAATAATTAACTAACCGGTGCCCCCACACATTGACTCTGTACCGGTACCCCCTGTATATTGCCTCACTATGTTATTTTACTGCTGTTCTTTAATTATTTCTAACTTTTACTTATTTTTGAATTTTTTTTAAAGGTATTTTTTTTTTAATATATATATTTTTAAACTGCATTGTTGGTTAGGGCTTGTAAGTAAGCATTTTACTGTAAGATCTACACCTATTGTATTTGGAGCATGTGACAAATAAAATTTGATTGGATTTTGATTTGAACATTAGTCACTGTTAATAAGCGGCTACCACCCAGTACACTACCTGCACCTTAGAGACTGCTGCCCTATGTATATAGTCATGTTTACATCATGTTTTTATACTGTCTTTATACTGTCTTTATATGTATATACTGTATTCTAAACAAGGCACATTCTAAATATGTACTGCTGTACACCAGTGGCGATCGGTACCGTTTAAGATGAGGGAGGATGATTTTTCTTTATGAGCAAGGCCTTTTTTATATTACAGGATATTAGATGACTGTCATTCATATTCCATTCATCCAGTTCAATGTAACAGTGATAGGTTTAGGCTATACTCACATTTTCCAAATACCCATCATGAGGTTGCTGCAAAATAGCCTATGAACGAAAGTTTACAATGTAGGTGCGAAATGTCAAGAGAAATTTGAGTAATCAAGGTGACAGACATTGACACATTCAATACCGCCTTGCACACTCTTGCCTGAATCTAGCTGATCTGAGGTGTAATCATTAGTCCAACAGTTGCAAATGAGAGTTTCTATTGTACAAATTCAGGTATGTTTATCCAAGTTTCATTTGGTTCCTTTTTTTGGTTCCTTTTAAGAAGTTTTTTAACAGAATCGGCAGAAGGAATACATCCCTGATCACACGTAAACACAAATCACTTTCATAGCAGCCATGTTGTATTCATTCTCACATCTATGCGCTCTCCTCCTCTCACCTTTTCCCTTCGCTTTTGGACTTGTGCATCAGCTGTATGTGACCAGGTTAAAAAACCTTTCCAAGCCAAACCATATCATAACCGCTACACACAACCTACATAGTTGTCACCGTATTAGCTAAAGTAACATCATAGCCAACGTAGCTCATAGAACTAACATGTTAATAAACCCGCTACAATCATACAGTAACGTTACAGTGTACAGTCAGTAAGAAGTTTAGCATTTACACCCACATCCCTCTGTTTGAGCAGAGTGTTTCAGAAGGCTAAACTAGATAGCGGCATATGCTAGTTAAGTAAGTGAAACTGAATGTGAATCAACGTGAAAAAATCCATCTCTCTCTATAGCTCTCTTGCTTCTCCTTCAATTTAGATGAAATTAATTTGTTTAAAACTGTTCAACTATTGTCTTTGTCTCTCTTTGAGACAACTGCACACCACATTTTATGCATTGCAGTGCTAGCTAGCTGTAACTTATGCTTTCAGTTCTATATTCATTTTCTGATCCTTTGATTGGGCGGACGACATGTTAGTTCATGCCACAAGAGCTCTGATAGGTTGGAGGACATCCTCCAGAAGTTATCATAATTATTGTTCAAGTCTATGGAAGGGGGTGAGAATCATGAGCCTCCTCGGCAATGTACCCAGAGGAGGATGGAAGCTATCTGTCCTTCGGCTACACCATGGTGCTACACTACAGAGTGATGTTGAAGCTACTGTAAACCTTAATTGCAAGACAGTGTGTTATAATAAATTATTTGGTGACATTAATATATTTCATATAGTATTATTTACCAAGGGATCACTTTCAAAGTATTTTACATTTTAGATTTTTTTTAAATCACTGAGGAGGATGGTCCTCCCCTTCCTCCTCTGAGGATCCTCCACTGCTGTACATACTTCTCTATTCATATACTGTCCATACTGTCTAAACACACCATTATACTGTCAATATATAATACCAGTCAAAAGTCTGGACACACCTACTCATTCAAGGGTTTTTCTTTATTTGACTCTTTTCTACGTTGTAGAATAATAGTGAAGACATCAAAAATATGAAAAAAGACATATGGAATTATATAGTAGCCAAAAAGGTGTCAAACAAATCAAAATAAATATTATATTTGAGATTCTTCAAAGTAAACAAATATACAGTAGTTGAAGTCAGAAGTTTACATACACCTTAGCCAAATACATTTAAACTCAGTTTTCAACAATTCTTGACATTTAATCCTAGTAATAATTCCCTGTTTTAGGTCAGTTAGGATCACCACTTTATTTGAAGAATGTGAAATGTCAGAATAGTAGTAGAGAGAATGATTCATTTCAGCTTTGATTTCTTTCATCACATTCCCAGTGGGTCAGAAGTTTACATACACTCAATTAGTATTTAGTAACATTGCTTTTATATTGTTTAACTTGGGTCAAAATGTTTTGGGTAGCCTTCCACAAGCTTCCCACAATAAGTTGGGTGAATTGTGGCCCATTCCTCCTGACAGAGCTGGTGTAACTGAGTCAGGTTTGTAGGCCTTCTTGCTCACACACGCTTTTTCAGTTCTGCCCACACATTTTCTATAGGATTGAGGTCAAGGCTTTATGATGGCCACTCCAATACCTTGACTTTGTTGTCCTTAAGCCATTTTGCCACAACTGTGGAAGTATGCTTGGGGTCATTTTCCATTTGGAAGACCCGTCTGCGACCAAGCTTTAATTTTCGGACTGATGTCTTGAGATGTTGCTTCAATATATCCACATCATTTTCCTAGCTCATGATGCCATCTACTTTGTGAAGTGCACTAGTCCCTCCTGCAGCAAAGCACCCCCACAACATGATGCTGCCACCCCCGTGCTTCACGGTTGGGATGGTGGTCTTCGCTTGAAAGCCTCCCCCCTTTTTCCTCCGAACATAACGATGGTCATTATGGCCAAACAGTTCTATTTTTGTTTCATCAGACCAGAGGACATACTCCAAAAAGTATGACCTTTGTCCCCATGTGCAGTTGCAAACCTGATTTATTTGGATTTTCCCATGATGCCAAGCAAAGAGGTACTGAGTTTGAAGGTAGGCCTTGAAATACATCCACAGGTACAGCTCCAATTGACTCAAATTATGTCAATTAGCCTATCAGAAGCTTCTAAAGCCATGACATAATTTTCTGGAATTTTCCAAGCTGTTTAAAGGCACAGTCAACTTAGTGTACGTAAACTTCTGACTGGAATTGTGATACACTGATTTATAAGTGGAATAATCTGTCTGTAAACAATTGTTGGAAAGATTACTTGTGTCATGCACAAAGTAGATGTCCTAACCGACCTTCCCGAACTATAGTTTGTTAACAAGAAATGTGTAGAGTGGTTGAAAAACAAGCTTTAATGACTCAAACCTAAGTGTATGTAAACCTCTGAATTCAACTGTATATATATATATATATATATATATATATATATATATATATATTATATATATATATATATACACTGAGTGTACAAAACATTGAGAACACCTGCTCTTTCCATGACATAGACTGACCAGGTGAATCCATGTGAAAGCTATGATCTCTTATTGATGTCACTTGTTGAATACACTTCAATTAGTGTAGATAAAGGAGAGGAGACAGTTTATATAAGGATTTTTAAGCCTTGTTGCAATTGAGACATGGTTTGGGTGTGTGTGCCATTCAGAGGGTGAATTGGCAAGACAAAAGATTTAAGTGCCTTTGAACAGGATATGGTAGTAGGTGCCAGGTGCACCGGTTTGTGTAAAGAACTGCAACTCTGCAGTTTTTTTTAACGTTCAACCGTTTCCCATCTGTATCAAGAATGGTCCACCACCCAAAGTACATCCAGACAACTTGACACATCTGTGGGAAACAATGGAGTTAAGATGGGCCAGCATCCCTGTGGAACGCTTTTGACACCTTGAGTCCATGCCCGACAAATTGTTCCTAATGTTTTGTACACTCAGCAGTGTTTATATTCCAGACTATGACATTGCTTGTTCTGATATTTATTAATTTCAATAACATCTGCAAATCGATAACATTTGCAAATCTGTGTATATGATCCATTATCTTTGATTTTAGATGGAGGTCAAAATGAGATCACTAGTTCATTGACCTCTGACCCTAACTATGTCCCCTGATTTCAACCTAGAATCATTCCAACTCAACCAGCTAAACATTTCAATTTTCCAGTCTGGCTAGAGGGTCATTAACACTGTTTTCAACCCACTGCACCAATGGATCTAATTGAGCTTGGTCTTCTTCTAATGTCCGGTTTTCCCAGAGTTCGACCTTCTATGTCAGCAGAATTGGTTACAAATGACCTTTCCCTGCTGTCCTGATATTAATCAAGTTTGACTCACCCCGCTCTCCGCTAACCCATGAATGAGGTTTAATTCATTCCCCGGCTCACAAAGCATGAAATTATTTTTGCTTCCAAACCATGAAATCTGGCAGGATGTTCATCCTTGAGCAAGTGAGTTCCTGGCATAAATCAAAAGTCATCCCCCCCTCCTTATCCAGCTGCCCATCTATTTTTAGATGGATCAAACAGGGCAGGATGGCTAAAAGAACCGTTCGCACAGCTCATCGAAGAGCGCAGCATTGCTGGAGTGGCAGAAGCACCATATATATTTGGCCTATTACAAGGTGCATTAGCCATTCTAACCTGCTGCCACTTGTACGCATCATCTGGCCCAGACAGACGCATGCCTGCCTGCCCAGTCACACTTCAATGGTGGTTGTGGACAGATAGGTCTCTTATCTCACCAGACCTAAATAAGAACACAAGCAAAGACCAGATTTATCAGCAGGAAAATGTAGGAAATCAGATCATTTCATAGGTAATACAATCTAGGATGGTATTTGGTGTATACAGTTTTATGTAATGGTGTATACAGTTTTATGTAATGGTGTATACAGTTTTATGTAATGGTGTATACAGTTTTATGTAATGGTGTACACCGTTTTATGTAATGGTGTATACAGTTTTATGTAATGGTGTATACAGTTTTATGTAATGGTGTATACCGTTTTATGTAATGGTGTATACAGTTTTATGTAATGGTGTATACCGTTTTATGTAATGGTGTATACCGTTTTATGTAATGGTGTATACCATTTTATGTAATGGTGTATACAGTTTTATGTAATGGTGTATACCATTTTATGTAATGGTGTATACAGTTTTATGTAATGGTGTATACCGTTTTATGTAATGGTGTATACAGTTTTATGTAATGGTGTATACCGTTTTATGTAATGGTGTATACAGTTTTATGTAATGGTGTATACCGTTTTATGTAATGGTGTATACAGTTTTATGTAATGGTGTATACCATTTTATGTAATGGTGTATACAGTTTTATGTAATGGTGTATACAGTTTTATGTAATGGTGTATACCGTTTTATGTAAAGAAAGGGTTATTTTTGTATTTTGTATTATCATATGTTGTTATGCTGCCATTGTACTGATCAATTATAGTTTCCTGTGGCACTTTAGTCAACAGTTTTTCAACTTTGAATATGATGACCTCTCTTCATGCAGAAACAGACACATTGTTCTGCAGTGTTTAGGCTTATCCCAGGCATCCATGCACCATCGGGTGCTAACAGATGCTCGTGCCTCAAAGCTGTGATAGTATTCTGAGGGGTAGTCCTAAAATCTCCCTTTCAGCAGCATCCCACAGATCCCTTCTGTTTACAAAGATAAAGAGAACACCCAGACATTCCGTATGAGACAGAGATACACCACAGCAATCTCAGGGGTAAACAACATTGTAAGTAAACGACATTGTAGGCTGTGTTTACTGTCAGCTCTGTTTTATGTAGCTGTGAGACGTGAACATTTATCGATGGGAGTGTGGAGAATAGTGAAGATGGCCTTTGACTACCTCACTCCCAGACTCTCCGGCCTTCTAAAGGGCTCACATCAATGTTGTACAGGTTCTATGCAAGGAGGGGGAAGATATCAAAAACAAATTACACAGTATTCACTAGTATCCTCAGTACTAGCACTATTATTTTGTGTCTCCTCGTGGATTCCTCATTGGAACCTGTTGGGAGTCACACTAGTGATTATGTCCCACACACTTACAGTGTTCCACTTCCTTGAGATTGTTCTTACCATAAGGTAGTTGATGTTAAAGTTTTAAAGTAAGATAGAGATATCTGCCTCCCCTTTTCTCTCATCCTGAAAGTATCCCTTTACACTAAAAGTGTGTTCTAAAAGTGTGTTCTAAAAGTGTGTTCTAAAAGGAAAATGTTAAAGTTGTGGGTCGGGGGAAGCATAAGGAGGCTCTTTCCCTCCCCCCCTGTTGCCAGGGGCCTTTCTAATTCTGTATACTGCACCACCTGCCCCAACATGAATAAAATATTATGTCCCGTCTCTCTCTCTCTCTCTCTCTCTCTCTCTCTCTCTCTCTCTCTCTCTCTCTCTCTCTCTCTCTCTCTCTCTCTCTTACTTTCTTATTAAAACCTAACCAATCCTCCATATCTTCACCGACATTGATGTGATGGGACTTATTTATTAACATTTTGAACCAAAGTCATGATAGACTGATAAGACCAGATTAATTTTAAATGTTCTTTTTTTTTTGTGGACCACGCTAAATTGAGAGATCAAGGAAAGAGTTTCATTTCCAGTAGGGCAGGCAGGGAATAGGTTAGTTCCCTACTGTCCCCCGAGATCTAGTGAATAACTTCAATATGAACACTATCTCCTAGCACCAGGATTTTACCCAGTTACCCAGTTCATACCCTCCACCTATACTGTAGATATCATTTCAGTCCAGGGTATTAATTAAAGGCCATTGATGACCTTCGTAGGGTGAATTTGATAAGCAGCTTATCCAAAGACAAGTAAGGGTTGGTCAATGTGGGGCAGGGGGGGGGGGGCAGGGGCACTTTGAGAGGAGAGGAATCTGGCTAGAAGAACTATGCGTTGGCTGGTGGGATACAAAAGTCTACAAGGTTATAGAAGGGATGCGCTGTAGCTGCTTAATGTCTGGTAAGCGTCAGAGAGAGATCTGTCATTACCTTGGCTTGCCCTTGATAACCAATTCCTCTGAAACCACTCAGTCACACAATATCCCTACTGTTTCAATTCATTTGTTATCTCGAGGGCAAGAGAGAATGTGATTTTTCAATTTATCACAGTAGTTTCTTATCTAAATATGAATTCACTAAATATATGGCTTTCTATTCACTCCTATGAAATTGTTGAATTGATCAATTAAATTTCAGGATAAACTGGCCAGCAGGCAAATGGGCTGTGGCTATGTTCTGTGAATTTATTATAATTTATCATGGCTGTCTCTGCATGCTATTCTGTCAATGGAAAAGCTTTGAGATTTAGGAAAATAATAGGAGTCCAGAAGAGTCCAGAAGAGTGTGTGAAAAAAACTAGGATGGCGGAGGGGAAAATATATTGATTCAAGGAGACGGGCTTTTCCATTAAATTATACTTTTTTCTCAGAGCAGGAGATTTGTTGATAATAATTAATTGTACATCATTGACAGTCATTTTTTTATTACTTTTTTTCACACCACAAATACATTTTTTGTGGATTATCTCCGAAATGTCATCCATTCTAAGCATTTGATCAATTGTAATTTTAGATAAAGCAGAACACTGAGTAATCGTCTGTATTGGCTAGTGCCTAGGAGCACCTCACCCTGCCTAGCAATAAGCCCGATCCCTATTGACAGGGACTAGGTATTGCTGCATTTGATTCTCTGCCAAACTAACCCATG
Organism: Oncorhynchus keta; assembly: GCF_023373465.1. Classification (NCBI taxonomy): domain Eukaryota; kingdom Metazoa; phylum Chordata; class Actinopteri; order Salmoniformes; family Salmonidae; genus Oncorhynchus; species Oncorhynchus keta. Next base: position 19,897,881 of record NC_068428.1, read on the forward strand.
GGGTGGGAGGGGCTGGGATGACACAGCTGAGAGAGGTCACTGTGAGGACCAATCACCGCAGGGCATTCTAATGAGGGCCCAAGTGCAACGCTAAAGCTGGTGACTCATCCTCATCAGTATGCATGACATCATTTTTGGCAGTGTGTTTATGCTGATGAAGGATAAATTCTCTGGTGACGTCAAGGTCGTGTGAGTGTGCAGGCGGAAGGTGTATGGAAACAGTGCTCTCATTACTGTCTGTGCTCCCTGATGATATGAGGGCACACACTCTGTCTCTCTCTCTCTCTCTCTCGCTCCAACCCCCCCTCCCCGCTGGGAAAGCCTGGCCAGATCTACCTTACAGGGAGATATTACTTCACGATGTGGTTTACTTAGGTAATTAACCTGCCATAATAATTTGTCTTCAAATTACTAAAAAGATGGCTATGTCAAATAAACTCTCAATCAATGCTTCTCCTTTGTATTATCCCTGAAATAATGCTTATGCACTGGAAAGTGTTTCACAAAAAAAGCTCCTCACTTTTCCCCCAGCCTCCCACAAAGAGAACAGAGGCACTTGGAGGGAAAACTACATCAGTGAGTCAAAAAATAATATTGATTACCTTGTCTTGTCCACTTTACTTACAGTGTACAGTCACAGCAGTGAGTTATCCTGTGAGAGTCAATAACACCAGATGTCTGCCACATGGCTGAAATGAGTGGGACATCAATTGGGCCTCTGTTGACTGATTGATGCCCATGAAATGACCACTTGCTGATCACGTTGTACCTTAGGGACCTCACTATTAGCTTTCTCAGATAACCCACAAATGACTTCTGAAATGCCTCCCTTCTGCACAGAAGCGTAGAAAGTTCTCAGTTAGAAAATGGACGAAGCCCCTGATGGGCACATATACACTCCATTGCCTGATGGGTATAAGGAGGGTTAATGCATTCTAGATGGGGCCAGATGTTGTGTGTTAGTGCGTGTGCGTGTGCGTGTTTGTGCTTCATGTGCACTGGGGAAGGTATTTCATGTACTCAGGACAAGCTGGCGTGTTCCCACCCTACCTACGAAGAGGCTGGATAGACATTGCCTTACTCATCACTGAACAGTATGATGACCTTTATTGGTTCATAATTCAATTGTCTTCACAATTGAATTATAGTAAATTGCTTTGGATGGAAAAACTGCTGTGATGAATAATAGCGTTCTGCATTTGTTTGAAATTGCTTTTGGTTTCATTTTCTATAAGCTCCGTATTTTTGGATAGAGCTGGACTCTCATCATACAGTAGCTCTCACTCTTATCACTGAGCTTAGATACAGTGATTTGTAGCCTGCCCTACAATATGTAATTGTTAAGGGCCCATTGTCCATCTGTAGTTCAAAAGCACAGGTGAATCTATAATAAAACATTTTTTTAATGATACAAAATAACATTAAACCCTCCCTCCAATATATTAGGAGGATAGCATATAGCCCATATAGCCCATATAGCCCCAGTCCTTGATAGAAAGTCCTCCATATATTTCTATGATCCATACCCAGCATCTCTAGCTGTGATCCGTGAAAGGTGCCAGAGATGGGTTGGAGCCAGCGCTATGGGGAGCCAGAGCCGCTTTCTGCCTGGGAATGGGATAAATGGGCCCATGATGGCTTTTTTATTGCAGTTTTATCTGCCCATGATTGAGTCGAGAAGACCATTAGGATTCTGGATTTGTTCTGATTTATCCCCAACATTGATATCCTTGCAAACGTCTATCTCCACTGGCAGGATTGGCTTGGTGCAGAGAGGGATACCATATGGGAACGTTATCGGAGTATTGTAGCCTAAAGAGACTGAGTAAGAGGAAATTGTGCCCTATGCACTGATTTAAAGGGCAATTGAACGCAATAACCAACTTCGGCTGTTGAAAACAGCCTATGTGGCATCAATATTAGTCCGAAACGTTTACTCCAGAGCCAAAATTGACAAAAAAGTGTAAGTAGGATAATTTTGGTCATAAAGTCAGTATATTCCAACGTTTTGTTTTGTGAGATTTGCGTTACTGAGTTTGTCCTGAATTACATGGGCTTGGATTTTGATTTAAATTGTGCCAACTTGCTCACTAACACGGGATTGTAACGCCTAAGAGGAATTGTCAGGCGAAATGAGAGTTGAGACGATGCATACTTATTTGTATCCCAACTGCCATTTGTCAGTATTAAAAAATTCTAAAACATATTAATGATCATCTTGTGTCCTGCAGTGACCTGTTTTGTAACATGATTCCCTATGAAACACTGCCAGACAGACACACCCTGGTAATAGATAGTGAAAAAGTTGTAAAAAACAAAATTGCACCAAAGCACATACATCGCACCCGCCAGTGACTTGATAAGCTAATTTAGCTAGCGTGGCTCGCCTACTGCTAGCTAGCTTAATTGACAAACACAAATGGAACTTAGCTAGCTAGCTAGTGATTTTCAGTGGTGGAAAAAGTATCCAATTGTCATACTTGAGTAAAAGTAAAGATAGCTTGACTCAAGTAAAAGTGAAAGTCAAAAAAAAGTAAAATACTACTTGAGTAAAAGTATACTTAAATGTAATTGCAAAAATATACTTAAGTATCGAAAGTAAAAGTATAAATCATTTCAAATTACTTACATTAAGCAAACCAGATGGCACAATTTTCATGTCTTAAATTTGTTTTTTTACAGATAGCCAGGGGCACACTACAACACGCAGACATAATTTACAAAAAAAAGCATTTTGTGTTTAGTGAGTCCTCCAGATCAGAGGCAGTAGGGATGCCAAGGTGTTCTCTTGATAAGTGCGTGAATTGGACCATTTTCCTGTCTTGCTAAGCATTTAAAATGTAACGAGTACTTTTGTGTGTCTGGGAAAATGTATGGAGTAAAACGTACATTATTTTCTTTACGAATGTGGTGAAAGTAAAAGTTGTCAAAAATATAAATAGTAAAGCGAAGTACAGACACCCAAAACAAACTTCTTCCATCACTGGTGAATTTGGGCTCTGATTAAGTGTGTAGCTTGTGCTTTACTTACATAGTTTGACAGCTTGTGGACATCCCTGCACAGGGGCAGACTCGATAATGTGACTGTATGCAGTGCACTGCTTGTTTTCAATGCACATTTTTGAACTTGACAAATACTGCACCAAACACCTCAGCTACATGTAAAATTTAACGACTAAAACCTCCTCAGAAATGTTTTTCCAAATTAATTATAGATTAATTGATTTATCTTAGATGAATTCTGACTATTTTGAGGAAGTGGTAGGCTAGTGGTTATTTTGTTGCTACGCTGTCTCAAGAGTGACAAACAACAGTACCTGCCAGGGTACAATAACACACATCGAACCACACCCCCAAGACCGAAATCTTGTTTTTCTTAGTGAGCAACAAATAAACGCATGGAAAAATCGATGAGTTCAGTCGCTCTTTAAGGCTAGTTTCGTCCTAACCCAACTACCGCCTAAAATAGGATTTGGGTATGGTAAGCTGATCCTAGATCTGTGCCTAATGGCAAGTTCTACCTGAAGCATGTGGTTCTCACCTTAGATCCAAGTTATGTAAAAACATAAACTTTGAAGTGACAATGTCATCATCAATTACAATGAAGGTACATGCTTGTCTCCACAGCTCAAATCACAACTGACATGTTGACAGTGGCTCACTGTATTTATTGATCAGCAGTGATGACAAGTTTGTCACATTGCTATCACTGTCATCAGAACTGAACCTTGTAGTTTTGCCTGCATGGTCATTATAAACTTCAAAATAAAACTTTCGGGTGAGTTTTTGCATGGCTTTAATAACATAATAAATCAACATTTCAGTTGGGGCTTTGCACTTGGCATCTCTCAGTGGCCACGATTCAACTATAAATTACATTACTGTAACAGTGTCATCGTGCGTGTGAGGCCAGGACCGTCAACCGTACCGTACTGTAATGATAGACGTCCGATCCACAGCAGGCGTGACATACGGACTATGTACAGTAAAGAGAACTACTGGTTTAACAATGCGTGTGATGTACATGTTGATGTCACTCTGTTTAAACATCAGCGCAAAATACACACCCTTCCTGGATCAAGTCGCTGTAGAGTATAAAGATAGAACACCTTGTGAAGTCGAACAACAAAGTGTATGATGCTGGTAATATTAGCAGCTGGCTGCCTCTGAGGAGTATTTCCCTTGCTTGCTGTGTCGAGGGAATGTTCAGGTGCATTTTCAAATGACCCAACATTAGCTTGGAGGTTGTGATCATTATCAATGATTTCATCCTTACCAACGTTCTGCTCTGTTGACCAGAACTACAGCAGTTACACTCCGTGTCTCCTCTTTTCCAATTAGATGAATAGGAGCAGGAGCGACCACATTCTCCACTCCTCCTCAATCTGGTCTTTTACCAACCATTCATTACTGTTAGATCTCAGCTAGAGGAACAGCAGTGTTGTTTTGGACTTTAATGATTAACATTATTGGTTGCAATTGCAGAACACTCTCTTGGAAAGGCTGTCATCACCTATTGTGATCAGGTGAGGGGGTTCAAAGAGCCACTTTTAGCCACTCTAGCAAAGAAAGGCATTATTTCCTGAGTGAAGTTAATGGAGATAATTTACATGAGTAGTGGACTGACGATGCAGTACAGATAGATTGAAGTGGTGTTGGAGATGATTTGTCATGTGCCCCGAACGATTAACTCCCACAATGTGAATTTATCACATCGATAGGCTCGTACCGTGCCTCTGTAGTTTGTGTACAAATGGTGTGTGTGTTGTGTGTGTGTGTGGGGGAAGCAATAGAGATACTGTACGTCTCCAGCCCAAGACTGAGCAAATTACTTTTTTTTATCCACACTCAGACAATCATGTCATTGTATTCTATATCTCTATCTTAGTTTATACCTGGTTCTAGTATGTGTCCTGTATCCTGATCTTTTCTACATTCTGATTGTGCCTACATTTTCAGACATGTATCTACACATAAAATGTGTCTCTTATCTATCCACTGTGTCCACATTTTGACAAGATTTCCTGGTCCCTCCCTATATGCAAGTTATTTGACAGATATTATTTCAAAATAATATTTATTTTGACAACAGTTGATGCTCTAAATCAATGGTGCCACCTGTCAATGATTTTAGAGGGTGGAATAATTAGGATGTAAATTGTTTCTCTGTCCAGATCTGTCTACACTTGTAAGATATCGAGACACAATGCACGTCTGACTACCTCCAGAGGTGGGCATGATGAACTGATCACAATCAGATTACAATGCGCATTTTGATTGTCAACACCGGTCTAAAAATGTGGGCACAAACAGAATATGGACAAGATCAGGAAAAAGGACGCATGTTAGAACCAATGATGTATATATACCCTGGATTGCTGATGCTATGCATTGGCCTTTGAGAGGCTTTGAAGACACTGGTCGGCCATATTGGTACTCCCCAGTAGGAGCAGTCCTCCATAGGAATGAATGAAATGCTGAAGTATTTAAATTAAACGTTTGAAGGATAAAAAAATAAATATATTTTCTCTTTTTTTAATGTTTACACAATATAATTTCAAAATATGCTTTTGAGGTGTCTGTAATAGAATAAATGTAGCAAAAACGAATGACATTAAGAAATGCATTTCTATAGCATCCAACATCGTTTTTTACAATGGTTGGGGAGTGCCAAATATAGAGGCACGGTGGTTTTAACACAGCGCCCTCTATCAGTCATCCAGTGTATATATAAATCATTGGTTAGAACCAGGTATAAACGAGACTTCTCTGTGCTTTATTGATGGAGCTGGGCAATTCACGAGGATGGATGCTCATGAAGGCCAAAATAAAGAACGGGTCTACAATTGTAGGTGTGTGTGTGCGTGCGTTGGTGCGTGCGTGTGCATGTGTCTGATGGTATTTGTGATGCTAACCATCTGTGAAGTCCTAGGAACTCCTGGAACACCTGTGCGGTGTTGGGATGTATAGTAGCTCATGCAGCAGAAGGATCAGCCTGCCAGTGGAGTCTGTGGGGAGCCATCAGGCTGCTCCTGGTTGGCAGGGAAAAGAGAGAGTACAGAAGCACCCGAGGCTACATCATAAAGACGAGAGGAAACACGTTCTGCAGTAGCAATAACAGTGTTTTACCCTACAAATGCAAAGGAAGTCAGTCATGTGACGTGGAGCTCAAATGGAGGACAGTAGGCTGATATGTGTCGTTCGGCAGCAGCCATGTCATTGAGGCCAAGGGGCTAGTCTTCAAAGGAATTACAAAGCACGGGGACTTGAACGTTGTGAAAATTCTGTGCAACTTCCAACGCGCGTTTACTGTGAACACGGAAGCTGTACCTGTTTAAGTTACAGTTTTAACAGTGGCCAATAGGCTACTGTGACTCGTTGAACATATTGTAGGCCTATCAGAGTGGCCTACCATAAAAAACAATGGAGAAAATACATCCCATAACATTGTAACATGGAAATAGCTGTTCTATCGTTCAGCCTACAGTATCAGCCAATGTGTGGTTTTCAATGTAGGTCTATATTCCATGAGACTTTTGAAAAATAACATGTAGAGATTGACATAAAACTGTTAATCCACTTGTCCTTCAGATAAGGAGGTGACTGAAAATGTTTGATGAAAAAAAAAACTTTACAAAGTCAAATGTGTTATTATTCCCATCGCATTATTACAGAGAATCATACAAATGATGCTACCCTCTGTTTATTGGCTACTTAGTTTATTCAAGCCTGTCTCAAAATACAACACTGCCCCTTACAGAAAAAAGCTCTACACCTGACTTACTTTGCAAAGATGGCTAGAAATGCACATTTTTTTGTCCATTAAAATAACATAAAATGTATCAGAAATTAAGTGTAGACATTGTTACTGTTGTAAATCACTATTGTAACTGGAAACAGCAGATTTAAAAAAAAAAATGGAATATCTACATAGGCGTACAGTGGCTCATTATCAGCAACCATCACTCCTGTGTTCCAATGGCATGTGCTGTTAGCTAATCCAAGTTTATTATTTTAAAAGGCTAATTGATCATTAGAAAACCCTTTTGCAATTATGCTATTACAGCTGAAAACTGTTGTTCTGATTAAAGAAGCAGTAAAACTGGCCTTCATTAGACTAGTTGAGTATCTGGAGCATGAGTATTTGTGGGTTTGATTACAGGCTCAAAATGGCCAGAAACAAAGACCTTTCTTCTGAAACTCGTCAGTCTATACTTGTTCTGATAAATGAAGGCTATTCAGTGCGAGAAATTGCCAAGAAACTGAAGATCTCGTACAACGCTGAGTACTACTCCCTTCACAGAACAGCACAAACTGTCTCTAACCTGAATAGAAAGAGGAGTGGGAGGCCCTGGTGCACAACTGAGCAAGAGGACAAGTACATCAGTGTGTCTAGTTTGAGAAACAGACGCCTCACAAGTCCTCAACTGGCAGCTTCATTAAATAGTACCCATGCTTCTCTGTGCAGACTGATATTTCTTCTGTGTGGCAGTCCCGGGAGAGCTGCGCGCCCGCGTGCAGCTTAGAGGGAACATTGATGCCTACGTGTGTGAATGTGGGAATGTGCGTTCTTGCATGCATTAGTCTCATTGTGACCCATGTTGAAGGCCATTCTGTGTCAATCCTGTGCATGTGAATGAGGTAATGATAGCTGTCAGGCAATATGATTCCATGCTGTCAGAACCAGTCTCTATGGTGACCAGATGCCACTCTTGTAACAACACTGTTTGTGTATGTAGACGACACCATAGCATGCAAAGGCCTCACCATATACACCAGAGAGATTTGTAGCAGGGAGAAACCTTTGGCCCAAGAACAGTTTGGGGAAATTGCTAAATGGCAGAACAACTCTTAAAAAGGAAAGAGGAAAAAGAAAGAGGGAAAAGTAGGTTGCTTTAAATTTGGCTCGTTGGCGCTGCTCATTTGGATAATCCCCTGCTAAATCACAGGAGAATCCGCCATCAAAACAAGGATATGCTTCTAAAAAAAAAGAGGGAAAAAACTCTGTCTCTTTCTCTCACTGTTTCTCACTCACACATGTACATGTGTACACACACTCATGGCATTCTCTCTCTCTCTCTCTCTCTCTCTCTCTCTCTCTCTCTCTCTCTCTCTCTCTCTCTCTCTCTCTCTCTCTACCTCTAATCTCTAATCTTTCTCTCTCTCTCTCTCTCTCTCTCTCTCTCTCTCTCTCTCTCTCTCTCTCTCTCTCTCTCTCTCTCTCTCTCTCTCTCTCTCTCCTCTACCTCTAATCTCTCTCTCTCTCTCTCTCTCTCTCTCTCTCTCTCTCTCTCTCTCTCTCTCTCTCTCTCTCTCTCTCTCTCTCTCTCTCTCTCTCTCTCTCTCTCTCTCTCTCTCTCTCTCTCTCTCTCTACCTCTACCTCTACCTCTAATCTCTCTCTCCTCCAGCACAGATGCTACTTTAGAAAAGGGCTGCATAGAATGCTCTCTCAGGGGACCACCATAGCATCTGGAATCCCATATCATTCTTCCTGTGCATTCTAGCTATCTGCACAGAACCAGATACTCTCTCCACTCCAACTGATCACACACATAATGGAATTGCTGACACACAATCACGGCCGTAATGACACTGATCAAGGTGTTGCCTTGGAAAACACTCCACTCATCTCCAAAGGGAGATGCTGCCTGGTCCTTGTTGATAGAGCCCATCACCATCTTGGCAAGGTGCTAATATAAGTGGCTGATGCTTGAATTGCTGCAGAAACCTATTTTAGGTGGGTCTGTATCTGACCAGAGTCCATGCATTGAATCTTATTCAACTAGATTCTATCCCGTTTAATAGTTAGGACATACAGCATATATTCTCCTTGTTCTTTCTACCTTTTGATGTTTTATTTACAGTTCAGACTCCTGCTGGTGTTAGATTATATTCACTTCCTTATACCAGTTAATTGTTTTTTTTTTGTTGCTTTGCCTAGCTGCCTTACATAATGAATGAATCCACATCGAGAAGACGTGCAGTATATTCATGGTTCTCTGGTTGTTGTGTACCGCTGTCACGTTATACAGACTTTCTAGTGCATACCTCGCAGCAGGTTACTAGGTTACAGGCTCAAGTGGACCTCTGTTTGAGCCCTGTGAATGACAAATCAATGGAAATATATTCTACCGGAAGGTCAGTAAACTTTGTGTAGTGATCGCATTGAGGGGGAAGAAATGTAATAGAAAATGGGTTTCTATATTAGATTAAACTATTCAGTCCAAAAGTAAATGAAAATATATTTTATTTGATTAGTATTTTTGTTTCTTTAACCTCTATGAAAGCATAGAAACAGTATTCACATAATATATGAGGGAGTGTTTCGAAAACCTTTTTGCAGTGTTTTTGAATTGATCTGATGTCCATAAGTCAACCATTATGTACAGTAAAGTTTAGTAATGTATATTTTAGTGTTCTATCAATTTGAATGTGTTCTTGGGGAGAGACAGTGCATGCCCTATTTAACACTGTACAGAGAAATAACTTCATTTGGGAGATCAAAGATAATTCATTCCCAATTCACTCCCATTATTACACTCACATGTTTCTAATTTGATCAAAATGTAGTTCCGTTCATTAGAAAGTTTCCACTAATTAAGTTTCCCCCTTGTTTTCCCCTTTGTCGCTTCTGTGGTTGTGTGTGTGTGTGTGTGTGTGTGTGTGTGTGTGTGTGTGTGTGTGTGTGTGTGTGTGTGTGTGTGTGTGTGTGTGTGTGTGTGTGTGTGTGTGTGTGTGTGTGTGTGTGTGTGTGTGTGTGTGTGTGTGTGTGTGTGTGTTTTCTGGACCCGTTCCAAAATGGACATGAGTCTTTCCCACCTGGACCCAATATGCAGAAATATATTTTTTAAATATAGAGACCCGTTCTGTACGGACCTGAGGGACAGACCCGTTCCGTATAGATCTGGTTGGATCCAGACCAGGTCCAATCCAATCCGAGTGAGGGAAGCAGCAGAAGAAAAAAATTAAGCTCCTTTATTAACCAGTTGAAAAAGCAAGAGGAAGGAAGAGGTGCCACTCACACAGGGAGGAGGGAGCGAGAGACGAAAGACACCAACCAACCAAGCCGACATGCCATACCTAGGAGGCGTTAAGCTAGCTTATGTTAGCTAGCTAGGCTACCTAAGGCTGCAGTGCATTGCAGTTTTGATGACTCATGATTGGCCAACAACAAGCAACATGCGCCACGCTCCACTCTAGTGTAAAGCAAGTGCAAACAGCAGCATTTCTCTCTTTCACTACTGTAGCAGTCACGTTCGGATCTGTACAAGTCAGTTAAAATTACACATACCCGAAACCCTTGACAATCATATCAAATCCGACCCAGACCTGTGATATTATTTATAATTTTAGATCCGGACACGCTCGGGTCCCAGATCAGGTCTCGGGTATTCGGGTACAGGTGGATCAGTGAAGACCTCTAGTATGTGTGTGTGTGTGTGCGTGTGCGTGCGTGCGTGTAAGAGAGATATGATGATGATGTCAGACTAGCACAAACCTTCATCACATGCGCATGGTCATTATGGTCCTAATCTATATACTGCTTGGAACAACTCAAATGTTATCTATGGATTTTATTCATTTAATCTCAAAAACAACTCTCGGTGTGTAATAAAAAAAAGAGGCCTTCCAGATATATTGACCAATGATAACAGAAGAAATCAAGTTTAGTGTCTCTCAAAATTCCCACACAGGCCAGATCTTGTGTCACGTTCTGACCTTTATTTTCTGTGTTTTGTGTTTAGTTAGTATGGTCAGGGGCGTGAGTTGGGTGGGCAGTCTATGTTTGTTTGTCTAGGTTTTGGGAATTTCTATAGTTTCGGCCTAGTATGGTTCTCAATCAGAGGCAGGTGTCATTAGTTGTCTCTGATTGAGAATCATACTTAGGTGGCCTGGGTTTCACTGTGTGTTTGTGGGTGATTGTTTCCTGTCTCTGTGTATGCACCAGATAGGACTGTAATTTGAGTTTTCACGTTTTCTTTTTGTTAGTTTGTTCATGTGTACCTTAAAGCATTAAAGAAGTACCATGGAAAATTACCACGCCGCGTATTGGTCCTCTGATCCGTTTCGCCTCTCCTCTTCGGAAGAAGAGGAGGAAACTCATTACAGAATCACCCACCACAATCGGACCAAGCGGCGTGGTAAAGGACAGCGACGACAGCAGCAGCAGCAGCAACAACAGCGGCCAGCATCACAGGAGGAATGGACATGGGAGGATGTATTGGACGGCAAGGGTTGCTACACCTGGGAGGAGATCCTGGCGGGAAAGGATCGCCTTCCATGGGAACAGGTGGAGGCAGCTAGGAAAGCAGAGGCAGCGAAAGCTGATCGGCGGCAATATGAGGAGCCAGCACGGCAGTGCGACAGGTGCGAGAGGCAGCCCCAAATTTTTTTGGGGGGCACACGAGGGTGGTACTAAGCCAGGTAGCAGACCTGAGCTCACTCCTCGTGCTTATTATGAGCAGCGCATTACTGGTCAGGCACCGTGTTATGCGGTTGAGCGCACGGTGTCGCCAGTGCGTGTCCATAGCCCGGTGCGCTAAGGGCAGCCCCCGAGAGTGCCATGCGAGTGTGGGCATTGAGCCAGGGCGTATGGTGCCTGCTCAGCGGGTCTGGTCGCCGGTACGCAGTCTGGGTCCAGGTTATCCTGTGCCGGCTCTGCGTGCTGTGTCTCCGGGCGCTGGGAGGGTGCAGTGCGTCCTCTGCCTGCGCTCCGCTCGTACCGGGCAACTGTGGGAGTGGAGCCTAGGGGAGAGGTGCGTGTAGTAAGCACTAGATCTCCCGTGCTTACCCACAGCCCGGTTCAACCTGTGCCTGCACTTTTGAGGGTCCGGGCTCGAGTAGTTGTCCAGCCTGGGGAAGTGGTGCCAACCAGAGCTCCAGTGCTCCCCACAGCCCGGTCTTTCAGGCTCCTCCTAACACCAAGCCTCCTGAAAGTCTCCCCAGCCTGGTAGTTCCTGTGGCAGCCCCACGCACCAGGCTGTCTCTCAGTCTCCTCCCTGCAGGTGCTCCCGCCTGTCCGGCGCCGCTGCCGGAGCGTTCCGCCTGTCCGGCGCCGCTGCCGGAGCCTCCCGCCTGTCCGGCGCCGCTGCCGGAGCCTCCCGCCTGTCCGGGCGCCGCTGCCGGAGCCTCCCGCCTGTCCAGAGCCTCCCGCCTGTCCGGCGCCGCTGCCGGAGCCTCCCGCCTGTCCGGCGCCACTGCCGGAGCCTCCCGCCTGTCCGGCGCCGCTGCCGGAGCCTCCCGCCTGTCCGGCGCCGCTGCCTCCTGTAGCAGCTCCACGCACCAGGCTGTCTCTCTGTCTCCTCTCTGCAGGTGCTCCCGCCTGTCCGGCGCCGCTGCCGGAGCCTCCCGCCTGTCCGGCGCCGCTGCCGGAGCCTCCCGCCTGTCCGGCGCCGCTGCCGGAGCCTCCCGCCTGTCCGGCGCCGCTGCCGGAGCTTCCCGCCTGTCCGGAGCCTCCCGCCTGTCCGGCGCCGCTGCCGGAGCCTCGCCTGTCCGGCGCCGCTGCCGGAGCCTCCCGCCTGTCCGGCGCTGCTGCCGGAGCCTCCCGCCTGTCCGGCGCTGCTGCCGGAGCGTCCCGCCTGTCTGGCGCCGCTGCCGGAGCGTCCCGCCTGTCTGGCGCCGCTGCCGGAGCGTCCTCCTGTCCGGCGCCGCTGCCGGAGCCTCCCGCCTGTCCGGCGCCGCTGCCAGAGCGTCCCGCCTGTCCGGCGCCGCTGCCGGAGCCCCTCAGCCCAGAGGCGCCAGAGCCCCTCAGCCCAGAGGCGCCAGAGCCCCTCAGCTCAGAGGCGCCAGAGCCCTCAGCCCAGAGGCGCCAGAGCCCCTCAGCCCAGAGGCGCCAGAGCCCCTCAGCCCAGAGGCGCCAGAGCCCTCAGCCCAGAAGCGCCAGAGCCCCTGTCCCTCTGTCCAGAGCCCCTGTCCCTCTGTCCAGAGCTTCTGCCCCTCTGTCCCGAGCTGCCCCTCTGTCCAGTGGGGTCATTGAGAGGGGTTACCATGGTGAGAAAGCCACGGAGGCGGACAAAGACAATGGTGAAGTGGGGTCCGCGTCCCGCGCCAGAACCGCCACCGCGGACAGATGCCCACCCAGACCCTCCCCTATAGGTCAAGGTTTTGCGGCCGGAGTCCGCACCTTTGGGGGTACTGTCACGTTCTGACCTTTATTTTCTGTGTTTTGTGTTTAGTTAGTATGGTCAGGGCGTGAGTTGGGTGGGCAGTCTATGTTTGTTTGTCTAGGTTTTGGGAATTTCTATGTTTCCCTAGTATGGTTCTCAATCAGAGGCAGGTGTCATTAGTTGTCTCTGATTGAGAATCATACTTAGGTGGCCTGGGTTTCACTGTGTGTTTGTGGGTGATTGTTTCCTGTCTCTGTGTATGCACCAGATAGGACTGTAATTTGAGTTTTCACGTTTTCTTGTTTTGTTAGTTTGTTCATGTGTACCTTAAAGCATTAAAGAAGTACCATGGAAAATTACCACGCCGCGTATTGGTCCTCTGATCCGTTTCGCCTCTCCTCTTCGGAAGAAGAGGAGGAAACTCATTACATCTTGACCTTCTAATTCAGCTACTGTGTGGAGTAACCCAGTGCAGATCACGAAGTGGATATCACGTTATAAGATGCACGTCTGCACTTGTCATCTCCCGTCTTGATTACTGCAACTCGCTGTTGGCTGGGCTCCCTGCCTGTGCCATTAAACCCCTACAACTCATCCAGAACGCCGCAGCCCGTCTGGTGTTCAACCTTCCCAAGTTCTCTCACGTCACCCCGCTCCTCCGCTCTCTCCACTGGCTTCCAGTTGAAGCTCGCATCCGCTACAAGACCATGGTGCTCGCCTACGGAGCTGTGAGGGGAACGGCACCTCAGTACCTCCAGGCTCTGATCAGGCCCTACACCCAAACAAGGGCACTGCGTTCATCCACCTCTGGCCTGCTCGCCTCCCTACCACTGAGGAAGTACAGTTCCCGCTCAGCCCAGTCAAAACTGTTCGCTGCTCTGGCCCCCAATGGTGGAACAAACTCCCTCACGACGCCAGGACAGCGGAGTCAATCACCACCTTCCGGAGACACCTGAAACCCCACCTCTTCAAGGAATACCTAGGATAGGGTAAGTAAGGGTAAGTAATCCTTCTCACCCCCCTTCTCCCCCAACAAGATTTAGATGCAAGTGGCTGTTCCACTGGTTGTCATAAGGTGTATGCACCAATTTGTAAGTCGCTCTGGATAAGAGCGTCTGCTAAATGACTTAAATGTAAATGTCTGCAACTGAAGTAATGGCCACACAATGGAATGGACATGAAAATAGTTTGATTATATAGAAATCCCTCTGCAGTGCAAAGAACATAAGGTATTCACAGGACGGGAGGAGCATTGTACACACACATTCTGTTATTATCTCCACCCGGCACAGCCAGAAGAGGACTGGCCACCCTCTTAGCCTGGTTCCTCTCTACTAGGTTTCTTCCTAGGCTTTGGCCTTTCTAGGGAGTTTTTCCATAGGCACCTTGCTTCTACACCTGCATTGCTTGCTGTTTGGGGTTTTAGGCTGTGTTTCTGTACAGCACTTTGATATATCAGCTGATATAAGAAGGGCTATATAAATACATTTGATTTGATTTTGATTTGACATGGAAAATCTTGCCTCCGAATAGAATATGCATAAAAAGGACACAGAAACGAAATAATCTGCAGCAAACAAATAAAAGGTCTCCTTTTAGAATGCAAATAACATTTTCTCTCAGTCTCATCTCCTTGCCTCCTTGTCCCCTCTAAATGTGTATCGTTGATCCTGACGGCCGTTCCCTAAGTTACACATAGCGAGTCTACACAGCCTACACATAGTATATAATGAAATTAAATGCCTATTGCTTATTTTATGCCTTTCTAATTATCATGCCTTTTATGTCTATGCTTATTTTCTTTGATGTATAGAGACACATTAGTGTGTTATTGGAGGACGAGAGACCCAAAATAAAAAAAATGCCTCACCAGTCAACTTCCTCACTGCCCATATAAGGCTGAACAATATATGGACAATAACCACATCAAAGGTCATGCTTCAGTGAGGCACATGACCACGTCTTTCAAAGATAATTCGTAAAAATCCAAATAACTTCATAGAACTTAATTGAAAAGGGTTTAAACACTGTTTCCCATGCTTGTTCAATGAACCATAAACAATTAATGAACATGCTCCTGTGGAACGGTCGTTAAGACTCTAACAAGTTTACAGACGGTAGGCAATTAAGGTCACAGTTATGAAAACTTAGGACATTAAAGAGGCCTTTCTACTGACTCTAGAAAAACACCAAAAGAAAGATGCCCAGCGTCCCTGCTCATCTGCGTGAACGTGCCTTAGGCATGCTGCAAGGAGGCATGAGGACTGCAGATGTGGCCAGGGCAATAAATTGCAATGTCCGTACAGTGAGACGGCTAAGACAGCGCTACAGGGAGACCGGATGGACAGCTGATCGTCCACGCAGTGGCAGGCCACATGTAACAACACCTGCACAGGATCGATACATCGGTACACCTGCGGGACAGGTACAGGATGGCGACAACAACTGCCCGAGTTACACCAGGAACGCACAATCCCTCCATCAGTGCTCAGACTGTCCGCAATAGGCTAAGAGAGACTGGACTGAGGGCTTGTAGGCCACTGGCAACAATGTTATTTATGGGCACAAACCCACCATTGCTGGACCAGACAGGACTGGCAAAAAGTGCTCTTCACTGACGAGTCGCGGTTTTGTCTCACCAGGGGTCACCATCAGATTTGCATTTATTGTAGAAGAATGAGCGTTACACCGATGCCTGTACTCTGGAGCGATATCGATTTGGAGGTGGAGAGTCCATCATGGTCTGGGGCGATGTGTCACAGCATCATCGGACTGAGCCTGTTGTCTTTGAAGGCAATCTCAATGCTGTGCAATACAGGGAAGACATCCTCCTCCCTCATGTGGTACCCTTCCTGCAGGCCCATCCTGACATGACCCTCCAGGGTGACAATGCCACCAGCCATACTGCTCGTTCTGTGCAGGATTCCCTGCAAGACAGGAATGTCAGTGTTCTGCCATGGCCAGCGAAGAGCCTGGATCTCAATGCCATTGAGCACGTCTGGGACCTGTTGGATCAGAGGGTGAGGGATAGGGCCATTTCCCCAAAAAATGTCAGGGAACTTGCAGGTGCCTTGGTGGAAGAGGTGGGTAACATCTCACAGCAAGAACTTGCAAATCTGGTGCAGTCCAGGAGGAGGAGATGCACTGCAGTACTTAATATAGCTGGTGGCCACACCAGATACTGACTGTTACTTTTGATTTTTACCCCCTTTGTTCAGGGACACATTATTCCATTTCTGTTAGTCACGTGTCTGTGAAACCTGTTCAGTTTATGTCGCAGTTGTTGAATCTTTTGATGTTCATATACATATTTACACGTTAAGTTTGCAGAAAATAAACGCAGTTGACAGTGAGAGGACGTATCTTTTTTTTGCTGAGTTTATTTCTTTCTTAGTTTTTTGAATATATTTGACGTTCACATTTTTTTATTTGCCCTGTTGTTTTTCAGTTACATCAGTGTATTCATTCAATTGTATAACTTGTTACTTCACTGTTATTCCTCTCTTTCAGAGTTCACAATCATAGACTGCGGCTTCATTTGCAGAAGTGCGACACCCTTTCCTTGTTGCTTTTGCACGGCAACAATAAACAACAGAGTACGGTTTCTGAACACCTGACATACCATCAGCATCCAGTGGTCCCTCAAAAGCACCCAGAGGCCCTTAAACAGTGGCCAGTGGCCCCTCAAGAGCACCCAGAGGCTCTTAAACAGTCCACAGAGAGACCGTGTTATGTGTTATGGTATGTTGTTTAGTAAAGCTGATGTAGAAGTCAGCAGAGTCTCTAATCTCTTTACTGGAGCTGGTTTAACTGCATGTACAAAGCACATTCAGCTTGTCAGTATGTCTATGTGGTATAGTCTGTCTCCATTCTCATGAGGAAAGTAAATTGCATTATGAATCAGGGTAGGTAGTAACTGTATATATTTGCTCAATTAAATAATATAATTACAAAGTTATAACACAATTTTAACAGTACATGACATACATAACAAGCCTGTTGTTCGCTGCAACAATGTCAGTAGTGGCACACCCTGGCCATAGAGAGGTTGTATTCTCTATTTTGGTTAGGCCAGGGTGTGACTAGGGTGGGCATTCTAGTTTCTTTATTTCTATGTTTTCTATTTGTTTTTTTTTGCAGAGTGTGGTTCCCAATCAGAGGCAGCTGTTTATCGTTGTCTCTGATTGGGGATCACATATAAGTTGTCATTCTCCTTTTGGTGTTTGTTGGATCTTGTTTTTTGTTAGCTCTGTGAAGCCTGCAGAACGTGACGTTCGTTATAACAAAGAGTCATGAACACTTACCACGCTGCACCTTGGTCTCCTTCCGACGACAAACGTTACAAGTAGCTTGTCTCAAATATAGCATGAGGCAAAAGTGTTAATGTGCTGGTACCACTTTATATAATATTTCTTATGATCCTCAAAAATGAAATACGTTCGTATTTAACGTGTGCCGTGTACGAATGTGTGTGTTTGTATTCAGTGCGTGACTGTCAAACCTCCGCCCACATTGAGCCCGGCCCTGAACTGCACACTGCAGTCAGGGGTACATGTATCTTTCTGTGTGTGTACAGTACTCAATGCCACTACTACTATTATGAGCAGTATTCTTTTCATTGGGGGACTGGAGCTGCGATGAAGATCTCTTCTGTTGATATTTGATTGATTTCGTCCTTTGCTGCCATCGCCCCTTCAACCCCTCCACCTCTCGTTCTGTGACAGCATTATGAATTGCGAAAGCCCCCGTCCTCCAGAGAGATATCAGAGAGCCTCACAGCACCAACCAAAATAATCAAGTCATTTTCAGAATGAACCGTTGAAAGAAAAAGCACCATATACCTTCTTGGGTCAGAGGAGATAAAAATGGCCAGTCTCCTTTACAACATTTGTATAACATTTTAGTGTGAGCCAGCTGGTTCGTCTTGGCTCAATGGAGTGCTGGTTATTTGCCATCAAATCACTCAATACCTCTCCATAGCTCTTACACCTAAAGGACACATTTGACCTTCATCTACACTGATTGTTTCAGCTTCATCATCTACCTTAGCCAGCCAGATGAGTCACCTAGAACTGGGATTTACCCCAAATGGCACCCTATCCCCTGTATTCGGCTCTGGTCCAAAGTAGTGCGCTATGAAGGCAATCAAATGCCATTTGGGATGGAGACCTGGGCTTGGGGTAGCAAGTTCACGGGAAGGGAGGGGCCAGGAGATGACGGATGGCCCATTACACCAGTCACGCGACTGCAATACTCATCGGGAGGAGAAAGCAAGGGAGAAACCCCTAGCCAATTAATTGCGACCACTCAACCTTCTACATGTGGCTGAGTACTGAGAGGGAAGGAGGTTGTAATCCAGAAAAGATATGTCAGCTTGGTGGCGGTAGAATCCACTGTGACAAGTGAAATTATTAATACGTTTTTTTTTTACCCCCACAACCCCCCACCCTGCTCCTTGTTATTCATGGGAAGTGGTTAAGAGATATTGCATTACAATCACAGCAGCATAGTACTACTACCTATTGCAGAATAGTACTACAGTATAGCAGAGCCAGTGTGGACCGGGGCTTGGCCTGTCTCCCCTTCTTACAGGAGGGTTCACGATCGTGTGCTCGATGAAGACGTACTCAAGGAAAATACGGTCAGATTTCCAGACTAGGTGGTGCTTCCTGTTCCTCTGACCGTGTGCAAAGTCCATCCATGACTCAAGGTTGCTCTGACTGGGAATCAGAGGTGGGAGTCAGCACAAGACAAGGTACTAACCTACCGTATGTATAAAAGCCTGTTGATAACGCTGGCTGGAAACAACGGCAACAGACACTGTCCTTCTCTGGCCGATGTTCCATTGAACGGCCGAATTTGTAAGTCGCTCTGGATAAGAGCGTCTGCTAAATGACTTAAATGTAAATGTAAATGTTGTGTTGTTTGTGATTAATTGATCAACAGATAGGATCAATAATGAGAGACCTGTACCTCCCTCTCTTTCTTCTTCTTCTTCTCTCTCCCCCTCTCTCTCTCTCCCTACTGTTGTGAGCTGGTATGATGTTTACCAGAAGCTATAAGTGCAGTGTAACACTTGGCCACCCAAGTGGTGTTATGAATTACCCTATGTGTATAAAAGCGTGTCACGTTGGAGCAAAACACCCATCATTTCAAATCGCCATACACCCGTCGTAGGCCTCGTTCGTAAGTTGCCGCAAATCAAACTACAGTACATTAGGCCATTATACATGTGATTGCTGAATATATATGGCTCTGCAATGTTGACTCCCTTTCAAATGAGAGTTGTTGATCATCGACAGTCAAGATTCAAATAGATGTAAAAAAGATTGCCTATAGCGTGCACTTTGAGTACACTTTTCCAATATCTCCAGCTCGTGGATATGATCCCACCTCACATGGGACGTCTTTAAAATTGCATTACGCAAGTAGATATTAAATAATGCATAAGGTTTCGTATTTATATGATATGGGTGTATTGACAGCAGAAGTCTATGTGGGTCCCTTCAAGAGGAAGCTCTGTTTAAAAGCCAGTCTTAATCAAAGAGGCTCATTCATCTTAGCTGGGATGTTATGGCTGGCTCAGTGGTGATCTATACACATTAGTGTCAGCTCATGTGGGTGGTGTGCTCCTAACCAGAAGACATGTCAATACTTCTGTATTCATACGTAGAAGAAATCATAGCAATATAGCAATCTGTTTGATATTGTATTATTGCATTAATAATGTCAATAGATGTACAATTCTATACTATGAAATGAAAATGAAGTATAATTTTGCTACAGTACAGAGAATATTAATATATACATAACAATTAAAAGCATTCCACCACCCACATAAACAATAACAATCACAAATGCAAATTCTCAGCTGATCAACTATAGGTAGCATAGTGAGTCACCAGTCAATATCTATAGATGTCTATATCATATACCCAGCTTATGGATGTTGCATAAGATAGTCTTTAATAACCCTATACTGACGTTCAGTACTATTGAAAATCCAATATACTGTTATCGTCCAGGTTTTTACCCTACTACAGTAGCTCAGGCCTACTGCCAATTTGTTGCCATGGACATGGGCAGATTGGAGTGGTATAAAACGGATTGATGGTCTGACAGTAGTGATTGTGGATTCTGTCTGTGGCTGTGTGATTTAAGAACGTAAAAGTCCTCCTGGGCCGTGTTTCTGAGGCAGAGCACCTCCAGAGTGCAGCACCTGGCACCAGTGCTACATTCGGTGTTCCATCCAACATCCCTGTATCCCTGCACAGATGTAGGTCATCATTGTAAATAAGAGTGTGTTCTTAACTGACTTGCCTAGTTAAAATAAAGGTGAACTAAAAATAAACCGAGAAGGGATCCCTAACTCATGGAGCACCCTGCCCTGAACCACGTCCTCCTCCTGCCCAATCCTCCACTCTGTTCCTCTGTCTCTCTCAACCCTATCACAACCTCTAAATGTCTTTCTCACCGTGGTCTCTCCATCTCTCTCTACCAAGACTCAGCCCATCTCTTTCTCTAGGCAACGTGCATGTACTATTATTCTTTGGGGAATTGATGATGTCTTGTGCTTCCCGAGATACACAGAATAATATTTTGCAGCATGTACTGTACATCCAACATATGCATATGCACGTATGTTTCCATGACTAAGGATAAATGAATGGATGTACAGTGTATTTCCATGGACAGTCGTGAATAAAACAACAACAAAGCAACAACGTTTAACTGGAGTAACACAACACACTCAGGCAATATCTGCAGTAGTGAGTTTGAAACCAGGAATCCTCCATAGGGTAGCATAATTGTTGCCTTACTGGGGGGGGGTTACTGAGGAAAACTTTGAGCTGATTGAGACTTAATGACTTCCGATTTAGGTTAAATTAGCTAACTAAGAAATGTAGAATACAGTACTCATTTGGTTCGTCTGTGGGGAATAGGCAAGGACAAGCTGAATTAATCAGTGACATTCTCCATTGTAACCTCATTAGGGACAAGGAGTGTAGATTTCTGCTAAGTCACCTTCACATGGAGAGAGGGAAGAATTGCTCCTAAGATGCTCTGTTTATTTACTACTATTAAAAATACTAGCTTCCGGCTAAATTTAGATTAAAAAAAAACATTTTTATAAATAATGATTAGAACAGAGATGGTGAAATTAGAACATGAATCAAATGACAAAGCTACGTCCTTTAATATGTATTATACTTAGGTAGACAGTAGGCCTTTAGTAGTCAGGTAGAGACAGAAATAGATAATTTGAGCATAATAAAAGGCTCAGTTGCTCAAGTCCTCCTGGAATTCACTGACAGTTTACTGATCCCCTTGAATCTATTTCAACATATAAATAACAGATCTGTAATTCTTTGTCTTATATTCTTCTGGCTAAGCTCCTTGCAATATAATATTTGAAATCATATGGCCTAAAGAAATGTTTGTTTTGTAACATTAGAATATTATAGCATAATTGAAGGGAACATTTTGACAGATGTGTATTGCATTTACGTGCTGAAAATAAAGCATTACTATAAGTATAAAGGATTTGATGATGCATTTGAAACATAGCTTGACCTTTATCACTGTTCAAACAGGATGTGCTGCAGTCACAGCTTAAGGTATTAGAGGTTTTAAATGTCAAAGCATTACCTCTGTTTGTCATGCTGCAGACCACATGGAGATTTGTGTTTGAACAAGTGCACACGCATATATCAACACAAACCGTTGTGACGTACAGTACGGTATGCTTGGCAAGGCCAACCACCCTCTTGACAGTGACTGTCATCTTTCATAGAACTCCACAACAAAGGAGAGCAATCCGTAATTCAGTGGGTAAATGTGTATACACTCTCTCTCTCTTTCTTTCTCTTTCTGTGTGTCTGGGGGTGTTGATGAATAGTGGTGATTAGTTGTGAGAGGCAATGTGAGAGCAGTTTGCAGGATTACAAGCCATCACAAGGATGGAAGACGATCACTGAGGCAGAAAATAACTTTAATAAAGAGTCTACATTTAAATAATACACACCACATACAAACAAGACCTGATAGGCCCAGGGTGCTGTAATGGGTTACGTAAAAACAATTTCAACATGGACAGCTGAGGAACAAATTAAACCCAAATGCTGGTTCCCAACAAGAAATATAAAACCGAAAAAATCATTTCCATGTTTCAAATCAAAACCAGCAGTCACTGGTGATATCAGCGTGTCAGTGTGATACTGTTCAAAACTCCACAGCTGAAACAAAATAACATAGAAAGTTTATGGAAGAAAAACTGAGCATTGTTAAATAAGTAAAAAAATATGTACCATAATAACTGCATGTTTACAACTACATTGGTTGGCTTGACTGTCATCTGTATGCGGTGTACTTAAGAAAAGCATAACTTATGCAAGGCTTGCGGTCATTCAAATCAAGTTTTATTTGTCACATGCTTTGTAAGCAGCAGATGTCGACGAACAGTGAGGGACCCTCCCCAACAATGCAGAGAGAAAGACAATAGAGAAATAATAGAAAAGTAAATAAAGTAATAATAAAAGTAATAATAAATACACGAGTAACAATGACTTGGCAATACACAAAGATGTTGTGACTTGACTTTCATTACAGTTTTTCTCGATTGCTAAAACACTAAAACCCATTGGCTGTACAAAGTTATCAGTTGCCTGGACTCATTTAGCTAATTATGCAGTCTGTTGTCAATACCTTAAACCATTTCACATGGTAAAACACAATTTGCAGATCTCACTTAGACTTTTCAGCAAAGCTCTAAACACATTCTCATTCTCAAAACACATTCTGCACTCTAATGCACATGTCATCCATACTGGTAAACACAAGTGGCAACAATCAAATACAAATAGAGAACATATGTCATTGATTGAACACAACCACTCAAAACTGATTTAACCTGTTTCAAATGCTGCGACACAACCAATATAAGCCAGTTCAGAGAGCAAACAGGTTGTTGAAGGTGGGAAGGAGAAAGTCTGAGAATGGATACTGTAGTACAGTGCATTGTAGGCTGTATACTGTACAATGGACAAATTGTATGGCCCTGAACATTGTGCTTTCCATTTATTAACAGTACTGACTGCTCAATATATTTTGACTGGTTGCAGGTTCATATCAACAAAGAACAAGAATTACAGTATCACAGAGACAAAGGACAAGTTTGTGAGATGCAGGGTACAGTACTGTAAAAATAGGGGTACAAGGAGGAGGAAGAACAAAAAATTAAATTGCAAAGAGCAAAGCAGAGTAGTAATTTCTGATAAATTTTGAGCTACTATGATAGAACATGTTTTCGTTCATCAAAAGACAATGACAGAAAAATATGATTTTTAAAACATTAAAAATGTACTTCTCCCTGAGAATTGTATGTTTCGAACAATGTGTTTTCTATTTTTCGGTGTAGTGTTTACTGACTGCTTGAGAGTGTATATCATTTTGATCACTTTGTTTATGATTTGAGAGCAGTGTTTGATTTTGAACATTCGGCTCAAACTGTTTTGAGGCGAATGTTTCATTTTGCAAGAGGAGTCAGAGGTTATGTAAATAGTGCTTGAAGATGAGGTTTTGTGTTGAATGTTTTCAGGAAATGGAGCAAGGATTCAGAAATAGTGTTTTAGCAATTAAGAAAAACTGTAATCTCATGACTGTTATTTATTTAATCCAATAACTATGTTTTTTAAATGTTTTTTATTTATTTAACCTTTATTTAACTAGGCAAGTCGGTTATGAACCTATTCTTATTTTAATTGTTACCCGATTAAATGAATCATGTAACAATTAACCCATTAGGAATTTGGGGCACCACAGAAGAGCTTGTTTAAAGAGTTAACGTCTCCTGAATTAAATTCTATAAGGTGTATATCTATTACATCGATAAATAGTCATCTTATTAATCATTACCTCTTATCATATCATCATTCTGAATAGTCGTAACCTTCTTGGATCTGCAAAAAACCCAGCCTTACCTATGATTCAGTACTACACAAATTGGTTTCATTATTTATTTACTAGCTAACTAAATAATAACAGGATAACATGCACACTTTATACATGACACAAAGGTCCCTAGCGGACGTTTACAAGATGGCGACTTTTTACACAACAACGAGAGAGAGAGAGAGACTCTTACCGTTTATATATTTCAGAACTATCCTCATAGTAGTCACATAGTTTGCACACAAACCGCCACCCATTTGGAAAAAGAAATCATTAATGTATTTACGTGTGAATGCCTTTGTTTTCTGTTCATCTCTGTCGGGAACCAGCCCTCCTTAAGAAGGTTGTTGGCCTTTCAGCGGCAAGATTGTATGGCTCTGATTGTCCGAAAGGGGTCACCCCTTTCCCGTCTTCTACTGTTGTTCACTCTGGAAGATAGCTAACCAGCTGTGTCGATGGTTCCCATTATGTGATGAGCGTAGTAGGATAGTCTCACTTAGATGAGCTTTTCTAGATATTTGAATCAAGACAGCTAATCAGCTGTCTCAGTGATTGTCTGAGAGGGGAGTTTGTTTTCCCCCTTGTGTTGGTATTCAGGATTCGGACCACAATGGACATGAGCTGCAGCTCGCCGTCATTCTGGTCTAAAGGAAGGACAGTTTATTTCTTCACCTCATGTTGAGGTTCAAAGTTCAAACCACTTCAAACGTGTAGCTCCTGCCTCACGTTTCCTGGTCACTGAGATTCAGTGTTTAAACCACTTTAGACGTGGGCTGCAATTCCTCGTCTTTCATGGTCTGAAATGTTAACTCTCAGCCAGTCCTTTTAAGCACTCTGGTCATAAAGGACGGTTCCATCAGGCTGAAACGCTCTTCTGACCTCACTCGGGGCATGGCTACTTACTATGCACAAAGTTTTGTAAACTATTTTCTCTTATGGTTCCTAAAATCACGTCCCTATCTTAACAATAATACTTACATCATTTGTCATATTACATGCACAATGTATTGGATCGAAACTTTCCAAGTTACTGTATTTCATCCATACCATTTTTAATGGCATCACAAAATAAAAACCAATATGGCATTCTTCTTCAACCTTAATTTACAACAGAGTGTGGAGGTGTTAAAACCCCAACACCAGTTCCCTCCTCCCCTCTCCTGTTGGTGAGAGAAGGTCTGGTTACTGTCAGCCATTGCCAAGCTGATCTGACCCATTCTGATCCTCACAGGCCAGTCATGACACAGAATACCTGTGCTGAGTCGATAAATACAAAAGTATGTGGACACCCCTTCAAATTAGTGGATTAAGCTATTTCATCCGCAACCGTTACCTACTGGTGTATAAAATAGAGCAAACAGCCATGCAATCTCCACAGACAATCATTGGCAGTAGAATGGCCTTACTGAAGAGCTCAGTGACTTTCAACGTGACACTGTCATAGAATGTCACCTTCACAACAAATCAGTTCGTTAAATTTCTGCCCTGCTAGAGCTGGCAACTGTAAGTGCTGTTATTGTGAAGTGGAAACGTCTAGGAGCAACAATGGCTCAGCCATGAAGTGGTCGGCCACACAAGCTCACAGAACGGGACCACAGAGTGCTGAAGCACGTAGCACTTAAAAATTGCCTGTCCTTGGTTGTAACGACTTCCAAACTGCCTCTGTATGCAATGTCAGCACAATAACTGTTTGTCGGGAGCTTTATGAAATGGGTTTCCATGACCGAGCAGCCACACACAAGCCTAAGATCACCATGCACAATGCCAAGCTTCGGCTGGACTGGTGTAAAGCTCGCCACCATTGGACTCTTGAGCAGCGGAAACTCGTTCTCTGGAGTGATGAATTACACTTCACCACCTGGCAGTCCAACGGACTCATCTAGGTTTGGCGGATGCCAGGAGAACGCTATCTGCCCCAATGCATAGTGCCAAATGTAGAGTTTGGTGGAGGAGGAATAATGATTCATGGTTCGGGTTAGGCCCCATAGTTCCAGTGACAGGAAATTTTAATGCTACAGCATACAATGACATTCTAGACGATTCTGTGTTTCCAACTTTGTGGCAACAGTTTGGGGAAGGCCCTTTCTTGTTTTAGCATGACAATGACCCCATGCACAAAGCGAGGTCCATACAGAAAGGGATTGTCGAGATCGTTGTGGTTTAACTTGACTGGCCTGCACAGAGCCCTGACCTCAACCCCATCGAACACCTTTGGGATGAATTGGAACGCCGACTGCGAGCCAGGCCTAATCGCCCAACATCAGTGCCTGACCTCACTAATGCTCTTGTGGCTGATTGGATGCAAGTCCCTTCAGCAATATTCAAACATCTAGTGGACAGCCTTCCCAGAAGAATGGAGGCTGTTATAGCAGTTAAGGAGGGACCAACTCCATATTAATGCCCATGATTTTGGATTGAGATGTTCGAAGAGCAGGTGTCCGCATACTTTTTGTCATGGAGTGTATGTACACATAACTAGGAATAAAGGGAAAGATAATAAACAGTAACAGCAGCATATCTGATGAGTCAAAAATGTTAGCGCAAAAAAAGGGTCAATGCAGATAGTCTGGGTAGCTATTTGGTTAACTATTTAGCAGTCTTATGGCTTGGGGGTAGAAGCTGTTCAGGGTTCTTTTGGTTCCAGACATGGTGCATCAGTACCGCTTGCCGTGAAGAGAGAAAAGTCCATGACTTGGGTGGCTGGAGTCTTTGACAATTTTCAGGGCCTTCCTCTGACACCGCCTGGTATTGAGGTCCTGGATGGTAGGGAGCTCAGCCCCACTAATGCACTGGACTCTACGCACTACCCCCTGTAGCCTTGGATGTCAAGCAGTGTCCATACCAAGTGGCGATGAAGCCAGTCAATATGCTCTCAATGGTGCAGATGTAGAACTTTTTGAAGATCTGAGGTTCTGAGCGCCCATGAGAAATATTTTCAAGCTCCTGAGAGGGAAGAGGCATTGTCATGACTGTATTGGTGTGTGTGGACCATGATAGATCCTTAGTGGACACAGAGGAACTTGAAGCTCTCAAACAAAGCTCTTGATCGAATGCAGATCAGCATGCAGCAAAACCTACTGTACTACGATATGGTTTCTTTCTTTCTAGAGTAATTGGAGAACTTCCTTTACTAGCTTTGTTGGTGACTTAATTTCCTCCGTGACGTTATTATGATTATTTATTTGAGGTATGCCATATATGACTTCATTGCCATGATGGATGTCTTGCTGCACTTTCAATGCCGTGGTTGTTTTTATGTGCACTTTGGAGAATGCATCACCATAATTAGATAATTTCTCTTATAAGTGAGCTGAATGAAAAGTCATTAGTGTGAAGCAACGCAGGCTGGAGGATTGTGTTACACTCTTTCACAACACCATTCATCAGAAAGCGTCAAAAACTCAATTCATTAGTGTTTTATGACGTGGTGTGACTGGCATTGAGTGAAGGGAGAGTTAGTTAACATTAGCCTATAGGTATTACATTGCATATTTGATCATATTGCAGCAACCAGGGTGGTTTCAGCGATTAAGCTTCCATTTCATCCACTTGTCTTGAGATGTTTTCCTCATAATAACAGCAGTGTGCATGTGACCATCCCACAGACCTGGTGGATTTTTAAAGAAAACACTTGGCACATATTTGAAGGCAAGTGGTATGGTCAATCACTGAGGAGAGCAATAGTGAATCCGTTCTCCAAGGAGAGGGCACACTTCACAGTGCACAAGGGAACAAACATGACTATATTAGGCAACAGTTTTGTCAATGTGTCTTTTGATTGTATGTAGCCTAGTGGAGGTAGTTGCATCTAGCGTCATGCAAGGATGCAGGGTTCATAGGGGTGGCTTCCAGGTTATTCTAGGCGTCTCCCTCCTTGTATAGGCCTCTTTCCATGTATCCTGGCCAGGGACTCTACAGTGTCAAGTGACTGTCGCTGTCCACGCTGTCCTGGTGCTGAAAATAGGAATTCCGATTATGTCGCTGAATCGCCTCAATAGTGCTGAATTGCTTGTTTGTTTATTTACTGCCAATGAATCCCAACAGATAAAAGTGAGCTATAGGTAGCCTGCTGTAACCCGATGGTATCACTGACAGTATTGTTCCAGATTGTGTGGCAGGTGTAAACAAGTGTTGTACTGACGTTGTCTTTACTTTACTTTGCTCCTATAAATCGCTCTGGATAAGAGCGTCTGCTAAATGACTAAAATGTAAATATAAACTTCCTCAGGTGAAAAAACAACTTCCTCAGCAAACTCCCCATGACTTTGAAAGGCTTTGAAGGACATGCTGTCTCCCCCTCTCACGAGGATAATTCATTAGCTAGTATTACATATGAGCAAGACTATGTGATTTATCAAATAGACCCATGTATAAAATACACCTAGCATAGCCTAGGCTACTGGCTATTTAGCGTTAAGCGCAACAGTATGGTTCTCATTCATGGGGTATTGGGAGTGATTTCAGGAAGTACATGTGGCCATTGTGCCAGCAGTGAATATTTCACGACTCTTATGGCTATTGCGCGTGTTCCTAAAATAACCCACCATCAGCATTTCTCCGTCTTCCCCCTTCAACCAGCACATGGTTACAGTCAAGTAGGCGGCACCAATAGTGTAGTTAGAACTAGGTATGTAAGCACATCAGACAGCCGCAGGTTGCTGCTATTGCAGCAGGAGCAATAGGACGAGTCACGGATCTGAGGTTAATAAGTGGGAGGAATGGCTTGAGATTAAACAACAACTACAAAAAGCAACGAGAGATGAGCAATATCTGACAGTCTTGTTGGAAATTGCTGCAGTGCTCTTTTCCCAGGTGTAGTGTATTATCATACAGATGAACGAAACTGGGCAACGGAGTCTCATGTCACATGTGCTTCATAGGAAGAAACGGGGCATCTGCAAGCTGGATCTGGAGGAGGATGCTGCGGCAAATGATACACAGAGGGCTCAAAGCTTCTTTCTACTGGCTGGGCTTATTTGTTAGTAGGCATCCGGTTTTTTTCCTCACCGTTCCCGCAGTCTTAACCATCATTTTCGGATCTACAGTCCTGAGCAGATTCAAGCCCGAAACGGACCTCGAGATACTGGTTGCCCCGACCCACAGCTTTGCTAAAGTAGAGAGGAGTCTTGCGAACAGCCTTTTCCCCATCGACCAGTCTAAAAACAAGCTGTATTCCGACCTGCACACCCCCGGCAGATATGGCAGACTGATTCTACTGGCCAAGTCTGGGGGAAATATATTGGAGCTAGCCGACCAGGTCCTGCAGGTTCACAAGCAGGTGTTGGATTTGAGTGTTAATTACAAGGGATTCAATTACACTTTCGCTCATCTCTGTGTCCTGAGCCATCAGGATAAGCGATGCATCTTGGATGATATAATTACGATATTCGAAGATATCCGTTTAGCTATTCTGTCGAATTATACTTTCTCGAAGGTGCCCGTGAGCTATCCAAATACAACCTTAAAGGTAAGAAGGCGAGAATTCTGTTTTATTATAGTAAAATGATAGGCTACAATGTTTCTGTTGGCCGCAAGCATCAATTACCGATTTGAGTGTCAGAGAACGTGACTGACACGCTGTGTTATTAAAAAAACGAACGAATTACTTGGATTAGCAGTGGGACAATGTTTCTGTAATGAGACCATAACCCACTGTCTGAAACCTGCAATAATTTCTCAATGAACGCAATAGTTGTATTCACTAAGGCTATTATGTAGGTTGCTGATGTCTTCATATCAGGCAGTCAAGGCAAGGAAACACTCAGAATAGATTGATTGAATTGCCGGTGTGTAGGCTAATTGTTAGCTGCAGGTTGTGAATTGGCGGCACAGCCCTGCACTGCTCCAGTATACAAGGAATATCCCCCTTCCTATTCTGATGCAGTGTCTTTCTCCCTCTCCTGCACATATATAATGACATAGCTGATAGACTAGTAAGGGCCTGCATTCCGTCTTCCCCTGTAAAATATTGTTATGCCTCCTAAATGTATGCTGTGATTGCAGCCCTCTGCAGATGTATTGCTAGGCTGCTAGGCTACCTATGCCCATGTCATTTTAAACAGTAGGTTATAAATTAGGTTTATATTTTAATCAGCTGTTACACAGTTACAACAGGTAGCCTAATTTTACAACAGGTGACCAGATCTGTTGCTAGTAACATGGCACATTGAGCCCATTAGATTAATGAGTGTAGATAGAGCCTGAGGTAATAATCTACCTTGAGTGAGACTATTATGCTGGGTAACATGAGTAGCCTAGTCACTGAGTGGAAAACTGTACTATACAAAATAATGCCTTTGCTACACAGAGCATCTTAAATTGCAAGGCACATGTCTAGCTACTGTGTCACCTCCAATATGAACATTTCTAGTGTGAGCTAGCTAATTCTCCTGCACCAGGCCTAGCTGTGTAATGCACTTGGGCCTGCACTGTTAATTCATACTGGGCTGTCCCTAAATCACTTCTAGACAGCACATCCTACTACCGTTCATTCCTCTGCATCCAAGGCCACGGTCTTCACACATTACTATTGCAGCTAGTTGCCTGTTTCCCCATATGTCTCTGGCCCTTGTCCTCCCGTTGCCACCAACCCCTTTCACCTCATCTGGGTAAAAGGCTTCTGTTTTAAGGTTGGAATATACTGATCATATACTGACCTTCTTTTCCACCCCTCTTTGGCAGATACTTCCATGGGTTGTCTGGTTATCGTCTGCATCTTTGATACTCCCCGTCTGTCTGAGCTGAATGTCTTGACACATTTGTTGCTCTTCATTCAGTGCTGTGATGTCAGCTGGGGGCTTTATTCATGTGCTTACTAGTCTGATGCTAAACCAAGCCACGGCACTGCACTATGAACGTTTACATCTCTGGTTGGTATGTCAGACTTTCATGTCGTCTGCTTGTTAGAGGAGTCTTTGTGGTGTGGGGTTGGCTATAAATGTTCAGGTCCACTGTTTTGAGAAGTTCTTACTGATTACTCCATCTACATGATCATGATAGGGAATGAATGGCAATAATACCAGGAAATTCCCTGTTCTGCTGACAGTGCAAGTGGTATTTAATTACAATACCCCATGGAATCATTCATTTTCATTTTTTGACGTTAGAGTTGTACAATCAACATCAAGTATTGTATTGAAGAGATCCAGGATTGTCTGTACAGTACAGTAGGCTGTAGATTACAAATAGTGATCAAATCAGACCAGCTAGGGCCCTTGTCCGAAATGAACAAACAATGCTCTATTACATTTGCATAATTCCACAATTGGCTGACAAGTTAACTGTTCCCCCACTTGTCTAGGAGATCCATCTTCTCTGGAGGACAGTTAATTGGTGTCCTGTATCTCATCTCCACATATCAGTCACCTTCTGGGGGAATGAATATCACGGCATCCCTATACTAGCGGCGTGCTGAACTGATAGGACAAAATATGCCTTTCTAAAAACAACTCGGCAGCCAGTGATTGGTTTAACGTGTCTTATCCAACCGTGTTTTAGGAATCATATAGTACAGTGCATGTGCTCTGATTCTGTAGTAGCTGTAGTAACCAGACTTTTTCAGGCATGATTCCCAGATACACAATTTACTATAGTATAAATGATGGGAATAGTTTATCATAGTGCAATTTTACTATTGCTTAGTAAATATGATATTACACATTATTTATCTTACCGTAAAATGTATTCAGTGTCATTATCTCTCCTGCAGGGAATTCATGCATTATGTAATGGTTGATTGATGGGTCAAAGTGTTTAAATCATTCACAAGATAATCATAATCCAAAAACATAACCGACTGTTGTTATTTCAGGTAACAGAAACCAAACAGCGTATCACCAGCTATGCTCTGTAGGGACTTGAGATTCATCTGTCAGTGTGTCTGATAGTATCCTGTCTGCTGTGCTCCATATCCCAGGACGGCCGTGTCTCTTTCATCGGCCACCAGCTGGGTGGAGTGGCCTTCTCGCCCAACAGCCGAGACCAGCAGGTGAAGTTTGCCCGTGCCGTCCAGATCACCTACTACCTCCGCAATCATGGCCCCGTGGTTCAGGACGTCATCGCAGAGAAGTGGGAGAACGCCTTCTGCACCCTCATCTCACGCCTGTCCACGCTTAGCGAGGACCTGCACATCCAGTCTCTCACCTCCTTCAGCCTGTGGAGGGACTTCCACCAGACGGGAGTGCTGGCTAAAGGGGAGGTGTTGGTCAGCATGGTGCTCCTCCTGCTGGCAGCCACCATCTCCAGCTCCATGAGGGACTGCCTGAGAGGGAAGCCCTTCCTGGGTCTACTGGGTGTGCTCACAATAGCCATCGCCAACGTGACTGCAGCTGGCATCTTCTTCATCTCCGACGGGAAGTTTAACTCCACGCTGCTGGGGATCCCCTTCTTTTCCATGGGTGAGTCTGGAGCTGCTTAGTCTTATCAGGGGCAGCCATGTTGCTGATTGGGGAAAAGATTAGGGTAATTGGCTGCTGAGGGCTTCCTCAAAGAGGGCCACCCCTTCCTCCACTGATTGTTTTCAGTTTGTTTTGGTGGGAGTGTGTTGAATTGTGTGTGTGTGTGTGTGTGTGTGTGTGTGTGTGTGTGTGTGTGTGTGTGTGTGTGTGTGTGTGTGTGTGTGTGTGTGTGTGTGTGTGTGTGTGTGTGTGTGTGTGTGTGTGTGTGTGTGTATGTGTATAAGTGTATGTGTGTGTATATGTGTGTGTGTGTGTGCATGTGTGTGTGTATGTGTATAAGTGTATGTGTGTGTATATGTGTGTGTGTGCGCATGTGTGTGTGTATGTGTATAAGTGTATGTGTGTGTATATGTGTGTGTGTTTGTGTGTGCCTGCCCTGCATATATGTGAGTGTATCTAACATCAGTACAACAATGCTCGATATTTCCCAAATAATCATCAGATAAATGTTTTAATCAACTATGAAATCACAATTAAAATGCATTGTATTACGTACGTTACAAAGCACTACTGTACATCATCTAATGGCTGCAATAAAAAAAGCCTGACTATTTATTGTTAGTATGAAAACTTTGAACTGAGTTATGATAATCTTAACAATCACAAATTGCAGGCTACTTATAACATGTGTATTTTCTAAATCGATAAACTCTTTATGAAAGTGCCAGCATCTACAAACATCTCCGTCTTAATTGTCCCATTGTCTGTGGAGGGTAATACAAGTTTCCCGGCAGAGTTTTTACTCAAACCATTCTAAGCCACAGTATCACAAGGCGATCTCCTGTGTATATGTGGTTTTCTGCCATATGCAGTAACCTATTTTCCCAGTCTCAAAGGTTCAGAAGTCAGTCAATCCCTGGAGACTAGACTACTCTGACGTAAATAAAGTTTAAGTAAGAAGCAGGAACAGGAGGCAGAGGCATCTGGGTGACCTGCAGGTTGTGTCTCACCAGGGAAAGGGAGGAGGAGAGACAGAGTCAGGGAGGAATGGCGGGAGGATAGACATAGGCAGGGAGGAACTTAATTAAAGAGGCAATCTGCAGTTGCTACAGCCATTTTTTGTAATTATAAATGAATGATATGTCCCCATTTATTCATGAAGAAAATAACTTATTCATGTCTCATGAGCTTAGTTCAACTGTTGTACCCCATCAGAACTCAAAATATAAGCTTGTTTTACTCCAATGTTAGTTAACAATGTAAATTTAAACAAACACTATGCAGCTTTAAAATATGGTTAAAACTAATGTTGATATTGTGGATGGTCAGTCCTTGCATCCATAGCTCAGTCTATGAATTTGAGAGTAGTTACATTTCTCCAGCCCCATCCCCCAGCTTTTACCGAAACAGAGAGCGCTTTGTTATTGTTTCAACCGCTAACTGCTGCTTTAAAATCACTAAATACATGTGACAGGTCCTCCGAGACTAAAGATTTCCACCAACCACCACCAGGGATGACACTTTAGTTTCTCACAAAGTAAACAAAGACTATACTTGACTCCATCCTTGTCCAACATTTGTTTTGTAGTTATCCTCGAAATGAATGCAACGTGATTATCGCCAGACTCAAAGTCCAAATGATATTTTAGTTATGTAATGTTAAATCATCTGACAAATCGTACTTAACCAATCAACGATAGTCTTTTTGGACTGGGCCAAACCCCATGAGGGCAGTTGACTCTCACCACACGTCAGTGGACAACTGTAAGATGAGACAGCCAGACTGTCTTAACACAGTGCACCTTTTCATGTCTTTTACCAACTATGTCTACCTGGGATGTCATCTTAGTGAAGCCAATTACTGTATTGCTGAGCTTGTCAGTTCTTGTCTCCCTGGGTAGATAGTTGTTAACTGGAGGAAAAGAGGGAGGAGAGAGGGCTTTGTGCCAGGACTCATGAAACGTACATGTCACCACTGGCAGGGCACTGCCTGTTGTTCTCTCTGCACCAAATCAGCCGTGGACATTCACCTTACCTACTGTACTGTAACTCACACACTATTCACTTTGCTGTAAAATAAGTACTTACTTTCTGCAGTTCTTCTGAATCCTCTGTTTTACAACATGTGTTATTCTTTGCCCTAGAAAGATTTCGCTCGCACTACTAAAACATAAATCATTGTAAACAATTCAAAAATGTTGACGCTGTGTGTATGCTTAGCAGAATGGTTCTGCAGGCAGGCACGGTGGCCTTTGTGGGAGTCTTACTCCATTTCAAAGTAATTTCTCCTGTTTCGTGACTACTGAACACTACTCTTGAAGAACTGGTAAAAGCCTACACCTAGTACATGTATCTAAACCATGCCTCCTAAATCTAGTCCACAGTCAGATCAATCACAGTGAATGCTCTACAGGAAGTTCCTTCTGATTTACAGAGTTTGCATTTTCCTGTCTGGAAAACATAATTCTGGAGGAATTGATTTTATTCCACAGGCTAAGACGAATAGTGACACTGGACACGGCTGGTTACAGGCTTCACACAATGTGGCGAACACTGGTCCTCTGAGACCCAGCTGGCCGCTGATGGACTGGAACGCTGATGACACGTTCATTAATATTATTGTCATGAGCGTAGGATGATGATGATTATGGATGTGACAATTTCTCAGCCATTATGATTATGGCCATAGTATCATGAAACAAGGCGAGACCCAGATGCAGACAAAGGAGGCAGATGGTTGGAGTCTTACAATATTTTTTAATCAAATAAGTCAAGAGAATGGTCGTGAACAGGCAAAAGGATCAAAACCAGTTCAGGGTCCAAAAGGTACCGAAGGGCAGGCAGAATCAAGGTTAGGGCAGACAGGATGATCAGGCAGGCGGGAAAGTAGTCCAGTCAGGCAGGAGTCAAAACCGGGAAGACTATCAAAAGAGAATAGCAAAAGGAGTATGGGAAAAACACGCTGGCTGACATGACTAACATACAAGATGAACTGGCACAGAGAGACAGGAAACAGGGATAAATACACTGGGGAAAATAAGCGACACCTGGAGGGGGTGGAGACAATCACAAGGACAGGTGAAACAGATCAGGGCGTGACAGATAGGGAATACAATCTTCTTTAGGGCTTGATTAGAACCTTTGAGTTGTACTCAGATTAGAGTCCAGGAACAGTCCTGTCAGAGAGTGATTGAAGCAGATATGAGAAACATCCTGAGAGAACTCCACAGTGAATCAATGTCAGGATGAGGGGATGATGTTATGTTAGTGTATGTCAATGGAGACAGTTGTTCCATGTACAGTATACAGTATGGTCGAGTTAGAACCGTTTACATTTTCGAGTGGCGACACTGAAGATACGTGTATATATTTTGTTGGCAAAAGACTGTCCACCAGGACCAATGAGAATGGAGAAGGAAGCGGTGGGAAGTGAAACAACTGATGTGTTTGGTACCTAATGAGCACACTGAATAATAAGCATGAGTGGAAGTGGGATTTACAGAGAAGAGGGAATAAGTAAACACTGTAGTATAACTGGTTGAGGCTTGATTTTCATTTAGTAGTGTGTTGGTTATTATCATTCATGATCAAAAAGTCCATGGAAAGAATGGATAATGTCGATACACCACCGAAGAAGAAACCACCACATTTACATAACACATTGATTCCTAAGAGCAGTCCAAGCAATATGATAATGTAGGTTCACAGGCAGCTGATGCACTTCTTGGGCCAATTTGTCACCACTGTTGTGTCACAGACAAGTCATCCGTATTCAGTGCTGTGCTGCTGCTGCCACCAACCTTGAGTGAATGGCCTCAGATAGGGTATGTGTGATACAGACAGACACTTGGTGGGTGTGGCACGCTACCAGAGACAGTCCAGATAGGGTAATAAATTGACATCTTACGGAGAGTAAGAGTGAGAGAGCATTTCTGTGCATTGTCACACATGCACACATGCTCACACATACACTGGCACTAACACTCACGTATGCACTACTCACTCGCATATACACCATTACACTAACAGGCAGCACCTGTCTTGTTTAGAATTGTAAACAGGACAGGGGCTGTGTGGTCATGGCAAACATGCTCAAGTTGCTCCGGGAAGGCATATGACAGTGTCCCACGCAATCAGTTAGAGAGACCACACACAGACATGCTCTCTCACTCTTTCTCTCACAAACACAACCACACCCAGAGAGAGAGAGAGAGAGAGAGAGAGAGAGAGAGAGAGAGAGAGAGAGAGAGAGAGAGAGAGAGAGAGAGAGAGAGAGAGAGAGAGAGAGAGAGAGAGAGAGAGAGAGAGAGAGAGAGAGAGAGAGAGAGAGAGAGAGAGAGAGAGAGAGATTCACACAAATTAATGCACAGAGCAGAGCAGACCGAAAGATGTCAATTTATTGGATCGGAAAGTGTATGTTTTGAACAAAATGTATTGATCTGCTCCTGCTCCAAGGAGAGAGAAAAATATTCAGGGAGACATTAAAGCCATTCTGATATAGATACTTATCGCTAATGTTCTCAAGCATGACATATTACATGTCAAAAGGCTAGGGGTCCCGCTAGCGGGACAACTTCCAGTGAAGCTGGAGGGCGTGCAATTCAAATAAATAATCATAAAAATGATGGATATTAAACATTTAGGTATATACAAGTGTCTTATATCAGTTGAAAGTTAAAATTCGTGTTAATTGAACTGCACTGTCTGATTTACAGTAGGCTTTACAGCGAAAGCATGCCATGCAATTGTTTGAGGATGGTGCCCCACATCAAAATATTTTTCCACTGGCACAGGTTTCATAAATTCACAAATAGCGATGAAATATTCACTTACTTTTTGAAAATCTTCCTCTGATTTGTCATCCAAAGGGTCCCAGCTATAACATGTAGTGTCGTTTTGTTAGATAAAATTCCTTCTTTATATCCCAAAAAGTCTGTTTATTTGGCACCATTGATTTGAGTAATCCACTAGTTCAACTCGAAAATGTACCCCTAAATTTTGTTTCAACAAGTCAAAATATGTTTCTATTTAATGCTCAGATACCCTAAAATGTAATTAAACTATAATATTTCATACCGAAACAAGTATGTTCAATAGGAAAGCGATATTAGCAGGTGCGCGTCCTCTTCGTCGCGCGCGCATACACACATTTCCACGTCTGTATCCCTGTAGTAAAACTCATATTTCTTCCTCATTTTGGAAGAAACAAGCCTGAAACCTTGAACAAAGATTACTGACATCCGGTGGAAGCCATAGGAATTTCATACTGGGAGCTAGATTTAATGATTTCCCTATAAGTTCTATTGGAAGGCCTTGCTCTCAAAACAAACAAAAATGTTGGTTGGTTTTTCTTTGGTTTTCTCCTACCATATCTATTGTGTTATAATCTCCTACATTATGTTAACATTTATACAAACTTCAGAGTGTTTTCTTCCCAATGGTACCAATTATATGCATATCTTGGCTTCTGGGCCTGAGCAACAGGCAGTTTACTTTGGGCACGTCAGTCAGGCGGAAATTGAGAAAAAATAGGCCCTAGCCTGAAGAAGTTTTTTTAAGTTAGCGACTATTTAATATCCCATTGCCGTGTTGGGCAGGACGTAGAGAGTTTTCTTGGCAAAGCAGCAGCTAGTATTGCATTTCCATGTTCATCCAGGCAGAAAGAAGAACCACTCACCGTGCAAATCAAATCAAACTGTATTTGTCACATGTGCCGAATACATGTGTAGACCTTACCGTGAAATACTTACTTACAAGCCCTTAACCAATAGTTCAATACAGGTAGATGATGGGTAGATGACGCCTACTTTCCTCTATAGTCCATCGGTAAATAGCCCACCCAATTTACCTACCTCATCCCCATAATGTTTTTATTTATTTACTTTTCTGCTCTTTTGCACACCAGTATCTCTACCTGCACATGACAATCTGATCATTTATCACTCCAGTGTTAATCTGCTAAATTGTAATTATTCGCCTACCTCCTCATGCTTTTTGCACACAATGTATATAGACTCTTTATTTTCTTTTTTCTTTTTTTTCTACTGTGTCATTGACTTGTTAATTGTTTACTCCATGTGTAACTAACTCTGTGTTGTTGTCTGTTCACACTGCTATGCTTTATCTTGGCCAGGTCGCAGTTGTAAATGAGAACTTGTTCTCAACTAGCCTACCTGGTTAAATAAAGGTGGAATAAAATAAAATACATATCTGAACTTTTGCCCATACTTGGGCCTATGTTTTGCCCAGATTCATTCACGTCATCTATCTTGTCTTTGGTTTCATGCTTGTATAAAGACATAATGAACTTAGAGAGAGGATAATTTTGTCAAACATCTCTTTTCTGTATTTTCTTACCATTTACTCCAGATTACAGCAGTAAGAATTAGCTTGATGCTGTTTTAAGTGATCTGCCTTGTGGTAAATAAGCAGATGAGTATCGACTGGGGAGGAAGTCACTATAGATGAGAATCAATGTGGTGGTATGTTCAGGTAATCCATCTTTAATTGAACAATCAGCAGGAAATGTACTTTGACTTGACAGATGTGTTCCTGCCAGGGCTGTATTTCCTTCTATTGGCCTCCCAAGCCAGGTCGCTCCAGTTCATGATAAGAGCTAGAACACCCACCATGTATTTATGTCTAGACGCCAATTTATACTATTATTTTCTAGACAAATACTGTGTTGATACTGTAAGGTTTATAGTCTATTTAATCAGCAACAACAAAAATGATATAACTGTGAGAATGTTTCCAACAAGTCATCTTGAATCCCACAAGGGTTATTTTATCTTGCAGATATGTCTGAATAGCTCCTTTATGTGGTAACATTTCTGAAGTGGAATCATAAAGACTCTCCCCCAACTGCAGTCATGTATGACGTCTGAGAAAGCAAGTGTCAATAAAACCTTACAGCAAAACCGCATGCAATAAGTTGTTCTTGAATTTATGTGACGCAATCACTCTGTTATGCAGTACAGAGTAAACTGAAGTGTCCATAACTGGAGAAAGTGTTTTGAGTGTTTTGGAGCATTATACTTTCGGTGTAATATTGGTAAATGTACCAACATGTTTACTCAAGAGTTTTAAATCAGGATTGATGCTTGGCTGATATTGTCACGGCTATTGACATGGTTATTGTAATGCCATTTTATGGGCTGATAGGCAATAGTTGGATGTTGAAGGTGCTTCTTTGTTTTTATTGTGAAATTATCAGATGGAAGCCACACATGCACGCACAAGCACACACTCTCTCACTCACACTCACTCACTCTTACAAATCAACTGTCTTTCTGGATTGGTGCATGACTGGAATC
This sequence comes from Oncorhynchus keta, assembly GCF_023373465.1. Lineage (NCBI taxonomy): Eukaryota > Metazoa > Chordata > Actinopteri > Salmoniformes > Salmonidae > Oncorhynchus > Oncorhynchus keta. Next base: position 19,937,650 of record NC_068428.1, read on the forward strand.
AAATGACTGAAATCAAATCCATTAGAAACCAATATACCTTGTGTTGCCTCAGGAATGTCATAACCCTGCACAACACTGAGATGAGTTCTAACTGCACACAAACATACAGACTTGCAGAGTAAAGTGGATTTCTTCTCCTCCTTTGTATTTCTAGTGCAGCCATCATGAACAGAAGGTTTTAGCAATTTGTGCTAATTCGTTTGGTTCTCAATCAGGGACAGCTGTCTATCGTTATCTCTGATTGGGAACCATTCTTAGGTAGCCCTTTTCCCTCCTTTATGTGTGGGAAGTAGTCTTTGTTTGTGGCACATAGCCCTTAAGCTTCACGTTTGTTTTGTATTGTTTATTGTTTTGTCGGTGTCATTTAAAATAAAAGGAATATGTACACTCACCACGCTGCGCTTTGGTCCAGTTCTTTCGACGGTTGTGACAGACCCCAAGCATACATTCAAAGTTGTGGCGAAATGGCTTAAGGACCACGAAGTCAAGGTATTGTAGTGGCCATCACATATTCCTGACCTCAAAAAGATACCACCATGTCGAACGAACAAATTATCTGTTGACATTTAGAAAACTACACCGAAACTCTATCCTATAGAGAATTTGTGAGCAAAACTGAAATATTTTGTGCGAGGCCGACAAACCTGAATCAGTTACACCAGCTCTGTCAGGAGGAATGGGCCAAAATGCACCCAACTTATTGTGGGAAGCTTGTGGAAGGCTACCCAAAATGTTTGACCCAAGTTAAACAATTTAAAGGCAATGCTACCAAATACTAATTGAGTGAATGTAAACTTCTGACCCACTGGGAATGTGATGAAAGAAATAAAAGCTGAAATGAATCAATCTCTCTACTATTATTCTGACATTTCACATTCTTAAAATAAAGTGATGATCCTAACTGACCTAAAACAGGGAATTCTTACGAGGATTAAATGTCAGGAATTGTGAAAAACTGAGTTTAAATGTATTTGGCTAAGGTGTATATAAACTTCCAACTTCAACTTTAACTGGCTTTACCAGAGCGAACTTGCTATTGTGTGAGCTCACATTTGTAATAATAATTTATTACCCTTAATGAAACTTAGACACAAGTCAGAGTAATTGATTTAGAGTGATATGGATATGGGTCACAGAACTATGAAATGGGTTTGATCCATCCAGAGAAATAATGAATATATAATGTACCTATGTTTGACAGATACATGTAGATATGCAAAGACATAGAACCAACCATTCTGTCCCATACAGTATTTCATGTTATAAAGCAGTTCTATTGATCTTACTGAGCCTGCTTCCTATGAACATAGAACTAATTAACTGATTACACTAACCTTTTTTCCATCCGTAGTTTTTATGCGAGTAAAGTCATATTGTGTATAAAAAAAAAATATCGACAGCTGTAATGGAAACAGGAAGTTTCGGTGTAGTTTTCTAAATGTCAACAGATAATTTGTTCGTTCGACATGGTGGTATCTTTTTGTGTCGGTAAAATGAATTATGGCGGTGGAAACGCCTTTAAGCAAATATTGATAAAATAACCATTATCTCGAAGTACATTTGAAGTCACGCGATGATATGGTGTGTTGTCCTCCCACTACGACTCGGGAAGCCATGCAGTTTATTAGGCTACAGATGGAATCATGTATGATTAACTTCACAGGGCGGTGAAAGTGCAAGGTGATGAACGTGATGCTGTCTTCCAATAAATGTTGAGGGTCTTATTCTGGTGACATGGTGATCGGTGCTTGACTGCTGTTTGACAAATGAAAATATTCTCGCTCTTGTCCAGAGAACCGAACAAATCAACGCTATTGGACATTACTGTAACGAATACCCCTCACATACATATACACATTGACTGGGATATTCTGTAATGATGTCAGTGATCACTGTGCAATTGCTTGTGTTAGAAATACAAAAATGACCAAAGCCAAACCCCGTTATATTTTTAAAAGACAGTTTAAACAGTATGATGAGCAAGCGTACCATAATAATGACAAGAGTAAGTCTGATTCCTGATGTTGACACTGCCTGGGACTATTTTTACGTAAAATTTGTGTCGATTTGTGATAAGCATGCCCCCGTGAAGCCATGTAGAATCAGTGGAAGGGACAATCCCTGGTTTTCAGATAACTTGGCAGAATTCATTAGAAAGAGAAATATCTCTTGGGCTCAAGTTAGACATGCAAATGCTCCTGTTGACTGGGCCTCCTTCAGAGTGCTAAGAAACAAATGCACAGGTTTGATCAGGAAGTCCCAATCAGATGACTATTTAAATGCAGTCACAGAGAACCTAAACAACCCTACCAAGTTCTGGAAGCTAATCAAATCAGTGTGTCAGGATCTAATGTATCCTCTGGCCTTCCTGACCATTTAATGATGGATTCTAATGAAGTGAAGGATAAAGCCCATATTGTAGGGTTTTTTAACAAGCACTTCATATTGGCTGGTTCAGTTTTTGATAATGGTGGGGCCCAGGCCTCTAATGTAAGCTCTGTTACAGTCAACTATGATATAGGCCCTCATGTGAACCATTTTAACTTTGAGCCTGTTTGTTATACTGAGGTCTATACAGCACTAAAGGCAATAAACACAAAAACATCTGCAGGTCCAGACAACCATGACCCCTACCTCTTAAGAGTATTATTGGTATTATTTCTGAACCTGTGGTGGCTCACATTTTCAACTTGAGTCTCTTGACCAATTCCATACCCCTCCCACTGCTAAAGGGTGGAGATCCCTCAGATGCTAATAACTATTGTCCCATCTCTAAACTCCCTATCCTGGCCAGTCTATGAATCCCTAGTGAGCTCACAGTTTTAAAAAAACGTCTTAATTGAAAAGAACATACTGAGCAGGGTTCAGTCTGGCTTTAGATCTGGGCACATCACCACAACTGCAGCTTTGGCAGTGGCAAACGGCATTTAAAGCACTCGATAAAAAGCAACATTGTGCTGCTCTGTTTGTGGATTTATCAAAGGCCTTTGAGTCAGTTGACCATGAATTGTTGCTAGCTAGACTCAGAAACATTGGTATCAGTGAAGGGGCAGTAAATTGGTTTAGGAACTATCTTTCTGACAGAACACAATGTGTATATACTGACAATCACAAGTCTAGCTTTCTTGAGGTTAATGGAGGTGTGCCCCAGGGTTCCATTTTAGCTCCTGTGTTGTTCTCAATTTTTATTAATGATTTGGGAAATGGGATGCAACCAGCAAAGTAACATCTTTATGCAGATGATACATTTATATATTCATGTGCTCCTTCTCTGGTTCAGGCTGTTGAAGAGCTCCAGACTGCTTTTGAGTCACTGCAGGCCTCCCTTTATGGTCTCAAACTGGTCTTGAATATACAAAAAACTAAATTCATGACCTTTACCAGACCTCGCACTCAGCCAGAGAAGGTTAGCATTGTCACATCTGGTGGCTTGTCCATTGAAAAAGGGTCATCCTACAAATGCCTAGGTATTTGGTTGGATGACAAGTTGTACTTTAAAGTTCATGTGGATGATCTTGTGACGAAGCTTAAATTGAAAATGGGTTTTTATTTTCGGAATAAGGCTTGCTTTCCACTTATGGCTAGAAAGAAGCTTGTTCAGGCCACTTTTCTCTCTGTAATCGATTATGTTGACGTGTTGTATATGCATGCAACCGCCTTTGTCTTACAGAGACTGGACTCTGTTTATCATGCATCCTTGCGCTTTATTACAAATGCCTAGTCACTCACCCAGCATTGTACAATGTACCAAATGGTCGGTTGGACCTCACTTTATATGTGCAGAAAGATACATTGCTATGTGTTCATCTACAAAGCCCGTTTGGATAAACTCCCTCTTTACTTCTGTAGTCTGGTCTCCTTCACCACCAGCAGTTACCATACCCGGTCTGTTAGGTCGTTGCTACTTAAAGTCCCCAGGACATTCACAGTATTAGGCAAGACTGCCTTCTCTTCTTGTGCACCAGACGCATGGAATAGTCTACAACCCATGCTTCATCTAGATATGTTAGTGCCACTGAACACAAAAATATTGATGTGACTATTACAGAGGAGTTTAAATAATTTTTTTTAGGCTGGATCATGTTGCATTGTTGTATGTTTTAATTCTGTAATGTATTGATTGTTGCTGCCTTCTTGGCCAGGTCTCCCTTGAAGAAGAGACACTGGGTCTCAATGGGCTTTTCCTGGTTAAGTAAATGTAAAATAAAACAAATAATCTCATCATGTGTAGACTAGACAACCCGCACAGCCTACTGGCAATGTATTTTTTTATTCAACCTTTATTTATACAGGGTTTTTCTCATTGAGATAACATTTATTTTTCAAAAGAGACCTGGTCAGAGGATCACGTGACCCTTGAACGAGATGGCCGCATGAACTAAGAGCTCTGCACAAGTAGTTTCCAATTCCCAATCTTACCTCCACTCCAAGTTCAAACTCATTTAGCTTTAGTAAAAAAAGTCAAGGCGGCTACAAAAGACGATACTAGCTGACATTTTTACCCGGACTCGAGCATTAGCGACGGAAAAAGCCTCCAAGAAGCAGCTAGCTTCAGAAAAAGCTAGCGCCATTAGCCAGGAGCAAGAGGAACACAGAATTAAGATTGAGCGGGGGTGTAATAGATCCAACGGGATGTGTCGAGTTGTTTGGGAACTCGGCTGGGGTGTTCAGAGATTGTTATTTTATGTACACCATTTATTTTTATTTTATGTGAACGCAGCTGTAATTACTATCCACTTTTACCCAGAGATGACTTGCACTAAAGTTCGATTACTGTTTGATGACGATGACTAGCACCTTAAATCTATTGACATGGAACTGCCATGGTCTAGGTCATGCAATAAAACTGAAAAATATACTATGTGCTCTAAAAAAGGAAAAAGCAGACATCGCGCTATTACAAGAGACACACCTCTGTGATGCCGAACATGCCAAACTCCGCAGAGCTTGGGTGGGACAGGTGTATTTCTTATCTTTCAAATCAAACAGTAGAGGCACAGCCATACTTATCCATAAGAATGTTCCATTCATAATTGACAAAAACGTATCTGATCCGGAGGGGAGATTTATTTTGATAACTGGGTCACTGTATGGTCAACCAATTACTATCTTAAACATATACGCCCCTAACACAGATACTCCTGCTTTCGTGTCAAAATGATAACCCTGTTTAATGAGCATTGTGTTTCCTTTGGCGTGGTGGCCGGAGATTTTAATTGTACCCTTAACCCAACCCTAGACAAATCATCTCAAGTCCCCACCACAAATCCTAGATCTGCAAAGATGTTGAACTCTCTTACTAAAGAGATGGGACTGATAGATATCTGGAGAGAGACTAATAGCTCATCTATGGACTATACAAACTACTCTCATGCCCATAACACCTACTCCCGTATAGATTACATTTTTCATCCCAAAGAGTTTCATAAATTCAGCCACTTGTACAATCGGACCCATAGCACTTTCAGATCACGCCTTTGTCCACCTCCTCTTTGACCTCTGCAAAAACATCCCGAGGTCAAAGAGCTGGAAATTCAACACCTCCATGCTATCAAATGACGAGTTCCATACATTGGTAACTACATGGATAGACAACTACACACAAGACAACAAAGATTCTCCTGTTTCTCCGGCCACAATGTGGGATGCTGCTAAAGCCACACTAAGAGGTCATCTAATTGCATATGCTTCCTCTAAGAAAAAAAGCAATGGAAGCACACAGGCTAGATCTTGAGAGGGAGCTGGAATGCTGTGAAAAAATACATAAACAATCCCCAGACAGCACCTCCTGGAGTCATCTTAAAGCAGCCAAAGCCAGACTGGATTTGGACTATACTCGGGAGATAAAAAAAGGTTTTCTTTACTAAACAGAAATACCATGAGTAGATTGCTTGCTGACCAATTAAAAAAGGAGCAGTCAGAGCGTACAATCATGGCTATCCGAACAGCAGAGGACGAGGTCACATATGACCCAAAAAAGATCAATTTAACTTTTGATGATTTTTACTGCAAACTATATACCTCTGAGAGAAAACACACGGAGGCAGAACTCCACTCTTTCCTAGAGGGAATCTCGCTACCTAAACTATCAGAGACCGACCAAGAAGATCTCAACTCCCCCTTCACTCCTGAGGAGATCCTGGAGGCAATTACCTCCATGCCACCTAATAAGTCCCCAGGCCCAGATGGATTCCCCAGAGAGTTCTACAAAGCTTTTTGGACCCAGCTCAGCCCTATCTTCATGCCAATGCTGGAGGAGTTTTGCAAAAACGGAGTTCTCCCAGACTCAATGCACACAGCTCACATTACAGTGTTGCTCAAAAAGGACAAGGACCCCCTATCCAGCACGTCTTTCCGGCCCATACCATAAGCTTGTTGGATTTCGACTACAAAATAATTACCCAATTGCTCGCCAAAAGACTAAACACTCTTCTTCCCAAAATAATAAAAGTGTACCAAACTGGATTTATTAGAGACAGATACTCTTCTGATAACATTCGCCATCTTTTTGATATTAATGATCAAGGAAACGGACAGAAGACCCCTGTCCTGCTGGCTTCACTGGATGCTGAGAAGGCGTTTGACAGGATGGAGTGGAGCTTTCTGTTTTCAGTCTTAGAAAAGTTCAATTTGGGCCCAAATTTTATTAAATGGATTAAATCACTATACTCTCATCCAAATTCCATGGTGACTACTAATGGACTGAACTCTGACAGATTCCCTCTGGAACGGGGCACAAGACAAGGGTGCTCGCTGTCCCAGCTGCTCTACTTGTTGGGGGCGGAGCCTCTGGCAGAGCTGATAAGGAGCAATCCAAGTATTATGGGTGTTTCTGCAGGTGGCCTGCAGCACAAGATTTCGCTTTACGCGGATGATGTCTTGCTCTACATATCCAACCCTGAGAAATCCCTCCCTCCCATTTTAGACACAATTGCTCAGTATGGCAAGTTTTCAGGTTAAAAGATCAATTTGAACAAATCCACTGTCTGCCCTCTCAATATTACACTCACCAGCTCTATGAAGACACTATGTCCTTTCCTTTTCAATACCTCAGGATCTTCATAACACCAGATCTGAATAGCCTTTTCAAGGAAAATTATCTTCCACTCCTGGATCGAATCAAGAACGATCTCCAAACCTGGATCTCCCTCCCAATTAGCTTAGTAGGAAGAATTAATGTAATCCGTATGAACGTCGTCCCTAGATTGAACTATATATTTCAGATGCTCCTATGCTATCTCCCAGTTTCCTTTTTCAAAACAGCTAACCAAAGCATCACCAAATTTATATGGGGCAATAAAAAACCTAGGTTCAAGTTCTCCACTCTATCGAATCCTGGGTGGTCTTGCCCTTCCCTCCCTTCAACTGTACTACTGGTCTGCCCAAATCCGCAACATGCTAACATGGATCACAAACAGACAAGAGTCAACGTGGATTCAGATAGAAGCCCAATCCGGTGGTTCATTGCCCTTAAGCTAAATTATATTAATTAATAACTTTGGTGAAGTGGGCAACATAGCCAAAACCTTTGTGATTTACAGCACCCTACTAGCGTGGAGGGACTGTAAGCAATACCTGGGCATTTTAAAATGTATTATTATAATTATTATTATATATTTTAATTGTATTTTTTTTAAAACCTGTTACATCTGTGAATGTGGAATGTGTTTTACACAACATTAAACAAAACTATAGACACACATACAGTACATGGGACAGTATTTATTCCCTTTCAATGAATTCCTTTTATTTGTCCCGCATTTGAACTCTGTAACAGTAATTTATGATTTCCCATGAATTCCTGAAGTATCAAACATTCAGTTCTATCTTCCCCATCCACACAGGGACACACTCCTAAAGACACATCACACTCCTGTTGGAAATATCAAGATTCACGGCTGAAACTGAAAGTTTACAGTAGAGCAAACTCTGCCACTTTTGGGTTTTTAGATGTGCACTCAAACAATCAAAATCAAAATAAAAGAGCCACAAAACAAACTAGTCTCTGATTCTGTTTGTACAGTATATCATACATCTGTCAAAGGAATTTGAAGATGGTTGATGTTCCAAGTGCAGTGAAATCTTTATTTACCCAAGGTGGCTCTGTTAGTCAGCAGATTTTATTTATTTTACTAGGCATGTCAGTTAAGAACAAATTCTTATTTTCAATGACGGCCTAGGAACAGTGGGTTAACTGGTCTAGGAACAGTGGGTTAACTGGTCTAGGAACAGTGGGTTAACTGCCTGTTCAGGGGCAGAACGGCGGATTGTTACCTTGTCAGCTCGGGGATTTGATCTTGCAACCTTTCGGTTTTTATATCTTTCATATGTTTTCCAACATGCTGCAAGTTTAAGGAGTAGCCTGATAGTTCCTCTGTGTGTGTGTTTCACATCCCTCCACTTCTGACTGTTAGTGGTGAGTTTCTCCAGATGGCTGGGCATTCCCTCTCCATGCCTCAGGGCAGGCAGTGGGTGGATGTGGATGTGCTGTACTGTGCTGCTGGCAACACGTGTGATGCCCATGTGTAGGCTAGCTAGGCTGCCGCTGTGTTTGTAGGTCTGTCTTCATGGCTTCCCTCTATCACTCATACAGTACTGTAGGCTTCACTCATTGCATCTGTAATCCACTGCAGAGGGATTAGCTCACCTACAGAGAGAACGAAGTCTGCTAACTAGGCCAGGGTTTGGAAAAAAGGCATATTCTGGAGTAGACAGCACTGGGAAATCTGTAGCCTAATGAAAGCCTAACGAAAGACATGTCTCAAAAGTCTAGCAAGAGCTAGTTTGTTGTTCTGAGGGAAATATAATGAAAAAAAATAATATTATAAAGTAGGTTATTATCTAAACACCTAGTTTTATTATAAATTTTGTCAAGATGTTACATTTGACATTAGTTTACTTCGATATTGGTAAGCTATACTCCGCAAAGACGCTTTCTCTATTACACACAACTCATCTGTCTTTTTATCGAGTTTGATACACACACAAAAAATAATCCAATATTTGCTCTGTCACATTACCTGTGACAAATGTATGTGGTTTATAAATCCCTTTCCTCATCTGAGATTGATGTGTTTTCTGCCTGTGTGCCACTGAAGTTTTAGAGCTGTAATTTGGTTTAATGACTCAGGCTCGGGGTTGCGGTCTCCCTACTTCCAATAAGGGTTTCAGTTCCTCAGTGTTGTGCCCGAAATGGTCCACCAGAGGCCTTTGACAAACTGCCCTCTTAAGCTCAATGGAACGTTGTACCTGGGAGCTGCGGTGGACATGAAGCACAACCTTTCATCTCCCCCGCCTGCCCCCTCTTGAGACACCGTTGGCCACTGCCTCATGGCATGCCGCGTCTGAGATCATTCCCCGGGTGTTGTCCTCCGTCCGTCAGGAACACAATTTACAGCATCATAAAACGTGTCCCTCCTCCTGAGAGAGTGCGGCAGGTGTGCCCCCCCAGCCTATTGCTCATGGCTCTAAACGTCCTGAGATGTGTGACTGTCCTGTCGGTTACAATGTGTCTTGACTGTTTGGCTAAGGGTTGTCCGTCCGTATGGCGATAGGACAATCTTTAAGATGAAATTGTGAAGGATCAAGAGGCACTGGTTTTGTTTTATTGGCAGATTGATTTGAGTTGAAGCTATGCTTGGCCTTAACCTCAGCCCATTGTGTATGTGCTGCCAACAGTATGGATCTACAGAGCATGAGGGTTTATTGCAGGTAAGGCCAGTGGACTGCAAATGGAACATTCTGAGCATAACATTCTCTGTCTAGAGGAACACTTTGAGCAGCCCTGTTTTCAGACCTCATGTTTGATTGAGGAGTTTGGATTCTTTCAGACATTGCATTTCAGACATTGTGTGCATATTGGATGTGAGTGTCTCCTCAACTGTTTGTGGTTGCTCTGCCTGAATGAGTATCACACTCGTGAATATGTTGTTTCTGAAAGTGCTCTCACCCCTTAATTTAAATTCTGTTCCATTCCCTGTTTTACATAGTGGTTTCTTGTTAAAGTAGCAGAATTCTTAAAAGTAGACCTCAAAGTAATCAAGGTGAAACTGTAATCTTCCAAGTTTGTATTCATTAAACAGTATTATATCAATACGATCAAGTTTTTGCCCAGAGGCAAAAATTGATTGAACATATTCCCCAAACTACAGTCTTGTTCTTCACTTGTTTCATAACTCTACCTATACAGAATGATTAGATCAAAGAAAGAGCCCATGTGCTCAATTATATAATTATATATTATCTTTCGAGTTACCAGCTTCCATAGCCTTGCTTTCTTTGTCTCAAACAGTAAAGACAGTTAACACCATGCCTCAGAGAGATCAAGCATCTCCTTCCCTCCCCCTCCTCTCTCCCTGATACTCCCCCCCCCATGTGTTGCTGCATCACAGGCATCCACAGCGTATTCCCGCTAGCTCCCTTCACACACAGCAGCCACAGTGTATTCCCGCTAGCTCCCTTCACACACAGCAGCCACAGGGTATTCCCGCTAGCTCCCTTCACACACAGCAGCCACAGCGTATTCCCGCTAGCTCCCTTCACACACAGCAGCCACAGTGTATTCACGCTAGCTCCCTTCACACACAGCAGCCACAGTGTATTCCCGCTAGCTCCCTTCACACACAGCAGCCACAGTGTATTCCCGCTAGCTCCCTTCACGCACAGCAGCCACAGTGTATTCCCGCTAGCTCCCTTCACACACAGCAGCCACAGTGTATTCCCGCTAGCTTCCTTCACACACAGCTGCCACAGTGTATTCACGCTAGCTCCCTTCACACACAGCAGCCACAGTGTATTCACGCTAGCTCCCTTCACACACAGCAGCCACAGTGTATTCCACAGCGAGCAGGCAGGCGGAGTGTCAGAGGGAGGCAGAGCAGCAGACTTGTATGAATCAAGCAGCCAGCAGTGCTGCTGACCTTGGCCAGCCCAGCACTCAGCCATGATTAGAATATGCAACAGGGATTCATAAAGCCACGTGGGACACATCTGTATCACGCCGAGAGTGCCTCGTCGCATCGCATGGCGTCTAGTCCTCTTTATCCAGATCCTCTCCCTGCTTATGGCCAGCTTCACATCTTACATTAGCTAACAAATGCAGCGTTATAGCAGCATCTGAAGGGAGTGATAACATACTGTATTTATCTCTTTTGAAAGGGTCCTACATGGAACCCAAAAGGGTTCTATCTGGAACCAAAAGGGTTCTACCTGGAACCAAATAGCCAAATAACCTTTTTAGGTTCTAGATAGCACCTTTTTTCTACGAGTGTGTAGTTTCATGATAATGGCCCTGTCAGGGGTTCGGTGGCGTGGAATGAGAGGAGCTTTGTTATTGGCTGTGTGTGGAGGCTAATTCATTCCCCTTTTTCTTACATACATCTTAGTCTGCACAAAGTGAGTGGAGCCCTATCCCAGTCTGCCTTAATATGTTTTTATGTTTTACATCAAGATGGTGACATCAGACCAAGGCTTTGGTAATGGAGTGGAGATATTATCTGGGGATATTTTACCAGATGGGCCCAACGTTATTATCCATTCCCCACCTGTGACTCATAAATCACATTAATGTAACCCAGGGCTTTTCCAATCATACACAGAAATGCCAGATATGTAGAAAATGGAAATCATGGGTACCATCCTTACTGAATAATGTTAGTAAACTGCTGCGTATACTGTAGTGTGAAATTCCCACACACCATCTAAATGAACTGACACTAACTAATTGACTTGTACCGCAGCTTAATAAAACTAAAAGCAAGCCAAGTAAATCCACCTGACTCATTATATTGGCCTAATCCTTTATAGTTAATTAACTTTTTTTCATTGTGTCAAATGAGTCTAAATTTATGACGCCGTCGAGAGCAAGGAACCAACCAGGCAGATTTTTCAGGAAATCTTTAAAACAGTGTGGACACAGCATGCAGACGAGCCAAATCCACAACTCCCACTGAAATATTTAGATGGAGGAGCGTTAAATTTATTCAAATGTTTCAAAGCCAACACATTCATGGCAGGCAACTCCCAGCCAGAAATATGTCAAAATATGTGTGTGTAATTTGTGTGTGTGTGTGTGTGTGTGTGTGTGTGTGTGTGTGTGTGTGTGTGTGTGTGTGTGTGTGTGTGTGTGTGTGTGTGTGTGTGTGTGTGTGTGTGTGTGTGTGTGTGTGTGTGTGTGTGTGTGTGTGTGTGTGTGTGTGTGTGTGTGTGTGTGTGTGTAATATGGGTGTGGGTGAATATGGAGAATATGCCCCTGAGTGTGTCTATTCAAGTCTACTTTTATAGCTCACAGTCCCACAGATTTAACTAATTTTTACAATGCATGTGTTGTGTTATATTAATTTTAAAATGTTACCATACTTATATATATACTGTGTATTCACTGGCATTGGCATTAACAAAGTATGTGTTCCTGTCATTTCAGGTCATGGAACCAAAGGAGTGTTTGAGCTCCTGGCGGGCTGGAGAAGAACTCGAGAGAGCCTTCCCTTCAAGGAGCGCGTGGCAGACGCCTTCGCCGACGTGATGGTGTGCTATACCATGACCAGTTCCCTCTACATCATCACCTTTGGCATGGGTGCCAGCCCCTTCACCAACATCGAGTCGGTGAAGATCTTCTGCCAGAGCATGTGCGTGGCCGTCCTGGTCAACTACTTCTACGTGTTCTCCTTCTACGGTTCCTGCTTGGTGTTCGCTGGTCAGCTGGAGCAGAACCGCTACCACAGTGTGTTCTGCTGTAAGATCCCCTCAGTGGAGTACCTGGACCGCCAGCCCACCTGGTTCAAGACCATGATGAGTGACGGCCATGACCACGTCACTCACCACGAGGTCTTGCCCTACCACAACCACTTCATCCAGCACTTCCTGAGGGAGCACTACACGGAGTGGATCACCAACACCTACGTCAAGCCCTTCGTGGTCATCCTCTACCTGATCTACGCCTCCTTCTCCTTCATGGGATGTTTACAAATCAGTGATGGATCCAACATCGTCAACCTCCTAGCCAGCAACACGCCCAGTGTGTCCTACGCCACGACCCAGCAGAAGTACTTCAGTAACTACAGCCCCGTGATCGGCTTCTACATCTATGAGCCCATCGAGTACTGGAACTCCACGGTGCAGGAGCACCTCACAACGCTGAGCCACGGCTTCAACAAGATCTCTTGGATGGATAACTACTTTCAGTATCTGAAGGTGGTGAATGTGAGCGCCTCGACCAAAAGTGATTTCATCACCATCCTGCAGGGCTCCTTCCTGCGCAGCCCGGAGTATCAGCACTTCATGGAGGACATCATTTTGTCCAAGACAGATGGAGATGAAATGGAGATCATCGCGTCCAGGATGTACCTGGTGGCACGGACCACGGAAAAGACACGGGAGGAGGTGGTGGAGCTGCTGGAGAGGCTCCGCCCACTATCGCTCATCAACAACATCAAGTTCATTGTCTTCAACCCCACCTTCGTCTTCATGGACCGTTACAGCTCCTCCGTAGTGTCGCCCATCCTCACATCGGCTTTCAGTGTGCTCACCATTCTCATCCTCACCTTCTTCCTGGTCATCAACCCTCTGGGGAACTTCTGGTTGATCCTGACCGTCACCTCCGTAGAGCTGGGGGTCCTGGGCCTCATGACCCTCTGGAATGTACACATGGACAGCATCTCTATCCTGTGCCTTATTTATACTCTCAACTTTGCCATGGATCACTGTGCACCCCACCTGTATACCTTCGTACTGGCCACGGAGCACACCAGGACCCAGTGCATTAAGATCTCGCTGGAGGAGCACGGGGCGGCCATTTTGCAAAATGCCTGCTGTTTCATCATTGGGATGTTGCCCTTGGTGTTTGTGCCTTCCAACCTGACCTACACACTGTTCAAGTGCTCCCTCCTCACCGCAGGCTGCACAGTGCTGCACTGTTTCGTTATCCTGCCTGTGTTTCTAACGTTTTTCCCCCCGTCCAAAAAAAGGCACAAGAAGAAGAAACGGGCCAAACGGAAAGAGAGAGAGAGGGAGCGGGAGATGATGGAGAGGGAGAGAGTGAGGGAAAGGGAGGAGATAGAGTGCATTGAAGTCAGGGAGAACCCTGATCATGTGACTAACGTCTGAGAGGCCGTGTGTCTGTGAGCGGTGAGCGGCGAACGTTGAGCGTCAGCGGGACGGTCTTCAGTGATTGGTGGATGAGGTGTTGGAAGCCTTTCCTAAAGTGAAGGTGGCCATGCGGTGTAGCACCTCACAGGGCCCAAGGGGTTAGAGCTGACTGGTCCTCAGAGGGAGGAGGGAGAGATAGGCTAGCAGCCATGACCCAGCCAGACAGCAAGCAGCCATGCTGTCCAGAGTAGAGACCAGACCAGATCAGACCTATAGATCAGCTACGCCTTCAAACTGGATGGGACAGTGTATATTATCTGCACAGTCTGCTCATGGTTCCCTCTGCTGTTCATGCAGACACGTGCACACAGCCAGGACGCAACTACAAACGCCTACATTCACTTACAACGTTATGTGTATGTGAATAATACATCTTATTTTAGCAATTGTAAATGTACAGTACCTTGAGCAAAGCATGCTAGCATGACAATGAGAGACATGTCTACCTCCAGGATGGTTGTCAAAGTTATCTAAATTGTTTTCTACCATTTGTCATAGTAAATCTGGCCATTCACTGGCATATATGACCACCCTTATAGTATGATTAGTTTGATGAATGACAGGAAGAAGGATCTATACATTAGAATTTGTTTGAGAGTACACAGAGATAATGAATACCAACAGTACATTCCATTCTGGCTTTTCGGTGAACACCCAAGCGAACAGCTGAACTGGGCAGATGGCATACACTGTGTCCATTATGAAAAATTATCTTGCACAGTACAATTGTCAAGGTACATTTTACAGGAAGACAAGTATATCTGCTTTATTTCTGTTTTCACATCTGTTCTTAGCCAACAATTACAGTGGAACTGAAGCAAGGTACGTCATTTAATAGAGTCATGCATGTTCTAGAAAACCTAGCAGAATGAACTAGGTGTGAAAGGGCCTCTTTTAAAGCAGTAAAACCCAAAGGATGGAGTACTGTAGAGGTTAAAGGTTGTGTTGCCACACTAACTGGGCTCGGATATGGGGTCATCTGAGCATCATGGTTGACGAGGCATGGTTAGTGTTTAACACATTTCAGTGTCACATGTTCTATTGGCCCATGATTATGGGTCATGAACAAAATAAATGATTGGGTGGGTTAGACACGACAGGCTACATGTTAGGTCATCGTTTAATCAGAGATGCTGTATATTAGCTATTTTTGCTTGTGTGAAATTCTATGGTGCCACATAATTAGAGAGAAAAACAACTTTTGGGTTGCAGATAAAACACTTCTTGATTTGTTTTGTAAATGTGGATATTCTGTCAAATGAAATCATGATGTAAAAGACGTCTTATTGGATCTAACCTCACAAGCAATGTCATACATCACAATTATTCTAGTTTATTCATATTCCAATGGCTTTTATTGTCCCATGCTTGATGTACTTTAGAACTTTCCAGAGAATATCAACGTTCTCCTCCAGTAGCTTCTCTACGATCCAGAGTGGTCCAAATGTAGTCCCTCTCCCCCTGGGGAAAACCAAGCGCATTAACTAGCAACATCTGGATAAGATCTCTGTAAGGGCTGAGAAGCACACTCTCAAGGTCAGATTGCAGGAGATAGTCATCACTGACCTCTGACACATTATCTTAGAGTGGCTTGTGGCACGTGACAGAGTGCCTCTCATGTAAAAGGATGTGGCTGTTATTCTTATTTGAAAGTCATGACTTTAAGAAAGCATTGCTTTCTTTATATGTTGCTTGAAAGGGTTGAGGTACTCCTCAGAAAGGACAGATAAAGCTAGCAGGGCAGCTGAAGCAGATTTGTGTGTGTTTGGACCAAAAGTTAGAGAAGCTTCCATGAGAAAACGGGTTAGTAGAATTAACCATCGTGAAAGCATCATGTTGTAGGCGTACATATTAATGTAAAGAAAAGAAGAGTGCTTTATACTTCAGTATGATAGTTCGCTAGTTATCAAGATAAAGCCTTTAAGTGCACATGGGCTTTCCCATTCCTCCGTTAGTGAAATAAATGCAATTAAAGGGGTCCTCCATCATGAAATAATCATCCTCCTTACAAAATTCTTTGTCTCAGAGTTAGCAAAGAATGAATCTCTCATGTTAAAAATGTTGACAAGGTAAATCCCTAATTTCATTTTCAAATCTCTTGTCTGTGGTGATGATTAATCATAAGCATTTAAACCTAAATAGCCAGAGAGAATCTGGTCCCTTTGAACCAGACATAGTTTAGTGAGGGGTATAGGCTAGCTACAACACCTGCAGCTGTTGGTATCTCTGCATTTTGTAAAAGCCATGTCATGTATGTATAGCAAGAAAGCATGAACATTTAATATAATGGGAACAAAATGCCAATTGAAATCATTGACTTCCCAAAATGACTGTACGCATGGCACTGTAATGTATGTATGCATGTATTTCATTTTTGTACATTAGGTCTGTGTATCCTCATTTTGCTACTCTGTCGTAACCTATTTCAATGCATATTCTATAACATCTTGTGCAAAAAAAAAGAACTTACATGTCCTCTATGTTCAACAAGACAAAAGCCAGAGAATCATGTAATATAATTGTATATGATTTTTTTGTAAGATTTTATAAGAAAAATAGGGAAAAAAACTCTACAATATAAGATTTTTTTTAAGATGACGTTTTATTATAAAAAAGCAATAAAGAAAGAAAAAGGTTGAACACAGTAGGCCAGTAATAAAGTGTGGGATGCCAACAGTATACAGAATGGGTCGACCCATCGCACACTGCAGTGGACCTACATGTTTGTTGTGCTTCAACAAATGTAACATGTTTTCTATGGGGAGACTTCTTTGTCTGTCTGTTTGTTTGTTTGTCTATTCCTCACTACTTGGCCATTATATTACAGGGAAATATTACAGCCTCTTTTTACTACACCACAATTTTATCTGGCTTGGTTAGTCTACCAGAATAGTTTGCAAAATAACAAACATTAACGACAAAGTATTTGCATTTTATACGCTGAAAATGTCTAAGACTGAGCTTAAAGGCTTGCCGTGCTGTTATGACCCATACTTACATAATTTCTAATGAATATTCAGATTACAATATGATTATACATGATCCATGAACATGCTTACCCCTCCAATAACTTTCATTGCTTTTTTTGCAAGACTCTCATGATACAGGATAGTCGATTCATATTTTCAAATACTCTGCTTGCTGTGGTTACTGTGTACAAGTCATCTCTGATGAAGCTATGTTTAATGCTGTCTTTCTGAGTCTACTGTGTGTTCAAACGTGCGACCAATCATCACTTGTCTAATCATTTCATTGTCTGCTCAGCTGAGAAAGTCAGTACCTCCACCAATGTTTCATTTGTCATCATTAAGTATTCAATATCCAAAATACAGTACGTGGCTGTCCAGTGTCCAAATCCTCTCGATTTCCAAACTCCCTTGCTTATGGTTTTATTTATCCCTTAAATCAGGCTGTCTGATGTGTGGTAGGGTGTAATTTTGAGTTTGGAGTTTGGACAGAACGTGGTCATTGATTGAGGACATCCGTGAAGACGTCATTATCTGAGGTTTGGTATTGATCACTGTGGTATCTGATGCTCCATGTGTTAATATAAAAACCCAAACACTGTTATTGAGTTGCAGGCTACTTTAAACTTTCACCACACTTTGTTATACTAAGGATAGGCATCAAACCTGCTTCAGTTGGGCTCATGATTCTAGCTTATACTTCTTGCCAGGAAAACACTGCAATAAGATGTGTGAAACAACCATTGAACATGATGACTGAATTAGAATATTGAAAGATGCATAGGAAAGTCAGAATAACCCAAGCAGCAGGTGAACTAATGTCTGCCCCTCGATCATACACAAGCATAGTTAAGTTTGCATGTTCAGGTATACAACAACACAGTGCAATAAGATTATGCAATTATAAACTGTAGTTGACTACGCTGCATTACTGTTATAACAGCAAGAACACATTTATTCTGTATTGTTAGGTTGGTTGTAACCCTGACAGTGGAGGCTGCTGAGGGGAGGACTGTTAATAATACTGGCTGGAATGGAGCAAATGGAATGGCAACAAACTATGTGTTTGATGTATTTGATACCATTCCACTGATTCCGCTCTAGCCATTACCGCGAGCTCGTCCTCCCCAATTAAGGTGCCACCAACCTCCTGTGAACCCAGCCAATGTATTTTCTGCTCATTCATCAATACTGTAGTCATCCCCCTTTTTTACATTTGCAATTTCATACAGCATTTCTACACCACATGTCAATGTCAACAATTGAGAACTGCAGTAGGATTTCCCCCCTTAGAATAAGCAACAGACTGAAAGGGGAACTGTCTCATAACGACTTGTGTGTGCTTGGCCAGTTTAAATACAATGCTACTAACATAGTGAACATTCATGTCAGCCATCTTTTAGACAGTACAGAGTGCTCAGTGTTAAAGACAGAAAGTCTTGGGTGAATGACTTGATGATTTATTTGGAGTCTGGATTAGGTTTGAAAATGCTAATGTCTGAGGCTATGTACATGTCATCATAAGCTTGAAATAACATGTCTTTTTGTACGTCATAAGCTCTAAATACGGCTGTGGGGTCCAGGAGAGATGCACACCATTCATCTACAATGGAATTACTTTTGATTTCTCAGAATGGTTTTGTTGCATTGCTTTACTTTTCAATGCTTTATGTGTCTTTTATGCAAAATAACTGATTGGATTCTGGTGAATGGTTTGTGGGTGCTGTTGTGATCCTGTCAGACAGAGTTGAAAACTGGTGGTGGGTTGAGCTGACTGTATATCAATCAATACATGGTATTTGGAGTTTGATTGTGACCAAGGTTGAATGTTATGTTGGATATGCTGTACATAGATGGGATACATAGAATGTAGGCCCTGAATCAAGCAGCTAGTGTAAGGATGTGGTTATGACAACAATTTGTGTTTGTGTACTATAGTTAACACAGCCCCTCATCCCTAAAATTACACTTTATTTAATTTGCATACACCAACTGTAACCCCTGTGCTGCTATGAGGCTTATGGTGAAAACAGATGACATTGCATGGGGAGTAATCACAGCTTTGTTTAAGTGCACATCAGTGTAGGCTCCTGAGAGGAGGAAGGGGAGGACCATCCTCCTCAGTGAATTTCATGAAAATATAAATTGTGAAACATTAAAAAAGTAATACTTCTTAGATAAAACTGTACTAAATAATATCACGTCACCAAATAATTGATTAAGAGAAACTGTTTTGCAGTGGAGGTAGCCTCAACAGCACACTATGTTAACATTATGTTAACTTCCAGCGAATATCCTCCAACCCATCAGAGCTCTTGCAGTAATAACTGACATGTTGTCGACCCAATCAAAGGATCGGATAATTAATCTCGTTGTGAAAGCATAATCCACAGCTAGCTAGCACTGCAGTACATACAATGTGGTGAGTGTTTGGCTCAAAGAGAGAGAAATATGATAGTTGAACAGTTTTGAACAAATTAATTTCTTCAAAAATAAAGAAGAAGCGAGAGAGAGGGAGGGAGAGATGGCTAGCTAGCTACATTTCATAGTATTTTTCTTTCACTTTGAATTACCTAGCTAGCGAATGCAGCTAGCTAGTTTAGCCTACTCGAACAGAGCTGGCTATGGCTATCCAACACTGGAACTCTTCCAAGTCAAGAGTAATGGAAGGTAGATCAGATGTAATATTTCAGATAAATTGTAGCTTACATCAATGTAACACATATGTAATCATGTAGTTACCAAACAAGGGTTTAAACAAGTCTAAATATATTTTATAAGTAGCTACCGTTTGCCTTGATGACAGCTTCTTGGCATTCCTTCAACCAGCTTCATGAGGTAGTCACCTGGAATGCATTTAATTTGGTAAAAGACCAAGTCCATATTATGGCAAGAACAGCTCAAATATGCAATGAGAGATGACAGTCCATCATTACAGTCCATCATTGACTGACATGAAGGTCAGAGAAAATCTCAAGAACTTTGAAAGTTTCTTCAAGTGTAGTCGCAAAAACCATCAAGCGCTATGATGAAACTGTCTCTCATGAGGACCGCCAAAGTTACCTCTGCTGTAGAGGATAAGTTAATTAGAGTTACCAGCCTCAGAAATTGCAGCCCAAATAAATGCTTCACAGAGTTCAAGTAACAGACACATCTCAACATCAACTGTTTAGAGGAGACTGCGTGAATCAGGCCTTCATGGTCGAATTGCTGCAAAGAAACCTCTACTAAAGGACACCAATAATAAGAAGAGACTTGCTTGGGCTAAGAAACTCGAGCAATGGACATTAGACCAGTGGAAATCTGTCCTTTGGTCTGATGAGTACAAATTTGAGATTTTTTGTTCCAACCACCATGTCTTTGTGAGACGCAGAGTAGGTGAACTGATGATCTCCACATGTGTGGTTCCCACCGTGAAGCATGGAGGAGAAGGTGTGATGTTGTTGGGGGGGGGGGGGGTTGCTTTGCTAGTGACATTGTCAGTGATTTATTTAGATTTCAAAGCACAGTTAACCAGCATGGCTATCACAGCATTCTGCAGCGATACGCCATCCCATCTGGTTTGCGCTTAGTAGGATTATCATTTGTTTTTTAACAGGACAATGACCCAACACATCTCCAGGCTGTGTAAGGGCTATTTGACCAAGAAGGAGAGTGATGGAGTGCTGCATCAGATGACCTGACCTCCACAATCACCTGAGCTCAACCCTATTGATATGGTTTGGGATGAGTTGGACCGCAGAGTGAAGGAAAAGCAGCCAACAAGTTCTCAGTATATGTGCCAAACTCCTTCAAGACTTGGAAAAGCATTCCAGGGGAAGCTGGTTGAGAGAATGCCAAGAGTGTGCAAATCTGTCATCAAGACAAAGGGTGGCTACTTTGAGGAATCTCAAATCTAAAATATATTTTGATTTGTTTAACACTTTTTTGGTTATTACATGATTCCATATGTGTTATTTCATAGTTTTGATGTCTTCACTAATTCTTGTACAATGTAGAAAATATTAAAAATAAAGAAAAACCCTTGAATGAGTAGCTGTGTCCAAACTTATGACTTGTACTGTATATATATATATATTTTCCTTTATTATTTTCCCCTAACCCTACCAACCCAAGCCTACTTGGAGTAAACTAGTGAACATCACCACTTAGGCTTTTACTTTCAACTTATACATACTATATACATTTTACGGACACAATGTATTTTACAATAGTTATATTTGTTTTGTTTTGAATCCCATCCTTCAGATTCCCTCAACCCTTTTTTGAGATATTTTTTTAATTGCTGTCTCACAAAAGTTCTGAACCTATTTACATTTTACAGGCACAGTATATTTTTACAAATTGATTTACAAATCATTCAACTGTGCTGTTATGTTTCAGAAAAGTTCCGAACCTTTCTATTCTCATAGTTTCTACAGATTGTAAACTAAAGATACATTTTTTTGCTAAAAGTATGATTATATTATTGATCGATTGATTATGACTTTTCAAATCACCCAGCAGTGCTATTTACAGAGTTAGCTCCAGGTAAATGTTGCAATTCTTGGACCTGCCACCAAAAACAAGTTACATATGGGCAGTACCGAAACAAATTATATAATGTTTCTGTCTCTTCGCAGCAACATCTGCAGAGCTGGGATGGTTGTATCCCCCATATTCAGTATATACGTAACATTCTATTGGTTGCAAAAATGTTGTATAATTTAAATTGAAAAATTCTACGTTTTGAATCTTGTGTCATTTTGCGTATCAGTTCATAAACCATGTACCGTGGAATCGGTACATCGGAAATCTCTTCCCAACTATATGGCACAACTGTCAGTTTTGGTTCTTAAATTAAACTGGTATACTTGTTTATGTATCACAATTTTCTTTAACCAATTTTCGTCTTTAATGCAGTGTCAACAGACAAGTTCCTTACTTTATCCCCCTTCCACTTCCCTTTACCATTTTTGCGGTAACGCTGCAATTAGTTGGTTGTATTTTTGGGTAGAGACAGACATGTCCATATATTTTTGTTAGCTGCATGTGTGACATAACTGCACCAGTCCTATGATATCATTTACCAAGATTATACTTCATAAAAAAAATCAATTAGGACATTTGAGTAACCATAATATTTGTTGTATTATTTGAAATTGCAACCAACGTTTTACTGCAACCAACTTTAAAAATAGCGATATTTTGGAGGTTGTAATCTGAATAAAAGGAAAAAGGCCATTCTTGAACATGGGGTGCGACATTCTTACTCATCTGCTAGAGAACTAGTTTGGATTTAAGTATAACTTTTCTATGACTGAAGCTTTTAGTTTAGTTTTAGTTTTAAAAGTTATAATTGCTTTAATATTTAATCATTTCTGTCCTCTTAATTCATATGCATTATATAAATAGGCCATTTAATTTTGTGTGGCTTGCTGTTCCAAATAAAATTGAATATATTATCAAGGTAAGATTTTGGTTTTAAACATTTTAAACTGGGGCCTGCCGGTGTAACTGCTAAACTGCTTGCTGTACATTGTATTGCATTATTGTAGCGGGTTTATTAACGCGTTAGTTATAGTAGCTAGCTATGACGTTAGCTAAAATGGCGGCAACGATGTATGCTGTGTGTAGCTGCTAGCATTCCACAAGCCATGGGAAAAAGTGAGATGAGGAGAGCACGTAGATGCGAGAAGGAATTGTACAAAGAGCAAATTATCATGGTGTTTGTATGTGGCTGCTGTGAAAGTGAACTGTTTGAGGTTATCAGGGGTGTATACATTCCGAAGATTCTGTTGAAAAACATTTCTTAATTGGAAGCACATGGAAGGGAACGGGTATAAACATGACTGGAACGGGTATAAACATGACTGAATTTGTCCAATAGAAACTCTCGTTTGCAACTGTTGGACTAATGATTACACACTAGATCAGCTAGATGCAGGCAAGAGTGTGCAAGGCAGCATTGAATGTGTCACTGTCTGTCACCTTGAATACTAAAATATTTATCTCAACCTGTGCACCTACGTTGTAAACTTTAATTCATAGGCTAGGTTGTACAGTAGCAACCTCATGATGGGTATATGGAAAATTTTAGTATCATTGAGTAGCCTAAACCTATTGATGTTAAGATAAATAAATAAAAGAAATAAGGCCATGCTCATTAAAAAAGATTGTCCTCCCTCATTTTAAACGGCACCGACCGCCACTGGTGCACATGTTTAAGCTAAATCACTTAGCATATTTTGTCTAAACCATTGTTTATAGGGACAACGTTTCTCCATGTGTAATCACCCCAAATGTAATCCATGTACTGTAATGTAAATGCAAATGTGGTCAGTCACCCATTAGGTCTTCCCATGGCTCAGAGACACTCGGCCCGGCGTAGAGAGAATGATGGAGGGAGAAGGGATGCACAGGGGTGTGAAGTGAACAATTCCACAGGAAAACTGTCTAGTGACCCTGTGACTACCACAATGTTCTTTCACACTCAGTAGCATAGACAAGGGAACCCTCAGACCAGGCCATTAGTGTTGAAATGTAGAACTATCATTTCTGATGCTCTACCCAGCTCCTCAGTGGCTGACTGAATAGGCTTTTCTAGGCTCCAGTGCTGTGGTAGCAAGCTGGCAGGGCTCACAGCAATCCTCTCGCTCTCTTCTTCTTCCTTATCTTGTGGCAGCAGGAGAATATTTAAAAGATTCAGAGAACTGGAGAGGTAAGCCCTCATTTTAATCTCAAACGATTTTAGCAGCTTGCGCAGGAAGGAAACTGTGATAGTCATTACAGAAGATGACTGCAAGCTGTCTGATTGCTGCAACAGCAGAAGGACTCTCAACCCGCAACGTTTACTCCTCATGTTGGAGAGTTTCCACAATACTTTTTTTAGACTACTTGAGAGGAAGAGTTGGTAGAATGAAGGGTGTTTTGTGTCATGTATTTGGTTTGTGTCTTTACTATTCTGTATACTGAGAGGGATATTCTTGGCTGCTGTTTTTGATTCTGCTGACGCTTATGTGTGCTGCATTTCTGGTTCTCCTTCCCTCGACACCGGCATGTCTGTTGGGCTGCTTTGGGCCCGGTGTAGCTCCTGCTGCCTGCAGGTGGCTAATTCAATTAACTGTTCCCATCACATGCTAGTGGTGGTAAAATTCTTCAACCAAGTTACAGTGATTTCTTCCCCCTCACTTCTGCCACTTTCTTTCCTCGGGGGATGTCAACCCAGCTGAACACTGTGTTTTTGGGCAGAGAACTGACTGTTTAGTATGAGTGAGCCTTGTTGTGGTCAGACAATGTTCTGATTTATGTTTCACTGTGGTTGGTACTATGGCTGGATGATGACAGTGTTTAGAGTGAGTTGATTTTGAACTTTTGTTGCAAGCGTGCTCATTCACCTGCTCTCGAAGACCACATTCGGTACGGTTGTATCTTCAATGATATATCTACTTAAGCAAAACACTACAAATGGTTATAGCACCAAATGAACGACAGTCTTCCATAAATGCAGAATTCGCCGTAATAAATGTTCTCTAGGACAGTAATCGTACATCTCAGCTGACGTTCTCGAGACAAAAGTTTAGCTATGCAGGTGTCTGGCTGAAGTTAAGTAATCCAACTCCAGGAACATCTTTACATTTAAATTGTAACGTATAACAACCTGACCAGCCAAAAATGAAACCATAGTGAATTGATTATGTAAAGGAATGTTTCAGTGTGAATTTATTAGAAGTATGCTTTTGAATGCTATTCATATTTTATTGTAAACTATTTTCTACTGCCTGCTATGTGGAAGCTATAAATAGTATGCATATGTGAAATTTTTATATGACCAAAACATTTTTAATTAAAACCTTTGTCTATTTAACTGACTGTGATTCTTGACTCTCAACCTAACTAAAGTTAAAATGTTTCATCTTCATTTATTATTTGATGAATCTTCATTTAGTATTAGACGACAATGTTTTCATATATTATACAGCAGGCAACAAGGTCCCGCTTGCTCTCAAAAATACCTATTTATACCTGGTTCTAACCTGGTTCTGTCCTGATCTTGTCCACATTCTGATTGTGACCACATTTTTAGTCAGGTGTAGACAATCAAAAGACACTTTGTGGTCTGATTGTGATCAGATCAACCTGCCCACCTCCGGAGGTAGTCAGACATGCATTGTGTCTCTATATCTTACAGGTGTAGACAGATCTGGACAGAGAAACAATTTAAATAATAATTCTCTGCACTCTAAAATCATCGACAGGTGGCACTGCTGACTAATTACATCCATATGTGTCTTACATTAAATAAATAAATCATATTTTGAATGAATATCTCTGAAATAATTTGCATAAAGGAAGGGACCAGGAAATCTGGTCACAATGCAGACACAGTAGATGGATAACAGACACATTTTAATACAATGCATAGACACATTTCGGGAAATATGGGTACAATCAGAATGTAGACAAAGGCAAGACAAAGGACCCATGTTAGTACCAGGTATAAACAGGGATTAAGTAATTGGCCCTGATTCTCAGCACAATTACAGTTTGACTCACCCGTTTGCCTTTTTATAACATTACAGGCCACCCCCCAACATTTTTTATTTATTTCAGCTGAACACATTTCCACTTTACTAGGAGATCAGTCTCTGTTTCAGACTGGAGCTGTATCAGAAAATAACTCTGCTCTTCTGAACAACTCACGCATGCACCTAAGCACGCACATATTCATGCACACACACACGAAAGCAGGCATGCACACACACACTCAAACGAAACCCCAGAGTCTCTGTGTCCTTGTTTCTTCAATATGTGGCCCAAACCATTACGTTCGTCTGTCCATCCTGGGAATGTGATGTCATGTGATTTGTATTTGTATTTATTTGCGTTTATTAAGGATCCCCATTAGTTCCTGAGGTTCAAACAATATTAACCTCTTGCTCCTACCTGACACGCAGGCGTCCCATCTAGACATCTGGAAATGCAAATGCGCTACGCTAAATGCTAATAGTACTAGTTAAAACTCAAACGTTCATTAAAATACACATGCAGGGTAGTGAATTAAAGCTACACTCGTTGTGAATCCAGGCAACGAGTCAGATTTTTAAAATGCTTTTCGGCGAAAGCATGAGAAGCTATTATCTGATAGCATGTAACACCCCAAAAGACCCGCAGGGGACGTAAACAAAATAATTAGCATAGTTGGCGCTACACTAAACGCACCAATAAAATATAAAACATTCATTACCTTTGACCATCTTCTTTGTTGGCACTCCTAGATGTCCCATAAACATCACTATTGGGTCTTTTTTTAGTTTAAATCGGTGCATATATAGCCTAGATATCAATCTATGAAGACTGTAATCAAGGAAAAAAACATTGTTTTATAACGCAACGTCATTTTTTTTAATTAAAAAAGTTGACGATGAACTTTCACAAAACACTTCGAAATACTTTTGTAATGCAACTTTAGGTATTAGTAAACGTTAATAAGCGATCAAATTGATCACGAGGCGATGTATATTCTATAGCTGTCCGTCTGGAAATAATGTCCGGGTAAATCTCAACCAAAATATCCGGTTGGAGACCGGAAAAACTGCGCTGCCTTGCGTCTGTTTGACCAAGAAACAAATAGTAGGCAAATGACAAGACTCTAGACATCGTGTGGAAGCTGTAGGTATTGCAACCTCGGCCCCATTAAATGTGGTTCACCTTTATCAATGGGTTGAAGTGGCGGATGGATATATTTTTCCATTTTCAGTGATCAGATTTTCCTGCACTTTTCGATGAAACGCACGTTCTGTTATAGTCACAGCCGTGATTTAACCAGTTTTATAAACGTCTGAGTGTTTTCTATCCACACATACTAATCATATGCATATACTATATTCCTGGCATGAGTAACAGGGCGCTGAAATGTTGCACGATTTTTAACAGAATGTTCGAAAAAGTAGAGGGTCGACTTAAGAGGTTAAGGCAATTGCATCACACATGCAACACGTTATTCCACCACGCTACCTGTCACGGTGTGCGTTACTGGTGAAGATGTCAGGTGCAGGAGAGCAGAGAGTTGTGAACAGGCGCACACTTTATTAAGGCAGAGGCCAATAAAACAGACTTTATTAAGGCAGAGGCAAATAAAACAGACTTTATTAAGGCAGAGGCCAATAAAACAGACTTTATTAAGGCAGAGGCAAATAAAACAGACTTTATTAAGGCAGAGGCCAATAAAACAGACTTTATTAAGGCAGAGGCAAATAAAACAGACTTTATTAAGGCAGAGGCAAATAAAACAGACTTTATTAAGGCAGAGGCCAATAAAACAGACTTTATTAAGGCAGAGGCCAATAAAACAGACTTTATTAAGGCAGAGGCCAATAAAACAGACTTTATTAAGGCAGAGGCCAATAAAACAGACTTTATTAAGGCAGAGGCAAATAAAACAGACTTTATTAAGGCAGAGGCAAATAAAACAGACTTTATTAAGGCAGAGGCAAATAAAACAGACTTTATTAAGGCAGAGGCAAATAAAACAGACTTTATTAAGGCAGAGGCAAATAAAACAGACTTTATTAAGGCAGAGGCCAATAAAACAGACTTCATTAAGGCAGAGGCCAATAAAACAGACTTTATTAAGGCAGAGGCCAATAAAACAGACTTTATTAAGGCAGAGGCAGAGGCAATAAAACAGACTTTATTAAGGCAGAGGCCAATAAAACAGAGGCTTTTTATTAAGGCAGAGGCAAATAAAACAGACTTTATTAAGGCAGAGGCAAATAAAACAGACTTTATTAATTAAGGCAGAGGCCAGACTTTATTAAGGCAGAGGCAAATAAAACAGACTTTATTAAGGCAGAGGCAGACTTTATTAAGGCAGAGGCCAATAAAACAGACTTTATTAAGGCAGAGGCCAATAAAACAGACTTTATTAAGGCAGAGGCCAATAAAACAGACTTTATTAAGGCAGAGGCAAAAAACAGACTAAAACAGACTTTATTAAGGCAGAGGCCAATAAAACAGACTTTATTAAGGCAGAGGCCAATAAAACAGACTTTATTAAGGCAGAGGCCAATAAAACAGACTTTATTAAGGCAGAGGCCAATAAAACAGACTTTATTAAGGCAGAGGCCAATAAAACAGACTTTATTAAGGCAGAGGCCAATAAAACAGACTTTATTAAGGCAGAGGCCAATAAAACAGACTTTATTAAGGCAGAGGCCAATAAAACAGACTTTATTAAGGCAGAGGCCAATAAAACAGACTTTATTAAGGCAGAGGCCAATAAAACAGACTTTATTAAGGCAGAGGCAAATAAAACAGACTTTATTAAGGCAGAGGCCAATAAAACAGACTTTATTAAGGCAGAGGCCAATAAAACAGACTTTATTAAGGCAGAGGCCAATAAAACAGACTTTATTAAGGCAGAGGCCAATAAAACAGACTTTATTAAGGCAGAGGCCAATAAAACAGACTTTATTAAGGCAGAGGCCAATAAAACAGACTTTATTAAGGCAGAGGCCAATAAAACAGACTTTATTAAGGCAGAGGCCAATAAAACAGACTTTATTAAGGCAGAGGCAAATAAAACAGACTTTATTAAGGCAGAGGCAAATAAAACAGACTTTATTAAGGCAGAGGCAAATAAAACAGACTTTATTAAGGCAGAGGCCAATAAAACAGACTTTATTAAGGCAGAGGCAAATAAAACAGACTTTATTAAGGCAGAGGCCAATAAAACAGACTTTATTAAGGCAGAGGCCAATAAAACAGACTTTATTAAGGCAGAGGCCAATAAAACAGACTTTATTAAGGCAGAGGCCAATAAAAGAGGCAGACTTTATTAAGGCAGAGGCCAATAAAACAGACTTTATTAAGGCAGAGGCCAATAAAACAGACTTTATTAAGGCAGAGGCCAATAAAACAGACTTTATTAAGGCAGAGGCCAATAAAACAGACTTTATTAAGGCAGAGGCAAATAAAACAATTTATTAAGGCAGAGGCAAATAAAACAGACTTTATTAAGGCAGAGGCCAATAAAACAGACTTTATTAAGGCAGAGGCCAATAAAACAGACTTTATTAAGGCCAATAAAACAGACTTTATTAAGGCAGAGGCAAATAAAACAGACTTTATTAAGGCAGAGGCAATAAAACAGACTTTATTAAGGCAGAGGCCAATAAAACAGACTTTATTAAGGCAGAGGCCAATAAAACAGACTTTATTAAGGCAGAGGCAATAAAACAGACTTTATTAAGGCAGAGGCTAAAACAGACTTTATTAAGGCAGAGGCCAATAAAACAGACTTTATTAAGGCAGAGGCCAATAAAACAGACTTTATTAAGGCAGAGGCAAATAAAACAGACTTTATTAAGGCAGAGGCAAATAAAACAGACTTTATTAAGGCAGAGGCCAACTTTATTAAGGCAGAGGCAATAAAACAGACTTTATTAAGGCAGAGGCCAATAAAACAGACTTTATTAAGGCAGAGGCAAATAAAACAGACTTTATTAAGGCAGAGGCCAATAAAACAGACTTTATTAAGGCAGAGGCCAATAAAACAGACTTTATTAAGGCAGAGGCCAATAAAACAGACTTTATTAAGGCAGAGGCAAATAAAACAGACTTTATTAAGGCAGAGGCCAATAAAACAGACTTTATTAAGGCAGAGGCCAATAAAACAGACTTTATTAAGGCAGAGGCAAATAAAACAGACTTTATTAAGGCAGAGGCCAATAAAACAGACTTTATTAAGGCAGAGGCCAATAAAACAGACTTTATTAAGGCAGAGGCAAATAAAATAGACAGACGCCACTGC
Organism: Oncorhynchus keta; assembly: GCF_023373465.1. Classification (NCBI taxonomy): domain Eukaryota; kingdom Metazoa; phylum Chordata; class Actinopteri; order Salmoniformes; family Salmonidae; genus Oncorhynchus; species Oncorhynchus keta. The sequence continues at coordinate 19,967,554 of NC_068428.1, forward strand.
ATCAAAACCTCAAGCCAAAGGTAAAAGTGCTATGCGCGAAACAATCACAAAAATTTAGCAAATGTTGTGCAATTAACATCCCTAGTGAAAAGCCACAGAAATAACGGGGGAAAACCCAGCCTGGCTGGGAACAGAGGAATAAATACATGCAGTGTGATTAGGGAATGAAAACCAGGTGTGCAGGGAACAAGACAAAACAAATGGAACAATGGGAAAATGGAGCAGCGATGGCTAGAAAGCCGGTGACGTCGACCGCCGAACGCCGCTCGAACAAGGAGAGGAGCCGACTTCGGCGGAAGTCGTGACACTACCTCTACATTACTACAATACAACATTTATAATACCACAATATTACAACATTACAATGTATAGTGTGTGTGTTTGCCTGTGTGTGTGTCTTCAAAGTCCACGTTGGGTCCATAAGGTATAGTGTTATCTGTTTTTTAAATCAGATTTTACTGCTTCATTGAGTTACTTGATGTGGTATTTCCCAGAGTCTGTTCTGGACTTGGGGACTGTGAAGAGAACCCTGGTGGCAAGTCTTGTGGGGTATGCATGGGTGTGGTAGTCATTTCAACAGACAGCTCGGTGCTTTCAACATGTCAATACCTTTTACAAAGACAGGTACTGATGCAGTCAATCTCTCCTCTACTTTGAGCCTGGAGAGATTGACATACATTTTATAAATGCTAGCAAATCGATGAACATTTAAGGGCCAGCCATGCTGCTCTGTTCTGAGACAACTGTAATTTGCCTATGTCCCTCTTTGTGGCACTTTACCATATGGCTGGGCAGTAGTCCATGTGCAATAAAAGTAGGTTATGTAAGATTGATGACAAGCTTCATGGTAAATGGTAAAATTTTCTACCCAATATTTTAAAAATAAGGTACAGTCATCGCTGCACTTTGAAATGTATGTGGGGGCAATTTACCTGTGGGACTCATTAGCATATTTGGGGTTGTGATCTAATATATGTGTATTTGTGCCAACCGTCAATTGAAGTATTGTACCAGTTTAAGTGGTTGATGATTATGTTGTCAAAGGTTGTCACCTCTTTTTTAACATGGGCAGTTCTACAATTGTTGTAAGCGCATGTGACAGGAAAGAGCTACACTGTTAAAATGTTATTGTGCATGTCACAGTAATTTAATGAAAAGTTGTTGCTGTGAATTTTGTATTACCTAATTGGCATCCAGCTGTCAATGAGTTATTGTAAAACTCACAGTAACTGCTAGCAATGCATTGGAAACCAGGTGTCAGTAAGTTATTGTAAAATGCACTTGCAACTAGCTGCCAGTAGCTAACAGTAGTTTTCTGATTACAGAAAAGCTTGAAACATTAAGTAACAACTAAGTATTCTTTGTGGTGAGCACACTTGGGATCCAGTCTTACCTTCTTGGTTGACCTTCCTGTCACACCATCAGTGCAGTGAACATCACGGTGATCAGCCACAGTAAGTTACTGTGAATGTATCAATAACTAATCGTAAGCTGACAGTAAATTACTGAAAATTAAACATGAACTTCCCAATAATAAACTGCCACTTACTAGAAAATGCACAGCAATCTCTTAACTTAACAGTGCACCTCTCGAGTGTCACACGCACTTACAAAGACTATAGAACTGGGAGTGGACAAATGAATAAATCTAACAATATTGAACCACTTAAACTGGTACAACACTTCCACTAACGGTTGGCACAAATACATCATAGTTTAAACCATACCTACAAATATGTTAAATAGCCCCTGCCAGCATATTTCCCCCGCCCACCTACGTTTCAAAGTGCAGTAAGGTAAACAAGTTATTTTACAGCAATAACTCCTTAAGTCAACTGTAAAAATACTGTATTTTTACTACAACTCGGGAGCCAGTAACTTACTGTCAAATTCTAGGTACTTTTTAACAGTGTGCCAAAAGCAGTAGTATCCTGGAAGTATAACTGTAGAACATGTCATTGGTTCTACCTGGAACCAGAGGCTTCTTCATGAGAGGTAGTGAACTCAACTCCCCAGTGAGATTGATGCCCAAGTAATCTGAATTTTGACGGTCTGCAAAACCACTCCGTCATTAGATTTTTTTAACTGTTTGTTGCACTATCTGTGTTTTTGCATGTTCTTTGATTGATTAATTTAACAATTATTTTGTTTTATGCTACACAAAGATAGCATACATTTTTCTAAACTAATCCAATCTGTTAGTTTGATTTATTGCGCCCATTACTGAAATGGTTGTTCCACTTTATATGGTTTAGGTAGTCTCATTCATTCATCTTTCTAACCTTAGTGGTCATTCTAAATGCAGATTGTGGGATCCACTCTAGGAATTAAACATCACTTTGTAAACCAGCATAATGTGACTTGATGCTTATTTCGCTTTAGCTTTTCCTTGTCACAAAAACACAACAAAGGATGATCTGACAGAAAAAACAGCTAGACCATACTGGTTGGCCAGACGACCCAGTTAGACATGCTGGTCAGACCAGCTTGACCAACATCGAACAGCAAAGATCAGCATGGAACAGCTTGAAATGTATGCTGGTCTATGCTGTTTTATTTTTTATTTTTAGGCAGGGCTGAGACATCTGTTAGAGCCACATTGATTATCTATGTGGACTAGCACTGCCTAAGGCGGGGAATATTTATAACCTCAATCAATTCACAATGCATAGCACTACTCCTACAGTTCAGTTCGCCTCCCATTCACTGCGTGTGTGTTTTTTTACTCCTGTGTAGCTACAATGAGGGCATAGATTAATTTGTATTTAATGGCACTATACTTTTTATGATATATTTCCAAAGGAACAGAGTGGAATTCATTCAAACCTGCCAGTCATATTTATCATATTTATTCAGTATCTTTGTTTACAAAATTATTCCTGACACTCTTACTATGAATTCATTGGAAACGCAAATCAAAGGAATTATCAATCCATTTATCAATCCAATTATCAATCCATTTATCAATCCAATTATCAATCCATTTATCAATCCATTTAATCCAATTATCAATCCATTTATCAATCCAATTATCAATCCATTTATCAATCCAATTATCAATCCATTTATCAATCCATTTATCAATCCAATTATCAATCCATTTATCAATCCATTTATCAATCCATTTATCAATCCAATTATCAATCCAATTATCAATCCATTTATCAATCCATTTATCAATCCAATTATCAATCCATTTATCAATCCAATTATCAATCAATTTATCAATCCAATTATCAATCCATTTATCAATCCAATTATCAATCCAATTATCAATCCAATTATCAATCCATTTATCAATCCAATTATCAATCCATTTATCAATCCAATTATCAATCCATTTATCAATCCAATTATCAATCCATTTATCAATCCAATTATCAATCCATTTATCAATCCTCGCCATGCTGAAGCACATGATGGGATTCGACTCTACTTTGAATTAACATGGGGATCACGGCTTGACAAATTCATTTAATCATCTGACAGGACCCAATATTTGAGTTTCTCCACACAAACACCAGCGCCCAGGTTTTCCCTATTGTATTCCAATGAACCAGCTAGGCCACCAGATCCCTGCTACACCAATGAAACTGACTAACTGGAAATATCTCCCTGGCGCGTCTAGCCATGCAAAGAACAATGACAATCTCATGTCTGATTCAAAATGAATTACGTTAGAGGGAATCTCATCTATACTAATTATAAAACCCCATCAGATTATGAAAACAGTCCATTTGGCTTGGCGAAGGCAAAGGGAGGCAGAGGGAGACAGGGAGTGCTGTGGCCTGGAGATTTAGTATCTCTCATCAGCTGTTCGTGTTTGTGCTGTTGCTATGTCAAGCTATGCCCCTTCTCTCTCTCTCTCTCACCCCCTCACTCACTTACCATCTCCCTCTCTCTCTCTCTCTCTCTCTCACTCTTTCTGCTCCACTGTCTCTCAAGGAATTAAATATTGATGGAAGACCTGGATTTTATCTGCTGCCTATCATACAGCCGTCCCCCACTGAGTTCACACAGTTTATTATAAGAGCAGAGCCCAGGCAAGGGTAACCTCTATCCATCCTACTTCCACTAAAATAAATGCAAACTCCTTTCACGGAAATGGATAATGAATGAATGCATCTCCAGATGCCAAGGTGGAGCTAGCCATTCCTAGTAGCAATCACTTGCTACTAGGACTGTTTCTACAACACAATATATTTTTCTTTATTTAACACATCTATTTTTTTCCACACCCCCATGCGGTATTTAATGATTCAATCAAAAAGTTTAGAATAAGTGGAATGCAGTAAAGGCTGCTGAGGGAAGGACGGCTCATAATAATATCTGGAATACGGAGTAAATGGAATGGCATCAAACACACGGAAACCATGTGTTTGATGTATTTTATTCCATTCTAACCTCCTGTGGTGGAAGAGCAATGCATCTCACCCAGACAGAGTGAAAAACAGTGGTTGATTTGTTTTTAAAGCCTTGGAAGATGGCTCCCTCTACAGGGATAAAAGCGTATTTAATCGTCAGTCTCTCAAAGCAATCTTTGTTTTTGGGGTTTAAATTGATTTGTGACTAATTACTTTGTAAAAGCTTTACAAGTTAAATGTACACTGCTCAAAAAAAATTAAGCGAACACTGAAATAACACATCCTAGATCTGAATGAATGAAATATTATTATTAAATACTTTTTTCTTTACATAGTTGAATGTGCTGACAACGAAATTACACAAAAATGATCAATGGAAATCAAATTTATCAACCCATGAAGGTCTGGATTTGGAGTCACACTCAAAATTAAAGTGGAAAACCACACTACAGGCTTATCCAACTTTGATGTAATGTCCTTAAAACAAGTCAAAATGAGGCTCAGTAGTGTGTGTGGCCTCCATGTGCCTGTAGGACCTCCCTACAACGCCTGGGCATGCTCCTGATGAGGTGGCGGATGGTCTCCTGAGGGATCTCCTCCCAGACCTGGACTAAAGCATCCGCCAACTCCTGGACAGTCTGAGGTGCAACGTGGCGTTGGTGGATGGAGCGAGACATGATGTCCCAGATGTGCTCATTTGGATTCAGGTCTGGGGAACGGGCGGGCCAGTCCATAGCATCAATGCCTTCCTCTTGCAGGAACTGCTGACACACTCCAGCCACATGAGGTCTAGCATTGCTTTGCATTAGGAGGAACCCAGGGCCAACCGCACCAGCATATGGTCTCACAAGGGGTCTGAGGATCTCATCTCAGTACCTAATGGCAGTCAGGCTACCTCTGGCGAGCACATGGAGGGCTGTGCGGCCCCTCAAAGAAATGCCACCCCACACCATGACTGACCCACCGCCAAACCGGTCATGCTGGAGGATGTTGCAGGCAGCAGAACGTTCTCCACGGCGTCTCCAGACTCTGTCACGTCTGTCACATGTGCTCAGTGTGAACCTGCTTTCATCTGAGAAGAGCACAGGGCACCAGTGGCGAATTTGCCAATCTTGGTGTTCTCTGGCAAATGCCAAACGTCTTGCACGGTGTTGGGCTGTAAGCTGGAGGTCATTTTGCAGGGCTCTGGCAGTGCTCCTCCTGCTCCTCCTTGCACAAAGGTAGAGGTAGCGGTCCTGCTGTTGGGTTGTTGCCCTCCTACGGCCTCCTCCACGTCTCCTGATGTACTGGCCTGTCTCCTGATAGCGCCTCCATGCTCTGGACAATACGCTGACAGACACAGCAAACCTTCTTGCCACAGCTCGCATTGATGTGCCATCCTGGGTGAGCTGCACTACCTGAGCCACTTGTGTGGGTTGTAGACTCCGTCTCATGCTACCACTAGAGTGAAAGCACCGCCAGCATTCAAAAGTGACCAAAACATCAGCCAGGAAGCATAGGAACTGAGAAGTGGTCTGTGGTCACCACCTGCAGAACCACTCCTTTATTGGGGGTGTCTTGCTAATTGCCTATAATTTCCACCTGTTGTCTATTCCATTTGCACAACAGCATGTGGAATGTATTGTCAATCAGTGTTGCTTCCTAAGTGGACAGTTTGATTTCACAGAAGTGTGATTGACTTGGAGTTACATCGTGTTGTTTAAGTGTTCCCTTTATTTTTTTGAGCAGTGTATTTGATTTTTGATGATGGGTGACAATGTAGACAGTAGAATTCATCATTTAAATGTGTACTCTTTTACAATATTAAGATTTTTTTACAGGATTATCACATCAAGGTTCACAGAAGAGTAGGGCAGATGTATGAAGGGAAAAACTTCACTCTGAGATGAACATCTACATTTGGTAAATGTCTGAATAAAATCACCAGTGAGCCTCAGGGAATACGCTTTGGAAAACAAAAGGATCTAAAAAACAGCAACCATACAGCCCTAATAGGAGTTAATACAGCTACTGGTCCTTCTGTAGCTCAGTTGGTAGAGCATGGCGCTTGTAACGCCAGGGTAGTGGGTTCGATTCCCGGGAACACCCATACATAGAATGTATGCACACATGACTGTAAGTCGCTTTGGATAAAAGCGTCTGCTAAATGGCATATATATACTGCCTTCTATATACTTCACATTTGTAGAATGTCTACACAAAATAACGTAACTTGCATCACCAACCACTTCCATTCAGGAGGCAAATATGGTGTAGTTCATCTCAGTTACCAGCTGGTGGCAGTAAAGAATAGTGGATAGAATATATCCAATGGATGCACAGGACCCAGTCTCCATCCGTGGCAGGACAAGTTTTACAGTAGGACCATTATTAGCATGTTTTAACTACTCCTATATAAATGGTAGATTATCAGACACACAACAAGAAGGTCTGATATCATTATTACTGAAACAGGACCCAAGTGGTATTTATAAAGATCCAGTCCATTAAAAAAATTGGAGACCTCTTATACTTCAGTGTTGTGATGCAAAAATCCTAGCAAAATGCTTGGCGCATAGAATTAAAAAAGTATTGTCAGATATTATTAATCTTAATCAGACTAATAAATAGATTGCAACTAATAAATTATTGCAACTAATAAATAGAATGGTATATATATGGGGGATACAATCTTCCCAGCTCTGCAGATTATACTGTGAGGAGGCAGAGTCATTAGATCTTTATTTTGGTATTGTCCATATGTAGCTCGTTTTTGGTCACAGGTCCAGCAATGGCTGAAGAATTGCAACATTTGCCTTAAACTAACGCTGCAGATAGCAATACTGGATGATTTGAAAAGCCATAGTCAATCAATCAATAATATAATAATTATTTTAGCAAAAGTTTTTATTTTTATTTACAATCTGTAGAAACTATGAGAATAGAAAGGTTCAGTACTTTTGTGAAGCATCACAGCACAGTTGAAAAATATATGGCAAATAGAAATCCAAAATGAATGGTGTTGAGAGATAGATGGGAGGGGTTGAATGGAGCTGAAGGGTGGGACTAATAACAAGATAAACCATGTAAAACATACGGGGTCTGTAAAATGTATATTGGTTCAGAACTTTTTGTGAAATAGCACAGTTACAAATAGAAATCAAACTGGATGGACATCAGAAATAGAGGAAGGACTAAAAACAAACAAAAAATAACTATTGTAAAATAGACTGTGTCTGTAAAATGTATATAAGATGTATAAATTGAAGGTAAAAGCCAAAGTGTTTATTAGTTTACTCCAATTGGGGGAAGTGTGGTAGGGTTTGAGGGGGAAAAAGTATTTATATCTATATAGGTATGTGTATGTATATATGTGTATATATATGCACATGTGTATGTATGTGGATATATATATTTACCCACAAAATATATGGGGGATTGGAAATGATGTAGACAATTACATTGATGGAAGCAACATTCTTTACGCAATATTAAGATGATCCATAAAAAGAAGCCACTGCTCCAAAACCGCCATAAAAAAAGCCAGACTATGGTTTGCAACTGCACATGGGGACAGAGATTGTAATTTTGGAGAAATGTACTCTGGTCTGATGAAACAAAAATAGAACTGTTTGGCCATAATGACCATTGTTAAGTTGGGAGCCGAAGAACACCATCCCAACCATGAAGCACGGGGTAGCAGCATCATGTTGTGGGGATGCTTTGCTGCAGGAGGGACTGGTGCACTTCACAAAATAGATGGCATCATGAGGGAGTAAAATTATGTGGATATATTGAAGCAAAACCTCAAGACAAGGATTGGTCGCAAAATGTTCTTCCAAATGGACAATGACCCCAATTATGCTTCAAAAGTTGTGGCAAAATGGCTTAAGGACAACAAAGTCAAGGTATTGGAGTGGCCATCATAATGCCCTGACCTCAATCCTATAGAAAATGTGTGGGCAGAACTTTAAAAGCATGTGCGAGCAAGGAGGCCTACAAACCTGACTCAGTTACACCAGCTCTGTCAGGATGGGCCAATGGGCCAAAATTCTCCCAACTTATTGTGGGAAGCTTGTGTGAAGGCTACCTGAAACGTTTGACCCAAGTTAAACAATTTAAAGGCAATACTACCAAATACTAATTGAATGTATGTAAACTTCTGACCCACTGGGAATGTGATGAAATAAATCATTCTCTCTACTATTATTCTGACATTTCATATTCTTAAAATAAAGTGGTGATACTAACTGACCAAAGACAGGGAATTTTTACTAGGATTAAATGTCAGAAATAGTGAAAAAATGATTTTAAATGTATTTGGCTAAGGTGTATGTAAACTTCCGACTTCAACTGTAGGTACAAGTGTCTGAATGTCCTTGAGTGGCTCAGCCAGAGCCCAGACATGAACCCGATCGAACATCTCTGGAGATACCTGAAAGTAGCTGTGCAGTGACGCTCCCCATCCAACCTGACAGAGCTTGAGAGGATCTGCAGAGAAAAATGAGAGAAACTCACCAAATACAGGTGTGCCAAGCTTGTAGCATCAGACCCAACAAGATACAAGGCTGTAATCACTGCCAAAGGTGTTTCAACAAAGTACTGAGTAAAGGGTCTGAATACTTAAGTAAATGTGATATTTCAGTTATTTTTTAAATACTTTTGCAAAAATGTCTAAAAACCTGTTTTTGCTTTGTCATTATGGGGTATTGTGTGGAGATTGATGAGGAGGAAAAAACTATTTAATCCATTTTAAAATGAGGCTGTAACGTAACAAAATGTGAAAAAAGGCAAGGGGTCTGAATACTTACCAAATGCACTGTAAGTATGCAGTTAAAATTGAGGAAAATCTGCAATCTTGGTACTGGATATCCATTTCTACAGCAAGATCTTGAGCCTTTGCCAAATTAAATAAAATGGTTTGCTGTTAAGTGCCATTGTCAGCAACTAAATACAGCAATATAATGCTTAGGCCATGCTTGCTCAAAGGCATGGAAATGTTCAGTTAAAATTCTGCAGAAAATATTAAAATATATATTTGCTTCACATGAATATTATATAGATATACATTTTACATTTTAGGATCAATTTATTGTAGGGTATTGTGCATGTAAGTCATGATGATTGAATCAGACTTTCGAGTAGAAGTGTTATGTGACTCTGAGTTAAGTGTTAGGTGACTCTAAATGAAGTGTGTATCAACATGGGAGTCAGACTATTTGTGTGTCATTCTATTCTCTCTTCATGAGGGTGTTGGATGCCTCATGAAGATGCCCTGTCAAACATAAATAAAACATCTATATCATCTAAATATATGTGCATAACTGCACCTTTTATTGCACTTATCATTATTCAACACAACAGATTTGCAATGGCTATGGAATGCTGTACTTTTTCTTTACAAAATAAAGGGACAAAGACGAATTCCTCAAAGAATGTGGAATGAAGTATAAGGTGTGACAATGTGGTACTTGAAAGCAAACTACAGGTAGTATAAATGAATACAGTTACTGTATGCTTTTAGGAAATACATATGATAATAAGCAATGTGACATAATCCTCCTGGACCACAGTACTTGCTTATTCAGATGATGTTCTTCATGATAAAGCATTAAAACAAAACACTTTCAGTGATTTAGTTTGGAAAATGCAATGAATGACAGATGTAGGATCTTAATTTGATCACACGGCGGCAGGAAATTTAAAAAGGCATCTGAAGTATGTAATTTCCACTTTGAAATTTCAGACTTGATGTCCCCCCAAATTAAAAAAAATATATATAATCCACAAAATATTTAAAATGTTCTCCTGTTGAATAATTACTTTCCTGCTGCGGCAAACTGTCTCAAATTAAGATCCCACACCTGTAGAGCCGCCTTCTTTTCTGAGACACAATCAAACCCTGTTGAAGTACACTAGTGCATCATCCTTAAACCCCTTTAAGAAACCCAACAGAGGCAGATAACGTGGTGAGATTAATACTGTGATGTGGAGACATACAGACAGCCCACCAAGGAAAAAGATTACACCTCGTCTTAACCTATACCTGAGATCAAATAAAGACACCATATTAGCTATCTCCTTCCTCATTCATAATTTTGTACATAAGCAAGATGTGATGACAGGTAAGCATTACAGTTGACTACTACCTATTTGACATCAATATTAACCTCTTAGTTGACATACATTTTGTACAGATGCAAATCTCAAAAATGGAGAACAAAATGCATACCATTATAGAACATTTGATATCAATAAGCTCTCCTAACACGGTCATTCACAACTTTACACAATAAAATAATAAACCAATCAAATCAAATGATTAGCAAGGCAATGAAAGAGTACATACTGAAAAATCATACAAACAACAAAAACACAGATCCAGTAAGACACTGAGAAAGGAGATATTGCTTAAGTGATAATGCCCTTGAAGCCGGTGTTTGGAGAATATATTGGTACGGGTGTTGTAAGTTGATGGCCGGCAAACCGTGCCAATATATCCTCCAATCACTGGCTTCAAGGGCATTATCACTTTTATACAACGGGTAACCAACATATTCAAATAATGATTGACATATTTTCATTAAAAACATTATTTTGATGAATTTAGTCATACTATTTCATCCTTCCACAAGATATAGTGCCGGCACAAATCTAGAGTTGCTACCCAAGCCATCTGGTCATTCGTGCTATCGGTTCAGGTGACAGAGACGCGACCCATTCGTTCAGTCTTTTTGTTCTGTATCTATGGATGCGACCCAGTCGTTTGTTCTAAATGTTCCATTGCCATACTGGCTGGCAACGTACTCATCCCTTGCTTTCTAGATATCCAACTATGGCTAACTTACAGTCACGTCAAACAGTGCAGCTAGAATAACAACAGTAGCTGCATTTGCCTTTTTTAAATGTTTTCTAGAGACATTTAATCGGATACATCCATAACAATGAGCTTATGAGGCGCGATTTCGCCTGGCATAGAAAATGTGCTCTCTCATCAGGAAACTGTTGTTCAGAGGAGCGAGCCAACAACACAGCTAGCAGAATCACTTCAAACTGCAGCTAGAAAGACTGCAAATGTTTCGTTTGACCTGTTTTCTATTGATAGTTCTTTGTATATATCCATAGAAATTATGCCGATTCATGATTTCGATTGGCTGAGAAAAGTTGCCTGCCTGTCTCGTCCCAACTCCCGACATGTGCTGGAGATCGAATTTGAATATTGAAGCAATGTTGTAAATGTCGGAGAGAAATGCAGCAAGGTTTATACAAATCTCCGCTGTTGAAAACTAAATGTTAGTCTAAAAGAAATAGGAGATAATGTCTAGATGCTTTTTATAGTGGAGATCAAGTTTATAAATTGCCTGGCTGGGCTGATGAGACAGTGGTTTGCACCGTCAGATGGAACAGAGTAAATAGGCATTTTAACGTTATAGATTTCGCCGATGGTAACTTGTGGAATAGACGCAAACTGGAATGCAGTTTTCCAATCAGCATTCAGGATTATACCCACCTGTTGTATGATTTTGAATAAATCCTGTCAAATAAAGATTGTTGATTGTTCTTGCCAATGTTAGGACCTTAGGCTGAGTGCAGGTGTGTTGATCCTTTCTATTGTTCTAAGGAGGTCAGCGAGACTAGGGCCTCTTTTGTTTTTTCAGTGTGTTGAATGCAGACACCCTCAGTTAGAGTAAAGATGAAAGATTTCAAAGACAATAATAGACAATATGACAGTTGTAATAACCAATAGGATAATTATTTGCACTGAATGTTTATGTATTTCTAAAGATTGTTTTCTTGCATATAACTCAAAGCCTGGACTCCATACACAAGCACACACAGTATAAATACTTTTAAAAAAACATGTTACTGACTTTGAAAACTGACTTTGATCTTAATAGCACCTCAACTTACTTTAATTAAGTGAATTACTTTAATTAATTTAGTAATTGAGAGGTATAAAAGCAAAAAACACATTTATGGTTGTCTTATTCCTTCTGATCATGTGGATTTTTATTAAATTGTGTTTTGTCAAATCAACATAAATTGAGTGTACACAGCATTAAGAACACCTGCTCTTTCCATGACAAAGACTGACCAGGTGAATCCAGGTGGAAGCTATGATCCCTTATAGCTGTCAACTGTTAAACCCACTTCAATCCCTGTAGATGAAGGTAAAAGAAGGATTTTAAGCCTTAAGACATGGATTGTCTATGTGTGCCATTTAGAGGGTGAAAGTGCAAGACAAAATATTGAAGTGCCTTTGAACAGGGTATGGTAGTAGGTTCCAGGCGCACAGGTTTGTGTCAAGAATTGCATCGCTGCTTGATTTTTCACGCTCAACATTTTACGGTGCATATCAAAAATGGTCCTCCACCCAAAGGACATCCAGCCAACTTGACACAACTTTGGGAAGCAATGGAGTCAACGTGGGCCAGCATTCCTGTCGAACGCTTTTGACACCTTGTCAAAGCCATGCCCCGACAAATTGAGGCTGTTCTGAGGGTAAAAGGAAGGGTGCAACTCAATATTAGGAAGGTGTTGTTAATGTCTTGTATATGAGACGTAAAGGCTAACATCTGCGCATACAGAATGGGTAACGATGACAGGAGCATAGTGCTGTACCACATAGCCACTACTCTTAGCAGACATTGTTGTGCTGTGACTTGATATTTGGTCCAATTAACGTGCGCTGGTGGCTACCTCACAGTGGAGCGTGCAGTTTTTGCATGAGCTAAATTAGTATTTTGTTTTGTGATGTCAATGACGTCTCTAAACATGTATCCAGTGACACTAAGAATCATATGATGACTTTGACCGTTGATGAAAAGTGCTGCTAAGGTCAAACCTGCCCGAAGCAGTGATTAACGCTTAACTCCAACATCAACACCACAGTCTCTCCAGCACTCTGTACAGATATGGTATCTTAATTTGATCACTTTGCTCCACAGAACATTTTTAAGAGTCCTAGTCAGAGCATAATGTCCCTGAAAACATGCAGTTTCTCTTTCTATCACTAGATCTCACACCTAAACTGTAGCCTACTGTAGCCTATCAGAACTATTTTCCTGTTAGAAATTATAACTTTTTTTGAGAATAATCAAATAATCCTCCTCCTGCTGCAGGATTATTTTACTCCTGCAACAAAACTGGTCAAAATAAGATCCAACATCTGTATATCATACCTCGTTCTTAACAACACTTTAGATCTTACAGGAGCACATAAAGGTTCAAGTTTAAATATGCATGTCACAGGTGTCACAATACACAATCTGTACAAAGTGTAAAAATACATCTTGACAACAGCCTTGAGCTGTAAACACAGAGGGACGTGAGGTAGGAGAGTACAGAGAGCTGTTTGAAGCAGGAACATAGATACAGCAAGGCTGGGTAGCGTACAGTAGGTTTGGGTGATGAGCGGTGGTCAATATCTTTGCAGATGATAGCAGGGTTGTGATTGGACAGGTGTCAAATCATAGGAGATTACCACTGTTTTTCTCTCACATTTCAATGTGAGCTTCATTACTGGACGGACTGACTTTAAGCGAGCCAGTAATTGTGTAAAACCTGTGGAAGATACAATGGGAGAAAAGTTTCTTAAGTTAGAAATGTTGCATTGAAAACTATGCTGTTTTTAAGGTATAGCGGTGATATGACCTACATGCAGAAAGTAAACAGCATTGTGGGTCAATTTCCACAACAACTAAGAGCATTAAAGCATGAGGCTCAACTTTTCAGCTGTTTTGGTGCCCTGACTACCACGCTGTGAACAGCGTGAGGCGAATCTGTGCACATGAGCAGATATTCTTGCATCTTGCTCATCTTAGTATCTGCGATGCTGCTCGTGGCAACGTCATTTAGCTGAGTCTACCTTCAACTCTAGATCTAGCAAGCTGTTTGGGAAAATGTTGAAATATGATTGTTTTAACTCTTGCAAGCCATTAAACAAGGTAAATGTTAAACTAGGTCGGTACAGTTGTAACTGTCAATCCAGGGGAATAGAAAGTAGAAGAGAAAGCCATGAAATGAATACTACTCCATACCTTGACTTTTTTAAATGTGTGCGCTTCTTCAGAACTTGAAAACAGGAGGATTTAGCGCAGGAGTGTTTCAGGTCGATGACCTGGTAGATGATGGGGTTGTACATGGCAGAGGACTTAGCAAGCAGAGTGGGGATCACAGAGACCGAGATAGGCACTGAGTCGGGCTCGCCAAACGCAGACACCACTGAGACCACTGCATAAGGGATCCACGCTATCAAGAAACCAGCGCAGATCAGCATCGCCACCTGGAGGACACAAGTAGTACCACATCACTGGTCAGTCTCACAATAGTTAAAGTATCTCTGAGGTGAGGTTCCGTGCCCACACACACACACAAGAGCTCTGCTAACCGACTCGATCCCGACGGGCCCTGACATTATACATCGGGTTAGGGCCGGGTAGGGCCTGTTTATTCCTCAATAACTAGGGTACAGGCAGGGCTTGATTATCCATAAATTGATCACTAACATTTTGAAGCTGAGCAGTACAGTCATATCTAACTAAGATCATAACATTGTGTCAGAAGTTATTTTTCAAATATAAGACAGGCGATATTATTTCACAGAAAATATTAATGTTCCTTGAGTTTTGTCAGAGTTTAGAGTGACAAAGTTGCTAACAGCAAACTGCTCTCTCATGTCTCATAATTGAGCAGAGGAGCCCAAGTGGAGCCGTTGCTATGGATACTCACAGACTCAGATTCGTCATGAGCAGAGAGCATTCAGAGTGAGCAGCGCTCAGGAAGCGAGTGACAGAGAGGAGCAGCTAATTGATTTACTAACGGAGGATGTTATTTCTGATTTTGGGTTTCGGGCAGGGCCTTAAATTTGTCAGAAGAAATCGGGCCTGGGTAGGGTAGAGCCTGAACGTTGCAGGCATAGGTAGGACTCGGGATTAAAATTAATGTATGTTCAGGGCTCTGACACACACACACACACACACACCTTGGTCAGTTTCATCTCCAGATTATGGCTGTTCTTGTTCCTGGTGTCAAAGTGGGAGATTTCCTTGGCTGAGGACTTGACCTTGAAGATGATCATGACGTAGGAGAAAACGATGATGCCGGTGGGGAAGATAAGACAGAAGAAGAGGATTGCAATGACGAAGCTCTGGCCCGCCACGGAAGCCTGGGCCAGCCACCAGTCCAGAGTGCAGGAAGTGCCAAAGGGCTCAGGAGCATAGCTGCCCCAGCCCACCAGGGGCATGGTGGCCCAGAAGCCTGCATACAGCCACACAAACACCATACTCAGGAAAGCATGTTGCCTCTTTAGCCACGTTCCTGTGGGTACAATTTTGGGCAGAATGATTGATAATGAATTGGTTCATCATAATAATAAAGTGTCCAGATATCACAGATCATAATTTCAATTAACTTATTAATGAAAAAGTGCTAATTATTCATTCTTATAAAGGTCTTGTGTTACTGTAAACAGGGGTGTCAAACATACGCCCCGGGTCCAATCCGGCTCCCGGGTGGTTTAAGTAAAACAAATACAACTTGTAAAGTTTTTTTATACTTTCAAATGACTAAATCAAAGCTGTGTAGAAATGATAAGGGACCTACAGTACATTCATAACGTTTCTTGACTGTGTCTAGCTCGCTAATAATCACTGAATTGAAAGCTAGACAGTCAGGAAGTATCTCCAATTTTTTTTAAACAATTAGATGATACACTGTACCACCCAAACAGATCCACAGATGACACAATCTCTATTGCACTCCACACTGCCCTTTCCCACTATGTGAGAACGCTGTTAATTGACTACATCTCAGCGTTCAACACCATAGTGCCCTCCAAGCTAACAGTAAGCTAAGGACCCTGGGACTGAACACCTCCCTCTGCAACTGGATCCTGGACTTTCTGACGGGACGGCCCCAGGTGGTGAGGGTAGGCAACAACACATTTTCAACGCTGACCCTTAACATGGGAGCCCTTCAGAGTTGCATGCTTGGAAACCTTCCTGTATTCCCTGTTAACTCGCTACTGCGTTGTAGAGCACAACTCCAACACCATCACTAAGACAGCCTGTAAGTAGGAGGTCAGAGACCTGGCAGTGTGGTGCCAGGACAACAACCTCTCCCTCAATGTGAGCAAGACAAAGGAGCTGATTGTGGACTACAGGAAACGGAGAGCTGAGCATGCACCCATTCACATCGACAAGGCTGTAGTGGAGCGGGTCGAGAGCTTTAAGTCACGAGATCCTGAGGCCCATTGTCGTGCCATTCATCTGCCATCACGTCATGTTTCAGCATGATAATGCTCAGACCCATGTCGCAAGGATCTGCACACATTTACATTACATAACATTTAAGTCATTTAGCAGACGCTCGTATCCAGAGCGACTTACAAATTGGTGCATTCACCTTATGACATCCAGTGGAACAGTCATTTTACAATAGTGCATCTAAATCTTAAAAGGGGGGGGTGAGAAGGATTACTTATCCTATCCTAGGTATTCCTTGGAAGCTGAAAATGTCCCAGATCTTCCATGGCCTGCATACACACCAGACATATCCACCACTGAGCCTGTTTGGGATGCTCTGGATCGACATGCACAACACCGTGTTCCAGTTTCCACCAATAACCAGAAACTTCGCACAGCCATTGAAGAGGAGTGGGACAACATTCCACAGGCCACAATCAACTCTATACAATGAAGATGTGTCTCGCTGCATGAGGCAAATGGTCACACCAGATACTGACTGGTTTTCTGATCCACGCCCCTAGCTTTTTTTTAAAGGTATCTGTGACCAACAGATGCATATCTGTATTCCCAGTCATGTGAAATCCATAGGTTAGGGCCTAATGAATTTAGTTCAATTGACTGATTTCCTTATATGAACTGTAACTAAATTGTTGCATGTGGCATGTTTATTTTTGTTCAGTGTAGTTAGGTAAAGAGTTAACGAATAGCTGTCCAGACTATCGATATTGACCACACACATTTGTTTTACCCATCACATACGCTGCTGCTACTGTTTAAGATCTGTCACTTTATTCCTAGTTATATGTACATATCTACCTCAATCACCCCGTACCCCTGCACTTCGACTCGGTACTGGTACCCTGTGTACATAGCCATGTTATCATTACTCATTGTGTACTTATTATTACTTATTTTTTTATATGTTTTACTTTTCTATCATTTCTATATTTTCTTTCTCTCTGCATTATTGGGAAGGACCCGTAAGTAAGCATTTCACTGTTAGTCATTTATTTGTTAGAGGATATTATTTGCTAATTCTTTGCTCGGCAAGGAAATGTAAGTGATCTTCAGTGCAGCCCTACGGACACCATTGAAGACCGAATGCGACCTGCGGGGGCAAAATGTAGTTTGACACCCCTGCTGTAAACCAAACACAAACTGAGAACATAGCCCACTGTACCGTATCTGAGGTGGCAGATCTTGAGGTATCTGTCTAGGCTGACTACGGTCATGGTGATGAGGCTGCCGACACCGAAGAAGAAGCCAGCCCAGCCATAGAAACGACAGCCCTCCCAGCCAAACAGCCAGCGGTGGGAGAAACTGGACGCCACAAAGAACGGCTTCCCTGTGACTTCAAGACCAAACACACACAGTTGTTAACCACCTCAAATGATCCGTGTGTGCTGTAAAGACATGAGAATATATAGTATACATGTACAGTAACATAGTAATGTAGGCCTTAAAATGCATGAGAATTCCAATGAAAAACCACCCTCTTCATCTACTTCACATAACAGAAGTGCTGTTTCTTCAAAACTCACAATGATAACAGATGCAGTAAAGTTACAATCCTGAGGCATAGCATGGGACAGAAGAGGTGATCATAAATGGTGTTTATATCGTGTGAGGAGAAAGTGGCATCCTCACCGGTCTGACGCCACAGAGGTTCAGAGAGCACAATTATGACCCTGTTTCTATATACATGTTGATGTACACACACTGCACTCTCCACCAACCCTCGTAGTACATAAAATACGCGTTCTCTCACTTTATGACTCCTACAGTATTACGGTAAAATGGCTACGAAATATTCTAGCCCTCTTTTCATTTGGACCTCCAACATCTGAGTGACATTCCCAAGATGCAGGCAAAGCTGGCAGACACAAATAGATCATGCTTGTTGTCTGCTGTGGACGTTGGCTCAAGTCCTAGAGAGCAATGCAGGCGTCTCATACAGAGAGACATAGTTGGCCCAGAGACCAAGAAATAAACAGATAAACAAGTGAGCATCTCGTGGTTGTATGAGACACAGAGAGAGCTGGCCAGAGATTGTTCTGAGACTGAGACATACTGTTGTGAATTCTGCTTCTGGCTGGGTCACAGGGACTCTTTGAGAAAGTAGGATATTCTCAGATAAAGGGGATTTTTAAAACAACATTTCTTAACTGAGATGACAGCTTACAGTGGAACCAAACCTCTTGTACATCAAAGGCCTGGTCTATCGATATATTGTGATCAACATGCCAGGTAGAGTCATATTAGAGGTGAGTTCTTTTTACGTGATGGTGTTCCTCTAATATCCAAACGATGGCGATAAAGGACTAATTCCAGATTAAGCCACAATTTAGCATATTTCAGGGTGAGTTACCAAACATGCCTAAAAAGTTATGACTTTAAAGCAACTCAGTGATTCTCTCTCTCTCTCTCTCTCTCTCTCTCTCTCTCTCTCTCTCTCTCTCTCTCTCTCTCTCTCTCTCTCTCTCTCTCTCTCTCTCTCTCTCTCCCTCTCTCTCTCTCTCTCTCTCTCTCTCTCTCTCTCTCTCTCTCTCTCTCTCTCTCTCTCTCTCTCTCTCTCTCTCTCTCTCTCTCTCTCTCTCTCTCTCTCTCTCTCTCTCTCTCTCTCCCTCTCTCTCTCTCTCTCCCTCACTCTCTCGCCAACCAACCATTCCAATGTGTCAGGATGTACAGTACATGAGTAAATGTTAATGCAGCGCTACCATTGTTCATATACATGCTGTTCTGAATTGAAATACACAGACGACACAGGACTAATCCACCATACACTGTTCTGTACAGAAACACGCTGTACACGGACATACTGTATGAAGAGACTGCGGAATGGTTTACCTGATATGCAAAAGTCAAATATGGCTAAGTTGACTGTCATGAGCTCAGGCGGCCTTAGCTTTGTCTTGCGTTTGATGGTCATGTATATAACATAGCCATTTCCTATGGCTGACATGATCCCTGCAGAGAAAACAGAGGACAAGAGGAAGACATGACAAGTTGTAAAATGCAACATGACAGGGTGTACCTACAGGTTAGTCAATTTACATACTTAGGCCTATGGCATAATTGGTTTAATTATAATGCTATAATATAATATTATTTTAAAGGGGCAATCTGCAGTTGCTACGTCCATTTTTTTACTTATAAATGAATGATATGTACATATTGAATTTTGAAGAATATAACTTATAAATGTCTCATGATCTTAGTTTAACTGTCGTAGCCCCATTAGAACCCAAAATATAAGCTATTTTATTTTACTCGCTAATATCCAATCTCTGGATAATAAAATCGATGAGCTCAAGGCGAGAGTTGCTTTTCAGAGAGACATCAGGGATTGTAACAGACTCTGCTTCACGGAAACATGGCTCTCTCGAGATATACTGTTTGACTCTGTAAAGCCAGTTGGGATCTCTGTACATCGCGCTGACAGGAACAAACATCTCTCCGGGAGCTGTAGCTCAGTTGGTAGAGCATGGCGCTTGTAACGCCAGGGTAGTGGGTTCGATCCCCGGGACCACCCATTTGTATGCACACATGACTGTAAGTCGTCTTAAATGGCATATATTATTATTATTATTATTAAGTAGAAGGGCGGAGGTATATGTTTTATGATTAACGTCTTATGGTGTAACTATGATAGCATACAGGAACTCAAGTACTTCTGTTCACCTAACCTAGATTATATCACAATCAAATGGCGACCGTACTATCTCCCAAGATCATTTTTGTCAATAATAGCCACAACAGTCTATACCCCCCTCCCCCAAGCGGATACCACGGAGGTCCACAAAGAACTTCACTGGACTTCATGCAAACTGAAAACCACATATCCTGAGGCTGCATTTATTGTAGCTGGGGATTTGAACAAAGCAAGGAAGAGGTTCCCGAAATTCTATCAACATATTAATTGTTGTACTCGCGCTGCTAAAACCCTCAACCATTGCTATACTACCTTCCAGAATGCATATAAGGCCCTCCATTCGGCAAATCGGACCACAATGCCATCTTGCTCCTCCCCTCCTATAGGCAGAAACTCAAACAGGAAGCACCTGTGGTGAGGTCTATTCAACGCTGGTCTGACCAATCAGAATCCAGGCATCAAGATTGTTTTGATCACGCGGACTGGAATATGTTCAGGGTAGCTTCAGAAAATAATTTCGACACATATACCGATATGGTGAATGAGTTTATCAGGAAGTTCAACAGCATAGTGCCCTCAAAGCTCATCACTAAGCTAAGGACCCTGGGACTAAACACCTCCCTCTGCAACTGGATCCTGGACTTACTGACTGGCCGCCCCCAGGTGGTAAGGGTAGGTTACTACACATTCTTGGTCCCCTTCTGTACTCCCTGTTCACTCATGACTGCATGGCCAAGCATGACTCCAACACCATCATTAAGTTTGCTGATGACACAACAGTGGTAGGCCTGATCACCGACAACGATGAGACATATTACATCAATTACCTTGACTAACTGGTGCCCCCGCACATTGACTCTGTACCGGTACCTTCTGTAAAAAGCCTTGCTATTGTTATTTTACTGCTGCTCTTTAATTATTTGTTATATTTATTTTTTACTTTACACGTATTTTTCTTAAAACAGCAGTGTTGGTT
The DNA here is from genome assembly GCF_023373465.1 of Oncorhynchus keta. Classification (NCBI taxonomy): domain Eukaryota; kingdom Metazoa; phylum Chordata; class Actinopteri; order Salmoniformes; family Salmonidae; genus Oncorhynchus; species Oncorhynchus keta. The sequence continues at coordinate 19,988,773 of NC_068428.1, forward strand.
AAGGGCTTGTAAGTAAACATTTCACTTTAAGCTCTACACCTCTTGTGTTCGGCGCATGTGACAAATAAAAATGGATTTGATTTGATATGCTTGCTTGGCAGAGTGTCACTCTTCCATAGAAACACTGTGCATGTATTGACTGCAATGACTGCCAATTTAATGAATCTGGTTTTGCTACCAATATTAACTGGTAGACAGTCATCTCCAAGAAGAATAAGGGAAGGATCTAGTGGTACAGTCATATTAGTGACCTGTGATAAGATCTGAATAATTCTTCCTAATAATTGCCTAGTTCAGGGCAGGACAAAAACATATACAAAAGTGTGCCCACCCCCGTTTTACAAGGCCCATACACATTCACAATGGTAATGGTCTCAGTATTAATAAAACCTTGAATGATCACAAACCTACCTCCTTTGTCTTTAATCTTAGATTGAAGCTGAAAGAGGCATTTCTTATTAATGAGAATGGCCAACCCTCTTGGCCGAGACGTGAAAGATGAATAGTACACTTGACCCACCCACTCTCTTTTCAGTTTATCATGCTCAGTCAGTCAGAAGAAGAGCTATATCAACCTTATGTTGCTTTAGATAATTCAGAATGCGTTTGTGCTTGACTGGGCATTTAGTACCCCTAATGTTAGTTATCATAAATGTATACATATTAGGTGTCGACATCTTTAAAGAAAATAAGAAATGGGGAAAGAGATGCAAATAAAATTGTGTTGAGCATGTACAAATTGTACAAAATGAAAGTATAATATAGTCAACATCTCGTGGGCTAATACCCTGACCCTACCACAAACCCACCCATCCCCCTCCCTATCTGAGGGAGTTAAAATCCCATACCCCTAGACTAGACACTAGTCTTTAAGCTAGATGTATCTGCTATGCATAGCATCGCCCGAATTAGGTAAATTCTAAATTATATGTACAAGTTAGCACATAAAAGTGCATTGACTGTTCACTGTAATATGAAAATGTTGTCAGTCGAGTCACAAAATACAATTTCAATCAAAGCAGAAAACGTCATCAACAATAATGACGGGATTATTTAGCCCCACATGACCATGTCAACAACAACAAAAAAACGGAAGAAACCCCAGAGGACACCCAAATGTCAACGAATCGTCATTCCCCAAGGCACCCTGAAATCTGTGCTGCAAGGTGACAAAAGTGTTGACCACAAACGCACCCAAGCACCACAGGAAAAAAAGTTATCAAGCTATGATGAATAAATTAAAACCTTTACCAGATGAGAACTATCATCCTTCAAATATGAAATAGAGATAATTAGTTAAACAATCACCATCATTCTGAGTCCACATTTTGGCAAGAACAGCTCAAATAAGCAAAGAGAAACGACAGTCCATCATTACTTTAAGACATGAAGGTCAATCAATGTGGAAAATTTCAAGAACTTTTAAAGTTTCTTCAAGTGCAGTTGCAAAAACTATCAAGCTGAAACTGGCTGTCATGAGGACCGCCACAGTTAAGGAAGACCCAGAGCTGCTGCAGAGGATAAGTTCATTAGAGGTACCAGTCTTAGAAATCAGCAATTAACAGCACCTCAGAAATTGCAGCCCAAATAAACGCTTCACAGAGTTCAAGTGAGTTCAAGAAACAGACATATCTCAACATCAACTGTTCAGAGAAGACTGTGTGAACCAGGCCTTCATGGTCAAATTGCTGCAAAAAAAACACTACTAAAGGACACCAATAAGAAGAAGAGACTTGCTTGGGCCACGAAACACGAGCAATGGACATTAGACCGGCGGAAATCTGTCCTTTAGTCTGATGAGTCCAAATTTGAGATTTTTGGTTACAACCACCGTGACTTTGTGAGATGCAGAGTAGGTGAATGGATGATGTCTGCATGTGTGGTTCCCACCGAGAAGCATGGAGGAGGAGGTGTCATGGTGCGGGGGTGCTTTGCTGGTGACACTGTCAGTGATTTATTTAGAATTTAAGGCATACTTATCAAATCAAATCAAATTTTATTTGTCACATACACATGGTTAGCAGATGTTCATGCGAGTGTAGCGAAATGCTTGTGCTTCTAGTTCCGACAATGCAGTAATAACCAACAAGTAATCTAACTAACAATTCCTAAACTACTGTCTTATACACAGTGTAAGGGGATAAAGAATATGTACATAAGGATATATGAATGAGTGATGGTACAGAGCAGCATAGGCAAGATACAGTAGATGGTATCGAGTACAGTATATACATATAAGATGAGTATGTAAACAAAGTGGCATAGTTAAAGTGGCTAGTGATACATGTATTCCATAAGGATGCAGTCGATGATATAGAGTACAGTATATACGTATGCATACGAGATGAATAATGTAGGGTAAGTAACATTATATAAGGTAGCATTGTTTAAAGTGGCTAGTGATATATTTACATCATTCCCATCAATTCCCATTATTAAATTGGCTGGAGTTGAGTCAGTGTCAGTGTGTTGGCAGTGGCCACTCAATGTTAGTGGTGGCTGTTTAACAGTCTGATGGCCTTGAGATAGAAGCTGTTTTTCAGTCTCTCGGTCCCAGCTTTGATGCACCTGTACTGACCTCGCCTTCTGGATAATAGCGGGGTGAACAGGCAGTGGCTCGGGTGGTTGATGTCCTTGATGATCTTTATGGCCTTCCTGTAACATCGGGTGGTGTAGGTGTCCTGGAGGGCAGGTAGTTTGCCCCCGGTGATGCGTTGTGCAGACCTCACTACCCTCTGGAGAGCCTTACAGTTGAGGGCGGAGCAGTTGCCGTACCAGGCGGTGATACAGCCCGCCAGGATGCTCTCGATTGTGCATCTGTAGAAGTTTGTGAGTGCTTTTGGTGACAAGCCAAATTTCTTCAGCCTCCTGAGGTTGAAGAGGCGCTGCTGCGCCTTCTTCACGATGCTGTCTGTGTGAGTGGACCAATTCAGTTTGTCTGTGATGTGTATGCCGAGGAACTTAAAACTTGCTACCCTCTCCACTACTGTTCCATCGATGTGGATAGGGGGGTGTTCCCTCTGCTGTTTCCTGAAGTCCACAATCATCTCTTAACCAGCATTGCTACCACAGCATTCTGCAGTGTTACGCCATCCTATCTGGTTTGCGCTTAGTGGGATTATCATTTGTTTTTCAACAGGTCAATGACCCAAAACACACCTCCAGGCTGTGTAAGGGCTATTTGACCAAGAAGGAGAGAGATGGAGTGCTGCATCAGATTACGTGGCCTCCACAATCACCCGACCTCAACCCAATTGAGATAGTTTGGATGAGTCAGACCGCACAGTGAAGGAAAATCAGCCAACAAGTGCTCAGCATATGTGGGAACTCCTTCAAGACAATTGGAAAATAATTCCAGGTGAAGCTGGTTGAGAGAATAGCAAGAGTGTGCAAAGCTGTCATCAAGGCAAAGGGTGGCTACTTTGAAGAATCTAAAAACTAAAATATATTTAAATGTTTTTAACACTTGGTTACTACAAAATTCCATATGTGTTATTTTATTGTTTTAATGTCTTCACTATTCTTGTACAATGTAGAAAATAGTCAAAATAAAGAAAACCCCTTGAATGAGTAGGTGTGTCCAAAGCTTTGACTGGCCCTGTACATACATACACATACACAATGTTAAAGCTATCATCTAGCTGGCAATTAGGCGGTCAGTCACATATTAGTGCCAGCTGGTGTGCAGCTTATCCCTGCCTCTGTATCACTAACGCTAGCATACATCTCTAGCAATAAACAAACTAGCAAACATTAGTAGCTCAAATTCCCTGAAGTAATATAAACAGCATAGTTAGGCTTGAAACCCAGTCAAAAGCCACATAGTTATTTAACCAAACCTGACTGGACCTCTATGCGTAAAATAAAAGTATACAGAAAAAAATTAACAATCTGGCACAGTGTGGCTATAGCTATAGTCACACCCTTGTAAACTTAGCGAGCTGGCTTAATAGCGCAGCCAACATTAGCTATGATCCAACGTTACCTCGCCAGTGATTATCAAGCTAGCCATCTAACCAGCCAACCCTGCCAGCCAGTCGATCACATGAGTAATTTCATGGTATCCTCATGTTTCACTAGTGACGGGCCACCCCCAGGTGGTAAGGGTAGATAACACTGAATCCAAGTTCAAAAGACAGTTCCTCATGATGTAGTAGGAGTGAACAAGTCAGGGAGTTCTTTCCTCATGTATGTTTCAGCTGTCTTCACAGCGTCAAATGTGCACTCATCTTTCTTGTTTTCGATCCACAAAGTCACCGGGTAGCGCAGGCCATATGCCAAGCCAGCCTGACGCAGAAGCCTCTTCAGTGGGGAGAAAGCCATCCTCCTCTTGTGTAGTATGGGAGAAATATCAGGAAATATCATGATTCTGGCATCTCCGTACTTGAGCTCTCCCTTTGCTCGGACAGCAGAGAGGATGCGGACATATGGGCCCTCTCGATTTCCAGTGGGTACGCGGAAGAGGGTAAATCCAGAATTTGGAGAATTAATTCCTGTAGAAAAGAGATGGTGTCTCTTCCCTCCACAGCCTCAAATTTGAGCACTTTTGTACATTTTTGTAATAATCAAATTTCTCCTTGAGTTTAGAAATGGTGTCTCCTAACTTATTGTACTTCTGGTCCACGTCCTCGCAGATGTCCAGGATGGGAGCCTGGTGACTTTCACTTTTGTGACTCACCTTTGTGACTTCCTGGTCTTCGTGGAGTTTATCGACCAGCACATCAATCATGATGAGGCGTTCAGAAAGTGTCTCTTGGACTTTTGTTATACTCTTATCCATCTCCATTCTGAACCATGCTGGTGCTTCTTCCGAGCTAGCATCCGTCGAGGCCGAAAAGGGCTGTAAGAGGGGGGCACTTTTCCATGCCTCGTCTGTGGCTTTGCAAAAATAGATGTTTTAACTTCCAACTCACTATAAATGAACAGGTAAACTGTGTCAAAATGCCTTAAAGGTTTTCTAAAGTTCGAGGACGCTAGGTTAGGCTCTTGAAGGAGCTTCGCCATTGCCGGAAGTCTGCACATGCCACCTTAATAGGCTTTCCATTGATACTGATCAATAGTTAATTGTTATTCACAAGCATGTATTTATCTGTCAATACTGACGTCAGTGTGCTGCTAACAGTTTTGCTTCCTCTACGTCCTTGTCCCCTTACTGGGCTTGAACCAGTGGCAGAAATGACAGACGCAAGTCTTTTGGGGTACGACGCTACAAGCTGGGCACACCTGTATTTGGGGAGTTTCTCCCATTCTTCCCTGCAGATCCTGTCAAGCGCTGTCAGGTTGGGTGGGGAGCGTCGCTGCACAGCTATTTTCAGGTCTCTCCAGAGATGTTTGATCGGGTTCAAGTCTGGGCTCTGGCTGGGCCACTCAAGGACATTCAGAGACTTGTCCCGAAGCCACTCCTGCTTTGTCTTGGCTGTGTGCTTAGGGTCGTTGTCCTGTTGAAAGGTGACGCTTCGCCCCAGTCTGAGGTCCTGAGTGCTCTGGAACAAGTTTTCATCAAGGATCTCTCTGTACTTTGCTCTATTCCTCTTTCCCTCGATCCTGACTAGTCTCCCAGTCCCTGCCGCTGAAAAACATCCCACAGCATGATGCTGCCAAAATAATACTTCACCGTAGGGATGGTATTGGTCAGGTGATGAGCAGTGCCTGGTTTTCTCCAGACGTAACGCTTGGCATTCAGGCCAAAGAGTTTAATCTTGGTTTCATCAGACCAGAGAATCGTGTTTCTCATGGTCTGAGAGTCCTTTAGGTGCCTTTTGGCAACCTCCAAGCAGGCTGTCATGTGCCTTTTACTGAGCAGTGGCTTCCGTCTGGTCACTCTACCATAAAGGCCTGATTGGTGGAGTGCTGCAGAGATGGTTGTCCTTCTGGAAAGTTCTCCCATCTCCACAGAGGAAGTCTAGAGCTCTGCCAGAGTGACCATTGGGTTCTTAGTCACCTCCCTGACCAAGGCCCTTCTCCCCCGATTTCTCAATTTGGCAAGGCGGCCAGCTCTAAAAAGAGTCTTGGTGGTTCCAAACTTCATCCATTTAAGAATGATGGAGGCCACTGTGTTATTGGGAACCTTCAATGCTGCAGATATTCCTTCAACCTCATAGCTTGGTTTTTGCTTTGACATGCACTGTCAACTGTGGGACCTTATATAGACAGGCGTGTGCCTTTCCAAATCATGTCCAATCAATTGAATTTACCACAAGTGGACTCCAATGAAGCTGTAGAAACATCTCAAAGATGATCAATGGAAGCAGGATGCACCGGAGCTCAATTTTGAGTCTCATAGCAAAGGGTCTGAATACTTATGTGGATGCTGTTATGTACCTGTAGCACTAACAACTGTTTATCTTATCTGTTAACCATGATCTACTGTTGTGTGTACAAGTCCATTGAAACACCCATGAATAGAAGACAAAGAGACACGTCATGTTTGGGTAGACAGACACGATCCTCTGCTCTATTCTATGATATGTGAAATGAGCATATACACTGTAAAGCAGGGTTCCCCAAACTCCCCTGGGTTCATGTTTTGTTTTTGCCCTAGCACTACACAGCTGATTCAAATAATCACAGCTTGACGATGAGCTGGTTATTAAGGCAAAAACCACGTGCGCCTGGGGGGAGGCCCAGAACCGAGTATGGGAAACCCTGCTATAAAGTGAAGGCTCTCTAGTGCTCATTCTCTGGTGAGATTTTCCATTCACTCTGGACTTCATCAGCTGAATGACCCTCGTTTTACACACAAAGCAAGTTATTGAGAGAAATTTAGGAGGGGAAAAATGAATTATCTATTGCATTCCAATTCTATCATATGATAAACAGATTAGAGAAAAACTAAACAAATGGGTTACACAGTTTATTTTTTCAGTTATCGAGGGCACAGGATATGGACAGAACATCAGGGAGTAACCACATTTGATCTATTTAATTTAACTCCGTGTCTAGCTTAAGGGTTAAATGGAAAATGTTAGAATGGCTGCACACATTTGTTTGTGCCATGCAATATCAATGTGACCACGAGATGTTTGACTTTTGTGATTAATTTATACCTAAGCAGAAAAGTAAAGAAAACAGGCAAAGAAACATGCAAGAGAACAGTACACTGTCCTTCTCTCAGCACATATCAAAGCTGCAGGCTGAAGTTATATCTCGACTTGGTTACCTCAATTGTAATCTCTCTTCTTTCACCCCAGCTGCCAAATTAACCCTGATTCAGATGACTATCCTACCCATGATAGTAGAGGTCGACCGATTAATCGGAATGGCCATTTAATTAGGGCCGATTTGGAAATCGGTATTTTGGGACACCAATTTGGCCGATTTCTTTTATTTATTTATTTTTTATATACACCTTTATTTAACTAGGCAAGTCAGTTAAGAACACATTCTTATTTTCAATGAAGGCCTAGGAACGGTGGGTTAACTGCCTCGTTCAGGGGCAGAATGACAGATTTTTACCTTGTCAGCTTGGGGGATTCAATCTGGCAACCTTACAGTTAACTAGTCCAACGCTCTAACCACCTGCCTCTCATTGCACTCCACGAGGAGCCTGCCTGTTATGCGAATGCAGCAAGAAGCCAAGGTAAGTTGCTAGCTAGCATTAAACTTATCTTATAAAAAACAATCAATCAATCAATCATAATCACATAAACTACACATGGTTGATGATATTACTAGTTTATCTAGCGTGTCCTGCATTGCATATAATCGATGCAGTGCGTATTCGCGAAAAATGACTGTCGTTGCTCCAACGTATACCTAACCATAAACACCAATGCCTTTCTTAAAATCAATACACAGAAGTATATATTTTTAAACCTGCATATTTAGCAAAAAGAGATCCAGGTTAGCAGGCAATATTAACTAGGTGAAATTGTGTCACTTCTCTTGTGTTCATTGCACGCAGAGTCAGGGCATATGGGTTCCAAGAACACAGGATGAGATGTTACTATCCTTTGTGCAAGCACTTCCAAGAGTTAATGAACAGTGAGCGTGGTGAAATTTGGGGAGCGCATCGTCAGTAGTGTACCTTTGGTTCCTAGGGTGTTTCGGCCTTTCACACTATACACCCTCCCCAAAGGCGGCCAGCGACAGGGTGATCAATCCTACGCTTGCGTCCCATTCCCAATTAGTCATAGGAGTTGCCTTGTTGTTGATAGCCAACATCCCATGGGACTATGCATGGCAGGGGCGTCCTCCTCCCTGAGTCAAGCATTGTTGACCGCATACCTCCTGGCCCTCTCACTTCGGGGCCCAGCTGGGGTCTTTCCTCTTCATCCAGAGCCACTGACTGCTGCCTTCTGCCGCCTCTGATACAGCTTTGATTGCCGAACGCTGGCTCTGGCCCTTAATTCCCAGGTCTCTAAGCAGTCTGGTTGTAGATGTTGCCACAAAACCTCTGCAGCCCACCTCCACTGGTTGGACTTCTGTGTTCCAGCCATGATGCCGTGCTTCGGCAGCTAGATCAGCATAGCGCAGATGTTTTCGCTCATAAGCCTCATCTACTGAGTTTTCCCAGGGTACTGTGAGCTCAATGATGAAGACCTTATTGAGTGAACGGGACCAGAGCACCATGTCAGGTCTTAGGGTGGTGGTTGCGATCTCCGGAGGAAACACAAGTTGCCGGCCAATGTCAGCTAGCATTTTCCAGTCGCGGGCCAAGCGCAGCTGGTGTAGAGCCGCTCTTCGGCGGTCTGTGGTCCTTCTGTAGCTCAGTTGGTAGAGCATGGCGCTTGTAACGCCAGGGTAGTGGGTTCGATTCCCGGGACCACCCATACGTAGAATGTATGCACACATGACTGTAAGTCGCTTTGGATAAAAGCGTCTGCTAAATGGCATATATTAGTTTAGCCCCTTCGCGGACAAAGTTTGTCCGTAAGGAGTGTGATGCTGCTGTGGGTGGTAGGGAGTTGGTGGCAGCTCGCTTGTCCTCCAGGGCGGACGCAAGGTTTTTAAGGACTTGGTTGTGACGCCAAGTGTAGCGTCCTTGGGTGAGGCTTGTTTTACACCATGTGAGAATGTGCCTGTGGTTGGCTGGTATGGAACAGAGGGCACAGTCCGGATCTTCACCATACCATTGGTGAAGATTAACTGGTGTTGGAAGGACGTCATATGTTGCTCTGATGGAAAAGCTCAACCGCCTCGCTTCCATAGCCCACAGATCCTTCCAGCTGATCTTCCTCTTCTCCACACTGTCCCATCGAGTCCACTGTCCCTGTTTGGCAAGAGAGACTGCCTTGGCCCACCTTGCAGCCTCCTCCTGATGGCGTACTTCCTGCACTACCATCTTCCGCCGCTCTGGTGCAGTGGCCTTACTCCAAGCAGCACAGCTAGTTAGCCCAAGGCCTCCTCTCCCTTGCTGAACATGACCCACAATGTCAGCATGTCTGAGGGCTGCTGTTGCCTCCTGGACTGCTTTTCCTGGCCTCCATTTGCGCCCAGTTGCCAAGGTCGGCGCGTTGTTGCTCACCACTGGGTCTTGAGATTCATTCAGTGTCATCTGGAGCCTGGTTTTTGCACAATTGAATTCCTCTGTTAGACTGGTGAGGGGCAGCTTGAGGACACCATCTCCATAGAGGCCTATGGTGGTAAGGCATCGTGGAACTCCGAGCCACTTCTTTAAGTAGCCTGTGACTCCTCTTTCCATCTTCTCCACTGTTGAGATTGGAACCTCATACAGTGCTAAGGGCCACAACACCCGGGGTAGGAGACCAAACTGCAGACACCAGGCCTTTAACTTTCCAGGTAGCTGGGTGTTGTCGATGGACTGTAGGCTACTACTGATGTCTTTGTGCAGCTGTTGCACCTGGTCTTTATCCTTCAGGCTTGCATCATACCACCTTCCAAGGCTTTTTACCGGCTGCTCAGACACCACTGTTGGGATTTGGTCATCTCCGATGAAGAATTTCAGGTCAGAGAGTACTCCCTTCACAATCGAGATGCTGCATGACTTGGATGGTTTAATCTTCATACGGGCCCAGCTGATGTTCTCCTTGAGTTTTCTGAGCAGTCTCCTGGTGCATGGGACAGTGGTGGTCAATGTTGTAATGTCGTCCATGTAGGCTCTGAGTGGAGGGAGGCGGAAACCAGAGTCGACTCGCTGTCCACCAACAACCCATTTTGAGGATCTGATGATAACCTCCATTGCCATTGTGAATGCCAACGGAGAAATGGTACATCCCGCCATTATACCTACATTCAGGCACTGCCATGAGGTGGTGAAATCTGAGGTGGTGAAGCAGAACTGCAGATCCTGGAAGTACGACTTCACCAGGTTTGTGATGGTGTCCGGTATGTGGAAAAATCTGAAGGCAGACCACAGGAGTTCATGGGGCACAGAGCCAAATGCATTGGCGAGGTCGAGGAAGACTACATGGAGGTCCCTTTTCTCCACCTTGGCCATTTGGATCTGGTGCCAGATCATGCTGGAATGTTCCAAGCAGCCAGAGAACCCTGATATTCCTGCCTTCTGTACAGATGTATCGATGTACGCATTCCTTTGCAGGTACTCGGCCATCCTCTGGGCAATGACCTAAAGAAGATTTTACCCTCGACATTCAGTAAGGAGATTGGGCGGAATTGGCTGATGTTCACTGCATCCTTCTCCTTAGGGATCAGGACCCCGCCTGCCCTACACCACACTTTGGGTATTATCTTCTTCTGCCAAGCTGTTCTCATAAGCCTCAGAGGAACCTCAGGACGTCTGGTGCGTTCTTATACACTTTGTACGGGACTCCATTTGGCCCCGGGGCTGATGCTGTTCTTGCCCGTCGAACTGTGTTTTCCACCTCTTTCCATGTCGGAGGGCTGGTCTCAATATGATGTTCCGGGGGTTCAATAGGTGGGATATCTGATGGGATGGCCAGATGTTCATGTCGCTTTGAGTCAAAGTTTGTTGTTCTCAGGTGCTCCTCTAGGTCTTTCTTTGTTGTTTTTAGAGCTCCACTTTTTTCCTTTGTGAAGAGACTTTTAAGGAACTTGAAGGGATCTTTATAGAATCAAGTTCTAGTTTGTTCTTTCTTCCTTCTGCGTTTCCGTAGGTTCTCTGCTCTACGGAGGGATGCCAACCGGGTTTTGATGTCAGCCTGAAGTGCCTCTATGCCCTCCTTTTCCCCTTCCGAGGCCTTCTTCCACTGTTTCTTAAGCTGCCGCCTTTCTTGAACGAGGCGCTTGATTTCTTGTTGCCTCCTGGAAACTGGTGGGGTTGGAACCTTTCTCCCGCCTTTTGCCTCTTCCACTCCAAATCTTTCTGTCCCGTACTCATAGATGATGTCCCCCATCCTCTCCAACTTCTTCTCCACTGTGCCTCGAAGTTTCTCGAGGGTCAAGGTAAGGTATTCACTGTTTCCCACAACTTCTTGTCACTGGCGCCAGGCCACTTCACATACAGTCTGTGCCCTGGTAGTCTCCTCTCGACTGCAGGTCTGGGAGGCTGGGTGAGTTCCACTCCTGTTGTTGGTTCCACCTCAGTTGCTACTTCGATGCTTGAGTTTACGTCCTCCATGACAGTGGTACTGATGCACTGCAAACTATGGTTTGCGTCCAGTTGCTAATGCTTCATTCGACTGATTTGATCGCTTTCGCAGAAAGTAATCAATGCGAGTTCTCTGTCTCTCTTTACCCAAACACCCCTTCTTCCCCTGGTGGATCCTCAACCCATGGTGTGATGTAACTTTCCTCCAACCACAGACACATACCTGCATCTGTTTGTGGCCCACTGTTGCAGCAGAACTTGTGACAGTTGCTGTGGTGTTCTCTTGTGCTGTGCTCTCATTACTCATAGTCGTTTCCAGTCCAGTCGTTACCATGTTGTCAGCCGATGGTCATCTTCCGCCCCCGCTCTCGCAGACTCTAGGGGTATTCTCGTATGTTGACTTTCTGTAGCTAAAGCGGGTGTTTCCAACATACTGCGAAGCATGAAACTACAGAAATGGGAAGCTACCCCATGACTGTCCCAGTGGGGTCTATTCCCTCCTGTCAGCCGTCTCTCCGTGCCGCCACAAGGACTTTCCCCTGTTGTCAGCTGATCTTTCTCAGCAGTCACTGGACAAGTCCAGATATTCAGATTCCAAGAACACAGGATGAGATGTTACTATCCTTTGTGCAAGCACTTCCAAGAGTTAATGAACAGTGAGCGTGGTGAAATTTGAGGAGCGCATCGTCAGTAGTGTACCTTTGGTTCCTAGGGTGTTTCGGCCTTTCACACTATACACCCTCCCCAAAGGCGGCCAGCAACAGGGTGATCAATCCTACGCTTGCGTCCCATTCCCAATTAGTCATAGGAGTTGCCTTGTTGTTGATAGCCAACATCCCATGGGACTATGCATGGCAGGGGCGTCCTCCTCCCTGAGTCAAGCATTGTTGACCGCATACCTCCTGGCCCTCTCACTTAATAATAAACATTTTGTTTTCGAAATGATAGTTTCTGGAATCGACCATATTAATGACCAAAGGCTCGTATTGCTGTGTGTTATTATGTTATAATTAAGTCTATGATTTGATATTTGATAGAGCAGTCTGACTGAGCGATGGTAGGCAGCAGCAGGCTCGTAAGCATTCATTCAAACAGCACTTTTGTGCATTTGCCAGCAGCTCTTCGCTGTGCTTCAAGCATTGCACTGTTTATGACTTAAAGCTTATCAACTCCCGAGATTAGGCTGGTGTAACCGATGTGAAATGGCTAGCTAGTTAGCGGGGTGCGCGCTAATAGCGTTTCAAACGTCACTCGCTCTGAGACTTGGAGTTGTTGTTCACCTTGCTCTGCATGGGTAACGCTGCTTCGAGGGTGGCTGTTGTCGATGTGTTCCTGGTTCGAGCCCAGGTAGGAGCGAGGAGGGACGGAAGCTATACTGTTACACTGGCAATACTAAAGTGCCAATAAGAACATCCAATAGTCAAATGTATATGAAATACAAATCGTATAGTGAGAAATTGTCCTATAAATACTATATTAACTACAACCTTAAACCTATATTGAAGTCTCATGTTAAAAGGAACCACCATCTTTCATATGTTCTCATGTTCTGAGCAAGGAACTTAAACGTTAGCTTTTTTACATGGCACATATTGCACTTTTACTTTCTTCTCCAACACTTTGTTTTTTCATTATTTAAACCAAATTGAACATGTTTCATTATTTATTTGAGGCTAAATAGATTTTTATTGATGTATTATATTAAGTTAAAATAAGTGTTCATTCAGTATTGTTGTAATTGTCATTAATAAAAATAAATAAAACAAATCGGCCAATTAATCGGGAGCTGTTTTTTTTTGGTCCTCCAATAATCGGTATCGGTATCGGCGGTGTAAAATCATAATCGGTCGACCTCTACATGATAGATTATGGAGACATAATTTATAGATCGGCAGGTAAGAGTGCTCTCGAGCGGCTATGTGTTCTTTACCATTCGGCCATCAGATTTGCCACCAATGCTCCTGAGAGGTCACATCACTGAACTCTATACTCCTCTGTAAACTGGTCATCTCTGTATACCCGTCGCAAGACCCACTGGTTGACGCTTATTTATAAAAACACGCTTAGGCCTCACTCCCCCCTATCTGAGATATCTACTGCAGCCCTCATACTCCACATACAACACCCGTTCTGCTAGTCACATTCTGTTCAAGGTCCCCAAAGCACACACATCCCTGGGACGTTCCTCTTCAGTTTGCTGCAGTTAGTGACTGAAACGAGCTACAACAAACACTCAAACTGGACAGTTTTATCTCAATCTCTTCATTCAAAGACTCAATCATGGATACTATTACTGACAGGTGTGGCTACTTTGCGTGATGTATTGTTGTCTCTACCTTCTTGCCTTTTGTGCTGTTGTATGTACCCAATAATGTTTGTACCATGTTTTGTGCTGCTACCATGTTATGTTGCTACTATGTTGTTGTCATGTTGTGTTGCTACTATGTTGTTGTCATGTTATGTTGCTACTATGTTGTTGTCATGTTGTGTTGCTTCCATGATATGTTGTCATGTGTTGCTGCCTTGCCATGTTGTTGTCTTAGGTCTCTCTTTATGCAGTGTTGTATTGTCTCTCTTGTCGTGTTTTATCCTATAAGACCTCTTGCCTTTTGGTACGCCGTCATTGTAAATAAGAATTCGTTCTTAACTGACTTGCCCAGTTAAATAAAGGTTAAATGTAAAAAATAAAATAAAAATTCAATGAAGAACCAATACAACTTCACACAATACCACTTGGAGAACCTTAAGCAAACAAAGGAATGGTCTGAATGACCTGAACCTGTTTGGTGGGACTGTGAGGTCACCAAGAAATGCCAAGCAGACCTGAAGTTGTATGTAATTTATATCCTGAATGTCCTTGTACACAGCAACTCATCACTTTAATGTCAAAGCATCTCCTGTCTCTCTGTTAGAAACTTTAGCGTGAATTGGATGTCCCTGTTCACTGCTGCCTGCCTCTGTCTCTTTTCCCATCACCACCTTCCAGACTCTGCTCAGTACACCTAAGTACACACATCTGTGGAGGTTAGCAAGGGGCCTCAATGTGGAAGTTACCTCTGCCCGTTGTTTATTGTGTGCCAATTTCGGGTCAGAGACCTTAGGGGGCCTACCATCCTACCATACATACATGCCATGGTGAGCAGGGGGCCTACCATCCTACCATACATCCATGCCATGGTGAGCAGGGGGCCTACCATTCTACCTTACATCCATGCCATGGTGAGCAGGGGGCCTACCATCCTACCTTACATCCATGCCATGGTGAGCAGGGGGCCTACCATTCCTACCTTACATCCATGCCATGGTGAGCAGGGGGCCTACCATTCTACCTTACATCCATGCCATGGTGAGCAGGGGGCCTACCATTCTACCTTACATCCATGCCATGGTGAGCAGGGGGCCTACCATTCTACCTTACATCCATGCCATGGTGAGCAGGGGGCCTACCATTCTACCTTACATCCATGCCATGGTGAGCAGGGGGCCTACCATCCTTACATCCATGCCATGGTGAGCAGGGGGCCTACCATCCTACCTTACATCCATGCCATGGTGAGCAGGGGGCCTACCATTCTACCTTACATCCATGCCATAGTGAGCAGGGGTCCTACCATTCTACCTTACATCCATGCCATGGTGAGCAGGGGGCCTACCATCGTACCATACATTCAAGCCATGGTGAGCAGGGGGCCTACCATTCTACCTTACATCCATGCCATGGTGAGCAGGGGGCCTACCATTCTATCTTACATCCATGCCATGGTGAGCAGGGGCCTACCATTCTACCTTAAATCCATGCCATGGTGAGCATACCATTCTACCTTACATCCATGCCATGGTGAGGTCCATTCTACCTTACATCCATGCCATGGTGACCCTACCATCCCCTTACATCCATGCCATGGTGAGCGCCTGCCATCTACCAATCCATGCCATGGTGAGCAGAAGGACCATTCTACTACATCCATGCCATGGTGAGCAGGGGGCCTACCATTCTACCTTACATCCATGCCATGGTGAGCAGGGGGCCTACCATTCTACCTTACATCCATGCCATGGTGAGCAGGGGGCCTACCATCCTACCTTACATCCATGCCATTGTGAGCAGGGGGCCTACCATCCTACCTTACATCCATGCCATGGTGAGCACTGGGCCTATCATCCTACCTTAGTAATACATTCTTATTGATTCAGGTGTTTGTCATGTTCCTATGGACTGTGTTTGTATAGTCTTACAGTAAAATAAACCAACATGGAGTATTACCATATCAACAGAAACACACATTTGGGATCTCAATGGGGGAATTAAAGCAGAGTTTGAAGTTGTGAAAACAACAGATTCCAGCTAAACCGAACCCATGAAAGCATTGTTTATAAACTCAGCAAAAAAGAAACGTCTCTTTTTCAGGACCCTGTCTTTCAAAGATAATTCGTAAAAATCCAAATAACTTCACAGATCTTCATTGTAAAGGGTTTAAACACTGTTTCCCATGCTTGTTCAATGAACCATAAACAATCAATGAACATGCAGCTGTGGAACACTAACAGCTTACAGAAGGTAGGCAATTGAGGTCACAGTTATGAAAACGTAGGATACTAAAGAAGCCTTTCTACTGACTTTGAAAAACACCAAAAGAAAGATGCCCAGGGTCCCTGTTCATCTGTGTGAACGTGCCTTAGGCATGCTGCTGCAAGGAGGCATGAGGACTGCAGATGTAGCCAGGGCAATAAATTGCAATGTCCGTACTGTGAGATGCCTAAGACAGAGCTACAGGGAGACAGGACGGACAGCTGATCGTCCTCGCAGTGGCAGACCACGTGTAACAACACCTGCACAGGATCGGTACATCCGAACATCACACCTGCGGGACAGGTATAGAATGGCAACAACAACTGCCTGAGTTACACCAGGAACGCACAATCCCTCCATCAGTTCCCAGACTGTCCGCAATAGGCTGAGAGAGGCTGGATTGAGGGATTGTAGGCCTGTCCTCACCAGACATCACCGGCAACAACGTCGCCTATATGGGCACAAACGCACTGTCGCTGGACCAGACAGAACTGGCAAAAAGTGCTCTTCACTGACGAGTCAAGGTTTTGTCTCACCCGGGGTGATGGTCAAATTTGCGTTTATCGTCGAAGGAATGAGCGTTACACCGATGCCTGTACTCTGGTGCGGGATCAATTTGGAGGTAGAGGGTCCGGGGCGGTGTGTCACATCATCGGACTGAGCTTGTTGTCACTGCAGGCAATCTCAATGCTGTGCGTTACAGGGAAGACATCCTTCTCCCTCATGTGTTACCCTTCCTGCAGGCTCATCCCTCCAACATGACAATTCCACCAGCCATACTGCTTGTTCTGTGCATGATTTCCTGCAAGACAGGAATGTCAGTATTCTGCCATAGCCAGCGATGAGCCCGGATCTCAATCCCATTGAGCACGTCTGGGACCTGTTGGACCGGAGGGTGAGGCCAAGGACCATTCCCCCCAGAAATGTCCGGTAACTTGCAGGTGCCTTGGTGGAAGAGTGGGGTAACATCTCACAGCAAGAACTGGCAAATCTGGTGCAGCCCATGAGGAGGAGATGCACTCCAGTACTTAATACAGCTGGTGGCCACACCAGATACTGACTTCTACTTTTGATTTTGACCCTCCCCCCCTTTGTTCAGGGACACATTATTACATTTCTGTTAGTCACATGTCTGTGGACCTTGTTCAGTTTATGTCTCAGTTGTTGAATCTTGTTATGTTCATATGTGTAAGGGTTTTCTTCTGGTGAAAGAGAGGCGGACCAAAATGCAGAGTGGTGGTTATTCATGTTTTCAATAAAGACGACTATACATGAACAGACTATACAAAACAAGAAAAGTGAAAACCTAAACAGTCCTATCTGGTGCAAACACAGAGACAGGAACAATCACCCACAAAACCCTACACAAAACAGGCTACCTAAATATGGTTCCCAATCAGAGACAATGACTAACACCTGCCTCTGATTGAGAACCATATCAGGCCAAACATAGAAATAGACAAACCAGACACACAACATAGAATGCCCACCCAGCTCACGTCCTGACCAACACTAAAACAAGGAAAACACATACGAACGATGGACAGAACGTGACAGACCCCCCCAAGGTGCGGACTCCGATCACACAACCTAAACCTATAGGGGAGGGTCTGGGTGGGCATCTGTCCACGGTGGTGGCTCTGGCGCTGGACGTGGACCCCACTCCATAATTGTCTTTGTCCACCTCCTTAGTGTCCCTTGAGTGGCGACCCTCGCCGCTAACCTTGGCCTAGGAAACCTAACAACGGGCCCCACTGGACTGAGGTAGCTCAGGACTGAGGGGAAGCTCGGGACTGAGGGGAAGCTCGGGACCGAGGGGAAGCTCGGGAGTGAGAGGAAGCTCAGGAGTGAGAGGAAGCTCAGGAGTGAGAGGAAGCTCAGGAGTGAGAGGAAGCTCAGGCAGATTGATGGATCTACCAGATCCTGGCTGGCTGGTTGTTCCAGCAGATCCTGGCTGACTGGCAGATTCTGGCTGACTGGCGGATCCTGGCTGACTAGCGGATCTGGCAGATCCTGGCAGATTGGCACTTCTGGCGGATCCTGGCTGACTGGTGGATCCTGGCAGACTGGCGGATCCTGGCTGAATGGCGGATCTAACTGATCCTGGCTGACTGGCAGATCCTGGCTGACTGGCAGATCCTGGCCGACTGGCAGATCCTGGCCGACTGACAGATCCTGGCCGACTGGCAGTTCTGGCGGATCCTGGCCGACTGGCGGATCCTGGCCGACTGGCGGATCCTGGCTGACTGGCGGATCCTGGCTGACTGGCAGATCCTGGCCGACTGGCAGTTCTGGCGGATCCTGGCTGTCTGGCGGATCCTGGCAGACTGGCAGATCCTGGCTGACTGGTGGATCCTGGCAGACTGGTGGATCCTGGCACACTGGCGGATCCTGGCTGAATGGCGGATCCTGGCAGACTGGCGGATCCTGGCAGACTGGCGGATCCTGGCAGACTGGCGGATCCTGGCTGACTGGCAGATCCTGGCCGACTGGCAGATCTGGCAGTTCTGGCGGATCCTGGCTGACTGGCGGATCTGGAAGAGCCTGGCAGACTGGCAGATCTGGAAGAGTCTGGTTGACTGGCGGATCTGGAAGAGTCTGGTTGACTGGCAGATCTGGAAGAGTCTGGCTGACTGGCGGATCCTGGCAGACTGAAATATCAGGCTGCTCCATGCTGACTGGCGGCTCTGGCTGCTCCACGCTGACTGGCGGCTCTGGCTGCTCCATGTAGGCTGACAGCTCTGGCGGCTCCGTGCAGACTGACAGCTCCTTGCAGACTGGCAGCTCCTTGCAGACTGGCAGATCCTTGCAGACTGGCTGCTCCTTGCAGACTGACAGCTCTGGCTTCTCCATGCAGACTGACAGCTCCTTGCAGACTGACAGCTCCGTGCAGACTGGCAGCTCCTTGCAGACTGACTGCTCTGGCTGCTTCATGCAGACTGACAGCTCTGGCTGCTTCGTGCAGACTGACAGCTCTAGCTGCTTCATGCAGACTGGCAGCTCTGGCTGATCCATGCAGGCTGGCAGCTCTGGCTGCGCTGAACAGGCAGGAGACTCCAACAGCGCAGGAGAGGAGAAAGGCTCTGACAGCGCTGGAGAGGCGAGGCGCACTGTAGGCCTGATGCGTGGTGCTGGTACTGGTGGTACTTGACCGAGGACACGCACAGGAAGCCTGGTGCGGGGAGCTGCTACCGGAGGGCTGGGGTGTGGAGGTGGTACTGGATAGACCGGACCGTGCAGGCGCACTGGAGCTCTTGAGCACCGAGCCTGCCCAACCTTACCTGGCTCGATGCCCACTCTAGCCCGGCCGATACGAGGAGCTGGAATATACCGCACCGGGCTATGCACTGTCTGCACCACTGCATAACACGGTGCCTGCCCGGTCTCTCTAGCACCCCGGTAAGCACAGGGAGTTTGCGCAGGTCTCCTACCTGGAGTAGCCCTACTCCCTGTGAGCCACCCCCCCCAATACATTTTTGGGGCTGACTCTCGGGCTTCCTTGCCAACCGTGTTCCCTCATATCGCCGGCTCCTCTCTCCGGCTGCCTCTGCTCTCCTCGCTGCCTCCACCTGTTCCCATGGAAGGTGATCCCTTCCCGCCAGGATCTCCTCCCATGTGTAGCATCCCTTGCCATCCAATATATCGTCCCATGTCCAATCCTCATTGCGCCGCTGTTGCTGCCTTTGTTGCTTCTCCTGTGGCTCCTGCCTGTTGACACGCTGCTTGGTCCGTTTGTGGTGGGTGATTCTGTAAGGGTTTTCTTCTGGTGAAAGAGAGGCAGACCAAAATGCAGCGTGGTGGTTATTCATGTTTTTAATAAAGACGACTATACATGAACAGACTATACAAAACAAGAAAAGTGAAAACCTAAACAGTCCTATCTGGTGCAAACACAGAGACAGGAACAATCACCCACAAAACAGGCTACCTAAATATGGTTCCCAATCAGAGACAATGACTAACACCTGCCTCTGATTGAGAACCATATCAGGCCAAACATAGAAATAGACAAACCAGACACACAACATAGAATGTCCACCCAGCTCACGTCCTGACCAACACTAAAACAAGGAAAACACATACGAACGATGGACAAAACGTGACAGTATGCAAATATTTACATGTTAAGTTTGCTGAAAATAAACGCAGTTGACAGTGAGAGGACGTTTCTTTTGTTGTTGAGTTTATATGCTGAAAACCACACCAAAGATACATACGCGAATCGATCAAGTTAATCCTAAATGCCTTTGTTAACCTATAGAGTGTGGTCGTTGAATAGGCAGACTCCACAGTATCCAAATATCCAAAAGATGCGCCATTCAGAACAAATACACAGTAAGAGGAT
Source organism: Oncorhynchus keta (assembly GCF_023373465.1). Taxonomy (NCBI): domain Eukaryota; kingdom Metazoa; phylum Chordata; class Actinopteri; order Salmoniformes; family Salmonidae; genus Oncorhynchus; species Oncorhynchus keta. Next base: position 20,009,158 of record NC_068428.1, read on the forward strand.
TAGTCCTATTTTCTTATGATCTCCTATTCCATAGAGATGCCTAACACACATTAAAATCAGTCAATCGTTTGGGGTAATTTATGGCATTGCTAGTGGTAGTACTGTTTCTAGCGGGAGAGACTGAGGTGTTCATAGTATGTTCTTGTACAACTGGGCTTATTAGCTAGCATCATTAGCATAGTCAAAGTCAACCAACACAGCTGTAAAGAGAGTGCAGACCAGGGATGGGGATGGTACAGTCCCTCGGAGCAAGTAATGGAGTAGACAGGTGTAGGACTTATGGGTGTTAGGGAGTGAGAGATGGAGGGAGGGAGTGGGAGAGAGACATGGGATTCATGGGACTCGGGAGCTCAGAGGGATAAGCCCCAAATGCCGTTCTCACTGAAAAGCATGAGACCCCGGCATGAAGCATCTTCACCGTCCGTCGGTTCATTAGGTCAGGGCAGCAGTTATACAGGGCATTGTAGAGTTTGCAAATGGCTCAGCAAAGTATAAACAAAAAATGAGTCGGTATGAACATTTCTGTGAACACACACAAGGCAGTTGTTGTGGCAAGAGAAACAAAAAATGACAAGAAAAGATTTGTGACAGGTGTGCAGCCAGTAAGTAATCTGACATCCAGGAAAAGAAAACCCTGTTTCCCTACTGACTGCAAGTGATGTTTAATATGACGCTGAGCATATTAAAGAGACAGAGATTGCATAACTGTATCTATTCATAAATTCATCTATTGATTCCTGTATCTATTCAATCAATTTGAGTCATGGATACAAATCGACCTAATTTACGAACGTTGCTACGGTCACAGCCAAATAACACAAGTAATGGATTCGACTTCCGCTTTACTTCCGTACTTCAGCGCGCCGATGGCAAACTTGCTGGAGTAAATTATTTGAAGGAGTCCATTTATAGAGTAAAAATGATAAGTGTATAAGTGTAATTTTACATTTATTTCATTCAAGTTAGCTAACGTAACCTTCTAGTAGTTCTGTTGTGATACAAAGAGATAGATAGAGGACTCATCTTTAGATCTTTGCTATTATAGCATCCGTGACAGCATGGACAGCACCATTGAGGCTACAACCCTAAGGATTCTCTACACAGTTGACTACTATGACTAATTTAAAATGGTGGAAATATGGTGGAAGCCCTCAATGGCGCTGCCAATTGGCCACTCGAGGCATCTATCTTTCTCTATGGTTGTGTCAGCATTAAGGGCCTTCCACCAAGCCAATAACTATACTATAACGATAAAAAAACTATAACTATAAAACGATGGTGAGCGTCCACACTAGAGGAAAGTGTATCGTTCTACAGTCCTACACCTGTCAATCAACTGATCATTGCATCCTATTGCATGCTGCCTATTAATATGGTGGTAACACAAGACCATTCAGTATTTCAGGGTGTCATTGTCACAGTGACAACTGCAAATAATACTTAAATGTTCATGTAGACATAATGAAAAATAATATATTAACTCATATTTAAATGGTGCAATTCAACAACAAACCCTGTTTAGCCTGCACATATTTTACAGCATGTCATTGCCTCCTTGCTCATGTGGTTTGCAAGTGATTTCCATTTTTCAAATGGTTGTCAATTCCTATGGGTCTTCTTTTTCACTGTGCTCATCTCTCTGTCTGTCCTGTTCAAATATTTACAATGCATCAGTGCAACAATGTTATCATAATCGGCCAAAAGTGATCACACCAATGCAATTTCTCTCCTCAACATTCCCAGACAGATAATATGGCCTATGCTGTAGGCCTGTTTTAAGCCTGCTTCTTTCCCCAGGGCTGTTAGGCCTAATATAGAAATATGATCAAATTAAATGTCCTATAGCTTTCGCAGCCTAAAGCTTTACCTGGGATTTCAAGAGAAGAGGAAGTTAACAGATGATGAAATGGCAGATCTTTGCTTTACCCTAGACTGCCTACTCTACATTATGTGCACTGCCAAAGCTGCGATGAGTCCCTGGGCATGCAGCTTGAAAAGCTACCCTATTGATTATGTTTTTTAGGGACAATAAATGTATCCTACCTAAGCTACAACAGCCAAATGTAATGTTAATATTGTTTTCAAGAGTACTAAACTGTAGTCTAGGCTGTCAACTGCAGGAAATAGCTTATCGCTCAAAACGCCTGGTATTTTGAATAGTGTGGATGGAACACCAGATGGCAGGCTGTTCCCACAGACAGTAGCCCAGCTCGGCATGTGAGTCCAGGTGATCAGAGGCAATTAAGCACAGCTGACAGTACTAATGAGCTATTCTCTTTCCCCTACAATAGCGAGGAGGGGAGAAAGAAAAGAGCATTTGCTTCTACAAAGGAGAGGATGTACCTGTCGGAAAGGAGAAGAAGGGGACACACCACCTCTAGGGAATGTTCACCACGGATCTGGACAACCACCCGAAGGGAGCTCTCCACGGACAGATCGTGAAGGCGGTGACACACCTGTGATTTATGTTGTAGTTTAAAGATACTCATCTTGTGTTCCTTGTTCTTGTGAATATATGTTTTCCTTGGGATATCATCCTTGATTGTGTTTGAGAATGGTAAAATATACCTCGATAGAGGACTTTGTTCAATTCAGAAATTGCTCCTTTTATTGACTCGTTTATTCCACCTTTCCACTTTAGAGCAACCTCCAAGTACTTCGTCCGCTCACAATACATATTCATTTTGAAATGACTGCATCTAGCCTGCCTGATTGGAAAACCATTTGGATCAGTTGTGGGGGGGTTTTCTCTGCAATTTTAGCCTACAAGGCCAAGGCATACGAGTAGACCATATTGCAGTGGCGTGTCTTTATGGATGCCAAGGGAAACTAGCCCCCCCCCCCCAAATTGAAGGACATTTGTAAATGTCCTTCAATTTGCAAGAGGATGACTATCTCACCGGAGAAAGCATTGACGTAAGCGAAAGCGCACCACTGACTCTGTACGCCTCGATTTGGTCTTATGTACATTACACTACCGTTCAAATGTTTGGGCCACTTAAATGTCCTTGTTTTTAAAGATTCACATTTTATTAGAATGTCAAATTGATCATAAATACAGCGTAGACATTATTGTTGTAAATGACTTGTAGCTGGAAACGACTGATTTTTAATGGAATATCTTCATAGGCGTACAGAGGCCCATTATCAGCAACCAACACTCCTGTCTTCCAATGGCACGTTGTGTTAGCTAATCCAAGTTTAGCATTTTAGAAGGCTAATTGATCATTAGAACTCTTTTGCAAATGTTAGCACAGCTGAAAACTGTTGCTGATTTTTAAAGAAGCAATAAAGCTGTCCTATAGACTAGTTGAGTATCTGGAGCATCAGCATTTGTGGGTTTGATTACAGGCTCAAGTGGCCAGAATTAAGGCCTTCCTTCTGAAACTTGTCAGTCTGTTCTGAGAAATTAAGGCTATTCCATGCGAGAAACTGAAGACCTCGTATAACGCTGTCGTACTCCCTTCACAGAACAGCGCAAACGGTCTCTAACCAGAATAGAAAAAGGAGTGGGAGGACCTGGTGCACAACTGAGCAAGCGGACAAGTACATTAGTGTCTAGTTTGAGAAAGACGCCTCGCAACAGCAACGAGGCGACTCCGGGATGTTGGCCTTCTAGGCAGAGTTCCTCTGGCCAGTGTCTGTTCTTTTTCCCCATCTTAATCTTTTCTTTTATTGGCAAGTCTGAGATGGGGCTTTTTCTTTGCAACTCTGCCTAGAAGGCCAGCATCTGGATTTGCCTCTTCACTGTTGACGTTGATATTTTGCCGGTATTATTTAATGAAGTTGTAAATAGTCATTTACAACATTTACAATGTCTACACTGTATTTCTGATCAATTTGATGTCACTTCAATTGACATTTCTATGTGACCCCAAGCTTTTGAACGGTAGTGTAGAAAATGTTGAAATTGTGTTTGTTAAAAGTAGAGACTCAGAGCTACAAAATGGTACATCATACACTGCAGTTGAGGAACAATGAGTCATTCTGCTTTGAAAGTTCCTTGAATGTTTTGGTACATCTACTGGAGAGCTCTTTGTCTACACCTTGTCAGCATCATTGACACCCTTTTAAGCCTTAGCCCCACCCATCTCTTTAAAGATTCACACGTGTCGACCATGTGCTAAACACAGTAAGGTACAGAAGTATAGTAAATAACCAAATAATTCAAGACTAAAAGTGGTTTAAGTAGTGACCTACTATAAGGAAAAACTCCAGGTAAAAATATGTTATCTAGTCCTTGGCCTATATCCTAATCTGAGCTACTTTAGCAAGCTAATGTTTGCTAGACTGCAAACAATGCACTTAACTTGCAATGAAAACAACTTTTCGAGAAAACATAGAAAAATATATCTGAAAATGTAGCTAGATCCTTACCCGTAAAGATGGATGAACGCTTCATGGCAACGTATCTTTTACGTTTGTTTTGTAACTAGCTACAGCTTATTTGGGCTGTTGTGTCAGTCACACTGACAGTGTGCAGAAAGTAGCCCATCACAACTTTTTCCCACTGATCTTTGTCGATAGTGCCTGAAATTCTGGCCAGCAATGATGTAGAAAGCAGTAGCAACACTTTTGCAGTTCTCCTTGGCTAACGTTAGATCTTTGAAAAAAGCTGCGGTAGCAAGGATTATCTACACATACTAAGCACCTCTGATTCAGAAGGGTTGGGTTAAATGTGGAAGACACATTTCAGTTGAAGGCATTCAGTTGTCCACCATTCCCCTTTTTCATGTTATAGACACAAGCGTGCTACATGGCAGACCAATCCAAACCCAGCCCATCCATAATCTCAGCTAATCATGATTAGCAGGAAGGTTCCTGTCTTTTCCGTGGCTAAACAAACTAGGCTCGTAATTTAACAACTTATTTGTATATACAGATGGCTACATGGTTGTTATTAAGGCACATAAAATGTTGATATCAAATAAATGTTAATGCTTCTCCTGTGAGGTAGTGATGTGCGACATACGCCTAGTTTCTTGAAATGGGTCATCTCTCTGATGCTGTCTGGTCATAAAGAGGACATTGTTGCTGCCCTTTTGCATTGAATGCAAGAGTAGCCAGCGAGCATTTGGGGTCCCTTGATAAAAATAAATAATAATAATGGTCTAGTGTTGAGCTAAACTGAGTGAGCACAACTGTGAATGGTCCTGGCACGCTAAAAAAAAGTCAAGGGACGCCAGTTTGGATTTGGCTTCATTGCTCTCACATCGCATCAAGAGAATTACATCATTGACAGAAACAACTTGAATTGCTGCATCTCATTGTGTTTTTTTATTCCGGGGGCTAGCTAGCTAAAATTGGCCCTTTTGTAAATTTGCCATGGATGGAGATAAGGATTTGGACTTTACTTAATTCTCCATACTGGCCAATGATTACAACATCGATTCTGTTCCAACCATAAATTAGTACATTGTGCCCCTGGACAAAGAGGATGTAAGTTCAATTTGTAGCTAGATGTAGAAGGATAATGTTAACTAGCTAACGTTGCCCATGAAAGGAAGTTAGGCTAGTGGGCATGCATTTTAGCCAGGTGGCCTAGGACAACAAAAAATAGAAGTGTGTACTGTATGACAGGGTCAAGGACTGTTTCGTCAACATAAAACAGAGGATGGCATTCGCAATTCTCTACAAGTAGGGTGAGTCAACATGTTTTTTCTACTTGCACGAACGTACACACACACACACACACACAAGATGGCGCCGAAGAACGTGGCTGACGTTTTACATTCTCCCAACCAATTGTGCTATTTTGTTATATTTTTTGCTTTTTGTGTAACTATTTTTTAAACTTAGTGTACAATGTTTCTGCTACCATCTCTTATGACCGAAAATAACTATATTATTCGTAGCCTTCTATTTACTACCACAGAATGAAGCTGGCACCAAGACCGCTCTGAACCAACTCTATAAGGCCATAAGCAAAAAAGAAAATGCTCACCCAGACGTGTCGCTTCTAGTGGCCGGGGACGTTAATTGCAGTCAAACTTAAATCAGGCAAACCACATTTTAGAGCTGCCGCTTTCAAGGAGTGGGAGACTAATCTGGATGCTTATAAGAAATCCCGCTATGCCCTCAGACGAACCATCAAACAAGCAAAGCGTCAATACAGGATTAAGATTGAATCCTACTACACCGGCTCTGACGCTCGTCAGATGTGGCAGGGCTTGAAAACTATTACTGACTACAAAGGGAAACCCAGACGCGAGCTGCCCAGTGACGCGAGCCCACCAGACGAGCAAAATGCTTTTTATGCTCGCTTCAAGGCAAGCAACACTGAAGCATGCACGAGAGCACCAGCTGTTCTGGATGACTGTGTGATAACACTCTCGGTAGCCGTGTGAACAAAACCTTTAAACAGGTCAACATTCACAAAGCCACTGGCCCAGACGGATTACCAGGACGTGTACTCAAAGTATGCACGTATCAACTGTCTTCACTGACATTTTCAACCTCTCCCTGACCAAGTCTGTAATACCTACATGTTTCAAGCAGACCACAATAGTCCCTGTGCCCAAGGAAGCTAAGGTAACCTGCCTAAATGATTACCGTCCCATGGCACTCACGTCGGTAGCCATGAAGTGCTTTGAAAGGCTGGTCATGGCTCACATCAACAGCATCCTCCCGGACACCCTAGACCCCCTCCGATTCGCATACCGCCCCAACAGATCCACAGATGACGCAATCTCAATCGCACTCCACACTGCCCTTTCTCTCCTGCACAAAAGGAACACCAATGTGAGAATGCTGTTCATTGACTATAGCTCAGCGTTCAACACCATATTGCCCACGAAGCTCATTACTAAGTTAAGAATTAAGAACTCTGGGACTAAACACCTCCCTCTGCAACTGGATCCTGGACTTCCTGACGGGTCGCCCCCAGGTGGTAAGAGTGGGCCACAACATGTCTGCCATGCTGATCCTTAACAGGAGTGTGTAATTAGTCCCCTCCTGTACTCCCTGTTCCCTCCTGTACTCCCTCTTCCTCAATGTGAGCAAGACAAATGAGCTGATTGTGGACTACATGAAAAGGCGGGCTGAACAGGCCCCCACTAACATCGACGGGGCTGTAGTGAAGCGGGTCGAGAGTTTCAAGTTCCTTGGTGTCCACATCACCAACCAACTATCATGGTCCAAACATACCAAGACAGTCGTGAAGAGGGCACAACAAAACCTTTCCCCCCTCAGGAGACTGAAAAGATTTGGCATGGGTTCTCAGATCCTCAAACGGTTCTACAGCTGCACCATCGAGAGCATCCTGACCGGTTGCATCACCGCCTTGTATGGCAACTGCTCGGCATCTGACTGTAAGGCGCTACAGAGTGTAGTGCGCACTGGGCCAAGCTTCATAATAGGCAGTGTCAGACGAAAGCCCATAAAATTGTCAGAGACTCCAGTCACCAAAGTTATAGACTGTTTTTTTCTGTTACAGCACGGCAAGCGGTACCGAAGCGCCAAGTCTAGGACCAAAAGACTCCTCAACAGCTTCTAGCCCCAAGCTGAACAATTAATAAAATCGCCTCCGGACAATTTACATTTGCCCCTTCCCCTCCCTTTTGTACACTGCTGCTATTCGTTGTTTATGATCTATGCATTGTCACGTCACCCCTACTTACATGTACAAATGACCTCAACTAACCTGTACCCCCGCACACTGACTCTGTACCGGTGTCCCCTGTATATAGCCTCATAATTGTTATTCTTATTGTGTTACTTTTTATTATTATTTTTTACTTTAGTCTACTTGGTAAATATTTTCTTAACTATTCTTGAACTGCACTGTTGATTAAGGGCTTGTAAGTAAGCATTTCATGGTAATACCTACACTTGTAGTATTAGGTGCATGTGACAGTATTATTTGATTTAACACACACACACAGATAAATCAGAACCATGGACAGCCACATCATATTTAGCTTACTAAATTGTTTTTTTGTATGTTTTAGTTGTCACAGTATTAGATGAAGCATAGGTGATTTGATTATGTTGAAATGACAGCTCCTGTTCTCTTTGCGACTTGCGGTAACTCATTGTGGTTCTAAATCAATAGTTGTTTAGTTGTCAGAAAATGTCATAAACATTCATTTGCTTAACAATGCTGCAGGTCATGTAACCGTTATGTTACATGCAATATGCTTTCTAGACTTCACAAGACAGAGGTTGATCTCCGGTTTTGTGATGAAACGAAGGTGTGGTTGAATTTATTCTGCCACTGTGTCTTCTTATTGTCTCGGCCTAGGGCCAAATGTCACAGTCGCAAGACCTATGAACTAACAGGTTATAGAGCAAACAACTCCCGAGTAGTGCCTTAGACCACTGCGACACATCTCAGTGTTAGTGGCGTCACTACAGACCCTGGTTTGATTCCAGGCTGTATCAAAACCAGCCGTCATTGGGTGCCCCATAGGGCGGTGGACCAGCGTCGTCCAGGTTAGAGTTTACCTGGGGTAGGCCGTCATTGTAAATAAGAATTTGTTCTTAACTGACTTGCCTAGTTAAATAAAAGTTATATATGTATATGTGTGTACATGGATAATTTTCTAGCGTGGCTTCCCCAGTGATTTTACCCATGCACCGCTACTGGTATTTTGACAGGATGTATCAGCTAACAGAATAATGCTATTGCAGGGATTTCTAGTGGCGCGCATATGAGTTATGATAATGCACAAGCACAGAGGAAGTTGTCTCCATAGTTTCCTCATTTGGCTTCCTTGTTTTAAAAGCATGCAGAAATAAGGTAGATGCAGCAGAAAACCCCAACAGTAAAAAGATGAATTCATATTTTTTCATCCAGTAGCTAAAGCTACATTAAATGCATTTTCAAAGTAGGATTTATTCAGCTTTGATGTTGAGCAAACATCACACCATATTACAGTACCTTCCTCTCCTAAATCAATCTGTTGATAATCGATCTAAGCACATCCTTCGAATACATTTTATATAATAACATTCAAATTCCTAAGGTTTCATTTAAGTGCTTGAATGACCACAATAATGTATGTTGATTAACATTGGTTGATAGAAGAACATTATTGATTGATGGTCATTTTTTACCTTTCTTTAACTAGGCAAGTCAGTTAAGAACAAATTCTTATTTTCAATGACGGCCTAGTGGGTTAACTGCCTGTTCAGAGGCAGAACGACAGAGGGGGTTTGAACTTGCAACCTTCCGGTTACTAGTCCAACGCTCTAACCACTAGGCTACCCTGCCGCCCCTGCCGTCATATAGCATGATATCCCACAATGAAAGCTCATCAGAGCTGTTGACCAAACAGGATGCCAGAGCAGTATCCACAGAGAGCTTCTGAACAGCCTCTAACAGGATTCTCGTATGCCCCGTGCAGTCTGGCTTCTGAACAGCCTCTAACAGGAGTCTCCCATGCCCCGTGCAGTCTGGCTTCTGAACAGCCTCTAACAGGAGTCTCCCATGCCCCGTGCAGTCTGGCTTCTGAACAGCCTCTAACAGGAGTCTCCCATGCCCCGTGCAGTCTGGCTTCTGAACAGCCTCTAACAGGAGTCTCCCATGCCCCGTGCAGTCTGGCTTCTGAACAGCCTCTAACAGGATTCTCATATGCCCCGTGCAGTCTGGCTTCTGAACAGCCTCTAACAGGAGTCTCCCATGCCCAGTGCAGTCTGGCTTCTGAACAGCCTCTAACAGGAGTCTCATATGCCCCGTGCAGTCTGGCTTCTGAACAGCCTCTAACAGGAGTCTCATATGCCCCGTGCAGTCTGGCTTCTGAACAGCCTCTAACAGGAGTCTCCCATGCCCCGTGCAGTCTGGCTTCTGAACAGTCTCTAACAGGAGTCTCATATGCCCCGTGCAGTCTGGCTTCTGAACAGCCTCTAACAGGAGGCTCATATGCCCCGTGCAGTCAGGCTTCTGAACAGCCTCTAACAGGAGTCTCATATGCCCCGTGCAGTCTGGCTTCTGAACAGCCTCTAACAGGAGTCTCATATGCCCCGTGCAGTCTGGCTTCTGAACAGCCTCTAACAGGAGTCTCATATGCCCCGTGCAGTCTGGCTCCTGAACAGCCTCTAACAGGAGTCTCATATGCCCCGTGCAGTCTGGCTCCTGAACAGCCTCTAACAGGAATCTCCTATGCCCTGTGCAGTCTGGCAGACCAAATAGTGGCCTTTACAACTCAGTAGCCCATAGTCAACATGTCTGGAGGCTGTCATAGATCAGTTTGTGTACAGTATGTCCTGTAACTGTGTTAATTAGCATGAACATTCAAACCTTTCTTGATGTGATAGGAAATTCTAATTAATTTAACCTGTTAATAGACTAACCATTAACATCACCATTTGTGTGATACATTGCTGTCAACATTTCATTTTAATGGTTTTAGTTGGCTTCGAAGAAGAGGGTTTCCATTTGTTTCACAGGCAACCTAGACAACTTAGCCAACAAAATAACCTGTAATTACTACTGTACCCTTTAGAGGAGAAACACACAGTGGTTTCCAGTGTGGAGTCTGTCTGTATATAAGGAGACGGGCATCTCTTTCTAACTGCATGTTGTTGACTGCTGATACACAGCCACCTCTTGAGTGTTCTTTTAAAGTCCCTTTCATGTCAATGTGCCACATAGCTGATAATAGCAGGTTATACAGTATATGTATGTATATTCTATCCACTTTCTCTGTAACGTAGGCAACAGCTACAGTACACTTCATGTTGTCCAGGTAACATCTCCCTTTGGTCCACACAAAAATTGATAGAGGAGGAGAGGTGTACGTTTATAAATTAAACTTTCTATCGTCTTTGAAAAGGTGCAATGATAGATGGAAAAGTGTGTGGAATCATTACAACCAGATTATTGCTATCAATTGAAGCAAAGCTGAAAAGCTACTAAATATAGGATCTTCGACATTAGAAAAGAAAGGAACCTTTTCAAATACATTTTGAATCTACAATGTCTTACAGACATAGGCAGTGCTTGACTTGGACTGAAATAGGTGCCGGTACTCATTTTGGGTGCCGGTACTGTTTATATCTAGGTGCAGGAGCTCCAGAATATTTTATCCTATATTCTATAGGAGGAAGAGGAGCTTAAGCAGTATTCAGCTCTGGAGAGCTCCTGCCCAAGTCAAGCACTGGATGTAGGATCTTAATTTGTGCCAGTCTCTTAGCAGGAAAATTTGAATTATTATGTGGATTACAATGAATGGACATTTCTGTAGCGGTTGATACATGTTTCATAATGGAAAATCAAGTGGAAAATGTAAAACTTTCAAAGCCTTTTTAAACCTCAAATACACTACAAGTTTAAATGGAAAGGTGTCCTGCAACAGGGTGATCAAATTAAGATCCTACATCGGTACACAATGGAAAACCTTGATGAATCACAATTGATTGCAAACATAATCGAATCAGAATGGCTCTCCTTGAGGTGAAGACTGGTTAGGCTATGTCTCAAGGAAGATGAGGTTATCAGTGAGTCTATTGATGAGGCTACGTCCCTATGCAGTCTACATTCCTATACTTTATTGACACTTACCAATGATGCAGATGTAGAAAGCAGCCACGATGTCGGCCTCCTTGGACAGCTTCGAGGCGAAAGGGTCGCCCGCCAGGAGGTAATGGGGGACATAATCGGGGCGAGCTGAGGTGTCATTTCCTATCAGAGCCATGATTAGGAGTGTCAGCAGCTTCCTGGGGAGCCCAAAAGAAACAGCAGTAACACACCTGATTACTAACTCACATTCTATTACTGCATTTGTCTTGAATTATCAGTCTGTACCCCCATGATGTTCAGTGTTGTATATTGCCTCTAATGGAAGACAGCGATAAGACAGAGAATTGAATCAAACACTTGGCCATGAAGAATAAATCCCAGATTAGTCCCCACAGGGTTCATTCTAGTTTCCTGCTTCCTGTCCTTGGCTATCTCTCCCTTCACACACTGCACCATCTCACCTAGGGTGAACACATGTCCCACATTTGATCAACAAATTCAAACAACAACAAAAAAGGTTGATTTGTTCCATATTTGAGTCTGACATTCCAGCAAAGAGGAAGAGGCAAAACCTGTCCAAAATAAGCCCAATGCATTTTTACTGTCTTATTATGGACCTAAGCTGGTCGACTGCCTTCCCGCCTTTGGGATAACAACTCCCATTGTTAGGGCGGAAACATGAGCATCTCGTCATCTTGTCTGTTTGCAGTCACGTTGCGCTTGTGACAAGATATACAGTATATCATAAGGATGTGGTACTGGAAATGTTAAACACTTATCCAATCGTTGTTAAGATCTGATATTCAGCGCAGCGCAAGGCGAGACGTAGGCCAATGTCATTTCGTCAACCAATCACTGTCTAATCCTTTCGGTCTCAATTCCAGCTAAACTTGGAGAGAGGACAGTTAACTACCTACAAAAATCTGCTTCTGATGATCTACAAAGTAAGTAAATAGCCATATTAGACTGAAAGCTATAACAATTTCGTCAAACTTGTGAGGCGCTCCATGCTTATTAGTTGCTCATTCAACATATTTTCTGCTACTTCTCTCAATTTGATTTTCAATGTCTCCCTTCCTAACTTTTTTACATTCCTTGAGACCAACCAGAAATGTTTCCTTGGCCAACTATTCCCAAATTTTCATTTTCTCCATGACCAAATTTTGCACGAGGTAAAGGATTAACCTATAGGCACACATAAATTAGCTCCTTCAGTGAATTGGAAGGGGGATTTATGTGGGTGTGTGTTGGCAATCACTACTAGATTTATCATGAGAAGAAGCACATAACTTTACAGAGAGACCAATGGTACCATTTCAATGTTCTTCAGTGTTTCAGTCACACAAATACTCACAAACCAGACACAAGATCACACACACATGCATGCACACAAACACAGTAATTTCTGAAAACAAAGAACCCCAATTTTCTGGTGGTCATACAGGAACTCACTGCTGGGACTCGTGAGTCATCCATTAAACAAACTCTCACACACACACACACACACAGAGAGATATATATATATACACACACACACACACACACACACACACACACACACACACACGCAGAGATACACACACACACACACACACACACGCAGAGATACAGAGATACACACACACACACACACACACACACACACACACACACACACACACACACACACACACACACACACACACACAATCAAACACTATAATCCTTTTGTGGAGTCCCTTTCTGTTGGCCAGTAGGCTTCTTCAGCAGGGAGGCACACTGTAGCCCAGGGGTGTCAAAGTCAAATGGACGGAGGGCCAAATAAAAAATTTAGCTACAAGCCGAGGGCCGGACTGTTCGAATGTTCATTGAAAATTTTTTAAATGACGCATATAGTCTAGTGAACCTAATTGAACCTACTGAAAACCTAACAAATATATTCCAATATGATCAGATAAATAAAGCAATATTTTCTTATGGCTCTGTCAGTAATCTTTAATTTTCAACAGACACAAAAGACAAATTTCCTTTATATAAAAATCCCCATAACATGAACATTAAATGAAAGAAACCGGTATTCAAGGCACCATCAGTAGCCTATATTTTCTATTTTAGCAAAAGTGGGCTAAATTTACTTCAAAGAAAAAAACAATAATAGCAATTTTCTATCATCCACTCAACTGAAATATTTTTAAAATATAATTGGATTGAAATACAATAAAATAAAGTGCAAAAATCTATTAATCAAAAACAACACTTTGTTTAAGGAGAAGTAACATGCAGTGAAAACAAATATTAAACTTTAACTTTTAAACTTGAACTGAGTAAAAACTCTAAATATGTGATTGCACAGTAATGTTCACTTGTTTGAGGTTGAGGGTGATACTTGGTGGTGTCCCATCTTTTCCACAAGTTCATCAATGTTCGGGGTAAGGCTCTGAGCTGAGGAAATCCTCAGAATTGAGTGGAGGTGTTCAGCAGTAAGTCGACTTCTGTGTGATGTTTTGTTCAAGTTCATCAAAGAAAACAGTTGTTCACACAGGTATGTGCTGCCAAACATAGACAACGTTTGAGCAGCCTGGATGCGCAGCTGGGGCATTGTGTCGGGAGGAAACGGGCGAACTCCGCAGCACCCACTGCCGCATATTTTGCCCTCAGTGCATCATTGCATTGGAGGTCAATCAACTCCATTTGGAGGTTTGGTGGTGAGCTTTCCACGTCAACAGCAAATGGGTTACCGAGCAGTTCCAACCTGCTTTTTGTGCTTCAAAGTCAGCAAATCGGCGTCGAAAGTCAGCGGCAAGCATACCTATTTTATCAGCCAACTGTGCGCTCGGGAACGCACTGGTAGAGAGCTTCTCTTTCATGGTCTGGCAGCTGGGAAAGTGGCTCAAATTTTCTTTCCGCATCTGCGTCTCCCACAGAGTCAGTTTGGTTTTAAATGCCTTCACTGTACTGTACATATCAGAGATGACACGATCCCGACCCTGCAGCTGCAAGTTCATTGCATTCAGATGACTCGTAATGTCACACAGAAAAGCCATTTCACACAGAAACATTTCGTCTCGGAGTTGTGTTGTGTCTTTCCCTTTGCTGTCCAAGAACAGACAAATCTCCTCACGAAGCTCGAAACATCTTTGAAGCACCTTTCCCTGGCTTAGCCATCGCACCTCTGTGTGATAAGGCAAATCACCATGCTCCGTTTCTAACTCCGTCAGAAATGCCTTGAACTGGCGGTGATTCAAACCTTTGGCTCTGATAAAGTTAACTGTGCGCGTGATGATGCTCATTACATGCTCCATTTTCAAGGCTTTACCGCACAACGCTTCCTGGTGTATGATACAATGATAAGCTGTCAGCTCACCTGTCGCGTTTTCCTCTTGCATCTTTTCCCGTATCTTCGCCACCAGTCCGCTCCTGTGTCCACACATCGCAGGTGCTCCGTCGGTTGTCAAACCCACGAGTTTTTCCCAAGGCAGCTCCATCTCATTTACACATCTTGACACCTCTTCATACAAATCATGCCCCGTAGTTGTGCCATGCATAGGACGTAAAGCCAAAAACTCCTCTGTCACGCTTAGGCTGGAGTCCACTCCGCGGATGAAAATTGACAACTGGGCAATGTCAGAAATGTCGGTGCTCTCATCCACAGCCAAGGAATATGCAATGAAATCTTTTCCCTTTTTCACAAGCTGCTCTTTTAGATTGATGGACAACTGGTCTACTCTCTCGGCAATGGTGTTTCTGCTCAGACTCACATTTAAAAAGAGTTGCCTTTTTTCTGGGCAAACTTCGTCACAAACTTTAATCATGCAGTTTTTGATGAAATCCCCTCCGTAAATGGCCGGGCTGATTTAGCGATCTCTTCTGCCAAAATAAAACTGGCCTTGACAGCAGCCTGGCCTTGTGATTTGGCTTTTTTGAACAGAGCCTGTCGAGATTTGAGGCCTCGTTTTAATTCCTCTGCCTTTTGTAGCCTTTGTTCCATGTCCATATTCTTGTTTTTGTCCGCGTGTTTCGTTTCATAATGTCGTCTCAGATTATACTCTTTCAGTACCGCCACACTTTCTCCACACAGAAGACACACAGGTTTTCCAGCTACCTCCGTGAACAAATACTCCGACTCCCACCTTGTTTGAAACCCCGGTTCTCAGTGTCCACCTTCCGTTTTGCCATTTTTGATGGGTATCTGAAAGTTAATTTTACTGTGATGCTGACAACTGCTGTGCCAATAAATATTGAAATGAAGCAGCCTACTGCTCGGTGCGTCACCGTTGCATTGTGGGAAATGTAGTATTGGTGCGTGTAAAAGATCTGCGGGCTGCCGGCTTGCTGCGGTCTGCGGGCCGGTTCTAATAATAAATCAAGATCATCCCAGGGGCCGTAAAAAACCTTCTCGCGGGCCGGATGTGGCCCGCGGGCCTTGACTCTGACATATGTGCTGTAGCCCTTAAGGCGTCCGCATGCTTTCCATCAAAAACAGTTATGACGACATTTTGGTCGTCGTTTTGGTCTTCCAAAGGGTTTTTTCAGCGGTTTGTGCACACACAAAATGTTCGGTAGTGTAAGTCTAAGCCCCTTTGTCAGTGATTGGGGCAACAGTAGGGATTCTTCAATTAAATGTTTGTTGTCATTCAATGAGAGGTGCCTCGTTTTCATGCAAATTTTTTCACTTGAGAAATACTTCACCAAACATCTTAATCACCTGCAAAAACATAACTCAAGAAATCTGTAATACATTTTTATCTCTGAATTTCAATCAGATTTAAAGTCAGGACTGAGACTGGACCATTCAGGAACCCTCAATACCTATTGGAAAGCCATTCTGGTGTGTCTTAAAATCTGTTTAATTGACCCGGTGAAAAATAAAACTAAACACTGGGATAAGGTATTTAGAAGACTGAGGCAGGGTTTCCTCTAACTTTTTATCTGAGCTTTGTTCCTTCCATAGGAACAGTGACAAGCATATACCCATAACATGATGCTGCCACCACAATACAGGGTTATGTAAATCTGTAGGATTTTTATTTTATTTTAAGGCAGCAAAATATGATGACTGTGTCAGAAGTGTGTAGACTTTGACTAGGCACTATATGTGTGGACTGGGGAGTTTGTTTGTGGCCAGAATCGGTGCAGTGAATCCTATGGCAGACACCCCCAACCTCTGAAGGTGTGGCTCCGCTAAGAGAACGAGCAGCCAGCCAGGCAAGTCTGAGTGTAATGAATACGATGGGAGACAGAGTTCTGGTTTCAAGCGCAGTGCACAGCAGGTGTTTATAAGCAAAGGACCACAGGAAGAGGCAGGTAGCTGGGTCCAGGGACTGGCAGAAGGTCATACACAGGGACTCCAAAACGGTAACAGGACAGGCAGGGAATAGGCAAAAAGGCATTGTTCGTGAGGAGTGCCAAAAACTATGATACTAATACGGAAATGACCAGAGCTCCGAGAAGTACATGTTACAAAACAAACAGAGAGTGAGCTGCGTTCATGGGATCTATGTGTTTGAGAGTGTGAGCTGGAAAGTGGGCTGGAAAGTGAGCTGCGTTCAGGGGATCTACGTGTTTGAGAGTGTGAGCTGGAAAGTGGGCTGGAAAGTGAGCTGCGTTCAGGGGATCTACGTGTTTGAGAGTGTGAGTTGGAAGCAGACAACACTGAGTGGCACTTCTGCCTTCAAAATCTACTTAGAATACCTAGGATAGGGTAAGTAAGGGTAAGTAATCCTTCTCACCCCCCTTCTCACCCCCAAAAAAAAAAAAAAAAAAAAAGATTTAGATGCAAGTGACTGTTCCACTGGATGCCATAAGGTGTATGCACCAATTTGTAAGTCGCTCTGGATAAGAGCGTCTGCTAAATGACTTAAATGTAATGTAAATGTACTTCACCTCAGAAAGCATACCTCCATTTACAAGTCAGACAAGTCAGACATGAAAAAAGGTCAACTTTTGCTTTAACTCTGAAGGCCAGGTGCAAGCCAATCTTTCCCACGTTGTGTTGAAACTATATTACACACCCCACAATAGTTTGTTCATTTTCAAAGCCCTTCAACAAAGTCTAAAATCTGAAACAGAATAAAAATAAGTCTGCAATTTTCTCTCAAAAAAATGAGAATATATTTGTTTCTATGCTCTAGGTTTCCAGTAGCGCAGTTTCGGTACAATTACAGCCTAAGCCTAGCTACCAGGCTCTCCATGGAAAACAAGACCAAATGTTCTTCAGAGTACTAAAACTAACAGACGATTGTGACATCGGGTGCTGTAGGTGTCCTTGGAGGGCAGGCAGTGTGCAAATGCATTCCAGAATCAAATCAGCCACAGTAGCCTGCAGGGGGTGGGAGCACCTGCCTAAAGTTATATGCTATATTTAATTTCAGGAGCACCTTTTAGGGGTTACTTCCAGGAGCAGATTATCATGACTTTGTCCAACCACAAAAGTCTGCCTACCGTCTGCCAATCAAGAGTAAAACACTGGCAAGTCCTACAACTTGAGTATTTCTGACAAGGGACACCACAAAACACCACACAATATAATGAATTAGAAAGGGATGTGTACAAAGGGTGTGTAGACTTTCACTAGGCACTGTATGTGTGGACTGGGGAGTTTGATATACAGTACCACACATACAGTATATTATGTACAATAGAGTACTTATTGGAAAATGTAGGTTTATTTGAATAATTGATGAGCAGTCCATGCCAGGGCAGAAGAGTCTGACTCTGAATAGCAGAAGGTCTACTATAGTTCCCAATGTTAAGGAAGAAATTCCAATGAACATATTCAAAGGAGGAAACATAAAGATAAAGAACTGTACATGACTTTGAAAGTGGTAGCAGAATCGAGCAAAATCACCCAAAATAGTGACACATTCACTATGACAGCAAATGCATAATTCTTCAGGGGAATAATAACGATATAAGTAAGTAAATATAGCATAGAACTTTAGGCAGGTGCTCCCACCCCTGCCGGCTACTGTGGCTGACTTGAATCTGGAATGCATTTGCTTGCTTTAATAGGCTACGGTAAATTCATGAATAATTATATAAGATTAAATGCGGAGCATACAGATTAAGACCATGTTAGTCAAATGTGCGTTGTGGATGTATTATTTTTCTCTGATTGGCTGCCTGCACTATACATCTCTTGACCTGAAATTAAAGGTGATTGTTGGTATTCAACAAAATAATCAGGACCGTATGCTTGACATTTAATCAAACCCAGTGAATTGCATGATGAAGTATTGAATTTGATGTACTTTGAGAATTCTGTCATACATCAGAATTCTCAAAGTACATCCGAGACACACCATGTAAGTAACCATCTGTCTTATGTACCCATACCGAACGTGACATATCGTACTAAATGGAGTGTCTTGGATTTACTTACAGAATAATACGAAATATTCTGAGGCCAGGTTGCTGTCTATGGGGACAAACATCTATAGCCATCCACAGCATGCATAGTGTTGACAACGTTGACTGCTAAACTACTGCAGATTGGAGCTGTTATATCGAGGTTAGAGATAGAATGTGGGGGGGCAAATTGCCACATGGATTATGGATTTCAATGCAAGATTTTTCAGAAGGAATCTCTGTGCAGTTTGACTGAGGACACCATAGCAGCAGAAACCCAATCAACTTGGTATTGTGATCTAACGACGTCTAGTGTAATGATCCTCTGTGGAGATGGATTATCATCGATTATCTACAATTTGGTCTTTCGACCAGAACAACAAGAGGAGAAACGTACCTGATGGGGCTCCATTTGAATGAGGAAGACTTCAGAACATGAAGTTTCTGAATGTTTACTGTGACTGATGCAGCAATCTGAAAGTACAATGACTATACATCCACCTTGCCTTTGGTGCTTTTGCAGGTGTACATAAAGGGCAGAACTAAACACAGGGGAGACATCAGAGGAGGCT
The DNA here is from genome assembly GCF_023373465.1 of Oncorhynchus keta. Classification (NCBI taxonomy): domain Eukaryota; kingdom Metazoa; phylum Chordata; class Actinopteri; order Salmoniformes; family Salmonidae; genus Oncorhynchus; species Oncorhynchus keta. Next base: position 20,028,517 of record NC_068428.1, read on the forward strand.
GGGGAGGGGAGGATGGCTCATAATAATGGATGGAATGGAGTAAATGGAATTGTATCAAACACATGGAAAACCAGATGTTTGATACCATTCCCTTTATTCTGTTCCAGCCATTACTATGAGCCCGTACTCTACATTTAAGATGCCATCAGCCACGAGTGAGAAATGTGTGTGATATGCAAATAGGATATTTGATTCATGTTCATCGGAAATTAAATGTTGTGCAGTCACAAACGTAATTTTCTTGTGTTTTTAAATATATTTCCACACTATGAGGTAGGAATAATACTGTGACCTTATGAAAATGTTTTTTTATGCCCTTTCTGTGTAATAGCTGTTTGAAAAGACCGCGTGAAATTTCAGCCTGTTTTGGTGGGATGGACTTTTGGCCTGCCTGGTGACATCATTGGGCGGTAAATTAGTTAATAGACCAATAAGAAAGAGTTCCAAACCACTCTGCTAATAATAACTAAGGGTTGACCGATTTATGATTTTTCAACGCCAATACCGATTATTGGAGGACCATCGGCCGTTTAAAAAAATAATAATAATAATTTGTAATAATGACAATTACAACAATAATGAATGAACACTTATTTTACCATAATATAATACATCAATAAAAATCAATTTAGCCTCAAATAAATAATGAAACATGTTCCATTTGGTTTAAATAATGCAAAAACAAAGTGTTGGAGAAGTAAAAGTGCAATATGTGCCATGTAAAAAAGCTAACGTTTGAGTTCCTTGCTCAGAACATGAGAACATATGAAAGTTGGTGGTTGTTTTTAACATGAGACTTCAATATTCTAAGGTAAGAGGTTTTAGGTTGTAGTTAATATAGTATTTATAGGACTATTTCTCTCTATACCATTTTGTATTTCATATACCTTTGACTATTGGATGTTCTTATAGGCACTATAGTATTGCCAGTGTAACAGTATAGCTTCCGTCTCTCTCCTCTCCCCTACCTGGGCTCGAACCAGGAACACATTGACTACAGCCACACTCCAAGCAGCGTTATCCATCGCTCCACAAAAGCCGCGGCCCTTGCAGAGCAAGGGGAATAACTACTCCAGGTCTTAAAGCGAGTGACGTTTGAAACGCTATTAGCGCACACACAGCTAACTAACTAGCCATTTCACATCGGTTACACCAGCCATTAGGCTGATAGGCTTGAAGTCATCAACAGCGCTGTGTTTGCGAAGAGCTGCTGGCAAAACGCACGAAAGTGCTGTTTGAATGAATGCTTCTGAGCCTGCCGCTGCCTACCACCGCTCAGTCAGACTGCTCTATCAAATCATAGACTTAATTAAAACATAATAACACACAGAAATACGAGCCTTTGGTCATTAATATGGTTGAATCCAGAAACTATCATTTCGAAAACAAATTGTTTATTATTTCAGTGAAATACAGAACCGTTCGGTATTTTATCTAATGGGTGGTATCCCTAAGTCTCTAAATATTCTCGTTACATTGCACAACCTTCAATGTTCTGTCATAATAACGTAAAATTCTGGCAAATTAGTTTGCAATGAGCCAGGCTGCCCAAACTGTTGCATATACCCTGACTCTGCGTGCAATGAAGGCAAGAGAAATGACACAATTTCACCTGGATAATATTGCCTGCTAACCTGGATTTCTTAGCTAAATATGCAGGTTTAAAAATATATACTTCTGTGTATTGATTTTAAGTTCAGTCGTCCAACGATTGTGCTTTTTTCACAAATGTGCTTTTGTTAAATCATCCCCCAGTGTTGCATTGATTATATGCAACACAGGACACACTAGATAAACTAGTAATATCATCAACCAGTTATAACTAGTGATGTTTTTTTACAAGATAAGTTTTATGCTAGCTAGCAACTTACCTTGGCTTGTACTGCATTCACGTACCAGGCAGGCTCCTCGTGGAGTGCAATGAAAGGCAGGTGGTTAGATTGTTGGACTAGTTAACTGTAAGGTTGCAAGATTGGATCCCCTAAGCTGACAAGGTGAAAATCTACCCCTGATCGAGGCAGTTAACCCACCGTTCCTAGGCAGTCATTGAAAATAAGAATGTGTTCTTAACTGACTTGCCTAGTTAAATAAAGGTATAAAAAAGTCATATTAAATAAAAAAATCGGCAAAATCGTCGGCCAAAAATACAGATTCCAATTGTTATGAAAACTTGAAATCGCCACTAATTAATCATCCATTCCGATTAATCGGTCGACCTCTAATAACTCGTTTTCAGTTTTACCCTCAACATTAAGACCACTCCCAGAAAGTCCTAGTGAAAATTTGTGTTTGAGAAATTTCTCTTTGCTAAGAAGTTAATTGTTTTTCTTTTTGACCATTTTATTGGAAGACAATCACGGTAAGGTATTTAATTGTTACCCAGAAGTGATTTGATATTGAGATAAAAACGACCTTTAAAATATGTAAAGATAATATATCCACATCTCACTATTGTTACAAACAATGCAACTTGCATGGACGAGATATTTCCTGAAAATAACTGCACCTCAGATTGCAGCCTAAATAAATGCTTCAGAGTTCAAGTAACAGACACATCCCAACATCAATTGTTTAGAGGAGACTGTGTGAATCAGGCATTCACGCTCCAAAGAAATCACTACTAAAGGACACCAATAATAAGAAGAGACTTGCTTGGGCCAAGAAACATGAGCAATGGACATTAGACAAGTGGAAATAAGTCCTTTGGTCTGGTGAGTCCAAATTTTAGATTTTTGGTTCCAACCGCCATGTCTTTGTGACGCAGAGTGGGTGAACGGATGATCTCTGCATGTGTGGTTCCCACCGTGAAGCATGGGGGGGGTATCATGGTGTGAGTGTGCTTTGCTGGTGTCACTGTCAGTTATTTATTTTGAATTCAAGGCACACTTAACCAGCATGGCTTGTCCCATCTGGTTTGCGCTTAGTGGGACAATAATTTGTTTTTCAACAGGAAAATGACCCAACACACATCCAGGCTGCGTAAGGGCTATTTGACCAAGAAGGAGAGTGATGGAGTGCTGCATCAGATGACCTGGCCTCCACAATCACCTGACCTCAACCCAATTGAGATGGTTTGGGATGAGTTGGAATGCAAAGTGAAGGAAAAGCAGCCAACAAGTGGTCAGCATATGTGGAACTCCTTCAAGACTGTTGGAAAAGCATTCCAGGTGAAGCTGGTTGAGAGAATACCAAGTGTGCAAAGCTGTCATCAAGGCAAAGGGTGGCTACTTTAAAGAATCTGTAACACTTTTTGGTTATTATATGATTCCATATGTGTTATTTCATTGCTTTGATAACTTTACTATTTTACAATCTAGAAAATAGTAAAAATAAAGAAAAACCTTTGAATGAGTAGGTGTATCCAAACTTTTGACTGATCCTGTATATAAGGTGCTGTTTTGATTATCTCCAAATATGATGCTGCAGTTCTGCATCAACTTTCCCTCCAGAGTCATATGTGCACTGCATACATCATATAGCTACTATAAGAGTAGGTCTTCCACCTGCAATGTATTATGAATGCATGCATTATATATAAGACTACGTAAAATGTACAGTACAGCAATAACCTGTGTGAACGCGTCGTTACGCCTTATGTACACCAGACGCGCGTGTGTTTTTAGCTTTGCACATTAGGTGTCTTGTCCGCATTTTCCATACTTGATGCACATGTGCTTCTCAAGGCTGCAGAATGGAGAAGGTTATTTTCGCCGTTTCTGGGTTTCCTTCCGTGTTCGACCAAAGCACACATGGCTACCGGGACCTCCATGCTAGAAATACTGCATGGAGACACATCGCCAATACGATTGGATTACATGGTCAGTTGATTGTTAAATAATTCGCTGGAAAGTGGAAGCTATGTGCTGGTAATTTCTTAGCTAAACTATCTAGCAAAGTGTTTCGCTTTGTAGTTAGACAGCTAGCTAGCTTGACTGTTTTATGAACTTCCGTTTGTTCCACTGCACCGTAAAGCGACGCACAAATTTAAAATATTGAACGCATGCGGTACACAGAACGCACCGCGGCCAAGTGCGGCATCCCCAGCACAGTTTTGTGGACTGCTCCATTGACAAGAAATTACTTCGATCTGAACACAAAGATTTTGACACGTCTGTTGGACATGAGGCTTTCTTGTACACCAACTGTGTCAAACTATGCGTTCTCGCGGAAGTTAATTTCAATGGGAGGCAATCCGCACCGCTGCGACTCATCTGCTGGAATATGTTGTGGTGTGTGGCATGTGTTGGATTTTGCCAACTTGTGCCTTACCGCGTGTTATCAGAAACTGACGTAGATAGACAACCGAAGAAGGTGCTAATGTGTAGGGTGAATCTTTTTGTTGTGATGCTGCACGTGGATTTTCGGGTGTACCCACTTTTCTTTCTACAAAAAAAATGTAATTTTGTCAGCAAGTCTCATCAATTAATTTGAGTGTAGACCTAATGACAATCGTAGAATGTCATTACACTTTTTGGACTTTTGTAATAGATGTCTCTTTCCATTCAACAAATGGCAGGAGCACAGTGCACTGTTTGGATGCTGGAATTGTTTTTGAGTGGCGGAACATGCGCAGGTAACCTACTTGTTGAAGTGATTTGTTTGACAATCAGATAAACATAACTGGTCGTGTTCACGCCACATTAAAAGGTAAACCTTTGTTTTACCGTTAAATTACATATTTATTATTAACTCCATAAATTGTTTTCGTGGACACATAAGAGGTCCCGTGAAAAAATAGAGACCCCTGAATGTCACTGTATAATTTGTACTCTGCTTACTTTGAATGCACTATACGTGTAATGCAGAATAAGCATCTGTGGACTCATAAATGCTGTTAGTTGTATAATTGATTATATTAAGTTTTGGTTGAACTTATTTTAAATCCATTACAGAAAGTTCTAAATATATGAATGAGTAGTTTATGAATAGACTATTAACCGTCCTAACCCAATCGACTTTACAAGAAAAATCAACTGGGATAATTCAGTGGTATCCATTATCAGCCGTACTCCTCTATACATGCTCTCATTGACATATGCATGATTACATAAATCACAACCCACTGGGCACAGTTCAATGTCAAGTTTTGATTTGCATTTGGTTGAGTTCAACTAACGTGTATTCAAGTGAAATAAACAAAACATGTCACCATGTCATTGAATTTAGGTTAAAAGTTGGGTAAAAAAAATAGACAATACGCACTTAAGATGATGACCTTTTAGTAAATCCAATCAGTTCTCCACGTTGGTCATCACATTGATTGTTTTGGTTGAAATCACGTGAAATAACATTTGAGTCGAGTCGACCCGTTTTTGCCCAGTGGGAAGGGATTATACTGGTACTATAGTAGCCTATACAATGCATTGTGGGCTCTCATATGACTGATTTACCAAAAATATCTGCAGAAGTGATAATGATGTAGCCTATAATAAAGACTAAATCGATGCAACACATTCCTGCTTCTTGAAGCGCATTGAGCGAGGTTTGTATACTGTCCAACATTTTTACGAGAAACAAACTGAATAGCCTACATTGCACATTCATGTCAATATTTTTTCAACTTGTTTTGAAAATAAATCTAAGTCTTCCATAAAGACTCACAATAATGATAGTATAATATAGAATAATAATAACAATGTGAGTGAGTCTTAGTAGAAATTACATGCCTTTACAAGTCTTCAGTCATCCCTGGTAGTTCCGTTCACTTTCCGCGAAAATAATACTATCCAACTGCCTCCTTCCGCAAAATTCTAAATAAAGAACCGACAATCAACTGGAGCAAATACTTTGTAAGTGTTCTTGTGATGGTACACCGGTTGGATAGAGATTGCACTCCGTGTAACAGCCTGTTTTCTTCACAGCCTGTTTTCTTCGTCCTGGTGGGGGATTCTCAGTAGAGCGCTTTGGTGATGCGCGGCGCCTCCAAACTACCGCTGCGAGTAAATCCACCACAGCTGAATCATTGCGTTCAGTCATCTACAATAGTGTCATGTGTTGACTTCATTACGAAATTAAACACATACCATCTAGAGTGTAAAAACAGGAAACCTCGCAGCCTCATCTTTGGATGCAACTGAAATCCATAACCACAACGGGATAAAATAGGATGTCATCAGGCTTATTCTCCATAGAATCAAAATAAGTGAATCAGGTTGCAGTCGAAGAGTTTGTTTCTCGTTCGTGAGTGGAGTATCCAAACTATGCCGCATACTTGAATGCACACTGGAGCCTATTCATTGTATAATGGATTGAGCACCACCCATCATAATCGGGCAATGTAATGTAAAACAGACAGCAGGCTACATGAAGCTGCCAGATGTGGAGGGGTACGTGCCATAGGTGCTCATATAGGATATTGCTAGGAAGCTGTAGAAATAGGGATGCATGGTGCTCACTTGACCCGTTTCTTACATTTAGTAAACAATCATCATATCAACCAAGTTATACTTTAGATGTTGCACTAAACTCTAGGGAGCCGAGTCTGAAAACAACCCTTGCATCAAGTAAACAAAAACACATTTATTCAAACTGCCCAGAGCTATCATGGTCTGAGAAGTCACATCTAGGCCTACAACTTGTGGCTTCTGCAAACTGCACAAAAAAGTCATGCATGCAGAAAACACAATTTCTATTGAATGCTTAGCAGATAAGGCTAATGAAATTAAAGAGAGAGAGAGCCTTCCTTAATCCCCTTTTGTGATGTGACTGAATAAGTCATTTTCACAATGCTGATTCACTCAGAATTACTCAACCCTCCTTCTGGCATAGGCCTATACAGCGCAAACTGTATGTCTCAATGTTTCCCCTTATTTGTCTGTTTTGTGAATCAAGCCTGTGAAGTCGTGAATGGTGAGATCTTAACATATCTCCAATGTCCTCTGGGTTATGTTTGTAGCACCACAGATGCTGCACGTCCTCCTCAGTGGATGAATATGTCTATCGCAAAGACCACATGGAGCAATAAATAGCACTCGATTTCACATGACCTTTTCAACTGTTGTCTTTCTCCTCTGAAAGAATGCTGTCCACTATGCAGTTAGTGGATGATATCCTGGCATGAAGCACAACAACCAAAGTGGTTGTTTTACTGTCTGCACTTCCGTTAATATCCAAAGGATCAGTGGTGGGAAAAGTACTAAATTGTCACATTTGAGTAAAAAATAAAGATACCTTGTATAGAAAATGACTCAAGTAAAAGTGAAAGTCAGCCAGTACAATTCTACTTGAGTAAAAGTCTAAAAGTATTTGGTTTTGATAATACTTAAGTATAGAAAGTACATGGAATTGCAAAAATGTACTTAAGTATCACAATTAGAAGAAAAATAATTTCAAATTCCTTATATTAAAGCAAACCAGGAACAATATTCTTGTTTTTTTTTTGGCGGATAGCCAGCGGCACACTCCAACACTCAGACATAATTTACAAACAAAGCATGTGTGTTTAGTGAGTCCGCCAGATCAGATGCAGTAGGGATGACCAGAGATGTTCTCTTGATACTTTAAGTATGTGAATTGGACCATTATCTGTCAAAATGTAACAAGTACTTTTGGGTGTCATGGAAAATGTATGGAGTAAAGAGTTCATTATTTTCTTTAGGAATGCAGTGAAGTAAAAGTTGCCAAAAATATCAATAGTAAAGTACAGATACCTGAAAAAACTACTTAAGTAGTACTTTAAAGTATTTTTACTTAAGTACTTTACACCACTGCAAAGGATAGACCCTATAATGTAAATCAAGTCTGCTTCTCAACACAGATCAAATAAAATGTTATTGGTCGCGTACACATTTAGCACATGTTATTGTGGGTGTAGCGAAATGCTTATGTTCCTAGCTCCAACAGTGCAGTAACACCTAACAATACAAAATAATACATGCAAAATCTAAAAATAAAGGAATTAAGAAATATAGAACAAGCAATGTCAGAGTCCAGAATATAAATATACTGTATGATGATATACTGTATGGACAGTATATGAATAGAACTGCTGTGTACAGCAGTAGTTATATAGGCTGAGCCATGAATACAGTAAACATCAGTCTTGTTTCGTCCCTCTCCTCGCTCCAACCTGGGTTTGAACCAGGGACCCTCTGCACACATCCACTATCGTCATCTCCAAAGCATCGATACCTATCGCCCCACAAAAATCACGGTCCTTGAAAAAACAACAACTACTTCAAGGTCTGAGAGCAAGTGATGTCACCAAATGAAATGCTACTAGCGCACACCGCTAACTACTACCATTTCACACTGGTTACAAGAACATTTTGTGAGAGATAATTTTCTTGGCACAGTGTCTTCAGAAAGTATTCACACCTCTTTACTTTTTCCACATTTTGTTGTTACAGCCTGAATTTAAAATTGATTACAGTTAGATATTTTTGTCACTGGCCTACCCACAATACCCCGTAATGTCAAAGTGCAATTATGTTTTCAATTATTTATTTATTTTTACATTATTATTTTTTTAAAGTAAAATATTCAACCCCTTTGTTGTGGCAAAGAGTTGCTTAACTCTGTCACATAAGTGGCATGGACTCACTCTGTGTGCAATAATAGTTTTTTAACATGATTTTTGAATGATACCTCATCTCTCCATCTGTTTGGCAGGCCAGACATGTAGTCAATATGCTATGATAATCTACTGCCCAAACCTCATTCCTACAAAACAGTTTGTGTGGGGTTAATGTAAAAAATCTAATAAAAAATCTGAGCAGTAGATCTCCGCTTGCTTTTTGACTGCGAAAGGGATCTTGACTCATAAATGGTTGGTGACCACTACTTTAAAGTATTGTGTGTAAATGGGTGCGAAAAAAATCTATTCAATCCATTTTGAATTAAGGCTGTAACACAACAAAATGTGGAATAAGTCAAGAGGTATGAATACTGTCTGAAGGCACTGTAGATCCACGAGCATAAGGCTTGCCATCCTACTTTATTTCAAAGGTGTCACGTAATTTACCCAACACTCCAAAGGTTACCAAATGTTGTATACATTATTTTATAACAGAGACTGTGTAAAAAGTCATTATGAAAATTCAATTCCAAAGACAAATTATTATTGCACTGTCAATCACACACTCCCTGATAAGGAATCAATTGAGTGTATACACCACTCTCACTCTGTGGGTGGTACAAAGCAGTATAGAGCACATTCCATTCTGTAGGAGGATAATTCATCCTGTTTGAATAGGTTGACAATGGTTTTGATTAGGGTGATGAATGAGAAAAGTAATGTTACCCAAAAAGTATTGTCGAGAGTACAATTGGAGAGTGAGAGAGAAAGAGAGTGAAATTTAGATTTATGACAGCCTTACGATGAGCTGGTCATAGATTAGAATGTGCAGGCCCCAGATTAGCTATCATGTCTTGTCATTACCCTGATATTTTCATCCTGGAAAGCTACAGTATAACTACTGTACTACCTCCAAATGAATATAAAATATTGACTACCACAAAATCACTATGCCAGGATGCAGGAGAAGCTCAGCCGAACTGACTTTTTATTAGTTTATCACGTACGAGCATTTTTTGGAAACTTTTGTTAAGCATACCTAGCAAAACAACAATGATCAAATGCTTAAATACATTTGCATGATTGTCTGATCATTCCTTGCTTTTGTACCTGGATTGCATATCATAGATTCACTTTTGCAGACTTTAAATACAATTGTCATGAATGATTCCAAATTCTGTGTAAAGTGTGTGTTTTTTTCACAGAATATCAACTCTTTGTTTTATCAGAAGAGAATGGTTGCAATGTGGAAATAAGGAAAGGTGAATACAATGGAAGAACACAACTGATATGAATGTATAGACCTACATCCAAAGCAAAGCTTGACACTCTTGGAAAAAAGGTGTTATCTAGAACCTTAAAGGGTTATTTGGCTGTCCCCATAGGGGAACCCTTTGAATAACTATTTTAGGAGTTAACCCTTTCCACAGTGGGTTCTACCTGGAGAAATAAAAGGGTTCTACCTGGAACCAAAAAGGGTGCTCCTACGGGGACAGCCAAAGAACCCCTTTTGAACCTTTTTTCTAAGAGTGTATAATGGAAGGTCACAATGTTGAAGATGATGACTTAATAAGAGTAACCCAAAGTTAGATAGAAGTAACTCAACTTCATTCTCTACATGACCTCAATATTGTAGAAAAGCAGAACAATTAGACAGTCCCCATTGGCTAGAGCTTTCCAAATATTCTACATGGTATGACACTGACTAGATTATTTAGAATTTCGTGCATTAGTATCTACTGATTGCCAGAAAGAGTGAACACAATGGCACACATTTCTCTTAATGAAAACAATGTGCTAATATTCTGTGAACAAAACATTATATTCACTGATGACATTTGTATTTAATGTTTTGCAAAAGGTGATCTAAGATTTGCAAGTTGGGTACTAAGGCAAGAAAATGATCAGAAGTTCTGTAAATGTTTGAGCATTTGATAATTGCTGTTCTACCATATTTACAGTACCTACTCATTCAAGGGTGTTTCTTATATTTGAGATTCCTCAAAGTTGCCACCCTTTGCCTTGATGACAGCTTTGCACACTCTTGGCATTCTCTCAACCAGCTTCACCTGGAATACTTTTCCAACTGTCTTGAAGGAGTTCCCACATATGCTGAGCACTTGTGGCTGCTTTTCCTCACTCATCCCAAACCATCGCATTTGGGTTGAGGTTGGGTGATTGTGGAGGCCAGGTCATCTGATGCAGCACTCTATCACCCTCCTTGGTCAAATAGCGCTTACACAGCCTGGAGGTGTGTTGCATCATTGTCCTGTTGTAAATCACATGATAGTCCCACTAAGCGTAAACCAGATGGGATGGCGTATCGCTGCAGAATGTTGTAGCCATGCTGGTTAAGTGTCCCTTGAATTCTAAATAAATCACTGACAGTGTCACCAGCAAAGCACCATCACACCTCTTCTGCCATGCTTCACGGTGGGAACCATACATGCTGAGATCATCAGTTCACCTACTCTGCCTTTCCCAAAGACACGGTTATTGGAACCAAAAATCAAAAATTTCAACTCATCAGAGCAAAATACAGATTTCCACCGGTCTAATGTCCATTGCTCGTGTTTCTTGGCCAAAGGAAGTCTCTTCTTTGTAGTGGTTTCTTTGCAGCAACTCGACCATGAAGGCCTGATTCACACAGTCTCCTTTGAACAGTTGACGTTGAGATGTGTTAACTGTAGGTCTTCCATTCCTTTGGTGGTCCTCACTTAGACCATTCTTCAGGAAGCCATGCAAGGCCACAATAGAGCTCCTTAAGCTGAAATAAAAAAAAATTCAAGTCAAATGTTCCTGCAGAATGAACTTTGTTTGATTTAATTTAAGAATCATTAGGGGTGCCAATGAATTTGACTTTATCTTTTTGAGAATTTCATTTCATGACTATGAAAAATTGTATTAGTATAAATGATATAATTGTCAAAACATTTTGAGCATGCGATATAGCTTGGTATTTGTGTAATGTATTTTTTGCTCATCTTTATTAAGGGCGCCAATAATTTTGGAGGTGACTATGCATTGAATACATGGAATTGGATTGTGATGATACCAGTGAATGAATTCTGCACACAATGTGATTATTTTTCATGTTCCTTTCCAACAGAAATGATGTTTTATTTGATGTGCATGAAATTGTTTAGTGAAATGGGCAGTAAAAGGTGAGTAATTGGCCATAATTCTCCACTTTTTGTTAGTTGTATTTCAAATTTTTATCAACATGATGTATTATAGTGACTGCAAAGGAAATAATAATATAATATATGCCATTTAGCTGACGCTTTTATCCAAAGCGACTTACAGTCATGTGTGCATACATTCTACGTATGGGTGGTCCCGGGAATCGAACCCACTACCCTGGCGCTACAAGCACCATGCTCTACCAACTGAGCCACAGAAGGACCAATCTATCAATCTATCAATCTACTGGGAAATTTTGTCAGCTTAGACTCGAGATGTACAGTATGTTTGTGTTAATCTTTTTGCAGACAGTCAGGTTCGTTTGATGAATGTATTTGCAATGTTGATGGTATAATTCAGTTTTGATGAATGTATTTATGTTTTGAGAAGGCAACTACAATTTTAAAATGTATTTACTGTTTTGCAGACGGGCTGCGGCGTTCTGGATGAGTTGTAGGGGTTTAATGGCACAGGCAGGGAGCCCAGCCAACAGCGAGTTGCAGTAATCCAGACGGGAGATGACAAGTGCCTGGATTAGGACCTGCGCCACTTCCTGTGTGAGGCAGGGTCGTACTCTGCGGATGTTGTAGAGCATGAACCTACAGGAACGGGCCACCGCCTTGATGTTAGTTGAGAACGACGAATGTTCAAATGTTCATAAATGACCAGCATGGTCGAATAATAATAAGGCAGAACAGTTGAAACTGGAGCAGCAGCACGGCCAGGTAGACTGGGGACAGCAAGGAGTCATCATGTCAGGTAGTCCTGGGGCATGGTCCTAGGGCTCAGGTCCTCCGAGAGAGAGAAAGAAAGAGAGAAGGAGAGAATTAGAGAACGCACACTTAGATTCACACAGGACACCGAATAGGACAGGAGAAGTACTCCAGATATAACAAACTGACCCTAGCCCCCCGACACATAAACTACTGCAGCATAAATACTACCAGGCGTTGATGCAATCAGTCAGGATTCTCTCTGCTGCAGCTGTAGAACTTTTTGAGGATCTGAGGACCCATGCCAAATCTTTTCAGTCTCCTAAGGGGGAATAGGTGTTGTCGTGCCCTCTTCACGACTGTCTTGGTGTGTTTGGATCATGATAGTTTGTTGGTTATCAAATCAAATCAAATCAAATTTATTTATATAGCCCTTCGTACATCAGCTGATATCTCAAAGTGCTGTACAGAAATGCCTATTGACATCAACAGTTATGCATTCTAATTATATGGCAGGACAAGTACCCTGACACCCAGGGCATGCAATACTCCAGTGATCAATATCAGCATGGTGGTTCTGGGCTGATTACAACTCCTACTAAAGTATTGATGTCATAGACAGCCAAATCCAGCTCTCATTCTGCCTCTCATCCCCTGAAAGAATATCTGCAATACAGATCGACCTGTGTCAAGACAACTCCCGATGAGATCTATTTAGTGGCAAAAATACCTATCTGAAATCAATCTTGACCTACGTACAGTATAATGAACTGGAGGGTAAAAAAAAAGAAAAACACCCATCACAAAAGTTTGGGTTCACTGGTGAAAAAAAGTTGAATCAATTGTTTATCCATTGGAGACACATCTGAATGTGGTGTTTGCAAAGAGTCACAATCAGCACTCTGAAAGTTGGACCAAAATGGCTGGACAGCAGGTGTTGACTTTTCTTTCTTATCACACTGTTTTGATTCTGTCCTGTAGTGTGTCAGTAGCACTTTGGAACTAGCACCTCTAATGGAAACCATGACCAGGTCTGAGTGTGTCATGGTGGTGTGAAGCTTAGATCTTGGCCAGTCGAAACCGATATAAATGCTGTTCATCTTTTGATGATTGATTGTTTACAGAAATAGTTATTGGCTTTACTCTTTATTTTGGTCTCACAAGACGTGTTGAATGTAACTTCAAATGGATGGAAAAGAACATGTGTTTGACACCTTTTGCTCCAAGCTCAGAGCTAAAAGGAATAAGTCAAGTCAAGCCAGTAAGACTACGTTTACACAGACAGACCAATTCTGATATTTATTCCACTAATTGGTCTTTTGACAAATCAGATCAGCTCCTTTGCCAATATTTGAGCAAAATTGGGTTGTCTGTGTTCACGCAGCCTGAGTCACTGCACTGTATGTGATATAGGCCTTATTTAATTACTGTATATGAAGTTCTTCCCTGCCTCTCTGTAAGACTTCCCCATACGCTGTATGTTCCAGTATCCGCTGTTAGCTGTGACTCACTAGTTCATTCTGACCGAATGGTTAAAATGTTGTTATGATAGGCACACATAGGAGGAGCATAGCCTATATTATACAAAAACATTGAGAACATCTGCTCTTCCCATGACAGACTGACCAGGTGAATCCAGGTGAAAGCTACGATCCCTTATTGAGGTCACTCGTTAAATCCACCAATGAATGTAGATGAAGGTGAAGAAGGATTTTTAAGCCTTGAGACAATTGAGACTTGGATTGTGTATGTGTACCATTCAGAGGGTGAATGTGCAAGACCAATCATTTCAAAGGATTTAATCCTGGAGGAATCTGGGCTTGTTTTGTCATTTCTAGGACAGTGAGATGTGTTTCACATATATTTGACTAGTAGGAAGGCAGGTCATGGCTTCATGGGCTGAATGATACACCCTATGACGGCTTCCCATGTATTGGGAGGGGGGTCTAAAAATACATGTAGTCCTGCTTTGTGGCGTTTCACAAAGTCTCTATGTTATTCAGATCGCGCTATGCGTTTTTGTGTGTAGAGATATGGTTGTTCTTCTTTCATACATCCATTGGACGTCTTTCAGCGATGTTCCTATCAGCTGATTAATTGAAAAGTATACAAGCAGACGCATTTTTCCAGTCTCTGAAAGACTACATCTTGGGTTGGGCGATGCTTTGTGCTCTGGCCCCCAAGGCAGGTTTTTTTTTTAAAGGAGGCGAATGGACTGACCATGCGTAATGGCTTCAAGTAATTCCTCCCATCAATACAAATTTGACGATGGAGCATTTGTTAGCTACATAGTGACATTCAACCATCTATGTTTCAACTGGAATATAGCAAAGAGAATTTGAAAGAAATAGTTGGATTTAGTGAACGTTAGAAGCTCAGCTACAGCCAATGCCAGCACCAAGACAGCTATGCACCATATTTGTCATCTGCCAAGTAAGTTATTTTTCCTGCCAGCCACCTAGCTAGCTAACTTGAGTTTATCTACTAAACTCCATATTATGTATTGCTGGCTAACATACACTCTACTGTGTTACAGTGGCAGGAAATCAAATAATTTTTCTGTTTGCTAAGTTGGCTAGCTAAACAACTACTGGGAGCCATATCTATAACTAAGAATATATGTTTTACAATCAGAGATCTTGTGTATCTCGATTGCTAATCTCTTCTCTTTTTAGTCGTAGATATGGCTAGCTACTAAACAGCCATCAACAACATTACAACCAGCCACCTAAAGCTAAGTTTACCACCAAACGTTAGTACATGACTGTTGTTAGCTAGCTGGTTAGCCTGGCGCCTGCTAACGTGTTATGCACCATGCTTCACATTTGTAACTTGTTAGCAAACGTGTAACATCAGCAATTGTAAATAATATTACTAGCTAGCTATGTAACAATTGAGGGTTGACATTAGTTATGATTATGACCTTGGATGCATTTCAATCTCACATAATTACATGAATGATGCAAGATGGGATTTCAAACAGATGTAAATAAGTATTGTATATCCAGCACGCTAGCTAACTAAGTTTACAAGCAAACAGTGAGGAGAAACAATAATTCAACAATTTACTGTTGTGAATCTGAAATTTAAACTGTTGTAAAACTGAAACTGGTTTTACAATAAAACTATTTGGCTAAGCATGCCTGATAGATATGGCTGTAGGTTAAGGTGACCAGATTTCTGAAATTAAAACCGGGGACATTTCCAGTTCGATGATCAATATGTCATTAAAATATCCAATGTTATTATCTATGAAATAAATAAGGTGGACAATTCCGGTTTCATGTATTTAGTCTAACATGCCCACTGTGATAGAGAAAACAACTGCTACAGAAACACTACAGACAAGACAGAACTGTCCAATCTGAACAGTGGGCCTGGTAGTCTGGGTAGAATAAGAGCAGAAGAGAACATTAGCAAAATTGAAAAAACAGACAATAGTATATGTGAAATACTGGTACCTACATTGTATACTTATACCAACCTAATCTGTATATTTCTCAGAAGAATGTATCTTCAGGATTGCTCTTGTCTTTGGCCAGCTTCTCCATGAACTCCTGGCAAGGGAGGTTGAAGTTTGTCTTCACAATAAGCATGGCCTTGATGGTAGGTACAGTGAACCTATTTCTTGCTGCTCTCCATAGATCATTCGTTTGGGAGAAAACTCTCTCGACTGGTGCATTACTTCCAGGTAAGCACATGACAACAGACGCTAATCTAGCCTGGTTAGTGTGTGGGATGTCGTTCTCTTTGAAGTGGGTAACCACCATGCTCTGTCTCTGACTAAACGGTGTCTCAGATGTTTTCCATTCTTCAATGGATCCCCCCTTTAGGAACTCTTGCAGGCCAGTAACCTCGTCAAACAATGCATCCTCATTGATGGTCACATTGGGGCATTTGTCCTGCAGTGTGCCTGCTGCCTTCTGGAGCTCTTCACACAGAGGTTGCCTTTTCAAAGGAGACCATGTAAATCTTTTAGATTATCTGTGTGCTTTCTCCATGCTTGCAAGTAATTCTCAGCCATAGTGAAGAATGATTGGGATACTTTGAGAAAGCTCTCTTTAGACATTGCTTCATTTTCCTCTAGCTCTCTCAGAAGTCCTCTAACCAAAACTGGAATAAAGTTGTCATCACGTCTTAAATGTAAATGTAAATGTAGTCAATTTTGCCTCAATGTTTCTCAGAATTTCAGCGGACTCCACAGCACAGTGGTCCTGGCCTTCAAGCATCTTGATCGTGTCACTGAATACAGTCAAGTTTCCATGGACAAAGTCCAGCCAACGTTCAGTCAGTGGATCTTCAAACATTGTTCGCAGGACAACAGGGCATTTGTCTTCAGAAATAAAAAAGGATTTCAATGGCACATACATTTTCAGCACTCTTTCTAGAGCAGGGAGCATGGACAGCCAGCGAACATAGCTGTGTCCTAAAATGTTATGCTACTCCTGGCCAACAAAATCACCAAAGCTCTTCAGTCTTTCTACTCTGACGGTGAAAATATCCAAATATCTTTGTGAGCAGGTACTCAACATCAAGGGGAATCATATCCAAAGCTGTTCTGGCCGTGTTATGAATTATGTGTGCAGGACAACCTAAGCCAATCACCTCCCGCTGCAGAGCATTTTTAACTTTGGTATGGACATCGCCTTGACCTGAGCGTATAAATGGAAATTCTCTCATCATGTTGTCATTAAAATGGCATTTCCGTTTCTTGGAAAGAGCCATTGTACCTCCTCTGTCTGCTCTTCTTCACTCTCCTTGTGTCACTCTTCTTACTCTCAATTATTTTTCTTCTCCTCCAATCTTTCTCCACTCGTCTTCCTGCTCTTTCTTCCTTTCCTTCTCTTTACCTTTCCACCTCTCTTCCACACTCTCCTCGCTTCACTCTTTTTACTCCCTTCATTTTTCCTTCTCCTTCCTCTCCAATCTTTAATAATAAATAGTACACTATTAGATAAAATACTTTGGTTAACAGATTCCCATTGCTTGCCTCATTTTTGTATTTTATCTCAAAAACATTGTTTGGAATAACAAATTGACAGACTCTGCAATCATATCTTTACCTTTCCTCCTCTCTCTTTCACTCTCCTTCCTATCCAGTCTTCCTCCTCCCCATTAACATAAAACATTATGCTAATGTTATCCATGAAAATGTCTAAATATATTTTCACACTACTTAAAATGCCAAACCATTAAAATTGTAATCTACAAATATATATTCTCAGAATTATGCATTACTTTAATATAATCATATTTTCTAAATAGCCCGTCCACTGCATGTTTACAAGTGAACGTTTTTTAACCTAGCTACCGTGTAAGTAGCTAGTTAACCTCGCTAGCTAACGCTAGTCGACATAGCTAGTCGACACAGGCCACCAAAAACGGTGACGTCTGGTCACCCTACTTTAGGTAGATACTGTCTTTCTACCTACCTAGGCTCATTTGTACGGTCTGGTCACTGTGCAAAGGTTGAGAGTTATACCATATTGTTGTAAATGTAATCTCTGTGCCTGTGCACATGTACTGTCGGTTCTTGTTGGACTCTGAACCATGAGGAAACATTATGCTGAAGTACTGAAATTCCCACAAAAGAACGTGGATTCTTAAAAGTTCTCTGAACAATTTGAGAACATTATATTAAATAGAACCATGCAGTAACCTGTGGGAAACATTATGCTGCACTACTGAAATATCTACAATCCATGCTTCATCTAGATATGTTAGTGCCACTGAATGAATTTAAAATATTGATGTGACTATTACAGAGGAGTTTAAATTATTTTTTTTAGGCTGGATCATGTTGTATTGTTGTATGTTTTAATTCTGTAATGTATTGATTGTTGCTGCCTTCTTGGCCAGGTCTCCCTTGAAGAAGAGACTGGGTCTCAATGGGCTTTTCCTCGTTAAATAAATCAAATTTAAAAAATAAACATCCCCTGGATTTTCTTTCCCAATTGAACTCAACTTGAGGCTTTTCCGACCTTTTCTAACTACTACTGAAGAAACAATGAGAGATGTTTATCTTTTCTTTCAATAGTTCTGGGTTTAGGCCTCTTGAACTCTTGAAAAAAAAAAGTGCAATCTAGAACCTGAAAAGGTTCTTTGGCCAGGCCTCATAGGAGAAGAACCCTTTGAAGAAACTCTTTTTGGTTCCATGTACAACCAAAAATACTGTACTTCTCCTCCTAAAGCTGGTTACACAGCAGCCTCTGAGTTTTCACTGATGCTGCTTCAGTGGGTAGAGAAGAACAGACACAGCTCTCTCCACAGTGAGTCTGACATTCAAAGCCCCTTAATATCAAATCCATGCTTTACCTGTAACAGGGCTCCTAGCTAAGATTCTCCACTGCTATGGAGAGAAAGAATGAAGAGTCTCCTCAAACTACTCCATGGGCTGGAGAGAAAGAATCAAGAGTCTCCTCAAACTACTCCATGGGCTGGAGAGAAAGAATCAAGAGTCTCCTCAAACTACTCCATGGGCTGGCAAGAGTCTCCTCAAACTACTCCATGGGCTGGAGAGAAAGAATCTCTCCTCAAACTACTCCATGGGCTGGCTAAAGTCTAACTGCTGCTGTAAGACCAGATGAGATTGGCAAATTGCACACGGTTGCACCCTTAAGGGGGAAAAGAAATACGTGTGTGGGGGGCGTGTGCATGGTTATGGGGGGAGAGTATAAGAGAAGGTTATGGTCGAGATGTATTTATCACATACATATAGGGAATTGCAGGTTTCTCTCACAGCAGGAGGAACTTTGTCAGGTTCATGAGTAGAGGAGATGAAAGGTGATATGGAAATGATAGCATTCTTACAGCTAGTCTGTAATAGATTATAGAGCCTATTAGGAACCCTGGTGCATGCAATACATCGTTCATCATCAGTTTGGTTCCTGGCTGCTCTCACCGGCGATGTCTTGCTTATTAAAATAGAAAACTGAAGGGCAAAGAGAGCGGGAGGAACGAAGAATGCATATCACCATCTATTAAAGACAACTTTGGCTACTAGTACTGTAAGTATTTTTTAAACCTTCCACTTTAGGCTGGATGTGTAAATGTGTTGTTCCTACTGTACATGCATAATCTATGAGCAGAATTCAGAATTCTTACCTTCATTAGCCACAAAATCCCTAGTTTGAAAGCAACTGTTTTCTGGAAGCTGTGCGATACCATTTTCCCCCATGTGGACCAGCTCCCAAGCTATTTTAGTTTGAGCCAATGAGCTTCAACCCTTTGTGATTTAAGTGACAGCTAGCATGATGCACACACAGCAGAGGGATAGAGAGAGCAATGACGTGATGCACATATCTGCACATACAGTATTTGGTGTAGTATGCAGTTTTCAGGGACCACTTTTTGCTTGAGCGCTACTTTCAGAACTACTGGCTAAAAAGTATACAAAAGTACAGAAGAATCTCTTTAACAATATGAATACCAATGTTTCGGGATGAAACCAGACATGAAAGGTTTAAATGTCAATTGCTCTCTCGTCATGCTAGAATTACAGAGTTGTTTTCGGGTCACATTGGTGCTTGGTTTCCATATTATTTTCCTTCTAAACTGTCCATATCTTTGAGGTCATTGGCTGAGGGAATTAACATGTGACCTACATTTCCTCAACAGCAAGCTAGGGGGGTCATCAACACCTTGACTATTTAATTTTCTTTCTTTAATTTGTCAAGCTGAGCTGAAGGCACTTGTAAACACATTAGATAGCAAAACACTGGACGGGAGAAAAAAGCACTCAAGGGGATTCCTACCCACAGAGGAATTCAGTTAAATGCGTTTTATTCAGGCATATGAGTTCAGGCTGACTGATATGTTCGTGGTAGCTAAACACAAACCCGGAAAGTCAAACCTTGGCAGTGTTGCATTTGGCCAGTTACCATACAAACGGTTCTGAAACAACAATTACACTAATGGAAGAGACAAAGCGAACATACAGTCTGTGGTGCCAGCTGCATTTGCACTTTTAATGGTGTTTGTTGAGAGCATATCTAAAGTGTTGGCCTTCAACAACAAAAATTCTTTAGTAGCTTCACACACGGTGTGTGTTTAACCACACAAACACTGAGAGGCAGACAGAGTTATTTATCACAGATAAGTATCGATCTGTATTTTACAAAATGCACCCAGTGTATTAACTAGTAACTAGTCAAACTGCTAAAGCAACACACTGCCAGAGGTCAGAGGTGAACCTATTAAATACCATGAAATAACCCACTGAGCACAAACTGGTTAAATCAACATTGTTTCAACGTAATTTGTCAACATACTGACGTGGAATCTATGTGGAAAATACATTGGATTTGCAAGATGTCATCAACTGATATTTTTGAGTGTGAAATTTCAACCACAGGATTATTTCATCATGGTAACCAATTCAACATTGTAAGGGTTTGGCCCAAAGCGCAGTGTGGCAAGTGTTCATGATGATGTTTAATTAAAACTCAGAACACTAAACAATAAACGACAACGTGAATTACAAAACCGAAACAGTACCGTGTGGCCCAAACACTCACACGGAAACAAACACCCACAACCCAAAACTGAAACTCAGGCTACCTAAGTATGATTCTCAATCAGGGACAACAATTGACAGCTGCCCCTGAGAACCATACTAGGCCGAACTCAAAAGCCAACATAGAAAAACAAACAGACTGCCCACCCAACTCACGCCCTGACCATACTAAAACAAAGATAAAATAACAGAACTATGGTCAGAACGTGACAGTACCCCCACATCCCCGCAAAACCTACACCTATAGGGGAGGGTCTGGGTGGGTGTCTGTCGGCGGTGGCGGCTCTGGCTCGGGACGTGGACTCCACTCCACCATAGTCCTTCTCCGTCTCTCTATTCGCCTCCGTGGCCTCTTAAGAGCGGCGACCCTCGCCGCCAACCTCGGACTGGGGACCCTTGCCACGGGAGGGGGAGGCACACATCTCCTCGGGCCGGGGTACATGGCACCAGCTTTACGCATGGTGTCCCCGGTTCGCCAGCACAGCACAGTGCGGGCTATTCCACCTCGCCACACTGGCCTGGCTACGGGGAGTATTCAACCAGGTAAGGTTGGGCAGGCTCTGTGCTCGAGAGCTCCAGTGCGCCTTCACGGTCCGGTCTATCCGGTGCCACCTCCACGCACCAGCCCTCCGGTGGCAGCCCCCCGCACCAGGCTGTCTCTCCGTCTCCTTCCTACAGGTGCTCCCGTTTGTCTTGAGCTGCCAGAGCCGCCCGCCTGTCCTGAGCTGCCAGAGCCGCCCGCCTGTCCTGAGCTGCCAGAGCCGCCCGCCTGTCCTGAGCTGACAGAGCCGCCCGCCTGTCCTGAGCTGACAGAGCCGCCCGCCTGTCCTGAGCTGACAGAGCCGCCCGCCTGTCCTGAGCTGACAGAGCCGCCCGCCTGTCCTGAGCTGACGGAATCGCCCTTCACTTCGGAGCTGCCGGAGTCTCCCGCCTGTCCGGTGCTGCTGGAATCTCCCGTCCATTCGGAACCCGTGGCTGGGGTCACCAGTCTGAGGTCGGCGGCGAGGGTCGCCGCGTTAAAGAGGCCACGGAGGCGGGTAATGAAGCAGAGAAGGACTATGGTGGAGTGGGGTCCACGCCGCCACAGCGGACAGACACCCACCCAGACCCTCCCCTATAGGTTTAGGTTTTGCGGCCGGAGTCCGCACCTTTGGGGGGGGGGGTACGATCTGACCTTGGTTCTTTTGTTTTGTCTTTGTTTTAGTATGGTCAGGGCGTGAGTTGGGTGGGTTGTCTATGTTCATTTTTCTATGATTTTCTATTTCTGTGTTTGGCCTGGTATGGTTCTCAATCAGAGGCAGCTGTCAATCATTGTTCCTGATTGAGAACCATATTTAGGTAACCTGTTTTCTGTAGCCTGTTTTCTGTAGCCTGTTTTCTGTAGCCTGTTTTCAACTGTTTCAGTTGTTTCTTTGTTGTTTTGTTATTCAGTGTTCAGTTTACTTTATTAAACTGCGCATTGGTCCTCACCTTCTTCCACGAACAACAGCGGTTACACAGGCCTAGGGTTTCAAGCTTTGGTTGATTTCAAATTGAATCTACAAGTTAATAATATACATTTTGGATTCACCTCTCGATGTCAACCAAAAATCTAAGTTAAAGAATAGGACTAAATCAAATTGTATTTAAATTGCAAGTTTGATTTGATTGAAATGGAGACGTGAATCTAACATACATTATTCATTTGTAGACAAACTGGAATTAAAGCCACACTCAGTGGCACAGATGGAACTATCTAAGCAGAAGATGCATCTCCTTCAAATGTTGATATTTGGTTGTGTTGACAACCAAACACAATTCATTATCACTTTTGCAATTCAGCCTATTAAATTGTCAACAAGGTAGCAAATGAAATGTTGGATTCACATATCCTTCACCAAAAGTTAAAGGATAGGATTAATCTAGTGGTTCAAATGGAACTATCCAAGCAGAAGTTACATCTCATTTTAAAAATGTTGATATTTGGTTGCGTTGTCAACCAAACACAATTCAACATTGCTTTTCTAATACAGTAAATAGACAAAAGTTAAAGCTAAACTAATGTAATAATACTATTCAACCTTAAAATGAGTAACACATCCATGGCCATATTTAGAGGTTACTGGAACTATAAATGTTTTCTTATGTAATTATAGAAAGCGTGTATGCCCAAGATAGTATGAAAAGGTCACGGATCTGTAGCAATCTTCAGAATTGCTATAATAATCTGCGCAGAATCTCAAACAGCATTGATCAGCACCATGTACTTTAATATAATCTCAATTGCAATCCAAGTCATTTGCTTGTGGTATGAGGTGAAGCACAGTCATAACACATTCAATTGTTGTATAAATAAACAAAAATATCTGACACTATTCTCATTGTGACAACTAAACCAACAATCTGAAAGATGTTTCATTGGAATTTGGTTTTAGAGACGGTATTTGAAAGCGTAGTGAAAATAGGTTGTAATCTCATTGATCAACATAACTAAATATGACCCAATTCTCCACATTGAAATGGCATGGTGTGCCAAGAGGGAAGGGTCCTTCAAAAATAATGAATAGACCTGTGAGGACCAATTTAATTTTCAAAACAACACCCGATGGTGCAGAATAGTATTCATACCACGGGGATAGTTCTCCAAGATCACGTTCTTCTCTCAGTACCATGAGACGTGGCAAGCTTCAAAATAACAGTTCATCTCCCTGCAAAAAGGGGCTTTTTGTCCGTACATAAGAACACTGGTGGAAATAATATATATAATAATAATAATAATATAATATATGCCATTTAGCTGACGCTTTTATCCAAAGCGACTTACAGTCATGTGTGCATACATTCTACGTATGGGTGGTCCCGGGAATCGAACCCACTACCCTGGCGTTACAAGCGCCATGCTCTACCAACTGAGCCACAGAAGGACCACAAATAGTCAGATAAATTAATAGAAGAAGAAGATGACTCAAGTAAAAGTAAGTCACCCAGTGAAATGCTACTTGAGTAAAAGTCAGTGTTTGGTTTACAATATACTTAAGTATCAAAAGTAAAAGTATAAATCAATTCAAATTCCTCATTAAGCAAACCAGATGGCACCATTTTCTTGTATATTTCATTTACGGAAAGCCAGGGGCATACTCCCAACATTCAGACATCATTTACAAAAGAAAGCATTTGTGTTTAGTGAGTCCGCCAGATCAGAGGCAGTAGGGATGACCAGGGATGTTCTCTTGATAAGTGCATGAATTTGACTATTTTCCTGTCCTGCTAAGCATTCAAAATGTAACAAGTACTTTTGGGTGTCAATGGAAATAAATGTACAAAAGTGCAATATTTTCTTAAGGAATGTAGTGAAGTAAAAGTAGTCAAAAATATAGATAGTAAAGTACAGATACCCCCAAAACTACTTAAATAGTACTTCAAAGTATTTTTGCACCACTGCATATGAAGGTGAACAAATCAAATCAAGTTTATTGGTTGCGCACACAGATTTACAGAGGTTATCACAGGTGCAGCGAAATACTTGTGTTTCTAGCTCCAACAATGTCAGAGTCCAGTATATATTTTAGAATGGTGTGTATAGACAGTATAGACAGCATATGAATAGAAAAGGTGTGTACAGCAGTAGTTATACAGGAAGAGCCACGACTAGAACACAGTACATATAAAGTGTGAAAAACGGTATGTAAACATTATTAAAGTGACCCGTGTTCAATTACTCTATGTACATAGGGCAATGCAGGGTAGACTTCCGGGTGGTAGCCGGATAGTAAGCATGACTAAGGTTCAGGGCGGGTTATTGGGCGGAGGCTGGCTAGTGGTGACTGTTTCACAGTCTGATGGCCTGAAGATAAACAGCTTCTATCAGTCTCTCTGTCCCAGCTTTGATGCACCTCTACCGTCTTCTCCTTCTAGATCAGGGATGGGCAAGTAAATACCCCACAATGACAAAGTGAACAGGTTTAGAAATGTTTGCAAATTTATAACGAATAAATAACTTATTTACTTAAGTATTCAGACCCTTGGCAATGAGACTCGAAATTGAGCTCAGGTGCATCATGTTTCCATTAATCATCCTTGAGATGTTTCTAGAACTTGGAGTCCACCTGTGATAAATTCAATTGATTTGACATGATTTGGAAAGACACACATCAGTCTATATAAGGTTCTACAGTTGACCAAGCATGTCAGAGCAAATACCAAGCCATGAGGTCAAAGGAATTGTCCATAGAGCTCAGAGACAGGATTGTGTTGAGGCACAGATCTGGGGAAGGACCCACCAAGACTCTTCCTAGAGCTGGCCACCTGACCAAACGGAGTGATCGGGGGAGAAG
The DNA here is from genome assembly GCF_023373465.1 of Oncorhynchus keta. Lineage (NCBI taxonomy): Eukaryota > Metazoa > Chordata > Actinopteri > Salmoniformes > Salmonidae > Oncorhynchus > Oncorhynchus keta. The sequence continues at coordinate 20,053,756 of NC_068428.1, forward strand.
GGCCTTAGTCAGGGAAGTGACCAAGAACCCGATGGTCACTCTGACAGAGCTCCAGAGTCCTTCTGTGGACCTGGGAGAACCTTCCAGAAGGACAACCATCTCAGCAGCACTCCACCAATCAGGCCTTTATGGTAGAGTGGCCAGATGGAAGTCACTCCTCAGTAAAAGGCACATGACAGCCCACTTGGAGTTTTCCAAAAGGCACCTAAAGACTCTCAGACCATGAGAAACAAGTTTCTCTGGTCCGATGAAACCAAGATTGAACTCTTTGGCCTGAATGCCAAGCATCACGTCTAGAGGAAACCTGGCACCATCCCTATGGTGAAGCATGGTGGTGGCAGCATCATGCTGTGGGGATATTTTTCAGCGGCAGGGACTGGGAGACTAGTCAGGATCAAGGGAAAGATGAACAGAGCAAAGAACAGACCGATCCATGTTGAAAACTTGCTCCAGAGCACTCAGGACCTGAGACTTCCAACAGGACAATGACCTTAAGCACACAGCCAAGACAACACAGGAGTGGCTTTGGGAGAAGTCTCTAACTCTCCATGAGTGGCCCATCCAGAGCCCGGACTTGAACCTGGTTGAACATCTCTGGAGAGACCTGAAAATAGCTGTGCAACGACGCTCCACATCCAACCTGACAGCTTTAGAGGATCTGCAGAAAATAAATGGGAGAAACTCCCCAAACACAGGTGTGCTAAGCTTGTAGCTTCATACGCAAGAAGACTGGGGGCTGTAATCACTGCCAAAGGTGCTTCAACAAAGTACTGAGTAAAGCATCTGAATACTTATATAAATCTAATATTTCAGTTTATAATTTTTTTTTTTTAATTGCTCAACTTTCTAAAAACCTGTTTTTGCTTTGTCATTGTGGGGTATTATGTGTAGATTGATGAGGGGGAAAAACAGCCATTTAATCCATTTTAGAATAAGGAAAAAGTCAAGGGGTCTGAATACTTTCCGAATGCAGTGTATAGTGTATTTCTCAGCAGCTCATATTAAGAACATGCTCTGGTATGAAACCGAAGTAGCCTATCCAGCATCATTGAAAAACTGCCCGGCGGGAAAGCATGCTGCCGCCATTCGCTTTTCGAGTGCATATGGATAAAATGTCTTACTTCCTCTGTCCCTTCCCATTCGATAATGGGCCATTATTCTAAATCGAAACTAATTTAACATATTAGAAAGACGAGGTTAAATTGAGAATAGTGTGATGGATGAAAATATGATGAGAGAACAGCTGTGCAGCCTGAGGCAAGAAACAGAGCGCAAGTTTTTTCTGCTTCTTTCTCAAATCAATAGCATATAGTCGCTCCATGCATGCTCTGATTTCTAAGACATTCTAAGATTTGTATTATTCACAACTAAAGTTGCCAAACAACTATAAATCTAGCGTATAGGACCTGTTTCAAATAATCACTTTTGCTCAACTTCGCACCCTCACTCCAGAATGGGAAAAAATGTCCTTTATATTTTATTCAGCAACATTCAGTAACATTCAGTAACATTTAAGCATATCATGTCAGCTAAATGAACACGTATACAGCCTATGGCATGGAGCATAACACAGTAGATCAACTCATATTCGGTTCTATAAAATATCATAATGTTTCTTTAGACCTGACCTAAGTAATGGATTTGTGATGGTGTAAATTTTTTAAAATGTAGATGTTGCAATGGCACCCGTCACCGTGAGACTGGCGGGATTTTGCATGAAAATATGAATGAAAAGCTGGCAAAATGTCATGACCACCACAGCACTACTGTAGGTGTGAATACTTTAAGGCACTGTATCCCAGAAAAGTTGAATGATCTGGCAACTATACATTTCAATAAAAATAAAATAAAATAGATAGGACCTTGAAACCATAGAGGAAAACCTGTCCATCTACAGAGAAATTACCCTGATTAATGATCTAGTAATATTGCATTTCACATATCCATGGCACTACCAACTCTTTTTTTCCCCCAAGTAATTTCATCAAAAAATATTCAGTTTAATTTGGAATGGCAAACCATGCAGATTAACTTACTAGAGAGTGGAGGGTTACATTAAAAACGCCTCCATAAACTATACTGAAGAGAAATCTAAATGCAACATGCAACAATTTCAAAGATTTTACAGTTACAGTTCATGCAAGGAAATGAGTCCATTGGTAATAAATTCATTAGGCCCACATCTATAGATTTCACATGACTGGGAACACAGATAAGCATCTGTTGGTCACAGATACATTAAAAAAGGGACGTGGATCAGAAAATCAGTCAGTATCTGGTGTGGCCACCATTTGCCTGAGGCACTGAGACACATCTCCTTCGAATAGAGTTGATCAGGCTGTTGATTGTGGCCTGTGGAATGTTGTCCCACTCCTCTTCAATGGCTGTGCGAAGTTGCTGGACATTGTCAGGAACTGGAACATGCTGTCGTATATGTCGATCCAGAGCATCCTAAACAAGCTCAAAGGGTGACATGTCTGGTGAATATGCAGGCCATGGAAGAACTGGGACATTTTCATCTTCCAGAAATTGTGTACAGATCCTTGCGACATGGGGCCGAGCATGATCATATCGAAACATGAGGTAATGGAGGCACGACATCACGGTATCTCTGTGCATTCAGATTGTCATCAATAAAATGCAATTGTGTTCATTGTCCGTAGCTTATGCCTGCCCATAGCACAACCCCACCATGGGACACTGTTCACAATGTTATCAGCAAACCCCTTGCCCACACGACGCCATACACGTGGTATGTGTAACGGATGTATATCGTACTCTCCTTGCGTTGTGTTTTCTCCAAATAAATCACATCAGCCAGTGGTCCCAGTTGAGCATCATTTATTTCTGTTGCTGTTGTTAAATGGGAAACAGCATGTTAGTTGTGCAGGGCTTAACAATATTGATTGCTGTTGATGGCAAAATCTGTAGCATGAAGACAACTGTGTTAGCAGTGGGCAGGTACCATATACTCACACATGTATAAATGTGACCATTACATCGGTGTATGCTAGCTAACACACTTCTTTACAGCAATCATATGCCAAAGCACATCCCAGAAAGCCCCTCAATTCCTAACATGTATAAATCAGTAACGTACAGCAAACTTGTACACATTGTAAAATAGAACACAGTGTTCAGAACGACCTGACGTTCGCGATCTCCCCCTATCTGCAAGCGGGGCCAATCACAACACACCTTATTGTCATCAATGTTCAACCAACCAATAAGAATGCTTGAACATTAAATACACATTTCTTTAGAGGCAAGTGGAAACATAACAAACCCTGTTAGATATGCAGATGTGAGACCGTTTGGACGTACTGCCAAATTCTCTAAAACAGTGGAGGTGGTCTCAGGCGATCCCACAGGTGAAGACGGATGTGGAGTTCCTCAGCTGGCATGGTTACACATGGTCTGCGGTTGTGAGGCTGGTTGAACATACTGCCACATTTTCTAAAATTAAAATGACATTGGAGGCAGCTTATGGTAGAGAAATTAAGATTCAATTCTCTGGCAACAGCTCTGGTGGACATTCCTGCAGCCCACACGCCAATTGCAGGCTCCCTCAAAACCTGAGACATCTTTGGCATTGTGTTGTGTGACAAAACGTCACATTAGAGTGGTCTTTTATTGTCCCCAGCACAAGGTGCACCTGTGTAATGACAATTCTGTTTAATCAGCTTCTTGATTGCCACACCTGTCAGGTGGATGGATTATCTTGCCAAATGAGAAATGCTCATCAACAGGGATGTAAACAAATTTGTGCACAACATTTTGGAGAAATAAGCTTTTTTTTGTGCATATGGAACATTTCTGGGATCTTTTATTTCAGGTCATGAAACATGGGACCAACACTTTACATGTTGCATTTATATTTTTGTTCAGTATAGTTATGCTTAGCTTGCTCCAAAGACAGTGTCACATTTAATCTATAAAACAATTACACTCTCCCAACTTCAAAGGTAGAACGTTTCTTTGTACGTAAAATCAGTTAGTCCTTTTATTTCAGATTATGTTCTGTGCATGTCTAAATCCAAACATTTTTTCCCAGCAGGCTACAAAGAGAAGCACATATATTTAAGACGGGGCACTTTGCCTTTTTGCAGATTAAACCTCTTTTTCAGTGGATTGACATTGAATCATCTTTTAAAAAATGAAGATACTCAAAATAAGCCGTACAGAGTTGGCTGCAAATTCAATTTCCTCCTCCAGAAAAGGCAGATTAAATATTACAGCAAATAATATGGCAAAACGTCAAAGTACTGATAGAGAAAAACACAATTTTCTTGGAGGGAAAAATGTACAGGAAGTGTTTAATATTTATGGACATTTGTAAAGAAGTCATGTAAAATGATGTTACACATACTACTAGCAGTGTATGGAGGTGTCTGCTCAATGCAAAATTATACCCAACTCATCGTGGCTCTGCCACAAAATTGTAAGACGTAATAATTGAAAGAAGAAATGAAAGAATGTCTGTCATCCATGAAATTAAAATAAATCACAAACTGATATAAAAACAATAAACACAGCAATCTGTTCATTTCAATTCAAGCTAATACGTAAAATATTTGCAGCAAAAATAATGCTCAATATATGGGGCATTGAACAACCAGGAGGAAACAGAATTAATAGATAATCTTTTCTGGTACTTACCATCGGAGGCTCATTTTGGAGTCAGCTCCAGGAATGGTTAAGTCATAATATCAGGGTTCAGATGGACCTGCAAACTGTATTGTTAGGACATAATTATTTTTTTTAAACACGATCAGTCAATGGGAAATATCATTATACTCCTGGTTAAAGTATTTATTTTTAAGGCAATATCCGTAGAAATGTAACAAATAGGGAGGTTCGTGACTAACGTAAAATCACATTAAAATGGAGGGATTTACTGCATTGAAAAAGCAAATAGCAAAATGGTATTATACTTGGAAACATGCGTTAATCTGTGGACATTGGAGGGTTGGAGTTAAGATCAAAATGAATGGTAGATTGGCAGCTGTGTATGAAAATCCTGCACTTGCAGAAACAGTAAATTAGGAATGCATGTATGATTAGTTAACTATATGTACTGTATATGTAAAAGAAAATAGCTGTAAGAAGCAGGAGACGTATTAAGGTCCGTTAGTTTACTCCAATCAGGGGTGGGGTGGTAGGGTTAAATAATATACGGTGCCTTTGGAAAATATTCAGACCCTTTGACTTTTTCCACATTTTGTTAGGTTACAGCCTTATTCTAAAATTGATTAAATTGTTCCCCTCCGCCCTCATCAATCTACACACAATATCCTATAAAGACAAAGCAAAAACAGGATTTTAGAAATGGTTGCTAATTTTAAAAAATAAAGAAAAGCACCTTTGGCAGCAATTACAGCCTTAAGACTTTTTGGGTATGACGCAACAAGCTCGGCACACCTGTATTTGGGGAGTTTCTCCTATTCTTCTCTGCAGATCCTCTCATGTCACGTTGGATGGGGATCGTTAAGGCATAGCTATTTTCAGGTCTCCCAGAGATGTTCGATCGGGTTCAAGTCCGGGCTCTGGCTGGGCCACACGAGGACAATCAGAGACTTGTCCCAAAGCCACTCCTGCGCTGTCTTGGCTGTGTGCTTAGGTTTGTTGTCCTGTTGGAAGGGGAACCTTCGCCTCAGTCTGAGGTGCTGAGCACTCTGAAGCAGATTTTCATCAAAGATATCTCTGTACTTTGCTCTGTTGATCTTTCTCTCGATCCTGACCAGTCTCCCAGTCCCTGCCACTGAAAAACATCCCCAAAGCATGATGCTGCCACAACTGTGCCTCACCATAGGGATGGTGCAAGGTTTCCTCTAGAAGCTTGGCATTCAAGCGTCACTTCTTCTGGCAAACTCCAAGCGGGCTGTCATGTGTCTTTTACTGAGGAGTGACTTCCGTCTGGACAGTCTACCATAAAGGCCTGATTGGTGGAGTGCTGCAGAGATAGGACAACCTTCCAGAATATCAACTATCTCCACAGAGGAACTCCAGAGCTCTGTCAAAGTGACCTTCGGGTTCTTGGTCACCTCCCTTACCAAGGCCCATCTTCCCCGATTGTTTAGTTTGGCTGGGCGGCCAGTGCAAGGAAGAGTCTTGGTGGTTCCAAACTTCTTCCATGAATGATGGAGGCCACTGTCCTCTTGGGGATCTTCAATGCTGCAGAAATGTTTTTGTACCCTTCACCAGATCTGTACCTCGAAACAATCCTTTCTCGGCGCTCTACACTCAATTCCTTTGACCTCATGGCTTGGTTTTTGCTCTGACATGCACTGTCCACTGTGGGACCTTCTATAGACAGGTTTGTGCCTTTCCAAATCATGTCCAATCAATTGAATTTACCACAGGTGGACTCCAATCAAATTGTTGAAACATCTCAAGGATGATCCATGGAAACAGGATGCACCTGCTCAATTTTGAGTCTCATAGAAAAGAGTCTGAATACTTACCTTATTTACGTATGTGTTTTTTCAATCTGTAATACATTTGCCATAAAATATGTTTTCACTTTGTCATTATGGGGAATTGTGTGTATGGGGTATGTTTTCTTTTTATTAAATCAATTTTAAAATAAGGCTGGGAAAAGTTTGGAAAAAGCCAAGGGGTCTGAATACTTTCCCTCGGGCACTGTATGTGTGTGTGATTATACAGTGGGGCAAAAAAGTATTTAGTCAGCCACCAATTGTGCAAGTTCTCCCACTTAAAAAGATGAGAGAGGCCTGTAATTTTCATCATAGGTACACTTCAACTATGGCAGACAAAATGAGAAGAAAAATCCAGAAAATCACAGTGTAGGATTTTTTATGAATTTAAATGCAAATTATGGTGGAAAATAAGTATTTGGTCAATAACAAAAGTTCAAATCAAATCAAATGTTATTTGTCACATACACATGGTTAGCAGATGTTAATGCGAGTGTAGCGAAATGCTTGTGCTTCTAGTTCCGACAATGCAGTAATAACCAACAAGTAATCTAACTAACAATTCCAAAACGACTGTCTTATACACAGTGTAAGGGGATAAAGAATATGTACATAAGGATATATGAATGAGTGATGGTACAGAGCAGCATAGGCAAGATACAGTAGATGGTGTCGAGTACAGTATATACATATGAGATGGGTATGTAAACAAAGTGGCATAGTTAAAGTGGCTAGTGATACATGTATTACATAAGGATGCAGTCGATGATATAGAGTACAGTATATACGTATGCATATGAGATTAATAATTTAGGGTAAGTAACATTATATAAGGTAGCATTGTTTAAAGTGGCTAGTGATATATTTACATCATTTCCCATCAATTCCCATTATTAAAGTGGCTGGAGTTAAGTCAGTGTCAGTGTGTTGGCAGCAGCCACTCAATGTTAGTGGTGGCTGTTTAACAGTCTGATGGCCTTGAGATAGAAGCTGTTTTTCAGTCTCTCGGTCCCAGCTTTGATGCACCTGTACTGACCTCGCCTTCTGGATGATAGCGGGGTGAACAGGCAGTGGCTCGGGTGGTTGTTGTCCTTGATGATCTTTATGGCCTTCCTGTAACATCGGGTGGTGTAGGTGTCCTGGAGGGCAGGTAGTTTGCCCCCGGTGATGCGTTGTGCAGACCTCACTACCCTCTGGAGAGCCTTACGGTTGAGGCGGAGCAGTTGCCGTACCAGGCGGTGATACAGCCCGCCAGGATGCTCTCGATTGTGCATCTGTAGAAGTTTGTGAGTGCTTTTGGTGACAAGCTGAATTTCTTCAGCCTCCTGAGGTTGAAGAGGCGCTGCTGCGCCTTCTTCACGATGCTGTCTGTGTGAGTGGACCAATTCAGTTTGTCTGTGATGTGTATGCCGAGGAACTTAAAACTTGCTACCCTCTCCACTACTGTTCCATCAATGTGGATAGGGAGGTGTTCCCTCTGCTGTTTCCTGAAGTCCACAATCATCTCCTTAGTTTTGTTGACGTTGAGTGTGAGGTTATTTTCCTGACACCACACTCCGAGGGTCCTCACCTCCTCCCTGTAGGCCGTCTCGTCATTGTTGGTAATCAAGCCTACCACTGTTGTGTCGTCTGCAAACTTGATGATTGAGTTGGAGCGTGCGTGGCCACGCAGTCGTGGGTGAACAGGGAGTACAGGAGAGGGCTCAGAACGCACCCTTGTGGGGCCCCAGTGTTGAGGATCAGCGGGGAGGAGATGTTGTTGCCTACCCTCACCACCTGGGGGCGGCCCGTCAGGAAGTCCAGTACCCAGTTGCACAGGGCGGGGTCGAGACCCAGGGTCTCGAGCTTGATGACGAGCTTGGAGGGTACTATGGTGTTGAATGCCGAGCTGTAGTCGATGAACAGCATTCTCACATAGGTATTCCTCTTGTCCAGATGGGTTAGGGCAGTGTGCAGTGTGGTTGAGATTGCATCGTCTGTGGACCTATTTGGGAGGTAAGCAAATTGGAGTGGGTCTAGGGTGTCAGGTAGGGTGGAGGTGATATGGTCCTTGACTAGTCTCTCAAAGCACTTCATGATGACAGAAGTGAGTGCTACGGGGCGGTAGTCGTTTAGCTCAGTTACCTTAGCTTTCTTGGGAACAGGAACAATGGTGGCCCTCTTGAAGCATGTGGGAACAGCAGACTGGTATAGGGATTGATTGAATATGTCCGTAAACACACCGGCCAGCTGGTCTGCGCATGCTCTGAGGGCGCGGCTGGGGATACCGTCTGGGCCTGTAGCCTTGCGAGGGTTAACACGTTTAAATGTCTTACTCACCTCGGCTGCAGTGAAGGAGAGACCGCACGTTTCCGTTGCAGGCCGTGTCAGTGGCACTGTATTGTCCTCGAAGCGGGCAAAAAAGTTATTTAGTCTGCCTGGGAGCAAGACATCCTGGTCCGTGTTTATCTCAATACTTTGTTATATACCCTTTGTTGGCAATGACAGAGGTCAAATGTTTTCTGTTAGTCTTCACAAGGTTTTCACACACTGTTGCTGGTATTTTGGCCCATTCCTCCATGCAGATCTCCTCTAGAGCAGTGATGTTTTGGGGCTGTTGCTGGGCAACACGGACTTTCAACTCCCTCCAAAGATTTTCTATGGGGTTGAGATCTGGAGACTGGCAAGTCCACTCCAGGACCTTGAAATGATTCTTACGAAGCCACTCCTTCGTTGCCCGGGCGGTGTGTTTGGGATCATTGTCATGCTGAAAGACCCAGCCACGTTTCATCTTCAATGCCCGCGCTGATGGAAGGAGGTTTTCACTCAAAATCTCACGATACATGGCCCCATTCATTCTTTCGTTTACACGGATCAGTCGTCCTGGAAAAACAGCCCCAAAGCATGATGTTTCCACCCCCATGCTTCACAGTAGGTATGGTGTTCTTTGGATGCAACTCAGCATTCTTTGTCCTTCAAACACGACTAGTTTTTACCAAAAAGTTATATTTTGGTTTCATCTGACCATATGACATTCTCCCAATCTCTAAGTCTCGAAGAGCTTTGTTTACCTGGATTGTGCAATATTTGCCCATTATTCTTTTCAAAATTCTTTAAGCTCTGTCAAGTCTTTCCATAGATTTTCAAGCAGATTTAAGTCCGGACTTGGCCCCTCAGGAACATTCACTGGAGTCTTAGTTAGAAACTCCCGTATAGATTTGGCCTTGTGTCGTAGGTTATAGTCCTGCTGCAAGGTGAATCCCTCTCCCAGTCTCTGGCGTAAAGACTTAACCAGGTTTTCCCTCTAGGATTTTGCTTGTGCTTAGCTCCGTTCTGTTTCTTTTTATCCTGAAAAATTCCCCAGTATTTGCCGATCTCAAGCATACCCATACCATGATGCAGCTACCACCATGCTTGAAAATAAGGAGGCAGTTGGATTTGCCACAAACATAAGGCTTTGCATTTAAGCCAAAAAGTGTATTCCTTTGCTGTATTACTTTAGTGTCTTGTTGCATACAAAATACATGCTTTGGAATATTTGTCTTCTTTTCACTCTGTCATCATTTAGGTCTTTATTGTGGAGTCATTACAATGTATGTGCACACCTTAGCTTTCTCCCATCGCTGCCATTGAACTCTGTAGCGGCTTTAAAATCACCAGTAGCCTCATGGTAACATCAATTTCATTCCTGTCCTGCTGCTCAGTTGAGAAGTACGACTATCTTTGATGATTCTGGGTGGCTTAATACATAATCCACAGCATAACTATTAACTTGACCATGCTTAGAGATATTCAATATCTGATTTGTTGATCACTCCATTTCTTTCTGATGGTTTCGAAAAGCTCCCTGGTCTTTGTAGTTGAATCTGTGCTTGAAATTCAATACTTGACTGAGGGACGCTTACAGATTCATGTATGGGGGACAGAGGAAGGGTTAGTTTAAAAAAAAGTTATGTCATCCCAGCTATGATTTCACAGACAGAGTCCATGTGATATGCTAAGCCAAATTTTCCTCCTGAACTAATTTAGGCAAGCTATTTTAGATCATCTTGATTTATCTTTAAAAAATATATAATTTCTATTCCACTTTGACAGAGTATTTTGTGTAGATTGTTGACAAAAATGACAAATCCATTTGAATCCCATTTTGTAACAATAAAATGTGAAGAAATTCAAGGCATACATACTGTACATCACTATAACATCAGGCTACGTCATCATTACAGTTAGACAGAAACATGACAGTCTTTGTGAGAGGTAAAAGTAGAATTTCATATTTACTGTCCGCAAGAACTTGAGCTAATGATTAGTGACAAACAATCCTAATATTTAACAGAATGTGTAAGGCTTGAAAGGCAATGGTGCCCCATGTTTAGAGACGAATCAGCCCTCCGTGAACCCTGTACACCCAAACACTTTACAATAGTTTAAATGAACAGAAAAACCCTCCACAGCTATGACTGAGGACCCAGTGAGATTCAGTGAACTTCAGTCCTAGCGGAATAAAGAGGAATTCTTTTGATGAACAAAAGCGAAAAAAAATCCAATCCTGAGAGGTAGCAGCGTGCAGTCATCAAGCAGTGGGGTGGTGCTCGAAGTGAGTGTGTGCAGTTACCATGTTGCTAAGACCAGTGGAGTGAAACGCTTTCATTTGAACTAGCGGGTCTATCAAATGGAACGTCAGCTGATTCCCACAGGAACAACACAACACATGGAAAGCCTGTGGCTCAGCCGTAACATCAACAATAAACAGTGAGAAAGGAGAAACGAGACAAAACCTGATACGAAAATGTGAGAATCTCATACTTATTAATCATTTGTCTTTTGTTATTCAACGTAACAAGTGCATTACGTCATGTCACATTTTGCACACTGTCATACATGCCTACACTCTTTTTCTCTAAATAAATGCAGACAATCTTCTAAATGTAAGAAATTGCACCCCGTGTAATCCTGGCTGGCAATTATCATAAAAGCTTCCTCTTCAATACAGCATCAGATACCGGTTACGAAACAGGCTGCTTGTTATGAAATATCAATTACACAGATGGTTCAGGAGGGCAACACTTGTATGGGCACCTTGGAACATGAAACATGTCTGTTTAATGAACTAGCAGGTAAATCTGTCGAGTGGGGAGGGCAACCAAACAGGGTATTATTGTATTTGGTCAAATACTGTACAAATGTAAAAAAAAAATATCCCACACAGTCACTTGTAAATATCTTAGGATGTTAAAATAGTTTTGACTTTTGGCCATGTTTTTCAACAACATTTCTTAGTAATGTATTGGATTATACTGAAATATCAGAGTTTAGCTGGCCATTGACAACCACACTGTAGCACCACATCTTGATGCTCACGAGCAAAATTACTATGGCAAAATACCCCATGTCTCTTTCATGGTCAACAAGCTCATTTGAAGCTACTATTACTATGCCCTCTAACACATCAATTAGGTATTCTCAGACAATCTAATTAGCTAGTACTATAACCATTCATGCTGTGATCTTTCCTCATGTTTAGCCTAAGTAAATACAGCTCTTTTACAAGATAAATACTAATTAGGCATCACACTCACTGACATTACACGCACTGAAAACTGTATTTACACAATCCTTTGCACATGGTGTCACAATACCAGTCATGTTGTGTTGGGCTTCCAGTAGGAGGATTGGGGGTAAAGTGTTACCAAATGAAAAGCTCTTTGCCATGATGCTAGTCAATCCCCTGAACCAGAGTTTTTGTATGGAGGGCTTAAGTGCTCACAGCTGCTATTGTCAAGCTGACAAAGATGCGTGAGGCAGTAAGACACCCGCCTTTGTCTCTGGGAGACTCACTGTCCCCCTTTTCCTTATGAGTGGAGTGCGGCAAATTGCTTTCAGAATAGACAACATGGTCAGAGTTCAGATAGTAGACGAGAACAGAGGACAAAAAGGTGTTGCAAATTGCCATTGTGGCATTGCTAGGACATTGGATGTTGTTGCTATTGTGTGACGGTGTCAGTGAAATTGACTGTAGCCTCTGACAGTCACTCTCACTCTGCAGGACAGCAGTGCTCCAAGAATCCACATTGATTAGGTTCGATCTGTCCAATGTCATATATATGCATGTAGCTTATGCGTAAAAATATGTTTCCCGCCATTTAATTGCAGAACTCGGTTTCCAATATATCTACCCTGTAGGGTGCTACTGTGCATTCAGAAAGTATTTTTTTTCTCCATCAATCTACACACAATACCCAGTAATGACAAAGCGAAAACAGGTTTTTAGAAATGTTAGCAAATGTATTAAAAATAAACTGAAATACCTTATTTACATAACTATTCAGACCATTTGCTATGAGACTCAAAATTGAGATCAGGTGCATCCTGTTTCAACTGATGATTCTTGAGATCTTTCTACAACTTGGGAGTCCACCTGTGGTAAATTCAATTGATTGGACATGATTTGGAAAGGCACACACCAGTCTATATAAATTCCCACAGTTGACAGTTTGTGGAATTGTCCGTAGAGCTCCGAGACATGTGTCGAGGCACAAATCTGGTGAAGGGTACCAAAGGCACCTAAAGGACTCAGACCATGAGAAACAAGATTCTCTGGTCTGATGAAACCAACATCGAACTCTTTGGCCTGAATGCCAAGCGTCACATCTGGAGCAAACCTGGCACCATCCCTACGGTGAAGCTTGGTGGTGGCAGAATCATGCTGTGGGGATGTTTTTCAGAGGCGGGACTGGGAGACTAGTCAGGATTGCGGGAAAGATTAACGAAGAAAAGTACATAGATCCTTAATGAAAACCTGCTCCAGAGCACACAGGACCTCAGACTGGGGCAAAGGTTCCCCTTCCAACAGGACAACGACCATAAGCACAAAGCCGAGACAATGCAGGAGTGGCTTCTGGACAAGTCTCAATGTCCTTGAGTGGCCCTGTCAGCGCCCGATCTAACATTTCTGGAGACCTGAAAATAAATAGCTGTGCAGCAACGCTCCACCTCCAACCTGACAGAGCTTGAAACGATCTGCAGAGAAGAATGGGATAAACTCCCAAAATACAGGTGTGCCAAGCTTTTAGCATCATTCCCAAGAAGACTATAGGCTGTAATTGCTGACAAAGGTGCTTCAATAAAAGTACTGAGTAAAGGGTCTGAATATTTATGTAAATGTGATTTCAGTTTATTTTGAATACATTTGACATTTTCTAAAAACCTGTTTTCGCTTCGTCATTATGGGATATTGTATGTAGATTGATGAGGGGAAAAAAACAATTTAATCAATCTTAGAATAAGGCTGTAACAAAATGTGGAAAGAAATCAAGGGGTCTGAATACTTTTCGAATGCACTGTATAAAGTCAGCTCTGATTCATCCTAGACAGGAGAGCTACTATATGCTTCCAAGATAGGTCCACATGCTATTAGAGCAAGGGAGTCTTATCAATTCAGCTCTGTGTCAATATTCTCTGCTGCTTCCATTTACTGATGAGTAAACATGTCCTCTGGCTTTACCAAACCATGAAAAGGACTCCCTGTGAGGGTGTGCTGTACCTACAAAGACGAGATCAAGCTCAACCAGTGGACAAAATCACACAACACAATAACAAATTATTATAAAATAACCTGGTACTCATGAGTGTAAATAAAGATATTTATTCATTTAGGAAAAAAAATCTAATTTCATGCAATTTCACAGCACATGTAAACAAGATCACTGGAAGATGTTAAATGTGCACATATTTCCTATTTTCTTTGCATCAAATAATGGAATGTACAGTAATTAAGCCAAATAACCGTTACATGGATAGCCTTTTCTTTATATATACATACTGTATATACCTTTGCATGATTATCTCTTTAGTCAACCTCAACTTAGAATGTAGCCATGTGAAACATGGGGGGATGGAAACGAGACATTACAGATTCTTATTGCTTTGGGGATCAGCATGTCAACCAGGCTAAACACACTTACAAACCTAAAATCCAACCTCAGACACACACACAGGCTCTCAGGCTTCCTTCCATGCATATACACATGGACACACAGCCCGTGATCAGGAATGCTTTCTTTTAAGGGGTAAGATAAGCCTGAGGATAGTACACAGCTTGGTGTACTCTTGTGAAGGACAACATATTTCCTGGATAAGACATTTTGTGAGATCAGTATATATATATATATCAAAACTTTGAAATAACACATATGGAATCATGTAGTAACCAAAAGTATTAAACAAATCAAAATACATTTTAGATTCCTCAAAGTAAAGAAAGGCAAGGGGTGACAACTTTGAAGAATCTAAAATCTATTTTGATTTGTTTAATACTTTTGGTTACTACATGACTCCATATGTGTTATTTCAGTTTTCATGTCTTCACTATTATTCTACAATATAGCAAAAATAAAATAAAAACCCTGGAATGAGTAGGTGTGTCCAAACTTTGATTGGTACTATATACTCAAAATGTAAAGCAATAATTCACTTGCTAAAATATAATATGCAGAAGGATGCAGACAGAAGGCCATCCATAGTGTTCAGGAGGATCTGGAGTCGAGGCAAACATCCTTCTGATCATCATGGTTAAGTAACACGTTAAGAATCATCAAATTGCTGCATAAAATAGATGCAACCGATGCTTTTTTATCAAAGGCGATTTCTTTCATGATTTGTCTGAGCGGTACACAGAATGTATACCATCAAAAACACCTTGCGTGAACTCCTTCCAGGAGTTCACCCTGCTCACGCTAATGTTGGGTCCATCTTTAAGGCTTTCAACTTAAACTCTAGCAGGGTGTCGGAGTCCTCCAATACCATTCGACAGTCACAACAGATGTTTCAATGGTGCAGAGCTTAACCATTCTGTATGAAGTAGATCTCTTCCCTAATGCCTTTCCATTCAGCCTCTCACTTACAGTACTGAGAAATGGCAGAGCTACTGTGTACTGTCCAGTTAACCTCCACGCTCCATGTTTGTACTTGGTCAAAGCATAAAGACTATACAGGACTTCAGGTCTCACCTGGGAGGATGGAAAGAGATTGCTCACTCTTTAAAGTACACATGGCTTTCCTTTACAGAGAAAGAGTAGGAGAGCTTGCTAACCCAGTTCATAAAAGAGGGGTCAGAGCATTTGGCGTACAGGAGAACAACAATCAATGAGTAAGCCACAATCTTTACAGTGGCATGAAATAAAATGGAGTTTTAGCCCGTAAATCACTGGTGCTCTTTTCAAGTATGGCTATTATTGGCTGTATTTGATGGTACTACATATAGGATCTATATTATACACCTGTACAATGACTCTAATTGCTCTTTCTGGGAGAACCTTCTCACATAAATTGTACAAGAGAAAAACGTCCCTCTGTGTAAGCACATCGTCAGTAGACTTAAAAAAATATATCATGCAGCAAGCCTAAACCTTTTGATAAATGTAAGCTACCAATATTAACACTAAGATTTTTTTAACAGGCACAATAGTGATACCCTGGATAGGAATGTTAGGAAAAAAGAAAAGAAAATCTCCCTAATGCCAAAGCAATGGAGTACAACACCGCCATAGCAACTGACAAATCACAATATCATTCATTATGATCTAAAGATGCTAACATGGATACTTAAAATCAACTACTTGGAAGTCGTAAAAAATAAGAAAACAAACGCTAATAAAAACTATCGCGTCATACAGAATCAGTAGTAGTATTGAGAGCAATCCTCACACATTCCCATAGAGAATGCCAGTCCAGCACAGTAGAAAGGCCTCAATCATTTATGTTGGCAAAACAAAACAGAAACTAGAATGTAACAAAAAAACATATACATCCGTATTTAATTACACCTTTATATAACTAGAAAACCTTCATGTGCAAAAATGTAAATCTTACAAATGTGGAATAGGTTGACATCTAAAAGGATTATAGGAATGCCATCGTCCCCCTCCTGAGTCTCTGCCCAGCGGGGTCAGGGAAAGACAGATCGGTGAATGATGTTCCAGGCTGATTGGGTCAGACTTCACGTCGACTGAACTGTCCTCTTTAATTTCTCTATCTCCATCTGAAAGGCAGGCAGGAACACACACAGCGTCAGATTTAACAAATGTTCTCATGCGAAACCAGCATCAGATACAATTCTGATAACATCGTAGCCAACAGCCTCACATGGAAGTATGCATCAGCTCTTGAATTGAATAATGTATTATTTCCACTTGTGATGCAAATGAACCCATCCATAGCATAGCAGGGATTCTTCTGTCATTGTAATCATTGGGTGGGCTGTGTAAGTGTTTTTTTTGGTCGCCTAAGTGCAAACAGTGGAATTATTATTTAAAAAATATATATGTAATTTCCAGGATGTAAAAAACGCTTTAAGTGTAGAAAAAAAAAATGGACCTATATCTTTAAAAAAATAATAACATCTTTGAGAACAAACAATAACCAAAGTAAAAGCTAGACAGTCTGGAAGAACTTAAAATTCTAAAAACAAATTTAGCAGAATTGATTTTGGTATTATGTTTGAGTATAAAAAAACACAGCATTAGTAATGGCAAAATGCATAGAAACGGCAATGCGTTCTCTTAGCGCCATGGCAGAATATGTAGAGTCATAGGAAATTAGCTTTAATACTTCAACATTTTCTCTCAGCTGCATGGCATAATTTGTAGAATTGCAGGATATTCGCTTTAAAACGGCTGCACAGAGCTATGATCAATGACAGGAATAATAGAATTCAATCATGAGTCACCACTAGGGTTGCAAAGCAATAGTATATTACTGGAAACTTTCAAATTTTGCTAGTAAACTAACAGAATTTTGGTAACTTTCAAGGAATATATGGAATGATCACATGACATCTAGAGGCTTTTTTTTGGGTACTTCAGATTATCACAGGTGTCTAATCATCTTTGACCCTCTGTGTGGCCTTATCACATGTAAAATATATGAACAATTTTAAAATGTAAAAATAGAATGACAAATCTGTAAAATATTATCCTAAACAAACTGAATACCATTGGTGTTTAGTATGAGGGTTTCAACATGAGATATCCGTAAAAAAAAATTCACACTTATTTATTTGACTGTCAATATGTTTTTGTTGTAAATGTTTTGGGGACAAACTGGTGGCAGTTGCCGAGCTAAATTGGAAGAGTTGCCGAGCTAAATTGGAAGAGTTGCCGAGCTAAATTGGAAGAGTTGCCGAGCTAAATTGGAAGAGTTGCCGAGCTAAATTGGAAGAGTTGCCGAGCTAAATTGGAAGAGTTGCCGAGCTAAATTGGAAGAGTTGCCGAGCTAAATTGTAAATGTTGCCGAGTTAAATTGGAAGAGTTGCCGAGCTAAATTGGAAGAGTTGCCGAGCTATTTGAAAATAATGCCACTGTTTTCTCTTGAACCATATGGTCTAGCCACTCTAAACCCAATATGGACACTGATGTTTAATTTAAAAAAAAATACTATATATATGAATACATGTAAAAGTTATGCAAGTATAAATTATCAAAATGACAGGAGATTCCAGTAACTCTGCAATCCTAGTCACCACAACCAATCATTACTGTGAGGCTGTGGCACACTGACCCACAGCATGCCTTCTAATTAATAATTTCATGCTGACCGTCATTGGAATACTAATAGGCAGGTTGACTGAAGATGGCAGAAATTTGCAACGATATGAACATCTCTTACATTCAGAGAAAAGCTCTCACTCAGACGTAAATGGAATACAAAGATATGAGAGAGAGAGCGAAAGAAACAAAGGGAAAGAGGGAGAACAGGAAAGAGATTGGGGAAAGAAAAAAAAAAATCGATAAGACAAAAATTAAGAAAGAAAGCTATGGATTATTTCTGAATGAATGCAGACAGATACTTTATAGTTCCCAGTCTTAAATAAGACCTCTGCAGTGCTTCTGTAAATCAACACGTGGACGCAGCAACAGGGGGTTGAGGTAGGAGGGAGGGGAGGGCAGAGAATCTTTAGCGGGGTGGATGTGTGTATGCTTGGGGCCCAGAAGGGGGTCTACACAGGCCTGCCTCCCTTCACTGCTCCTGGGGAAAAGGATGGACAACGTTGTGGTAGGCTGGGTCTCTCCCTGGGTAGTGCGAAGTAGGGCCATAAAGCATCCCGCAGTGTGTGTGCGTGTGTACTCGGCATGGGTGTGTTCAATAGTACTGTGTGTTCATACCTCTCACTCTCTCCAGCCCATCTCTCACCATCTGACTGGACCCGTCAGGCTAACACACTGTGACAAGCTGTGATGTAAAGATGGACATGGTGATCAATTTACCTGCAGGGCCACTCGTTTCAACTTCTCCTCATCCAGCTCGCTTCTTAGCTCTGCCATCTCTCTCCTGCAAAGCAATGCCAAGACGTTCACATCAGTGCTTGCCTGGCTAGCATCTGCTCAACGATAAGATCACATCACCATCAGCTCTGTCCGACCAGGCTTCACTCAAGTTCTAACAGTGACTCGTCTATACCTCCCTAGAAACAAGCCATAGGGCACTATATAAAATGTTATTCTGAAAAAGGTACACAAAGAAAAATTGTTGACTGATATTTCTTGCTAGCTTTGATAATGATTAAGCTAAAGAATCTTAACAATGCAACATTTGCTTGGAAAAAAGGGCTTGACTGCAAAAACGACGCACTATCCCTTTAAAGTCAGAGTTTGAGCGCAATACGTATGAACTGAACAACATCATCTAAGGAAAGTGGTAGTTAGTTACATTTGCTGCGTCTTGAGGAGCTCCACAGACAGCAGCAGTTCTTTCATCTGGGATTGGAGGTCCTCCAGCTCAGACCTCTGCTCCTCTGGCTCTGCCCTGGGCTTGGGCTCTGTGCCGGGGCCTGGGCTGTGGCTTCGGCTGAAGCTAGGGCTGGGGCTTCTGCAGCCAGGGAACGACACCAGGTAGGCTTTTGACCCCTCCGACAGGGATGGGCTGGGCTTAAGGACAGGAGACTGGGAGTGTGAGCTGTGCATGGAAGGCTGTGGACACCAGACACATACTGTTAGCTGGACAGGGAGATCCAAAATATTCCTGCCCTGGCTGTGACACTCCTTTAAGCTTTCTGAATGATTTTGACTAATTAAAAGTCTGTTTCTTTGCTCAAAATGAATCAAGTCAATGTTTCTGGTCATAACATACATTAGTCTTTAGCCACGAGACATCACTGCATAGGAGGGAGCTACAGTAGCCATTTTAATCACGCTGTTGTTGAGCATTATTGTACCTACCGAAGCTGCGGAACATTTAGATTGAACACAATTCATTCCATGTGTTTCCTTCTCAAGTTATGTCAGGGGTGCTTTAATACTGTGATCTTCAACCTCCCATCGCCTGGGGGATATGGTTTTCATTTATTTATTTTTGTCAGAGGGTCAACATCTTTTATTCAACCTATAGGAGTTCTGAGCCCACAGTAATGGGGCTTGATGTGCAGGGATTATTCACTCGATTTGAGTGCATTTACATCATTACATTTAAGTCATTTAGCAGACGCTCTTATCCAGAGCGACTTACAAATTGGTGCATTCACCTTATAACATCCAGTGGAACAGTCACTTTACAATAGTGCATCTAAATCTTAAGAGGGGGGTGAGAAGGATTACTTATCCTATCCTAGGTATTCCTTAAAGAGGTGAGGTTTCAGGTGTCTCCGGAAGGTGGTGATTGACTCCGCTGTCCTGGCGTCGTGAGGGAGTTTGTTCCACCATTGGGGGGCCAGAGCAGCGATACTGTGGTACTGATAAACGACGGGTCTGGTGGGTCGTTTATCAGTGGTACTTTATCAGGGGTCCTTTGTGGGTCGTTTATCAGTGGTACTGATAAACGACGGGTCTGGTGGGTCCTTTGAAAGGGCCTCCAGTGGGGCTGGTCTCCTCACACAGACCATCACAAGGGCTCTTATTGCTCCCAAATCATGATATCTCCACTGTGAAGTTTCCCCACAACATCCAGCCCATGGTCTATCAGCCAATAATACAAGGTGTGCCTTAATGTGGACGATAAGATGGGACGTGAAGCACATACAAAACCTCTAATCTCCTCAATGCAAGTATAGTGAAAGCCACATGCTAACTGGAAGGTGACAATTAGCCGCCTGTGTTTAATGGGTTGGTGTGAGTCTGGAAATAACAGGATGAAGACAGCATGCCTTCACTAGAGAGCCCTGGGGATTTGTACGGTCTGTTGAGAAAGGAGAGGTTCTAGAATGACCATTCCAATGGCATGGTTGTTAGCATGGAGGTGGAGGGCGTTGTACTCCCCTCAGTCTCCCGCTGAGCATCTGGGGAAACACTAACAAGACAAACACCACGTGGATGGAAACAAAGTCTTCATTAGAAAAGTGAGGATCCGCTTCATCTCGCATCTGCAGGACAACTAGCTAAGTTATTAACAGAGTGTCCCAGTGTGACTGTAGCCTAGCCTCCTGTGCTAATGAGAACCACCTGCCTTACACTGGACTTGAGTGTGTGTGTAGGAATGCAAGAGAATGATTTAGTGAATGTGTGTGAATATCTGCATTAGAGCGTTTGACTCAAATCAAGTGTTATTTTTCACATGCGCCAAATGCAACGGGTGAAAACCAAAAATTCAATAAATGCCGCGATATACAGTACCAGATAAATGTGTTTGAAGTACACTATATATACAAACGTATGAGGACACCCCTTTATTTTGACTCAAAGAGATCTTGATTTAAAAAAGGTTGGTGACCACTGGTCTAGTGAGTGTGCGTAGAGTCAGTGCAGGTAGTTCGGGTTATTATGGCTATTTAGCGGTCTAATAACTTGGGGGTAGAAGCTGTCTCTGAGCTTGGTCCGAGAGCCGATGCTCAGGTACCATTTGTCGGATGGTAGCAGAGTGAACAATCTATAGCATGGATGGATGGAGTCTTTGGCAGATTTTCAGGCCTTCTTCCGACACCGCCTTATATAGAGATCCTGGATGGCAGGGAACATGGCCCCAGTGACGTACTGGGCTGTCCGCACCACCCTCCGTAGGGCTTTGCGGTCAAGATCGGTGCATTTGGCATATCAAGCGGTGATGTAGCCAGTCGAGATGCTCTCGATGGTGCGGTTGTAGAACACTGAGGATCTGATGGCCTATGCTAAATCTTTTCAGCCTACTGAGGGGGAAGAGGCCGATGCCATGCCCTCTTCACGCCTGCACGGGTGTGTATGGACCATGTTAAGTCCTTAGTGATGTGGACGCCACAACACTGTTGTGTGTACGCCAGGCTTGCGACTGTGCTGTACTGGAGGGATCAGGTTTCATCAAAATAAGAGGACAATTTAGACATATTAGTGAGGGATTACTCAGAGGCACTGAGAGAGGTCTGCAAGACGCATCTATGACTTAACTAAAAACCACAAGATGGTTGCAGGCCATTTTTTATGGGATGTATTAGTTCATTTCTATAGTCAAACCTGAGACATATGCTTTCCTGTTCTTCTTTTGGGGTGTTGTGTCCTCTGTATGAATTCTCCACTGAGGGAAAACATTGGCTGAAGTGACTAACTTGCAGCAATAGGATGGATTTGGGACGAATGACAAGTGTCTGAACTGAGATAGATCTAATGTACATTGATCCATACATACAAAATAGTTGTTTTGGAATGGTTCTTGGTGTAGCAAACAAACAAGTTCAATACAGGACAGACACTGACCAATACGATCAGACACGTCAATGTCATCGTTACCTTTGTTGGGTCTATCAACTTTGGTTTGGGTGCTTCCTCCTCGTCCAACTTTAAGGTTTTCTCCACGCTGATGTCCTTGTTTAGCTGAGAAGACAGAAAACAAATCACAACAGGTCTGCTCAGTTTATGACACACCTTGCCAGACACTGACTGAAACACTCTGGCTTGTCATGTTCCCCCGTTTCTAATGGAGAGCTTTCATATTACTCTTCAGGGAACTCAGTCAATCAAAGACAAATCGGAACGACCCGACAAGTCTCCTCTCAGCCCTTCAATTAAGTCAAATGTCTTTTCAATTGGACGTTTACTACCCTGTTCCTATCTCACCCCAACCCATCATGAGGTGCAAATAAGGAATATGGTGATGTACATTTAATGTACAGAGAGGGCCTGCATGTTGAAATTCTGAGAGGAATTTGATGTCTCAATGTAATGTATGGAGCAAGATGAACACATGGCGTGTGGGTGTGCAGAGTTGTGTGTTCTCCGTAGCATGTTGATATTTCACGGTGTGTGTACTCACCGAGTGGCCTCCTCCAAACTGAGCGGGCAGCCTCCTGCCTGGCATCTTTGGCCTGTTAGCGGTGGGGTGAAACAGCTTCTCAGAGGTAGACGACAGATCAAAGCTCATCAGTTCTTCACAGAGGAAGAGAAAAAAAGATAACATTTTGGATAACCATTTTTTAAAGGAAAACGATTTTACACATTTTGTAATTAATTATAGGTCATATTTCATAGAAATATGGAAACACTGGACAGTTACTTTAAGACGGTCTTGAGAATTGTATACTTTGAAACATTGCCACACAGTATGACACCATCTTCAATCACTATAACACAAAGCCATCACTACAATCTAGGTAAGCACTATATAGCCCTATTTAAAGACTATAGACAGTATCTTAAGTAAGATTGCAGAACTCCCAGAGGAGTGAAGATGGAGGTAAAGGAGAATGAGGAGTGTGTTTCCGTGTTTGTCTTCATGCCCTGAGCCCATGGGGCTGATGACCTCTGGAGCTGAGAGCCATCATGGTTTTAGCAGCTATTTTGTCGCTTTTAGCGGTATGGCTCACAGACACGACTCCCTATCCTCCACACTGTCATTATTAGGCAGTGGGCCATAGCAAGCTATCTGTATTCGTTTTTTGGATGATTCATCTCTGTCGAGGGAAGAGCTGTTTTTTACGTAGTGTATATTCACATATTCTGAAAACATTTCCTTTTGTTGGCAATGCCAATTTGAGCTATTTTTTTCAAAACGTTTGATCGCTAGCTGGACAGGCAAATGCTGCTGAGTATTAAACTAAAACCCAATCAAAACTTTGTACTGCAAGGTACTCTATACACTCTGGCCAATGGTTAACCCCTATAGACAGTGAGTCACATGGCTGTGGCTAGCTATATGAAGCAGACAAGACAGGCATCAAGGCATTCAGTTACTGTTCAATTGAACATTAGAATTGGCAAAACGAGTGACCTAAGCGACGTTCAGCGTGGTATGCTCGTAGATGCTAAGCGTGCCAGTTGAGTATCTCAGAAATGGCCAGTTTCTTGAGCTTTTCACGCACGACAGTGTCTATTGTTTACAGAGAATGGTGCGCCAAACAAAAAACATCCAGTCAGCGGAGGTCCTGTGGGCGAAAACAGTTTGATGAGAAGTCGAAGGAGAATGGCAAGAATCTGGCCACAAACAGGCAAATAACGGTGTGCAGAACAGCATCTCGGAAAGCACAACTCGTCGGTCCTTGTCACGAGTGGGCTATTGCAGCAGACAACCACACCGGGTTCCACTCCTATCAGGTAAAAACAAGAAGAAGCGGCTCCAGTGGGCACATGATCAACACTGGACAATTGAGGAGTGGAAAAACGTTGCCAGATTCATTGTTCTCGGCATCGGCCCCCCACCTACATTCTGAGAACTCGCCTCACCTAAACTCCCTCGTCTTCACCTGTCCTCACCTTTGTCTCTCTCCATCCTTTACTCTCTTCCTATAAGCTCTTCTCTTAATGTTTTTCCTATTTGTGATTGTCCATGGCGTGAAACGAGAGGATGTAAACAGAAGCAACCTCCCCTTTCCGTCCATCCTCTATCCTCCTTTATCTCTCTGAACTCAGGACACAAGCTGAAAAAAGATATTATTAACTGGTTTAGAGGATTAAATCAACACATTAGCAACAACAACTCTAAAATATATATATATTTTTAAAGTAATTATGTATTTAATGGGCAAAGCTGTCCACATACCTAAGAGCATTTGGTAATGTGTCAAAGTACACCTGAATTGCTTTAAAAAGGAAGCAGTGACTGACATTAAACCCATGCGTTTCAGAGTTTAAATATGTCTCCATTTTCATCTGTGATAGAGAATCATTGTCAATCTACCGATATGCTTCAAAAGGGCAAACAAATCACAAAATACGCATAATGTTAGTTTTGCTAAGTTCTTAATGAACACAAAAAGCGTATTGCACCTTTTAAAAGTTGGAAGCCAACATTTTAAATAATGTCCAAATAAGAATAACCCAAATGAAAACCGAATTATGAATAAGGGTTTTGAGCTCATTGCCCTCCCTTTAGGTCAGTGTTTTCTGCTCTTGGAGCCATTACTCCAACATCCTGTTGCAGCAGGAGGAGCAATCCCCAGTAGCTACTAGTACTCCACTTTCAAATTAATTAAGCACTTTGAACTATATTGAGTTTTAAAAAAAATATTAAAAAAAACAAGTTACTCCAGACAACCAATACTGTTATTTTTTAAAACCATAAAAAAACAAAACTTGGACATCATTGCACATCTTTGCATGCGCGATAGAACAGCATAGTATATACTGCAATGTTTTTATCCCCACCATGCTGGATGCTCCTCTCCTCAGTTTCATCAACAAAACAATAACAATAACAAAAGTGCTGGGGCGACCAGTGGCGCCCTTTCACCTTTACAGATTACAGCTTTTAAAAGGAGCTGTTTTTTACAACCAAATCTCGATTTTCATATAGAAGGTTGCAGGCACCTTTTGTGATGTCACATGTTTTTAATTAAGAAACTTACTCCATACAGCAAATCACATCATCAAATCAAATTGTCATTCTTATTGTGTAATATGGGGGCCTTGAAAAAACATCCTTTTAGAAACAGCCAAGCTCTCAGTATAGTGATGCAGGTCTTTAGATGTTGTACAGTAAACACAAAATTGTGTAATTCCGAATTTTAAACGCAACGTTATATTCCCTTTTTGGTGACTCGAGCGGTTCCATTTTCAATGTAGCCTGCCGCTACAAGTAACTGCCAAAATAAAATAAATGCAAACATAGTGTCTTAATAGGGCATTGGGCCACCACGAGCAACCAGAACTGCATCAATTACACCGTGGCATAGATTCTACAAGTGTCTGGAACTTCCTGTGTGGAAACACCCCATGCTTTCAATTGCAGTTGTCACAATACCATACAATACCTGATTTTCCTTGGCAAAAAGGCAAAACAGGCTAAATTCTTTGGTCCTTTAAAAAAAACTTGCTGTTTGTAAAATATAGTGTGCTATAGCTTGGAAAAGAAACGTGTGATTCTGGGTGACAACATAAGGCTGTTTGTTTCCAACAATAGGACTGTTTTCCTCAGGAAATTTAGTCCACTTCATGTTTTTTTGTTTTCCATAATACTGGTATCGTGGCAACCACGTGTAACCATGCCAGCCCAGGAACTCCACATCCGGCTTCTTTACCTGTGGGATCGTCTGATACCAGCCACCCGGACAGCTGATTAAACCAAGGAGTATTTCTGTATGTAATAAATCCCTTTTGTGGGGAAAAACTCCTTCTGATTGGCTGGGCCTGGCTCCCCAGTTGGTGGGCCTATGCCCTCCAAGGCCCACCCAGGGTTGCACCCCTGCCCAGTCATGTAAAATCCATAGATTAGGGCCTACTTCATTTATTTAAAATTGACTGATTTCCTTATATGAAATGTAACTCAGTAAAACATTTTAAATGGTTGCATGTTGCAATTATATTTTTGTTCAGTATAATAATGTTATCATGGAGCTTTATAATTGTGGAAGTGAAGTGTATATGTTCGGGACACCAAATGACCGTTTCACTGCATGTCTTGTTCAAGGTCTTAATGCTCAGAATGTCCTCAAAATAAAAGTTAACTTCAGCAGAGCCATACATACCCATGTCAAGGGCTTTGTCCCCCCAGTCACCGGACAGCGTTTTTGATTTAGTGGGTAATGTTGGCTCAATGTCAGACTTTGGTCGCGTGGAAGGCACCTCTCCATTGTGCCTGTAGAGGGGGGAAACCAACATCAGTAACAGTAGTACCATTAGTAATTGTTGTAAACAGTAGTGGTAGTGGTACAGCGAGACAATTTTATTCACATATGTGCCTGATATTTTGCTATGCGACCTGGAATCTTTATTTAAGAGCACTAGTGCGCCTAGAAAAATAAAGGATTCTGGCTTTATTACCTGTAGATTTAGAAAATAGCATATTTCAGCGTGAATAAAATGTCTAAAGGCATGACAAACAAAGAAACTAAATACATTGGTTTGTTGGTGTTTATATTGGTTTATTAACATTATTATACAAACATCATTATGCAACATAGAGGCATGAGTCAGACTAGGCAATGTTGTCCTTCCTCAATGTGCAGTGTATATACCCAATATGTGACCCTAGACGGCTCACACATCGGCCGAATGGATGTTTGAACGGAGGGAGAGATGGTAGAAAAGAAAGACGGGCAGAAGTACGGGGAAACTTACTTGGACCCTGGGGAGGGTGCGAGAGGCTTGTCTGGTCGTTTTGGAGGGAGGCTGGCTGGTCTTCCCTTGCTTGGCGGGGGTACGGGCTTCTTGGGGGGGACCAGAGGGGCAGTAGGCTTTGACACTTTGTGATCTGTCTTGTCACCTTGAGAGAGAGAGAGAGATTGATTCTGAATCAGCATGATCATTGTGACCAAATATTTCTTATAGTTTTATGGCACGAAGCCAGAAAGGTTGATGGTTGTTTTAGGTGCCTTCATTTTTCATTCTCAGCAGCCAGGACATGTTAGCATCTGTCCCAAGGTATACTCCACAATAGCAGTAAAGTAGCCAACCCTTAATCTCATTAGGGAAATTCTTCATTCTTCAGAGAGAAATAAACAAACAATCCTGTGAAACATGTGTCATATGCATTGTGGCCGATTAGATAGGCCAAACAAGAAAAAGTGTACTTCCTTGATTTGAAAGGGGGAAAGAAATTGCCATATATTTCTACTAGCTCTAGAGAGACAAGGGTCCCGGTGGCCCTGAGGTCATCATTGGAAAGGGGGGAACGCCACGGCGAAGGAACATTTTTCAGCCACCCTGAGGACTGCTAGTGACCGGACACGGCAAGTTATTTTTTTCTTTTTGTGATACCAAAATTGGTAGATACAGTCTTGTCCCATTGCTGCAACTCCCCTTCAGGCTCAGGAGAGGTCGAAGGTCAAGAGCCATGCGTTCTCCGAAACACGACCCTGCCAAGCCACACTGCTTCTTGACACAATGACCTTTTAACGCAGAAGCCAGCCACACCAATATGTCGGAGGAAACACTGTCCAGCTGGCGAATGAAAACAGCTTCCCGGCTGCCACAACGAGTCGCTGGAGTTTGATGGGACAAGGAAATCATGAATGGCCAAACCCTCCCCTGAGGACACAACTGTGCGCGTCCTTATCCAATTCAGAGGTTGGAAGAACTGTCCACATTTACTTTTCGTCAGCCAACAAAATAAGTAGGCCTAACAAACAGCAAAAGTACTAGCCTATGTCTTTCTACTATCCTGCATAGAACAAAATATTCCAAACATTGTCTGGGACAGTTGTGGGATGCAATAAGATCCCAAATTAATACAACCACTTGCATAAAAAAAAAATATTCAAAAGCAAATGGGGCTGATGCAACAGATCAGAACATTTAGCTTAAATGCTTGATAAACTATTAGCCTATTTCTTAACATTGTAAGTGCAGTAAATACATGTGAATGTTCCAAAATGCAATCAATTAGTGTTTACCACCATTTTCAAAAATGACTGCAAATGCAAAGCTTTTATTATAAAAAGTACATTTTAATGGTGAAAATGATCTTCCCCAAACTTGAAACTCACGTATGCTAGTTAGGCTCTATACCCGTTGTAAAGCAGATTAATGTGCTTAATTATAAGACGTTTTGGCCACTTTAGTTGTGAAACAATTCTTATAAAAAAAATATAGGCCTATGGGCTAGGCTAAATGAGGTGTGCGACTATGATTTGAAAAAGTCAAAAAAAAAAAGGCATGTGCCGTTTCTTGCCTTTACTGCACCCAAGCTGGACATCATTCACAAGTGATACGCTAATAGTCACCCATCAGACTGTTCTTGATTTAATCTAGTCTTTACAAATACCAAATAATGTGCA
Source organism: Oncorhynchus keta (assembly GCF_023373465.1). Taxonomy (NCBI): domain Eukaryota; kingdom Metazoa; phylum Chordata; class Actinopteri; order Salmoniformes; family Salmonidae; genus Oncorhynchus; species Oncorhynchus keta. The sequence continues at coordinate 20,082,274 of NC_068428.1, forward strand.
ATTTTTATTTTTATTTAGAATGGAACATAGAATGGAACATTGTCATGCACATGTCTCGAAACATGGGCAGGGGGAAAGAAAATACATGTCATCTATGCATTTAAATACCTAATGGAGGACACTTTTCACATAGTTCATTATCATGCCAGCCAGGTAAGCTGTTGTAAAGAGAACCAATGTGTTTAATATTAGGAAAGTTGAGAAATAAATGTATAGTCAGCCTATAGAAGCTGATGGGATCCTCTTTTAATAGAGAACATCAAAACTCTTGTTCTCTCATGCAATTGCATAGCCTATAGAAATATTGCGCAACATGAGCTCATGGGCTCTCATTAAGTGTTTGATTAGATTTTCTAAGACATTTGCATTGACGTAAGAGTGATTAGAGGGACAATAGAGTGCTGAGTACCAGGCAGTTAACGAGTTTGGTAGGCTACTAATGACCAGCAGCAGCATCAGAGCTTGGAGAAGCTAGTTACCGAGACTAAACGGTCACGTGGAATTTGACTGTGGTCATGACTCGTGACTGCCAGTGTGGCGGTAATACAGTCACCGTAACAGCCCTACAATATATATAATATATATAATATATATATATATATATATATATATATAAAAACTAAGGGTGCTTTGAGGATAAAACAAAAAGTAAACTTGCATACATGAAAGAAACGTATTAATAAAAATATTTAGGCTACATTTAGATCAGAGTCAATTACCAGACACTCTTAAACAAATCTAAATACATATGCCAAAACTGAAAATGATACCTAAAACATAGCCCAAAGTACAGGACATTTACATTAGAGTTAGTTGTATGTTACAGTGCGTTCAGAAAGTATTCAGACCTCTTAACTGTTCCACATTTAGTTACATTACACAGTCTTATTCTAAAATGGATTAAATAAAACATTTCCCTCAATCTACACACAATACCACATAGTGACAAAGCAAAAACAAGTCTTTAGAAATGTAGACAAATAGAAATGTTACTTACATAAATATTCAGATACTTTGCTATGAGACCTACGAAATTGAGCTGAATTCTGTTTCAATTGATCATCCCTGAGATGTTTCTACAACTTGATTGGAGTCTACCTGTGGTAAATCCAATTGATTGAATGTCTATATAAAGGTCCCACAGTTGACAGTGAATGTCAGAGCAAAAACCAAGCCATGAGGTCAAAGGAAATGTCCATAGTGCTCCGAGAAAAGGATTGCGTAGAGTACATAAATATTTCTGCAACATTGAAGGTTGCGAAGAACACAGTTGCCTCCATTTTTAAATGAAAGAAGTTTGAAACCTCCAAGAGTCTTCCTAGAGCTGGCCGCCTGGCCAAACTGAGCAATCGGGAGAGAAGGGCTTTGGTCAGGGAGGTGACCAAGAACCCGATGGTCACTCTGACAGAGCTCCAGAGTTCCTCTGTGGAGATGGGAGAACATTCCAGAAGGGTAACCATCTCTACAACACTCCACCAATCAGGTCTTTAAGGTAGGAAGTGGCCAGGAAGACACTCTTCAGTAAAAGACACATGACAGCCAGCATGGAGTTCACCAAAAGGCACAAAAAGGACTCTCAGACCATGAGAAACAATTCTCTGGTCTGATGAAAACAAGGTCGAACCCTTTGGCCTGAATGACAAGCGTCACGTCTGGAGGAACCCTGGCACCATCCCTACAGTGAAGCATGGTGGTGGCAGCATCATGATGTGGGGATGTTTGTCAGCGGCAGGGCCTGGGAGACTAGTCAGGATCGAGGGAAAGAAGAACAGAGCAAAGTACAGAGTGATCCTTGATGAAAACCTGATCCAGAGCGCTCATGATTCACCTTCCAACAGGACAACGACCCTAAGCATGTAGCCAAGACAACGCAGGAGTGGCTTCGGGATGAGTCTCAATTTCCTTGAGACCTGAAAATAGCTGTGCAGTGATGCTCCCCATCCAACCTGACAGAGCTTGAAAGGATGTGCATAGAATGGGAGAAACTCCCCAATACAGGTGTGCCAAGCTTGTAGCGTCATACCCAAGAAGACTCTATGCTGTAATCGCCGCCAAAGGTTCTTCAACAAAGTACTGAGTAAAGGGTCTGAATACTTATGTAAATGAGCTATTTCAGTTGTTTTTTGGGGGGTAAAAAAAACAAACAATTGAATCAATGTTAGAATAAGGCTGTAACGTAACCAAATGTGGAAAAAGTCAAGGGGTCTAAATACTTTCCGAATGAACTGTATATATTAGGTCATGGTCTTCTGGGCTCAAAATCTGTCAGAAGAGAGGCCTTTGAGATGTCTTCACCAGATAGATCCACCTCCCTGGCTGTTCCCCCTCAACCAGTGACTCATTAGTGTCAACTAAATCACCGTATTAACAGCACACTCACAACACACAAACCTTTTGTCCTACATTCAATCTGACAACTGATAGTAAACAGCACCTTCAGCCATTTTATACAATTGAGTGTTCCACTCTGCATTCTCTCTCTCTCAATCATAGATTAGGCCACATGGAGTTAATTTATTTGATGAATACCCTGGAAGAATTATTAATTGTAAACGTGACCATCCCAGAGAAGGTTAATTGAGGTCAGGAAGCTGATTACCTACCGAGCTGTTTCCTGTTTGGACCCCAGGAAGAGTAGCCGCTGGGAATCCTTATGAATAAAGAAAAAGAAATGCACGAGCACCTTTTCCACTCTTATCGATATTTGTTTTTAATTGCTAGGGACATTTGTTTTTAAATGCCAGGTAAATGTTAATGAGCGCATGCAAACATGTACTACTAAGATAGACAACACAGCTAATAAAGTTATGCAAGTATCTCAAAACGCAGCTTGCAGCACACACAAAAACAACAACATTTGACAGCAGGTATCTTATTACAGGAGGGGATTGTCTCTGCTGCTATTACCAACAAGCTTGATCTTGCAAGCTAACGTCAGGCACTAAGTTAATGTTAGCAAAACCCAGCTGGATATGCTATATGTATTTTGACACCTGCACCTCGAACACTTTGTTCCAAAATCATGTGCATTAATATAAAGTTGGTCCCCACTTTGCTGCTATAACAGCCTCAATTCTTCTGGGAAGGCTTTCCACTAAATGTTGGAACATTGCTGCGGGGACTTCCATTCAGGCCACAAGAGCATTATTGAGGTCAGGTGCTGATGTTAGGCAATAAGGACAGGCTCGCAGTCAGCGTTCCAATTCATCCCAAATGTGTTAGCTGGGGTTGAGGTCAGGGCTCTGTGCAGACCAGTCAGGTTTTTCCACACCGAACGACAAATCATTTCTGTATGGACCTCGCTTTGTGCACGGGGGCATTGTCATGCTGACACAGGAAAGGGCCTTCCCCAAACTGTTGCCACAAAGTTGGAAGCACAGAATGGTCTAGAATGTCATTGCATGCTGCGGCGTCAAGATTTCCCGTCACTGGAACTTAAAGGACCTAGCCCACACCATAAAAAACAGCCCCAAATCATTATTCCTCCTCCACCAAACTTTACAGTGGGCACTATGCAGTCGGGCAGGTAGTGTTCCCCCTGATATTTCATTAAGTTCCCAACGAACAGTTCTTGTGCTGACGTTGCTTCCAGAGGCAGTTTGGAACTCGGTAGTGAGTGTTTTAACCAAGGACAGAAGATTTTTTACACGATACAGCACTTGGCGGTCCCATTCTGTGAGATTGTGTGGACTACCACTTGTTGCTCCAAGACGTTTCCACTTCACAACAACAGCACATACAGTTGACCGGGGCAGCACTAGCAGGGCAGAAGTTAGACGAACTGACTTGTTGGAAAGGTGGCATCCTATGATGGTTCCATGTTGAAAGTCACTGAGCTCTCCAGTAAGGACATTCAACTGCCGATGTTTGTCTATGGAGATTGCATGGCGGTGTGCTCGATTTAATACAGCTGTCAGCAATGGGTGTGGCTGAAATAGCCAATTCCATTCATTTCAAGGAGAGACCACATACTTTTGTATACAGTGCCTTCGGAAAGTATTCAAACCTCTTGACTTGTTCCACATTTTTTTTACGTTACAGCCTTATTCAAAAATGTATTAAATCATCACCCCCCCATCAATTTACACACAATACCCCATAATGACAAAGCAAAAACGTAAATATCACATATACATAAATATTCTGACCCAAAATTTAATTTAGGGATTTTTTGGAATTACAGTGCATTTGGAAAGTATTCAGATCCCTTGACTTTTTCCACATTTTTGTTACATTACAGCCTTATTCTAAAAGGGATTAAATAATTTCCCCCCCTCAAACTACACACAATACCCCATAATAAAGCAAACAGTTTTTTTCCATATTTACAAATGTATTAAAAATACAAAACTAAAATATCACATTTGCACAAGTATTCAGACCCTTTACTCAGTACTTTGTTGAAACACCTGTGTCAGCTACTACGGCACCGAGTCTTCTTGGATATGACGCAACAAGCTTGGCACACCTGTATTTGGGGAGTTTCTCTTCTTTGCAGATCCTCTCAAGTTCTGTCAGGTTGGATGGGGAGTGTTGCTGCACAGCTATTTTCAGGTCTCCAGAAATGACAGATTGAGTTGAAGTACAGGCTCTGGCTTGGCCACTCAAGAACATTCAGAGACTTGTCCCGAAGCCACTCTTGCGTTATCTTGGCTGTTTGCTTATGGGTTGTTTTCCTGTCGGAAGGTGAACCTTCGCCTCAGTCCCAGGTCTTGAGTACTCTGGAGCAGGATTTGATCTAGGATCTCTGTACTTTGCTCCGTTCATCTTTGTCTCAATCCTGACTAGTCTCCCAGTCCCTGCCGCTGAAAAACATCCCCACAGCATGATGCTGCCACCACCATGCTTCACCATAGGGATGTTGCTAGGTTTCCTTTGGCATTCAGACCAAATAGTTCAATATTGGTTTCATCAGACCAGAGAATCTTGCTTCTCAAGGTCTGAGAGTCTTTAAAGGTGCCTTTTGCCAAACTCCACGCTGGCTGTCATGTGCCTTTTACTGAGGAATGGATTCTGTCTGGCCACTCTACCATAAAGGCCTGATTGGTGGAGTGCTGCAGAAATGGTTGTCCTTCTGGAAGGTTCTCCACAGAAGAACTCTGGAGCTCTGTCAGGGTGACCATCGGGTTCTTGGTCACCTCCATGACCAAGGCCCTTCTCTCCCAATTGCTCAGTTTGGCCGGGCGGCCAGCTCTAGGAAGAGTCTTGGAGGTTCTTAAATTCTTCCATTTAAAAATGGAGGCCACTCTGTTCTTGAGGACCTTCAATGTGACAGACATTTTTGGTACCCTTCCCCAGATCTGTGCCTCGACACAATCATGTCTCGGAGCTCTACGGACAATACCTTCGACCTCATGGCTTGGTTTTTGTTCTGACATGGACTATCAACGCTGGAACCTTATACAGACATGTGCCTTTCCAAATCATGTTCAATCAATTGAATGTACCACAGGTGGACTCCAATCAAGTTGTAAAAACATCTCAAGAATGATAAATTGAAACAGGATGCACCTGAGCTCAATTTCAGGTCTGAATAGTCATGTAAATAAGGTATGTTTTTTTCTATATTTTTTTATAAACATTGGTAAAAGTGTATAAAAACCTGTTTTCACTTTGTCATTATGGGGTATTGTGTGTAGATTGAGAATTTATTTTAAATTTTTAAATCAATTTCAGAATAAGGCTGTAACTTAACCTAATGTGGAAAAAGTAAAGAGGTCTGAATACTTTCCAAAGGCACTGTATGTAGTGTAGTTAACTTAATAGGTATAAGATGTATAGCTGGCAAATATTAGTAGTGAATTTCAAACAAGTGTAACGTGATCATCTCACTTAAGTTGCGATGCAGGAAACTCGAGCTAAACAAGAGCTTCATGGGTTCTTGTGCTACTTGGTAAAGAAATACATGACTGGCTCAAAACAGCTGTTTTGGGAAACTATTATTGGTAAGATATATAATTAAAACTAATTTAACAGGCGAAATTACGAAGGCCCTCGGTTTTACCTAATACCTAGTGGACAAGTTGACTGCAGGTATTCATTTAAAATGTACAAATATTCACATTTATTAAAAACTATTGACTGTAATGGAAAATCATACAGAGGGTATTTCAAAAATAACCCAGGATTCAGTATATCGCCCAATCCTAGTCCCTACCACTACTGTTTTTCACCTCATAATTAATTGCACAAACCTATTGTCCCAGGTCTGAATCAGCCCCTGATTAGAGGGGAAGATATTTAATTAAAACAGGTCTATGCACATATAAATAGGCCTATGGTCTTCTGGGCTTACATAATCAGCAAGTAGCACGGCGGTGCAACATATGCAACAGCAGGTAGCCTAGTGGTTAGAGCGTGGGGCCAGTAACCGAAAGGTTGCTAGATCGAATCCTGGAGCTGACAAGGTAAAAATCTGTCGTTCTGCCCCTGAATAAGGCAGTTAACCCACTGCTCCTTGGCCGTCATTGTAAATAAGAATTTGTTCTTAACTGACTTGCCCAGTTAAATGAAGGTTAAATAAATAAATAAATAATTATTAAGCCTGACTGGGGGCTGAGAGACAACAGCAAACAAAAGCAGATAGTTACAGAACAAATTAATTGATAGCGCCTCAATCCCCCTGTGCTATGAAATTTCCCTATTATTATAAATAGGGACATTATAAATGTCCCTAAGTACTCAAAAGCAAATTACATATGCCATTTGATGTGGTTCCTGCCACATTGATTGACAATTGAACTACATACGTGTTACAAAAGGACCTCAAAAATATGTGTACACAGGTCCACCACACCCACACACAAAAGTAGGTCAGAAGAGAGGCCTGAGACATCTTCACCAGATAGACTTGGCTGTCAATTAGTGACACGGTGTCAACTTCATCACAGTGTTAACAGCACACTCACAACACTTTGTCCTACATTCAGTCTGACAACTGATAGTAAACAGCACCTTCAGCCATTTTATACAATTCAAATCAAATAAATCAAATCAAATGTTATTTGTCACATACACATGGTTAGCAGATGTTAATGCGAGTGTAGCGAAATGCTTGTGCTTCTAGTTCCGACAATGCAGTAATAACCAACAAGTAATCTAGCTAACAATTCCAAAACTACTACATTATAGACACAAGTGTAAGGGGATAAAGAATATGTACATAAAGATATACGAGTGAGTGATGGTACAGAGCGGCATAGGCAAGATACAGTAGATGGTATTGAGTGCAGTATATACATATGAGATGAGTATGTAAACAGAGTTGCATAGTTAAAGTGGCTAGTGATACATGTATTACATAAAGATGCAGTAGATGATAGAGTACAGTATATACATATGAGACATTATATTAGGTAGCATTGTTTAAAGTGGCTAGTGATATATTTTACATCATTTCCCATCAATTCCCATTATTAAAGTGGCTGGAGTTGAGTCAGTGTGTTGGCAGCAGCCACTCAATGTTAGTGGTGGCTGTTTAACAGTCTGATGGCCTTGAGATAGAAGCTGTTTTTCAGTCTCTCGGTCCCATTCATTCTCTCCCTCAATCATAGATTAGGCCACATGGAGTTAATTTATTTGGTGACTTATAGGTGACTTATCTGATTAGTACCCTGGAAGAAGAGTGTTAATTGCAAACATGAACATCCCAGAAAAAGTATGTTGAGGTCAGGAAGCTGACTGCCTGTTTAGAAAACATGACGCTGAAAAGCAGCACAGCTTTCAAGTAAAATAACATTGTTGTAAAGCAGGAGTATTCAAATCTTGCTGGTATTCTACCTGATAATTAATTGCTCACACCTGGTATCCCAGGTCTGAATCAGTCCCTGATTAGAGGGGAAGAAAAAAAGCAGTGGAACCGACTTGAGCTCCACGTTTTAATGAGGGCTGTCGAGCAACAGTGTCTCAAAGGACTGACAGCAGCTGACGTTGCTCTGAAACCACCAGGGATGCTCACATACAACGAAACTTCCAGAGAGATACAGTGCCTTCAGAAATTATTCATACCCCTTGACTTATTCCACATTTTGTGTTACAGCCTGAATTCTAAATAGATAAAAAAAAAAAAAAAAAATTATCCTCACATCCATCTACACACGGTATCCCATAATGACATAGTGAAAACATATCTATAAATTGTCGCAAATGTATTGATAATGAAATACAGAAATCTCATTTACATAAGAACTCACCGCTGAGTCAATACATGTTAGAGCCACATTTGGCAGCGATTACAGCTGTGAGTCTTTCTTGGTAAGTCTCTAAGAGCTTTGCATACCTGGATTGTACAATATTAAACATTTTTCAAGCTCTGTCAAGTTGGTTGTTGATCATTGCTCGACATCCATTTTATCATTGCTCGACAGCCATTGGTGAGGGTAGGTAACAACATCTCCACCCCGCTGATCCTCAACACTGGGGCCCCACAAGGGTGCGTTCTGAGCCCTCTCCTGTATTCCCTGTTCACCCACGACGGCGTGGCCACGCAAGCCTCCAACTCAATCCTCAAGTTTGCGGACGACACTACAGTGGTAGGCTTGATTACCAACAACGACGAGACGGCCTACAGGGAGGAGGTGAGGGCCCTCGGAGTGTGGTGTCAGGAAAATAACCTCACACTCAACGTCAACAAAACTAAGGAGAGGATTGTGGACTTCAGGAAACAGCAGAGGGAACACCCCCCTATCCACATCGATGGAACAGTAGTGGAGAGCGTAGTAAGTTTTAAGTTCCTCGGCGTACACATCACAGACAAACTGAATTGGTCCACCCACACAGACAGCATCGTGAAGAAGGCGCAGCAGCGCCTCTTCAACCTCAGGAGGCTGAAGAAATTCAGCTTGTCACCAAACTTCTACACATGCACAATTGAGAGCATCCTGTCGGGCTGTATCACCGACTGGTACGGCAACTGCTCCGCCCACAACCGTAAGGCTCTCCAGAGGGTAGTGAGGTCTGCACAACGCATCACCGGGGGCAAACTACCTGCCCTCCAGGACACCTACACCACCCGATGTCACAGGAAGGCCATAAAGATCATCAAGGACAACAACCACCCGAGCCACTGCCTGTTCACCCCGCTATCATCCAGATGGCGAGGTCAGTACAGGTGCATCAAAGCTGGGACCGTAAGACTGAAAAACAGCTTCTATCTCAAGGTCATCAGACTGTTAAACAGCCACCACTAACATTGAGTGGCTGCTGCCAACACACTGACTCAACTCCAGCCACTTTAATCATGGGAATTGATGTAAAATATATAACTAGCCACTTTAAACAATGCTACTTAATATAATGTTTACATACCCTAAATTATTCATCTCATATGTATATACTGTATTCTATCATCTACTGCATCTTTATGTAATACATGTATCACTAGCCACTTTAAACTATGCCACTTTGTTTACATACCCTACATTACTCATCTCATATGTATATACTGTACTCGATACCATTTACTGCCTACGCCATTCTGTACCATCACTCATTCATATATCTTTATGCACATATTCTTTATCCCTTTACACTTGTGTGTATAAGGTAGTAGCTTTGGAATTGTTAGGTTAGATTACTCGTTGGTTATTACTGCATTGTCGGAACTAGAAGCACAAGCATTTCGCTACACTCGCATTAACATCTGCTAACCATGTGTATGTGACATAAATTTGATTTGATTTAAAGTCTTGCCTTAGATTTGAGCCACCTTAAGTCAAAACTTAACTAAGCCACTCGGGAACATTCAATACATCTTGGAAAGCAACTCCAGTGTATATTTAACATTGTGTTTTAGGTTATTGTCCTGATGAAAGCTGAATTTGTCTCCCAGTGTCTGTTGGAAAGCAGACAACCAGGTTTTGCTCTTGGATTTGTCTGTGCTTAGTTAGCTCTATTCCGTTTCTTTTTATCATAAAAATGACCACGTTCTTGCCAATGACAAGGATGCACATAACATGATGCAGCCACCACCATGCTAGAAAATATGAAGATTGGTACTGACTGATGTGTTGGATTTGCCCCAAACATAATGTATTCAGGACTTAAAGTACATTTCTTTGCCACATTTTTTGCAGTTTTACTTTAGTGCCATATGCATGTTTTGGAATATTTTATTCTGTACAGTCTTCCTTCTTTTCACTTAGGTTAGTATTGTGGAGTAACGAAAATGTTCTTGATCCATCCTCAGTTTTCTCCTGTCGCAGCCATTTGTAACTGTTTTAAAGTCACCATTGGCCTCATGGTGAAATCCCTGAGCGGTTTCCTTCCTCTACGGCAGGTATTCCCAAACTGGGGTACGCACAATGCTGTCATGGGTACGCCAAATAAAAATGTGATTCACATTTTCTAATTTTTTAAATGTACTTTTTTTCCCCCTCTTAGCATTTTCAGTCTATTTAGATTTTCCAACGGGTGAGGCTTTTCTCTCGCCTGAGTAGCCTCTTATCTCTCCCAAAAATAAAGTTCAACCATCTAGCGCTCTAGCGGGAATTCCACTAATGTTCTGTATGTAGCCAAACGTAGCTGCTGCTGGAAAATTGATTAACGGTAAAAAATAAAAAAGTATGGCCCGCGTCCATAGAGACACATATCAGCTCTGTTGGTAGTACTGCTACTACCAGCAGTACTACACCTGCACCTGTCAACGACACAAGTTGTTCTGCTTCTACAAACACATCCAATGCTAGCATCAGTAATTCTACATTTGTTGTTAGCTCAGCTGGCATGGACACTGACAGTTGTGAATCTGATGCAGCCGAAGAGCTACTGCCCCCTTAACCGGGAAAGCACTGAACAACAGACAGGGACGTTGGACCATCGAAGAGGCGCAAATATGGAAACTGGAAACCAGGACAACAGGAGAGGATATTTTTTAAGACAGCTTTGTGACATCAAATGGACTTATGGTCAAGATGTGTTGGTATCTGTACTAATGGCGCAAAAGCCATGACAGGGAGAAATAGTGGAGTGGTAACATGCATTCAAGCAGTTGCTCCCGATGCTACTTGGGTACACTGCAGCATCCACAGAGAGGCTCTTGCTGCCAAGGGAATGCCTGACAGCTTGAAAGACGTTTTGGATACGACAGTGAAAATGGTTAACTTTGTTAAAGCAAGGCCCCTGAACTCTCGTGTATTTTCTGCAATATGCAATGATATGGGCAGCTTGTAACGCTTTTACAACATACAGAAGTGCGCTGGTTATCAAGGGGCAAAGTATTAACAAGTTTAAAAAAAATTGAGACACGAGCTTAAAGTTCTTTACTGACCATCATTTTCACTTGTCTGACCACTTGAAGACGAGTTTCTCACACGACTGGCCTATCTGAGTGAGGTTTTTCCTCGCCTGAATAGTCTGAATCTAGGATTACATGGGCGCTCTGCAACTATATTCAATGTGTGGGACAAAATTGAGGCTAAGAAGTTGGACCTCTTCTCTGTCTGCATTAACAAGGACAACACACAGGTCTTACCATCACTGCATGATTTTTTTGGGTGCAACTGAACAAGCTTAGGGACAATGTCAAATGTGATCTAGCGAAGCACCTGAGTGAGTTGGGTGCGCAATTACGAAGGTACTTTCCCAAAACGGATAACACAAACAATTGGATTCGTTATCCCTTTCATGCCCTGCACCCAGTCCACTTACCGATAGCTGAACAAGAGCCTCATCAAAATTGCAACAAGCGGTTCTGTGAAAATTGAATTTAATCAGAAGCTACTGTCAGATTTCTGGATTGGGCTTCGTTCAGAGTATCCTGCCTTGGCAAATCCCGCTGTTAAGACACTGATGCCCTTTGCAACCACGTACCTATGTGAGAGTGTATTCTCAGCCCTCCCTAGCATGACAACTAAATACAGGCACAGATTGTGTGTGTGTGGGAAATGATTTATGACTGAGACTTTCCCCAATACAACCCAACATTGCAGTTATGTGCATCCTTTCAAGCACAGCCCTCTCATTAACCTGTGGTGAGTTAGTTTCGATGAACAAATAAGGTTTTATATGTAAGATGGTTAAATAAAGAGCAAAATTATTGATTATTATTATTTGTGCCCTGGTCCTATAAGAGTTCTGTCATTTCCCACTAGCCGGGTTGTGACAAAAACTCACACTCATGTTTAATAAATGTATCGTATTGTATGTGTGTGTGGCAGACTTACAATGATGACAAAAAACAATATTTGAGAGTGCGCTGATCCTGGTGCTAGAGGGGGTACGCAACTGGAGGTTGAATGTTTGAAGGGGTACGGCACTATAACAAAGTTTCGGAACAAGTGCAAGTTTTGAAGGATGCCTGTACCTTTGTAGTGACTGGGTGTATTAATACACCATCCAAAGTGTAATTAAAAACTTCACCATGCTCAAAGGGATATTCAATGTAGGGCTGTTTCCGACATTTTTTTTTATCATGGTCAACCGAGAGTATTCTGTTCCAGTTGATTAGTCGAAAGTTTTGGCTAAGGCACAGTCAAGATCGGATAATGGCGGACGGAAGACAGGGTGGTGCGGCAAGTGCCGCTTCTCATACGAATGCTGTTATTTTATCTAAAACATCAGGTGTACGCCGACCCCAGCTAAGTAACTCATGCAAAGAGTTAAAGCGCAATTATGTGTTTTATCTCCAGTACTTTGCCATGATTGTCAGTTATGTAGCTGCTCTGCTGATAATGTCAGTGCGTCCTTGCTGGGATGACACAAATCTACTGCCGGAGAATATCAACACCAAACACACTGTGGAGCGGACAGTACACAGCGTACCATAATGTTCTGAATAATGACCAAGTCTACCTCGCTCCACATTCCACTGAACCGCTTAGGCGAAACAAACACAAGTCCAACATTTATCGGAAACTGTTAAACTACCTGTTCACTACCCTCCGGGGATGTGCAACTCAACCCTGGGCCCAACATCACCGAGCCAGCGATACGCACCGTAGTGTAAAGCAGTGGATGGCCTCGTCCACTGATCGTCACCGCTGGGGAAGTGGGTGAGTGCTGTGGTCCCATGGTTTCTCTCGACTCACCCGGCTCCAGGATGGAATTTCACTCTTCAAACATACCCAAGTCGCTATATGCGATCCCTGACTCTGCTTCTGGTACGCAAGCTGTTTTAATTAGTTCCCTGCATCCAGTGCAGGCGGGAGGGATTGTTAATTGCGCTACCGAACTGCCCCTAATCAAAACGAAACAAAAACGGCCTAAACCCAGCCGTCAGAAAACACAGAACATTTAAAAAAACTTTTTTCAATATGTCAATCACTCTCGAGTCATCTGAGACCCATGAGCTAAGCCCAAGGGACAACTAGGGGGGCACTTGAACATTCGCAGTGTCATTCCAAAAAGTGATCAAATTCAACATCTACTCACAGACTCCAACCTTGACTTCCTCTGCCTCTCAGAGACATGGCTCCATAAAACCTCTCCATATGCTACTGTGATTGTGATTGGCTACAATGTTTTCAGGAGAGACAGGATTGAAGGAAGAGGAGGGGTGTGATGATTTACATTAAAGAACATATCCGATGTAAACAAATTGAGTGGTCATGTGATAATGAACTAGAATGTATTGACCTGAACGTTACACCGTCTCCCCAAATGTCTTTTACCCTTATCGGGATGTATAGGCCACCTTCCACCAAAAGTGTGTTTTTTTTAATCAGATTAATAACACGCTTAGGGAATGTGATTTTGGGAAAGAGGTCATCTTAATGGGAGATTTTAACATTAATTATGAAGACAAGTCTTGTAGGAAAACCCTCAAACGGATCACTAATACCTTTGACAGCTAGTTAAAGGGCCAACCAGGGTGACTACCTTCCGGTTACTAGTCCAACGCTCAAACCACTAGGCTACCCTGCCGCCCCAGCACTCTAACCACTAGGCTACCCTGCCGCCCCAGCACTCTAACCACTAGGCTACCCTGCCGCCCCAGCACTCTAACCACTAGGCTACCCTGCCGCCCCAGCACTCTAACCACTAGGCTACCCTGCCGCCCCAGCACTCTAACCACTAGGCTACCCTGCCGCCCCAGCACTCTAACCACTAGGCTACCCTGCCGCCCCAGCACTCTAACCACTAGGCTACCCTGCCGCCCCAGCACTCTAACCACTAGGCTACCCTGCCGCCCCAGCACACTCTAACCACTAGGCTACCCTGCCGCCCCAGCACTCTAACCACTAGGCTACCCTGCCGCCCCAGCACTCTAACCACTAGGCTACCCTGCCGCCCCAGCACTCTAACCACTAGGCTACCCTGCCGCCCCAGCACTCTAACCACTAGGCTACCACTGCTACCCTGCCCCCAGCTCTCTAACCACTAGGCTACCCTGCCGCCCCAGCACTCTAACCACTAGGCTACCCTGCCGCCCCCAGCACTCTAACCACTAGGCTACCCTGCCGCCCCAGCACTCTAACCACTAGGCTACCCTGCCGCCCCAGCACTCTAACCACTAGGCTACCCTGCCTGCCACCAGCACTCTAACCACTAGGCTACCCTGCCGCCCCAGCACTCTAACCACTAGGCTACCCTGCCGCCCCAGCACTCTAACCACTAGGCTACCCTGCCGCCCCAGCACTCTAACCACTAGGCTACCCTGCCACCCCAGGGAATTAACTGGAATGATCTCTTGTCCTATACAGACGTGGAAGCTGATAGTCAGGTTTTTCTATCCACAATCCAGACTACAATAAATGGTTTCCTAAAGAAAATTCAATCCAAACCTGGCCAAAAGAGCACTCTTCCTTGGCTAAATGGAGAAATCTGGAAATTGATGAAAGAACGAGATTATGCTCTAAAAATAGCCCTAAGATCCAAATTGGAGCATGACAGGCGTAGGTTTACCATGTTGAGAAATAAGGCGATGAAAGAAATCAGACAGGCCAAGGCAAACTTTTTTTATTAACATAATTAGTGAAGCCAAAGGAATTTCTAAATTGATTTGGGAGAATCTAAAAAAGTTAACAGGGAAAGACCATAGTAACACTGCAAAAAGACTAGAAATCATGGTGAATAACAATCTAACACAGGATGCAGTCGAAATTGCAATAGCCTTCAATTCCTACATTATTGACTGTCAGGGTACCGACACAGAACCCCTCCACTGGTTTCTTGGGCTCAGTGCTAGTGAATGACGCTCAACCTGTCTTCATCAGGTTGAGCGTCCATGTGTAGACATGGAACGGTTTATTAATTGTTTACACATTATTCAAGAGGCGCTTTGTTATTTTATAACTAAAATGCTTGACTGCATATCAAATCATGATTGACTCATGCTGTGTGATGACAGGAACAAATTCATTATTGATTGATACAGTAGCCTACATACAGTGTGTATTGAAATACAGGCATAAGTAAGTTACGGTATTAAGACTAAACAGGATGCACTCCTAGGCCTACAGCTCGATGGTGGTTATACAAGGCTGCTATACTAAGCCTACATTACATTTATTAAAATGGCCAATGATTTCAAGTCTATGTAGGCAGCAGTCGCTCTGAGTTACTGATGGCTGGTTAACAGTCTGATGGCCTTGAGATGGATGTTTTTCAGTCTCTCGATCCCAGCTTTGATGCACCTGTACTGACCTCGCCTTCTGGATGGTAGCAGGATGAACAGACATTGGCTCGGGTGATTGTCCTTGATGATCTTTTTGGCCTTCCTGTGACATCGGGTACTGTAGTTGTTCTGGAGGGCAGGTAGTTTGCAGACCACAACACCCTCTGGAGAGCCTTGCGTTTGTGGGCGGTGCAGTTTCCGTACCAGGCTGTGATACAACCTGACAGGATGCTCTCAATTGTGCATCTGTAAATGTTTGTAAGGGTTTTAGGTGACAAGACAAATTTCTTCAGCCTCTGGAGGTTGAAGAAGCACTGTAGTCAATGAACAGCATTCTTACATAGGTATTTCTCTTGTCCAGATGGGATAGGGCAGTGTGCAGTGTTATGGGGATTGCATCGTCTGTGGACCTAGTCGGGCGGTAAGCAAATTGAAGTGGGTCTTGGGCAGGCCTAGGCAACTGCAGTCCTTGGGGGCTTGATTCGTTACACTTTTCCCCCATCCCTAGCAAACACACCTGATTTAAACTAATTGCATTTAATTAGTTGATTATTGGAGTCAGGTGTGTTAGCTGGGGGAAAAGTGTGACAACAATCAGGTCCCGTGGACTGGAGTTGCTCAGGCCTGGTCTAGGGTGACAGGTGAGGTGGAGGTGATATGATCCTAGACTCTCAAAGCACTTCATGAAGACAGAAGTCAGTGCTACGTGGCAATAGTAATTTAGTTCAGTTATCTTTAACCTCTCGGGTACAGGAACAATGGTGGACATTTTGAAGCATAGTGGGACAGCAGACTAGGATAGGGAGAGATTGAATATGTCCGTAAACACACCAGCCAGGTGGTCTGCGTATGCTCTGAGGATGCTGTCTAGGCTGGCAGCCTTGCAAGGGTTAAGACGTTTAAATGTCTTACTCACGTCGGCCATGGAGAAGGAGAGCCCACAGTCCTTGGTAGCGGGCCGCATCGGTGGTACTGTATTATCCTCAAAGCGGGCAAAAGTGTTGTTTAGTTTGTCTGGAAGCAACATGTCAGTGTCCGTGACATGGCTGGTTTTCCTTTTGTAGTCCGTGATTGTCTGTAGACTCTGCCACATACGTCTGGTGTCTGAGCCGTTGAATTGCGACTCCACTTTGTCTCTATACTGACATGTTGCTTGTTTGTCACCTTCCCATGTTTAATTGCGATGGTTTGAGATCTCATTTTTGCGCAAATGCCGCCATCCAGCCACGGTTTCTGGTTAGGGTAGGTTTTAATACTCACAGTGGGTACGACATCTCCTATGCACTTCCTGATAAACTCACCGAATCAACGTATACGTCAATATTATTTTCTGAGGCTAACCGGAATATGTGTCAGTCCGCGTCAAAATATTCTTGAAGCATGGATTCTAATTGGTCAGACCAGCGTTGAAACGGGTACATCCTGTTTGAGTTTCTGCCTATAGGAAAGGAGGAGAAATTATTTGCCGAAAGGAGGGCCTTGTATGCATCGCGGAAGTTAAAGTAGCAATGATCCAGTGTTTTTCCAGCGCGAGTACTACAGTCAATATACTGATAGAATTTAGGTAGCCTTGCTCTCAAATTTGCTTTGTTAAAAAAATCCCCAGCTATAATGAATGCAGCCTCAGGATATATGGTTTCCAGTTTGCATAAAGTCCAAGTGAAGTTCCTTGAGGGCCGACGTGGTATCGGCTTGAGGGGGGATATAAACTGCTCTGACAATAGCCGAGGAGAATTCTCGTGAGATAAAACAGTCAGCATTTGATTGTGAGGAATTCTAAGGTCTGGTGAACAAAAGGACTTGAGTTCCTGTATGTTGTTGCAATTACATCATAAGTCGTTAATCATGAAACATACGCCCCCGCCGTTCTTCCCGATGTTTATTCCTGTCGGCGCGAAGTACAGAGAATCCAGGTGGCTGTACTGACTCCGACAGCATATCCCGAGAGAGCCATGTTTCCGTGAAACAGAGTATCTTACATTCCCTGATGTCTTTCTGGAAAGCAACTCTTCGCCTAATTTTGTCTACCTTGTTATCTAGAGACTGGACATTAGCGAGTAATATACTCAGAAGCGGTGGGTGGTGTGCTCGCCTCCAAAGTCTGACCAGAAGGCCGCTCCGTCTGCCTCTCCTCCGGTTGCATTGTTTTGGGTCAGCCTCTAAAATCAGTTCAAATGCCTTGGGTGGTTTGGACAAAGGATCTGCTTTGGGAAAGTCGTATTCATGGCCATTGTGCTGGTAAGTTGACGCTGCTCTGATATCTAATAGTTCTTCCCAGCTGTATGTAAAAACACTTAAGATTTTCTGGGCTAACAATGTAAGAAATAAAACATAAAAAAACAAAATACTGCAAAGTATCCTAAGGACTAAAAGCGAGGGAGCCCTCTCTGTCGGCGCCATTTTCCATATACAAATATTCAAAGAGAAATGACAGTCCATCATTGCTTTAAGACATGAAGGTCAGTCAGTGAGGAAAATTTCAAGAACTTTGGAAGTTTCTTCAAGTGTAGTCGCAAAAACCATCAAGTGCTATGCTGAAACTGGCTCTCATGAGGACCGCCACAGGAAAGGAAGAACCAGAGTTACCTCTGCTGCAGAGGATAAGAGTTAACTGCACCTCAGAATGTAGCCCAAGTAACAGACATCAACATCAACTGTTCAGAGGAGACTGAATCAGGCATCATGGTCGAATTGCTGCAAAGAAACCACTACTAAAAGGACACCAATAATAAGAAGAGACTTGCTTGGGCCAAGAAACATGAGCAATGGACATTTGACCGGTGTAAATCTGGTCTGATGAGTCATGCCATGTCTTTTTGAGATGCAGAGTAGGTGAACAGATGATCTCTGCATGAGTGGTTCCCATTGTGAAGCATGGAGGAGGTGGTGTGATGGTGCTTTGCTGGTGACACTATCAGTGATTTATTTAGAATTCAAGACTCACTTAACCAGCATAGCTACCACAGCATTCTGCAGTGATATACCATCCCATCTGGTTTGCACTTAGTGGGACTATAATTTGTTTTCAACAGGACAATGACCCAACACACCTGCTGGCTGTGTAAGGTCTATTTGACCAAAAAGGAGAGTGATGGAGTGCTGCATCAGATGACCTGGCCTCCACAATCACCTGCCCCCAACCCAATTGAGATGGTTTGGGATGAGTTGGACTGCAGAATGAAGGAAACGCAGCCAACAAGTGCTCAGTATATGTGGGAAAGCATTCCAGGTGTAGCTGGTTGAGAGAATGCCAACAGTGTGCAAAGTTGTCATCAACACAAAGGGTGGCGACATTGAGCAACATTGTCTAGGAAAAGGTACCAACTCAACAGCACACTGATGTTTCAGAACCGCGGACAGTGGCCGCTATCTGCATTTGTTATAATAAATAATATACATTTTATTAGCTTTGCACCATTGTTCTTTCGTAATATAACCATATACAATTTCAGTAGCACATGTCTTAGAGCGATTGACTATGCCATCCCCACAGCCTCCACAATGGATTAGTCCACTCAGACAGGTGTGATTCAGACCGGTGTATGGTACACCATGAATGATCATTTTTTGCTACTGCTCGACTAAATAAATCTCGGTCGGCCAACACCCTATCGACCAAACAATCGACCTGTCGACTAAATGGGGTCAGCCCTAATTCAATGTCTGTTTTTTACTCATCTACCAATAGGTGCCGTTCTTTGGAAGGCATTGGAAATCCTCCCTGGTCTCTGTGGTTGAACCTGGGTTTGAAATTCACTGCTCGACCTTACAGATAATGAATTGAATGTGTGGGGTACAGAGATGAGGTAGTCGTCAAGTTAAACAATATTATTGCGGAGTGAGTCCATACAACTTATGTGACTAGTGAAGCAAATTTGTACTCCTGAACTTATTTAGGCTTACCATAACAAAGGGGTTGAATACTTATTGTTTCAAGACATTTCAGCCTTTCATTTCTTATTAATTTGTAAAAAATATAGTTCCACTTTGACATTATGGGGTACTGTGTGTCGGCCAGTGACACAAAATCTCAATCAATATAAAATTCAGGCTGTAACAAAATGTGTAAAAAGTCAAATGGTGTGAATTATTTCTGAAGGCACTGTACATAATGTCTCTTACACAATAGGGGGAAGAAATCATAGAATTTCTATAGGATAAATAAATAAAACTATCCATAGTATGTGTGAACTGGTGGCCAATCTGATAAATTGTCCATCGATTGTATAAACCTTTACTTGTTAATAAAGAGGGGAAAAAAGTCACCACTGTAGCGAGGGAACCAGGACCAGGTCAAAAGCACATTAGCATAATCACCATCGCCCTTCATGCTGTTCTACTGTCAAAAAGTGGATCCCTACCGTTATCTGTACGACAAGTGTCTGTCTGTCTAGTGTCTAGACCCTTGAGGACAGCTTTCCTGAGCATTCACAGTTATTTATTCATATTATTCATTAAGTTATTCATGTGGGGTCCAAATACACAGGCAAAATGTCGGCTTTCTCCTTGACACTTGGTACGAACACTTAGTAAATAAAGACCTGCATGTCTATCGGCAAACAGAGCAAACTCTCCTTTGGTGTTACGGATGAGACTGACTCCCCAGACACATAGGGCCAGGGTGAACTGCAACGGCGCTAAAAAAATATATATGTGATATCGGAGAGGATGTGATTGGTGGGGTGGGCTCTCATCCGGAGAGCCACATGTCCCTTGGAGCTGTCGGGGCTGATTGGGAGGTGGGAGGTGTTGTCTGCAACCTTCTTCACACCAACTCATCTGCTGGGGCACAAGTGCTGCTCCCAGGGGGGGGGGGGTTCTCACCCCTTAATGGGAAAGGGCAGATAGGTGGAAGGGAGGGAAGAGGGCGACCCTTACCTCTATCCTCAGGATGGGGATGCTGGGGCTTCTTGTCGGCGCTCGGGACCTCAGGTTTTCGAGCTGAAAAGCGAAGCATGTTTCCGTTGTTTAGTAACGTCCTCCTCTCTTTACCGTGGATCATGAGTCTATGAGGACAGCCACTCGAACACAGAGCAAACTAAACAGATATTCTGCAGACAGGCAGGAGGATGTGGAGACAAGTGTTTCCTGTGCAGACTAAAGGGAGAGTACAGAAATCTTTGCAGTGCTTTTTGCAAGCGCCTATAACTTCAGATGTGGGTGTTCTAGATATGTCAGTCTTAGCACCCCTCTCGGAAACAACAACCTCAGAAGAGAAAACATGATTTCTTCCAATCAAGACAGATATCTAGGTGAATGCCGGTGCAATATAGAACAGCCAAGTACCTTCTTCAATTCGGAAAAGTAATTCAAATATAAATACAAATATGTGAGCAGTTAGAATGAATGGGACAAGTCATTAATCCTACACCTTGAGGGCATTGGGGAAGTCTCCCTGCCTCCAGAGATCTAGATCTATGGCATAGTTAAAACCCATTATACCAGAGGTCTTGTATCTCCTCTAACAGCCGCAGGGATGAAAGCCCTAGGAGTGTGCTATGTGAGAGTACACTGTGCTATCAGACAGGAATCAAAGGATCCTAACTCCCTACATGCATCACGCCTCTGTCGGCCTTGGCAGTTCGGCTTAGATCTGGACTGAGTGTACTACTTGGTAGTAAAACAAAGTTGGGAAAGTCTTAGATGTTGGTTTCTTTAGCCCTGAATCTTGAACTTGGGGTCGTAGCGCAACACTCTCAACTCAAGGCATTCTTAATAACGCACCAATTTAGGCATCCTCTCGGGAGATTTACAGCAATTGCCACTTATGAAAATCTTTGAGTGGCGTTTAAATCTATAAAGCATCCACTAACCAAGCATTCAGAACTGGAGAGGATGACAATTATCTGGTGGAGTTTTCACCTTGTCGGCTGAGGGATTCGAGCAAGTGACCTTCGCTAGGCTACCTGCCGCCCATGATATTAGGTGACAGGACATGCTAATGGGCACAGGCAGAGGTACACCTTTATGTTTGTCTGCCCATATTGTTTGCTACTGTACTAGAGAAGACTCGTGTGGGGATGTTTTGAAGATAAGTCGCCCGCTGCCTGCCTCTCCGTTAACTGATAGTGATCTACTACCACACATGTTCATCTACAGGAGATTGATGATGGTCACATGTTCCTTATGAAACAGGCCTTACCTATGCTTTTTGATGGTGGCGGCGGCTTCTTGAGTCTCTGAAAAACACAAATTGGGTCAATACAGTAGCCCTCAGTTTAAACATCAGACTCCCAGCAGATACACCATGATGGCCAACAAGTACAGAGAGAAAGAGCACTTTCTTGCCCCACTGAATTGGGTTCAACATTCAGGGAATATGTTAATAAGTACAGTACGTAGTAAGGTAACAAGTCAAGCATTTTTCCGAAAGAAAAGCAACCCTGAATACCTTGTGACAGGCCAACAAGGCTGATGAAAAACAACCCTGAATACCTTGTGACAGGCCAACAAGGCTGATGAAAAACAACCCCGAATACCTTGTGACAGGCCAACAAGGCTGATGAAAAACAACCCCGAATACCTTGTGACAGGCAAACAAGGCTGATGAAAAACAACCCCGAATACCTTGTGACAGGCCAACAAGGCTGACGAAAAACAACCCCGAATACCTTGTGACAGGCCAACAAGGCTGACGAAAAACAACCCCGAATACCTTGTGACAGGCCAACAACCCAGAACTAATTTGAATTGGCCACACCTCAAGGGACGCAAAATTTTAATTACATTTGAATTGAAGGAAGGAGAAATTAATTCAAACCAATTCAACTAAGACATGAAACACGAGTCTCATTCTTTTGACTAATCATTTATCAAAAGGATATACCACTTATTAATGTAAAGAATACACATACCATTTCAAATATTAGTTTGATTAAAACTCAGATGTCAAACCAAAGGTATTTTTTATTTGTCATGAGATATTAGATTGTTCCATTCCATACTAGTGTTTGATCTATGTATTCTGTATCACGGCCTGGTATGGCAACCCCTACTATATGCACATCACTACTTAAGTTACATTGTACCCCTGCACAACGACTTGGTACTGGTACACCCTGTATATAGCCATGTTATTTTTTACTTGTTATTTACTCCTTGTGTCAAATCACCCCCTTCCCTTTGTCCCTCCATTTGTACGTTCACACGCGCTTCCGCCATATGCACAGGTGTCCCAAAGCTGAGGGAGTGAAAGGGTGAAGGCCCTAATTAATCCCTTCGATAACAACTTTGACCGAGTCGGCTACACTGCAGGCTTCAGAGCGAAGTGGTATCCCATAACACACTGCATCTTTTTTTAAGCATTTACATTAACATTTAAGTCATTTAGCAGACGCTCTTATCCAGAGCGACTTACAAATTGGTGCATTCACCTTATGACATCCAGTAGAATAGTCACTTTACAATAGTGCATCTAAATCTTAAGGGGGGTGAGAAGGATTACTTATCCCATCCTAAGCATCATTTTTAAATTTCACACAAAATAGTAGTCATCCCTAATTATGAGTCACCTGTATTTGTATGTGTCAGATTTCAAGGCTTGATACATGTAACATATGAAATACCTCCCAAATAATTATTTTAGCTGTTACTGGGGGGGTTTATATCTACAGGGGGAATTTTCTCATTTTGAAAGTCATGCTTGTTTTATTATTTAAAAGTGGAACATGAATTGCATTATTCAAGTCATGAGTGTGTCCTGAAATTGATTGGTTTATTTGATCCCTTGCCACCCTTGAAGTCACCGTCTGAGTTCCATCAGCATCATGTGACAATGGAGCGCCCTCCAAGGGAGTTGGTAGGGGCGAGGGTGTGGTTTGTGAACACCGAAAAACAGTATGTCTCGGGTTAATTGTTTGTTCAAGGGGACACAATGTTTTCATGTTTTTTTAAGCGCACAACTAAATTCAATTATTTTGGGGCAATTGCTCAGATGAATTTCACATTTAACAAAGAAGAAAGGCAGGGTCTGTTCAACAATTGTTTGTTGCTCCAGAGAATGACTGCCCTTTGCTGTAACCATTAGAACAATGTTTGGATGATTTTGGTCTTCATCCGTTTCTTTAAATTGTTCCCAATTCCTGGTAATATTTCTGATGGAATATTTGTAATAGATTTGAACATGCTTCGACTTTAGTCGACCTGATATCATTCCAATTTAAACATTATATCAATAGCAACACAGGGCTTCCTTACTGTAAAGTCATGTGCCAGAGATTCCGATGTCACGGCAGCTGTTCCAGGGATCCAGCCTGAGAAATGCACTGGGCCGAATCACTGATATACAAATGACCTTGCTCTTTAGATAGAAAGATTAAGGAATCTGCACAGCATCTTGCTCAGGCCCATCAGTGTGTCAGAGACTAGAGGGCTGAGGAAGAGTGATGCCAGGCATCAAATGCGGAGGCCAGAGCATGAGTCAGAAGAGAAGCACATGCTCCAAATTAACACAACACGCAATTATTACACTGATCTTAATCTTGCTCATCTTAAAATATGCTTTAATGTTTGTCCTATGGAATTACATTAAGTCCTTAATAGATGATGCCAAGCAGTAGGACACTGCAGTAACACTGACAGCTTCTAGACAACAAGTGTGTGCTTTTCTACTCATAGCCTTTCCACAAGCCCAATGAGATCATTCTATTATAGTGTGATTACAACTTCCATGGCAACTTTCCATGTTAAGGCTATACCTGAGAATTATTTGCAGACAAACTGTGGTAGTCAAAAGGGAACTAGCAATCTTTATCAACAGCATCAGTGGGTCACCTATGAGTGGTGGATTAGGAGGTTTAAAACTCAAGTCTTTCTCCTGTAAGTAAACGTCATGCAGTGATAATAGGATGGATACTGCAACATTTCAGATTGATAATGCTCCTTGCCAGCACCACAAAAGATGCATACCGGGATATGTATGCTGTAACAATCCACACTTTATACCATGCTGGCAAAAACTATTTAGAAATAGAGAGAGAGATGGAGAGAAAGAAAACAAGAATGAAAACAGAAGAGAGAGAGAGAGCGAAAGTGACTGGCCTGGTAACCTCTTAATGGAGATCTGTTAATGGCTGCCCTCTACTGAGCATCTAGCAGAGCTGAGAACATCCCTCCCTCTCATGAACATTTGACCAGCGTGTGTTTCTCAACTGTCACATGAGCCAGTGCTCATCACATTCCCTCTGCCTAGGCCAGGGCCTTAAACAAAGGGCAACATTGAGCTAATTTATGGAGTAAAAACTCTCAACGCTCTGGGCCAGAAGACTGTGCTCCACCACTGCTTCACCCATTGACCTACATTTTTTAAAAACATTTATCTAACTAGGCAAGTCAGTTAAGAACAAATTCTTATTTTCAATGATGGCCTAGGAACAGTGGGTTAACTGCCTTGTTCAGGGGCAGAACGACAGATTAGTAAGCTTGTCAGCTCGGGGGGGTTTGAAATTGCAACCTTTCTAGTCCAACGCTCTAACCACTAGGCTACTCTGCCGCCCCAATGTGGGGTGGGGTGGGGGGGCAGAGCAGTGTGTTCTCTCCACAGGGCCGTGACACGACAGCCACTGTGTGGGCCGGTGAGGCAACAACGGGCAGGACTCTTAGTTCAAGTACCAGGAACTTTACTTACGATTAACAATTATATTCTCCGAAATTCAACTTTAACAAATGACTATTTAGCTGGAGGATACTTTTTGACCAGAAGGAATTGATAGTGTACAATTCTCTTTGAACAGAACAGCTGTGAGCAATGTTTCCTCTAAACTGTGCGCGTGCTGGGGGCGCAGCTTCCCCAGGACTTCCGCGCAGATGAAATACCAGCCCGCAAAGAGATGCACGAGATTGAACAACTTTAGTAGTTTGCCCTGTTAGTTTACATAATCAAGTCGTCCCTATATTGTGGGAATTGAGATCAAATCAACATATTGTCCACCTTTCAATGCAACATACCGAAACAAATCTAACAGGACTGTCTGTGATTTTGATGTAGGCAGAGCGCCTCGTCTGATGATTCTATTGACAGCACAACCACGTGTGCACATTTATTCATATTCTTTGCTGGTTATTAGCCCAGTTACAGATCATTTCTGGTCTGCAATGGGGTGTGATTGCTTCCTCCAACAGCACAAAAACGTGTACATTTCTAGCCATCCTTGAAAATCGAGTCAGATAGAGCTTTTTTATGTCTTAAAGGGGCAGTGTTGAATTTTGAGACATGCTTGAATAATAGGCAGAGGGTCTGATTCGCTATAATAATGGTATGGGGATAATAATACATTTTATTTTATAAAGTGTTTTTTTGATCAAATCTCATTGAACGTAGGCTACATTGAACAACACACATAGGTTACTACTGTAGGCTGTATCATAGAAACGTTATAATATGCACTTTCTCCATTGTTTTTGATGATATGTCATTCTGGTAGAACTATATCAGGAATGCAGGCAAAAAAATACATATATATATTTTCTGGGAACTCAGTTGTCTCAACTTCCTGTTGAGAGTTAGAATGGTAAAATATACAACGTGCAATTTCGACATTTGGTTGTGCATAATAATCTCTCTCAATTAGCCATGTCAACTAAACGTTTTTTTTTTGTAAATTAGTCTAGCTATCTAAACTTGTAGTAATAATGGTTGAACTACCGACCGGGGGCCCCCAATGATTTTGTTAGGCCGTCTCACTCCGAAATCATATTAAAAACTGCAAACATTTCTCCCCACCGTATGACAAAATTTGTATAGAGTTGCAGGAAATTACCTGTAAAACTGAAGAAAACAATGCTCCACCCCATGGCAAAATGATTAGAAATGCATGAAATTAGTTATAAAATTACTAAATCTTTTACATCAAACTTGTTTTCTGGATGCCCCATGGCAAAATGTGTAGAGGACTGCCGCTAAAATGTTTTGCTTGCAAGGTGCGGGGGGGCCCCTCAACAAAATGTAACTTAGGGCCCCCAAAAGGCTAGGTCTCTGACTGCATGTGTGGGTATGGCTATGGGTACGCAGACCTGCAAGCCACTGCGGCCCCTCGTGTTAAGTTCAGTTTTTCTGTGGCCCACACCCCTATCAACAAGCAGCATACCACCCTGCATCCCACTGCTGGCTTTCCTCTTGAATCCAAGCAGGGTTGTCTTGGTTGGTCCCTGGATAGGAGACCAGATGCTGCTGGAAGTGGTGTTGGAGGGCCAGTAGGAGGCACCATTTCCTCTGGTCTAAAAAATATATACAAATGTCCCAGGGCAGTGATTGTGGACATTGCCCTGTGTAGGGTGCCGTCTTTCGGATGGGATGTTATATGGGTGTCCCGACTCTCTGTGGTCACTAAAGATCCCATGGCATTTATCCTAAGAGTAGGGGTGTTAACCCCGGGGTCCTGGCTAAATTCCCAAACTGGCCTTCATACCACCATGGTCACCTAATCATCCCCAGCTTACAATTGGCTCATTCATCCCCCTCCTCTCCCCTGTAAGTATTCCCCAGGCCGTTGCTGTAAATGAGAATGTGTTCTCAGTCAACTTACTTGGTTAAATCAAATAAAAAGTTAGACAAAATTTGCTCCGTGCCAATTTTTTTTTGAACGAACATTTGCTGTGAGGGGTCTTAGCTAAAGACAATATTAAAACTGTGAGAGCTCAGTAACTACAGTTGAAGTCGGAAGTTTATAATACACTTAAGTTGGAGTCATTAAAACTAGTTTTTCAACCACTCAACAAATTTCTTGTTGACAAACTATAGTTTTGGCAAGTCGGTTAGGACATCTACTTTGTGCATGACAAGTAATTTTTCCAACAATTGTTTACAGGCAGATTTTTTCACTGTATCACAATTCCAGTGGGTCAGAAGTTTACATTAAGTTGACCGTGCCTTTAAACAGCTTGGAAAATTCCAGAAAATTATGTCATTGGCTACTTGACATCATTTGAGTCAATTGGAGGTGTACCTGTGGATGTATTTCAAGGCCAAAGTCTGGTTCATCCCTGTGAGCAATTTCCAAACACCTGAAGTATAAAGTATAAACACCACGGAACCCTACAGCCGTCATACCGCTCAGGAAGGAGACGCGATCTGTCTCCTAGAGATGAACGTACTTTGGTGTGAAAAGTGCAAATCAATTCCAGAACAGCAGCAAAGGACCTTGTGAAGATGCTGGAGGAAACAGGTACAAAAGTATCGATATCCACAGTAAAACGAGTCCTATTTCGACATAACCTGAAAGGCCGCTCAGCAAGGAAGAAGCCACTGCTCCAAAATCGCCATAAAAAAGCCAGACTACGGTTTGCAACTGCACATGGGGACAAAGATTGTATTTTTTGGAGAAATGTCCTCTGGTCTGATGAAACAAAAATAGAACTGTTTGGCCATAATGACCATCTTTATGTTTGGAGGAAAAAGGGGAAGCTTACAAGCCGAAGAAAACCATCCCATCCGTCAGCCATGGGGGTGGCAGCATCATGTTGTGGGGGTGCTTTGCTGCAGGAGGGACTGGTGCACTTCACAAAATAGATGGCATCATGAGGGAGTAAACTTATGTGGATATATTGAAGCAACATCTCAAGACATCAGTCAGGAAGAAGCTTGGTCGCAAATGGGTCTTCCAAATGGACAATGACCCCAAGCATACTTCCAAATAATGGTTTAAGGACAACAAAGTCAAGATATTAGAGTGGCCATCACAAAGCCCTGACCTCAATCCTATAGAAAATTTGTGGGCAGAACTGAAAAAGTGTGTGTGAGCAAAGAGGCCTACAAACGTGACTCATTTACACTAGCTCTATCAGGAGGAATGGGCCAAAATTCACCCAACTTCGTGTGGGAAGCTTGTGGAAGGCTACCTGAAACGTTTGACCCAAGTAAAAAATTTTAAGGCAATGCTACCAAATGCTAATTGAGTGTATGTAAACTTCTGACCCACTGGGAATGTGATGAAATAAATAAAAGCTCTCTACTATTATTCTGACATTTCACATTATTAAACTAAAGTGGTGATCTCAACTGACCTACGACAGAAATTTTACTAGGATTAAATGTCAGGAATTGTGAAAAACTTTGTTTAAATGTATTTGGCTAAGGTGAATGTAAACTTCAGACTTATGTATGAATATTTAGAGAAAGCATACGTTTCAGTATAAAGTGAGTGATGACTTAGAGCCCCCTGACAAAGACCACACATTATGGTGGATCCAATATCAGGACATTATTCCCAGGATACCACTCTCATCATAACTGTGTTTTATATCAATGGAAGAGGCCCATATTAATTCTGTGAACATACACCATGTACTCTAACACAAGCATGTGGACAGCCCAGCGTACCTCTTCTGCTTCCTGCTTGGGAGACAGTTTGACTGATCCTCTTGATGTGGGAGCTGGCTGCAACATGAAGACAGTTTTTAATTAAAAAAATAACTAAACATGTATGATCATGATGAAGACAGTTTTTATAACTAAACATGTATGATCATAAGTCAAATGACTGACTTCACACACCGGCTACTTGGGGACAAAAAGGCAACTAGGGAACACATGGGTTCTGGCGTTCACTACCACTTTTATCTTACCTCTTTGTCTTCATCTGACATAACAGCCACAAAGTTGTCAGGAAAGACACCCTCTTTACCTCCGATCTCCCCTCTCCACCACCCCGGCTCCCCAGTGTCCTGAAACATAACAAGAACTTTATTGGTGAAGCACTTCTCAAACATTACGATGAAAAGGCTAAGACACAAGCACAGAACATCATAATATAGACCGTTAGGAGACGGGAGTCTGAGAAACATTCTAAAATGTCTGCATCAGGCCATTTTGTAATCAAAATAAATTCTCCCATCTCCTCTGAATAAACAATGATTATTTTCATTCAATATAAATCAGCCTCACTTCATGTTAGATGCAGTGTTCACATATGCAGCGTTTACTGTGAATGCAGTCTCCGCGAACGAAGAAACATTGCCTTTAGATTTCAAATCAAGTTGAATGCAGCCCTTGAACATCAATCTGCTTAATGGACACTAGATGGCGCTTAAACATCTTGATTTACCCACAGCGAAACACGATCTTTCATAATGTGTCTGCCTTAAATAACAAACCATGATTCGAGAGACACATCATCTCTTAATGGTATCTCAGCCTCTCCAGACGGACTAGCACTATGTCTTGACCGCGTTCCCAGCATTAATGCTTTTCTTCAGGGTGTGACATTCAAGTCCCCAGTCTCTGGCCAACATCAAGGGAAGCTAACTGCCGTAGATCACCTACTTGCTATGACGACGGCTTCCTCTCATCCTACTGCTTCCAAAACAAAGCAGGGTGCTCGTTGGTGATCAGCGTTGTGTTTAGAGGGCTTTTTGAGATGGAGAGGTACTACCTGAACTGGTCCAATAAGAGGATAACTAGTTTTCTTTTTCTAAATGTCGTCGTGCCGACAAACTACCCAGGTCTACCTAAATCCACAATACAAAGCATTAGGACTAAATACTTAAATCTGTCCCTGGGGTCCTGGTCCAGTCCTTGCTCACAACATTCACCTAGGCCACTAGGGAAAAATAGATAGGCAGGTTTGGAGAGTGTGCAGTAAGATGGATGACTGTACCTGGGTCTGGTCTGGGGGTGAGATTAACACACTGAGGGGACCACGGTCTGTGAAGGACCATGTTGACCAGGACCAAATAGATAATGCCCGGTGTTAAAATGTGGCACCATTTGCCAGGCTTATAGTGTAGACACATGGCTGGAAATATAGATCCTCTATCTAGTTACCCCTCTCCCTTACAAGAGGGACAGTCATGTAGTCTGTTTGAAAACTTTTTTGACTAGCAAATGGAGACTGTTCAAGTAGTAGCAGTAGTAGTAGCTTTAAGCTCCTCCACTGAGTATAGGCTAGGGTCTTGTTGCTGGTCAGTGTGGCTTTTACTTACCTTACTCAATATTTGTATTACGTCGCCATCTTTCAGTGTCAGCTCGTCTTCGTTTGTGGACTCAAAAGCAAAGGTGGCCTTGCAGTATTCTTTTACTGAGGAAGGAGGAACAACACTCTGCATTTCTCAAGAAGTCATTGACAAACAAACCACACACACAGAATACATGAACACATGTTAAGTAATGGATGTGATATGTTTTTTCCTAGTGATACCATTCCCATTGGCTAATACTAACCCTGAAATTGGCTTTAAAAGTTGAACACTTAGCTAGGTAGCAACTGTGTGATTGTAGTTACACATTCCCTCACAATATAAACCTACCCTCAATGTAAGAACAAATCACAATAAAACACTATACATGTTGTGTTATCATGATCAAGTGTAATGTCTGAGAACGCAACACTATATTACATTTTGAATAGAACAGTCACTTCTAATCATAAACACTGGGACATTTACCCTCTCTCTTACCTTTTGCTTTGCTGTCCCCCTCTGCTTTCTGTGAATCTGTCGTGTTGGAATGGGCGGGCTTTGCGGCAGATGGTAATGATGGGATTGGCTAAAATGAAGCAAACCACAGATGGATTTACTGACATGATTGGATGCACAGCACAATGCCCAGATGGTCTCCACCAGATCCCTGACCGGAATGAACACAGAGCCATCAGCGGACTCACTGATTGATCAACAGACAGTGTGTCAGTCAGCGTGCAGGTCAGTGTTTGAAGAGATGCCAGTCTACTACAGACTATGTCACATGGGTTAAGAGTTACGCTAAAACATATACTAACATCAGAAAGCTTGGGATGGGAAAGAGTCGACATGGAACAGCCTTTGTTAGTTGCGGCGCGAGCAGACAGACAAGTGGTAGAGCCAGGCAGGCCTACGGTAGTCTGTTGTGTCTCGGATGAAAGGAATTGAGAGCCACAAGCTGTTGAGTCACGAGGAGAGAGAGAGAGCAGAGAGAGATGCATCTACAGATGGAGTGTGTGTGAACGACAGCGTAATGGAATATGCCTTCTTGTAAGCTGTGGGACGAAGACTGAACCAACGCTGCCATGACAAAGGTGGGGGAGAGAAGGAGGGAAGAGAGAAGAGTTTCAGAGGGGGTTAAATGGATGCTGTAATCGACAGTGTGCTATTAGCAGGGCTAATAATGCAAATAAAAACATCTAACATTAATTTGGATGTGCAGCTGCAGTTTGTCTGTAAACACACCGAAATATCTCACCCAGAAACGCACTGAAATACTATACATGAGCAAAAGTATGTGGACACCAATTCTTTGAACATCTCATTAAAAAATCATGGGCATTAAAATATGGTGTTGGTCTCTCCTTTGCTGCCATAAACAGCCTCCACTATTCTGGGAAGGCTTTCCTCTACGGGGACTTGCTTCCATTTCAGCCACAAGAGCATTAGTGACGTTGGGCACTGATGTTGGGCGATTAGGCCTGGCTTGCAGTCGGCGTTCCAATTCATCTTAAATGTGTTCGATGGAGTTGAGGTCAGGGCTCTGTGCAGGCCAGTCAAGTTCTTCCACGCCAATCTCAACAAACCAATTTCCATATGGAGCTCGCTTTGTGCACAAGGGCATTGTCATGCAGAAACAGAAAAGGGCCTTCCCAAACTGTTTCCACAAAGAAGGAAGAATGTTATTGTATGCTGAAGCATTAATATTTCCTTTCACTGGAACTAAGGGCCCAGACTAGCCCAAACCATGAAAAACAGCCCCAGGTCATTATTCCTCCTTCACCAAACTTTACACTTGGCACTATGCATTGGGGCAGGTAGCGTTGTCCTGACATCCGTCAAACCAAGATTCATCTGTAGGATTGCCAGATGGTGAAGTATGATTCATCACTCCAGAGAACGCGTTTCCACTGCTCCAGAGTCCAATGGCGGTGAGCTTTACACCACTCCAGCCGACACTTGGCATTGCTCCTGGTGATCTTCGGCTTGTGTGTGTGGCTGCTCGACCATGGAAACCCATTTCATGAAGCTCCCGACGAACAGTTATTGTGCTGACGTTGCTTCCAGAGGCAGTTTGGAACTCGGTAGTGAGTGTTGCAACCGAGGACAGAAGATTTATACGCGCTACGTGCTTCAGCACTCGGGGGTCCCATTCTGTGAGCCTATGTGGCCTACCACGTCGCGGATGAGCCATTGTTGCTCCTAGATGTTTCCACTCCACAATAACAGCACATACAGTTGACCGGGGCAGCTCTAGCAGAACAGAAATTTGACTAACTGACTTGTTGGAAAGGTGGCATCTTATGACGGTGCCACTTGAAAGTCAGAGCTCTTCAGTAAGGTCATTCTACTGTCATTCTACTGCCAATGTTTATCTATGGAGATTGCATGGCTGTGTGCTTGATTTTATACACCTGTCAGCAATGTGTGTGGCTGAAATAGCCAAATCCACTCATTTGAAGGGGTGTCCACATACTTTTGTATATATAGTCCATCTCCCTTAGAAACACACAGAAATATCTAATTCAGAAACGCACTGAAATTTCTTCCACAGAAACACTGAAATACCTACCATAGAGACACACTGAAACATCTACCTCAGATATGACGCCAGGAAACTAGGTCAATCAGAGGGAGCAGGGAAACTGCCTGCCTGGCACCCAAACAATTAGCGAACAAAACAAAGCTGAAGAGAGGGAAAGGTTGACAAAGTAAGTCAACCCACACTACACTGCGCTACCTCTCCCAGGACTGAAACACTCAGGGGATTCCAAAAGGCCAGCGACACCTATGTACTCCTTCACGCAACACTAAACAATACTGACTGTGTAACGGTGGCTGAACTCCGAATGTTAGCTAATGTAAAACAAGTTCAGAAACCAATATTAACCCATGTAAAATTATTTCGTACACCAGCACTGGTGTCAATGCAATCCATTTCTGACTTTTGTGATATGACTCTCAGTATCAACATGCTAACCATAAACAGTGGTGTAAATTACTTAAGTAAAAATACTTTGAAGAACTGCCTAAGTAGTTATTTTTGGTATATGTACTTCACTATTTTTATTTTTTTTTAACTTTTACTTCATTACATTTCTAAAGAAAATGTACTTAACGCCATACACATCCATTTTCCCTGACACCCAAAAGTACCTGTTACATTTTGAATGCTTAGCAAGAGAGGAAAATGGTCCAATTCACGCACTTATCAAGAGAACATCCCTGGTCATCCCTACTATCTGATCTGGCAGATTGACTAAACACAAATGCTTTGTTTGTAAATTATGAGTGGAGTGAGCCCCTGGCTATCCGTAAATTAAAAAAATAAAAATTGTGCCGTCTGGTTTGTTTAATATAAGGAATTTATAATGATTTATACTTTATCAATTTTATTGACTTTGATACTTAACTATATTTCAAACCAAATACCTTTACTCAAGTAGTATTTTACTGGGTGACTTCTACTTTTACTTGAGTCATTTTCTATTAAGGCATCTTTACTTTTACTCAAGTATGACAATTGGGTACTTTTTCCCCACCACTGATCATAAACATTCCTTACTCGTATTATACTGACAGTTGGAAGCTTTTTGGACATTTAAAAAGCATGCCCATCTTCCTCTCAATTGTGAATTAGTTCTCAGAGGACTTTGGCCTATTTTAAGGGGAAGTATTTAAGCCTTATCGGGACCTGTTGAGGTCCATGACACCCTGTAAGTGAGTTCTCAGACAGGCATCTCTCAGTCCTGGCTCAGATCACTTACTTTGTCTTTCTTCTCTTCTCCCTCTGAGCTGGGCAGGCGGACCTTCAGCTTGACTGAACCTTCCCTGAAGATGTCCCCGAAGCCCACCCCCCGGATCTTCTTGGGCTGGGCGATCACTCCGTTGCCTGGAGAGGGGTGGATGGGGGGGGTGGGGGTGGGGAGAAGCAGAGCTTCTTTACCGCTTACGTCTGTGGGAAGGACACAATGTCAAATGTGAATGGAACAAAACAAAAACGTGCAGAAACACGTGCATGTGTATAGGCACATGAGAAGAACACACACGCTCGCCCACATACACAAACAAAGACAGGCACTATAGCCTCTTACCTAGACACAATAATACAAACAGAACCCTTTAGCAGCTCTAACTTGTTATGACATGCTCTGATTGAACATGAGTGACGCTCCGTTAGCTCCATTATTACCAGTTTCATCTATTACGTCGTTCGTTTCTTCATCTTCGTTCGTCTCAATCTCTTTGACGAAGTTGGAGGGGAACAGTCCCGATTTTCCATTCATGGTTCCACTCCACCAGCCTTCCTCTACCTGGAACAACCAATCAGAACCCTCTGAATACCTGATGTACACATCTAATCACCTTAAAATAATATACCTTATACATCACCAAGTTCCAACATTAGCCTATTGCCTAAGGTTAGTGCTGAGCGATTAGTGCTTTTTTTTAGGTCGGGTTTGGTTATAAAAAAATAACCACATTTTTTTATTTGTTTTGATTCTGTTTTTAAATATTCAATTCATTATGTATTATGTGGGTTAAATGCTGTAACACAGAATACAACAATGAAGAAAAGTCACATGATGGTAGTGACTGCCCATTACTGTTATTATGTATTAACCATCGTTTATTCACATGACTTATATTTCAGTTGTTGTGTATATTACATTTGTTTTATTTGATTACTTGTTTTATTTCATTCCAAGTCACCCATCTCTACAGAGCTGCTGGCTATGTTGTCTGTCAAAATCCCCTTTTTAGTAGTTCAAAGTAAATAAGGTATACTTTTATGACTGCTGAATACCAACTATCAATCACTTAGATCATGTATTTTCAGGTAGAGATACCTCACGAAGCAACTGCTCTCTATCCCCTCAGTGTTTTGCCCCACACAGACTGGGCAAGTAGGTGTGCAATAGTTTATGGTCATTGTAGTTAATTACCACGTTTTCTACGCTAAACTATGCAGAATATTGGCCTGTTGGAAACTTACAACTCCCTACAGTTTTGGCTTGATGTTTGTTTATTTATTATTTCAACTTTATTTAACCATGTAGGCAAGTTGAGAACAAGTTCTCATTTACAATTGCGACCTGGCCAAGATAAAGCAAAGCAGTTCGACACATACAACGACAGAGTTACACATGGAGTAAAACAAACATACAGTCAATAATACAGTAGAAACAAGTGTATATCTGATGTGAGCAAATTAAGTGAGATATGAGAGGTAAAGGGAAAAAAAGGCCATGGTGGCAAAGTAAATACAATATAGCAAGTAAAACACTGGAATGGTAGATTTGCAGTGGAAGAATGTGCAAAGTAGAGATAGAAATAATGGGGTGCAAAGGAGCAAAATAAATAAATAAATAAATAAAATAAATACAGTAGGGAAAGAGGTAGTTGTTTGGGCTAAATTATAGGTGGGCTATGTACAGGTGCAGTAATCTGTGAGCTGCTCTGATGTAATTTATGTCTAGAGAAAACTGTGCATTGAGCTGACTAAAAAACTCAAATGGAATTAAGATAATTGAACAGATCAATTAGTTGTCCAAAAAGCGGAACACAACAAAAATGTTGTTAATCACTCAGCTCTACCCAAAGAACTATTAGCTGTGAGTTAGGATTTGCATCCAATGTAAATATGGTCATGTGTAAACACCATTAGGCTGTAAGTTGGTTACGGAAAGAGCATGGCAATTTCTCTTTCATTCTCCCATGCAATCCTAACCTCTACAACTTCAACAGACAAATCAACTCTAAACAGAAAAATGTGTCTGACACATTTAATAAAGCACAGGTAAGGTAACCCAATGCAGTCATTACGAGCAGCATATGGAAATGTGTAACGAAGCACTATCCTCACCTCCTCATCGATGTCGATGGTATCCCCAATCTTCAGCTCGAGCTCATCCTCGTTCTGGGGCATGTAATCAAACAGCGCCTTGCACTGCCGCTTCTTAGACACTGCAACAACAACAAGAAAAGACAGGAGCCTGAGAAGACTGGGAACACCAGTTATACACCAGTCCATTCACTGCTCAATGGGTCGGCTAATGGCGTCAACATCCTGGAAGCGCGTGCACGGGTGTTTGTTTATGATGTGTTTACACACCCAGGTGTGCATGAGGGCAGTGTGGGAAGGGTGTCTGGATCCAGGAAGTGGAGGAGGAGAACACTCCTCTCCTGATAGGAGCACTATGGGACTTTTCAGCAAGGTGCTCCTGTGGCAGGACACGCCCCTCTGAACAAGCACAGCTGCACACAGGGGCTGTTGAGTCCCAATAATATCTCATTTCTTCTGAAGGGTACACTCATTCACTTCTTCCCACAAATCTAAAAGCATTGGATTGGAGGAGGCATGGGCTAGTGGCAGTTTCCTGCAGAGACAAACGTGATTATCAGAAGTTCGTCATCTCCACTTTAATGCTGCATTTCAATAGGGACTTGACCTTCATGTAACCCTGCTGCTGTTGACACATCAAGTCAATCAAGTTCTATTCACCAATGTCACACAAGAGAATGTGTGTATGCTATACAAAGGCTCAATGTGGAAGAAAAGCCTCCATGACTAGCAGACAGACATGCAAATACAGCAGCAGGGAATATAGGCTATATCCAGAATGCACCTACAATCCTTTTAATACATTTGACACAATTCAGAGGACAGACATCTGATTTCCTTCCTCCCACAGTGTTGGGAAACATGAATTGAAAGCAGTTTATTCTGAGAGTTACATGTGTTGGTTCCCTCTGTGTGCAGCAGGCTGTAGCCTATGGTCGATTAAGTTCACAGAAACTAATGGAAGACCCTGCGCATTCTTCCTAGTGTTTCAGTTAGTGCTTCGTTGGAGACAACATGTGATTATAAATATGAAAGCACAGCCAACACACACACAACTTACTCTTCTTGAGTCCACGGGGCTGTGAGTGTGGCTGGAAGCCCCCAGCTGGGATGCCGTAGGTGCTCATCCTCTGGACCAGGTTGGCCACGTTCCCTGCACTCTTCTCTCTCCGCTGGGGCAGCTCCTCCTCGGCCTCCTCCTTTGTCACGTTCACCTCCTTGGGATCCTTTACCTCCTGCCACCACACACACACACACACACACACACACACACACACACACACACACACACACACACACACACACACACACACACACACACACACACACACACACACACACACACACACACACACACACACACACACACACACACACACACACACAGAGCAGAAAGGACAATGATTCATTTCAGCTATATTACAAGAGGAACAGTTCCATTTCAATAACGTTTCTGTTTCTCAAAATCATTGTCACGTGGCTAATGATAAAAATCTGAATTCAAATGATCTAAAAGTTCAAATTCAACTAAAGTGTGAGCACCGGCCTCCGTCAAGTGGACACATTGATCCACTGAGATCTTTTGGCAGCTAAAGACATTAGGGCATGGAACTCATAGCCTATAGACCAATGCAGCAGTAGGCCAATAAATTCCATTGTCAACTAAGTAAAAATACATAAAGATGAAAAAAAACATGAAAATTCAGGTTCTTTCTACTCAGCCTGTCTGCCTGCAATACTGTCTAGACTCGAGTGTCTCTTTTGATCAATTCCCCATTACGTCCGTTTACTTTCTGGTGAAATGGGGAATTGATCAAAACAAACAAACAAAGGGCAAACCATTCACACAATGAAACAATGACTGCGCAGGAATTGTCGAGAGACAGCTGAACCATTCTGGAGAGAGACTCGCCTATATCTTAGCCACACACCCCTCCCTTTCCTGTCTAAAATGTTAATTATATGCAAGACACATTATCTTCACACATACAGTGCATTTGGAAAGTATTCAGACCCCTTGACTTTTTCCACATGTTGTTACATTACAGCCGTATTCTAAAATGGATTAAATACAAAAAGGATCCTCAATCTACACACAACACATTTTTTTGCTCTATAATTATGGAGTATTCAGAAATGTTAGCAAATGTATTAAAAAAACAAATCGAAATACCT
Organism: Oncorhynchus keta; assembly: GCF_023373465.1. NCBI lineage: Eukaryota > Metazoa > Chordata > Actinopteri > Salmoniformes > Salmonidae > Oncorhynchus > Oncorhynchus keta. The sequence continues at coordinate 20,120,739 of NC_068428.1, forward strand.
TAGTCTCATAAGCATTCAAAGCCTTTGCTAAGAGACTTGAAATTAAGCTCAGGCGCACCCTGTTTCCATTGGTCATCCATGAGATGTTTCTACAACATGGTTGGAGTCCACCTGTGGAAAATGTAATTAATTGGACATGATTTGGAAAAGACACACACCTGTCTATATAAGATCCCACAGTTGACCGTGTATGTCAGAGCAAAAACCAGGCCATGAGGTTGAAAAAATTGTCTGTAGAGCTCCGAGACAGGATTGTGTTGAGGCACAGATCTGGGGAAGGTTACCAAAACATTTCTTCAGCATTGAAGGTCCCCAATAACACGGAAGACAGCCTCCACCATTCTTAAATGGAAGAAGAGTTGGCCATCTGGCCAAACTGAGCAATCGGGGGAGAAGGGCCTTGGTCAGGGAGGTGACCAAGGCCCTCTGTGGAGATGGGAGAACCTTGCAGAAGGACAAGCATCTCTGCAGCACTCCACCAATCAGGCCTTTATGGTAGAGTGGCCAGACGGAACCCACTACTCAGTAAAAAGCACATGACAGCCCACTTGGTGTTTTCCAAAAGGCAGCTAAAGGCCTCAGACCATGAGAAACAAGATTCTCTGGTCTTTGGCCTGAATGCCAAGTGTCACATCTGGAGGAAACTGGCACCATTCCTATGGTGACGCATGGTGGTGGTTTACAAGCTTGTGATTTGAAACAATCCACAGCAAAACATTTTAAAGAAGCTAATGATCCATGATTCCTCTGTGGCTAAGTATTACTAATGATTTTATTTGTTTCTGTACAGACAGGAGTAATTATATAAATTTGGCAAATGTATTTCAATTTACTTCCCGAGCCTATTGGACCTATGAAAGACTTCCTCATGTGCCATTTCTCTCCTGGTCTTTTCACATCAACTTTCTTTCATTGTCCAGAAGCCAAAAAGGCACAATCCTAGTAGTTGAACTTGTAAAGTAACTTTCACAGGCCAAACCATGTGTAGGCTCTCACTTCATCTAACCCTAACATTTAAGTTTATGTTAGCAGATTAAACTCAGTTGCTGGGCAGGGACTCAGTTGAGCGGCAACTAGTGTGGTCGGACTGGAGCTCCGACTTCACATAAAATTATGTTTTAATCCAAAACTACTGATTATCCAAATCAGTAGTTTTGGATAAAAACATTATTTTAAAATAAAAATGTATGGGTCACATGAAACAAATACTGCAGGTGAAGACTTCCCCATGAAATGCTTACTTACAAGCCCATTCCCAACAACGCAGAACTATAAAGTAACTTATGTTACATTGGCGCTCCAGTCCACCCACACCAGTTGTTACGCAACTCCATCGTAAATTGTTGAGTTTAGTAAATCGTTAAGTCATATTACTGACGACTACTGTTCTACTTGCAAAGTTGTAAAGAACAACTACTCTTGGAGTTCAAGAGGCACAAAGTCCAACCATGTCAAGATTTGAATAGTGTGTCTTGGGGGGAAGCAGCCAAAGGCTAGGTTCATGTAGGCTAAGGTTCCCCTTTAACTGCCCAGATGGAATCAACCATTTTGTAGTTCCCGCCCTCCGAAACGCTATGATTCACCGAGCTGAGCAGCAGGAAGTACACAGGGTCATTCCTCCTCAGAGCACTTTAACAGACTCCTCATAAACATACAAAAACTCACAACAACTGGACTCCTCATACACAAACACACTATTGATCGACTGTACTAAAAGTTTGCTGACACAGGTCTCTCACCTTGTGTGCTTTAACGTTTCCACAGCATTAACCGCTATAATAACTGATACAATATAGTACATGCTCTAGTACATGCTCTGAGTGAATGTGTGTGTGTATGCTTTACTACTCCGTGGACCTGTCTGCTCATGTTGAGACCTGCTTCCTTTCCTCTCCAGCTCAGACCATTGAGCAGGGCTAGGACAGCAGCCAGTCAGAGCCCGCTCCACTCACTCTGCCAGAAACTCCCAGGAACGCTGTAAGAAATCACTATGGAATCGCTCCCAGTCTCTAGTGGCGTCCACCTCACTGAACAAATGAGAGCTATGGCAACCTGCTTTTGAAACTTGCTTTGCAAAGTCTTCACATGCTGAATTTACACCAAATGATCATATTACAGACGACTACTGTTCCACTTACAAGGTTGTAAAGAACAACTACTATTGGAGTTCAAGAGGCAAAGTCCAACCATGTCAAGATTTGAAGCTGCAAATGACCAAATACACTCAACAAAAATATAAAAAACTCAACATACAACAACTTCTAAGATTTTACTGAGTTACAGTTCCTATAAGGAAATCAGTCAAATTAAATAAATAAATTAGGCCTTAATCTATGGATTTCACATGACTGGGCAGGGGTGCAGCCATGGGTGGGCCTCCCACTGGGGAGCCAGGCCCAGCCAATCAGAATGAGTTTTTCCCCCACAAAATGGCTTTATTACAGACAGAAATACTCCAAGGTACACCTGCGTAATGATCATGCTGTTTAATCAGCTTCTTCATATACCACACCTGTCAGGTGGATGGATTATATTGGCAAATGAGAAATGCTCACTAACAGGGGTGTAAACAAATTTGCATACAAAATTTGAGAGAAATAAACTTTGTGCGTATGGAACATTTGAGATTTTTTATTTCAGCTCATGAAACATGGCACCAACACTTTACATGTTGCGTTTATATTTTTGTTCAGTGTAGATGATTGTTAAGTTGTGAGTGTCAATGAAAAGCACAGAGACCCAGCCAGGCAAAAATATAATCACAGAAAAACTGTTCAAAAAGCAAATGGCTATTGTACCAGCGGAGAACATTGGCCAAATCCCCGCTGAGTATGCATATTCACCGTCTTGATCATTGGGTCTGTGCCACTTTTCTTTGTTTTTGGACGATAATTTCCTCCTCCAGGTTAGATGGACGTCATATGTGACTCCTTTCAGAAAAGGAACATTGTGAACTTTCATGTGCCTTAATAACAAACTTGTATGCCATCTGTAAATAGGAATACAACTTAAAATTACAAGCCTAGTTGGTTTAGCCATGGAAAAAGTGAGCAACCTTCCCGCTAGTCATGATTGGCTGAGATAATGAGGGGGCTGGACATGCCTAGAGAGGAGTTCAGATTGGTCTACCATGTAGCACGCTTCGGTCTATAATATGAGCTGGTCAGTATGTGTAGGTAATCCTTTCTAACGTGGCTTTTTTGAAAAATATGTAGTATATCTCCATAAGTATTGCTTTCCACTTTCTGAGGGACTGAGTTTTGAAAATCAGTGGAATTAGAGTATTAAAGCTAAGGAGAAGGAGAAAATTCTGGCATTTGATTGCAAATATTCAGACGGAGTCAAAAAGAGAACACACAGAAGGCTGTTGAATAAAACACCTGTCTCCGGATTACATCTTCAAAGGGCAACAATAGCATCCATGAAAGAGAGGGAGAAGCATCCATTGATATATGCGGGTAAGATAGTCTAGCAAGCTACATTTTCAGATATTACACATTTCTAATTTTGACAGAAAGTCATCTTCATTTCAAGTTAGCTAGCTAGCTAACGTTAGGTGTATGATCTGTATAGTAATATTATTCAAATCCCAGAGCTATTTGTATTGCTAGTTATAGCCTAATGTTAACTAGCTAACATTGAGCCTGGTTGGTGACCTACCTTCATGCAGGGTAGTAATGTTATGAGTTGGAATTATGGTTCATTGTTTAGCTAGCTAGCTACATGTCTAAACAAAAGACTCCACTATGCAAGTAACTATTTCAATAGAATGTTTATGTCACTGAGAACTGTCGATAGACGTAGCTTGTAAATTCGCTTTGGCTATCTACTCCGATTTCGTAGCACTCTCGTCTGAGCACAAAATGTACGAACGCTCAACACCTGTTGAATATGTCCAGTGTCAGGAAACATTGGCAAAAAATATTAATTAAATAGTTGCCAGCAGCAAAGTTGCAGTCACCAACACTCTGGATAACATAAAAACAGCCTAACCAGCTCTGCTCGAGCGAGTAAAATGGTCAGAGTGAGCTGTTCTCTCATTTGTGTCTGGAATTCACTAGCAAGCTAGCCAACGTTAGCCAGTCAGTCTGGGTGCTTGACTGCCGTTAGGCCAGGACGCTCGGATCAACCCTACCTTTCAGCCAGAGTGTCTAGTGTGAGCTCTGAACGCTCCGAGAGAGAAACGATCTGAATTTACAAAACGGCCAATCTGACAACACTCAGTCTACGAATGCCCAGAGTACTCTGGCACCCCAGATTAAATTTAGTAACACACCTGTAGTATAAGCCGGCTTTTAGTCTTCAAATCTTTGGTTGTTTAGTACATAGCCTTACATGTGAATCTTGAAAGAGATGGGTGGGGCTAAAGCTTAAAATGGTGTGAAAGATGCTGAATGGGTGTAGACAAAGAAGAGCTCTCCAGTAGGTACAAAATCTCCATGGGTCATTTTCTCAAAAGTAAGGTTACAAGTTGATCAACTTTCAAAGCAGAATTACTTTCCCATTGTTCCTCAACTGTAGTGTATGATATACAATTTTCTATTTCCGAGTCTCCACTTCTATCCAAAGTAATAAAAAATAATAATAAACCATTTCAAAATTTGCTACATAAGCCAAATCGAGTCGGTCGGTCACATATTGTATTTGTGTCTCTCTCCCCTTTTGTCAGCCAATTATATGTTGTTGTTTTTGAAAATGTAACCTTTATTTAACTATGCAAGTCAGTTAAGAACAAATTCTTAGTTACAATGATGGCCTACCCTGGCCAAACCTGGACGACACTGGGCCAATTGAACGTCACCCTATGGGACTCCCAATCACGGCCGGATGTGATACAGCCTGGATTCGTACCAGGGACTGTAGTGACGCCTCTTCAACTGAGATGCAGTGCCTTCGACCCCTGCTCCAGTCAAAAGTCCAACATTGTTTTTATTTATCTGGGTGTCCCGTACCAGTAAGAAATTAAACCTACTTTCACCCCTGCTGATCCCCGCTCCATCCGCTTCCTGGTTCACACATGCTGACTGGGTATTTTCACAGCAGAGGAAGAGGAGACAGACAGGAATGCTGTGTGTGTCCTGCTGACTGGCTGCTTCTCTCACACTGGACAGCAAGTCTCTTCTCTACCTTATGGGCGGCAGGTAGCCTAGCGGTTAAAGCGCTGGGCCAGTATCCGAATTCCCGGTTTGAATACCCGAGTTGACAAGATGAAAAATGTACCGATGTGCCCTTGAGCAAGGCACAAAACAACACATCTCACTTATTTTACTCATGTAACAGGACAGAGACCAGCGTCCTGACCAGTGTTCTGACTCCTGAACTATAAAACTATTTTAAGATTCATTCAATCCATAAAATAAAGACCATCAAGTCAAGAGTGACAGCAAGGAGGTGAAAGTCCTCGGGAGGAGCCAGACTGCTGAGATTGGGGAGAGAGAAGGAGAGACATCCTCCTCTGGATGACTCTCAGCTCTATCCCAAGAGAGAACCAGCCATTCTCAGAAACAACAACACTTTCTAAGAGTAACGCTGACTTGTACAACTCACTGTGGTGAAGCTGAACAAACAGCAGATGTATCAGACACAAAAAATACCTAACTTGTCTTGCATAATTGGCTGCTATTTCCAACAATCACATATGGAGAAAAGGAGTTTATTTCCTTTTCTCTCTCCTCTCCTTGGAGAGCCAAACAAACAGATTTAAGCCTTTGAGGTGTCAGAAGTGCAAACTGTGACAGCACCGCCAACACCCAAAACATCAAGACCTCCGCTGGCAAAGATCAGTTGTTGATTATAATACACACCTCAAAGAACCCTGTCATGTTGACGTTTAGTAAAGACGAGTAAATCCCTTACCGACTCCTCCAACTCAGACATGATTTCCTGGGAAGAACTTTTAGTCTCAGACAGTCATAGAAGCACTTATAGAGAAAGAAAAATAGTCTCAGTGTCCGGGAGCAAAGTTCAGTTCAGTACAGCGAGATATCCCTCCTCAAAGCTGCCAGACTTCCTATCTCACTACTCTGGATTACAGCCAGGAGGGAGGGACGAGGGAAGAGCAGCCGCTCTCTGTGACTTCATCACAACATTCTACTATTAGCGTGACTTAGAATTTGCAATGAGTACCATGACAACTCCATTTCATATTAGAAAGAGAAGTGTACGCATGTCTTCAACAGAAACACCAGATTTCATGGTGCACTAGGGTTTACAAGTCCCAAGTGTGCAAGCAGTACTCTGTAGTTGGTAAAGCATGGAGCTTGCAACACCAAGATAGCAGGTTCAATTCCCAGGACCACCCTTATGTCACTTTGGATAAAATAAGTGCCTGCTAAATGGCATATATGATAATACTGTTAGTGTACCTGTCAACCCGGAAGTTGTTTTGGGTCAGTGTCTCAATATTGTTTAAAATGGGGAGAGGCTCTAAATCACCTTGACGAAGTTGTCAGGGAAGAGTCCTCTCTTCCCGTTGAGGTCTCCCTCCATCCATCCCTCCTCCTCGATCCTGCGGACATTCCTGATCACATCTCCCAGCCTTAGGGTCAGCTCATCTTCATGGAGGGCATCATACTCATACTCAACCACAACCTCTACTGGAGAGAAGGAGGTAGGGCGGGAGGGAGATATTGAGGGAGAGAGAGGGAGTGGGGGGAGAGAGAGGGAGTGGGGGGAGAGAGGGGGAGTTACCAATATAACAAAACAGAGATCACTGGACACATTGTCATGACATGTAGAGGTATGACAGTCCTGAAGCCTGCAAATGTGCATACAGACACTTCACTCAATGACATTGATCATACTTGCATGCTTGTTAAAATGTATTTGATTTAACAAGGCAACTCAGTTAAGAACAAATTCTTATTTACAATGACGGCCTACCCCAGCCAAACCCTAACCCGGACGACCTTGGGCCAATTGTGCGCCAACCTATGGGACTCCCAATCACGGCCGGTTGTGATACAGACTGGGATCGAACCAGGTTCTGTAGTGACACCTCTAGCATTGAGATGCACTGCTTTAGACCGCTGCGCCACTCGAGAGTCCGAACATGTTGCATTTGAAGAATGTTTTTGCATTTGAGCCTACAAGTGTGTGAATTGAAAGAAAAGCGTTCTTTGAGAAAACAGGGATGGATCAAACAACAAAGCCTACCTACTATGATATGAAGTCTCTAAATTGGGTGATTCTCGTGAAACTAGTTTTAACCATGGCAGTAACAAAGAGTTTGAAAATCATGGTGCATGATTCAATTCTGTCATTTTATAATATTCTAAAAACCTAATTTATCTGAAAACTAAATATGTTGCTGTAGTTTGTCCATAAATTATAAAAACGGTTTACTAGTTGAAGTTTAAAATAAACCGTCATATTTATTGCGTAAAAACTGTCTCTGGACATGTTTCTCATTACCTTAACAATTTTTGAAGTTGCTGTAAAATCTCCAATAATTTGGTTTAATTCACCCATGATGCATAATCTAGAGGAGAAGTCCTTACATGAGCATACTTTTATTTAATTATTTCACTTATATGCTTTCAGAATGAGGATCTTATTCTCAAACACCCCATTTACAACACTTGACCTATTCATTACCGGAATTACTAAAAAACTCATATTGGAAAAAACTCTGAGAACCATTACATGGATGAAGGGCTTTAGTGATGTGTTCAATTGTTTTTTTTGTATTTAAACCTTTATTCTATTAGGCAAGTCAGTTATTTTCAATGGGGGCCTAGGAACAGTGGGTTAACTCCCATGGGGCAGAACCTTGTTAGCTCTGGGATTCGATCTTGCAACCTTTCGGTTACTAGTCCAACGCTCTAACCACTAGGCCCCACTGACCATCTCCCATTACTTGCAGATTGAGGTAAGGGCCTCATTACCGAAACACAAATTTCTCATTATCGCCTCATGTTTAGGTCAGTTTTGGTAATGAGAACCCTCATTTTGATAATGATAATAAGCCAATTCTAATGTATAGTCAATGGGTGTGCTGTGCAGGTAACGTTAATTATTTACTAGGACCACTGCTTACACCTATTGGACAGATCTTTTAACAGTTATTTAAGTATGAGTCAAAAAAAAATGTATATAAACAATGTAATTTACTTAAAGACACAATCTGGAGTTTGTGTTCAGCAAAGAGTAACCCCACCACTTAAAGAAGTATGGTAAATCCCCCATTTTGACATGTGTACCTGTTTTACAATAGAACTTTATTAATCCCCAAGGGGAAATTTACTCAGGGATGGAAAGGGTGCTTCAGACAGGATAAACACACAGACTGACAGTATACTTTTTTAAATAAATAAAACATTTAAGGCAACCGTTTTAAGTGCATGGTGGAATTTATGAAACTAAACAACCGTGGTTGCTACAGTTCTTACTAAACTATGTCTAGAATAATGTCTAGAATAATCCCTAGGTCTTCGTTAATGGTCCTCTTAACGAGGAAGATAGCCTCGGGCACAAAATATGAGGCCCTGTGCCCATTGGTGAGGCACTTGAGACAGGCAGCGTCAAAGGGGGAGCCGTTGTAACTGCGTGTCGAGGACATGGGTGCTGTCCCCCAGGATGTCATGGGCCTTCCTCCTGGCCTGCTTCTCAAAGAATGAGGCCAGACTTCTGAGAGGCACCCTGGTGATCTTAGAGCATATCACAATGGCTTGGAGGTGGTGCCTTGTTAAATAAAAAGGTTTTAAAAAATAATTTAAAAAAAATAATTTAAAATGACAGCATCTGTTTTGCTCAACCTTCAGGGTGTTATCAAAGATGGCAGCAATATATTTATACTTGTCCACCTCCTCACCCTGGATGATCACCGGGTCCATCCTGGCTTCCTCCTGATGCTGACAACCATTTCCTTCATCTTGGAAACATTCAACTCCAGCAGCGCAGTCACACCTGTCAATGAAGTCCTGATGGTCTGAGAGGAGTGAGAGGACTGTGTCATTGGCAAACTTCACAAGATGGAGGTTGGTATGGCCACTGACAGGCATTGGTGTAGAGAATAAAAAAGGTGACCGTACACACCGTGGTGAACCAGCGCAAGCGAGTAGCGTGTCTTACCATTGGCATAGACTCTCTGTGGCCGTGGTCGTGATTGAACTGTGAGACAAGGTCTGGCGAGGATGGCAGACTGCATGATGTTAAATGCCGATGAGAAGTCCACAAATAAGAGCCTGACAGAGGCCCTTCTGCCCTCCAGATGTCTGTGGATGGTGTCCATCAAGAACAGCTTGGCGTCGTCCTTTAAGTGCGGTATGCAAACTGGAGGGGATCCAGAAGAGCACATGCCACAAACGTGATATGGACCTTGACTAACTGCTGCAGGGCCTTCATCACAAGAAAGGTCAGTGCAAAAGGCTGTTGTTGAGAGAGCGAGGCTAGTCTTTCTTGGGAACGGGGACAATGGTGGATGTTTACCATTAGCACTTACTTTTACTGTGGTTTGATATGTCAAGATAGTTTTTGGTCCATGCAATTGAGGAGCCTCCACAGGCACGCAGAGACCAAATCGAGCTCCGTACCACATTGCAATGTGCTTCCAAAATGTTGTACCAATGTGGAGGCCTCAGTATAGCTCCGCATTGACATAACTGGATGGTGGTGGGGGGGGTCCAGTATAAACACAAACTCAGTTCCTTGACAACATCCTTCACAAGAGCTCTACTCTGTTACGTGAAATGAAAGAGGTATGAATGCCCTGACTTCTGCAGAGGCGGTATTACAGTAAATTCTGTACGGCCACTGCAGACATTCGATTGACCACGCAGATCCTTTAATCCATTGCCGAGGCGAGTGTGGCTAAGATGCAGAACCTGCAAATCTGTGCACATCATTGTTTCATAACTTCATTGTGTGACTTGTTTGCGTTTGATTGTTAGTGTCTAACAATTCCCCATTACATACAGTGCATTCAGAAATTATTCAGACACCTTGACTTTTTCCAAATTAAACATTAAAGCCTTATTCTAAAATGGATTAAACAGTTGTTTCCCCCCCTCATCAGTCTACACATAATACCCTATAATGACAAAGTAAAAACAGGTTTTTAGAAATGTTTGCAAAAAAAAAATGAAATATCACACTTTCATAAGTATTCAGTACTTTTTTGAAGCACCTTTGGCAGCGAATACAGACTTTACTTTTCTTGGAACACCCGTATTCTCCCATTCTTTTCTGCAGATCCTCTCAAGCTCTGTCAGGTTGGACGGGGAGCATCGCTGCACCGCTATTTCCAGGGCTTTCCAGAGATGTTCGATCGGGTTTAAGTCCAGGCTCTGGCTGGGCCACTCAAGGACATTCAGAGACTTGTCCCGAAGCCACTCTTGCATTGTCTTGGCTGTGTACTTAAGATCATTGTCCTGTTGGAAGGTGAACCTTCGCCCCCAGTCGGAGGTCCTGAGTGCTCTGGAGTAGGTTTTCATCAAGGATCTCTGTACTTTGCTCCGTTCATCTTTCCCTCAATCCTGACTAGTCTCCCAATCCCTACAGCATGATGCTGCCGCCACCACCACTATGCTTCACCATAGGGATGGTGCCAGGTTTCCTCCAGATGTGACAATTGGCATTCAGGCCAAAGAGTTCAATCTTGGTTTCATCAGACCAAAGAATCTTGTTTCTCATGGTCAGTATTTTAGGTGCCTTTTGGCAAACTCCAAGCGGGCTGTCATGTGCCTTTTACTAAGGAAGGTGTGGCTTCAGTCTGGCCACTCTACCATAATTGCCTGATTGGTGGAGTGCTGCAGAGATAGTCCTTTCTCATCTCATTCTCATCTCCACAGAGGAACTCTGGAGCTGTCAGGGTGACCATCGGGTTCTTTGTCACCTCCCTGACCAAGGCACTTCTCCCCCAATTGCTCGGTTTGGCCGGGCGGCCAGCTCTAGGGAGTCTTAGCGGTTCCAAAATTCTTCCATTTAAGAATGATGGAGGCCACTGTGTTTTTGAGAACCTTCAATACTGCAGAAATGTTTTGGTACCCTTCCCCAGATCTGTGCCTTGACACAATCCTGTCTCAGCCTTCTACGGACAATTATTTTGACCTCATGGCTTGGTTTTTTCTCTGGCATGCACTGCCAACTGTAGAACCTTATATAGACAGGTGTGTGCCTTTCCAAATCATGTCCAATCAATAGAATATACCACAGGTGGACTCCAATCAGGATGATCAATGGAAACAGGATGCACCTGAGCTCAATTTCGAGTTTCATAGCAAAGGGTCTGAATACTTATGTAAATAAGGCATTTCATTTTTTTTAAATGGGGTATTGTGTGTAGATTGATGAGGAAATGTTTTTATTTAATCCATTTTAGAATACGGCTGTAACGTAACAAAATGTGGAAAAAGGGAAGGGGTCTGAATACACCGTTTAAATCACTTAATAATTCAAACAAAAATGATATTGGTAAAATTACTGTAACTAATTGGTAGGTCTACTATTACTTCTGTGAACTTTCATTATCCTCCCTCATAAGGGAGAGAAATGTGAAAATATCTCAGAAGGTACAGTATCTGGGTTTTTAGTAACGCAATTACAAGGAAATATTTGTTAAACCTACAGAAGGTACACAATTTATTCAAAATTAACATAAATTGACAGTTGTCTTAACGTCAACATTATTGTATTTACGATACATTAGGACTATTTCTGGTAGATATTTTAAGAGCCCTTGTCCATCTGTTTAACAGAAATCAAAGCCTTTACTTATGCCAGATTATTTTAGATGAAAATGGTTGAAAAATGAATCTTTGCTTTCATTTGCCCAAAATATAGACTCTTAGCTTTCATTTGACACCCAATTTGATATGCTCCTATGAACTTCACGTTTGGGCTCATGGGTCCTTTTACATGGAAATGTCCTAGCTAAATGCCACAGCCTCATCTGACTCATGGCGGCTCATCATCCAGTTGATAAATCATTTTATGTACAGCCATGCTTTCGGCCTTTCCTCTCATTATTTATGTCTATAATGATGGCCACTTCAGCAGATATCCCCATAAGGTTATTGGTAATTGCAGTACCATTGGAGTCAGAGCCTTTCCTGTGCCCCATTGGTTCCTGTGCTTTGATTAGGTCCAGGCTTGGATCAGTGGACTAGACATATGATGGCGCCGGAGAGGATGGCTGCCGTTTTATTGGCTTTTAACCAACCGTGCTATTTTGTTTAACTTATTTTGTACATAATGTTTCTGCTACTGTCTCTTATGCCAGAAAAGACCTTCTGGGCATCAGAACAGGGATTAATCACCACAAATTGGACAAATAATTTTTCTTTAATGAGTTGGACGGGAAGGATATACTCCAAACACAGGAAAAGTCCTTCATCCCCGTCATTCATAGGAGAAAGAAACAGATTTCACGGAAGGAGATCAGGGTGCCTTGTGAGGATCAGGCGATGAGTGGCTAATCTGCCTCTGCCAAACTGGACAAACTAAAAGCATGTATATCCTACCAACGGGGCGGCAGCGTAGCCTAGTGGTTAGAGCGTTGGACTAGTAATCGGTTGCGAGTTCAAACCCCCGAGCTGACAAGGTACAAATCTGTCGTTCTGCCCCTGAACAGGCAGTTAACCCACTGTTCCCAGGCCGTCATTGAAAATAAGAATATGTTCTTAACTGACTTGCCTGGTTAAATAAAGGTCAAATAAAAATAAAAAACGGGACATTAAAATCTGTGAAATCTTGTGTTTCACCGAGGCGTGGCTGAACGACGATGTTAATAACATAGAGCTGGCGGGTAATTGGCAGGATAGAACAGCAGCCTCCGGTAAGACACAGGGTGGCGGGCAAAGTATATTTGTAAACAACAGCTGGTGCACAATACCTAAGTAAGGTTTCGCTCGCCAGAGGTTGAGTATCTCATGATAAGCTGTGGACCACACTATCTACCTAGAGAGATATGTATTTTTCGTAGATGTTTACATACCATCACAGACCATTGCTGGCACTAAGACTGCACTCAATGAGCTGTATATCACCATAAGCAAACAGAAAAATGCTTATCCAGAGGCAGTGCTCCTAGTGGCCGGGAACTTTAATGCAGGGAAACTTAAATCAGTTTTCCCTAATTTCTACCAACATGTTAAATGTGCAACCAGGGGGGGGAAAAAAAAAAACCTCTAGACCACCTTTACTCCACATACAGAGACGCATACAAAGCTCTTCCTCATCCTCCATTTGGCAAATCTGACCATAATTCTATCCTCCTGAATCCTGCTTACAAGCAAACATTAAAGTGGTCAGATGAAGCAGATGCTAAATTACAGGATTGTTTTTCTAGCTCAGACTGGAATATGATCCGGAATTCTTCCGATGGCATTCAGGAATACACCGCATTGATGACGTCGTCCCCACAGTGACTGTACATACGTACTAGAGGTCGACCGATTAATCGGAATGGCCGATTAAATAGGGATGATTTCAAGTTCATAACAATCGGAAATCTGGATTTTTGGGCGCCGATTTCCGATTATTAAATATATATATATATATATATATATATATATATATATATATATATATATATATATATATATATATATACACACCTTTATTTAACTAGGCAAGTCAGTTAAGAACAAATTCTTATTTTCAATGACGGCCTAGGAACGGTGGGTTAACTTCCTTGTTCAGGGGCAGAACGACAGATTTTCACCTTGTCAGCTCAGGGGTGCCAATCCTGCAACCGCACAGTTAACTAGTCCAACGCTCTAACGATTGCACTTCACAAGTAGCCAGCCTGTTACGCGAATGCAGTAGAAGCCAAGGTAAATTGCTAGCTAGCATTAAACGTATCTTATTAAAAACAATCAATCAATCATAATCACTAGTTATAACTACTAATCCAGTTTAGCAGGCAATATTAACCAGGTGAAATTATGTCATTTATCTTGCGTTCATTGCACGCCGAGTCAGGGTGTATGCAACAGTTTGGGCTGCGTGGCTCATTGAACTAATTTACCAGAATTTTACGTAATTATGACATACATTGAAGGTTGTGCAATGTAACAAGAATATTTAGACTTAGGGATGCCACCCGTTAGATAAAATACCGAACAGTTCCGTATTTCACTGAAAGAATAAACGTCTTGTTTTCTAAATGATAGTTTCCGGATTCGATCATATTAATGATATTAAAGGCTCGTATTTCTGTGTGTAATTATGTTATAATTAAGTCTATGATTTGATAGAGCAGTTTGACTGAGCGGTGGTAGGCACTAGCAGGCTCGTAAGCATTCATTCAAACAGCACTTTTGTGCGTTTTGCCAGCTGCTCTTCGCAAGCACAGCGCTGTTGATGACTTCAAGCCTATCAGCCTAATGGCTGGTGTAACCAATGTGAAATGACTAGCTAGTTAGCTGGGTGTGCGCTAATACTGTTTCAAACGTCACTCGCTTTTAGATTTGAAGTAGTTATTCCCCTTGCGCTGCAAGGGCCGCCGCTTTTGTGGAGCGATGGGTAACGACGCTTCGAGTGTGGCTGTTGTCGATGTGTTCCTGGTTCGAGCCCAGGTAGGGGTGAGGAGGTGGACGGAAGCTATGCTGTTACACTGGCAATACTATAGTGCCTATAAGAACATCCAATAGTCAAAGGTATATGAAATACAAATGGTATAGAGAGAAATAGTCCTATAAATACTATATTAACTACAACCTAAAACCTCTTACCTTGGAATATTGAAGTCTCATGTTAAAAGGAACCACCATCTTTCATATGTTCTCATGTTCTGAGCAAGGAACTTAAACGTTAGCTTTTTCATTATTTATTTGAGGCTAAATTGATTTTATTGATGTTTTATATGAAGTTAAAATAAGTGTTAATTCAGTATTGTTGTAATTGTCATTATTACAAAAAATATATATATAAAAATAAAAAAAATTGTCCGATTAATCAGTATCGGCTTTTTTGGGCCTCCAATAAAATCGGTATCAGTGTTGAAAAATCATAATCGGTCGATCTCTAATACGTACCCCAAACAGAAGCCATGGATTACAGGCAACATTCACACTGAGCTAAAGGGTAGTGCTGCCGCTTTCAAGGAGCTGGACTCTAACCCGGAAGCTTATAAGAAATCCTGCTATGCGCTGCGACGAACCATCAAACAGGCAAAGCGTCAATACAGGACGAAGACCAAATCGTACTACACCGGCTCCGACGCTCATTGGATGTGGCAGGGCTTGCAAACTATTACAGACAACAAAAAGAGAAGCACTGCCAAGAGCTGCCCAATGACACGAGCCTACAAGACGAGCTACATAACGTCTATGCTTGCATCGAGGCAAGTAACACTGAAACATGGGTGAGAGCATCAGCTGTTCCCGCACAACTGTGGGATCACGCTCTCCGCAACCGATGTGATTACGACCTTTAAACAGGTCACCATTCACAAGGCCAGACGGTTTACCAGGATGTGTACTCCGAGCACGAGCTTACCAACTGGCAAGAGTCTTCACCGACATTTTCAACCTCTCCCTGTCTGTAATAGCAACATGTTTCAAGCAGACCACCATAGTCCATGTGCCCAAGAACACGAAGGTAACCAGCCTAAATGACAACCGACCTGTAGCACTCATGTCTGTAGCCATGAAGTGCTTTGAAAGGCTGGTCATGGCTCTCAACACCATTATCCCAGAAACACTAGACCCTCTCCAATTTTCAAACCGCAACAACAGGTGATGCAATCTCTATTGCACTCCACAACTAGACAAAAATCAAATCAAATTTTATTTGTCACATACACATGGTTAGCAGATGTTAATGCGAGTGTAGCGAAATGCTTGTGCTTCTAGTTCCAACAATGCAGTAATAACCAACAAGTAATCTAACTAACAATTCCAAAACTACTGTCTTATACACAGTGTAAGGGGATAAAGAATATGTACATAAAGATATATGAATGAGTGATGGTACAGAGCAGCATAGGCAAGATACAGTAGATGGTATCGAGTACAGTATATACATATGAGATGAGTATGTAAACAAAGTGGCATAGTTAAAGTGGCTAGTGATACAGGTATTACATAAGGATGCAGTAGATGATATAGAGTACAGTATATACGTATGCATATGACATGAATAATGTAGGGTATGTAACATTATATAAGGTAACATTGTGAGAAGGCTATTCATCGACTACAGATCAGCGTTCAACACCGTAGTGCCCTCAAAGCTCATCACTAAGCTAAGGAACCTGGGACTAAACACCTCCCTCTGCAACTGGATCCTGGATTTCCTGACGGGCCATCCCCAGGTGGTAAGGGTAGATAACACATCCGCCACGCTGATCATCAACACGGGGGCCCCTCAGGGGTGCGTGCTTAGTCCCCTCCTGTACTCCCTATTCAATCATGAATTCATGGCCAGGTACAACTTCAACAACATCATTAAGTTTGCCGATGACGACAGTGGCAGGCCTGAACACCGACAACGATGAGACAGCCTATAGGGAGGAGGTCAGAGACCTAACCGTTTGGTGCAAGGACAAAAACTTCTCCCTCAACGTGATCAAGACAAAGGAGATGATTTTGGACTACAACCCCATTGTCATCGACGAGGCTGTAGTGGAGCAGGTTGAGAGCTTCAAGTTATTTTGCTGTCCACATCACCAACAAACTAACAGATCCTCAAAAAGTTTTACAGCTGCACCATCGAGAGCATCCTGACTGGTTGCATCACTGCCTGGTATGGCAACTGCTTGGCCTCTGACCGCAAGGCACTACAGAGGGTCAAGCTTCCTGTCATCCAGGACCTCTATACCAGGTGGTGTCAGAGGAAGGCCCTAAAAATTGTCAAAGACTCCAGCCACCCTAGTCATAGACTGTTTTCTCTGCTACCGCACGGCAAGCGGTACCGAAGCGCCAAGTTTAGGTCCCACAGGCTTCTAAACAGTTTCTACCCCAAAGACATAAGACTCCTGAAAATCTAATCAAATGGCTACCCAGACTATTTGCATTTCCCCCTCTCTTCTACACTGCTGCTACTCTGTTGTTATCTATGTATAGTCACATTAACTCTACCTACATGTACATATTACCTCAATACTGGTGCCCCCGCACATTGACTCTGTACCGGTACCGCCTGTATATATACATATAGTCTCACTATTGATATTTTACTGCTGCTCTTTAATTATTTGTTAATTTTTTCTCTTACTATTTTTTAAGTATTTTCTTAAAACTGCATTGTTGGTTAAGGACTTGTAAGTAAGCATTTCACTGTAAGGTCTACCTGTTGTATTCGGGCGCATGTGACAAATACGATTTGATTTTGATGCAATTAGGCTACTCTGGGAATGTACTGTACTGAAGCACCCCCATCCCGTCTGTCTCAACAACATGAGCTGCTCTCACTACTATTGTGTCTTGGCATCCTAGTATAGTATTGACTGGTGTGTGACCTCTCCCTGTATGTATTAGTCTACAGTGTTTCCTCGTCTTGGACGTGGTAGTAGTGCTATTAAATTAACCCACTGACCCATTTAATCAGTGGACCCACTTTGTTCCAGAAGCACTCAGGGAACAGCTAGTCCTGACCTCTCTCTCACTGTGAGCATATGTTTTGAATCCAGCCGTGTGTGTGTGTGTGTGTGTGTGTGTGTGTGTGTGTGTGTGTGTGTGTGTGTGTGTGTGTGTGTAATCTGTACACCAATAATAGGACAATACTTTTGAGCTGGTTGAAATAGGCTATTTACTTTAGTTTGTAACGTAGGCCTATCCTAAGTCATGACTCATGCTCCACTCCTGGCCCGTTTTTCAGTCCAGGCAGGTGACTCTCAAATCTCATAAAACCGAACTGGAAGGAAGTTTCACCCACTGGTCAACATGGCGCATTAATGGGAGTATTCAGAAAGCCCCCAGTCTACTTCACAAAAATAGAAGTGTCCTATAAAATCTGAATTGCGAATAATGCCGACGGAATCACGGAATCTAGACATTGAAACGGAATTCCCCCCCCCAAAAATGCATTCAACATAGAAGGAAATCCACTAATTGTATTGAATTTATTATTAAATGCATTAATTTGCTCAAGTTAAAGCTGCAATATGTAACTTCTTGGGTGACCCGACCAATTTAACATGGAAATCGGAAATGTCATTCTCATTGAAAGTAAGTGGTAGATGTGTTCTATGTGCACTATTTCCTATAAAAAAGAAAGCCTAGCTGCTGCACTAACCACCTGTGTGCTGTAATGTGTTTAGGAAGGCATTTCCTCCTAAGGAAAAACTAAGAGGGCTTTCTTTGTCTACTTTCCAGCAGCACCGGTATTTCAAGGGCGAACATTACTCTGGCAGAATAAGAACAAGTCAACCCAGGACAATCTAAGACAAAAAGAGGATGATTTAGCTTTAGACCCCTTTTTAATAGGCCGCCGAGGCCACCTTTGGCAAAGGACCCTTGGAGGCAAATCACGGTGGTATGAAAGCATCTTTTGTCCCCAATCTCCATCCACCACTTATCTCTGCTTCACCACAACGTAATTTATGGAGGCCCCCAACGGGAGGGACGAGCTCCTAATTTCTGTCCGTGTAACAACAGGATGAGATACTGTCTGACTTTGGCCAGTGGTAAACAAGGCTCTGCAGACAGACTGCTGGTCTGGTCAGGACCCTGCCTCATGCCCAGCTACGCCTTCTCAATGTAGGCTACACCATCAACGCTAACACTGATTAGTGTAAGCAGAAGTGGCCTTATCTGTGGTGCCTGGGTAAATAATGGGCGCTGGGGGAATTGATGGCTGCTGGCCAGTGGGATGGATTATTAAGGCGCGAGAGCTCGCTATCAGCTAAGTGGCAGAATGTCCTTACCAAGCCTAAGTGAGGATGAGGATCGGAGTGTCTGGATGGAAGCCTGAGGAAAAGAGGCTGAGGGATCTTGCTGGCAGTCGTTCCCACATACAGGTCCCAGTCCAGCTTGGCGTTTCAAGTCATAATGGTTGAGGGTTCGGATCCGGGTAGGGAAAGCTGATCATGGATCTGTGATTAGCGGTATTTTCTCCCTCAGAGCAAGCCCAGGCTGCTGGGCCAACATTGATGATGTCAGAGGAGCAGAGCCACTGAGCATTTTTTTGCCGTGTGTGCATCATTGACTGCTTTGATGTGTGTCATGCTTGTGTGCTGTCATGGTGTTTCTTTGTTCTCCTGTATGTCTGTGTTGTATAGTGGTCCCATTTGTGTGGGCTAAGTTATGTTTACACCAAGCAGCGTAGAATCGCTCCTCCAGGTTGATTAACACGCTGGCTACAAACTATTCTATAGTCCTATATTTATAGAAGTGAATTGCCCTCCTCATCAACATCATGGCCTGCATAATGAGAGGGCAGGACACAAGTAGCAGAACAGACTGCACAGTCCAGCAGTGGCTGGGCTTACACATTAGCTAACATGGTAATGCTAACAACAGTGGACCAGATGACAGAATAGGGTCACAGGAGAGGATTTCACTCTGTATGAGTTAACAGCTCTTGTTTTATGACGGAGGATGGAGAGAGTGTAGTCCCATTGATCCAGACATGGCCTCTGTGAGGAAGTGATAGTAGGCTGGTATGAGATCAGTCAGTCTTATACAATTCCATTTGTAAGATTTTCATCTGCTGCCCTACTTATATTTTCTCAACACTTCCATTTGTAAGATTTAATCACAGCTTATTGTAGAATTTTAGTCATATTTAAAAAAGTATTTCAATAGGCTCTCATCTAAGATTTTTACAGGCTTGTTAGTCTGTAACAATCGGTCTGTCGGGCTAGCCTATTGCCTTTGTTTCCACAAGGAGACTGGCTGGTACACTGTACTGCACTATACTACTGGCTTACTTATCTCCCACATCGCTATGTAAATAACCACGGTCAACAGAGATTGCGTGTGTGTGTGTGTGTGTGTGTGTGTGTGTGTGTGTGCAAACAACCAATCAAATGGCTTTCAGGCGCATGAATGACTGAGTCACTAGATATAGCATATTACAAGGGTGCTGTAGACAACATGACACAGCCCCGATATTCAAGTCAGTCATCTAGCAAATGACTGTCTTTTCTTTCCCCAAGGCGTGTTTGTGTGCTGTGGTCGGCTAACGATGACTGGATATCGGAAGAAAGTCAAGTGGCAGACAGTGATTTTGATTAAAGGAGAATCATTTTGAAACTGTGGTCAATGTATTCAATGAGCCTCAATGAACCACATAGTGGTCTTCTTTAGACTAGATTGATTAGCCAGTAAATAGCAGATACCTGAAAAGGTTGGTTCTCACGAAACTGGCACTTGACAAAAAAACATGACAAAAAAAGAAACATTTTCTTATTGCATCACTAATATTGGGATCTGTAGTTAGTTAAAGCTTTAACTGAGTTCTTTTTAGATTCAGTAACCCAATAGACACTGTCATTTGTTAATCCCATATGACTTGCATAATACTAAACTCACTGATCTTAATGCAACTGACAAAAATACCTGCTATTTCAGCATAAGAACTGTAATTAAGTGTATTTTAATAATCATAAAAATAATAATCATACATTATGCTTAAGGTCTTTACAGGTAATATTAGTTTATTAGGACATGGATATGTGTGGTTCTAAGGTATTTTAGATGCATTTCTAAATATAATCGTTTGGGAAAATGGCATAACATGATATGCCTATAAAGTAGGGCTATCCCGACCAAAATTAATCATAAAATCATCCGAAAGTCATCCGTTCTTTTGACTAATCGATTGGTGGACATTTTAAAATGTGTATTTGTCCATATATAGACACACCCTATGTGTTTTAATAAAATCAGGTATATGCATTGAGCCTGTCTGATGCTTTAAGTCACTGTTTGATTACATAAAGCAAAAACAACTCAATTTATATTATCATTCCTAATTATCTGCGTGCAGTTACATTTTCATATACACATTTTCGTGTAACTGTTTAATTTAATGTATAATAACATCTTTGTGTCTCAAAATCATTGTCATGTGTTTAATCAAAATTCTATCCAAACCTAAAAAATAACTTATATTGCTAACTACACTACATGACCGAAGATATGTGGACACCTGCTTGTCAAACATCTCATTCCAAAATCATGGGCATTAATATGGATTTGGTCCCCCTTTGCTGCTATAACAGCCTCCACTCTCCTGGGAAAGTGTTTCACCACATGTTGCAACATTGCTGAGGGGACTTGTTTAAATTCAGCCACAATTGCATTAGTGAGGTCGGGCACTGATGTTGGGCGATTAGATCTGGCTCGCAGTCAGCGTTCCAATTCATCCCAAAGGTGTTCAATGGGGTTGAGGTCAGGGCTATGTGCAGGCCAGTCAAGTTCTTCCACACTGATCTTGGCAAACCATTTCTGTGTGGATCTCGATTTATGCACAGGGGCATTGTCATGCTGAAACAGGAAATGGCCTTCCCCAAACCATTGCCACAAAGTTGGAAGCACAGAATTATCTAGAATGCAATTGTATGCTGTAGCGTTAGGTGGCCTAGTCCGAACCATGAAAAACAGCCCCAGACCATTATTCCTCCTCCGCCAAACTTTACAGTTGACACTGTGCAGTCGGGCAGGTAGCGTCCTCCTGGCATCTGCCAAATCCAGATTAGTCCGGGCAGAAATTTGACGAAGTGACACGTTGAAAGTCACTGAGCTCTTCAGTATAAGGTAATTCTACTGTCAATGTTTGTCTATGGAGATTGCATGGCAGTGTCCTCAATTTTACACACCTGTCAGCAACGGATTTGGTTAAAATAGACGAATCCACTCATTTAAAGGGGTGTCCACATACTTTTGTAAATATAGTGTACCTACAAATAGCTGCGCATGGGATAAGAAGTATTCAGGTAGGCCTATTTTATGACATTTCCAGTGGATCGGAGCATTACATTTTTCCCCTTCACGCCGAGTGGTTATCAAAAGGAGATGGAAAGATTTTTAAAATACATTGAGGAACTATTGTCACTCTCAATGGATGTAAAAACAGACTTTGCTGGCTGTTTGAGGTGAAGAAACGTTACTTTGAGAAGAGTCACAGCGTAGTGGTGATTTGTTAAGCCAATGAATCATCTCCCCAAATGGGCATATTTATATGCCTACATTTGCACGCAGGCCAGGTAGCCTATAGGCCTACTTCAGGTAATCAGGTGCACTTTCTTACTCAATATTGACTGGAGCGCTCCAAACAAAAGACAATGACTATATTGACAAAACCCGTAAACGTAATGAAATAAACTAAAACTTGTTTCTCACAAGTGTAGCATAGGTTGTGCGCGCTGCAAACATCTCCACTCCGACAATGAGAATGGTAAAAGACTGGATTAACAACGTGTTGAATGCATTAGTAGAAATTACCGTAACTAAACAAGAATTGTAGAAATTAAATGTACTACTTGTTATACATAGTGTATTCAGAAAGTATTCAGACCCCTTGACTTTTTCCACATTTTATAACCTTATTCTAAAATTGATTACATTGTTTTTCTTCCTCAATCTACCCACAATACCCCATAATAACAAAGCAAAAACAGGTTGAGATTTTTGCAAATTCATTCAAATAAAAAACAAATACGTTATTTAATTATGCATTCAGACCCTTGCTATGAGACTCGAAATTGAGCTGTGGTAAATTCAATTGATCAGAGAAGATTTGCAATGGCACACACCTGTCTATATAAGGTCCCATAGTTGTCAGAGCAAAAACCAAGCCATGAGATCGAACAAATTGTCCGTAGAGCTCCGTAACAGGATTGTGTCGAAGCACAGATCTGGTGACGCGAACCAATAAAATCTGTATTTCTGCAGCATTGAAAGTCCCCAAGAACACAGTGGCCTCCATCATTCATAAATGGAAGAAGTTTGGAACCACCAAGACTCTTCCTAGAGCTGCCCCCCCGGCCAAAACTGAGAAATAGGTGGAGAAGGGCCTTGGTCAGGGAGGTGCCCAAGAACCCGCTGGTCACTCTGACAGAGCTCCTCTGTGGAGATGAGAGAACATTCCAGAAGGACAAACATCTCTGCAGCACCCCACCAATCAGATTAGCCTGTTGGCCTTACTGGGTCGATAAGAACATTAGCCAAAGTTATTTAGGTGGGATATCACACCTGGCACAAATGCCCTATACCTGCCCTCAGAGGTGATTAGTTCAAAGTCCAGGTACAGGGGGTGGCTTGGGTCTAAAATTATTTTGTGAGCATCCAGGCATGTCTATTTCACTCCAATTCCATTTCTGTGGTGATAATCCTTCACAGCATATTATCTTGCTAACAGTAGCATTGCCAAACCAACAAACAATACATAGAGAAACAAGAATCTCTGGTCTGATGAAACCAAGACTGAACTCTTGGGCTGAATGCCAAGCGTCACATCTGGAGGAAACCTGGCACCATCCCTACGGTGAAGCACGGTGGTGGCAGCATCATTCTGTGGGGATGTTTTTCAGCGGCAGGGACTGAGAGACTTGTCAGGATCGAGGGAAAGATGAACGGAGCAAAGTACAGAGAGATCCTTGATGAAAACCTGCTCAAGAGTGCACTCGATCTCAGACTGGGGCGAAGGTTCACCTTCCAACAGGACAACAACCCTAAGCAGAGCCAAGAGAACGTAGGAGTGGCTTCGGGACAAGTCAATGAATGTCCTTGAGTGGCCCAGCCAGAGCCTGGACATGAACTCGATCAAACATCTCTAGACAGACCTGGAAAAAGCGGTACAGCGACGCTCCCCATTCAACCTGACAGAGATTGAGAGGATCTGCAGAGAAGAATGGGAGAAACTACCCAAATACAGGTGTGGCAACCTTGTAGCGTCATACCCAAGAAGACGTGGTGGTAATCGCTGCCAAAGGTGCTTCAACAAAGTACTGAGTAAAGGGTCTGAATACTTATGCAAATGTGATATTTTTAATACATTTGCAAATATACTGTTATGTTTAGCTCATAACTGTTTTCTTTGGTCTTTGTTGTCTGGTGGTCAAACCAAGAGTGTTAAAACTAGAGGTCGACCAATTAATCGGAATGGCCGATTAATTAGGGCTGATTTCAAGTTTCCATAATCGGTATTCGGCATTTTTGGACACCGATTATGGCGCGATTACATTGCACTCCACAAGGAGACTGCGTGGAAGGCTGACTACCTGTTACGTGAGTGCAGCAAGGAGCAAAGGTAAGTTGCTAGCTAGCATGAAACTTATCTTATAAAAAACAATCAATTTTAACATAATCACTTGTTAACTACACATGGTTGACGATATTACTAGTTTATCTAGCTTATCCTGCGTTGCACATAATCGATGCGGTGCATGTTAATTTATCATCGAATCAGACTACTTCACCAAACGGGTGATGATTTAACAAGCGCATTCGCGAAAAAAGCACTGCCGTTGCACCAATGTGTACCTAACCATAAACATCAATGCCTTTCTTAAAATCAATATAGTATATATTTTTAAACCTGCATATTTAGTTAATATTGCCTGCTAACATGAATTTATTTTAACTAGGGAAATTGTGTCACTTCTCTTGCGTTCTGTGCAAGCAGAGTCAGGAAATATGCTGCTGTTTGGGCTGCCTGGCTCGTTGCAAACTGTGTGAAGACCATTTCTTCCTAACAAAGACAGTAATTAATTTGCCAGAATTGTACATAATTATGACGTAACATTGAAGGTTGTGCAATGTAACAGCAATATTTAGACTTCGGGATGCCATCCATTAGATAAAATAAGGAACGTATTTCACCGAAAGAATAAACGTTTTGTTTGATAGGTCATTATGATATGATAGGTCATTAATATGATCAAATCCGGAAATTAAGTCTCGTATTTCTGTGTGTTATTATATTAAAGTCTATGATTTGATATTTGATAGAGCAGTCTGACTGAGCGGTGGTAGGCAGCAGTAGGCTCGTAAGCATTCATTCAAACAGCACTTTCGTGCATTTGCCAGCAGCTCTTCGCTGTGCTTCAAGCCTTGCGCTGTTTATGACTTCAAGCCTATCAACTCCGGAGATTAGGCTGGCAATAACATCCAATCGTCAAAGGTATATGAAATACAAATGGTATAGAGAGAAATAGTCCTATAATAACTACAACCTAAAACTTCTTGCCTGGGAATATTAAAAGGAACCACCAGCTTTCATGTTCTCATGTTCTGAGCAAGGAACTTAAACGTTAGATTTTTTTACATGGCTATTACATGCACTTTTACTTTTCTAAGACACTTAGTTTTTGCATTATTTAAACCAAATAGGACATGTTTCATTATTTATTTGAGACTAAATTGATTTTATTAAGTTAAAATAAGTGTTCATTCAGTATTGTTGTAATTGTCATTATTATTATATATAAATACAAATAAATAAAAAATGTATTTTCATTTATTTAAATAAAAAATACATAAAATTGGCCAATTAATCGGTATGGGCTTTTTGGGTCCTCCAAAAATCGGAATCAGCGTTGAAAAATCATAATCGGTCGACCTCTAGTTAAAACAGTCTGGACAACCCCGTCTTCTCTCTCTATGCCCCTTTCTCTCTCCAGTTAATGTCACCTCTCCCAGTTCTTACTGACACCGACCATAGATGTATGTTTCACAAGTTTGGATAGGACAATAGTGAGTAGAGCACAATAGAGTACAGTAGAATCCAATACAGTAGTACAGTACAATAGGGTAGAGTACAGTAAAGGAATGTAGGGTATAGTACAGCAGAGTACAGTATATTGTCCTGTACTCACGGGTCACATTAACGCAGCATTCAGCATTTCTCAGGCAGAAAAAAAAGATGGCAAAAAAAAGTGTTCTGATAACGCAGGTGAACTGACCATGACATTCAATTTCAGGTTACAACTGCAATTATCTGAAACATCTCATACATCCTACAAACCACTCGTTCTCTCTCTGCCTGTCTGAGGGGAGGGTGTATGTGGCGGGAGTCTCTGACAGCGGTATTTAAGATGTTCCCAGCACACACTAAGCTTGCAGCGCCAGACCCGAGTTCTGATCAGGAAACGCTTCCCCCACAAACAGTGAGCACGCACCATTTTTTTTTACCAGAGTGCAAAAGGGAGAAAATAGAAAGCAACAGAGGGAGGGAGATGAAGTAAATAACCTAAGTGTGCACATTTGTGAAGCATGAGGAGAATGACGTTCAAATCCATAATTATGCATTTCTGTGTAGTACAGATCAGGGACTCATGATCTAATTCCATTACCGTAATTCTGTTACCGGTTGTAAATCCACTTCACTTACCAAAATAGATTTTTTTCAAACTCCATGTCATAGCTGACACCCCATTCTTTCTGCAGACATCTTTGAATCTTAATTTAGAGCAGATATTTAACAGAGTTTCTGGAAAATTTGTTCAATTGCAGTACACTGCAGTTATTCTGCAATTACTGTGTCCAAAATACCATAGTCGACTGCACTTTCTGCACTTTTACTGAAGTTTTAAAACTGCTATCTTTTCTTGTAAGGAGAGGGAGATTTTACCTTAATTCCATTACCAAAGTTTGCATCTGCACAGTTCTTCCACTAAGATCGTGTTCGTACATTTTTCTGTGGAAATTGTCAAAAACCTCTAGTGACTCCCCATCCCGGGTCCGGGAGCGTAATCATCGACTGACACTAATTAGCATAACGCAACAGACATAAATAGTCCTAGAAAATATTCCTATTCATGAAAATCACAAGTTAAATATATTGAGACACAGCTTAGCCTTTTGTTAAGCACCCTGTCATCTCAGATTTTCAAAATATGCTTTACAGCCAAAGCTAGCATTTGTGTAAGTTTATCGATAGCCTAGCATAGCATTTTGTCCAGCTAGCAGCAGGTAACTTGGTCACGGAAATCAGAAAAGCAATCAAATTAAATCGTTTACCTTTGATGAGCTTCGGATGTTTTCACTCACGAGACTCCCAGTTAGATAGCCAATGTTCTTTTTTTCCAAAAATATTATTTTTGTAGGCGAAATAGCTCCGTTTGTTCTTCACATTTGGCTGAGAAATCGCCCGGAAATTGCAGTCACGAAAACGCCAAAATATATTCAAAATGATCTCCATAATATCGACAGAAACATGGCAAACGTTGTTAATAATCAATCCTCAAGGTGTTTTTCAAATATCTATTCGATAATATATCCACCGGGACGATTGGTTTTTCAGTAGGACCAATTGGAATAATGACTACCTCTGTATTTTACGCGAGAATCATTTTGAGAGCCATCAGGTGACCACTTGCGCAATGTAGCCGCTTACGGGTATTCTTCAACATAAATGTGTAAAACTACGTCACAATGCTGTAGACACCTTGGGGAATATGTAGAAAAAGTAATCTGGTTGATAGCCCATTCACTGCTCAATAGGGACGCATTGGAACGCAGAGCTTTCAAAATATGAGTCACTTCCAGATTGGATTTTTTCTCAGGCTTTCGCCTGCAATATCAGTTCTGTTATACTCACAGATAATATTTTTACAGTTTTGGAAACTTTAGAGTGTTTTCTATCCTAAGCTGTCAATTATATGCATATTCTAGCATCTTATCCTGACAAAATATCCCGTTTACTAAGGGAACGTTATTTTTCCAAAAATGAAAGTACTGCTCCCTAGTCACAAAAGGTTAAAGAGAGTCCTTGTGAATAGCGTTATGGTTTGTTAAACTTTGAAATCAATGGTTTTTGTTTAGCATACATTTTAAAGTGAAAACAAACGGAGTCAAATTGTAATTCTGTTAACCTCTTTACCTCCACCCGACACGCAGGCGTCCCATCTAGACATCTGGAAATGCAAATGCGCTACGCTAAATGCTAATAGCACTCGTTAAAACTCAAACGTTCATTAAAATACACATGCAGGGTACTGAATTAAAGCTACACTCGTTGTGAATCCAGCCAACGAGTCAGATTTTTAAAATGCTTTTCGGTCGAAAGCATGAGAAGCTATTATCTGATAGCATGCAACACCCCTAAAGACCCGCAGGGGACGTAAACAAAATAATTAGCATAGTCGGCGCAACACAAAATGCAGAAATAAAATATAAAACATTCATTACCTTTGACCATCTTCTTTGTTGGCACTCCTATGTCCCATAAACATCACTATTGGGTATTTTCTTCGATTAAATCGGTCCATATATAGCCTAGATATCGATCTATGAAGACTGTATGATCAAGGAAAAAAACAGCGTTTTATAACGCAACGTCATTTTTTTTTTACCTCTTAGAGCTCCCCCTCTATACTGCCCCCGCTGGAGAAAGTGCGTGCCCATAGTAAACTGAAAATATTTTTTCCCAAAATTGCTAATATATGCATATTAAAATTATTATTGAATAGAAAACACTCTAAAGTTTCTAAAACCGTTTAAATTATGTCTGTATGTAAAGCAGAACTCTCAGGGCAGCCTTTCTCCCAAACTCTCTCTTGTGAAGAGAAAAGTTGGGTCAACTTTGACGTCATGGCCCCCACCCTTCCCAGGCAGCTACCGATCCAGGAACAGTCTCTATCTCTTCAGTGCGATGTCTGCTTTCAAATGGCACGTTCATTGTGAGAATCCCACGAGCCCTGCACGTTTGGCGGGCGAAATTGCTCGTGTCCCTCTGAAAAACATGCACTATTGCGCGCGGCCGATTTGGAGTACGTCTTTTTCCATGATCCAGCATTTGAAGCCGGTTTGTCTGTTAGCGCTGCTCTTTGTTCTACATGCTAAAAACATCATAAAGCTCGATTTTGCACATCGTTTGACCAGTTTAATCGACATATAATATGTAAATTGGAAGTTTTGATGCGCAAGAGTGCTGGACCAGAAGTCATTTTTGACGCATTTCAACTGAAGCTTGTTAGCATATGCTAATACAGGGACACACAACCTGAAACCAAACGATGTATTGGGTAAGTATGACTCCTTCTACGTCTTCTGATGGAAGAACATCAAAGGTAAGGGAATATTTATGTGGTTATTTGGGGTTTCTGTGGACTCCAACTTAGCGGAGAAATATTGCTTACGTCTGAGCGCCTTCTCAGGTTATTTCATAGTCAACTAATTCTGTAACGTTAAAAACAAATCTGACACACATACTGCTAATATCTGAGCGCCGACTCATAGTATAGCCCAGTGAACGATGTCTGTAACGTTAAAAATAAATGTAATACAGCGGTTGCATTAAGAAGAAGTGTATCTTTGAAAATATATGTAGAACATGTATATTTAGTCATGTTTATTGCTTGTTATCTGACGTTATCTGTCGGAGCTATCATCATTTCTCCGGACATTTGAGTAGCATTTTTTTTTTTGAAATGCCGTCAACCGAGATTTATGGATATAAATGGCATATTATTGAAAAAAAAATAAATGTACTGTGTAACATGTAATATTCCTGTCATCTGATGAAGATTTTCAAAAGGTTAGTGAATTATTTATTTTTTAATCCTACTTTTAAATTTTATTTTTTCTGGGACAAAATGGCCGCCGCTTGCCTTTTGTTTCGGTGGTGATCTAATATAAATATGTGCTATGTTTTTGCCGTAAAACATTTTAGAAATCTGACTTGCTGGGTAGATAAACAAGGTGTTTATCTTTCATTTGAGCCATTGGACTTGTTAATGTGTGGAGGTTAAATATTTTTAGGAATATTTTTGCGTTCCATGCGCCACCTTCCAGCTGAACGTGGGGGGGGGGTGTTCCCAAATTGGAACCCTAGTCCCCTTCTGGTGAAATTAAAAAAGTTGACGATAAACTTTCACAAAACACTTCGAAATACTTTTGTAATGCAACTTTAGGTATTAGTAAACGTTAATAATCGATCAAATTGATCACGAGGCGATGTATATTCTATAGCTGTATGTCTTGAAATAATGTCCGGGGAAATCTCAACCAAAATATCCGGTCAGAGACCGGAAGAAATGCGCTGCCTCGTGTGCGTTTGACCAAGAAACAAATCCTAGGCAAATGACAAGGCTGTTGACATCGTGTGGAAGCTGTAGGTATTGCAACCTCAGCCCCATTTAATGTGGTTTCTATTCAACATTACGTTCAAGTGGCGCATGGATATATTTTCCCATTTTCAGTGATCAGATTTTCCTGCGCTTTTCGATGAAACGCACGTTCTGTTATAGTCACAGCCGTGATTTAACCAGTTTTATAAACATCTGAGTGTTTCTATCCACACATACTAATCATATGCATATACTATATTCCTGGCATGAGTAGCAGGGCGCTGAAATGTTGCGCGATTTTTAACAGAATGTTCGAAAAAGTAGGGGGTAGGAGTAAGAGGTTAACATGTAATTGCCGTAGAGAAGCGTAGTCTTGCTAGCCTGGCGAAACCAACAGTGTTCAACAAGTCCGTCTTAAAACGTAACACTGCAAAATTACTGCAGTAAAAAATACATTTTGTATGCAATACTTGCAGCATACCACAGCTATACTGCACTCCAACTGCAATCTTTTTCGTGAGGGGACCGAGAGAAAAGAGCTAGAGAGAGAGCGAAGCAAGCCGGTGTCTAGAAAACACAGGCTCTTCCCAGAACGCACAGTGACTGGTAGTACAGATGCAGGAGATGCATACCTCTACCAACAGACAGTGAATGTTTTGGCTGTCAAGAATGGGAGAGGTAGATCATCAGACTGACGATGCAGCAGAAGATCCGATTTCTTGTCTCTCGTCAATCCTGGTGAGTTGGAAACTTTCTTCAGAATGCCCAGGATCAACTGGAAACGACATGTCACACCTGATAGTCCAAATTGGAGTATTTTGGCTAATATTACACACACCCAGCCTTTCTTTACTTCAGAGATTACTAACAGCTAGCCTAGCTAGGTACCATCTCTTTGTTTACTTGCTTTCGTTCTGATTTCCTTTCTTGAAAACTAATAGTAAAATCCTCCTTTTGTCCCACCTCCTGTAATTATCCATCTTAGAACCACAAAGAAGAGTATCTACTGGAAGACTTTTGAGCTAGCATAAAGTAAGACTTTGTTTATTATATTTTTTTACATTAAAAACACATGTATTTGGCAATTCAATCATTGTTTATGTAACAATAAATATACAGTTAGTTAATGCATTTAAGATCATTTCGGAAATTCATCATTTGTTAAATATTTTTTATATACAGAAATCTAAATGTTCAAACAATGGACCTAAAAACTGTCTGGGAGTACTGACAAACAGCCAGGCAATTGTTATAAAGTGTTTTTGGGTGAACTTCCCCTCTAAGTATTTCTGTCACTGAAGAGTTAGTCAGGCTATTAATTCTCTTCTTTACCCTACAGTGTATGGTAATTGTCTCTCTGATGGAAAGTCAGTCATGCAGCAGCAGGGGTGTGAACCAGTTCAGGGAACAGAATCTCACCCACTAAATTTCAGTCACATCTTGCATCTTACACTTCACTTGTCTGTCCAATGCATGTACATAGCTTTCCCGCTCCATAGCAAGTTGCTCTACCCATTGGTGAAGTCATTTACAACATCAAGGCGGTGGCCCGTTCCTGTAGGTTCATGCTCTACAACATCCGCAGAGTACGACCCTGCCTCACACAGGAAGTGGCGCAGGTCCTAATCCAGGCACTTGTCATCTCCCGTCTGGATTACTGCAACTCACTGTTGGCTGGGCTCCCTGCCTGTGCCATTAAACCCCTACAACTCATCCAGAACGCCGCAGCCCATCTGGTGTTCAACCTTCCCAAGTTCTCTCACGTCACCCCGCTCCTCCGCTCTCTCCACTGGCTTCCAGTTGAAGCTCGCATCCGCTACAAGACCATGGTGCTTGCCTACGGAGCTGTGAGGGGAACGGCACCTCAGTACCTCCAGGCTCTGATCAGGCCCTACACCCAAACAAGGGCACTGCGTTCATCCACCTCTGGCCTGCTCGCCTCCCTACCACTGAGGAAGTACAGTTCCCGCTCAGCCCAGTCAAAACTGTTCGCTGCTCTGGCCCCCCAATGGTGGAACAAACTCCCTCACGACGCCAGGACAGCGGAGTCAATCACCACCTTCCGGAGACACCTGAAACCCCACCTCTTTAAGGAATACCTAGGATAGGATAAAGTAATCCTTCTCACCCCCCTTAAAAGATTTAGATGCACTATTGTAAAGTGGCTGTTCCACTGGATGTCATAAGGTGAATGCACCAATTTGGTAAGTCGCTCTGGAAAAGAGCGTCTACTAAATGACTTAAATGTTAAATGTAATTAAGTAATATGAAATGCTCTGAGACCAGGTTGTACCTTATATTATTTAAAAGTTTGAGCAATAAAGGCATGAATGACCAAATTTATTTTAAAAAACTTCAGTTGCTTTCACACATTATGAGCACAATAGTAACAAATGCCATGTAAAACATTGATTGACTTAAGTTGGGGTGAATGTAGTCTACAAAACATAGGCTGAAATCATTTGCAACAAGCGGGTGTTGAATTCCAAGAGCCCCCTATAAAACCAACAACACACATTCTGAAAGTCAAGCCTGAAGCGCTCTGTGTGTTTTATGTAGTTGTAGGGGAATTGTTTGATTACTTATTAGATATTACTGCACTGACGGAACTAGAAGCACAAGCATTTCACGACACTCGCATTAATATCTGCTAAACATGCGTATGTGACAAATCAAATTTGATTTGACAAGGACACCAAATAAACACAGGTCTGTTTCTCCAATTGGAAGCAGAAGGGGGAAAAAGCCTTAAACTTAGCATCACATTCCAAACAACTCCACATACTATTAATAACCCCAAGTAAGTGTACACATTCTTGTGAGTCACCATAATTGCCAAGTATAGGCCTAGCTCTAACTAACATAATAGGGAAGTTAAGGCTATATGCTAAATGAGGTGAAGATTAGGGGGAAAAGACTGGGCTCAGTAACTCACTCAGGCCCTTTGGCAAAAGAAACACACTATCACAGTGTGTCACCACAAGGTAGAGTCAGCAAAAGTATGTGGACACCATCAAATTTGTGGATTTGGTTATTTCAGCCACACCCGTTGCTGAGAGGTGTATAAAATCGAGCACACCACAATGCAATCTCCATAGACAAACATTGGCAGTAGAATGGCCTTACTGAAGAGCTCAGTGAATTTCAGCGTGGCACCGTCATAGGATGCCACCTTTCCAACGAGTCAGTTCGTCAAATTTCTGCCCTGCTAGAGCTTCCCTGGTCAACTGTAAGTACTGTTACTGTGAAGTGGAAATGTCTAGGAGCAAAAACGTCTCAGCCGCGAATTGATAGGCCAAAGTAGCTCACATAATCATCCGATGGGGCCACAGTGTCTCCTGACTAGAGGTCGACTGATTAATCGGAATGGCCAATTAATTAGGACCGATTTCAAGTTTTCATAACAATCGGAAATCGGTATTTAAGGGCGCCGATTTGCAGATTATTATAATTTTTTTTACACCTTTATTTAATCTTTATTTAACTTGGCAAGTCAGTTAAGAACACATTCCTATTTTCAATGACTGCCTATTTTCAATTTCTTACATAGCACATATTGCACTTCTACTTTCTTCTCCAACACTTCGTTTTTGCATTATTTAAACCAAATTGAACATGTCATTATTTACTTGAGGCTAAATTGATTTTATTGATGTATTATATTAAGTTAAAATAAGCATTCATTCTGTATTGTTGTAATTGTCATTATTACAAATACAAAAAAAAAACGTTGTCCGATTAATCGGTATAGGCGTTGAAAAATCATAATCGGTCGACCTCTACTCCTGACCCCTCCTGTCTCAGCCTCCAGTATTTATGCTGCAGTAACTTGTGTCGGGGGCTAGGGTCAGTATGTTATATCTAGAGTACGCCCTCTCTAATTC
This sequence comes from Oncorhynchus keta, assembly GCF_023373465.1. NCBI lineage: Eukaryota > Metazoa > Chordata > Actinopteri > Salmoniformes > Salmonidae > Oncorhynchus > Oncorhynchus keta. The sequence goes on from NC_068428.1 coordinate 20,154,525, forward strand.
TCTCTCGGAGGACCTGGGCCCTAGTACCATGCCTCAGGACTACCTGGCATGACGACTCCTGGCTATCCCCAGTCCACCTGGCCTTGCTGCTGCTCCAGTTTCAACTGTTCTGCCTGCTGCTATGGAACCCTGACCTGTTCACCGGACATGCTACCTGTCCCAAACCTGCTGTTTTCAACTCTCTAGAGACAGCAGGAGCGGTAGACATACTCTTAATGATCGGCTATGAAAAGCCAACTGACATTTACTCCTGCTGACTTGCTGCACCCTCGACAACTACTGTGATTATTATTATTTGACCATGCTAGTCATTTATGAACATTTGAACATCTCCACCCGGCACAGTCAGAAGAGGACTGGCCACCCCTCATAGCCTGGTTCCTCTCTAGGTTTCTTCCTAGGTTTGGGCCTTTCGTGCTTCTACACCTGCATTGCTTGCTGTTTAGGCTGGGTTTCTTTACAGCACTTTGATATATCAGCTGATGTAAGAAGGGCTATATGAATACATTTGATTTGACATAACGGGACTGCCGAGTGCTGAAGAACGTAAAAATTGTCTGTACTCTGTTGCAACACTCAACACTTCAGAGGACGTCAGCACAAGAACTGTTCGTCGTGAGCTTCATGAAATGGGTTTCAATTAGGGACGCACAAAATATCTGTGAACGTATCGGAATCGGCTGATATTAGCTAAAAATGCCAACATAGTTATCGCCCCGATGTCTAGTTTAACGCCGATGTGCTGGTCGAGCACCGGTACGCTCGACCAGTCGCGAAAACCAACATCACCCAAGACAGAGAACGGTTGACTGTCAAGCGCAATGAAGTCCATTTTCTTGGCGTTAAGGGATTTGAGTTGTCTTGCTGAAATTTTCTTAGTTTTTCAAATGACGGCGAGAGTTGTTGGCTGCTCGATCCACAAAGTAGACATTGTGTGGGCTAGGTTAGGAATGCTGTGTTGCATGTGCAGGACACAATTTTACATGGCGTTATTACGTCATGTACATACATTAAATACTGTTGAAGTCGGAAGTTAACATGCACCTGAGCCAAAATCATTTAAACTCACGTTTTTCACAATTCCTGACATTTAATCTTGGTAAAACAAAATCCCTGTCTTAGGTCAGTTAGGATCACTACTTTATTTTAAGAATGTGAAATGTCAGAATAATAGTAGAGACAATTATTCATTTCAGAAGTTAACATACACTCAATTAAAATTTGGTAACATTGCCTTTAAATTATTTAACTTGGGTCAAATGTTTTTGGTAGCCTTCCACAAGCTTCCCACAATAAATTGCGTGAATTTTGGCCCATTTCTCCTGACAGGGCTGGTTTAACTGAGTCAGGTTTGTAGGCTTCCATGCTTGCACACGCTTTTTCAGTTCTACCCACACATTTTCTATAGGATTGAGGTCAGGGCTTTGTGATGGCCACTCCAATACCCTGACTTTGTTGTCTCTAAGCCATTTTGCCACAACTTTGGATGTATGCTTGGGGTCATTGTCTATTTGGAAGACCCATTTGTGACCAAGCTTTAGCTTCCTGACTGAGGTCTTGAGATGTTGCTTCAATATATCCACATAATTGTCCTTCCTCATGACGCCATCTATTTTGTGAAGTGCACCAGTCCCTCCTGCAGCAAAGCAACCCGGATGGGATGGTGTTCTTCGGCTTGTAAGCTTCCCCTTTTTCCTCCAAACATAATGATGGTCATTATGGCCAAACAGTTCTATTTTTGTTTCATCAGACCAGAGGACATTTCTCCAAAAAGTACAATCTTTTTCCCCATGTGCAGTTTCAAACCGTAGTCTGGCATTTTTATGGAGGCTTTGGAGCAGTGGCTTCTTCCTTGCTGAGCGGCCTTTCAGGTTATGTCAATATAGGACTCGTTTTACTGTGGATATAGATACTTTTGTACCTGTTTCCTCCAGCATCTTCACAGGGTCCTTTGCTGTTGTTCTGGGATTGATTTGCAATATTGAACCAGACTTGTGGAGGTCTACAATTTTCTTCCGAGGTCTTGGCTGATTTCTTTTGATTTTCCCATGATGTCAAGCAAAGAGGCACTAAATTTGAAGGTAGGTCTTGAAATACATCTACAGGTACAGCTCCAATTGCCTCAAATTATGTAAATTAGCCTATCAGAAGCTTCTAAAGCCATGACATCATTTTCTGGAATTTTCCAAGCTGTTTAAAGGCACAGTCAACTTAATGTAAACTTCTGACACACTGGAATTGTGATACAGTGAATTATAAGTGAAATAATCTGTCTGTAAACAATTATTGGAAAAATTACTTGTTTCATGCATAAAATGGATGTCCTAACCGACTTACTAAAACTATAGTTTGTTAACAAGAAATTTGTGGAGTGGTTGAAAAACAAATTTTAATGACTCCAATATAAGAGTATGTAAATTTCCAACTTCAACTGAATCATGCCATATTCAGACTAGATAATGTTAAACAAGGTTGGAATGTGAAGCAATGAAACTGGGTATCAGTCTACACTGTGACACCCACATAGCACAACTGTTAAGAGTTTCCACAAATATTAGCATTGCAGCTCTTATCTCAGGACTGTGACTGTGTGAAATCACCTCCCCAGTCATCCTATTGTGTGTATTGACATTCATATTGCACTGTACAGCTTTACCTAAGGATTGGGGATCAATGAAATGGGGTATCAGTCTACTCAATACCCAAGCAATTTTTTCCCATTGTCCTCCTCAGAGTTATCAGACTCCAAAACATCCACTCAGTATTGTTTTTCCAAGGGAATAGCGTTCAATACACATAGGTTGACAATAAATGTGGCTCAATCCACAGTTGTTTCAGAGTCCCGCAATAAGAACTACGACGCTAATGTTCTCTGTGTAGACTGATACCCCATGTCATTGATCCACAAGGCTGTACAGTGAAATAAGTATGCCCCCAATGCAATTCTAAAGTATAACACATCCAGTGTGATTTCAGATTTGTCAAATTAACAAAATGATCTTTTGTTGATTTTATAACAACATTCCAACCTCGTTTAGCATGATTTATTAAATTATGGCATAACTCTACTACTTGTATTCATTTGCATCACTGTCAATAACCTACTTTTATTTTGAAGGCTAACTGCAACGTTCACTTTGTGGCTATTTTCACAGATGGTCCAACCACCATTAATCAAACAAGAACTGTCTTATAAATTACGGTTATTTTAGATGATGACACATAGTTCTATATAGTGAGTTAGCTAACTATAGCTACTGAAACAGATGTCGTTTCGCTATGTTTTTGGGAAGAACATTGTTTGCATCCATGAGCTAGCTAGCTTTTTTTCATGACCAGCACTGTAGGTGCGCGAGACAACTTTACCAGCATCATAGCATAGGTATCGATGAATCGTTGTGACATATGAAATACGAGTGATAGTGTAATCAATGAGTAATAACTACGTAAAAAATGAATGAACGCGTTAAATTATTATGTGACGTCCAGTCATATTCAGGTCCTGATTGGTCAAAGTGTTATTTGACACGTAACGACCCAAACTATGTTCCATAGAAATCCTGGTTGAGAAAGAAACGACTGAACAAATTAACAACAAAACAGCACAGCAAGTAAAATAAATAGGTTTTGACTATGTATTACGGGTAATGGGAACATACGTAAATGCCAACAAAATAACATTTTGGTCAGTGTGGTGTGTGTAACCTTTATTTAACTAGGCATGTCAGTCAAGAACAAATTCTTATTTACAATGACGGCCTACGCCGGCCAAACCCGGGCAACGATGGGCCAATAGTGCGCCGCCCAAGGAACTCCCAAACACGGCCGGATGTTATACAGCCTGGATTCAAACCAGGGACTGTAGTGACGCCTCTTGCAGTGCCTTAGACCGCTACATCCATGTGTGTATGTTAATTATTTAACTGTACTAGAATGCTTAAAAAGGACCCTAAATTTGAAATATTGGTTATTGTTTTTTTTGGGAAGTAAAATATTGGATATCGGTATCGGCCAAAAATGTCATATCGGTGCATCACTAGTTTCAATGGCGGAGCAGCCGCACGCACACAAGCCTAAGATCACAATGCCCAATGCCAAGCGTTGGCTGGAGTGGTGTAAAGCTCGCTGCCATTGGACTCTGGAGCAGTGGAAACGCGTTCTCTGGAGTGATGAATCATGATTCCCATCTGGCAGTATGACGGACAAATCTGGGTTTGGCGGATGCCAGGAGAACGCTACCTGCCCCAATGCATAGTGCCAACTGTACATTTGGTGGAGGAAGAATAATGGTGTGGGGCTGTTTTTCATGGAACAACTAAGGCCCTAAGTTCCAGTGATGGGAAATCTTGATGCTACAGCATACAATGACATTCTAGATAGCTAGAATGCTTCCAACTTTTTGGCAAAAGTTTGGGGAAGGCCCTTTCCTGTTTCAGCATGTCAATGCAAACATGCACAAATGAGGTCCATACAGAAATTGTTTGTCAAGATCAGTGTGGAAAAACTTGACTGGCCTGCACAGAGCCCTGACCTCAACCATCGGACACCTTTGGGATGAATTTGAACGACCGACTGCGAGCTAGGCCTAATCGCCTAACATCAGTGCCCGACCTCACTAATAGTCTTTTGGCTGAATGGAAGCAAGTCCCCACAGAAACTCCCAGAGGAGTGGAGGCTGTTATAGCAGCAAATGGGGGACCAACACCATATTAATGCCCATGATTTTGGTCATGTGTATTTCCAGCCAGAGAAATTCGTTCCACAGCTGAGTTTCATAAGTGAGGCTAGGCAAGGCATGGAGGGCACTTGGAGATGAACTCTCCTTCCCTTTTTTGGTTCCCCCCCACCATTGCTCAATATCCTCCAGTTCTCTCTTTTTGTCTGTCTGCACATGCCTTGGGAACTAGCCAGTGAAAATGCTTGTAAAAGTGCTACTTGAGAAAGAGATGTTTATCAGACAATGGGGATATTCTGAAAAAATATCATCCAGGACACAGCCAGCCAGGCATGCTGGGTCATTGGAGGCTGTAGACTAGGCTTGTGCCATGAGACACAATTTACAATTAAATTGATTGCTAATAACAAGAGTTTTTGTCCCCGGGCCAAACCCAATGTTGAGCTGCTGTCCAGTAATCCTGATTTAGAAGCCTCTTTTATGATGTGTCTGCCAAAGGTCCACACAGCAGAATAGGGCATAGATCTAGAAGACTGTGTTAGACTCTGCTTTCAATTTCAACAGAGGGGCGTATTTGAAGCACAAAGTAGTAGCGTACCATTTACCAAATCATTGTAATGGAAAATGTGGATAAAAGCTATTGCTGTCTCAGCTGAGACTGGCGCTCAATCAAAGACAAGTGACAGTTACATGTGCATTTTGCTGCAATCGGTATAACATCTGCAAAACTGTGTATGTGACCGATAAACTTTGATTTGATAGTTAACATTATGAAAACACATTAGGGATAAAACTAGTCAACAGCATGGGGGTCGTAAGGTCAATGTCAGCTGCCTGTTATAAGTAGTGCATTAAGCATGTACACTAGCATATCATAAAGCTTTTGTGAATAGGATTGTTGTTTATGTCTAAATATATTGAGCCAGACAATGATCTCTGTCCTATCTAGCCATTCCTAAACTTTGGCACCAAACCTGTTTAACCCAAAATTGTACTTTTGAATTCCGTAAAGTCCATGTGGAAGAGGTGAAAAAATTATTGTTGTCTATCAACAATGACAAGCCACCAGAATCTGACAATCTGGAAGGAAAATTACTCAGGATAATAGCAGATGATATTGCCACATCTTCAATGCAAGCCTACTAGAGAGCGTGTGCCCTCAGGCCTGGAGGGAAGCTAAAGTCATTCCGCTACCCAAGAATAGTAAAGCCCCCTTTACTGGCTCAAATAGCCGACCAATCAGCCTGTTACAAACAAAAAATTGTTTGACCAGATACAATGCTATTTCACAGTAAACAAATTGATAACAGAATTTCAGCATCCTTATAGGGAAGGACACTCAACAAGCACAGCACTTACACAAATGGCTGATGACTGGCTGAGAGAAATTGATGATAAAATTAATGTGGGGGCTGTCTTGTTACACTTCAGTGCAGCTTTTGACATTATCGATCATAGTCTGCTGCTGGAAAAACATGTGTGTTATGGCTTTACTACACCCCCTGCTATAATGTGGATAAAGAGTTACTTGTCTAACAGAACACAGAGGAAGCCTCTCAAATAGAATCAGGAATTCCCCAGGATAGCTGTTTAGGCCCCCTTGCCTTTATCAATTTTTACTAATGACATGCCACTGACTTTGTGTAAAGCCAGAGTGTCTACGTCGGCGGATGACTCAACACTGTACACGTCAGCTACAACAGCGACTGAAATGACTGCAACACAACACTCATCTGCAGTTAGTTTCAGAGTGGGTGGCAAGGAATATGTTAGCCCTAAATATTTCTAAAACTAAAAGCATTGTATTTGGAACAAAACACTCACTAAACCCTAAACCTCAAATAAATCTTGTAATAAATAATGTGGAAATTGAGATGACTAAACTGCTTGGAGTAACTCTAGATTGTAAACTGTCATGGTCAAAACATATTGATGCAGTACTAGCTAAGATGGGGAGAAGTCTGTCTATAATAAAGTGATGCTTTGCCTTCTTAACAGCACTATCAACAAGGCAGGTCCTACAGGCCCTAGTTTTGTTGCACCTTGACTACTGTTCAGTCATGTGGTCAGGTGCCACAAAAAAGGATTTAGGAAAATGACAATTGGCTCAGAACAGGGCAGCACGGCTGGCCCTTGGATGTACACAGAGAGCTAATATCAATAATATGCATGTCAATCTCTCCTGGCTAAAGGTGGAGGAGAGATTGACTTCATCACTACTTTTATTTAGGAGAGGTATTGACATGTTGAATGCACCGAGCTGTCTGTCTAAACTACTGGCACACAGCTCGGACACCCATGCGTACCCCACAAGACATGCCACAAGAGCTCTTCACAGTCCCCAAGTCCAGAACAGACTATGGGAGGCACACAGTACTACATAGAGCCATGACAACATCAAGTAACTGACGCAGCTAATGGGGATCCATAACAAATACAAATACTTTGAGAAAGACAGTGTATACTGCCACAGGGCTTGCCCTGGTGTATGAGTAAAGTTACTCAAGGAGGACATTTTCTCAAGGCTGGGCCAGATAAAGCTGGATATCAAAGACCTCCAGAATATTGTTTCCCTCACCCAAGTACTTCCTGGCCGGCCGCTGTTTCAATGTGCAGCTTACACGCAAGCGTGGCCTTGACTGTTTCCTCCTCTCAGGTAATGTCACTGGGTTATGTAAGCTACACATTGAAACAGCAGACGGCCAGGAAGCTGCCTGCATTCTACACAGCTGTACCCAGACCCCTCTAGAGTCTAGTACACAAACACTGACTGACTGCTAGCCGACATATGAGCATAGAGGAAACTCATATCTGCATACATTTCCACTGATCAGAAACACTTTTGTTGGGGGGGGCAGTCAGTGAGTGAGTGAGAGAGAGATATGGCTAAAGTGGGCAGCCTGATACAAACTATGAGATGGAAATACGGAGAGCATGCCACAGGCAATAAATGTAAGGGGCTCACAACTGTCTGACATGTTGAAACATATCAACTGCTACAAAGCAAGTTAGTTACACTGAACCTTGGTAAGAAAACACACAACCCAATGATAAACCGTAGACACCAAGTAGTTTTTTTATGGTGTCTGTACTTTACTATTTATAATTTTGACTACTTTTACTTCACTACATTCCGAAAGAAAATAATGTACTTTTTACTACATACATTTTAACTGACACCCAAAGGTACTTGTTACATTTTGAAAGCTTAGCAGGACAGGAAAATGGTCCAATTCACACATGATCATCCCTACTGCCTCTGATCTGGCAGACTCACTAAACACAAATGCATCTTTTGTAAATGAGTGTGCCCCTGGCTATACAAACATAAAAACAAGAAGATGGTGCCGCCTGCTTTACTTAATAGAAGGAATTTAAAATTATTTATACTTTCTCTTTTGATACTTAAGTATATTTTAGCAATTATATTTACTTTTGATACTTAAGTATATTTAGAACAAAATACTTTTAGACGTTTAATCGAGTAGTATTTTAATGGGTGACTTTCACTTGAGTAATTTTCTATATAAGGTATATATACTTTTACTCAAGTATGACATTTGGGTACTTTGTTCAGCACTAGTGTACAGTATGTTTAAAAATACGTGTTAATTAACCTTTTACAACATAACAGTGTGAACAACTTCACACGGAATGTTACATCCAAATACAGCTCTTTTAAAAATGGCTTCATGACATGCAAGTTTGAGACTCACACTTTGCAATATGTCAAGATTATGGGGAAGATGTGTTTGGTGCCTTCCCCCAAGCACACACTTATCAGAAGGTTTTCTGTGTTGCTTAGACTTTGGGTGTGAAACTGGGACTGTCAATGAGTTGTGTCAAGCGGGTTTGACACCATAACTTTTGCAAGTAATATAATCTAGGGCAAACCTGGCTTGAAATGCTGTATAAAAATAACAAGTAGAGGGAGGAAAACGTTGCTTCTTTATCTTATTTAGGTTTCACCCCATAACGCGTAACTAGCAAATAAGTAGCAACGATGGGGTGGAGAGGTGGCGTGCTATTTGCTTTTCCACTGGACCGATAAAAACATTTACATTTTTACTAACTGGTGTGCTACTACTAACTGGTTAACTATCTAAAAACAGGCATACAGTAACCATTACTTAGCTTGCTAGCAAAGCTAGATAATTGAGCAAACTTGCCGGCAAAATATAGCTTATGTTAGCATGGAAGCTAACTAGGTGACATTATCGCTTGATGTTAAATAGCTCATTTAACTAGCTAAACGTAGATAGTACATTGATCCATCCCACAAGGAGCACACTCCAAATCCGGGCACGGTTGGTGATGATGGATCCCTATTTCTGGCTACGGGCAATTTGAAGTGGGGAACATCGGAAAGCCATCACGATAAACAAGAACCACATAAATGAAAATACTCACCCATAATGTCCTTCAATGTCGCTATCAGATGTTTGGAATCTGCTATCCGTTTTCTTGCGTTAGCTAGCAGCTTGAATGCTAGCTAGCTATGTGTATTTACTAAGCCAAGGTGCTTTTTGAAAATTCACTACCGATATGCAAGTTAAGCCATTCGCCTTGAATAGCAGCTTACCAAACCTATGTTTGAAATGATTATTGTGCAGGGAAGTCTCCACCTTTCTTGGACTTGCCTGAAACTACTGCCACACATATAAACAGCAGGAGAATTCGCGATATTTAGAAATGTGAGTCCCGCGAGAGGAAATTGGAACTAATGGAATGCCATCCGTTCATTAGCACACAGCATGAACAGTGTGATGGACAGGAGATTTCTTTCTCTATCCACCACTTTAATCCGTGTTGAGCATCATCAGTGACCATTGCTTTCCTGGTGAACATTAGTTTTGACATTTGCATCATCAGACAGACAACAAAATTGACAGAAACATGATTGATGTTCATGTTTATTATTAAATAGATCTACTTTTATCTCTCCAGTTGGTCATGGTAGAATAACATTATTATAAGGGTCATTCCATGCTTTCATTGTATTAAATAGGCTACAAAGAAATCCTCTTTTATTGTTATATTTCTTAGAAATACATATTTGAACTTGTGAATGACACTGAGAGAGGGGGCACTGCTTGGTACTCTGGCCAAAAAATCAATCACGGGGAGCAGATTCAAGGTATTTTTTAAAAGGTATTTAACCTTTAATTTGACAGGGAGTAATGAAACATGCATAGTTTAAACTGCATTGTGATTAAAGCTTTTTTTCTGACCACAGGTTATGACTAGGGCCCCAAGTTTCTCCTGGTCCGAAAAAATCCCTGGTCCTAAATTCTGATGTAGAATTGGCCCAGTGACTCCCACCTGTCTCCCCCTGTCCCCTATTAGCAGAGACATCCTGGTTTGACCTATCTGTACTACATGCAAAGTGCACTGTAAAATGAAGTACAGAAGACAAATTTGCTTGATTGGATCAATTTGACAAGAGTTCCAACATCCTATAAAGAAGCGGCGTAAACACAAATTCTATGCAAATGAATCTAACCACATAAAGGCTAAACATGGAGGGACACAGGGGACGGCTCAGAATGATGCATAGAGATCTATTTTAGAGCAGAATACAGAATGAAGATTAGCACTGGCTCTGTAACATCACTTCAATATATGTAAAATTATTAATGCAACTTAATCCACTGTCAGAAAACTATGGATTTGTATTTGCTGGTTGCTGGCTTTTCCTACATTACCTCTCTGTGTTACAGTATGAACCTTGACACTTAGTGGAATGTGCTGCCACCTTGTGTTGAAAATCAATTTACAACAAGTAATTCAGCGTTCCATAAAGGATATTTTAAAGAGATCTGAAATCTTATTGGAAAATGATGGTATCTAATTGTAAAATAGTGAACCCTACAGTCTTGTCAGGGGGTTGCAAAGCATCAGGGTACAGGCAGGATTCAGGTGCAGCATTTCAGAAGGTGAATAAAACTGGATCCAAAATGTAGGTTTATAGGATGGACTAGAGAATATCAATGAACTCTGACATAGATGTAGACTTACAAAATAACAAACAGCAATCTAAATAGCCAATAAGATATGACTGGCTTCCAAGGCAAAGATTCAATCATTAATTTTAGTTTTAGAGAGCCATGGAACAACATGTCACTCCAGTGTAGCTTACTCTCCCTTGCCTTGACTTTAGAATGTATAATTCACGTCTATATTAATTCTATTGGAAAAAGATCTCACACAAAATATTACAATAGCCTACAATACTTAAATAAACACTGAATACACAGAGTTTTATTATAGGTGATTGAGCACTGAGCGGTTACAATAGGCTAAAGTCAAAAACTTCAGAAGATGTAACAGACCAAGATGTCCAGCAGAGGTCAAACTTAGTGTTCCTATTGCAGCAGTTGGCTTGAAGAACACGGTCAGAGAAACATTAACCTAAGTAGCAGATGTAATAAAAACACCTGTGCGGAGTGCCCACATCCGGTTTTCAAGGGAAACGGAAACTGGGTTGAAGATACTGTATCCATGAAAACCGGACATTAGTGGTTTCGGCGCAGGTCCTAATCCAGGCACTTGTCATCTCCCGTCTGGATTACTGCAACTCGCTGTTGGCTGGGCTCCCTGCCTGTGCCATTAAACCCCTACAACTCATCCAGAACGCTGCAGCCCGTCTGGTGTTCAACCTTCCCAAGTTCTCTCACGTCACCCCGCTCCTCCGCTCTCTCCACTGGCTTCTAGTTGAAGCTCGCATCCGCTACAAGACCATGGTGCTTGCCTACGGAGCTGTGAGGGGAACGGCACCTCAGTACCTCCAGGCTCTGATCAGGCCCTACACCCAAACAAGGGCACTGCGTTCATCCACCTCTGGCCTGCTCGCCTCCCTACCACTGAGGAAGTACAGTTCCCGCTCAGCCCAGTCAAAACTGTTCGCTGCTCTGGCTCCCCAATGGTGGAACACACTCCCTCACGACGCCAGGACAGCGGAGTCAATCACCACCTTCCGGAGACACCTGAAACCCCACCTCTTTAAGGAATACCTAGGATAGGATAAAGTAATCCTTCTCACCCCCCCTTAAAAGATTTAGATGCACTATTGTAAAGTGGCTGTTCCACTGGATGTCATAAGGTGAATGCACCAATTTGTAAGTCGCTCTGGATAAGAGCGTCTGCTAAATGACTTAAATGTAAATGTAAAGCTAGTTGAGAGAATGCCACAAGTGTGCAAAGCTGTCATCAAGGCAAAGGGTGGCTACTTTGAAGAATATAAAATATATTTTGACTTGTTTAACACTTTTTTGGTTACTACATGATTCCATATGTGTTGAGCATGGGGCATGGGCTTAGCCATTTATGGTCTAAAATTATAATTTCAACAAATACTGAGCACTTAGCAGTCCCCATAACATAATTTTCTACTTGATTAAAACATTTCACTTGAGCACAGAACTTCTCGCCTTCCAAAAAAGATGGTTTTATTTAAGGCAATCTAGTAACTCTGATCTGAGAGCAACAGAGATTCCCTTAAGGCAAAGGGAATGCTATCCATGTTGAAAGTCACATCTCAGCTTGAGTACACAGCAATGTTGGCCAGGCAGGCAGGCAAATCACTAGCCAGTATCTGGCTCTATCTCTGCCTTTTCTATCTCTCTGCTGAGTCACTAACCCACTTAGACTGACCCCCCCACACACACACAGCAGAAAACAGAGTGGCACCTCCACATACATGCCAGATGGTGTGTTGTGCTAATCTATCAATTGACTTTATTTGGAGTCACAGTCTGGGCAAAGCTCAATATCCTACATCACTGATGCTGGGCCTGAGCCATTTCTGTCTACTGACACACATTAAGTGAACCATTCCTTCTGTTTTTTAGTAGAACATTTATATGGCAGTCTCATGGTAATAATGGTGGCCAATGTTGGGGATTAAATAGGGAATTTCCATTCCTAAAATGTGCAGTATCCACATGACTGTGCCAATATGAGTCCAACACCACTGTTTGAATGGCATGCAAAAACATGCACAAATCCTCTATTACAAAATATCAAGTATGGGTGAAGCCACCATTCCATAGCGGATATTTTTGCTTTTTTTATTCATGATAAAATAGGGTCATTCACCTCTCCTCTCTGTGTTCCACAATGGACTAATTGTCAATTTGACATTATAAGGAGGCAAACATAGGGAAATTGTATTTGCTTTGGCCTAGTTTAAATATGCCTGGGGATGGCACAACTAAAGCACACTGGACATGGTTAATCCCCTCACCTGTGCCCTAAACTGTAACATATAGACTATTTATCAACATTTCGATATTGAATTATCTATAATATATGTATAACTCTATCAACATCAAAATTTAACCTCAGTTTTAACCTGTCAGTTTTTTTTTTCTTGTGTATTTTCAATTAAACGTACCGGAGATATAAAGCCTAGCCTACGTACATGTTCACCTGTATAGTGTCTACCACTATAATCCCGTCTATGCAATTTCTTCCGGGAAACCGAGTCAACTGCGTTTGGGTAGAAGAGACGAAGCGAGATGGTTTAGTCCTGTTTGTCCACAATATACAGACCGATAAACAGACCACCTACCTTTCCGCCTTTGGGACAACCACTCCCATCAAAGCGGAGACAATACCATTTAGTCATTATATACAGTATCTCTGGTTTGGGCGAGTTTCGTTGGTGACGTCTGTCGCCAGTACCCGCCCCGTTCAGTTATCGCCTTGCTTTGCTGCATAGACCGCGCAGGAACCTGGACCAAACGAGGCGGAATTTCAGTTGCTTATCCATCATCGATATGGGAATTATACCATTCTTTCAGAACCAAGCTCTTATCCCATACTATCTGAAGCCAGTCCACTTCGAGACACAGACTATAAAAACTGCCGGTTGAAGGAACACCAGCAGTAGATTGTTATTATTGCCTTAGCCAGTACAGCATTTATAGAATATGTTTCCTGCTGATGCAGGGATGATAAACCACCTTGTGCGATGAGAAGTAGCCTAACGTTTTCTCAGAACTGGAGATGGGCATTTTCTAAATTGTCCTAATTGATTTTGGGAAAATGCTCTGGACAATTTTAGTGCTCTGTATGTCTATGGCGGTAAGTACCAGACACCTTTGTCTTTGGCATTGTTCTTATTATAGGGGTGCTTCCCGGCAGGTTCTCGATTTAAAGAGACCGTTTTTATTTTTGCGTTTGTTCTGTTCTAAACCTATCTGCAATTAGCCAAGTGAAGATATTGTTAACTTTGACTATTCTATAATTCGTGAATTTTACAGGTAATCTTGTATAATAGGCTACAATATCGATTCGTTTTTTGAAATAAAAAAATATCTATTGTCAGAAAATAATGGTAGGATGGATGAACAATAGCACATAGGCCTATGTGCTATGACACTTGCCCCAATAGAATGACACTACTATTTATCTTATTGCAGGCTACCTGTAAATGTAATTTATTGCTTGTTATTAGCTAACATTATTTAATTGTACACAATTGTATTGTAACATATGTCATCTTAAGTATCCCTGTCTCTGTATTCAAACAGCTTGTATGGGACTATCACCTGTGAGGTCCTATATGTATTACTGGAATCATCCAATACAAAGTCTCATATACTTCAGGCTTTGTTTTTCCAATGCTGGAGAAAAACTTAGGGAAAACAGACGGCATTGAAATGCTGTAGTGGATGTTGACCCACCCTGCCTCAATCCAATTTAACACTAATATTTAAGTAATGTTCTCATTTATACATAGATCCATGTATTTTTGTCTAATATCGACACTTCATACAGTGCAGGGCAATATTTATATGAGTGCTCTCAGCCAGAGAGAACATACCATCTAGGAATCTATGCATGTTTTATTACCAATTTTTTAAAGTACTATTTGGCAAAATTCTATCGAGCCAACCTTAGAGATACAGTAGTCCATCATCCACTGTAATCAATTATTGACATTTAACCAGTAAAGGAGACATCCTTATCTTTCAGTATCACCATGGAACAGATATTATAACAAAATTATATTTTTCCATTCTAAAATGTAATTGTGTGTCAGTCCTTTCTGTGGTTTGGGCCCCTCTGTGCATCTCCACTCAGGCGAGGTCCACTGCTTGTTTGTGCTTGTGTTGTTGGCAGTACATTCTGACATTAGCATGAATATTCTTCACTGACCCATGAAGGAGGCAGCACCACTGGTGTTTGTCAGTGATAAACGAGGCATGACTGCACCAAACACACTCCCTCTTCCTCGCCGTTTAGTTGCATGATGACATGTTGCAACAGGTGCTGGGTTGGTTGTTATCTGGTACTGTCTTATGGGAAGCTCAGTGTTGTCCAACAAACACACACATAGTTACTTTTGCACATAGTTACTTTTGCACAGCCATGCCTTCCATGTAGCCTACAACAGCACAGTTAGGCTCTAAGCTGGATTTTTATTTTATTTTATTTAACCTTTATTTAGCTCTAAGATGGATGTTCTAAACCCGTCAAATTCAACTCTGGACCTCAAAGCTAGTTCCACTGTATTTTTTTATTGTTCGCCTGATTTAGACTTGGGACACCAGGTGTGTGCAATTAACCATCAGGTAGAACAGAAAACCAGCAGGCTCCAGACCTCGTAGGGTAAGAGTTGAATACCCCTGTTCCAGATCAGGGTTTCCCTGCAACAGCACTGCAGTGGCACGGCATAGATGGGCTGGCTGTCCTCTCCTCCCTCTGTCCTCCAGCCAGGGAGGGAGCATCCTGATATCACTCACTAACCTCCTGGAGCTCAGCTCTAAACATATGAGTTGTAATAGCACTAGCCTTGCTATGGCTTTAGTATTAATGATGTTATATCAACAGATATACTCTATATGTATCCTATACACATTCATCATGTATCAAATGTATTAGATTTAAAGGATACTGCTGTATACAATATCTACAAACCAGATTAGACTATAGTATTTTTCTCCTCTTTTTATCCTGCATGGCAGGTATGAAACGCTAAAGAGGGCTGAGGTAGATTCAGAGTAATGGGTAATTATCAGGGATTCATGGCCACTCACAGGCGGCGTGGTGTGATGGTGGGCAGTCCCTCAGACAGCAGCAGTCTCATGACAGGATGCCAGTGGTGTGTTTTTTTCAAACAGGAAATGCAGTGACAGGAGCCTACTCTCTTATCTGAGCTAGAAGGGAGGGACATTCACCCTCTCGCTCGCTCGCACGCATGCACACATTAATTCACACCCCAAACCGTCAATATCTGTCAGTTTCAGACCACCAAACGAATGTCCCTGCAGTGTATCACATGTTGAATTTAACCAGTTTCACACTTGTTTTTTTATTGGGTAAACGTGATAAGGCTGGAATTGGAACATTTTGTAACTCATGGCATATCATCAAAAGACTGTTGACTGTTGGCTGAAAATAACGTTGTTTGAGTGATGTTGCGCTTAGTTGCACCTTACTTATCTTCAAATGTCCATCGTTCACCAGGGGTCAATTTGCACATGATGACACGAACAGATAGTTATTACTAGATATGTTTTTTGTAACTCAGTCAGTGTCTCAACTGCGTATTTCTTTTTCCCTACGCAGTTAAGCCAAAATCACGCTCCCATTGGCTAGCTAGCATGGTCTCACTCACAGGCGATCTGCGCAGAGACAGTGGCCTTCCATGTAAGGATGGAAAGTGTCATTTACAATTAGCTGCCTATCGTAATGCAGAGCCTATTATTATCATCGTGTTTGGTTTCAATGAGTTGTGAGTTTCAATGAGTTTCAATGAGTTGTAAAAATGTCTCAGAACTCTGAAGAATTCCCTCAATTTAAGGTAAGCTAAGTTTACCTAGGCTACATAACGTTACTAGCTCTTTAGCAGTCTATTATCAGGTAAAAGCATATGCTTATTATTCATAATTTCTCAAATATTTATTAGCTAATCATTCAGTCGAACACGCTATGCTACAGCCATTGAATTTGTCTTTGAGCATTTAAGGGAAGGTAATGGCTATCTCTGTCCATGACATTATGTTGTTATATTTTTCGATCTTGAAATACAAGGGCAAATGTTATTGATCAGTGACTGAAATTTCACACTAGGGGATATTCACTTCCGGACTTGGAGACTTGGAGAGCGCTCAAAGTGTTGTAGAACCCCTCTCTGAATAACAGGGCGTGGTTTTGGCTTAACTGCGTTAGGAATAAGAAAGATGCCCATCAACCTAATGTTGAGAGTTACAATAGTAGAATTGCAGGAAATTAGCTATAAAACTGCAACAACAAACAAATCTAACTAATTTGTTTACTTTTTGTTAATAAAATAATTTTGCTGCTAACAGATCCCTCTGTACCTATTAAATCATATTTTTTAATCCCGGTGCTTAGTTATTGTTTGTTAATGTTTTTTATTTATTTTTATTTCACCTTTTATTAACTTAGTGCTGAAATCCCGTTAACGGGATCGATATGACAACAGCTAGTGAATGTTCAGGGCGTCAAACTCAAAACAACAGAAATCTCATAATTAAAATTCCTCAAACATACAAGTATTTTATACCATTTTAAAGGTAATATTGTTGTTAATCCCACCACAGTATCCAATTTCAAATAGGCTTTACAGCGAAAGCACTACAAACGATTATGTTAGGTCAGAGCCAAGTCACAGAAAAACACAGCCATTTTTTCCAGCCAAAGAGTGGAGTCACAAAAATCAGAAGTAGAGATAGAATTAATCACTAACCTTTGATGATCTTCATCAGATGACACTCATAGAACTTCATGTTACACAATACATGAATGTTTTGTTCGGTAAAGTTCATATTTATATAAAAAAATCTCAGTATAGATAGGCGCGTTATGTTCAGTAGTTCCAAAAACATCCGGTGATTTTGCAGAGAGCTACCTCAGTTTACAGAAATACTCATTATAAATGTTGATGAAAATACAAGTGTAAAATACATGGAAATATAGATAAACTTCTCCTTAATGCAACCTCTGTGTCATAATTCAAAAAAGCTTCACAGAAAAAGCAAACCATGCAATAATCTGAGTACGGCGCTCAGAGACCCAACAAGCCCAAAAGATATCGTACCCATATTGTGCAGTCAACAGAAGTTAGAAATAACATTATTAATATTCACTTACCTTTGATGATATTCATCAGAATGCACTCCCAGGAATCCCAGTTCCACAATAAATGTTTGATTTGTTCGATAATGTCCATCATTTATGTCCAAATAGTTATTTTTGTTAGCGCGTTTGGTAAACAAATCAAAACTCACAAAGTGCGTTTACTAGTTGCAGACGAAATGTCAAAAAGTTCCGTTACAGTCCGTAGAAACATGTCAAACGATGTATAGAATCAATCTTTAGGATGTTTTTAACATAAATCTGCAATAATGTTCCAACCGGAGAATTCCTTTGTCTTCAGAAAAGCGAATGGAACGGGAGCTAGCTCTCATGTGAATGCGCGTGACCAGCTCGTGGCTGCTGGCAGACCTCATTCCCCTCTCATTCAGCCCCCCTTCACAGTAGAAGCCTCAAACAAGTTTCTAAAGACGGTTGACATCTAGTGGAAGCCTTAGGAAGTGCAACATGACCAATATCCCACTGTATCTTCAATAGGGGCTAAGTTGAAAATCAACCAACCTCAGATTTCCCACTTCCTGGTCGGATTTCTTCTCAGGTTTTTGCCTGCCATATGAGTTGTGTTATATTCACAGACATCATTCAAACAGTTTTAGAAACTTCAGAGTGTTTTGTATCCGAATACACTAATAATAAGCATATATTAGCAACTGGGACTGAGGAGCGGGCAGTTTACTCTGGGCACCTTATTCATCCAAGCTACTCAACAAGCATATAGTCAATGTGTAGCGGCTAATAGTATGGCTAATACACCCCCCCCCACTACAAACTCAGGGATGTTGATTCAATTCTAAAGTCTGTTTTGCTGTTGTTCAGTTTAGGACATCAGGCATGTGGGAAAACTGCTAATCTCTATTCATGTTCAGCAGAGTTTGGTCTCACTCCCCCTCCCCTCAAAATTGTGAAAGGGTCCCGCCAGGTCCCCGGCCCTCACATCAGCGAGAACAACATGTGCTTCTGAGCCAAACGGGGAGCAGCAGCGGAGGAGGCTGGTATTTTATTGTCCCGCTCCTGATGAGATTGCTCTGAGAATATTAATACCTCCCACCCCACATCTCTGAGATGAATCAGGGCACTCCCGTTTCTCTGGTAGGTCTACTGCAGTATGTAAACCATTAAAAACACTGGATTTGACCACAACTTTTAACAGGGCTCTGCATGTTCAGAAAGTGATGATGCAGCTCTCCTTTCTTTCCCTGTATATCGGTGGTTATATCCTCAAACATCATATTTCTGTGGCGAATTGGCACACTGGACAAAAAAAGCGAGATCAACATAGTCACGTCCCATCCAGCCCCACATTTAAGAGAGGAAATAGAACATGTGGTCTGCCATTAGAAGGGATTTTATGTAGGATCTGCATATGGCTAGACTGGATGTAAATTCAGTGAAAGAAGTTGAGGGCTGTTGTGGATGCGGATGGCATTTCACTGCCATGGAACACATTCAAGCCATAATCACTTCAGAATGGAAGCGTTTACTAGTGCTGAAAGAATGCCTGTCAGTGAAAGTCAAACAGAAGGACATCACACATCAACAGAACATTGGGTACTGTGTGTTTTCACCAGATGTTATCTTGATGAAATTCCTCATTGTGCTGTTTAGAACATCAGCCAAGTTGTGGTACCAGTTATTTGAATGAATTTTTAAGTGCTCGCTACTGAGAATATGAAATATTTTTGTGTTCCTTGGATGGATTGCCTTAACATAAATATTTAACATTTTTGAAAATAACTAAATACAACCATGCCGTGTTAAAACATATACTAATATATATTTAGTTTCTTTATAGAGAACTTGAATAAGTTATTTCAATTAGTTTATTGGATCTATGAAAGGTTGTAGCAACAACACCGGAAAAAATTAACACTCTTCTAGTACTTATGGAATTATATTTATTGATGACATAATAGACTTCTCCATTCCATGATGATGTCACTGTTAGAGCATGTGCCCTGGCCATGGCCTAGCTTCTGTCATATTACAGTATGTAGGGAAGCCAGTACGGTAGGTGGCTAAGCACTCGGTGTGAGATTGTGTCCTGTAATGTTGAGTCAATGTCCTTGTTTGTGACTCACTGTCCTTTAACTATAGCCAGTTTGGGGGTTTCTAGGGGTGAATTTGCCTGAGCTGTGGTTGTTTTCACACGTCAATTTATTTGGTAAATCAGCTGAGTCTCTAACAGCGACTCTTATGTGTTTTTGTCTTGTCTGCAGAACATTGTCTAAGCCCAACACTGTCTCTGTTGTCGTTTCTTTCTGTTCTCAGCTACTGTACAGTGT
Organism: Oncorhynchus keta; assembly: GCF_023373465.1. Taxonomy (NCBI): domain Eukaryota; kingdom Metazoa; phylum Chordata; class Actinopteri; order Salmoniformes; family Salmonidae; genus Oncorhynchus; species Oncorhynchus keta. The sequence continues at coordinate 20,174,610 of NC_068428.1, forward strand.
AGTTGGTGAGGCCTCCAGCCAGCCTCTGACACCCAGCCGAGGCACTGAGACAGAGGCCCTGTCTGCCCGCCACTACTACCACACAGACCCCAGCACAGGCATTCAGCTGGTCTGTGACAAGTGCCCCGCGGGCACCTTTGTTTCCAGACACTGTACCCAGACCAGTGTGAGGGATTGCAACCGCTGTGACGAGGGCACATTCACTCACGGAGAGAACGGGATTCAGCATTGCCACCGCTGCAGGAGGCCGTGCCACGCCCCCCTCGTTGAAAAGGTCCCCTGCACGGCCACCTCGGACCGGATCTGCACCTGCCCTCCGGACACCTTCACCCAGGGGGACAGCTGCACGGCTCACTCCCTGTGCCCTGTGGGCTCAGGGGTTAAGAAGAGGGGCAACGATGTGGAGGATGTGCGCTGTAAAGTGTGCGCACGGGGGAGTTTCTCTGATATGGCCTCCAGTGTGTTGAGGTGCAGGACACACACAGACTGCCTGACCCACGGTCTGCCCCTACTGGCAACGGGCACTAGAGAGACAGACAACATCTGTGGACCTGCTTCTCCCACCTCCCCCACCCTCTTGGGACCTGCACAGTCTGCCTTCGTCCAGGAGCCCTCCTCTTCCTCCTCCTCATCTGGCCCAGTACGTAAAGGTAAGGGGCAGTGGACCAGACTCCCTCAACTACTTTACATCTGTTGCTCCCCCACCAAGGTTATTTTGTTTTTCATTTCAGTATCGCCCTAGATATGCCCTCGGGGGATTGTAATTCTCATGTAGAAACTCTAGAGGTAATCCAAACTGTAGAACGGACTTGTGTTCCTAAAATACCTGTCCCCAGATGGCTATTATTCTCCCCTATTTGGTCTGGCATGTCAAACATTAGTCCGGCTATCAGGTACTGTACTGTAGTGATAAGGTGACATGTTTGGTCTTGTCACAGACAACACTGCTTTGGTGGAAAACATGTTGTTGTTTCCATACCTTTCCCAGACTACTCACTTCCTTGTTCTCACTCTGGTCCGTAAAAGGTCATGTCTGTAAAAAAAATGTAATTGCTTGTAGAGGGGAAAGGGGAGTAACCTGGGTAAACGGTTGCCCTTTTACTTAAATACATCACATGTATAGGAAGACAAGAGGAAGCCATTGGGGCTCAAGAGAGAGAAAGATTCCTTTGTAGGGGCTGTTGTTATTTCTTCCCAATTTGTCTCCCTGCCAAGTGTTATGTAACAGTTCATATTGACAATGATCACAAAGGATGCTCATCTGAAACAGATAAAAGCATTCAAGTCAAAGGTTCCTATTTTTTTATACTAACCAAATATTAGGCTGTCTAAATGCAGGGAAGGGAATTCTCAGAAAATGTTAAATACTTTTGTCTCCTATAAATTATATTTTAAAAAAAAAATGATGGTCAGAGAAGATACTACACATTCCGAAAACGCTACAAGTAGTCAGTCACTCGCTGATGATGTTACCATGGCAACATAGTTCTCCTGAGACTGATTAACTATTTAGTTGATGACAGTATTACCTCCACACCCGACTCATGACCGCAGTAAAATACGTATGACAGTTGCGCAGTGGTGATCCCTATGCACTCTGGACATGCATTAGTAGTACCCAGCTTGCTGTGGCGGCAGGTAGCCTAGTGGTTAGCGCGTTGGACTAGTAACCGAAAGGTTGCAAAATCGATTCCCCCAAAAGAATATAAAGAATATGTCGTTCTGAACAAGTTAACCCACTGTTCTTAGGCCGTAATTGAAAATAAGAATTTGTTATTCTTTGTTATTCAATCATCAGGTCGCTCTATTGTCTCTCGAACCACTGTGACATCAATTAAAGCACAGTATGTGATTTTAAAACTCACCACTGTAATTGATCAATTTGAAGAAAGAAGTTGTACAACAAGTTGAAACTCAGTGGAAAACATGGTTGTTATGGATGTTGTTTCAAAGCCTAACAGAACCAAATGGACAGCGCTTTCTAAGGTGATGATTCATTAAAAACACCCATATGCATATTAGAGTTTATGCGTAGTCCAAGCCCGACCCCAAAAAACGGAATTAAAATAATGATTGTGCCAGTATACAATACATAACCTACCGCATAAAATGCCAGAAAAACATTTTAAAAATATATATACAGATTTAAGATGTATTTGGTACATAATTGGTCTAGCCTAAATTAAACAAATGCAGATTTTAGTGAATTTGTATTTGATTTTGAATAGCATAGTAATAGGTCGTTTTTGATATTTTCAGAATTAATAGGCGGACACATTACCTTCAGCTACAGAATATCTCACCACCGTAAATTTCCATCTCTTCCCCTCTCTCCTTCATTATTTTCACCAGCGCGCAGAGAGAAAGGCTGTCAACAGTTTAATGAAATATGTTTCGTTGTGAAAACATGTTACTATCGATGTTCCCGAACAGATTTCACTTGGTTTCCCAAATTAAGCACTGGTTAGCTGCAGGAACTGGTTTGGAGAGCCCATGGCATACAGAGTTTGGGCGGAATATCCCCTGTCGCGCAGCAAAATGACCGAAGTAGCCTACTGATGAGTGAAAAACAACAGCGTGTGCAGCCTGAGGCAAGAAACAGAGCGCAAGCTTTTTCCGCTAAAGTAATCAATAGACTATAGTCTCTTCATGCAGCCCATATATTTATTTATTTATAAGGCATTCAACGTTTTGTATCATTCACAACTGACGTTGCCAAATAACTGTAAATCTATCATATAGGACGTTTCAAATTATCACTTTAACTGGCAAATTCTTAATTTCAATGACGGTTTAGGAACAGTGAACTGCCTTGTTCAGGGGCAGAACGACACATGTTTACCTTGTCAGCTCGGGGATTCGTTCTTGCAACCGTAGGTTACTAGTCCAACACTCTAACCACTATGGTACCTGCCGCAACCTCCTACTCAACATAGCTCCGGAATGGCAAAAATATCCTTGCTATTTTATTCAGCTGAGTTCAATATATCCTGCCTAAAATAAATAATGGGCTTATTGTGATGGTGTATATTCAATTGATGTATTATACTTTTTTAAATGCATATGTTCCGAAGGCGCTCATCAGCGTGGAGGCCTGGAGATGCTAAACGTGTTTATGTTAATTAACAATCAGTTACTGTGAGATAGGCAGTCTTTTGCATGACAATAACCGGCAAACAAAATGTAATGAATGCCACAGCCCCTCGCAGGACTTTACAAGTCTTTTTTTTATCGGCTACTGCTTTTGTCCACAGTTTCATCCCAGTTTCGTATGCAGTATTTCACGATGTCAACCACCCATAGAGGAGCATCAATTCCACTGCTATTTGTCTTGTGTGTAGATTCATAGCCTTTCACTTGGTGAACTTGCCCCCTCATTCAGTGAGAATGGCTGAGGGGTGTTCCAGTCCCACATGTACTACAGAGATTCCCATGCCTCAGTCTCAATGGGATGGGATGGGGAAGAGGCTTTTGCACAAGAACCAACACGACATGACAGTGTGTCCCCATGCAGTGAAGAACTGAAAGCATTGCAGTTGAGATGAATATGCCAATAACACAGCTTACTTCTGGATTACCTGTACACTGTTAATAGGATCCCAAGGATTACCAATGATCCAGGTGCCAATCCCAAAAGCATCCCCCAATATGATGCCATTATGAAATTCTAATCTAATCTGTTTAGTACTATAGTAGACAAGGGTATTCCAGTTCAGGGTTAGCAAGTTTTTACAGTATTGATTCAGGTTCAGTGGAAGTAAACACATCTCCCCTATTGATTGGCTGTTTTTGTTTCTACAGTAGCCTATAAAGGCAGTGTAAGTTTGACATTTGGGCCTGCTCTTTTGTTATGGGGCAACAGTAATATCCAGTTCAATCTCAATGGACTAATTGCCACATGAATGTGTTTACGCATATATCGTTGACTTCTTTTCAACTCAAAATCTCATTTATTTCCTGCTGAGACCGGAGCTGTAATTGAATTTACTCCAACTTTAGTTGAATTTTGTATTTTTATTTAACTAGGCAAAATCAGTTAAGAACACATTCTTATTTATAATGACAGCCTACCATGGAACAGTGGGTTAACTGCCTTGTTCAGGGGTAGAACGACAGATTTTTACCTTGTCAGATCAGGGATTTGATCCAGCAACCTTTCAGTGACATGCCCAATGCTCTAACCACTAGGCTACCTGCCATCATTTGGCTAGCTAAAGTTAGTTACTTGCTGCTCCAATGTGGTAGCTGTAGAAGGAGCAATCTAGTGCTCTTCTCGTGTCAGATTAGTTGGGGCTTGGCCAGGGCGGGGACCTTCCCTTCCACAGCTGTCCAGCAGATTGCCTGTGGGATTAACGTTTGACAATTTCTCCCTTCTGTGTTGTTGTAGTCTGGATTTAGCCCATCTTTGGACTGAATTGAATTATCTTTCTCTGCATCTCCCTCCCCCTTTGTCTCTCTCGCTTTTTCTCCCTCTCCTCCCTCATTCTCTCTTTTCATTTCTATTTGTGTTTGTGTGGCTCTGTGGGTTAGACAACTTCAGACTGACAGCAGGTGCTGAGGACTTAGAGCTCTTACTGAGTGCCACAGGGATTCTACCCAGCCATGGCCAGGATTCCCCCCCAGCAGGCTCCTCCAAAGCCAGCCCCGAAGACAATGGAGAGGTCCTGAACCTAGCCGCTACGCCTGAAGCCCAGGACTCCACACGGACTCTACCACATCACAAGTACTCTGTTCCCAGTGATAACCACCGCACCCACCCGGCGGCCAACAACCGGGCCATGGAAGGCATGGAGGATGGAGCTGGTGTGGGAGTGGGCAGATGGGTGCAGAGCTCAGGGTACAGGCCCACGCGGAGGGGCTCCCCCAGACCCAGCACTCATACGCACTTTGACATCAATGAGCACCTGCCCTGGATGATCGTTCTGTTGCTGCTGCTGGTGCTGGTGGTGATCGTGGTGTGCAGCGTGAAGAGGAGCTCCAGAGTTCTGAAGAAGGGTCCAGTCCAGGACCCCAGCAGCATCATTGAGAAGGCAATCCAGAAGAAGACCTGCCCCCCGACACAGACCAAGGAGAAGTGGATCTACTACTCCAACGGACAGGGTGAGTGGGCGCTTTATTTTACCTCTCAAAGGTTTATAGAAAGAAATGCAACTTTGGTGATAAGTATTTTTCTATGTAGCCGCATACTTTATAAAGACAGAAAAAATAAAACAGAAAAACATATATTTTTGGTACAAAGAGATATTTGCGTGACTCTCAGCCGAAAAGACTGAACATCTGTTGATCTGTTGTAGCACCAGTGGGGGAATCTAAATCCAATTCTTTCTGCGCCAGAGAACACTACACATAGCAGGACAGTAATGGCAGTTACACAAGCAAGGGCATGGTCTGCAACAAGCGGTAACTGCCACCTCACTCTCCTCACACGTATCTCCTCTTTCTCTACCTCTCTCCCATCCTCTTTTGTCTCACTTTCTTTTTCTACTTCCCTCTTTACCCCCTCTCCTCACGCTTTACTCTCTTCCTCTTTTCATTCTCTCTCTGTCTCCCTGATGTGTCTGGTTGTGTGTAACCATGGGAGCCGGGGTGGCCGCATGGGGCTGATCAGTTAAAGTAGTGAAACCACAGTACTGTAGCAGGCAGGCAGGAGGAAGAGCGCCGGCTGCCACAGACTGATGTCAGCCTCAGATATCCATCCGCTTGTAAGCGAGAGAGAGAGAGAGAGCTCCAACCCAGTGCAGTTCAGTTCAAACCAGATTTTTCCAGTTCTCTGTGGTTGGAGAGAAGCTCAACTTTATCATTGCACAGACACATGCCACTCTGGAGAGGGTGAAGGGAGGGCTGGAGAGGCCTCTGCTTTCAGAGATATGTCCCACTGGGCACACCATGTCATTTCAACGTGGTGTGTTGGGTAATATTTGGTTGAGACATTAATCAATGATATTACAACCTATATTCCCCCACTCAGAAAGACAGCCAAAAGTTAGTTGAATTTCTAATGTATTATCATCTCTATGCTTTCAACCATTTAAAATTACAAACAAATTCCAATGGAAAAACAATGTCGGATTTTGGTTTAGTTGTCACCCAAATGTCTATCATATGTGGTCCTTCTGTGGCTCAGTTGGTAGAGCATGGCGCTTGTAACGCCAGGGTTGTGGGTTCGTTTCCCGGGACCACCCATACGTAGAATGTATGCACACATGACTGTAAGTCGCTTTGGATAAAAGCGTCAGCTAAATGGCATATATTATTATTATTATTATATTATCACTGTGCTTTCAACCATTTAAAAACACAGCAAAGTTCAAATGGATATACAATGTCAGATATTTTGTTATTATATATCTATTATCACTGTGCTTCATAATAGCAGAACCAAATGGCCTGAATTGCAGTTGAGACCACGTTAAAGTACACGGTGCAAGTGACCAATGTTGTTTGAGATTCTGCACAGATTATTATAGCAATTGTGAAGATCTCCACAAACCTATGATGACATATGTATGCTATCTTGAACATGCATGCTTTATATGGTTGCAGAAAAAACAGTAACTTAAAAATGTGGCCATGGATGTGTTACTCATTTTAAGGTTGAATGTTAGTTTGTTAGATAGCCTTAAGTTTAGGCTATTTACTGTATTACAAAAGTAATATTGAATTGTGTTTGGTTGACAACGCAACCATCGAGAGCACTGGTTGTATCACCGACTAATATGGCAACTGCACCACCCTTGACCAGAAGGCCCTACCGAGGGTTGGTGCGGATGGCCCAGCGCATCCCTGGGGGTGAGCTCCCAGCCATCTAGGACGTACATGCCAGGCGAGGCCTTGATCCTTCATCTTGCGGCCATTTCCTCATTACCGAAACACAAATGTCTCACCGCCCCTTCAAAATTGGTATCATTTTCACATCAAACAGTGCCTTCAAAAAGTGTTTCTAAATTTTGTTAGGTTACGGCCTTTTTCTAAAACTGATTACATTGTTTTTTTTTGTCTCGTCAATCTACACACAATACCCCATAATGACAAAGCAAGAACAGCCTTTTAAAAACGTTTGCAAATTTATAAGAAAAAAACCCAAATAGGGTATCACATCTACCTTGTCACAACACAACTGATTGGCTCAAACGCATTAAGAAGGAAAGACGTTGCACAAATGAACCTTTAACAAGCCAGACTAAGTCAGTGGTACAGACGGAACTATCCAAGTCGAAAATGGGTAGGGTGTCTGGGGGTTGTCGTGTGTCAGGGCTCTCACTGTGTGAAGTGAAGAGATTAGCACATTGTACCTGTCCGCTCACACCACGTGAGAATGTTCCAGGAATCTTAGTGTATAGTAGGGATGTGGACATTATGAAGATAGAAATGGACAACTGAAACATGATCAGTAGTCTAACCGTGATTAATATTCAGCCTGACTACATTCAATTGTCTATTCAACTTCCCTTTTGTGTTACTCACGAAAGGCATTTTGAAAGCATTAGAGAGAGCAATCTGTTAACAATTGAGTCCTCAAGGAAAGTCCTCAAGGAAAGTCCTCAAGGAAAGTCCATGATAAATTGCTTTAGTATTTACATGGATTCCGGCTGCTATGCTAGGATTTTCAGCATTTAAAATGTTTTGTCCATTTCTCACACACACACTAATGGCAATCAAGAAATGAAGTGCACTGACATTTTTCACATATCTTTCTTTACTGTTGTCTCAAAATAGTAGTAGTAGTAGTAGGCTTTTTATTAACAATGTCCAGATACACAAATAATCTGCATTTTTACGGCGATGTTTGTCTACATTCAGTTCCAAAAAAGAGAATTTAATTGTATTTTAAACTTCAAACAACAAGTGAATTTACGGCATGTTTTTTAAAAAAGGATTATAGAATGTTTATCAAGTGGATGCCAAGTTTTACATTCAGACCATGTGTGTGTTTGTGTGTGTGATTACACAGCTGTTTACTCTTTCGAACAAAACAGTTTGTTAATTCGTCCAAGGTGTATAATTGGCTACCCTGAAGGCTTTAATGTCTATTTACTAGAGTAGTTAAAACACTCCTAATAAAACGTGGAATGGGAAACATAAAGAAGACGAGATCATACAAATAGCCAATTCTTTCATACGAGTCCAGAAAGTGATGTGAAGGGCGAGCAGGGTATACATAGTGCAGATGAAATGAATCCGCCGTGTGAGCCTGCTGTTTACGACGCCCAGGCGGGGGGGTGGGGGAGTACATAGGAGGCCGTGCTGCTCAGCACCAGGGTGGGCCAGGCCACAGGGACAGGCAGGGAAGCAGAGATAGGACCTGGACTGTGGCTGTGGGTCATTTGGGCCTGCTGTGGATTTTGTATTATTACAATTTTCATGCAGACGGATTGGGTTATGATACTTTACGTTCATTTTGTTTCGTGTTTTTTGAATGATAGTGTTCTACAAAATGAGAAAAACTGAGCAAGACTTCACAACCCTAGGGAGTCAAAGAGATTGAAACAATGAAATTGACTGAGCAGCAAGCTGGTCTTATGCGACCAATTTGTCTCTTCCATTAGGATGACTTGGGCTCCTGAGTGGCGCAGCGGTCTAAGGCACTGCATCTCAGTGATAGAGGTGTCACTACAGACCCTGGTTTGATTCCAGGCTGTATCACAACCGGCTGTGATTGGGAGTCCCATCGGGCGGTGCACAATTGGCCCAGTGTCATCTGGGTTAGGGTTTGGCCGGGGTAGGCTGTCATTGTAAATAAGAATGTGTTCTTAACTGACTTGCCTACATAAATAAAAATGACAAGTTTACTTTGTTACCAGCAGGAATCCCCAGAGAGAATCAGAGCAGATGGACTGGAGGGGAAAGGCTGCTATTGTGGCCTCTTTGTCATGCAGCCCTCTCAACTCAGACCTGCTGTCTCAATCGAGTTTTCGATTGAAAATTTTACAGCGCCCCCACTTCCCATTAGGGTCTGTGTAAGAGTGTGTAAGAGATTAACCACATTCCACATTGTCTCACCACCTCTCAGAGGCTCTACTTGTAACAGATGGAGACTACGTGACAGTATGTTTGTGTTGACTCTGAGTAACCTGTTGAAAAGCCTTGCAGTAGCTACATTTCTCTGCTCTGCAGGCAACGTTACATTGCTGTGAACAAACTGTTTTATTTTTACATTTGTTTTATTTAACTTTTATTTAACTAGGCAAGCCATTTAAGAACAAATTCTTATTTAAAATGACAGCCTACCGGGGAACGGTGGGTTATAACTGTGACACAACTTGTCGCCTCGTCTCTATGCACCATCATCAATGTGAAAACTCAATCTATGTTTTACATCTAACTAACAGATTAAATTTGGAGTCTTCATTACTTTTGAGCGTCCCGTTACTATTTACTGATTGGCAGCCATTTTCGGTCAGTAATTTGTTTATATTCAATCTGCCACCACTGCAATCATGCCAGGAGGTTAAGGAAACGGACTATTGTACACCATCGCTAGCATACTGAATTATACATGTAGGTCATCTATTATATCCAACTAAAACAGAGATTGTATTTCCCCCTAGCCTAACTCTGTCACTTTGTTTTAATTCTCTCTAAAGAAGGTGACAGTAGGCAGGCTTGATAGGAACTGTCACAAAAGGCTTCAGGTGTCGGTCTCATCGTTCATCACAAAGTCGCTTCGTGGCACGACTCTGACCTCAGGGTAGGACAACCGTAGTGTAGCCTTGGCCTCGACCAGATCACAAGCCAACCACCGCCGGTTTACAGCGAGTCAATCTCCCAGCTACCATCTCTCCAAACCGACCCTGTATTATACACTCTGGATGTTTGGGCTTTGATAGAAGATATTGATCAGGGATCACTGTGATCGTTATCAAAATGTAATTATTAATGATGTTTCTCTGCACATTATAGTTCAGCCTGCATAATGTGGCTTCTTGTAGTCTGGGGAGTGAGGTTTGGGTCAATTCCATTTAACTTTCCATCAATTCAATTAATGAACTGGAAATCCTCCCATGTTTTAATGAAGGTTTTGTTTCAATTTTAATTTATTCAAGTTTAATTATGACGCACATACTTATCTTTCAGTTGAATATGGTTATGCCTGCAGGGATGGCACAGTTTCACAGACACACAGACATGGGGTTTTTCTGCACCTGTTTGCGAACATGTTCTGTTTTGACTGAGTGAAGTTTTAACACCTGGGGATGTTTGTGTCTGCCTGGCAGTCTGAATATATATTAGTTAGGCTATTCACGTCTGGGACATTTCCTGTTATGACAAATGCTCCCCCCCTGACATATTTCTGCCACTTGGCTTGTATTTGCAAGTCAACATGTTCTGCTGCATCCCTCAGAAGTGTGACTGGAGCCAGCCAGGCAGGGTGTGGTGTAGGATATCCTTCAGATAAGGTCCTACAGCTTCAGAAAGCTATGGTTGGGTGAAGAGGAGAACCCCATGTCCTCTTTTTCCACTTGTGTCGTTTCACAATCAACAAATTGAGGCCGCTTTGTACTATTTATACATTAAAACCAACGAGTATGCATTTTCTCAAACCTATCATTACACATTCATCAGTAGACCATGACGTAAGGAATAAAGAGAGGTATTTCTAGCATGAAAGACCAAAGGGGACCGCAAGATGGATTTATGCATTGTTTGTTATCCAGATGCCATTAACAGCAGGGAGTTATAGCATGCCATGCTATTGCGCGGACCTTAAGCAAGTAAGCATATGTCAAGGCATGAGATGATCCAATGTCTTACAGTATGCACATTTTCCATTTACAGTTTCACAACAATATTGCCCTATCAAAACCCACAGTTATCTATGAGTAGGTCCAGTAGTTTTCCAGACCATCAGGGAAAAAAACAGGCCCTATTCCCTAATTATAAGCTATAGGGCACTGGGTTTATTTCCCAGTCAGTTAACATGGTCAGGAAAAACTCTTGGCCCTATCTCTGAGCTTAGGCAGTGTCTTATACCTGGGTAGTGGCCCTGGCTGAAAAGGACAACCAACCTGCTGAGTCTGCAGCTGAGCCTAACCATGTTCCGTACTGGCACTAAGGACCTACTACTGATACTACTACTTCGAATACTACTACTACTTCTAATACTACTACTACTTCAACTACTACTACTACTTCAACTACATAGGCAGTGTTACTTTAAAGCACAAAAAGCCGGACAGGAGGACAGGTAGGCAGTTCTTCAAGGGTCTTTGAACCCATCAGGAGGTTGTCTTCATATACTGAAAGTAACACTTCCTCCATCTGGTTGAGACCAGTTCAGCTTTATGAGTCACGCTGAGTCTGTCTGGACAGGGTGTGCAGAGGGAACAGATGGGCTGCCAATTCTGGGGTGCGGAGAGGTGGAGGGTAGTGGAGAACTTCAGATGCATCTGCTGAGGTAAAGCTTGGTGAGAGATCACTTTCAGAGAGTGTATTCCTGGATCCACTAGTTTATGACGGTGCATCGCTCATAAGCAGCAACCAGACGTGCAGGTCTGCTAAAACTGTTCTGATTATCCCCTAACTGAGACCTAAGGCTTAGGTTGACTGAGAGGTCATAACCCTTATGTAACACACACATACAAACTCACTCTCTACATCTCTACAACACAAATCTTAGATTCACTGTGTTCACTTAATAGCGTTTTATAAGAAAGGAACAATGGCTCAGTGTGGTTCAAGAGGACCCATGTTTTGTTGCTGTACTAGTCATAGTATTGATTATTGCTTTTAACTGACACAACCTTACAATTAAGACGAAATCAAGTAATATAATTGTATGCTCTTTTAATTTGATTTCTAAGTACTTAATGGGCATAATTACTATAAATGAAGGAAGGGCTGAAAAGTCTGAAGGGGTAAATTATCATATCATGTCTCATGATCAACCGAGTCCATGTGAATTAGGGATTGACTTATTAGTCAAGAGTGACATCCATTGTTAATCAATGGCTCCAGTCTATTTCAGACATGGCATAAACTGTACCTGTTCTCTCCTCTCTTTACCCAGGTGTGGACATCCTGAAGTTGGTGGCAGCTCAGATTGGCAGCCACTGGATTGACATGTACCAATCCCTGGCCAATGCCACGGAGCGTGAAGTGGCAGCATTCTCCAACGGCTACCAGTCGGACCACGAGCGTGCATACGCTGCCCTGCAGCACTGGACCATCCGCGATGGGGACGCCAACTTGGCTAAGCTCATCAACGCCCTGCACCGCCACCGCCGTATAGACGTGGTGGAGAAGATACGAGGCATCATGGAAGACAATCCTCAGGTAAGCCCTACTGGCAAAGAGAATCTGTTCTGTCCTTCAGTGAACTCCCCCATCTTGAATCACAGGTGGGCTATTTGGGCTAAATGGCACTCCTCACTAATGAGCCCTTCAGGTCCTCATTTTATCTCACCAAATCTCTGGAGTACAAAGTCACTCACAAAGTCACTCAACGTGAACGCAAACATAGAAATCACATATGGGATGACAACATTAATTTAAACAAGTCACGAGTGGTGACCAGCCCTCCTGCCTTAAGGGAAGGGCCCCCATGACTGTCCTGGCGTGGTCTAGCGCTACTGTACAGTACAGAGGTCAATGTAGAGAGACTGGCCAGTTGCGAAAGTGGATCATTCATCACGCTCCACTTTTCTCCTAACTTCCTCCCATCTCTCAGATACATATCATATTATCCCCATGTCCAGTGACCTTCTCTGCTCAAAGTTAGATTCTTACAGTTAAGGGCTTGTTATGGTCGTCTTATGAGAGATATTGAGACCCGGAGATATATCTAACAGGCTGCCTATTGTAATTCTGCTTGTCGTCACTACTTAATAATCCTTGGATGATGGTAATATCTAGGGTGTTTCGTCTCAATCGATGGTGGAGGAGATGGCAGGTAATAAATCATTTGGTGAGGGAGAGAACAGGGAAGCAGAAGCACAATATGAGTAGGGAACATAGTGTGCTGGAGGCTGCTCTCTCCCCTTTCTCCCTCCCTCCCTTGTTTTTCCTCAGTACACTCTTGGCCATTTCTACAGATTTTCTCCTCATTCCATTGAATCAGCACTGGGTCATGTGTTATAAATAACTTAAGGGTAAACCACCAGGAAATGGTAATTCATGAGGGATACTCTGTAAGGAGGGATGACCATTCATCATGCAGTGGGCCTCTTATTGGTACCAGATAGAAATGCTGCAGACAGACAGCATTGTAGGTGTACACATATGGTATTCTTCCTTAGAGGTATAATATACAACCATGTGGTTCCACTGACGTAAGACTTCCCCATCCGTGTGATTCATAAATGAGGTGTCTGTGTGTGGCGATTCCACCAGAGTGGGCTGGCTGCCTTATGTATGGGAGGGATGGAGCGAAGGAGGGAGGAAATGAGAGAGGGAGGGGACGCTGTTTCCTGCTGCCACCCCAGTTTTGTTAATTCATTAAGACACAGCTTGGAGCTATCCTCCATGACTGGGTTGTTTTTAAACAAACCGCAGGTGGTGAGCCCCAAACATTGCTAATCTGCCTCCCGAGCTGATATTCTCTCATTCCAATAGTGTGATTTCATCATAGCTGTAAGGCACGGAGCCTGAAGCAGAAAGGACAGAGGCTGAGTTGTTTGTTGTTGTTTGCGCGTGTGTGTGTCAGCATGTACTGTATGTGTCAGCGTGTGTTGGTATGCGTGTGGAGCATGTCCTCCTGTTTAATCTTGCAGATGACCATAGCTGCAGTGTGAGCTGAGCTGTGTCTCTCCTCCTGCCCTCGGTCTCAGCTGGTTAGGGCTGACTGATGGAGTCACTGCACTGTCAGTGTTAAATGAGGCCTATCCATAGACCACTGATACTGAAGGGCCTTGTCACACTGTAGTAGTTTACCCTAGGACACAGTGATAGACCCTTTTACTGATAATGTCACCACAAAAACAGTTTTGCCGCAGCATATGGTCAAAATAACGTGTTTTTACTTCTCACTGTCTGTTTCTTTGCAGCTGCAAAAGTCTAGGCCCACGTGTTATGATGCTTCAGTCAGCAAGGAACCTGACCTACATGACGTTATGTCAGACAAAACACCCTCCCCCATAAAGTGAAATGAGTGCAGTTGGAGCACCAATCTGCTCAGCATGTTTTGTTGCTGTAGGATATGTGTTTTCTATGTCAGGTATTTCTGGGGCACCCTCCCTCTCTCCTCTGTGCCCCAGACAGACACATTTTAGCCTGCTCAAAAAAAAACACTCAGTCATCTGAATGATGCATTTAGAGGAAGAGATTAAACATCACAACACATTGACTCTCTGTGGCACGCAAGACCTCAGGTCAACTCCTCGTAAACAAGCTGCTTTAACAGAATGAAGATTCTCTCTTAGTGCTTCAGTGGTTGTTGTGTTTATCCTCGCTTGGGAAAAAGTCTTGTCCCAAAGGTCCTAGCCAGCTGTCTCTGTCTGTTTTCTTCTTCTTTCCCTCTGGTCCTCTACTCCCAGTAGGAGCTTTTCCATCCACACCAAGGCAACTTCTCATAATACGAGTTCTAGCCTCCCCTTCAGGCAGGCACAATGCTACACACGGAATCCAATTTCAGACATTATTAAGTGTTTACTACTCCCATTAAAGGTCCATTCATTCGTTCAGAGGCCCAGGTGCATTCTCCGGTCTGCACAGGAAGATGGTGCCTATTTCTAGCTCCTAGTCAACTTTGCAGTATTTAAAAAAATATTATTTCTTATATTATTTGCTCAGAACATTTCTTGCATTATTACCTACAGCCGAAAATAACTTTTGGATATTAGATTGGAGATCACTCAACCAGCAATTCGACCAGAAATTATATTTCCCTGAATTTAATCCTTTGTTTGAACTCCCCAAGACAGTTCCCTTCTTCCCAGGGGCAGCTCCAAGACTCCGCTGTTGGAGAACAGGAATAAGGAGTCAGGAGGCATGCATACCATCCACCACTTCCGTGTATATTACTCGCTAACGTTAAGTCCCTGGACAATAAAGTAGATGAGCTCAGGGCAAGGATCTCCTTACAGCGAGACATTAGGGGCTGAAACATACTCTATTTTATAGAATCATGTCTCTTTCCGGCGGATATACTGTCCCCTACCATTCAGCCAACAGGGTTCTCTGTCCATTGCGCGAACAGGAAAAAGAAAGGTGTATGTTTCATGACTAACTACTTGTGGTGTGATTGTGGTAATGTACAGGAACTCAAGTCCTTTTGTTCTCCCAATCTGAAATACCTCATCATCAAATGCCGACCGCATTACCTCCCAAGAGAGTTTTCTGGCTCTCAAGGAACTACACTCAACTTTATGCAAACTAGACACCGAATATCCTGAGGCTGCAATTATTGTAGCTGGGGACATTAATAAAGGAAATCTGAGGAAAACGCTACCAAACTTCTATCAACACATATTCTGTGCTTCTCGCTCATCGAGCATTCTTGACCGTTGTTACACCTCCTCCCGGGACAGCTACAAGGCTCTCCCCCACCCTCCCTTCGGCAAATCAGATCATGCCTCAATTTTGCTCCTCCCCTCCTATAAGCAGAAACTTCAACAGGAAGCACTCATGGTAAGGACTGTTCAACATTGGTCTGACCAATCAGAATCTATGCTTCAAGTTTATTTTGATCACGCAGACTGGGAAATGTCCCGGGTTGCCTCAGAGAATAGTATCAACGTATAAACTTAGTTAGGGACTGAGTTCATCAGGAAGTGCATAGAGGATGTTATCCAAACAAAAAAACGTGGATGGATGGCAGCATTCGCACAAAACTGAAAGCACAAACCACCGCATTTAACCTCTGCAAGGTGACTGAGAACATGGACGTGTACAAACAGACCAGCTATGCCCTCGGTAAAGCAATCAAAGAGGCAAAACAACCATGTAGGGACAAAGTGGAGACACAGTTTAACGGCTCAGACACAAGATGTATGTGGCAGGGACTCCAGACATGGATTATAAAGGGAAAGCCAGCCTTGTCGCAGACACCAACACCTCGCTCCCGGACAAGCTAAACACCTACTTTGCCCATTAACCCTCATAATGCTGCCGGCCCAGATGGCATCCCTAGTCGCATCCTTAGAGCATGTGCAGACTAGCTGGCTGGAGTTTTTACGGACATATTCAATCTCTCCCTATCCCAGTCTGTTGTCCCCACTTGCTTCAAGATATCCACCATTGTTCCTGTACCCAAGAAAGTGAAGGTAACTAAACTAAATGACTATCGTCCCTTGGCACTCACTTCGGTCATCATGACGTGCTTTAAGAGGCTAGTTAAGAATCATATCACCTCCACCTTACCTGACACCCTAGACCCACTACAATTTGCATGACGCCCCAACAGATCCACAGGTGACGCAATCCCCATTGCATTACACACGGCTCTATCCCATCTGGACAAGAGGAATACCTTTGTAAGAATGCTGTTAATTAATGTGTTTCTATCAAATTGCCTTGTTTCACATAAAATGCTGTGCGTGGTGACATAGTGCACATAAAAATAAGTTTTGCCGTTAAATTCCCATGTACCGATTAAAAAATACAAGTTAAATGAGTTTCCATCGCTTTTTCAACTGGTTTTGTCAGTAAAAATGTTGCGCTATATAGTGAATGTGCCCACTCTGGTCTTGGCACATGCTTTCTAGCCAACAGCTGGCAGATACAGTGCACGTATAGCCTACATGATGAGATTATTATGGACAAAAGAGTGAGATGATCTTTATTTGTCAAACTGCAGGCAAGCATCTATCTTCATGTCACCAGAATAAGACCCTGGATATTTATTGGAAAGGAGCATCAAGCTCATCACCGTGTACTTTCAGGTAGGCCCTTCATCACATCTGTTGGGGAAGATGTTTAGTATCAGCTGTAACATCAGTGGTTGCAGCGTCACAGGAATACTGTCTATGAGGGAGAAGCAGAGAAAAGAGCTGCCTATTAAACAACAACCCCAGTGTCCTACATAACAGTAGTGATGCTGAAATTTCTCAGTGTTAACATATGAGGATTCACTTTAGTGGTAAAGGCTGTCTTGACCCACAATGTCTTATGATATTGCAGTTTTTCCAATGCCTGCTGTATTCTGCTGCTGAACAGGGTTTATGAATAAACATGCAACACATCTCTCCTAAGCGCCAAAATGTGTCGCTACTCTGCAGATTCAGTAAAATATCTGTGTTATTTGTGATCTAATTAAAATGTGGATGTTCTCTGTGTCTCTGATGCCTCAGCAGTTCCTCCCTACACAGGGACAGACCCCCTAGCATGTCTATTGTGTGTTTGAGTGTGTGCGTGATTGTGTGTGTGCTTGCGTGCCTGTGTGTGCCTGCTGTGTGTGTGATGCGTGACAATGTCCCTACCCTAGGGTCTGCTGTGTGTGTGTTGACAGGCTATGTCAGTGACTCAGCCAGATCACTGTCTCTCCTCTAATGACTCAGTCACTGGCTACTGACAACTCAGAGAAGCATCTGGAACGGTGACACCATTTCACCCTGTTTTCTCCTAATTCTCCACAATGAGTCGATCTGAGTTCAAGTATTTTCAGTCTCCAGGGGTTTCTCAGGAGGGTTAGTTGGTAGGTTTTGTAACAGATGTTTGTAACATAATTTGGCCAGGGCGGTGTAGTGCTCTAGTCTTCGTGGACGTGTCATTGCCTGCCTATCTGGCCTAGTGCACAGAGGAACTTGTTATCAAATAGGGGAGATAGCAGGGGCTGCATATGGGTCATATACACACGCAGAAGTAACTGAGGTCTGTCTGATGCCACATCAAGCTGTTTTATATGGGATTTTATGTTCGCATCAGAAGTTTTCCATTGCACTCCCGTCACCTGCATGAAATTCTATTGTGTTTCTGTGAAGCCATATTGAACTGTGTTCTATTGGATTTTCAGCACCCTGAAAGTTTTCCATGGCATTTCCATCGACTGTATGAAATGCCCTTTACCATTTCCTTCCTGTCTCACTCACAGCAGGGCCTTTTTTTCTACAGTACCGAAGTCAAAATGTAAGTCTCTCAAGAGCTCATCTGGTCCGGTCACCACCAGTTCACTACATTACCATACCGAAGAAGACTGTTATTTATGTCTTCCCTGAGCCCCAGGGCAAGCACAGTGGTGTACTATACCTGGTAGTGTGTGACTGGGCCCGTGTGGTCTTTGGGCAGTACATTCCTGCTCTGTCCAAGTCCACAGAATCCCTTTCATGTCTGGCCGGTTGTGTACGCTCCCTGAGACAAGGAAAGAGAGTCACGGATGGGAGTGGGTGGTCTGGGGCTGTGGGTTGGCCCGCTGTGTCACCTGACGTGGGCTGCATTGGGCTGGGGCTGGGCACACAGGAGCTCCCTGTCCTCTCTCTGCACCACGTAAAATGCCCTGTTTCCAAACTTGTGCAGGTGTATCCAAAAGTCTAATAATAACCACTTGTACCATAGTAGGCATAAGTCGTGATGTGTAAAGGATTCAAAAGTAAGCAATTGCTAAAGTCACTGACTGTCTGTGACATGACAAGCCTGAGCACTCAGCTCTTGAAATGCTAATAGTTCATGACAATGGTGAGGTTCGAGTGTCAGGATATCTTCCAACTATCTAGCAATCTCTTTAGCGTTGGCACTTCTCAGCATGGCACTAGCTGGACACAATTGCAGTCAGGATCAAAGTCACCATTAAGTGGTGTTCCCACTATCAAACAGTCATAAATCACCATAATTTAAATCCTCAGAGTGGCAAGCAAGACACAGGTGCCTTCAGAGGTGTACGGATAACTAGGAGTACGAAACTGGGTTATTTTGTGCAGTGGTCTGTCCGGACAACAGTGTGACTCAGAACACTGCTTTCTCAGCCATTGGTTTCCAACACTGACACTGACCCTCTCCTCCCCTCTCCCTCTCAATTCAAGTCAAGGGGCTTTATTGGCATGGGAAAATATGTTAACATTGCCAAAGCAAGTGAAGTAGATAATATACCGTTCTCTCTCTCCATATCCCTTTCTTTCTCTCCTCCCCTCTCCCTCTCTGCAGTTTAATCTGAACCAGCTGATGACTGTGAATGTAACCCCGAGCCACAGTCCTGTCCACAAGTCGTTGGAGTCTCCTGGGGTGGTGGTGGAGCAGTCTCCTGTGGACCGGACCAAGGGCTTCTTCCCCGACGAATCAGAGCCTCTGCTCCGCTGTGACTCCACCTCCAGCAAAGACTCCGCCCTCAGCAGGAACGGCTCATTCATCACCAAAGGTAACCACATATTATGACACAGTTCTGTTTCAGTAATTATGCTAAGCAACTGGCTCCTACAGAGGTGACATATTTGTATTTACTGCCCCCTTCTGGTTATAAAGTGCACCTGATTTCATACTACATTATAGCAAGTCATCAACTATGAAATCTTTGAGAAATACGTCTTCGTTCTCATAAGGATGACTGGGCTTTTATTCCCAGCAGCAGAACGTGACTGCTAATTTAGTCATTCACGATTTCCTATTTTATGGACAACAACAAGCTGTTGCTAACATCCACAGTATGTTGCAGTCTATCCTCCTCCTCATTCTGACCTTTTCTTCCTCTCCTCTATGACTTCCAGAGAAGAAAGACACCGTGCTGCGTCAGGTCCGGCTGGACCCGTGTGACCTGCAGCCCATCTTCGACGACATGCTGCACATCCTAAACCTTGACGAGCTGCATGTCATCGAGGCGATCCCCATGGCAGAGGACAAACTGGACCGCCTCTTCGAGATTGCCGGGGTCAAGAGCCAGGAGGCCAGCCAGACCCTGCTGGACTCGGTCTACAGCCACCTGCCTGACCTCCTATAGGCACACTGCTGTGATGCTACAGACCTATACTGTGGTCAGGGGACGCCCCACTTCCTTCTGCTGCAAACCCCTCCTTTTCAGTGTGGCTACTTGGGTGTGCCCCCCAAAAAAAAAATACTCTGAGGTAAGCTAGTGAGATGCTGCTTGATTCTGGATAGTCGTCTACACGCCTTCATGACTGCCAATCGGCTATCCTCCATTCCTAGCAGCCTGACTTAATCCCCTACTAATACCAGGGTCAGGGAGCCTCCCTTTTTTCACCTTTATTTAACCAGGTAGACTAGTTGAGAACAAGTTCTCATTTACAACTGCGACCTGGCAGTTGTAAATTTTCTCTCTTCTCTCTCTATGATCCTGCACACTCTCACCCCCAGGCCAGACCATACAGCCACATGCCTGACCTCTTGAAGTCTCCTTCCATCACTCCCCCCATGTTGAGGGGAGGGGTCCAGGCTCCCCCCCCACACACAGCCCCCCATGGTGAGCCTGCCTGCCTGGAGGAAGGGCAGGACAGAGTGGCCAGCCTGGAGTTCTGGGCAGACATAGCACCACCATCACCACTATGCTTATTAAACCATAACTATTGCCCTTGTGTCAATGTAACATTAAACAAGTGTTCTCTTTACATTTTTCAGATTATAAACCCATATTCATGCAAGCAAACTTCAACAACACACTCTCATGCACAATGTCTATAAATGTCAAACATCCCACATGAAGAAATACTATAGTCTGCACTATGGTTGGACTACTACAGTATTTACTGTAGTATCTACTATAGTATACTTTAGTATTTACAGTTTACTATAGTATAAATACTGTAGTAAAAACAAGCATTAGTGTATACTATATTAATTACGGTAATGTTTTTGCAGACTGTAGTATACTGTAGTATTTACTGTAGTGTTTTTGTTTTATTATCTTTGACATAGAAGTGGGGGGCATTCTCCTTGAAGAAACCTACTGGAGAAATACTCAGAGTACATTTTCCATAACCTGTAGGTAGTGCTGGGTTCTGACACGGAGAGTTCAGAGCTTCTACTCTTTTCTATAAACATAGGGAACACAATATATGGTCTAAACTTGGCATGTAGGTTTCAAACTTACGGGTGGCCCAAATTGGGACTTGGGGGAGGGGAATGGGCATGGTACAGTATGTACACATTATATACTGTAGTATTTACTATAGTTTAAAAAAAATGTTTTTGTGGACTGTAGTATTTTTGCAGAACTTTTTTGTACTATTTACTAGTGTTTTTTTGTGGATAATACTGTAGTATTTACTATAGTATTCTACAGTACTACAAAATTCTATACTAAGTCCTAAACATGATCGAGGGATACTACAGTGTATACAATTGTATAGTATACTACAGTTTACTACATACTTCTATATACTGTAGTATTCTAGAATAAACTGTAGTATTTTTTTATGGGGGACACTACGACACACACTCATGATGCACAATGTCTTACACTAATAGTATGTAATATGATTGATGCACTAATTCTTGTTCTTTGAGTAACATAACCATTTCATCTGTATGCATTCTGCCATATGTGCTTCAATGTCTCTTTGAAATGGTATTTACTTACATGTAACACATATTTTTTTTTCAACATTTAGTTTGAGTATTATCATTTGTAGTTTTTTAGCTTTTTGATTTCTTAGCAAATATTATTTGTCTTGATTTCAATGGCATTCTGATATGTCCCAGCTTGGTGTAATGAGACCATCTTACTGGATGTAAGATATGCATAGTTGCTCCATATTCTACTTGAATCTGACAGTCATCTTCTGGATTGTGGTACTTGATTAAAAAATAACAATGTACAACTATAGTTCCTTTTAAATTCAACATCTTTAAAAAAAAATAATTAAAAAGCACCACCAAAAACATGTTGCTGTGAAGTGCCAGTATTCAACTCGCAGATGTTAGGAAAGGAACACAGACTGACTTTTTGCCAAGCCAATCGTATCAAGCTATTCTGGTGCTAGACTTGAAATTCTCTAGTTGGGCATAATACCAGGATGATATGGGCGGCTTTCAGGACAATCGCTACTAAAGTATTCTGGACTTTGCAGGGGGTAAAATAGATGCAGCTGCTCTGGACTTTGTTGGGCAGAATTGAAGTGTTGTTCGAGCTGTCCACATCGCTGTTGGGTCTAATGTAGGTGTGTGAAGGTAAGCATGTAGAACGAGTCTGAAACAATGAAGTTGAGGTATACTGTACATGTACTCTGGTGGCTGTTTTTAAACATAACATGTGTAACCAGTACATTTACTATTATGTAAAATCTTAAATCAACCAATTAAAGTTAAAACGTTTGTCATAATGTGGAGTGTGTGTCATACTTACTGTATCTCTCTTTCAGCAAGAATTTGTTACAGTAAACATGTTTCCATGTAACCTTTTTATGGTAGTTATAACGACACAAGGCGACTCAGATGCAGAAGGTTTGAGTTGAGTCTTTGAGTCTTTATTATAGTCCAAGGGGTAGGCAAAAGACAGGTCGGGGACAGGCAAGAGTTCATAGCCAGGGCAGATTCCATAGCGGTACAGGGTGGCAGGCAGGCTCGAGGGCAGGGGCAGGCAGAATGGTCAGGCAGGCGGGCTCAGAGTCAGGACAGGCAAGTGTCAGAACCAGGAGGACAAGACAAAGAGAGACTGGGAAAAACCAGGACCTAAGAGAAAAACGCTGGTTGACTTGGCAACAAGACGAACTGGCACAGACAGACAGAAAACACAGGTATAAATACACTGGGGATAATGGAGAAGATGGGCGACACCTGGAGGGGGGTGGAGACAAGCACAAGAACAGGTGTGACACGAGTAAAGTACATGTCAGATAAAAATGTAATGACAAGCCTGATGAAAACAGTACATTTGTTGGTAAACTTTCCAAATGTCGACAAAAGATGGGATATTTTTGTGTCAGTAAAATGTATTATTTGAGAAATTGTGGTGTAAATGCTTTTGTGTGCAAATATTGATCAAATATCCATTATATCGAAGCAAACTTGGAGTCACGCATTGATACAGTATGTTGTGAGGTCCTCCCACTAAGTCTTGGAAAGCATGCAGTTTATTAGGCTACAGGCTAAGTTATGATGAACTTTACAGTGTGGTGAAAGTGCAAGGTGATGAGCTGATGCTCCTTTCCAATAAATATCTGTCACGCCCCGACCTTAGTATTCTTTGTTTTCTTTATTATTTTGGTTAGGTCAGGGTGTGACATGGGTGATATGTGTGTTCTTTGTCTCATATAGGGTGTTTGTACTGTCTAGGGTTTTTTGTAGATGTATGGGGTTGTTTCCATCTAGGTGTTTAGGTAGGTCTATGGTTGCCTAGATCGGTTCTCAATTAGAGGCAGGTGTTTATCATTGTCTCTGATTGGGAACCATATTTAGGCAGCCATATTCTTTGGGTATTTTGTGGGTGATTGTTTCCTGTGTCAGTGTTTGTGCCACACGGGACTGTTTCATTTCCATTTCACTTTGTTATTTTGTATTTGTGTCATGTTCAGTCTTTTCTATTAAAACATGGACACCTACCACGCTGCGTATTGGTCCGGTCCTTGCTACACCTCTTCAGACGAAGACGAGGAAATCTGTTATAGAATCACCCATCAACAGAGGACCAAGCGGCGTGGTAACGGGCAGCAGCAGCAGCATCAGCAGCATCAGCATCGAACACAAGACTCGTGGACTTGGGAGGAAATTCTCGACGGGAGAGGACCCTGGGCACAGCCAGGAGAATATTGGGAATGTGGCGAAGCCAGGTAGGAGACCTGCGCCAACTTCCTGTGCTTACCGGAGAGCGAGAGGGACCGGGCAGGCACCGTGTTATGCTGTGGAGTGCACGGTGTCCCCGGTGCGGGTGCATAGCCCGGCTCCTCGTATCGGCCGGGCTAGAGTGGGCATTGAGCCAGGTGCCATGAAGCCGGCTCTACGCATCTGGTCTCCAGTGCGTCTCCTTGGGCCGGCGTACATGGCACCAGCCTTGCGCATGGTGTCCCCGGTTCGCCAGCATAGCTCAGTGCGGCCTATTCCACCTCGCCGCACTGGTCGGGCTACGGGAAGCATTCAACCAGGTAAGGTTGGGCATGCTCGGTGCTCAAGAGCTCCAGTGCGCCTGCACGCTCTTGTCTATCCAGTGCCACCTCCACGTACCAGCCCTCCGGTGGCAGCCCCCCGCACCAGGCTGTCTCTCCGTCTCATCCCTACAGGTCTGTCCTGAGCCGCCAGGGTCTCCCGTCTGTCCTGAGCCGCCAGGGTCTCCCGTCTGTCCTGAGCCGCCAGAGCCTCCCGTCTGTCCTGAGCCGCCAGAGCCTCCCGTCTGTCCTGAGCCGCCAGAGCCTCCCGTCTGTCCTGAGCCGCCAGAGCCTCCCGTCTGTCCTGAGCCGCCAGAGCCTCCCGTCTGTCCTGAGCCGCCAGAGCCTCCCGTCTGTCCTGAGCCGCCAGAGCCTCCCGTCTGTCCTGAGCCGCCAGAGCCTCCCGTCTGTCCTGAGCTGCCAGAGCCTCCCGTCTGTCCTGAGCTGCCAGAGCCTCCCGTCTGTCCTGAGCCGCCAGAGCCGTCAGCCAGCCTGTTACGCCCTGACCTTAGTATTCTTTGTTTTCTTTATTATTTTGGTTAGGTCAGGGTGTGACACGGGTGATATGTGTGTTCTTTGTCTCATCTAGGGTGTTTGTACTGTCTATGGTTTTTTGTAGATTTATGGGGTTGTTTCCGTCTAGGTGTTTATGTAGGTCTATGGTTGCCTAGACTGGTTCTCAATTAGAGGCAGGTGTTTATCATTGTCTCTGACTGGGAACCATATTTACGCAGCCACATTCTTTGGTTATTTTGTGGGTGATTGTTTCCTGTGTCAGTGTTTGTGCCACACGGGACAGTTTCGTTTCAGTCTTTTCTATTAAAACATGGACACTTACCACGCTGCATATTGGTCCGATCCTTGCTACACCTCTTCAGAGGAGGAAATCCGTTACAATATCGAGGGGCTTAGTCTGTTGATATGATGATCGATGCTTGGCTGCCGTTTGAAAAATAAATATTTTCTCGCTCTTTTTTCCATAATAATCTCATGTAGGCTATACCCACACTGTACAATGCATTCGGAAAGTATTCATACCCCTTGACTTATTTCACATTTTGTTACGTTACAGCCTTAAACTAGTTAAAGCGAGGCGTCCCTCTCAGGGTCCCCCCCCCCCCGTTCAGCTGAAACAGTGGCGCAGGCAATGCAAAAATTCTTATTCTTAGAAATATTTAACCTCCATACATTAACAAGTCCAATACCTCACATGAAAGATAAACACCTTGTTCATCTACCCAGCATGTCAGATTTTTAAAATGTTTTACGGCGAAAACACAGCACATATTTATATTAGACCACCACCGAAACAAAGACAAGAGGCAGCCATTTTGTCCCAGAAAATATAAAATTATAAAAGCAGGATTAAAAAATAAATCATTCACTAACCTTTTGAAAATCTTCATCAGATGACAGTCATATGACATGTTACAGAGTACATTTATGTTTTGTTCAATAATATGCTTTTTATATCCATAAATCACGGTTTACATTGACGCCATGTTCATAAAATTATCAAAAATGTCCGGAGAAATTATGGAAAGCTACACCAGATAACAGAAATACTCATCATAAACTTTGACTAAAGATACATGTTTTACATATAGTTGGAAAGATACACTGGTTCTGAATGCAACCGCTGTGTCAGATTTGTTTTTAACATTACAGAATTAGTTGACTATGCAATAACCTGAGAAGGCGCTCAGACGTAAGCAATATTTCTCCGCTATGTGGAGTCAACTGAAATACAAAATTACAACATAAATATTCCCTTACCTTTGATGGTCTTTGATCAGAATGTAGTGGAAGGAGTCATACTTACCCAATACATCGTTTTGTTTCAGTTCGTGTGTCCTTATAGTAGCATCTGCTACCACTTTCAGCTGAAATGCATCCAAAATGACTTCTGGTCCCGAACAGTTGCGCATCAAAACTTCAAAATGACATATTATATTTACATTTACATTACATTTAAGTCATTTAGCAGACGCTCTTATCCAGAGCGACTTACAAATTGGTGCATTCACCTTATGACATCCAGTGGAACAGACACTTTACAATAGTGCATCTAAATCTTTTAAGGGGGGTGAGAAGGATTACTTTATCCTATCCTAGGTATTCCTTAAAGAGGTGGGGTTTCAGGTGTCTCCGGAAGGTGGTGATTGACTCCGCTGTCCTGGCGTCGTGAGGGAGTTTGTTCCACCATTGGGGGGCCAGAGCAGCGAACAGTTTTGACTGGGCTGAGCGGGAACTGTACTTCCTCAGTGGTAGGGAGGCGAGCAGGCCAGAGGTGGATGAACGCAGTGCCCTTGTTTGGGTGTAGGGCCTGATCAGAGCCTAGAGGTACTGAGGTGCCGTTCCCCTCACAGCTCCGTAGGCAAGCACCATGGTCTTGTAGCGGATGCGAGCTTCAACTGGAAGCCAGTGGAGAGAGCGGAGGAGCGGGGTGACGTGAGAGAACTTGGGAAGGTTGAACACCAGACGGGCTGCGGCGTTCTGGATGAGTTGTAGGGGTTTAATGGCACAGGCAGGGAGCCCAGCCAACAGCGAGTTGCAGTAATCCAGACGGGAGATGACAAGTGCCTGGATTAGGACCTGCGCCGCTTCCTGTGTGAGGCAGGGTCGTACTCTGCGGATGTTGTAGAGCATGAACCTACAGGAACGGGCCACCTCCTTGATGTTAGTTGAGAACGACAGGGTGTTGTCCAGGATCACGCCAAGGTTCTTAGCGCTCTGGGAGGAGGACACATATGTTATATGTCGACTAAACTGGTCAAACTAAGTGCAGAATCAAGCTTTCGGATGTTATAAACGTACAAAACAATTCTCAATTCAACCGGACAATCATACTTCTTCTCAGGCAAGCTGGAACAGAGGAAGGTC
The DNA here is from genome assembly GCF_023373465.1 of Oncorhynchus keta. NCBI lineage: Eukaryota > Metazoa > Chordata > Actinopteri > Salmoniformes > Salmonidae > Oncorhynchus > Oncorhynchus keta. The sequence continues at coordinate 20,201,387 of NC_068428.1, forward strand.
TGTGTCCAATTCGCGCCCTAACGCACATGTATTTTCTCGCGATACCCACTGTTTTGCCTCCCAAAGGGTCAAAGCTCGCGGGATTTGCACAATTAAACGCTCTACTGAATGAGGACATCTAGTGGAAGACATAGAAAGTGTCTCCAGATCCATAGCTGGTTGGGAAGGGTGGGGACGATGACGTCAAAGTTGCCCCAGGTTTCAGGCTTCCAAAACTAGTTTGGGAGATTGCCTGCCCTGTGAGTTCTGTTATACTTACAGACATCATTCAAACGGGTTTAGAAGCTTTAGAGTGTTTTCTATCCAATGATAGTTATTATATGCATATATTAGCAATTTTGGACAGATTTGTTTTCTTTTCAGTTTACTATGGGCACGCAATTCATCCAAAGGGGCAGTATTATGCCTAGCCATAACACGATATAATCTAAAATGTATTAAATTGTTTTTCCCCTTATTAATCTACACACAATAGCCCACAATGACAAAGCAAAACTGATTTTTAGAAATGTTTGCAAATTTAAAAAATAACAGAGATATTACATAAGAATTAGGACCCTTTACTCAGTACTTTGTTGAAGCACCTTTGGCAGTGATTACAGCCTTGAATCTTCTTGGGTATGATGCTACAAGCTTGGCACACCTGTATTTGGGGAGTTTATCCCATTATTCTCTGCAAATCCCCTCATGCTCTGTCAGGTTGGATGGGAGCGTCGCTACACAGCTATTTTCAGGTCTCTCCAGAGATGTTCGATCGGGTTCAAGTCTGGGCTCTCTCACAGCATGATGGTACCACCACCATGCTTGCTTCACTGTAGGGATGGTGCCTGGTTTCCTCCAGACATGATGCTTGGCATTCAGGCCAAAGAATTCAATCTTGGTTTCATCAGACCAGAGAATCTTGTTTCCAGACCCATATCAAACATAAATATATAATAATAATATATGCCATTTAGCAGACGCTTTTATCCAAAGCGACTTACAGTCATGTGTGCATACATTCTACATATGGGTGGTCCCGGAATTGAACCCACTACCCTGGCGCGTTACAAGCGCCATGCTCTACCAACTGTGCTACAGAAGGACTACAGAAGGACCACATCTCCAATCCAAACATCTCCAATCCAAAGTTAAATCTAGAATTGGCTTCCTATTTCGCAACAAAGCATCCTTCACTCATGCTGCCAAACATACCCTTGTAAAGCTGACCATCTTACCAATCCTCGACTTTGGCGATGTCATTTACAAAATAGCCTCCAATACCCTACTCAACAAATTGGATGCAGTCTATCACAGTGCAATCCGTTTTGTCACCAAAGCCGCATATACTACCCACCATTGCGACCTGTACGCTCTCGTTGGCTGGCCCTCGCTTCATACTCGTCGCCAAACCCACTGGCTCCATGTCATCTACAAGACCCTGCTAGGTAAAGTCCCCCCTTATCTCAGCTCGCTGGTCACCATAGCATCTCCCACCTGTAGCACACGCTCCAGCAGGTATATCTCTCTAGTCACCCCCAAAACCAATTCTTTCTTTGGCCGCCTCTCCTTCCAGTTCTCTGCTGCCAATGACTGGAACGAACTACAAAAATCTCTGAAACTGTTAACACGTATCTCCCTCACTAGCTTTAAGCACCAACTGTCAGTGCAGCTCACAGATTACTGCACCTGTACATAGCCCACCTATAATTTAGCCCAAACAACTACCTCTTTCCCTACTGTATTTAACTTATTTATTTATTTTGCTCCTTTGCACCCCATTAATTTTATTTTTAATTTGCACATTCTTCCATTGCAAATCTACCATTCCAGTGTTTTACTTGCTATATTATATTTACTTTGCCACCATGGCCTTTTTTTTGCCTTTACCTCCCCTATCTCACCTAATTTGCTCACATCGTATATAGACTTGTTTATACTGTATTATTGACTGTATGTTTGTTTTACTCCATGTGTAACTCTGTGTCGTTGTATGTGTCGAACTGCTTTGCTTTATCTTGGCCAGGTCGCAATTGTAAATGAGAACTTGTTCTCAACTTGCCTACCTGGTTAAATAAAGGTGAAATAAATAAAAATAAAATAAATGGTCTGAGAGTCCTATAGGTGCCTTTTCGAAAACTCCAAGCGGGGTATCAGGTGCTTTTACTGAGGAGTGGCTTCCGTCTGGCCCCTCTAACATAAAGGCCTGATTAGTGGAGTCCTGCAGAGATGGTTGTCCTTCTGGAAGGTACTCCCATCTCCACAGAGGAACTCTGGAGCTCTGTAAAAGTGACCAATGGTTTCTTGGTCACCTCCCTGACAAAGGCCCTTCTCCCCCGATTGCTCAGTTTGGCCAGGCGGCCAGCTCTAAGAAGAGTCTCTGTGGTTCAAAACTTCTTCCATTTAAGAATGATGGAGGCCACTGTGTTCTTGGGGACCTTCAATGCTGCAGACATTTTTGGTACCCTTCCCCAGATCTGTGCCTTGACACAATCCTGTCTCTGAGCTCTGTGGACAATTCCTTCTAGCTCATTACTTGGTTTTTCTCTGAAATGCACTGTCAATTGTTGGACCTGATATAGACAGATCCTTATATAGACAGGTGTGTGCCAATCCAAATGATGTCCAATCAATTAAATTGTAGGACCAAGTTGTAGAACCAAGTTCTAGAAACATCTTCAAGGATGATAAATGGAAACAGGATGCACCTGAGCTCAATTTCTAGTCCCATAACAAAGGGTCTGAATGCTTATGTAAATAAGGTATTTCTATTTTTAGAAATGTGCAAACATTTCTAAATACCTGTTTTTGCTTTATCATTATGGGGTATTGTATGTGGATTGATGAGGGGAAAATAATTAAATACATTTTAGAGTAAGGCTGTAACGTAACAAAATGTGGAAAAAGGAAGGGGTCTGAATAATTTCCTAAGGCACGGTATCTATACCGATCACAAATATGAACAAAAAATGCAACAATTTCAAAGATATTACTGAGTTACAGTTACATATGAGGAAATCAATCGATTGACATAAATTCATTAGGCCCTAATCTATGGATTTCGCAAGATTGGGAATATAAACTCAAGAAACGCCTCTCACTGTCAACTGCGTTTATTTTCTGCAAACTTAACATGTGTAAATATTTGTATGAACATAACAAGATTCAACAACTGAGACATAAACTGAACAAGTTCCACAGACATGTGACTAACAGAAATTGAATAATGTGTCCCTGAACAAAGGGGGTCAAAATCAAAGTAACAGTCAGTATCTGCTGTAGCCACCAGCTGCATTAAGTACTGCCGTGCATCTCCTCCTCATAGACTGCACCATATTTGCCAGTTCTTGCTGTGAGATGTTACCCCACTCTTCCACCAAGGCACCTGCAAGTTCCCGAACATTTCTGGGGGGAATGGCCCTAATGACCCTTCGATCCAACAGGTCACAGACGTGCTCAATGGGATTGAGATCCGGGCTCATCGCTGGCCATGGCAAAACACTGACATTCCTGTCTAGCAAGAAATCACGCACAGAACGAGCAGTATGGCTGGTGGCATTGACATGCTGGAGGGTCATGTCAGGATGAGCCTGCAGGATGTGTAACACATGAGGGAGAAGGATGTCTTCCCTGTAACGCACAGCGTTGAGATTGCCTGCAATGACAACAAGCTCAGTCCAATGATGCTGTGACACACCACCCCAGACCATGACTGACCCTCCACCTCCAAATCAATCCCGCTCCAAAGTACAGGCCTCTGTGTAACGCTCATTCCATTCAATGATAAACGTGAATCCGACCATCACCCCTGGTGAGACAAAACCGCGACTCATCAGTGAAGAGCACTTTTGCCAGTCCTGTCTGGTCCAGCGACGGTGGGTTTGTGCCCATAGGTGACGTTGTTGCCGGTGATGTCTGGTGAGGACCTGCCTTTCAACAGGCCTACAGGCCCTCAGTAAAGCCTCTCTCAGCCTATTGCGGACAGTTTGAGCATTGGTGGAGGGATTGTGCATTTCTGGTGTAACTCGGGCAGTTGTTGTTGCCATCCTGTATCTGTCCCGCAGGGGAGATGTTCAGATGTACCGATCCTGTGCAGGTGTTGTTACACGTGGTCTGCCACTGCGAGGACGATCAGCTGTCCGTCCTGTCTCCCTGTAGCGTTGTCTTAGGCGTCTCACAGTACAGACATTGCAATTTATTGCCCTGGCCACATCTGCAGTCCTCATGCCTCCTTGCAGTATGCCTAAGGCACGTTGACGCAGATGAGCAGGGACACTGGGTATCTTTCTTTTGGTGTTTTCAGAGTCAGTAGAAAGGCCTCTTTAGTGTCCTAAGTTTTCATAACTGTGACCTTAATTGCCTACCGTATGTAAGCTGTTAGTGTCTTAACGACCGTTCCACAGGTGCATGTTCATTAATTGTTTATGGTTCATTGAACAAGAAAGGGAAACAGAGTTTAAACCCTTTACAATGAATATCTGTGAAGTTATTTGGATTTTTACTAATTATATTTGAAAGACATGGTCCTTAAAAGGGTCTGTTTCTTTTTTTTGCTGAGTTTAGATATGTATCTGTTGGTCACAGATAGCTTTAAAAATGGGCCTCAGGATCTTGTCACATTATTTCTGTGCATTCAAATTGCCATCAATAAAATGCAAATCTGTTCGTTGTCCGTAGCTTATGCCTGTCCATAACATAAACCCACCTTCACCATGAGTGCTTGACATCAGCAAACCGCTCGTCCACACAACGCCATACAGAGCCTTGCAAAAGAATTCATCCCACTTAGCGTTTTTCCTATTTTCTTGCATTACAACCTGTAATTTGAATAGATTTTTATTTGGATTTCATGTAATGGGCATACACAAAATAGTCTAAATTGATGAAGTGAAATGAAAAAAAAGAACTTGTTTCAAATAAATCGAAAAAATATAAAATATAAAAGTGGTGCTTGTATTCACCCCCTTTGCTATGAAGCCCCTAAATAAAATCTGGTGCGACCAATTACCTTCAGAAGCCACATAATTAGTTACAGCTGAAGTCAGAAGTTTACATACACATAGGTTGGAGTCATTAAAACTTGTTTTTCAACCACTCCACAAATTTCTTGTTAACAATATAACAATTGTCTTCCTCTTCTGATGAGGAATAGGATGGATTGGACCAATGCGCAGCGTGGTAAGTGTTCATGTTATATTTATTAGAACAGAAACACTAAACAAAATAACAAAGAGAGTGAAATGAAGACGAAACAGTCCTGTAAGATGCAGCAACACAAAACAGAAAACAACTACCCACCACCCATAGTGGGAAAACAGGCTGCCTAAGTATGGTTCTCAATCAGAGACAATGATTGACAGCTGCCTCTGATTGGGAACATTACCAGGCCAAAACCAGAAATACAAAACCTAGAATGCCCACCCCAACTCACGCCCTGACCAAACTAAAATAGAGACATAAAAAAAGGAACTAAGGTCAGGACGTGACAAACAAACTATAGTTTTGGCAAGTCGGTTAGGACATCTACTTTGTGCATGACACAATTACATTTTCCAACAATTGTTTACAGACAGATTATTTAACTTACTGTATGACAATTCCAGTGTGTCAGAAGTTTACACTAAGTTGACTGTGCCTTCATACAGCTTGGAAAATTCCATAAAATGATGGCATGGCTTTAGAAGTTTCTGATAGGGTAATTGACATAATTTGAGTCAATTGGAGGTGTACCTGTGGATGTATTTCAAGGCCTACCTTCAAATTCAAAGTACCTCTTTGCTTGACATCATGAGAAAATCAAAAGATATCAGCCAAGACCTAATATTTGTTTTTTGTAGACCTCCACAGGTCTGGTTCATCCTTGGGAGCAATTTCCAAACACCTGAAGGTACTACGTTCATCTGTACAAACAATAGTACGCAAGTATAAACACCATGGGACCACTCGGCCATCATGCCGCTCAGGAAGGAGACGCCTTTTGTCACCTGGAGATGAACGCACTTTGGTGCGAAAAGTGCAAATCAATCCCAGAACAACAGCAAAGGACATTGTGAAGATGCTGGAGGAAACAGGTACAAAAGTATCTATATCCACAGTAAAACGAGTCCTATATGGAAGTCAAGGTATAGGAGTGGCCATCACAAAGCCCTGACCTCAATCCTATGGAAAATATTTGGGCCGAACTGAAAAAGCGTGTGCGAGCAAGGAGGCCTACAAACCTGACTCAGTTACACAAGCTCTGTCAGGAGGAAAGGGCCAAAATTCACCTAACTTATTGTGGGAAGTTTGTGGAAGGCTACCTGAAACATTTGACCCAAGTTAAGCAATTTAAAGGCAATGCTACCAAATACTAATTGAGTGTATGTAAACTCTTTGGCGTTCCTAGTGGAGGTGGACGCGTCCGAGGCTGGGATAGGAGCCGTGCTCTCTCAGCGCTCATGCACGCCACCAAAGCTCCGCCCCTGTGCTTTCTTTTCAAAGAAGCTCAGCCCGGCGGAGAGAAACTATGATGTGGGAGACCGGGAGCTGTTGGCTGTTGTCAAGGCTCTGAAGGCGTGGAGACATTGGCTTGAGGGGGCTAAACACCCTTTTCTTATCTGGACTGATCACCGCAATCTGGAGTACATCCGGGCAGACGCACTGTCCCGGATGTATGACACAGAGGAGCGGTCCATGGATCACACTCCAATACTTCCAGCTTCTTGCCTGGTGGCACCGGTGGTGTGGGAGCTGGACGCGGACATCGAGCGGTGTTACGCACAGAGCCCACTCCCCCCCAGTGTCCAGCTGGGCTCCTGTACGTTCCGTCTGCTGTCCGCGACCGTTTGATCTATTGGGCCCATTCGTCACCCTCCTCTGGTCATTCTGGCATCGGTCGAATGGTGCATTGCCTTAGTGGGAAGTACTGGTGGCCCACCTTGACCAAGGACGTGAGGTTCTCTGTTTCCTCCTGCTCGAGGTGCACCCAGTGCAAGGTTCCCAGGCACCTGCCCAGAGGGAAGTTACAACCCCTACCCGTTCCACAATGGCCGTGGTCGCACCTGCCGGTGGACTTCCTGACGGATCTTCCTCCCTCACAGGGCAACACCATGATCCAGGTCGTTGTGGATCGGTTTTCTAAGTCCTGCCATCTCCTCCCTTTGCCCGGTCTCCCTACGGCCCTACAGCCTGTGAATGCCCTATTCACTCACGTCTTCTGGCACTACGGGGTGCCTGAGGACATAGTTTCTGATCGGGTTCCCCAGTTCACGTCCAGGGTCTGGAGAGCATTCATAGAACGTCTGGGGTTTTCGGTCAGCCTCACCTCAGGTTTTCACCCCAAGAGTAACGGGCAGGTGGAGAGAGTGAACCAGGATGTGGGTAGGTTTCTGCGGTCATATTGCCAGGACCGGCCGGGGGAGTGGGCGGTGTTCATCCCCTGGGCAGAGATGGCCCAAAACTCACTCCGCCACTCCTCCACTAACCTCTCTCCTTTCCAGTGCGTACTGGGTTATCAGCCGGATCTGGCACCGTGGCATTAGAGCCAGATCGATGCCCCTGTGGTGGACGAATGGTTCAAGCGCTCGGGGGAGACCTGGGATGCTCGGAGGAGACCTCGACCCGAAACCTGCCCCTCCGCAAGCCCTACCGGAACCTGGGTCCGCGGTTTGTTGGGCACTGAGTCCTGAGGAGACTGAAAGAGGTATGCTACAGGTTACAGCTTCCACCAGATTATCATATTAATCCCTCGTTCCATGTGTCTCTCCTTAGGCCAGTGGTGGCTGGTCCACTCCAGGAAGCCGAGGTGCGGGAGGTTCCTCCGCCCCCTCTGGACATCGAGGGGGCCCCGGCGTGTATGCTGTTCGAGCCATCCTGGACTCGAGGCGTCGGGCGAGGGGCCTTCAGTACCTCGCGGATTGGGAGGGGTACGGTCCGGAGGAGAGATGCTGGGTGCTGGTGGAGGACGTCTTGGACCCTTCGTTGCAGCGGGATTTCCACCGTCTCCATCCGGATTGCCCTGCGCCTCGTCCTCCGGGTCGTCCCCGAGGTCGGTTTCGGCACACTGCTGGAGCAACGCGTCAAGGGGGGTACTGTCACAACTTCCACCAAAGTTGGTCCCTCTCCTTGTTCGGGCGGCGTTCGGTGGTCGACGTCACCAGCTTTCTATCCACCGCCAATCCACTTTTCATTTTCCATTTTTTCTGTCTTTATCTTATCATACCTGGCTTCACTCAACCAATTACTTGTTTATTATTTAACCCTCTGTTCCCCATGTTGTGTTCGTGAGGGATTGTTTTTGTAATTCGGTCCGTGTTTGTGGGCTATTATTGTTGCTTTGTAATTTTGTAATTTTTGAGTAAAGTACTTTACACATATCTGCTGTCCTGCGCCTGACTCCCTACAGCAGCTACACATAGGACTGCTACAATAAGTTCATTAGACTTACCAGCCCAAATAAATGCTTCACAGAGTTCAAGTAACAGACACATCTCAACATCAACTGTTCAGAGGTGTGAATCCGGCCTTCATGGTCGAATTGCTGCAAAGAAACCACTACTAAAGGACACCAATAATAAGAAGAGACTTGCTTGGTCCAAGAAACACGAGCAATGGACATTAGACAGGTGAAAATGTATCTTTTGGGCTAGAGTCCAAATTGTAGATTTTTGGTTACAACTGCTGTGTCTTTGTGAGGTGCAGTGTCGGTGAACGGAAGATCTCTGCATGTGTATTTCCCACTGTAAAGCATGGAGGAGGAGGTGTTATGGTGTGGAGGTGCTTTGTTGGTGTTTGTGATTTATTTAGAATTCAAGGCACACTTCACCAGCATGGCTACCACATCATTCTGCAGTGATATACCATGCCATCTGGTTTGTACTTAGTGGGACTATCATTTGTTTTACAACAGGACAATGACCCAACACACTTCCAGGCTGTGTAGGGCTATTTTAATAAGAAGTAGAGTGATGCAGTGCTGCATCAGATGACCTGGCCTCCAAAATCCCCCGATCTTAACCAAATTGAGATGGTTTGTCGGACTGCAGAGTGAAGGAAAAACAGCCAATAAGTTCTCTGCATATGTGGGAACTCCTTCAAGACTGTTGGAAAAGCATTCCAGGTGAAGCTGGTTGAGAGAATGCCCAGAGTGTGCACAGCTGTCATCAAGGCAAAGGGTGGCTATTTGAAGATTCTCACATATAAAATATTTTTTTATTTGTGTAACACTTTTTTTGTTACTACATGATTCTATATGTGTTATTTCATAGTTTTGATGTCTTCACTATTATTCTACAATGTAGAAAATATAAAAAATAAAGGTCGGTAGTGTAATTCAACTGAAAACATTTGAGCAGTATTACACAGTATTACTTCTGTGCCGATAAAATGCCATTTGCAGTACTCTAACTAAACATGATTTTACTCTGTTGTGTTTTAGGTGGTGAATTGTTGATTCTTTTTTTCACAATATTCAAATAATACAGGGGGTTAGGAAAGCAAACACTTGGCCTGGGGTTGTCCAGTGGTCTTGTGCTGTGGTGGAATGTCTCCCCATTATGCTTGCACCAATCCAATGCTTTTAAACAAGGCCTTTTGTCTTTTAGCAGGCCGTCGTCATTGTAAATAAGAATTTGTTCTGAACTTATTTGCCTAATTAAATAAAAGTAAAAAAATGGTGAGGCACTTCTGGATGAAGGGTATTGGAAAGCAGCCTATTTCTTTCCCCACTCTCCCATATATCAATTTGTCCCCCCAGTCCCCTCTTTCTATTAACAACTCAAAATACATCAAACCTGTAGTCACGTCCCTAATTCAACCTCCCTTTCACCTCCCAACCACCCCTTCCATCCATTTCATGCACTTTCTGAGTTCATCAGGCTAGCACTGGAGTAATATGATCACATTTTTGGATTCTAATCAAGATTCTGACTCAACTCAACTATGCTCTCACAGTTCAAGGACAAAGAAGAGACGCCTAAACCTGTCAAGCAGGTGTCTTACACAGTGAGTGCCCTTGTTATCTTTAATGACATGTTTTGATGTGGAATGTGGAATGTGGATAGCGAAAGGGATAGGGAAGATAACTAGTCAGTTGTACAACTCAATACATTCAACTGAAATGTCTCTTCCGTAAAAACCCAACCCTTCTGAATCAGAGTACAGTGGCAAGAGACAATTGGCAAGAGACACAGAGAAAACTGTTTGCTCTTCCTTGAGAAGTCAATTTAGAGAGTCGGAGGGGTAAGATTATAATTGTACTTTCACATTTTATGTTTAAATGATGTAAACGATTTGATTGAGTTCATTTTTAAGTATGACCTTTCACAGGGTTCAGGTGTAAATATAAATGTAATATTTGTTCAAGGTTTAACAATGTGAATACAGAAGAGTAAATGAAGGACTCTTAGACAACATATGATGTTTGTGACACTGTGTCACAATTATCATAATAAGTCATCTTTCTCATCTCTTATATGTACATATGTAGTAGACAGATCCAGGAGTGCATGCTATGTGCGTCATTTTGAACATGAAGTTCAGATTAAATTGCATTTATTGCGATTGGATCAGTATGTACAGAAAAGATAAGTTAATATATTCACCAAAATGCAGCAGAGACGTGACCAACCATTTGGTCAGTCATAGGTTTCCTTCTTCATCAGACCGCAACAATGTTCTTCTTAGCATTCCAATTAGGTTAATGAATATTAGTAACATAATCAAGAAAACAGCCCATAAATACCTCAGGTGTCACCATAATTGGTGCTTATTTAGTTGTGTTTTATTGTATAATTTGTTTTGCAACCATGCTATCTCACAATCTGTACACCATCTGGTGTTCCATTGGGGAAAAATCTCAAATGTGTAATACTGACTGTATGATGTTTTGTTTTGTATATCTTATGCTATATTCATACAGATATGGCCTCACCAAAGACAGTTTGGTACTTAAGTGTCCTCTTGGTATTTTGCTCTCGTCTGGAAAAACAAGATTGCTTGGAAACTCCAAATGTAACATCAGAGGTAAGAGGCCAGTAAATGAACTTCAAAAACGTCAAAATATGTTCACAAGGCAATTTAAAGCAATGTCAGAGAAATACAATATTGTTTGAGCTACATATCTTTAGGTGTATCACTATTAACATAATATGTTTCAAAACAGATTTGTTTGTTCGTTCCATTGGTGCAACTACAGCATGTATACATTATAATTACACAAACAGCACAGTTGTGTAACTGTATCCACATTGTAATAACACTGCACATCCCTGTGTATCTACCAATTCAATAGATAAGGGGACTTTGAGTGTTAAAACACCTACTTCATTTGACGCAATGATACAAATCAATGTTTTCTAATTAAATCTATCTTTTCCAGGAATCACCCACTGATGGATCACAAGTTCCTTCTAGAGAAAAGCGAGAGGGTGAGTCAGCTGTTTTGTTTCGTTTTCACTTGGTCTGCTCAAACCTACGTTTCCGCCCCCCAATGTGCTTGAATGTCACGCCCTGACCTTAGAGATCCTTTGAATTCTCTATTTTGGTTAGGTCAGGGTGTGACTAGGGTGGGCAATCTAGTTTTCCTATTTTTTTGTTTGGCCTGGTATGGTTCCCAATCAGAGGCAGCTGTCTATCGTTGTCTCTGATTGGGGATCATACTTAGGCAGCCTTTTGCCCACCTTAGTTTGTGGGATCTTGATTTTTGTATAGTTACTGTGTAGCCTGCAGAACATTACGTTTGTTTATATATATACTTTTTTTGGTGTTCATCTAATCAAGAATGATGTTCGCCTACCATGCTGCACCTTGGTCTCCTCATTCAAACGACGAGCGTAACATTGAAGGCACCCTAGAAAATATTTTTTTTTTTCTCACACAAATCCAAAACAAATATAACAATTTGCTTAGCAACTAACGTCGTTATTTATGTCACTGCTGTTTGCCATTGGATATTTGCTGTGTGGAGGACATTTGCTCTGTGAGGAATATTTGCTGTGTGCATGTTTTTATGTATATACATTTATTTTTATGGTCAACAAGAATTGTCCTTCGGGGACCATAAAGATCTCTTGAATTGAATTGTTTCCACAGTGACAGCAACCATCTATGAGAAAGTTGGTGAAGTTGAGTTTGACGTCTATAATATTTCACTTGAAATCATACATTACCTAAAGCTCCATGTGAAAAGTGTCACCTACCCCATCCTGATCTCCAGTGTGTTAAATGTAACAGACATAAACATTACTACTGGTAAGAGTTTTTAATTGTTCTTTTTTTCTTCATTTTATAAAAGGTCCAAGACCTACAGGGCTCATGTGTTAGTAAAGGGTGTATTTAAAAAACTAACTTGGACGTTGTTGGTCTCAGAAGAAAACGTTGTATCTCCATGTTGAGGATGTTCAATCCACTTCCCTTCCATTCACAGAATGCTCCTCAGACCCCAGTGGATTCAGGTGCAGGTGTGAGGACCAGTATAGTTGGTCATGTGACCAGTGTTCCTCCAATGTGTCCTGTGATGAGATCGTTGATGGCAAAACATGTGGATGTCTCAATGACTATCCTTCTGATGGAAAGTTCTGTCAGCCAATCACAAGTAACTATTTGATTCTCACATCCACTTGGTGTTTGACATGGTGTTGTAGTTGTATGTAGTTGTTTTTGGCAACGTCTCCCAGCTGCATAGTTCTTCTTGGTGACACATCTTTTACCTAATCCCAACAGATCTTACTGCTTGTTCAAGTCCAACTACAACAGCAGGTATTCCAAGAAGTTACTCAAGCAGTAGATTACATTTACTGAAAATAATAGACATGCTTGTCATGATTTATTCAATTGTAATTTTCCATAGAGCCATCAACCACTTATGGGGAAATTATTGAAATTGAGTTGGACATGACAGATATTTCAGCTACATTGATAGATGTACTTAGGGCAAGTGTGAATGGCCTGACCTACCCTGTCCTGATCTCCAAGGTGTTAAGTGTAACAGAGGTGAACTTCACTACTGGTAAGAGATTTCTGTTGCTGTTGCTCATTTGAGTTTTAATTCCTTGTGCATTGTAAAATATATTCAAAAACTGGTTCAGATATTTTCAAATAGTTGGTTTCACAGAAAACATTGATATGATGATGTTCAATCCACTCTCCTTTCATTCACAGCATGCTACCCAAACAGCACATGCAGGTGTGAGGATCAGTATGGTTGGTCATGTGACCAGTGTCTCTCTTATGGATCCTGTGACAACATCACTGATGACTCCTGTGGATGTATCAAAGCCATTCCTCCTTATGGACCGTTTTGTCAGCCAATCACAAGTAACTGTTTCCTTACCACCTCCACTGTGCTAGTTTAATCAATGTTTCTGTATTCATTCAGCAACATTTAAACTCTAAGCTTACCCCTATCTCCTTTACCACATAGATCTGACGGCTTGTCCAATACCATCTCCAACACCAGGTATGAGACCGTTACTAATGAAAATGTAATTAACAACAGTGTTTCTGTACTAATTAGAGTAAGATCATTACATTTACATTTACATTTAAGTCATTTAGCAGACGCTCTTATCCAGAGCGACTTACAAATTGGTGCATTCACCTTATGACATCCAGTGGAACAGCCACTTTACAATAGTGCATCTAAATCTTTTAAGGGGGGGGGGTGAGAAGGATTACTTTATCCTATCCTAGGTATTCCTTAAAGAGGTGGGGTTTCAGGTGTCTCCGGAAGGTGGTGATTGACTCCGCTGTCCTGGCGTCGTGAGGGAGTTTGTTCCACCATTGGGGGCCAGAGCAGCGAACAGTTTTGACTGGGCTGAGCGGGAACTGTACTTCCCCAGTGGTAGGGAGGCGAGCAGGCCAGAAGTGGATGAACGCAGTGCCCTTGTTTGGGTGTAGGGCCTGATCAGAGCCTGGAGGTACTGAGGTGCCGTTCCCCTCACAGCTCCGTAGGCAAGCACCATGGTCTTGTAGCGGATGCGAGCTTCAACTGGAAGCCAGTGGAGAGAGCGGAGGAACGGGGTGATGTGAGAGAACTTGGGAAGGTTGAACACCAGACGGGCTGCGGCGTTCTGGATGAGTTGTAGGGGTTTAATGGCACAGGCAGGGAGCCCAGCCAACAGCGAGTTGCAGTAATCCAGACGGGAGATGACAAGTGCCTGGATTAGGACCTTCGCTTCATCTTGCCATGGTGTTATCCATAGCTGTATATTTACTTGAGACCTACAGCTGTAAGCCAACAAGCTGTAAAACAGATTAAAGAACCAGCCAGCATCATAATCATCTCACATTTCTCTGCTACCACAACTTTTCCAGTAGAAGAGGAAACAAGTACTGGTTTTACACAATATTCGATGTATTTCAAATATATGTAACAGTGTCAAAAATTGACAATTACAATTATTCTAACAATCAATCTTTATTTTGATTAATTAAAATCTTTATTTTGATTAATTGATTAATTATTGCAATAATGAAACTGTAGACCCCACACTCTTGAGTGTGTTGCAGAGAGCTTAACCTTCACAGAAACTGCTGGTTCTTATATAGCTGACACTAAAAATGCTTAGTCATGGCTGGTTCCACCCCTCCCAGGCAGATTGGGGGCCTGGTAAACCACCTTGGGATTATCTTGTGGTTATCTTGGGGCGGCAGCGTAGCTGCAAGTTCAAATACCAGAGCTGACAATGTACAAATCTGTCATTCCGCCCCTGAACAAGGCAGTTAACCCACTGTTCCTAGGCTGTCATTGAAAATAAGAATTATCTGAATATAATCTTATCTGACTTGCCTAGTTAAATAAAGGTAAAATATATAAAATTAAATAAAAAAAATAATAATAATAATCTGCACTTGCTGTTGATTTTACCCCTAACCCGGATTAGTTTCATAGATGCCAGGATGATAAGGAATGAATATGGTTTTGTTCTACTGCTCCAGGCTATCTCTATCTCGATTACACCCACCACATCTTGTCTATGGAATGCTAGCTGCAGATCAATTGTCAGCTCAAGCTATCTCTAGTGATCATACGCCCACAGCATTAGTAGAACAAAAATGTCTTGCTATTTGTTAAGTATTAATATCAAACAAATCAGGTAAATACAAAGTTCTCTCACAATAGTTACTGTACATAACTACTCTGTTAATCAAAATGCAATCATTCAGTGGTACACAGCAATGTCAGTCAAATAAACACTTTTACGCGTTAGTGCCAACAACAAAACAGTCCACAGCAAGTTCAACAACTCCAACAACCCCTCCAGTACAACATCAAAGAAACAAATCAATAATGTCATTTCATTGGACCTACGGTATTTCCTTGTGGTATTATTGAGTCAGGCATCACCAATATTCCAGTAACACCAATATGTTAAATATAATGTTTTTATGTTCCACTGTGCCTCTTTGCCAACAGCAAAAAAGTACACAGAAAGTTCAACAACTACAACGACACCCTCCAGTACTACATCAAGTATACAAATCTATCATTTCATTTAATTTGACCTATTTCCTTGTTACATGTTTGAAAGAAGTTTGACATAACCAATATTCCAGTTACAGTAATGTGTTCAATATATTGTTTTTCTGTTCCACTGTGCCCTAGTACCAACAACAAAACAGTCAATAGCAAGTTCAGCAACTCCAACGACGCCCTCCGGTACGAGACCCCAGTTATGCAAAAAATATATATAATAGAATTTCAACTTTCGCATTCTTATATTTTGTTATTTTTATGTTTTAGAAAACACACTGAACCTACAATTTACTATGGACATCACCTTTGAGTCCATCTTTAATGATGTAAATAGTGCAATGTTCAAAGATATTAATCAAACTGTGAGTATACTATTTTCCCTCATCCTTGTCAAAATGTCCATGTGCTGTAATGTAAAGTGTCAACCTGGACTAGGGGTTGATGTAACATAGTAAACGTAAGTAGGTCTCACTCCATTTAGTGTGATACATGTTGTATTGTATGTATTAATTTGTGGATGTCTATTATTCATTTCACACGATATAGGACAAATTACAATTCACATGATATGTGACAAATTACAATTTGTTGTGGCTAACATGAGCTAGGTGGCTAGTTGGCAAATTTTTGCGAAGCTAGGGTAATGTTAGGTTTAAGATTAACGTTCATGTTCAGATTAAGGTTAATGTTAGGGGAAGGGTTATCTAACATGCTAAGTAGTTGCAAAGTAGCTTTAAAAGTATTAAGTTGTTGCACAGTTGCTAATTAGTTCAAATGCAAAAGTTGTCGATGATGTGATTTGAATATGACCCGACCAATCTCCTGTGTTTAAAGGGAAAGGAAAAGGGAAAGGTGAATACCTAGTCAGCTGTACAACTGAATGCTTTCAACTGAATGCTTTCAACTGAATGCTTTCAACTGAAATGTGTGTCCCGCATTTAACCCAACCCCTCTATCTTAAAGGAAAAATCCACCTAAAACCACTCATTGCTTTAAAAATGTATCAATTAACCAATTCGGCACATTTGAGCAAACTTCTGGTAGACTTGATAACAAAATATTGTGCAGTAATGTAGTTCTTCACTGGATCAGTGTGAAACTTTGCAGACACACTGCTTCTATCTGGTGGCAGAAACCGGGAAAATATTTACTCTTGCATTTCAAAGATGGAACAAAAATCAAAAAACAAACACGTTTTTTTGTTTGTATTATCTTTTATCAGATCTGTGTTATACTCTCCTACACTCATTTCACATTTCCACAAACTTCAGGGTTTCCTTTTAAATGTTATCAAGAATATGCATATCCTTGCTTCAAGTCGTGAGCTAGAGACAGTTAGATTTGGGTATGTCATTTTAGGAGAAAATTGAAATAATATATAAAATCATTAATTGTGTTAAATAAAGTGACAGTGTTAAATAACACTAAAATATGAGAACAATATATTTGTGAACAAGTGATTAATTTTGGCATTTTAATAAGGTTGGTAGCAACATGGAAAATCATTGTAGAAATCTGTTGCAGCTCAAGTCGACTACAAAATCCACGATGCAATGCACTCTCTGTGGGCTGGCTGGCTAGCTAGCTAGCAAACGTAGGTACACACAATAATACCAAAGATATTATCAATATGTAACATAGCTAGTTAGCTGTAAAATCGCCTAAACAAACTGCACTGTCAGTTTAGGAGTCTACAATCTCAACATGTTTAACCTGCAGATATACTTTTGAAGTGATGGGAAGTGTTGCCTATGCTACGTTTATGGGCCACACGTTCAATGGGCCCATGAATCATGACATTTCGTACTTTCTAGTAAAATAGGCACTTTTCTCAATATATACACTGACTTTGAGAAGGGATTGCATGATGATTAGCTTAGCAACCGTGTGACGCAGCATGACAACGTGAATGTGATATCTTTGGCAACAGCACTATGCAATGCACCTTGGACTAAAGAGGCAGACCAATAGGGAAAATGTGCTAGAACGTCTGTAGAATTACACATTCCTCGAGGCATGAATATCGCAAAAATATGATCAATGGCTCATTCGAGAGAAGACATCCTCCCAAATTATTACATCGGCCAGTATTGAAATCTGACATGTGTTATAGACTTTTTCGCAATCTGAAAGTCATATTCCTATTAACTTCCAGGGTAGTGAGAACAATTTTATCATGGTGCTACGTCATACCGGACATATTTCTGCCTGCTTGAATGCCAATAACTCAGATAAACATGAAACAACCAAGGGAATAGATAGAACAACAGTCAGAGATGCACAAAAACAATAAAGCATTCAAAATGGGTGAACCTTTGCTGTAAGCTGGGTGTACACTACACACGATTTTGGACCCGATTTAACTGTCCCAGAAAACCCACTGGGCACACACATGTTGAATAAATGTTGTTTTCATGTAATTTCAGTGAAATTACGTTGAACCAACGTGGAATAGATGTTGAATTGACGTCTGTGCCCAGTGGAAAGTTTTTGAGATCGGAGACAAAATCCCCAAGTCGTTGCCTACTCGGGGCATGCGGCTGTCACCTACGCTCGTTTAATGTGAGCCGGTCAGAGACTCAATCTGAGGACTACCAATCCCATTTTTGAGCCGTCCCAGACATCCCAATATTTTCAATCATTTGATTTGATCAGCGCAAAATCTGCAACGCTCTTGTAGTGTGAGATGTGCAACGACAAGTTTTAAGAACAGTGATCAGCAGTAACCAATGAGAGTTCGCCAGAGAAGAAACCAAAGATGATGACGTTGTGTTGCATCACTCTGAATGTGTAGACTCTCGAGCAAGAGCGATGACTACTACCAGTATGCATTTATAAATTGCCTTTACCAAAGCCAATGTGTCAAATCGTTACAGCTCTGAAGTTCACAAACAATGTTATTCAATTCAAAATGGATTGGCTAAATATTTTAACTCTGTATGACAAACATGAATGTCTGACTGAAAACGGTAATGAGGCTACTTTGAGCCACAGCTCGTTCTAGCAACGTTAACAATCTAATCACATCATCACATCATTGTTTTGGCGAGACTGTGATATAGAGAATCCTCACAACCAAGTGAAGAATATTGTAGTGTATGACCCCCCCAGCTGTGCCACATTGTTTAGTGTGCCCAACACTACTTTGTTAATGTGAGAGGCTCAGAGATGTTAGGATTTTGAAAGTCATGTCGTGTACGCCCAGCATTATGTAACCATTCCAAATATGACATATACTAATTAGAGTGTTACATGTATACATATATAAGTAGGATCCTATTTTGATCACCCTGTAGCAGGATAACTTGTAGTATACTTGTGGTTTGAAAAGGCTTCTGATGTTTTTACTTTACACTTTGACATTTCAGACTTGTATAAACCCCTACAGAAATGTTCATTCATGATAATCCACATAATACTTCACATTTCCTGTTGACACAGGATTATTTTCCTGCTGTAGCAAACTGGCTAAAATGAAGACCCTACATCTATCTGTATGTTAAGTCTAGTCCTTGAAACCAGGTTGGAAGTGTTACCATCATTTCATTTGATGAATCCATTCACCAACACGTTTCTGGTTTACTTCAGAGAGATTTAATTTCATGTCCTTTTCAAGTCTTTATTTTAAGTCACTGTTGATCAATAATAGTCCACTGTCTCACACAGATCGTAGACATATATAAGAGAAACATGCGAGGCTTCATATCAGCAAAGTTAAATCGTTTAAAGTAAGTTTTGCCCCGGTGGTATTACCTCTATTCAAAATCTTTTACATTTTATGTTAGTCAAGCCTTCATTTCATGTGCTAGTAATTTGAATATTCAACTACAAAATGTCTCCTTTAATTTAGCCAATTTCTCAACTTTCAGTATAATGTATAATTTCAATCCCTAGTGATTTTGAGGGATATATGGGCCCTAAAATACTTGCTGCACAAATGTAACGAATTGAAGGCTGCTAAGCAAAGCTGAAATACTAACCATTTAAATTGTGGCACTCAATGTCCAATATAATAAATACATTTTCAGTATACGCCTCAGAGACAAGAGTATCCCTTCGAAATGAAAATGACTTGGGGTTGATGTTATACAGTGTATCTATGGGCTATTTTTGCTAATGTACACATGCATGTTATTCATTTGTGGATATGTTTTCTGATATTTCTTTCTCACATGAATAGGAGTGGAAGTGTTATTGCAGATTTTACTGTTATAACAACAATTGTCGATAATGTGGAAATTGCAAAAGCAAAAGCGGATATTGTCTCAACACTTGGAGAAAAATATAACATAAGTAAGTACTTGATTAGGTTAGTATTTGGTGGATTTGGTGGACCAAGTTAGTTATTTCTTGTCCTGAAATTACATTCCAAAAAGTATTTAGATCAGTTTAAACTGTGGCAGCAGTACATGTCAGTTGATTTTAGATGAATTGTTCACTTTTTTATGTCTGCTGTGCTTCAAAAATATTGTATCAAGAATTTCACTTAAATTTGCCTTCATGTAATTACATAATTCATGACATGTAATCTACAGTTTTAATATCTATAAAATTACAATTCCAAATATTTTATAAAATATTGTATATTTATATATTTAAGGTGTATGTTGAGTAATCTTTTCACAAATCTCATTCCATTTCTATCAGAGTTTATCTGCTTGAATGATGCGATCTTTGGCAATGGACAAGTTAATGAAAAAGTTGTAGTTTACTGCAAACCGGATGAAATGGGTCAGAAGACTGCCATTTGTCGAGGAAATGGCTCGTTTTCAAATCGTGTGGACAACTGTGTCTTAAAAGAAATTGATAAACTGTTTTCTATATCTCAGGTAATATGTTAACATATTTACAATTTTCACTGGATATAAAATAACCTCTATATAAAAATAGTTTAGTAATGATGATAATTCTTTGTTACAGTTCTGTGTCTAGCATCAATCCTGAAATACATTTGTATTTTATCTTTCTTTCATCACTTTAAATCCACACAGGCTTTAGTGGGGACTGGTCTTCCAGTCTTTTTGGAAAGACTCCGCAACAGCACTTTTGACCTCCTAGGTAGAATAGTTGCATCACCTGCAACTATTTCTACTGTTGTTAATATTCTTAAAAATGTTGCAAATGTGTCCCGAAGTACCCCAATAAACAAACCATTGATGACGGTATGTTGACATCAACAGTATCACTTTAAATCGTTTTTAAAAAATCCATTCAAAGATATTCTAATACTAATGTATTATTAAACCCTACAGCATCATTTTTATTAGGATTGCAATAATCCTGTACTAATTCTGATTTCTATCTTGATCTCTAGAATTTCCTGGAAACGGCAGGTGTACTTACTTCCAATGGATCAAAAGCTTCCTGGGATGTTCTAAACAGCAACCTCAGCAAAAGCGAAAGCTCAGCCTTTCTGGGCACCGTTGAAACACTTTCCAATTTCCTTACCGATGACTTTTTTGACATAGAAACGCCAAGCATTTTTTTAAACAAAACCACAGTCAACAACTTATTAAATTTAAACTCGTCTGTTCTGATAGACATACCGGCATCTGAAGCTTCCTTCAATTCAATCACCATAATAACATTTGACTCCTTGGATAATGTTTTACCTGCGAGAAACAGTAGCAGTCTGAACAACAGTGTCAACACCATCAACGGAAAAGTGGTTCTGGTGAAGGTGAATGGCACAATCAAGAATGTGACGTTCAGTTTTGACGTACTGAACAAGGCACTGGCCAATCCTCAATGTGTTTTCTGGAACTTCAACCTTTTTGACGGCCTTGGAGGATGGGATGATAAAGGATGTGAACTGCAGTCTGAAAAGAATGGCACTGTCACCTGTCACTGTAATCATCTGACCTCCTTCTCCATTTTGATGTCGCCTTCCATTCCAGCTGTGTTGCGTGTCGCTTTGGAATTTATCACTTACATTGGAGTTGGCATATCAATGGGTTGCTTGGTCGTGTGTCTCATCATTGAGATGTTGGTATGGAATGCTGTGACTGGAAACAACACATCTTACATGCGTCATGTCTCTATAGTGAACATCGCCGTTTCCCTTCTGATTGCTGACATTTGGTTCATTATTGGTGCAGCAATTTCCGACAATGAAAAAAAAGATCTACCTGCGTGTTCCACAGCAACATTTTTCATCCACTTTTTCTACCTGGCTCTGTTTTTCTGGATGTTTGTCTCAGGCCTTTTGCTGCTCTACCGGACTGTCATGGTGTTCTCTCACATGTCTAAACCAGCAATGTTGGCCTTCAGTTTTTCTTTGGGCTATGGAGCTCCCCTCATCATTGCTGTCATAACTATCGCAGTGACAGCCCCAGGGAAACAATACATCAGAGATAATGATGGGGTTTGCTGGCTCAACTGGACAGAGTCAAAGGCCCTTCTGGCTTTTGTGATCCCTGCCCTGACCATAGTGGTCATCAACCTTTTGATCCTGATTGTGGTTCTGTTCAAAATGCTGAGGAGAGGTGTGGGGGATGTTACTCAGCCAGATGAGAGAAATGCTTTGGTGGTCATCGCCAGGTGTCTGGCCATTCTGACTCCCTTCTTTGGTACTACCTGGGGACTAGGAGTAGGAACCATGACTACACCAAACAATCTAGGAATCCATATTGTGTTTGCAATCTTCAATTCATTACAGGTATTTAACTCAGTTAAATAACACTAGTAAATAACTGGTCCTCAGTGAAATACAATTGACTTGAATTATTTTTATTTATTTAAATGCATTAAATTCCCAATGGCATGTTATACTAAGTTAAGATTTGGATGAATGTTTACAATTACATGTACTGGACTTTGGTGTAGTAATTCCATCCTTCACCATGTTATCATTCAAAGGGTTTGTTCATCTTGGTATTTGGAACACTTTTGGACAAAAAGGTATGTTCATGACCCACTTACTGATACTGATACTATACTGATATTACTGTATATATTGGAATGTGCTTTGCTCTGACAATTAATATATTTGATGAACTCCTTGTCTGTGCTTTCAGATCCGGGAAGCTCTGACAGGAAGGTCACAAGTGTCCTCCAACCGCACAAGGGTAAGGGCTTTTTCAAACCACACGGCTGCATAATATAGTATGATCATGTTTACAATTAAGTACAACTTGTTATAAATCTAAATTATTTGTTGCTGGCCACAACAGGTTTATTACACTATTGTCTATGCCTACTCATATGACCATTTTATTGTATTTATCACTGTGTTGAACATGTCAGGAATTTACTACCTTTAAGCTAGTATTGAATGTTTTATATTATATTCTCGTTTCAGTCCACAAGTGCTGCAACATCATCGTCAGGTGGTTTGGGCTTTTTCCGGATACGGAGGAGAAGTAGGTCTATAGTATAAAGCAATACTCTTAGGCAATTGGGCACAACTTCACATTAAGATGCCCTTATACTAGAGTACATTGTGCCATTGTTTGACCTATTGTTCCTACTGTTCCAGATGTTTTCAACGTTTCAGCAGCTCCAACATCCAGCACTACTGGTGGATCATAGACTTTCATCAACACTTAACTCAATACAACAAATGTGATTATTGTGAAATAATCGGACAATCAAAAGGTGTTGTCGCACATCATCAGTTGACGCACTAGGTTACAGTAGCTAACACCTTGAGTGTGACCTTGAAGTGACTGCCACTAAGATCTGACCCCAACTCTCAGTGACGTCATTGGTGGTTATGTCTAACACAAAGCGATTCATTATGAACTATATGGTATTTGAACTTTTTATCGGGATTGTTGAGTATTGTATTGAAAAACATGATTATTGTTTTGTGGGGTGGGGGTGTTTAAATAAGAGTATGACTGTGTAAATGGATTAATCAGCTAACATGAAGAATTGAGATTGTTCCTGAAATAACACATTACATTCTCTCTTTGAAAAATTCACTGTTAATTTTGTCACAATTTATATTACGTTTAATAAACATGTAAAAGGTCTAAGACCAGTGGTGTCTATGTGGAGTCTAAGACCAGTGGTGTCTATGTGGAGTCTAAGACCAGTGGTGTCTATGTGGAGTCTAAGACCAGTGGTGTCTATGTGGAGTCTAAGACCAGTGGTGTCTATGTGGAGTCTAAGACCAGTGGTGTCTATGTGGAGTCTAAGACCAGTGGTGTCTATGTGGAGTCTAAGACCAGTGGTGTCTATGTGGAGTCTAAGACCAGTGGTGTCTATGTGGAGTCTAAGACCAGTGGTGTCTATGTGGTGTCTAAGACCAGTGGTGTCTATGTAGAGTCTAAGACCAGTGGTGTCTATGTAGAGTCTAAGACCAGTGGTGTCTATGTGGAGTCTAAGACCAGTGGTGTCTATGTAGAGTCTAAGACCAGTGGTGTCTATGTGGTGTCTAAGACCAGTGGTATCTATGTAGAGTCTAAGACCAGTGGTGTCTATGTAGAGTCTAAGACCAGTGGTGTAAAGCACTTAAGAACAAATACTTTACGGTACTACTTAAGTCATTTTATGGGGTATCTGTACTTTACTTTACTATTGATATTTTTGACAAATGTAACTTTTACTTCACTACATCCCCAAAGAAAATAATGTACTTATTACTCTATACATTTTCCCTGACACCCAAAAGTTCTTGTTACACGTTGAATGCTTAGCAGGACAGAACATGTGTCCAATTCACACACTTATCAAGAGAACACATGGTCATCCCTACTGCCTCTGATCTGGCAGACTCACTAAACACAATTGCATTGTTTGTAATTGATGTTTTAGTGTTGGAGTGTACTGGCTGTCTTTACATTTTTTTTTTAAATGCAGGAATTGCCGTAGAGCGCAGTGACAGAATTGTGTCAAGGCACAGATCTGGGGAAGCGTACCAAAAGATTTCAGCAGCATTAAAGATCACTAAGAAGATTGGAACCACCAAGACTTTTCTTAGAGCTGGCCATCTGGCCAAACTGAGCAATCAGGGGAGAAGAGCCTTGGTCAGGGAGGTGACCAAGAACCACAAAGCCTCTTTATCCAGAAGCCAGCCTCACCAATGTGCCGGAGGTAATACCGAACACCTGGTGACCATATGTCACTGGGCCCGCCACAAGAGTCTCTGGCGCACAATGGGGCAAGGACATCCCTACCAGCCAAGCGCTGGGCAACTTGTGCGCTGCTCCAGCCGGCTGCGACAGAGTCTGGACTTGAACCCAGAATCTCTGGTGGCACAGCTGGCACTGTGATGGAGTGCCTTAGACTACTCTGCCACAAGGGAGGCTATTAACTTTAGATTCTTAAGTATTTTTAAAACCAAATTCTTTCCGACTTTTAATCAAGTAATATTTTACTGGATGACTTTCACTTTTACTTCAGTCATTTTGGCATCCCGAGTGGTCTTATACAAAGCATGTTCTGATACAACCAGGCTGTATCAGAACCGACTGCGATTAGGAGTCCCATAGGGCAGGGGCACAATTGGCACAGCATTGTCCCGGTTAGGGTTTCGCCGGGGAAGGCCTTCATTGTAAATAAGAATTTGTTCATAGCTGACTTGCCTGGTTAAATAATGGTAAAAAAATATATACAATTATATCAAGGTATCTTTATTTTGACTCAAGTATGACAATTGGATACCGTTTCCACCATTGCACACACTAAAGAGTGAAAAACTTTTTTTTGGTGAAAAATAGTGTTTTTTAGACAAAACTGCAAACTTCAGGCCAGGGCATTCATGGAGTTGGTCTAATGGTAATCTGTGGTAATCAGCCCCCCTCCCCTTGCTTGAGGACCTTGGTGCCATGTTGTGCCAGGACAACAACCTCTCCCTCAATGTGGTCAAGACAAATGAGCTGACTGTGGACTACAGGAAAAGGAGGGCCGAGCAAGCCCCAATTCGCATCAATGGGGCTGTAGTGGAGCAGGTTGAGAGCTTAAAGTTCCTTGGTGTCCACATCAACAAACTATCAATGTCCAAGCACACCAAGGCTGTCCCCCTCGGGAGACTGAAAAGATTTGGCATGGGTCCTCAAATCCTCAAAAGGTTCTACAGCTGCACCATTGAGAGCATGGTTGCATCACTGCCTGGTATGGTAACTGATCGGCCTCCGACCGCAAGTCACTACAGAGAGTAGTGCGTACTGCCCAGTATGTCACTGGGGCCAAGCTTCCTACCATCCAAGACCTCTATATTAGGCAGTGTCAGAGGACGGCCCTAAAAATTGTCAACGACTCCAGCCACCCTAGTCATAGACTGTTCTCTCTGCTACCGCACGGCAAGCAGGACCAGAGCGCCAAGTCTAGGTCCAAGAGCCCCCCCCCCCCGCTTTTATGCTGCTGCTCTCCGTTTATTATCTATGCATAGTCACTTTAACTCTACCTACAGTGGCTTGCGAAAGTATTCTCCACTTTGGCATTTTCCTATTTTGTTACCTTACAACCTGGAATTAAAATGTATTTTTTGTGGATTTGTATCATTTGATTTACACAACATGCCTACCACTTTGAAGATGCAAAATAAGTTTATTGTGAAACAAACTAGAAATAAGACAAAACACAGAAAACTTGACCATTCATAACTATTCATCACCCCCCCTCTCCCAAATCAATACTTTGTAGAGCTACCTTTCGCAGCAATTAAAGGTGCAAGTCTCTTCGAGTATATCTCTAGAAGCTTAGCGTATCTAGCCACTGGGATCTGCTCCAGCTTCTTCAAGTTGGATGGGTTCCACTAGTGTACAGCAATCTTTAAGTCATACACACAGATTCTCAAATGGATTGAGGTCTGGGCTTTGACGAGGCCATTCCAAGACATTTAAATGGTTCCACTTAAACCATTTGAGTGTTGCTTTAGCAGTATGCTTAGGGTCATTATCCTGCTGGAAGGTGAACCTCCATCCCAGTCTCAAATCTCTGGAAGACTGAAACAGGTTTCCATCGAGAATTTCCCTGTATTTAATGCCATCCATCGTTTCTTCAATTCTGACCAGTTTCCCAGTTCCTGCCGATGAAAAACATCCCCACAGCAATATGCTGCCACCACCATGCTTCCACAGGTGATGAGAGGTTTTGGGTTTGCACCAGACATAGCGTTTTCCTTGATGACTGAAAAGCTCAATTGTAGTCTCATCTGACCAGAGTAGCTTCTTCCATATGTTTGGGGAGTATCCCACATGACTTTAGGCGAACACCAAACGTGTTTGCTTATTTTTTTCTGGCCACTCTTCCATGAAGCCCAGCACTGTGGAGT
This sequence comes from Oncorhynchus keta, assembly GCF_023373465.1. Lineage (NCBI taxonomy): Eukaryota > Metazoa > Chordata > Actinopteri > Salmoniformes > Salmonidae > Oncorhynchus > Oncorhynchus keta. The sequence goes on from NC_068428.1 coordinate 20,228,041, forward strand.
GTACTGCTATAGGGGGTCCTATGGACAGATACTCTATTCTCCGCTGTGGAGCCTTGCAGCTCCTTCAGTGTTATCTTTGATCCCTTTATTGCCTCTCTGATTAATTCCCTCCTTGCCTGGTCCGTGAGTTTTAGTGGGCGGCCCTCTCTTGGCAGGTTTGTTGTGATGCCATATTCTTTAAATTTTTTCTAATATATTTTTTCTAATATATTTTTTATAACCCAACTCTGATCTGTACTTCTCCACAACTTTGGCCCTGACCTGTTTGGAGAGCTCCTTGGTCTTGATAGTGAGATCATGTGACAGATCATGTGATGCTTAGATTGCACACAGGTGGACTTTATTTAACTAATTATGTTAATGAAGGTAATTGGTTGCACCAGCTCTTATTTAGGGGCTTCATAGCAAAGGGGGCGAATATATACGCACGCACCACTTTTCTGGGTTTAAAAACAAAAAAATTGAAACAAATAATATTTAAAATTTCACTTCACCAATTTGGACTATTTTGTGTATGCCCATTACATGAAATCCAAATATAAATAAATTTAAATTACAGGTTGTAACACAACAAAATAGGATAAACACCAAGGGGGGTGAATACATTTCCAAGGCACTGAACATGTGCATATTACCTCAACTACCTTGACTAACTGGCGCCCCCGCACATTGTCTCTGTACTGGTACATTGACTCTGTACAGGTATGCCCTGTATATAGCCTCACTATTGTTATTTTACTGCTGCTCTTCAATTATTTGTTACCTGTATTTCTTAAGTTTTACTTATCTATTTTTTTTACTTAACATGTATTTTTTCTTAAAACTGCATTGTTGGTTAAAGGCTTGTAAGTAAGCATTTCACTGTAAGGTCTACAACTGTTGTATTCCGGCGCATGTTACAAATACAATTTGATTTGATTTGAACAATAGAGGAGCAACAGAGAACAAAGGAAAGTTAAATGATCGTAAAACAAAAGAGACTATTGCCATTTGAAGAAAATATAAAGCAGTCATTTACATATCAAACTGTTTATACTAAGCAGACTTAAAACTTAAAAAAGACCATTTCCGGAGACCTTCTCCCTTACCTCACCTCGCTCATCAACTCATCCCTGACCGCTGGCTACGTCCCTTCCGTCTTCAAGAGAGCGAGAGTTGCACCCCTTCTGAAAAAACCTACACTCGATCCCTCCGATGTCAACAACTACAGACCAGTATCCCTTCTTTCTTTTCTCTCCAAAACTCTTGAACGTGCCGTCCTTGGCCAGCTCTCCCGCTATCTCTCTCAGAATGACCTTCTTGATCCAAATCAGTCAGGTTTCAAGACTAGTCATTCAACTGAGACTGCTCTTCTCTGTATCACGGAGGCAATCCGCACCGCTAAAGCTAACTCTCTCTCCTCTGCTCTCATCCTTCTAGACCTATCGGCTGCCTTCGATACTGTGAACCATCAGATCCTCCTCTCCACCCTCTCCGAGTTGGGCATCTCCGGCGTGGCCCACGCTTGGATTGCGTCCTACCTGACAGGTCGCTCCTACCAGGTGGCGTGGCGAGAATCTGTCTCCTCACCACTCGCTCTCACCACTGGTGTCCCCCAGGGCTCTGTTCTAGGCCCTCTCCTATTCTCGCTATACACCAAGTCACTTGGCTCTGTCATAACCTCACATGGTCTCTCCTATCATTGCTATGCAGACGACACACAATTAATCTTCTCCTTTCCACCTTCTGATGACCAGGTGGCGAATCGCATCTCTGCATGTCTGGCAGACATATCAGTGTGGATGACGGATCACCACCTCAAGCTGAACCTCGGCAAGACGGAGCTGCTCTTCCTCCCGGGGAAGGACTGCCCGTTCCATGATCTCGCCATCACGGTTGACAACTCCATTGTGTCCTCCTCCGCTAAGAACCTTGGCGTGATCCTGGACAACACCCTGTCGTTCTCAACTAACATCAAGGCGGTGGCCCGTTCCTGTAGGTTCATGCTCTACAACATCCGCAGAGTACGACCCTGCCTCACACAGGAAGCGGTGCAGGTCCTAATCCAGGCACTTGTCATCTCCCGTCTGGATTACCCAAACAAGGGCACTGCGTTCATCCACCTCTGGCCTGTTCGCCTCCCTACCACTGAGGAAGTACAGTTCCCGCTCAGCCCAGTCAAAACTGTTCGCTGCTCTGGCCCCCCAATGGTGGAACAAACTCCCTCACGACGCCAGGACAGCGGAGTCAATCACCACCTTCCGGAGACACCTGAAACCCCACCTCTTTAAGGAATACCTAGGATAGGATGGGTAGTCCTTCTCACCCCCCTTTTTAAGATTTGGATGCACTGTTGTGGAGTGACTGTTCCGCTGGATGTCATGGGATGAGTGCACCAATTTGTAAGTCGCTCTGGATAAGAGCGTCTGCTAAATGACTTAAATGTAAATGTAAATGTAAAACAACTATCCAGGTTTGTGACATGAAGAAATTAATAAATAGATGTTGATCAAGAGGCATGTAACTGCCAAGGTAGAATATTGAAAGTGTAACATTCCATTTTATATGTTTATCTTCAGATTTTTTAAAACTTTACTTCTGACAGGATCTATATGCCTTGCTCTGAAGAGGCACTGAGTGGGGCCCCTCCTCTCATGTAAAACTGGTTAATCACAGTGGGGCCCCTCCTCTTCTGTAAAACTATTTGCTCTGAGGGAATACACTTTATTATAATAAAGAATTGAACATAAAAAAAATCTAAAACTGATTCAACTTTATTAAAACAAGTTTCAGCAGAAAAGTTTAAATAAGGTCACCAAATTGTTCACCGGCTACACAGGACTGGCCCCCGCTGGTTGGTTAGTACTTAGATGGGAGATCGCCTGAAACAATAAGTGCTGTAAACTTTTTGTCCAGTAGAGTATACTCTTGACCCATTTCATCATGTAGTAACTGCCTTTTATTTATAACCATAATACTATGATGTAGCTTCCACCCCATATCACTTGCACGAATACAACCAACTGTTATTGGTACAGAGACCTTGTCTCTCCAATCCACGGCAATTAATGTTGTATTTATTTTTTTACTTTTAATATTTTCTATTCATTTTAATTGACTTAGCTTTTTACCCAACAAACTTCAATAGCTTCCACCCCATGTGACTTGCACGAATACAACCAACGGCATTTACTTTTGTATTTTTTTGTACTTTGTCTATTAATTTCAATAGACTTTACATTTAAAATACACTATTAATACAAAAGTATGTGGACACCCTTTCAAAATAGTGTATTTACCTATTAAAGCCACATCCATTGCTGACAGGTAAGTAAAATAGAGCACATAGAAATGCAATCTCTTTATGAAAAACATTGGCAGTAGAATGGCCTACTTGAAGAGCTCAGTGACTTTCAACTTGGCACAGTCATAGGATGCCACCTTTCCAACAAGTCAGTTCGTCAAATGTCTGCCTTGCTAGAGCTGCCCTGGACAACTTTAGGTGTTGAAAATGTGAGGTGGAAACATCTAAGAGCAACAAAGACTCAGCCACGAAGTTGTAGGCCACATAAGCTCACAGAATGGGACCGTCGAGTGCTGAAGCGTGTAACAATCGTCTGTCCTCGGGTGCAACACTCACTACCGAGTTCCAAACTGCCTCTGGAAGCAACATCAGCACAAGGACTGTTCGTCGGGAGCTTCATGAAATGGGTTTCCATGGCCAACCAGCCAATAAGCCTAAGATCACCATGCGCAATGCCAAGCATCAACTGGAGTGGTGTAAAGCTCGCAGCAATTGCACTCTGGAGCAGTGGAAACGCGATCTCTGGAGTGATGATTCACGTTTCGCCATCTTGCAGTCCGATGTACGAATCTGTGTTTGGCGTATGGAGGAGAACATTCCCCAAAGCATAGTGCCAAATGTAGAGTTTGGTGGAGGAGGAGTAGCGGTCTGGGGCTATTTTTTATGGTTCGGGCTAGGCCCCTTGGTTCCAGTGAAGGGAAATCTTAACCCTACAGCATACAATGACATTCTGGATGATTTTGTGCTCCCAACTTTTTGCCAAAAGTTTGGGGAAATCTTTTTCCTGTTTCAGCATGACAATGCCCCCATGCACAAAGTGAGATCCATACAGAAATAATTTGTCGAGATCGGTGTGGAAGAACTTGATTGGTTTGCACAGAGCCCTGACTTCAACCCCATCGAACACATTTGGGAGGAATTGGATTGCCGACTGCGAGCCAGGACTAGTCACCCAACATCAGTGCCCGACCTCACTAATGCTCTTGTGGCATAAGCTTTCCAACATCCATTGGAATTCCTTCCCAGAAGAGTAGAGGCTGTTATAGCAGCAAAGGGGGGACCAGCTCGATATTAATGCACATGATTTTGGAATGAGATGTTCGACGAGCAGGTGAAGTCATGAAGTGCATGCCCAACCATTCGAAATTGTGGTGAAGTGTACCTACAATGCACTGCTTAAATGTATATGTTGAGTAACGTTACACTCAATAGGAGCAAAACTGTTGGATAGGCCTTATTAGTGTTGGATTTTGCAAGTCACATTTTAGAAAGGTATTATTGTACAATGTTGCGATGGGCAGAAATGGCTTATACATACAACATGCTGCACCAACACTTTTTATTGGAACTAAATAATTTATTCACTTTTACTTATGTGGATGGTGTATTCCATAGTCTAAGACCGGAAGGAAAGTTGACTGATGATCTGCTTCTACTACTTAGTGAGAGGCATTTTACCTGCTGTTCCTATGAGCCGTTCTGGCTGCACAAGCCAAGGCTCCTGCAAGGCTTCTTCTTACTTACCTACATAGAGGCATTGGAACCCGGAAGCACATCTACAGCCCGTAAGTTAACATCCTAACTCATCATGTGAGAAACATGCAGTTTAAAGTAATTTGCCAATGGATTGGGAAATGCCCAGAAGATTCTACATCCATATCGATAGATGAAGTAATGATTTGTATCAGGATTTTGCATCCCTAAATATATTTGGACATTTTCATTGTTTTCACAGCCCTTTAAGCAATGATAATAAGGACAGTGTCCGGATTAAAGTTAGCATGCATGTGTGATATGCCTACTGCTTCCAGAATTTAGTCAGCTGAGACGATTACAACAAACGTTTACAGTACATTTCATTCTATATGGACCATGGATGACAGGTCTGACAGATTTAAACATATGGCTCAGTTTGTATGAGCAATTTGAATACTTATATGCAAACAAAAACAAAATAATGGGTAGATTTTTTAAAAATGATGTTATATTTATTAACAATATTTTGAATATAATGTATAAATACATGCAACCAACCGATTGTAAAAAAGGAGGAAGCAAGTGAAAAGAACTTGTCAGTCTGCTCTATACCAGTCGAGAACAAATTCTTATTTTCAATGACGACTTTGGAACAGTGGGTTAATTGCTTTGATGAAAAGCTAAAAATGAACATATCAACTCCTAGATTAGACAAAATACATCTACTGAGGAAAGTGTACCCACCAGAGAAGTGGACCCACCAGGAAAGTCTTCTAGACAGGTTCCTCCGAAGAAACCACAAAGGTCTGAAACAAAGAATGTGAAATTACTAATTATACATCATAGCAGCTATATATGGCCCATAGCCTTCCCCTTGTTAATCACAGTTGGGCCCCTCCTCTCCTGGAAAACTAGTTAATCACAGTTGGGCCCCTCCTTTCCTGTAAAACTAGTTCATCACAGAGGGGTTCCTCCTCTCCTTTCAAACTATTTGCTCTGAGTGTCACGATCGTCGTCAGAATGAGACCAAAGCGCAGCGTGGAAATTGTTCATATTTAATGTTCACAAAAAAACACTCAAACAAAATGACAAACAGAGACTACGAAAGCGCACAGTTCTGTCAGGGAAACAACCTAAACAGAAAACAACACCCCACCAAACCCAAACGGCAAATGACAACTTATATATGATCCCCAATCAGAGACAACGATAGACAGCTGCCTCTGATTGGGAACCATACACACACACACACACACACACACACACACACACACACACACACACACACACACACACACACACACACACACACACACACACACACACACACACACACACACAAAAACAACAAAGAAACAGAAAACATAGATTTTCCCACCCGAGTCACACCCTGACCTAACCAAACATAGAGAACAAATAAGGATCTCTAAGGTCAGGGCGTGACACTGAGGAAATAAACTTTATTATAATAAAGAATTGAACACAAAGAAATGCAATAAACTGATTCAACATTATTAAGACAAGTTATAATGTAATTATTGTTTTAAGTATAGTGTACCAATTTCTGAGGGAATAATCTCCCTTATTTTCAATGACGACTTTGGAACAGTGGGTTAATTGCTTTGCTCAAGGACAGAACGACAGATTTTTACATTGTCAGTTCGGGGATTCAGTCTTGCAACCTTTCGGTTGCAAGTCTAACGCTCGAATCACTAGGCTACCCACCACCCTATATTAATGACCAAAACACAAATTGGCAGATTTTGTTTGTTTAAATGTTGATAAAGTTGGGAGATGTCCAATGGCACCAGGGGGTCTGGGAATCTCTGTAACACAAATGTATGTATTAGGACTCATTATAACCAACCATTATATCTAATGTATAGTTATGAAATTGACAGAAATACTGACGTATACTGCCATGCAGTTAAATACTATCGCATGCAGAACACATACACAAAGCAATTAACTGTACTTTCATTCATATTTTTGTCTCACTTAAACAGCAGGTAGATAGATAACTTATCCTCATGAGATGGAAGCATTTCATTTCAAATCAAATCATTTATTTTTTTGCCACATACACTTGGTTAGCAGATGTTAATGCGAAATGCTTGTGCTTCTAGTTCCGACAATGCAGTAATATCCAACGAGTAATCTAACCTAACAATTTCACAACAACTACCTTATACACACAAGTGTAAAGGAATGAATGAGAATATGTACATAAAAAAATATATGAATGAGTGAAGGTATAGAATGGCATAGGCAAGATGCAGAGATGGTATAGAGTACAGTATATACATATGAGATGAGTAATGTAGGGTATGTAAACATATGAAAGTGGCATTGTTTAAAGTGGCTAGTGGTACATTACATCAAGATGGCAAGATGCAGTAGATGGTATAGAGTACAGTATATACATATGAGATTAGTAATGTAGGGTATGTAAACATTATATGAAGTGGCATTGTTTAAAGTGGCTAGTGATACATTTATTAGATCAATTTTTCCATGATTAAAGTGGCTGGAGTTGAGTCAGTATGTTGGCAGCAGCCACTCAATGTTGTGCAGACCTCACTACCTTCTAGAGAACCTTACGGTTATGGGTTGGGCAGTTGCCGTACCAGGCGGTGATACAGCCTGACAGGATGCTCTCGATTGTGCATCTGTAAAAGTTTGTGAGTGTTTTTGGTGACAAGCCGAATTTCTTCAGCCCCCTGAGGTTGAAGAGGCGCTGCTGCGCCTTCTTCACCACGCTGTCTGTCTGGGTGGACCATTTCAGTTTGTCCATGATGTGTACGCCGAGGAACTTAAAACTGTCTACCCTCTCCCCTACTGTCCCGTCGATGTGGAAAGTGTGGTGCTCCCTCTTCTGTTTCCTGAAGTCCACGATCATCTCTTTTGTTTTGTTGAAGTTGAGTGTGAGGTTATTTTCCTGACACCACTTGATTTCAACATATTTTTTGTGACTAAAATTCCCACCATTAAAAATAATGAAAACAACCACAGTTTTTTGGACTCACATCTGACACCAGCATGACCTGGGCAAGAGTGTCAGTTATGGGTCCCACTGACCCAGCAACTGCTGAACCTGGGAGCCAGGGTGGTCCAGGCAAGACAGACAGCCCCTACCCCACACTAAACAAAACACACAAAAAATGTACACTTCATTTTGGCCCATTCTACCCCTAACATTCCCATGCATGCAAATGGTCCCCAGTTTGTTGTTGTAATACAGTTTCTGTTCTAAGTTGACATGAATGGTAAAATAAGTATAAACTGTTGAAAGATTTCATAAAGGACAGAGTAGCTAAAAATGAATATATCAACTCCTAGGTTTAGACAAAATACATCTACTGTATGAATGCGTTCAGTTCGACATTAGCAAATTCTTCACATGCAAATGGACTCCAAGTGCAAATTGCGTTCCACAGATTCGGACGCTGTGAGCTACTTCAGTCAAGGTTTGGTCTTGAATACAAAAGATTTGTAAAGGGTTCAGGGTTGTTTATATGAGGGACAGGTGTAGGGGACCACTAGCTGAACCAGCAAGGATGATGAGGAGAAGTGGACCCACCAGGAAAGTCTTCAAGACAGGTTCCCCCGAAGAAACCACAAAGGTCTGAAACAAAGAATGTGAAATTGCTTTAATTATACATCATAGCAGCTATATATGGCCCATAGCCTTCCCCTTCATTCACAGACAATAGGCACTACTACTTTGTAGCTCAGCCCCCTCAACACCTCCACTACAGTAATATGATTGGCCTAAACTGAACATTTTGGTGTCAACAACTCTGTTCTTGTTGTTGCTTCAGGGTCTTTGGCGCATTATGTTCAGAAATCCACAGGAAAGAGTGGTCACGACAACGCAGACAAATTCCAAATAATATCTGTAATGTCCACAGAAACATGTCAAATGTTTTTTATAATCAATCCTCAGGTTATTTTTAAAATAAATAATTGATAATATATCAACCGCAAATGTCTTTCACAGTAGGACAGGGAAAAACAATAGCTGTCCAAACTCTGTTGCGCGAGTGAAACTCATTTTTTCAAAATAAAAGCCTGAAACTATGTCTGAAGACTGTTGTCACCTTGAGGAAGCGATAGGAAAATGAATCTGGTTGATATCCCTTTAAATAGAGCGAAGGCAGGCTATGGAACAAATAGAAGCCCATCCTGGTTTGATTTATTCTCAGGGTTTCGCCTGCAATATCAGTTCTGTTATACTCACTGACAATATTTTGGCAGTTTTGGAAACTTTAGAGTGTTTTCTATCCTAATCTGTCAATATATAATGACCTTGTCACCATACTTGTCACCATACTCTAGCATCTGGTCCTGAGAAATAGGCTGTTTACTTTGGGAATGTTATTTTTCCAAAGATAAAAATAGTGCCCCCCAGCTTCAAGAGGTTAATCACAGTGGGGCCCCTCCTCTTGTCACGACTTCCGCAGAAGTCGGTCCCTCTCCTTGTTCAGGCGGCATTCGGCGGTTGACGTCACCGGCTTTCTAGCTACCGCTGATCAACTTTTCATTTTTCATTTGTTTTGCCTTTGTTTCTTCTTTTCGAAGAAGCTCAGCCCGGCGGAGCGAAACTATGATGTGGGGGACCGGGAGCTGTTGGCTGGTGTCAAGGCTCTGCAGGCATGGAGACATTGGCTTGAGGAGACTAATCACCTTTTTCTCATCTGGACTGATCACCGCAATCTGGAGTACATCCGGGCGGCGAGGAGACTGAACCCTCGCCAGGCAAGGTGGGCTATGTTCTTTATCCATTTTGTTTTCACCTTCTCCTACAGACCAGGTTCCCAGAATGCTAAGGTAGACGCACTGTCCCGGATGTATGACACAGAGGAGTGGTCCATGGATCATACTCCCATACTTCCGGCCTCTTGCCTAGTGGCACTGTTGGTGTGGGAGCTGGACGCGGACATCGAGCGGGCATTACGCACAGAGCCCCCCAGTGTCCAGCTGGGCGCCTGTACGTTCCGTCTACTGTTCGCGACCGTTTGATCTATTGGGCCCATACGTCACCCTCCTCTGGTCATCCTGGCATTGGTCGGACGATGCATTGCCTTAGTGGGAAGTACTGGTGGCCCACCTTGGCCAAGGACATTTAATAATATAATAATATATGCCATTTAGCAGACGCTTTTATCCAAAGCGACTTACAGTCATGTGTGCATACATTCTACGTATGGGTGGTCCCGGGAATCGAACCCACTACCCTGGCGTTACAAGCGCCATGCTCTACCAACTGTGCCACAGAAGGACCACCATGAGGGTTTAATGTTTCCTCCTGCTCGGTGTGCGCCCAGTGCAAGGCTCCCAGGCACCTGCCCAGAAGAAAATTACAACCTCTACCTGTTCCACAACAGCCATGATTGCACCTGTCGGTGGAATTCCTGGCGGATCTTCCTCCCTCACAGGGCAACACCATGATCCAGGTCGTTGTGGATCGATTTTCTAAGTCCTGCCATCTCCTCCCTTTGCTCGGTCTCCCTACAGCCCTACAGACTGCGGAGGCCCTGTTCACTCATGTCTTCCGGCACTATGGGGTGGGTGAGGACATAGTCTCTGATCGAGGTGCCCAGTTCATGTCCAAGGTCTGGAGAGCATTCATGGAACATCTGGGGGTCTCGGTCAGCCTCACCTCAGGTTTTCATCCCGAGAGTAACGGGCAGGTAGAGAGAGTCAACCAGGATGTGGGTAGGTTTCTGAGGTCATATTGCCAGGACCGGCTGGGGGAGTAGGCGGCATTCATCCCCTGGGCAGAGATGGCCCAAAACACGCTCCGCCACTCCTCTACTAACCTCTCTCTTTTCCAGTGCGTACTGGGTTATTAGCCGGTTCTGGTACTGTGGCATCAGAGCCAGATCGAAGCTCCTGTGGTGGACAAATGGTTCAAGCGCTCGGAGGAGACCTGGGATACTGCCCATGTGCACCTACAACGGGCGGTGAGGCGGCAAAAAGAGGGCGCTGACCACCACCGCAGCGAGGCCTCAGTGTTTGCACCGGGGGACCGGATCTGGCTCTCGACCCGAAGCCTGCCCCTCCGCCTGCCCTGCCGGAAGCTGGGTCCGCGGTTTGTGGGGCCATTTAATGTCCTAAGGAGACTGAACGACTTATGCTACAGGTTACAGCTCCCCCCAGATAATCGTATTAATCCCTTGTTCCATGTGTCTCTCCTCAGGCCGGTGGTGGCTGGTCTTCAGTACCTCGTGGAGTGGGAGGGGAAACCGCCTGAAAAAACAAGTGCTGTAAACTTTTTGTCCAGCAGAGTATACTCTTGTACCATTTCATCATGTAGCAACTGCCTTTTATTTATAGCCATAATAATATGATGTAGCTTCCACCCCATATCACCTGCACGAATACAACCAACTGTTATTGGTACAGAGACCTTGTCCTCCAATCCACGGCAATTAATGTTCTATTTTTTTGCAACTTGCATTCCACTTGAAGATTCAGACGCCATGGGCTACTTGAGCCAAGGTTTGGTCTTGAATACAAAGATTTGTAAAGAGTTCATGGTTGTTTATATGAGTGACAGGTGTAGTGGACTACAAGCTGAACCAGCAAGGATGATGAGGAAACTGTACCCACCAGCAAAGTGGACCCACTAGGAAACTCTTCAAGACAGGTTCCCCCGAAGAAACCACAAAGGTCTGAAACAAAGAATGTGAAATTGCTAATTATACATCATAGCAGCTATATATGGCCCATAGCCTTCCCCTTCATTCACAGACAATAGGCACTACTACTTTGTAGCTCAGCCCCCTCAACACCTCCACTACAGTAATATGATTGGCCTCAACTGAACATTTTGGTTTCAACAACTCTGTTCTTGTTGTTGCTTCAGGATCTTCGCTAGCTGCAATGTGGTTGCAAAGCATATTTTGAACAGACTTTTAAATGAAAGGGGAGAATGTCGACCCTCCAGCCGATCAGATGTAGATTGAACTAGGGGTCTGGGGGCCCGGAGGGGGGCCTAACAGGCTATCAAGAAAGATCTGAAAGATGAATATCAAATGTGAATATTGAATAAAAAGGCAAAATGATAAGTTACAGGACATTACTGCCATTAATAATAAGTCCACTACCTTTGCCAGTATGTCTTCCAGCTGATTGTTTCCAAAAAATGATGGCCGCTTGATGGTTAACTCATGGCCCAGACATCAAATGACGATGGTCCCCTCCTCAAAAGAGCGAAGGGGAACCAACCATTTCACCACATGTATCTAACAGGGAAGACACAGAGAGCTTGGCATGGACAACATACAGTGCATTCGTAAAGTATTCAGACCCCTTGACTTTTTCCACATTTTGTTAAGTTACAGCCTTATTCTAAAACGGATTAAATCGTTTTTTGCCCTCTTCAATCTACACACAATACTCCATAATGACAAACAAAAACTGTTTTTTAGATATTTCTGCACATTTATTTAAAAAAATATATACACATTTACATAAGTATTCAGACCCTTTACTCAGTACTTTGTTGATATACCTTAGGCAGCAATTACAGCCTTGAGTCTTCTTGGGTATGACGCTACAAGCTTGGCACACCTTTATTTGGGGAGTTTCTCACATTCTTCTCTGCAGATCCTCTCAAGCCCTGTCAGGTTGGATGGGGAGTGTCGCTACACAGCTATTTTCAGGACTCTCCAGAGATTTTCGATCAGGTTCAAGTCCGGGTTCTGGTTGGGCCACTCATGGACATTCAGAAACTTGTCCCTAAGACACTCCTGCGTTGTATTGGCTGTTGCTTAGGGTTGCTGTCAAATCAAATCAAATCAAATCAAATGTATTTATATAGCCCTTCGTACATCAGCTGATATCTCAAAGTGCTGTACAGAAACCCAGCCTAAAACCCCAAACAGCAAACAATGCAGGTGTAAAAGCACGGTGGCTAGGAAAAACTCCCTAGAAAGGCCAAAACCTAGGAACAAACCTAGAGAGGAACCGGGCTATGTGGGGTGGGCAGTCCTCTTCTGGCTGTGCCGGGTAGAGATTATAACAGAACATGACCAAGATGTTCAAATGTTCATAAATGACCAGCATGGTCGAATAATAATAAGGCAGAACAGTTGAAACTGGAGCAGCAGCACAGTCAGGTGGACTGGGGACAGCAAGGAGCCATCATGTCAGGTAGTCCTGGGGCACGGAAGGTGCTGTTGGAAGGTGAACGGTCCTGTTGGAAGATGAACCTTTGCCCCAGTCTGAGTTCCTGAGTGCTCTGAACCAGCTTTTCATCAAAGATCTCTCTGCACTTTGCTCCGTTCATCTTTCCCTCATTTCTAACTAGTCTCCCAGTCCCTGCCGCTGACAAACAACTCCACAGCATGATGCTTCCACCATAATGCTTCACCGTAGCGTAGTGCCAGGTTTCCCCCAGACGTGATGTTTGGCATTCAGATCTGAGAGTCCTTTAGGGGTCTTTTGGCAAACTCCAATGGGGGATCATGTGCTTGTACGTCTGGCCACTCTACCATAAATGCCTGATTGGTGGAGTGCTGCAGAGATGGTTGTCCTTCTGGAAGTTTCTCCCATCTCCACAGAGGATTACCGGAGCTCAGTCAGAGTGACCATCAGGTTCTTTGTCACCTCCCTGACCAAGGCCCTTCTCCCCCGATAACTTAGTTAGGCCGGGTGGCCAGCTCTAGGAAGAGTCTTGCACTGTCAACTGTGTAACCTTCTATAGACAGGTGTGTGTGCCTCTGATTGGAAACCACACTAGGCAAAAACAACAAAGAAATAGAAAACATAGATTCTCCCACCCGAGTCACACTCCGACCTAACCAAACAAAGAGAATAAAGGATCTCTAAGGTCCCCAAAGGTGCGGACTCCGGCCGCAAACCTGAACCTATAGGGGAGGGTCCGGGTGGGCATCTACTCTCGGTGGGGGCTCCGGTGCAGGAAGCAGACCCCACCCCGCTTTAGGCTCCCCCCACTTTGGTGGTGCCTACGGTGCAGGGATCGTCGCCGGGACCTCCGGACCGTAGATCATCGCCGGAGGCTCTGGACTGCAGACCGCCGCTGGGGGCTCTGGGCTGCAGACCGCCGCTGGAGGCTCCGGACTGGAGACCGTAGCTGGAGGCTCCCTACAGGGGACCATCGCTGGAGGCTCCGGACTGGGGACCGTCGCTACAGGCTCCGGACTGGGGACCGTCGCTGCAGGCTCCTTGCCATTGATCGTCACTAAAGGCTTCGTGCCATGGATCATCACTGGAGGCTTCGTGCCATGGATCATCACTGGAGGCTCTGGGCCATGGATTATCACTGGGGGCTTCGTGCCATGGACCATCACTACAGGCTCCAGGCCATGGATCATCACTGGAGGCTTCGTGCCATGGATTATCACTGGAGGCTTCGTACACGGAGCCGGAAACAGGTCTCACCGGACTGAGAAGACGTACTGGAAGCCTGATGCGTGGAGCAGGCACCGGATACACTGGGCCGTGGAGCACTGGAGGTCTTAAGCGTAGAGCTGACACAACCCGTCCTGGCTGGATGGTTACTTTCGCCCAGCAAATGCGGGGCGCTAGCACAGGACGCACTGGGCTGTGCAGACGCACCAGAGACACAGTGGCCGGCTCTGCGCACTGTGTCTCAGGATATCCTGAGGATATCCTGCAACAAAAATACAAATGAGAAAAAACAAAAGCGCACAGTTCTATCAGGCAACAAAACAGCTAATAGAAAATAACCCCCCACAAAACCCAACGATAGACAGCTGCCTCTGATTGGGAACCACACTAGGCAAAAACAACAAAGAAGTAGAAAACATAGATTCTCCCACCCGAGTCACACCCCGACCTAACCAAACACAGAGAATAAATAAGGATCTCTGGTTGTCAGGACTCCGTCCGCAAAACCTGAACCTATAGGGGAGGATCTGGGTGGGCATTTCTCCGCGGTGGCGGCTCTGGCAAGGGACTTAGACCCCGCTCCACCTCTGGCTCGGCACCACTTAGGTGACCCTCCCCACCGACCCTGGACTGGGGACCCTTGTAGCGGGCCCCGGGCAGGAGGGAGACTCTGGCAGCTCCGGACAGGAGGGAGACTCTGGCAGTTCCGGACAGAAGGGAGGCTCTGGCAGCTCCGGACAGGAGGGAGACTCTGGCAGCTCCGGACAGGAGGGAGACTTTGGCAGCTCTGGACAGGAGGCAGGCACAGGACTCACCGGGCTGGGGAGACACACAGAAGTCCTGGCTCTGGGAGCAGGCTGGGGAGACATCCAAGAGGCCTCTTCCTTGGCCGAGGCACCGGATACACTGGGCCTTGGAGGCGCACTGGGGGTCTCGAGCGCAGAGCTGGCCCCACCCGTTCTGGCTGGATGCCAGCTTCCACCTGGCAAATGCGGGTTGCTGGCACCGAGCACACCAGCCTGTGAATGCTCCGCCTCGACACCGTGAGCATCACCCCATGGCACGGGGCCTGACCAGTCCCATGCTCTCCACGGTACACACGGGGAGTTGGCTCAAGTCTGCTTCCTGACTCTGCCACACTCCCCGTGTGATCCCCCCCCCCAAAAAAAAAATTATTGGGGGCTGCCTCTCTGACTTCCTTGCCAGCCGTGTTCCCACATACCGCTGGTTCCTTTCTCCGGCTGCCTCTGCTCTCCTAGCTGCCTCCACCTGTTCCCATGGAAGGCGATCCCTTCCTGCCAGGATCTCCTCCCATGTGTAGACTCCCTTTCCGTCCAGAACGTCCTCCCATGTCCAGGAGTCCACCTTAACCATGCTGCTTGGTCCGTTGGTGGTGGGAAGTTCTGTCATGGCTGGCTGATGGACTGGACCAAAGTGCAGCATGGTAAGCGTACATTTTCTCTTTCTTCAAAAATGACGCAGACAAAACGAAGAACAAAAAAAACGTGAAGCTTTCGGCTATGTGCCCTGAACAAAGACTAAATTAACTTCCCACAAAACAGGTGGGGGAAAGGGTAGACAGCTGCCTCTGATTGAGAACCACACCCGGCCAAACACATAGAAATAGAAAATCATAGAACGTAGACTACCCACCCAAATCGCACCCTGACCAAACCAAAATAGAGACATAAAACGTTCTCTATGGTCAGGGCGTGACATCCGTTTTACAATTATACTTTACAGTTTCCTGTCTTTCGAAACCCCACATAAAAACCAGCACCCGTTCTTCCACCTCTGCAAAATCTCCAGGCTCCGTCCCTCACTGTCACACTCCAGTACATAAACCCTCATCCATGCCTTTGTTACTTCCAGACTGGACAACTGTAAGACTCTCCTCACCAGATCCCCACCAAACTCATCAATAGACTTGGTTCTGAACTCTGCTGTCAGAATCCACACCCGCACTAGATCAACTGAACACATCAAACCAATCCTCATCCATCTACACTGGCTCCCTGTGCAATCCTGTATTAACTTTAAAACACTCCTCACCTACAAAGCCCTTCATAACCTGGCACCCACCTGCCTCTCTGATCTTCTCCCAGTCTATGCCCCCTCCAGCTGGCCACTCCTCCTCTGCTGGTCTCCTTGTCTCCTCCCCATTCCACCTTTCCACCATGGGTGCTTGCTTCCGGACAAGCTAAACACCTTCTTCGCCCACATTGAGGTTAGCACAGTGCCACCGATGCGGCCCACTATCAAGGACTATGGGCTGTCCTTCTTTGTGGCCGATGTGAGTAAGACATTTAAGCTTGTTAACCCTCGCAAGGCTCCGACGGCATACCTAGCCACTCCCTCAGAGCATGCACAGTGTTTACGGACATATTCAATCTCTCCCTATCCCAGTCTGCTGTCCCAACTTGCTGTAAGATGTCCACCACTGTTCCTTTACCCAAGAAAGCAAAGGTAACTCAACTAAATCTCCATCGCCCCATAGCACTCACTTCTGTCATCATGAGATGCTTTGAGGGGCTAGGCTAGTTAAGGATCATATCACCTCTACCTTACCTGATATCCTAGACCCTTTTCAATTTTCTTACCTCCCCGATATATCCACAGATGACGCAATAGCCATTGCACTGAATACTGTCCTATCCCATCTGGACAAGATGAATACTTATGTAAGGATGCTGTTCATTGACTAATGCTCACCATCCACTATAGTACCCTCCAAGCTCATCACCCTAGGCCTGAACCCTGCCCTGTGCAACTGGGTCCTGGACTTACTTACAGGCCGCCCCCAGGTGGTGAAGGTAGGAAACAACACCTCCACTTCCCTGATCCTCAAGACAGGGGCCCCACAAGGGTGCGTGCTCAGCCATCTGCTGTTCTCCCTGTTCACCCATGACTGCGTTAGCATGCACGCCTCCAACTCATTCATCAAATGTGCACGTTTGCAGACTATACAATAGTAGTAGGCCTGGGACAATAGTAACCATCCTTGACAACATACGGTGAAATTGCAGAGCACGAAATTCAAAATACAAAAATTGTAATATTCAACATTCATGAAAATACAAGTGTCTTACATCGTTTAAAAGCTTAACTTCTTGTTCATCCAACCGTGTTGTCAGATTTCAAAAAGGCATTGCGGCGAAAGCATACCATACGATTATCTGAGGACAGCGCTCCGCATACACCAGCATTAAAAACATTTTCCAAACCAGCAGAGGCGTCACAAAAATCAGAAATAGCGATAAAATAAATCACTTACCTTTGAAGATCTTCCTCTGTTTGCAATCCCAAGGGTTCCAGCTACACAACGAATGGTCACTTTGTTAGATAAAGTCCTTCTTTATATCTAAAAAAAGTCAGTTTAGTTGGTGTGTTTGATTCAGCAATCCACCTGTTCCACTCGTTCAACATGCAGACAAAGGAATCCCAAAAGTTACCGGTAAACTTCGTCCAAACAAGTCAAACAACGTTTCTAAACAATCCTCAGGTACCCTAATATGTAAATAAATTACACAATTTAAGACGGAATGTAGTATGTTCAATACCGGAGATAAATACCGAAGTGTGCGCCCTCATTCACGAGCGCCGCAAGAATAGAGTCCTATGGGAGGAATTCCTTTGAATATCTCATAGACAAGCATTGGAATGGCCTGTGACCTCAAAAACAAAATCTGGATGGATTCTCCTCTGGTTTTCACCTGCCCTATCAATTCTGTTATACTCACAGACATTTTTTAACAGTTTCAGAAACTGAGTGTTTTCTGTCCAATGCTACCAATTATATGCATATCCTAGCTTCTGGGCCTGAGTAACAGGCAGTTTACTTTGGGCACGTCAGTCATCCGAACTTCCGAATACCGCCCCCTAGCCCAAAGAGGTTTTAATAATGTTTACTCATCATATGTATATACTGCATTCTATTCTATAGAATTTTTGTCAAAGCCACTCTGACATTGCTCATCCATATATTGATATATTCTTAATTCCATTCCTTTACTTAGACTTGTGTGTATTATGTATTTGTTGTGAAATTGATGGTTATTACTTGTTAGATAATGCTGCACTGTCGGAACTAGAAGCAGAAGCATTTCACTACACCCGCAATAACGTCTGCTAAACACGTGTATGTGACCAATACATTTTGATTTGATATTAAGTCAGTTAAGAACAAATTCTTATTTACAACGATGGCCTACCCCGGCCAAGCCCTAACCCAGATGAGGCTGGGCCAATTGTGCAATGCCCTATGGGACTCCCAATCACAGCCAGTTGTGATACAGCCTGGAATCAAACCAGGGTCTGTAGTGACGCCTTTAGCTCTGAAATTCAGTGCCTTAGACTGCTGCGTTATATCAATAATAAGTGATATCAGTATCGCCGTAGACTGCATCACTGCTGTCATACTTACCTCCAAGCCAGTTGGATAGTCTTTGGATGCCGACAGAAGTCGCACCATTGGAAGACATAACTTGGAATTTAGCCTACAAAAGCCTATTCGTGCGCTTTTCCTGAGATCGATCAAACACATTTAGTGTGTCATCATAATTGTCTCTGACTTGTGGTCAGACTTGCTCAGGTGGAACAAACTTAAACTTGCGCCTTTTTTAAATGCTGATTTGAATGTCATTGAGAAAACAGAGAAGTGTCTAAGATTCTTTATGCAAAACATCCTTTCTGAATTTAAAAGTAATCCTTGAAGTAATCATCTAGTTTTTCAAAGTATCTGTAGTCTGATTACAATAGTTATTCTGATAACGTAACAGATTACAGTTACCATTTTTTTTGTAATCCATTACAACCCTTACTCCCCAACCCTGGCCCCTACTGGAAACATCACCTTGATAGCCATCTCAAAAGCACACTTCATAATCAATCAATGAATCAATCAAATGTTTTTATAAAGGCCTTTTTACATCAGCAGATGTCCTAAAGTGCTTATACAGAAACTCAGCCTAAAATCCCAAAGAGTGCAGATGTAGATGCACAATGGCTAGGAAAAACTCCCTAGAAAGGCAGAAACCTAGGAAACCTTCTGGCTGTGCAGAGTACATGGCCATATCTTTCATCAAGATGATCAAACGTTCATAGATGACGAGCAGGGTCAAATAACAATCACAGTGGTCATAGAGTGTGCAACAGGTTAACACCTCAGAAGTAAATGACATTTGTTTTTTCATAGTCAAGCATTCAGAGGTCGAGACAACAGTTGTGGTGGAGAGGGAGACAGAGGGTCAAAACAACAAGTTAGCATGTCCGGTGAAGAGGTCAGTGTTCCATAGCCGCAGACAGAACAGCAGAAACTGGATCCGCAGCAAGACAAGGTGGACTGGGGACAGAGACAGTCAGGTAGTCCTGAAGAATCCTAGAGCTTAGGTCCTCTGGTAGAAGAGAGAGAGAGAGAGAGAGATGTGAGAATTTTAGAGAGTATGCTTAAGATCACGCAGAACACCAGATAAGACAGGATAATTACACCCAATAGGATCGACTGATCCTAGCCCCGTGGCACATAGACTATTGCAGCAGAGATACTGGAGTCTGAGACAGGGTGCACAGGAAGATAATTTCAGTGACTCAACCCATTCAAGTTGTGTACAGCGAAAAATCCTGGCACAACATGGTGCACCCCTCCCAGGGACAGCATGGGAGACAACTAGAAACCCAGTGACTCAGCTTCCAAAATAGGATCAGAGGCAGAGAATCCAAGTGAAGAGAGGGGAGTCAGCAAGGGTTGTTCATCACTCCACTGCCTTGTCTTTCACCTTTGCACCTTGGGGCTAGACTACACTCAATTTATTTGAACCTTTATTTAACTAGGCAAGTCAGCTAACAGTTAACTGCCTGTTTAGGGGCAGAAGGACAGATTTGTACCTTGTCAGCTCAGGGATTTGAACTTGCAACCTTTCAGTTAGTAGTCCAGCTCTCTAACCACTAGGCTACCCTGTCACCCCTTTAGCAGGGGAGAGATCAGTCTTCAGTAAATGCTTAAAGGTTGAGACCGAGTCGACATCTCTCACATGGATCGGCAGACCATTCAATAAAAATGTTGCTCTATAGGAGAAAGCCCTGCCTCCAGCTGTTTGCTTTGAAATTCTTGGAAGAATAAGTCTTGCGTCTTGTGACCATAATGTATGTGTAGGTATGTACTGCAGGACCAAATCGGAGAGAGAGTTGGAAAGGGAAAGGGCAATATCTCGTCAGTTGTACAACTGAATGCATTCAACTGAAATGTCTCTTCCGCAAAAACCCAACCCTTCTGAGTCAGAGTACAGTGGCAAATTGGCAAGAGACACACAGAAACCTTTTTGCCCTTCCTTGAGAAGTCAATTTAGAGAGTCGGAGAGGTAAGATAATACATTTACTTTTCACGTTTTATATTGAAATGATGTAAACGATTTGATTGAGTTCATTTTTAAGTATGACCTTTCACAGGGTTCAGGTGTAAATATAAATGTAATATTTGTTCAAGGTTTAACAATGTGAATACAGAAGAGTAAATGAAGGACTCTTAGACAACATATGATGTTTGTGACACTGTGTCACGATTATTAAAATAAGTAATCTTTCTCATATCTTATTTGTACATACAGCTGAAGTCGGAACTTTACATACACCTTAGCCAACTACATTTAAACTTAGTTTTTCACAATTCTTGATGTTTATTCCCAGTAAATTTTCCTTGTTTTGGGTCAGTTAGGATCACCACTTTATTTTAAGAATGTGAAATGTCAGAATAACAGTAGAAAGAATGATTTATTTCAGCTTTAATTTATTTCATCACATTCCCAGTGGGTCAGAAGGTTACATTCAATCAATTAGTATTTGGTAGCATTGCCTTTAAATTGTTTAACATGGGTCAAACATTTCGGGTAGCCTTCCACAAGCTTACCACAATAAGTTGGGTGAATTTTGGCCCATTCCTCCTGACAGAGCGGGTGTAACTGAGTAAGGTTTGTAGGCCTTCTTGCTCAAACACGCTTTTTCAGTTCTGCCCACACATTTTTTATAGGATTGAGGCCAGGGCTTTGTGATGGCCATTCCAATACCTTGACTTTGTTGTCCTTAAGCGATTTTGCCAAAACTTTGGAAATATGCTTGGGTTCACTGTCCATTTGGAAGACCCATTTGCAGTCAGGAATTTTTAACTTGTCTTGAGATGTTGCTTCAATATATCCACATCATTTTCCTACCTTATGAAGCCATCTATTTTGTGGAGTGCACCAGTCCCTCCTGCAACTAAGCACCCCCAAAACATGTTGCTGCCATCCCCGTAATTCACGATTGGGATGGTCTTCTTCAGCTTGCAAGCCTCCCCCTTTTTCCTCCAAACATAACGATGGTCATTATGGCCAAAAAGTTATATTTTTGTTTCATCAGACCAGAGGACATTTCTCCAAAAAGTACAATCTTTGTCCCCATGTGCAGTTGCAAACCGTAGTCTGGCTTTTTTTTAATGGCGGTTTTGGAGCAGTGGCTTCTTCTTTGCTGGGCGGCCTTTCAGGTTATGTTGATATAGGACTTGTTTTACTGTGGATATAGATACTTTGTATCTGTTTCCTCCAGTATCTTCACAAGGTCCTTTGCTGTTGTTCTGGGATTGATTTGCACTTTTCGCACCAAAGTACGTTAATCTCTAGGAGACAGAAAGCGTCTCCTTCGTGAGCGGTATGACGGCTGCCTGGTCCTATTATGTTTATACTTGCGTACTATTGTTTGTACAGATGAGTGTGGTACCTTCAGGCGTTTGGAAATTGCTCCCAAGGATGAAACAGACTTGTGGAGGTCTACCATTTTCTTTCTGAGGTCTTGGCTGATTTCTTTTGATTTTCCCATGATGTCAAGCACAGAGGCACCGAGTCTGAAGGTAGGCCTTGAAATACATCCATGGGTACACCTCCAATTGACTAAAATTATGTCAATTAGCCTAACAGAAACCTCTAAAGCCATGACATAATTTTCTGGAATTTTCCAAGCTGTTTAAAGACACAGTGAACTTAGTGTATGTAAACTTCTGACCCACTGGAATTGTGATACAATGAATTGTAAGTGAAATAATCTGTCTGTAAACAATTGTTGGAAAAATTACTTGTGTCATGCACAATGTAGATGTCCTAACTGAAATGCCAAAACTATAGTTTGTTAACAAGACGTTTGTGGAGTGGTTGAAAAACAAGTTTTAATGACTCCAACCTAAGTTTATGTAAACTTACGTCTTCAACTGTATGTAGTAGACAGATCCAGGAGTGCATGCTATGTGCATCATTTTGAGCATGAATTTCAGATTAAATTGCATTTATTGCGATTGGATCAGTATGTACAGAAAAGATAAGTTAATATATTCACCAAAATGCAGCAGAGACGTGACCAACCATTTGGTCAGTCATATGTTTCCTTCTTCATCAGACCGCAACAATGTTCTTCTTAGCATTCCAATTAGGTTAATGAATATTACTAAGTAACATAATTAAGAAAACAGCCCATAAATACCTCAGCTGTCACCATAATTGGTGCTTATTTAGTTGTGTTTTATTGTATAATTTGTTTTGCAACCATGCTATCTCACAATCTGTACACCATCTGATATTCCATTGGGGTAAAAATCTCAAATGTGTAATACTGACTGTATGATGCTTTGTTTTGTATATCTTATGCTATATTCATACAGATATGGCCTCACCAAAGACAGTTTGGTACTTAAGTGTCCTCTTGGTATTTTGCTCTCGTCTGGAAAAACAAGATTGCTTGGAAACTCCAAATGTAACATCAGAGGTAAGAGGCCAGTAAATATGGACTTAAACTAAAAGAAAATGTTCACAAGGCAATTTAAAGCAATGTCAGAGAAATACAATATTGTTTGAGCTACATATCTTTAGGTGTATCACTATTAATATAATATGTTTCAAAACAGATTTGTTTGTTCGTTCCATTGGTGCAACTACAGCATGTATACATTATAATTACACAAACAGCACAGTTGTGTAACTGTATCCACATTGTAATAACACTGCACATCCCTGTGAATCTACCATGCCAATACATAGGTCGCAGTTGTAAATGAGAACTTGATCTCAACTGGCCTACCTGGTTAAAAAAAGGTGAAATAAAAACAAATAGGGGAATTTTCTGAGTGTTAAAACACATACTTCATTTGACGCAATGATACAAATAATTTTTTCAAAATTAAATCTATCTTTTCCAGGAATCACCCACTGATGGATCACAAGATCCTTCTGGAGAAAAGCGAGAGGGTGAGTCAGCTCAAACCTACATGTCTGCCCCCATAATGTGCCTTTAGACACCTTAGAAAATGACAAATAAAAATCGTATTTTTATGCTCACACAAATCCGAAATTATTAAAACATCATTATTTATCTCACTGCCCTTTGCCATTGGATATTTGTTGTGTGCAGGATATTTGTTGTGTGCAGGATATTTGCTGTGTGCAGGATTTTTGCTGTGTGCAGGATATTTGCTGTGTGCAGGATTTTTGCTGTGTGCAGGATATTTGCTGTGTGCAGGATTTTTGCTGTGTGCAGGATATTTGCTGTGTGCAGGATTTTTGCTGTGTGCAGGATATTTGCTGTGTGCAGGATATTTGCTGTGTGCAGGATATTTGCTGCGTGCATGTTTTTATTTATTTCTTACATTTCTTAAATGCCCAGATAAATCTACCCTGATTTATTTGATATTGACAAATGTTATACATAAATATTCTGCGGTTGGTGTTTTTTGTAATGATTTAAGTGACCATTGTGTTGTTGTTGCTGTTAGAAATACTAAGGTTCCTAAGACAAACCCACTTTTTATTCGTAAGATAAATTTGAAGTGTTTTAATGAGCAGGCTTTTCTCCATGATTTGTTTTATTTTGACTGGAGCAAGATTGAGTTTATCCCTGATGTTGAAACTGCCTGGAAATTCTTTCATTCATTCATTCATTCATTCATTCATGTTCATTCATTCATGTTTTTTTCCAAATAGTAAACAAGCATGCCCCATTCCGCAGGTTCAGGGTTAAAGGGCGGGATAATCCATGGTTTTCTTCTAAGCTGTCATGTATTATTCACGACCGTAATCTAGCTTGGGCTAAAGCGAGGAAATCATGTTCTGATGCTGATTGGCTTATGTTTAGGCAGTTACTAAACAAGTGTTCTTTTCTTCTCAGGAAGGCCAAGTCTGAATATTGTATGTCTGTTACCACTGATAACCTGAATGACCCTAGAAAGTTTTGGAAGGCTATTAAGTCTATGTCTGGTAACAGTAATGTTAATTAATTACCGTCATGTGTTTTGAAGGACTCTGTTGCTGTGTATGACAAAACTGAAATGCTGAATTGTTTCAATGAGCACTTTGTATCATCTGGTAGACTGTTTGATTCAGTGTCCTCTGTCTCTGTACAACCTTGTGTGGATGAACCAGTGAGAGCTGGTCAAACTTGTAGCTTTTTGCCATTCTCAGTGCAGGTGGTACATACAGCCTTGAAATCCTTAGATCAGAGAAAGCCTGCAGGTCCTGATCTTTTGGGATCCTTGCTTTATAAATCTGGCAGCTGATTTCATAGCTGAACCACTTACATATCTGTTCAATCTAACCCTGGAATGTAATGAAATTCCAAAGATCTGGAAATCAGCATTTGTCCTACCACTTTTAAAAGGGGGAGATCCAACTCTTTTAAATAATTATAGGCCAATCTCAAAGCTGTCAACCCTGGTGAAAATACTTGAAACACTTGTGAGTGAACAGCTAAAATAGTTTTTATTTACTAACTATATTTTATCAATGTACCAATCGGGCTTCAGGAAGAAGCATAGCACAATTACAGCAGCCATGAAGGTTTTAAATGATATCACTGAAGCCCTTGACAAAAAACAGCACTGTGTCTCACTTTTTATTGATCTCTCCAAGGCTTTTGATACAGTTGAGCATGCTATACTTAGGCAGAGATTGTCGAGTGTAGGTCTTTCAGAGCATGCAGTTGCATGGTTTGCTATCTACATTTACATTTACATTTAAGTCATTTAGCAGACGCTCTTATCCAGAGCGACTTACAAATTGGTGCATTCACCTTATGACATCCAGTGGAACAGCCACTTTACAATAGTGCATCTAAATCTTTTAAGGGGGGGGGGGTGAGAAGGATTACTTTATCCTATCCTAGGTATTCCTTAAAGAGGTGGGGTTTCAGGTGTCTCCGGAAGGTGGTGATTGACTCCGCTGTCCTGGCGTCGTGAGGGAGTTTGTTCCACCATTGGGGGCCAGAGCAGCGAACAGTTTTGACTGGGCTGAGCGGGAACTGTACTTCCTCAGTGGTAGGGAGGCGAGCAGGCCAGAGGTGGATGAACGCAGTGCCCTTGTTTGGGTGTAGGGCCTGATCAGAGCCTGGAGGTACTGAGGTGCCGTTCCCCTCACAGCTCCGTAGGCAAGCACCATGGTCTTGTAGCGGATGCGAGCTTCAACTGGAAGCCAGTGGAGAGAGCGGAGGAGCGGGGTGACGTGAGAGAACTTGGGAAGGTTGAACACCAGACGGGCTGCGGCGTTCTGGATGAGTTGTAGGGGTTTAATGGCACAGGCAGGGAGCCCAGCCAACAGCGAGTTGCAGTAATCCAGACGGGAGATGACAAGTGCCTGGATTAGGACCTGCGCCGCTTCCTGTGTGAGGCAGGGTCGTACTCTGCGGATGTTGTAGAGCATGAACCTACAGGAACGGGCCACTGCCTTGATGTTAGTTGAGAACGACAGGGTGTTGTCCAGGATCACGCCAAGGTTCTTAGCGCTCTGGGAGGAGGACACAATGGAGTTGTCAACCGTGATGGCGAGATCATGGAACGGGCAGTCCTTCCCCGGGAGGAAGAGCAGCTCCGTCTTGCCGAGGTTCAGCTTGAGGTGGTGATCCGTCATCCACACTGATATGTCTGCCAGACATGCAGAGATGCGATTCGCCACCTGGTCATCAGAAGGGGGAAAGGAGAAGATTAATTGTGTGTCGTCTGCATAGCAATGATAGGAGAGACCATGTGAGGTTATGACAGAGCCAAGTGACTTGGTGTATAGCGAGAATAGGAGAGGGCCTAGAACAGAGCCCTGGGGGACACCAATGGTGAGAGCGCGTGGTGAGGAGACAGATTCTCGCCACGCCACCTGGTAGGAGTGACCTGTCAGGTAGGACGCAATCCAAGCGTGGGCCGCGCCGGAGATGCCCAACTCGGAGAGGAGGATCTGATGGTTCACAGTATCGAAGGCAGCCGATAGGTCTATAAGGATGAGAGCAGAGGAGAGAGAGTTAGCTTTAGCAGTGCGGAGCGCCTCCGTGATACAGAGAAGAGCAGTCTCAGTTGAATGACTAGTCTTGAAACCTGACTGATTTGGATCAAGAAGGTCATTCTGAGAGAGATAGCGGGAGAGCTGGCCAAGGACGGCACGTTCAAGAGTTTTGGAGAGAAAAGAAAGAAGGGATACTGGTCTGTAGTTGTTGACATCGGAGGGATCGAGTGTAGGTTTTTTCAGAAGGGTGCAACTCTCGCTCTCTTGAAGACGGAAGGGACGTAGCCAGCGGTCAGGGATGAGTTGATGAGCGAGGTGAGGTAAGGGAGAAGGTCTCCGGAAATGGTCTGGAGAAGAGAGGAGGGGATAGGGTCAAGCGGGCAGGTTGTTGGGCGGCCGGCCGTCACAAGACGCGAGATTTCATCTGGAGAGAGAGGGGAGAAAGAGGTCAGAGCACAGGGTAGGGCAGTGTGAGCAGAACCAGCGGTGTCGTTTGACTTAGCAAACGAGGATCGGATGTCGTCGACCTTCTTTTCAAAATGGTTGACGAAGTCATCTGCAGAGAGGGAGGGGGGAGATTCAGGAGGGAGGAGAAGGTGGCAAAGAGCTTCCTAGGGTTAGAGGCAAATGCTTGGAATTTAGAGTGGTAGAAAGTGGCTTTAGCAGCAGAGACAGAGGAGGAAAATGTAGAGAGGAGGGAGTGAAAGGATGCCAGGTCCGCAGGGAGGCGAGTTTTCCTCCATTTCCGCTCGGCTGCCCGGAGCCCTGTTCTGTGAGCTCGCAATGAGTCGTCGAGCCACGGAGCGGGAGGGGAGGACCGAGCCGGCCTGGAGGATAGGGGACATAGAGAGTCAAAGGATGCAGAAAGGGAGGAGAGGAGGGTTGAGGAGGCAGAATCAGGAGATAGGTTGGAGAAGGTTTGAGCAGAGGGAAGAGATGATAGGATGGAAGAGAAGAGAGTAGCGGGGGAGAGAGAGCGAAGGTTGGGACGGCGCGATACCATCCGAGTAGGGGCAGTGTGGGAAGTGTTGGATGAGAGCGAGAGGGAAAAGGATACAAGGTAGTGGTCGGAGACTTGGAGGGGAGTTGCAATGAGGTTAGTGGAAGAACAGCATCTAGTAAAGATGAGGTCGAGCGTATTGCCTGCCTTGTGAGCAGGGGGGGAAGGTGAGACGGTGAGGTCAAAAGAGGAGAGGAGTGGAAAGAAGGAGGCAGAGAGGAATGAGTCAAAGGTAGACGTGGGGAGGTTAAAGTCGCCCAGGACTGTGAGAGGTGAGCCGTCCTCAGGAAAGGAGCTTATCAAGGCATCAAGCTCATTGATGAACTCTCCGAGGGGACCTGGAGGGCGATAAATGATAAGGATGTTAAGCTTGAAAGGGCTGGTAACTGTGACAGCATGAAATTCAAAGGAGGCGATAGACAGATGGGTAAGGGGAGAAAGAGAGAATGACCACTTGGGAGAGATGAGGATCCCGGTGCCACCACCCCGCTGACCAGAAGCTCTCGGGGTGTGCGAGAACACGTGGGCGGACGAAGCGAGAGCAGTAGGAGTAGCAGTGTTATCTGTGGTGATCCATGTTTCCGTCAGTGCCAAGAAGTCGAGGGACTGGAGGGAGGCATAGGCTGAGATGAACTCTGCCTTGTTGGCCGCAGATCGGCAGTTCCAGAGGCTACCGGAGACCTGGAACTCCACGTGGGTCGTGCGCGCTGGGACCACCAGATTAGGGTGGCCGCGGCACACGCGGTGTGGAGCGTTTGTATGGTCTGTGCAGAGAGGAGAGAACAGGGATAGACAGACACATAGTTGACAGGCTACAGAAGAGGCTACGCTAATGCAAGGAGATTGGAATGACAAGTGGACTACACATCTCGAATGTTCAGAAAGTTAAGCTTACGTAGCAAGAATCTTATTGACTAAAATGATTAAAATGATACAGTACTGCTGAAGTAGGCTCGCTGGCAGTGGCTGCGTTGTTGACTTTGTAGGCTAGCTGGCAGTGGCTGCGTTGTTGACACTACACTAATCAAGTCGTTCCGTTGAGTGTAATAGTTTCTACAGTGCTGCTATTCGGGGGCTAGCTGGCTAGCTATCTGTCTGATAGAACTCAGTGCACTCAATTTGATGGGCTTATGTCTGTTAAAAACCTCTTAGAGCTACCCCTCTACTTTTTTCAATTTCTGCCTGAAGACATACCCAAATCTAACTGCCTGTAGCTCTGGCCCAGAAGCAAGGATATGCATATTCTTGGTACCATTTCAAAGAAAACACTCTGACGTTTGTGTAAATGCGAATTGAATGTAGGAGAATATAACACAATAGATCTGGTTTAGATAATACAACGAAAAAAAAATATATTTTTTTCTTTTTATTGTTGTATCATCATCTTTAAAATGAACAAGTTAAAACAAACATTCAGATAGGATGATTGGGACAATTTCAGTGAAAAATATAAGAGGGCAGCAGTACTTGTGCAAAGTTTCAGAATGATAACTTCCAAAATGAGTGTGCAACATGACATTTATCATGAAGTCACCCAGGTGTCCCACACAAGTAGCCCAAATGTACTCAAGTGGCCAAATTGGTGAAGGTATACATTTTGAAACAAATAACTATATACAAAATGCCAAAATGGTATTCTAATACACAACCCCCCAAAAAAAAAAAATTGAGAAAAAAATATGAAGGAAAAAAATATGAAGGAAAAAAAATATATATAAATTTACAAAATAACATGGGTAACTATTAACACACTTTCAATATTTGGAAGACCCCCAGTCCTCTATCAAATCAAATTGATTTATATAGCCCTTCGTACATCAGCTAATATCTCAAAGTGCTGTACAGAAACCCAGCCTAAAACCCCAAACAGCAAGCAATGTAGGTGTAGAAGCACGGTGGCTAGGAAACTCCCTAGAAAGGCCAAAATCTAGGAAGAAACCTAGAGAGGAACCAGGCTATGAGGGGTGGCCAGTCCTCTTCTGGCTGTGCCAGGTGGAGATTATAACAGAACATGGCCGAGATTTTCAAACGTTCATAAATGACCAGCAGGGTCAAATAGTAATCACAGTAGTTGTAGAGGATGCAACAGGACAGCACATCAAGAGTAAATATGAACAGTTTAGAGTTCCATAGCCGCAGGCAGAACAGTTGAAACTGGAACGGCAGCCAGGCCAGGTGGACTGGGGACAGCAAGGAGTCATCATGCCAGGTAGTCCTGACGCATGGTCCTAGGGCTCAGGTCCTCCTCAGAGAGAGAAAGAGAGAATTAGAGAGAGCATACTTAAATTCACACAGGACACCGGATAAGACAGAAGAAGTACTCCAGATATAACAAACTGACCCTAGCCCCCCGACACAAACTACTGCAGCATAAATACTGGAGGCTGAGACAGGAGGGGTCAGGAGACACTGTGGCCCCATCCGATGAGACCCCCGGACAGGGCCAAACAGGAAGGATATAACACCACCCACTTTGCCAAAGCTTGACACAATATTGTGCTGCTGATGCCAGGTGCCATAGCAGTCTCTTTCTGCAGAGGGTCACCAAGCATGTGGCACTGGTGATGGGGGACTTCATTTTGAAAAGAACATAGCGACGCCTCCATGCTGTGCCCTTTTGGCCCTGAGGCACATCCATGCCTGCAGAAATACATTTGGGCAGATGAACACCACTTGTAGCAGGAGCTGGATGAACAAGCTTCAGGGGGGGATGGACACCTTGGCCCTGGGGGCTGCCACTCGGAGTCAGTGTCACTGTGAAAGAAACTGTTCAGTTAGAATAGTTTCACATATGAGCCCTGTATCAACAGGTATAATAAACATATATATATATAGAGTACAGGGAACATAAGGTTGAATATATTATTATAGACCTGCTAGATCTACTGTCTCTTTTATATTATGACATTTCAGCTAGATCTACTGTCTCTATTATATTATGACATTTCAGCTAGATCTACTGTCTCTATTATATTATGACAGACCAGCTAGATCTACTGTCTTTATTATATTACAACAGACCAGCTGTATCTACTGTCTCCATTTCACTTTGGCCATTACTGTGGGCCTGCCCTCCCCTCATTTCATGTGGGTTGGGGTGGGGCGGCAGACACACGCATCTCACATTTCATTACATTACATTTTTATATATTGCTTCTAAAAATAAACCACAAATAATATGTTATATTATTAATTTCAAACAAGGGCATTAGCATGAGAAGAACTTACCAGTCCAAAACGATGTCCTCTCCGTTCAAAGAAATATTTCTCCACTTGGGAATCGCTAAATGAATCGTCCTACAACAATCTCTGACTCACTTTTCCAATCAATTTATTCTAAAATTGTGTGTACATCTGTATATCTAGACCTTTTTTTTTACCTTTCCCTGACTTAGTCGCCATACTGATTGATATATAAACAGCTGAATATGCGAAACAACGCTATGTGTAATATGCATTGATCCTTCCGGTATGAAACTTCAATAGCGAATGACTCTCTTTACGCTGGAGTTTACTACATGGATTGGTCTTGCAAAACACAAACATTACCTATTGCCGTTTACCTCAGCTCATTGGCTATCTACCCAGCTAGATTTCAAGACAATCAGTGGTCATTGGGTTAAAATACAGTCAATCAACGAAACAGCGAGCAAATCATTGGTGCACAATGATGTCATTACTTGTTGTCTTCAAAACGGTTTCTTTCAGTCAATACGTCCCACGAAATGACCCATCAGGTTTGGTTGTGTTACAAACAAACCAGTTGATTGCAGTGAAACCAAACATGACTGGAAAAGTCGCGTTCTGTGTGGGTATTTACCTTGAATGTGTTGTCGAAAATGGAATGAGACGGAATTCACGACACAAGCGGTCCACAAAATGTTTCGTGTTAGGCTATAAAAACTGATTTTATCAAACAAAAAATCATCCATTGTGTAACAATGAGCATTGGGATTGCAAACAGACGAAGATCGTCAAAGGTAAACTATTTATTTTAATGCAGTTTGTGATTTTGTTACGCCTGTGCTGGTTGAATTTTTTTTTTTTTATGGGGCTCTATCCTCAGATAATCACATCGTATTCTTTCGCAGTAAATCCGCAGTTGGATTAGCAAGATTCTAGGCTTTCGATACATGTGAGACACTTGTAATTTCATGAATGTTTAATATGACTATTTATCTAGCGATCACAGTATGTTGTGGAATTTCAGCCCGCTACCGGGTTCTGTGCTCAGAGAGGTTAAATTGTCTGTCGTTAATGGTGTGCCCCAAGGCTCTGAACTTGGTCCTCTCTTATTCACTATTTATATAAATTATTTAGACAAAAATGTCCAAAATGCGCAACTTCATTTTTATGCTGATGATACTGTTATTTACTGTTGTGCCTCGTCTCTTACAAAAGCTTTCCAGAACATGCAAACTGGTTTTTATACTGTTCAACATACCTTGTGTCAATTGAAGCTTATCCTCATTATACTTTTTACCTTAGCAATGATTATAAGACGACACACTAAGCCTAACCAATAGTTCACAGTCATGGCAGTGGTATATCAACTGGCCCAGCTGTTAGTCCATCAGCCCATTCTGCCAGTCAAGTCATTCGAGAGAACATGTCCAAAAACTAGACTATCTGGACTGACAAAACTAAACTAATGGTGTTTTCTAAAGCAAGAAATAGACCTCTGAACCTTTCACCTACTACTACTACCTGTCAGGGAAAGGAGATTGAGGTTGTAACCTCATATAAATATCTTGGAATTTTATTGATGATGGCCTATCTTTTAAATTGCATATTCAACAACTTACAAAAAAATTGAAGCTGAAATTGGGATTTTATTTTAGGAATAAGCCCTGTTTTTATTTTGAAGCCAGAAGGAGGCTAGTATCAGCTACATGTATGCCTTTACTAGACTATGGGGATATTTTATATATGAATGCTTCCGCTCAGGATTTGAGATCAATTGACACCCTTTACCATGGTGCTTTGAGATTTATTTTAAACTGCAAAACCCTTACGCACCACTGCACTTTGTATACCAGGGTTGGCTGGCCTTCTCTAGTCACTCGTAGGATCAGTCACTGGTATACTTTTATTTACAAAGCCATTTTGGGTTTACTACCGTTTTATTTGGGCATTTTTATTGTTCAGAAATGTGGTGGGTATTCTCTTCGTTTCCTGGACGTTATCCTGCTAACTGTTCCAAATGTCCGAACTGAATTTGGCAAAAGAGCTTTTATGTACTCTGCGCCATCATCTTGGAACACCTTACAAAATACTTTTAATCTGGAAGAACTTGTCCCGATTGGTATTTTTAAATCACTGATGAATGATCTTGAGACTGATTCCCTGACCTGTCAATGATTTTAATTTGCTGTTTTTGATTTTGTTATACTCTTGTGAATTCTATGATTTTTACTAGATTACTTGTAGTTTTTCATGTTGTTTGTCTGTATTTTTGTAATAACTTGGTGCTGCCTATCTTGGCCAGGACGCTCTTGAAAAAGAGATTTTAAATCTCAATGAGCCCTTCCTGGTTATATATTTAACCTTTATTTAACCAGGAAGGGCTCATTGAGATTAAAAAAAAAATATATATATATATATAATTTGTTTAAATGTACAGTACCAGTCAAAAGTTTGGACACACCTACTCATTCAAGGGTTTTTCTTAATTTTTACTAGTTTCTGCATTGTAGAATAATAGTGAAGGCATCAAACATATGAAATAACAAATATGGAATCAAGTAGTAACCAAAAAATAAATCAATATATATTTTAGATTTTAGATTCCTGAAAGTAGCCACCATTTGTCTTGACGACAGCTTTGCAAGCTCTTGGCATTCTCTCAACCAGCTTTACCTGGAATGCTTTTCCAACAGTCTTGAAGGAGTTCCCACATATGCTGAGCACTGTTGGCTGCTTTTCCTTCAGTCTGTGGTCCAACTCATCCCAAACCATCTCAATTGGGTTGAGGTTGGGTGATTGTGGAGGCCAGGTCATCTGATGTAGCAATCCACCACTCTCCTTGGTCAAATAGCCCTTACACAGCCAGGAGGTGTTGGGTCATTGTCCTGTTGAAAACCAAATGATAGTCCCACGAAGCGCAAACCAGATGGGTGGCGTAACGCTGCAAAATGCTGTGAAAGCCATGCTGGTTACATGAGCCTTGATTTCTAATCAATAAAGACAATGTTACCAGCAGAGCACCCCCACAACATGACACCTCCTCCATACTTTACGGTGGCAAATAAACATGCAGAGATCATCTGTTCACCTACAGTACTCTGTGTCTCACATGGACACGACGGTTGGAACCAAAAATCTAAAATATGGACTCATCAGACCAAAGCACAGATTTCCACCAGTCTAATGACCATTGCTTGTGTGTCTTGGCTCAAGCAAGTCTCTTCTTAGTATTGGTGTCCTTTAGTAGTGGTACCTCTGAACAGCTGATGTTGAGATGTGTCTGTTGAACTCTGTGAAGCATGTATTTGGGCTGCAATCTGACTTGCATTTAACTCTAAGGAACATATCCTCTGCAGCAGAGGTAACTCTGGGTCTTCGTTTCCTGTGGTTGTCCTCATTAGAGCCAGTTTCATCATCATTTTCCAGATTGACTGACCTTCATGTCTTAAAGGAATGATGGACTGTCGTTTCTCTTTGTTAATTTGAGCTGTTCTTGCCATAATATGGACTTGGTCTTTTACCAAATAGGACTATCTTCTGTAAACCAACCCTACCTTGTCACAACACATCTGATTGGCTCAAACGCATTAAGAAGGAAAGAAATGACACAAATTAACTTTTCACAAGGCACACCTGTTCATTTAACTGCATTCCAGGTGACTACCTCTTGAAGCTTTATGAGAGAATGCCAATAGTTTGCAAAGGCAAAAGGTGGCTACTTTGAAGAATCTCAAATACAAAATGTTTTGGTTACTACTTGATTCCACGTGTTATTTCATATGTTTGACATCTTCACTATTATTGTACAATGCAGAAAAGTGTAAAAACAAAGAAAAACTCTGGAATGAGTAGGTGTGTCCAAACTTTTGACTGGTATTGTATGTATATTTATTTTTATGGTCCACAAGAATTGCACTTCAGGGAACAATAAAGATTTTTTTTAATTAATTGTTTCCACAGTGACAGCAACCCTCATTGAGAAAGTTGGTGAAGTTGAGTTGGACATCTATAATATTCCACTTGAAGACATACATTACCTAAAGTTCCATGTGAAAAGTGTCACCTACCCCATCCTTATCTCCAGTGTGTTAAATGTAACAGACATGAACATTACTACTGGTAAGAGTTTTTAATTGTTCTTTTTTTCTTCATTTTATAAAAGGTTCAAGACCTACAGGGCTCATGTGTTAGTAAAGGGTGTATTTAAAAAACTAACTTGGACGTTGTTGGCATCTCCATGTTGAGGATAATCAGTCCACTACCCTCCATTCACAGAATGCTCCTCAGACCCCAGTGCATTCAGGTGCAGGTGTGAGGACCAGTATAGTTGGTCATGTGACCAGTGTTCCTCCTATGGGTCCTGTGATGAGATCGTTGATGGCAAAATACGTGGATGCCTAAATAACTATCCTTCTGATGGAAAGTTCTGTCAGCCAATCACAAGTAACTATTTGATTCTCACTTCCACTTGGTGTTTGACATTGTACCTGTTGTTGTAGTTGTTTTTGGCAACGTCTCCCAGCTGCGTAATTCTTCTTGGTGACATGTCTTTTACCTAATCCCAACAGATCCAAGTCCAACTACTACAGCAGGTATTCCAAGAAGTTACTCAAGCAGTAGATTACATTTACTGAACATAATAGACATGCTTGTCATGATTTATTCAATTGTAATTTTCCATAGAGCCATCAACCACTTATGGGGAAATTATTGAAATTGAGTTGGACATGACAGATATTTCAGCTACATTGATAGATGTACTTAGGGCAAGTGTGAATGGCCTGACCTACCCTGTCCTGATCTCCAAGGTGTTAAGTGTAACAGAGGTGAACTTCACTACTGGTAAGAGATTTCTGTTGCTGTTGCTCATTTGAGTTTTAATTCCTTGTGCATTGTAAAATATATTCAACAACTGGTTCAGATATTTTCAAATAGTTGCTCTCACAGATGAGGATGATGTTCATTCCACTCTCCTTTCATTGACAGCATGCTACCCAAACAACACATGCAGATGTGAGGATCAGTATGGTTGGTCATGTGTCCAGTGTCTCTCTTATGGGTCCTGTGACAACATCACTGATGACTCCTGTGGATGTATCAAAGCCATTCCTCCTTATGGACCGTTTTGTCAGCCAATCACAAGTAACTGTTTCCTTACCACCTCCACTGTGCTAGTTTAATCAATGTTTATGTATTCGTTCAGCAACATTTAAACTCTAAGCTTACCCCTATCTCCTTTACCACATAGATCTGACGGCTTGTCCAACACCATCTCCAACACCAGGTATGAGACAATTATTCATGACTATTTAATTAACAAACATTTTACTGTACTAATTAAAGTCTTACCAAGAGGAACTTGCCATAGCGTTATTCATAGTTGTATATTTACTTGAGGCCTACAGCTGAAAGACAAAAATCTGTGAAACAGGTTAGAGAACCAGCCATCATCATAATCATCTCACATTTCTCTGCGTCCACAGCTTTGCCAGCAGAAGAGGAAACAAGTACTGGTTTTACACAATAATCTATGTATTTCAAATGCATGTAACAGTGTCAAAAATCCACTGACCTGTTCAGATGTGATTTTGTTTGGGTTATCTTTTTTTGCCTTTATTTAACTAGACAAGTCAGTTAAGAACAAATTCTTATTTTCAATGACGGCCTAGGAACAGTGGGTTAACTGCCTTGTTCAGGAGCAGAACGACAGATTTTTACCTTGTCAGCTTGGGGATTCAATCTCACCACCTTTCGGTTACTAGTCCAACGCTCTAACCACTAGGCTCCCTGACCACTAGGCTATCTCAGAGTATTACACAATTAACAAATTATGGCTTGTGTATGGAAAGTAATTTACATCTTCAAAAATAGATTCTCTGTTGGTTAATTAAATATATTTAAAAGTCCATGACAAATAACTTGAGCACTCCAACTCCTGCCGTAACAAGTAAGTTCCTTATTACATGTAGTTACGGTACAAAACTACTCTGTTAAACTAAATGTAATCATTCAGTGATACACAGCAATGTCAGTAAAGTAAATACTTTTACGTGTATGTGCCAACAACAAAACAGTCCACAGCAAGTTCAACAACTCCAACAACCCCTCCAGTACAACATCAAAGAAACAAATCAATAATGTCATTTCATTGGACCTACGGTATTTCCTTGTGGTATTATTGAGTCAGGCATCACCAATATTCCAGTAACACCAATGTGTTATATATCATGTTTTTATGTTCCACTGTACCTCAGTACCAACATAAAAACACAGAAAGTTCAACAACTCCAACAACACCCTCCTTAATTTGACCTATTTCCTTGTTACATGTTTGAAAGAAGTTGGACATCGCCAAAAAAACAGTTACTCTGATGTCTTCATCAAATTGTTTTTCTGTTCCACTGTGCCCTAGTAGGAAAAAAACAAAATGGTCAAAAGCAACCTCAGTTATACAAATGTGTAATTACATTTTTAACTTCCGTATTCTTATATTTTGTTCTGTTTTTTTTTTTTTTTTAGAAAACACACTGAACCTACAATTTACTATGGCTATCACCTTTGACTCTAACTTCAATGATGAAAATAATGCAATGTTCAAAGATATTGATCAAACTGTGAGTATACTATATTCCCTCATGCTTATCACAATGTCCATGTGCTGTAATGTAAAGTGTCAACCTGGACTCAGGGTTAGATGTAACATAGTAAACGTAAATCAGTCTCACTCCATTTAGTATGACAGATTACATTTCGTATGGTATGTATTAATTTGTGGATGTCCATTGTAAATTTGTCATGATATGTGACAAATTACAATTTCTTTGATATGTACCAAATGTTCATTTCATGTCCTTTTCAATAATTTATTTGAAATCACTCTTGATCAATAATCATTTCACTGTCTCACACAGATCAAAGTCATATATAAGAGAAACATGCGAGGCTTCATATCAGCAAAGTTAAATAGGTTAAAGTAAGTTTTGCTCCAGTGTTATTACCTCTATTCAATACTTTATCATTTTATATTATTTCATTTCATGTGCTAATAATTTGAATATTCAAATACTAAATGTCACCTTAAATTTCTCAACGTTCAGTTTAATGTATAATTTCAATCCCAATGTAACAAACTTCTTCTTCGTCTGATGATGAGTAGGAAGGATCGAACCAAAATGCAACGTTGTAAGTGTCCATGATAATTTATTATATCAGAACACAAGAAAATTCCAAATTAGCAAAGTGCAGGAAAGAAATGAAAATCGAAACAGTTCTGTATGGTGAAAACACAGACACAGAAAACAACTACCCACAAACACCAGGTGGGAACAGGCTACCTAAGTATGGTTCTCAATCAGAGACAACGATTGACAGCTGCCTCTGATTGGGAACCATACCAGGCCAAACACATAGAACTATAACACACAGAACAAACATAGAATGCCCACCCCAACTCACACCCTGACCAAACTAAAATAGAGACATAAAAAAGGAACTAAGGTCAGGACGTGACACTCAGGTGATTTTGAGGGATGTATGGGCCATATAATAGTTTCTGCACAAATGTAAAGAATTGAAGGTTGCTGAAATTCTAACAATTTAAACTGTGGTCTAAAATATCCAATATAACAAATACATTTTCAGTATATGCCCCAGAGCCGTGGCGGTTCTAGCTTGTATGGCTCCCTGGGCGAACCACCGTTTTCATGATATTATTGACGTGATGTGCAAATGAGCGATAGAAAACGGATTGTGCAAATGTCACCATTCTAAAAGATGTTGGGCGGACGACCCGCCCCCGGCCCATGATGCCGCCCACGCCCATGTCGCCTATACTTAAATCCTCCACTGCCCCAGAGACAAGAGTTTCTCCTCGAAATGAAAAGGACTTGGGGTTGATGTTATACAGTGTATCTATGGGCTATTTTTGCTAATGTACACATGCATGCTATTCATTTGTGGATATGTTTTCTGATATTTTTTTCTCACATGAATAGGAGTGGAAGTGTTATTGCAGATTTTACTGTTATAACAACAATTGTCGATAATGTGGAAATTGCAAAAGCAAAAGAGGATATTGTCTCAACACTTGGAGAAAAATATAAAATAAGTAAGTACTTGATTAGGTTAGTATTTGGTGGATTTGGTGGACCAAGTTAGTTATTACTTGTCCTGAAATACATTCAAACAGTATTTTGATGAGTTTAAACTGTGGCAGCAGTGATTTTAGATGAATTGTTCATTTTCTTGCTTTTCTGGTGTGCATCAAAAATATTGTCACAAGAATTTCGCTTAAATTCGCCTTCATGTAATCCCATAATTCATGACATGTAATCTACAGTTGTAATATCTATAAGATTACAATTATAAATATTGTATAATTTCACAAATCCCATTGTTCTCTAGGGTTTACCTGCTTGAATAATATGATCTTTGGCAGTGGACAAGTGAATGAGATAGTTGTAGCTGACTGCAAATTGGATGAAGTAGGTCAAAAGACTGCTATTT
Source organism: Oncorhynchus keta (assembly GCF_023373465.1). Taxonomy (NCBI): domain Eukaryota; kingdom Metazoa; phylum Chordata; class Actinopteri; order Salmoniformes; family Salmonidae; genus Oncorhynchus; species Oncorhynchus keta. Next base: position 20,267,144 of record NC_068428.1, read on the forward strand.
GTCAAGAAAATGGACATTTTTCAGTTCGGGAGAATAACTGTGTCTTAAAAGAAATTGAAAACCTGTTTTTTTTATCTCAGGTAATATGTTAACATAAAACATATAAAATATACTCTATATGAAAATGGTTTAGTAATGATGGTATTGCCTTGTTACAGTACTATATATAGTATCAATCCTTATATACACTTGTATTGTTTTTCTTTCATCACTTTAAATCCACACAGGCTTTAGTGGGGACTGGTCTTCCAGTTTTTTTGGAAAGACTCCGCAACAGCACCTTTAACCTCCAAGATAGAATAGTTGCATCACCTGCAACTATTTCTACTGTTGTTAATATTCTTAAAAATGTTGCAAATGTGTCCCGAAGTACCCCAATAAACAAACCATTGATGACGGTATGTTGACATCAACAGTTTTACTTTTATTAGGATTTCAGTAATCCTGTACTAATTCTGATTTCTATCTTGATCTCTAGAATTTCCTGGAAACGGCAGGTGTACTTACTTCCAAAGGAGCAAAAGCGTCCTGGGATGTTCTAAACACCAACCTCACCAAAAACGAAAGCTCAGCCTTTCTGGGCACCGTTGAAACACTTTCCAATTTCCTTACATATGACTTTTTTGACATAGAAACGTCAAGGATTATTTTAAACAAAACCACAGTCAACAACTCAATCAACAACTTATTAAATTTAAACTCGTCTGTTCTGATAGACATACCGGCATCTGAAGCCTCCTTCAATTCAATCACCATAATAACATTTGACTCCTTGGATAATGTTTTACCTGCGAGAAACAGTAGCAGTCTGAACAACAGTGTCAACAGTGTCAACACCATCAACGGAAAAGTGGTTCTGGTGAAGGTGAATGGCACAATTAAGAATGTGACGTTCAGTTTTGACGTACTGAACAAGGCACTGGCCAATCCTCAATGTGTTTTCTGGAACTTCAACCTTTTTGACGGCCTTGGAGGATGGGATGATAAAGGATGTGAACTGCAGTCTGAAAAGAATGGCACTGTCACCTGTCACTGTAATCATCTGACGTCCTTCTCCATTTTGATGTCGCCTTCCATTCCAGCTGTGTTTCGAGCTTTGGAATTTATCACTTACATTGGAGTTGGCATATCAATGGGTTGCTTGGTCGTGTGTCTCATCATTGAGATGTTGGTATGGAATGCTGTGACTGGAAACAACACATCTTACATGCGTCATGTCTCTATAGTGAACATCGCCGTTTCCCTTCTGATTGCTGACATTTGGTTCATTATTGGTGCAGCAATTTCCGACAATGAAAAAAAAGATCTTGCTGCGTGTTCCACAGCAACATTTTTCATCCACTTTTTCTACCTGGCTCTGTTTTTCTGGATGTTGGTCTCAGGCCTTTTGCTGCTCTACTGGACTGTCATGGTGTTCTCTCACATGTCTAAACCAGCAATGTTGGCCATCAGTTTTTCTTTGGGCTATGGAGCTCCCCTCATCATTGCTGTCATAACTATCGCAGTGACAGCCCCAGGGAAACAATACATCAGAGATAATGATGGGGTTTGCTGGCTCAACTGGACAGAGTCAAAGGCCCTTCTGGCTTTTGTGATCCCTGCCCTGACCATAGTGGCCATCAACCTTTTGATCCTGATTGTGGTTCTGTTCAAAATGCTGAGGAGAGGTGTGGGGGATGTTACTCAGCCAGATGAGAGAAATGCTTTGGTGGTCATCGCCAGGTGTCTGGCCATTCTGACTCCCTTCTTTGGTACTACCTGGGGACTAGGAGTAGGAACCATGACTACACCAAACAATTTAGGAATCCATATTGTGTTTGCAATCTTCAATTCATTACAGGTATTTAACTCAGTTAAATAACACTAGTAAATAACTGGTCCTCGGTTAAGTGCAATTGTCTTGAAATATTTTTTCTTTTAAATGCATTAAATTCCCGATGGCATGTTATACTAAGTTAAGATTTGGATGAATGTTTACAATTAAATATATACTGAATTTGGTATGGTAATTCCATCCTTCACCATGTTATCATTCAAAGGGATTGTTCATCTTGGTATTTGGAACACTTTTGGACAAAAAGGTATGTTCATGACCCACTTACCTCTCATATTATGTATTGTAATGTGCTTTGTAATGACAATTAATATATTTGATGAACTCCTTGTCTGTGCTTTCAGATCCGGGAAGCTCTGACAGGAAGGTCACAAGTGTCCTCCAACCGCACAAAGGTAAGGGATTTTTTTTCGCGTGCGCTGAAATGCTTACTTACAGGCTCTAACCAATAGTGCAAAAAAAGTTATTGTGTGAACAATAGGTAGGTAAAGAAATTAAACAACAGTAAAAAGACAGGCTATATACAGTAGCGAGACTATAAAAGTAACGAGGCTACATACAGACACCGGTTAGTCAGGCTGATTGAGGTAGTATGTACATGTAGATATGGTTAAAGTGACCATGCATATATAATGAACAGAGAGTAGCAGTAGCGTAAAAGAGGGATTGGCGGGTGGTGGGACACAATGCAGATAGCTCGGGATAGCAAATGTGCGGGACCACTGGTTGGTCGGCCCAATTGAGGTAGTATGTACATGAATGTATAGTTAAAGTGACTATGCATATATGATAAACAGAGATTAGCAGCAGAGTAAAATGAGGGGTTGGGGGGGCACACAATGCAAATAGTCTGGGTAGCCATTTGATTACCTGTTCAGGACTCTTATGGCTTGGCTGACCTCCTCCCTATGGGCTGTCTTGTCGTTGTCGGTGATCAGGCCTACCACTGTTGTGTCGTGGCTGCATAATATAGTTTGAATATGTTTATAATTAAATAATTATGTTATAAATCTAAATTATTTGTTGCTGGCCACAACATGTTTATTACCCTATTGTCTATGCTTACTCATGTGACCATTTTATTGTATTTATGACTTTGTTGAACATGTTAGGAAGTTTACTACCTTTAAGCTAGTATTGAATGTTTTATATTTGTCACGATAATTTTCAATCCCAATGATGATAACTAAACAATTATTTAAGCTTTGACCAATGCCCGAGGTTTGTAAGACCCTGGGTTTAATAATAATTAGGCAAAGACTCAGCTTCTGCAAAAGGCAAGTAAAGTTTATTCAGAGAACGTTCTGAAGTCCATAATACAAAGACATATCATTTTATAACTCCTACCCCCCACCTACTTACACGCACACACCGACTGTAACGGCATTCTTCCTCCTCTTATGAGGAGGAGTAGCGAGAAGGATCAAAGGACCAATGCGCAGTGTGGTAAGTGTGCATAACGTTTATTTTAAGACATAAACTGAACACTATGAAATACAAAACAATAAACGTGAACATGAACGAAACCGAAACAGTACCGTGTGGCAACAAACACTAAACTGGAAACAAACACCCACAACTCAAAAGTGAAACCCAGGCTACCTAAGTATGATTCTCAATCAGAGACAACTAACGACACCTGCCTCTGATTGAGAACCATACTAGGCCGAAACAGAAACCAAACATAGAAAAACAAACATAGACTGCCCACCCCAACTCAAGCCCTGACCATACTAAATAAAGACAAAACAAAGGAAATAAAGGTCAGAACGTGACACCGACACACAAGCAGTAGGGGGATTACACGCACACACAGACACACAAACAGTAGGTGGGATGTGTCTTTCCCCACAGTCCACACTCCTCGTATATCACTACCAAGCTGGCAGTTCCATACCGCTCCCTCCCTCATGAGATTAGAGGGACCTTGACAGTGTCTCTTTCATGTTGTAAGTTTTTGAAAGTTCTAACCAGGTCCGGTCATGTTTAATTTGTTGTCATGTTTAATTGTCCTCTGTGTTTTCTTAGACACACACACACATTTCTCTCCCTTACTTGTCTCGACCAAACCTTATTGGACTTAAGTTTATCAATAGTTACGTTAGTCTAATTTATTCATTACACATGTTACATAATCTAATAATTATGTTTCAGGGTGGAATTCTTTAGTCATTACCTTAAACATACAAATTCCCTTATCAATATTATATTTTCATTTCAGACCACAAGTGCTGCAACATCATCGTCAGGTGGTTTGGGCTTTTTCCGGATACGGAGGAGAAGTAGGTCTATAGTATAAAGCAATACTCTTAGGCAATTGGGCACAACTTCCCATTAAGATGCCCTTATACTAGAGTACATTGTGCCATTGTTTGACCTATTGTTCCTACTGTTCCAGATGTTTTCAATGTTTCAGCAGCTCCAACATCCAGCACTACTGGTGGATCATAGACTTTCATCAACACTTAACTCAATACAACAAATGTGATTATAATGAAACAATCAAAAGGTGTTGCCGCACATCATCAATTGAGGCACTGGGATAGAGTAGCTAACACCTTGAGTGTGACCTTGAAGTGACTGCCACTAAGAGCTGACCCCAACTCTCAGTGACATGATTAGGTGTTATGTCTTACACAAAGCGATTGATTCTAAACTGGTATTTGAACTTTTTATCGGGATTATTGAGTATTATATTGAATAACATGATTATTGTTTTTTTTGTGGGGTGGGGGTGTTTAAATAAGAGTATGACTGTGTAAATGGATTAATCAGCTAACATGAAGAATTGAGATTGTTCCTGAAATAACACATTACATTCTCTCTTTGAATAATTCAATGTTCATTTTGTCACAATTTATATTACGTTTAATTTACATGTAAAAGGTCATATGTTCTCTTGTCTAAGACATTGCTAAAGAATAGTTGTTGATATCATGGATTAAGTCATTATGTGTGTATTCAAATTCTGAGGGAGACTAAAAAGAGGGCAAAACATCCAAAAGATAACGGCTTTACATTGAGCAGAATGTAAGATAGGCACCGCACACACTGATGTACAATGCATTTGTCACAACCGTTGTGCTACAATTGAGTTATTATTCTGTACCAAAATAATAACATGTGTTGAGAAGACACGACACAGTAACAACATTTGTGCAGACAAACTCCATTGTATCACAGAAATATATGTTGTATCACAATTATTGTGTCAAATCCATTGTAGATCAGCTTTATGACCTCACTTATGATCCATGATGTATCTCGTTTTGTCTCTTCATGTTGGCTATTATCAATTTACATGTTGCGTGCATGCTTTGCTTTTTTATTTAAATAAAATGTGGCAAACAGCAGTCGTTCAGCACATTATCTGATTTGATTTCGCATGATCATGCATTAACTTAATCATAGACCATTATTATATCTTGACATCCCAACGGTACACGTGCCTGTAGGGATAAGGTAGTTGGCACAATGATGATATAATAATTATTTGAAGGACTGCACAATGTTAACTAAAGAGCATGCAAGGTAATGGGTCTTTCTTGGTTTCGTTTCACACAGAGCACTTAGGCTACTTTGTTTACATTCAAGAAATGGCACATATTTCTGTAAGTTTAATTATTAGTTAAAATAAAATTATTAAAATACTTTAGTTAATTAGACAATTTTGTTGTGTTGTTCTGGCAACCATTGATACAGTAGCATGTTTAGTCTAGGGAGTGTCCAGAGGATGTACATACAGTAAATCAAGCTGCCTTATGCTACAGAAACAGGAGATAGGCTCCTGCACTATGTGCCATTCTGGCTTGGACAAGGCTTACTTACTTACATGTTTTGTATGCATGTGTAAAAACATATATGTTTTGTAAAATTACCTCCAGAATTTCTATAGAATTACAACACCTCATTTCAAACTTTGAAACAGCCAAATACCAATTCCCATGTCAATTCACACAACATGTCAACACGTCCTGTCAGCCGGCAGTCAAACTGCACGACAGTGCTGTCGTTCACTCGTGAAACTAAAACTAACCTCAATGGCTAAGTTTAGGCATCAATTCAGAGTGGTTAAGGTTTGGGTTAGGGTTAAAACATAAACATTTTCATGAAAAGAAACAACAACAATGTGCCTATCACTGAGATTGAACCTGCGATGTTTGAAGCCGTAGCCCACAATTTAGCCCATCCTCAACCAAATGTTGAGCATGGGCTAAATGTGGCATCAACACAACCAATCATGATTGTTAAACAAATCACTTCAAAAAGTAAGTTACCTTTGCACGTTTGTCCAAAATAATTCCAGCACTGTGCACCCGCCAACTTTCCTCAAATTCGGAAGTGGCTGAAATGATCCAACCGGAGAAAGCATCTCAACAAACAAAACAGCGCCCCTCTTTCTTACTATATACAGCCCGTGTATCTTATGCTGTTTCAAAAAGAGTATTGCATGCCACACTCTTTTTGACCAGACAGCATCCGATACATTGTCTACACATACTGAGACAGAGGGGTGCTGTTTCACTCGCTCGGTTGCTTTATCTGAGATTGATGAGTCTTTCTGTCGGCGCATGTCTCGTCAAATAAATTATTAACATTTAAATATTTTATTTGTTCAGGCAAGGTGGCACAGTAGGGCGAGCCAGGCCTCCTAAGGCCTGCCCATAACACAGGCCCTGCCTCAACCCCATCCACCACACCTGAGCCCTGAGGCTACTATAACAGGCACTTGCCTGGCCCCCAGTGGACAAGTAATTGCCATGTAAATATATAATGTCACTTTACTATTGTAAAGCGCGTGGATAGTGTGTAATCCACTGGAGTGTGGGATTATATTTATTTTTATTTTAAAAAATAGGACTTGTTACAAAATACTGTATACTTTGCATGGTGCGTTAACTTCCTAGTACAGGTAGTTCTTAGAAAGAGGCAGGTCTCCATTTCCTACAAACAATAAAAATGGCAGAAATAATGTCTGTGGATTTGCGATACTCCTAAAACATTTGCAATATTGTGGCTTTGACTCAGCCTTTGTTCTGGTTTCTAAAAGTAGGAGTGGAACAACATATTAGGTGATGTTTCTTTAAAGTCTACTGTAAGCATAACTTTATGATAACCATCAGTTTAGTTAAGCAAATCTGTGAGGTCAGGACAACGCATAGGTCTACCCATAGACAGTATAACCACATTGATGGATTGGCATTACAGTAAAGTAATAACTGAGATGCAAACAAAAGTTAATGCTATAATAAGACTAAAAGTCATGTTATGAGTGAGATCAGTTAATTAGTTGAACACAATTGAATTTCATGTACAACCTGCCTTTGCGTCAGTTGAAGCTTGTAGAGGTATGACAGTCAAGTGGTACTGTTGTGTTGTGTTTGTATCGTCTTATATTTCCCCTGGATTTGTTTTTGTGTCGGAAAATTATTATTTTTGCACCGAATTGAGTTCCTACCCAGTGGGCAAAACCCATCACAATGATGCCATTACTATCAGATGATGACATTATGATCTCAATTCAACTGAGTTTATACTGTACATTAGTCACTGAGCACTGTATCACTATTGCGTCGCGCCGAAAAACACAATTTACTAGTGACTGTATTCATGATACAACACTGCCTTATTGTTTAATTGTACGTGGCTCTTCCTCTTTTCTGATACTTTGTTGCTGCCAGTAACAATTTGCATCTTCTCCATGGTGATGATGTGTTTGCACAATGCAGCTCTAGCCACAAAGAGACTGTAAACCAGGAGTAATAAACTAGATTCAGCCGGGGGCGATTTTTGTCAGAGCGAATGGTGGGGAGATGGAACCTAATTATAATAATTTGTACACTGCAAATAGCACGAATATAATATATTTGAAAATAACAATCATTTCATACCTTCATTACAACGAGACATAATTTATTTATCTTTTTTTATTTGTGGGACTACTTGGGAACAGATCTTCTAAATTCCCAAATTTCCAGAATGTGTATTTTTTTTAAACCCAAAACTAAAAACAATATAAACCATATATATGCACTACCTTTCAAAAGTTTGGGGTCACTTAGAAATGCCTTGTAGTTGAAATAAAAGCACATGTTTTGTCCATTAAAATAACATAAAATTGATCAGAAATACAGTGGAGACATTGTTAATGTTGTAAATGACTATTGTAGCTGGAAACAGCAGATTTTTAAATGGAATATCTACATAGGTGTACAGAGGCCCCTTATCAGCAACCATCACTCCTGTGTTCCAATGGCACGTTGTGTTAGCTAATCCAAGTTTATAATTTTAAAAGACTAATTGATCATTAGAAAACCCTTTTGCAATTATGTTAGCACAGCTGAAAAACAGTTGTTTTGATTAAAGAAGCAATAAACCTGGCCTTCTTTAGACTAGTTGAGTATCTGGAGAATCAATATTTGTGGGTGCGATTACAGGCTCAAAATGGCTGGAAACAAAGGCCTTTCTTCTGAAACTCGTAAGTCTATTCTTGTTCTGAGAAATTAACTTCTTGATGCACCCAATCCGTTAGCGGGATCATTTTCGTCAACCACCGCTGAATTGCAGAGCGCTAAATTGAAATTAAATTACAAAAAATATTACATTTTCATGAAATCACAAGTGCAGTATAGCAAAACACAGTTTAGCTTGTTGTTAATCCACCTGGTGTGTCAGATTTCAATAAAGCTTTTGGGTGAAAGCATACCAAGCGTTTATGTAAGCACATCTCTTTCAGTAGAAAAAAAAATTACAAACAGCTAGCAGCCAAATAGATTGGTCACGAACGTCAGAAAAGCAATAAATTAAATTGCTTACCTTTGATGATCTTCGGTTGTTTGCACTCACGAGACTCCCAGTTACCCAATAAATGTTCCTTTTGTTCCATAAAGATTATTTTTATATCCAAAATACTTCCATTTGGTTGGCGCGTTATGTTCAAAAATCCACAGGCTCGAGCGGTCACGACATCGCAGACGAAAATTCCAAATAGTATCCGTAATGTTCGTAGAAACATTTCAAATGTTTTTTTACAAGTTGTTTTTACAATATATAATCAATAATATATCAACCGGGAATGTAGCTTCTTCAATAGGAAAGAGAGAGAAAATGGCTGCTCCAAGCTGTTGTGCATACAAACGCTGCTGGCACCCAGTCATACAATGACGCAATGTGATCTTTCTCGCTCATTTTTCAAAATAAAGGCCTGAAACTATATCTAAAGACTGGTCACACCATGGGGAAGCCATAGGAAAAGGAATCCTGTTGATATTCCCTTAAATGGAGCAAAGGCAGGCTATGGAACATGGAGCTTTCAAAATAGAGGCCACTTCCTGGTTTGATTTTCCTCAGGTTTTCGCCTGCAATATCAGTTCTGTTATAATCACAGACAATATTTTTACCGTTTTGGAAACTTTCGAGTGTTTTCTATCCTAATATGACAATTATATGCATATTCTAGATTCTGGGCCTGAGAAACAGGCAGTTTAATATGGGTACATTTTTCATCCAAACATCAAAATACTGCCACCTACACTCAAGAGGCTATTCCATGCGAGAAATTGCCAAGAAACGGAAGATCTTGTACAACGTTGAGTACTACTCCCTTCACAGAACAGTGAAAACGGGCTCTAACCAGAATAGAAAGAGGAGTGGAAACTGAGCAAGAGGACAAGTACATTAAAGTGCCTAGTTTGAGAAACAGACGCCTCACAAGTCCTCAACCAGCAGCTTCATTAGATAGTACCCGCAAAACATCAGTCTTAATGCCAACAGTGAAGAGGTGACTCTGGAGTTCCTCTGTCCAGTGTCTTTGTTCATTTTGCCCATCTTAATCTTTTCTTTTTATTGGCCAGTCTGAGGTATGGCTTTTTCTTTGCAACTCTGCCTAGAAGACCAGCATCCCGGAGTGGTCTCTTCACTGTTGGTGTTGAGGCTGGTGTTTTGCGGTTACTATTTACTATTTGGTTGCTGACAATGGGCCTCTGTAAGCCTATGTAGAAATTACATTTTTTTTTAATCTGCCGTTTCCAGCTACAATAGTCATTTACAAAATTAACAATGTCTATGCTGTATTTCTGATCAATTTGGTGTTATTTTAATGGACTAAAAATGTGCTTTTCTTTCAAAAACAAGGACATTTCCATGTGACCCCAAACTTTTGAATGGTAGTGTATATGAAAAACACTTCTGGGCCAGTTTTTGCCTGCGAGCCGCCTGTTGGCAACCCCTGCTGTAAACCATTCATCCCATTGTTACAGGAAAACAATCTGGCCTTCAAGGAAATACTTATTAAACTCAGAATTGTATGTTGTCATACGATACAACATTGATTTTTTTATTTTTTTATTTAACCTTTATTTAGCTAGGCAAGTCAGTTAAGCCTAGGTGTCCTGTTAGCGGGACAACTTCCAGTGAAACTGGAGGGAGCGCAGTTCAAATAAATAATCATACAAATTATGGATTTTAAACATTTAGGTACATACTTATATCTGTTGAAAGTTTAAATTTGTGTTGTTCTAACTGCACTATGTGATTTACAGTAGCTATTTCAGCGAAAACATGCCATGCGATTGTTTGAGGACGGTGCACCACATCAAAACATTTTTCCACCGGCACAGGTTTCATAAATACACAAATAGCGATTAAATATTCTCTTACTTTTTGAAAATCGTCCTCTGATTTGTCATCCAAAGGGTCCCAGCTATAACATGACATGTTGTTTTGTTAGATAAAATCCTTCTTTATATCCCAAAAAGTCAGTTTAGTTGGCACCATCGATTTGAGTTATCCACTTGTTCAACTTGCAGAGAAAATAATCCAAAAATCTACCTCTAAACTTTGTTTCAACAAGTCAGAATACATTGCTATTTACTCCTCAGATACCCCAAAATTGAATCAAACTATAATATTTCTTACGGAAAGTAGTATGTTCAATAGGATACCGATTTTACCAGGTGCATACTGTCTTCTTGGCGCGCGCGAACACGAATTTCCAAGACTGTGTCCCTGTACTAAAACTGATATTTGTTTGTTTTTATAGTTACATGCCTGAAACCTTGAACATAGACTGCTGACACGCTGTGGAAGCCATAGGAATTGCATCCAGGTAGCTAATTCTCAGTATGACCTTATACTTGCCATTCTAAGAGGATGTTCTCTCAAACAAATACAATTCTGTTTGTTTATTGGGGGGATTTTCTCCTACCATATCTATTGTGTTATATTCTCCTACATTATTCTAACATTTCTACAAACGTAAAAGTGTTTTCTTTCCAATGATACCAATTATATGCATATCTTGGCTTCAGGGCCTTAGCAACGGGCAGTTTACTTTGGGCACGTCATTCAGACAGGAAGTGAGTAAAAATCCCTCAGAAGTTTAATTTTAAGAACATGATGTTGTTTTGTCCGTTTTAACCCGTATTGAAGTAGTTACAAGGCCACTGTTTCTCAATGTGTGTGGCACACTAGGCTTACAGTTATGCCTCATCAAGCACTGTGTTCTGTAATGTCTAGAAGGTATATACTTGCAACAAAATAACCAACCACATTGGGGCACTAACGGCTCCATCTGTCTTTCCTCAATTGAATGTATAAGAATTAAATGTATAGGAATTACATGTATAGGAATGACAACATATCCTCTTGACAGACAACATTTTGACAGAATGTAACCTCCTCAAGGAGAAAGCTGTATTTGGTAGCCAAATGCAGATGGAAAGCTGAAGGCCCATGTTGACCAGTCCAGATGGCATAGGGAGATACCAGCCATGCAAATGGCAAAGATCCCTTTTTCAAAGTAGCTACTCATCGCCTCCGTCGTGCTGCTTTCAAGCATTTCCCCATTTACTTAAGTCAGACGCAGCCTGTTCACTGTGAGCATTCAGCCTACCCCGATGGTCTCCTGGTAGACATGGATTACAAACTGCATCCCACCTTTTGATCACTAGTTTCACAGGTCAAACCCAGGTTAAAGAGCAGATTGCTTGAGGCAAGGTCAGTAATCTCCTCTTATTGAAAAGCTATTATCTTTCATCATTTCTATGCACTGCATTTACAAATGGTTCATACTGCTTAATACTTGGGGGTTGCCCTGTATATTCTTATTCAAATGTATGCCAAGTTGTGGTTTGAAAATACATTTTGAAAGAATATGAAAAAAATTATTGTGTCAATGAAACATCTTATTCCATGAATATTGTGACACATTTTTATTTGGTAACATTTTAAGTAGTCTAATAATTAGTTAGGCTAGATTTCCCAGGCCCAGATTTACCCTACTCCTGGATTAAGAAGTACTTTCAATTGAGACACTCCAGTTCATTTTTTGCTCAGTCTTTTCAAATAAAGTGAACTTCAATAGACAGAAAATATAAAGGTCTGGGGCAATGTAACCCCAGACCTGGTGTACCATCTCATTAATGCTCAAATGAATGTCATATTGAGAGTACAGATGACTTCAGCCGTCAAGTGTATATAGGCTGCTTCTGTGTAGTCTTCTGTTCCATTCACACTAACCTGGTGTACCATCTCAGTAATGTTTAAATTAATATCATATTTGAGAGTCCATAAATTAATGAGTAACTAGGCATATTTTGTTTTTATGTGTTGTGATACAAAAACAACCTCTTAACGGACCATGATGTTTTGTAATTCCTGGATTTAGTATCAACATGGTGACCAAGCTGACTGTGTAGGTGTGCTGAGCTTTTACTGCTTTTTGGGGTCTGTTCGGTTTCAGTTTATTACAAAAAAAACACGGTTTTCAATTTCAGTTTTGATTAGACATTAAATACACTATGCATTACGTGGGTTAAATGCTGGAACACTGAATAACACAATTAATACAAGTCCCATGATGGTAGTGACTGCCCATTACTGCTAATCACTAATTAACCGTAATTTAATCACATTACTTGACTTTAATAAACTATTTGTTTTATTTGATGACTTCATTATTTAATTCCAAGTCATTATCTCATCTCTATATCTCATCTCTTTTATGATTCTGAATACCAGCTACGAATTACTTAGATCATGTATTTATAGGCTCGCCAATCAACTGATGAACAAGTATAAGCAGGCGTGCAATGAATTGTGGTCTTTGTAGTTAATTACTGCTTTAAACTATGTTCAACTCCCTACTACATCGCACAGTTCAGGAATCATCTGATTTATCTCTACAGAAACTGCACATGGAGCTCACAGAAAACAAGAACAAAATGGAATTCAAGTAAGTGAACTGATGTCGGTCATTTAATCAAATCAAATTTGTTTATAAAGCCAATCTTACATCAGCTGATATATCAAAGTTCTGTACAGAAACCCTGCCTAAAGCCCCAAACAGCAAGCAATGCAGGTGTAGAAGCACGGTGGCTAGGAAAAAGTCCCTAGAAAGGCCAGAACCTAGGAAGAAACCTAGAGAGGAACCAGGCTATGAGGGGTGGCCAGTCCTCTTCTGGAGGAAGAGTTGTTTTAAAAGACGAAAAATAACCTCAAGTAAAATGTTGATAGTCTTCTTTAATTAATAAACACGCGCAAATACATGTGCTGTGGTAGTGTAGTTTAATGAAACAATCGCCATGTGAATAACTGAGAGGACATACAGTGTACATAGTAAGTTGATTGTTCTATGTTTTATTTAATGAGCAGAGATTGATTGACAAGGATTATTCAATGCGTCATAAGCAGGTCAACAGGACAAGCTCACCACCTGCTGTGTCTGTATTATGGGGTAATGCAAAGTAATGCAAAGGAAAGTTTGACTAGCTAATTTTGGACTTTGTATACTTCAGGAAAAGGAGCTCAGGAGATAAAAGGCTAATTAATAATGATCATGACCTATATTCTTTACAGCAGTATCTACTTCAGAGTGAAACATAAAAGAAAATAAACCACCTAGAGATGGACAATAAAATCTGTATAGAATAATAAAAGCAACAAGTAGCACGGACTCAAATGAGACAAAAATAAAACAGTAAGGTCGATAATAAGAACACCAATGGGGTATCACTACAGTATCACTATTGTCTGTCATGAAAATTCATGTTTTAATTCATTAATGTGTCCAAATTGTTGAAGCAGTGTAAATCTTCTTTGCTTCCATCAGACAAACGATGTGGGCCAGAGCAGTAATACTTTACTGCGGCGTGGTATTCCTCTACCACCAGGTAAGCAGTACAGTTGAAGTCAGAAGTTTACATACACCTTAGCCAAATTCATTTAAACTCAGTTTTTCACAATTCCTGACATTTAATCCTAGTAAAAATTCCCTGTCTTAGGTCAGTTAGGATCACCACTTTATTTTAAAAATGTGAAATGTCAGAATAATAGTAGAGATAATTATTTATTCCAGCTTTTATTTCTTTCATCACATTCCCAGTGGGTCAGAAGGACCAATTAGTATTTGGTAGCATTGCCTTTAAATTGTTTAACTTGGGTCAAACGTTTCAGGTAGCCTTCCACAAGATTCCCACAATAAGTTGGGTGAATTTTGGCCCATTCCTCCTGACAGAGCTGGTGTAACTGAGTCAGGTTTGTAGGCCTCCTTGTTCGCACACGCTTTTTCAGTTCTGCCCAGAAATGTTCTATAGGGTGAGGTCAAGGCTTTGTGATGGCCACTCCAATACTTTGACTTTGTTGTCCTTAAGCCATTTTGCCACAACTCTGGAAGTATGCTTGGGGTCACTGTCCATTTGGAAGACCCATTTGTGACCAAGCTTTAACTTCCTGACTCATGTCTTGAGATGTTGCTTCAATATATCCACATAATTTTCCTACCTCGTGATGCCATCTATTTTGTGAAGTGCACCAGTCCCTCCTGCAGCAAAGCACTCCCACAACATGATGCTGCCACCCCTGTGCTCCACGGTTGGGATGATGTTCTTCGGCTTGCAAGCCTCCCCCTTTTTCCTCCAAACATAATGATGGTTATTATGGCCAAACAGTTATATTTTTGTTTTATCAGACCAGAGGACATTTCTCAAAAAAGTGCAATCTTTGTCCCCATGTGCAGTTGCAAACCGTAGTCTGGCTTTTTTATGGCGGTTTAGGAGCAGTGGCTTCTTCCTTGCTGAGTGGCCTTTCAAGTTATGTCGATATTGGACTTGTTTTACTGTGGATATTGATACTGTACTTTTGTACCTGTTTCCTCCAGCATCTTTACAAGGTCCTTTGCTGTTGTTCTGGGATTGATTTGCACTTTCGAACCAAAGTACTGAGCGGTATGACGGCTGCGTGGTCCCATGGTGTTTATACTTGCAAACTATTATTTGTACAGATGAACATGGTACCTCCAGGCCTTTGGAAATTGCTCCCCCTGATGAACCAGACTTGTGGTCTACCATTTTTTTCTGACGTCTAGGATGATTTCTTTTGATTTTCCCATGATGTCAAGCAAAGAGGCACTGAGTTTGAAGGTAGACCTTGAAATACATCCTCAGGTACACCTCCAATTGACTCAAATGATATCAATTAGCCTGTCAGAAGCTTCTAAAGCCATGACATTATTTGTGTTTATAAAGGCACAGTCAACTTAGTGTCACCCCCTGACCTTAGAGAGCCTTTTTTATATGTCTTTTTGGTTTGGTCAGGGTGTGATTTGGGTGGTCATTCTATGTCCTTTATTTCTATGATTTGTGTTTCTATGTGTCGGCCGGTATGGTTCTCAATCAGGGACAGCTGTCTATCGTTGTCTCTGATTGGGGATCATACTTAGGTAGCTCTTTCTACCTCCTTTCAGTGTGGGTTGTTAACTTTGTTTGTGGCACTTAGCATTGTTAAGCGTCAAGGTTGTGTTTGTTACTTCTTGTTTTGTTATTTCTTGTTTTGTTGGCAACATTTTAAATAAAAAAGTAAATGTACTCTCACCACGCTGCACCTTGGTTCACTTCTTTCGACGGCCGTGACACTTAGCGTATATAAACTTCTGACCCACTGGAATTGTGATACAGTCAATTATAAGTGAAATAATCTGTCTGTAAACAATTGTTGGAAAAATGACTTGTGTCATGCACAAAGTAGATGTCCTAACCGACTTGCCAAAACTATAGTTTGTTAACAAGAAATTTGTGTAGTGGTTGAAAACGAGTTTTATTGACTCCAACCTAAGTTTATGTAGACTTCAACTGTACATTGCAGTAGTACTTGCAGTAGTACTTGAAATGAGCCAGTTGGACAATTTACACAGTAGCCATGGATGTTAGTCAAGTAAACTAAGTAAAGATAAGCACCGATTAAAAATAACATATATGGAGGGAACCTAATGAATGTATCTTATTTCAAAGATGAATTCTAGTGGACATATGTAGTTATTGACCCTTTGATGATGAAATCTAACGTGTCTCTCTCTCTCTCTCTCCATTTACACAGGCCTTCGCAGTGGGTGAGTTATTTGATCTACAGATTTATGTCTGAATACATAACAAACCAAGCAGGTTACTCTCTATGACGAGAACTAGAAAAGGGCCACATGAGGACAAGTGAATTGACTAACTCTCTCACACCAGCAGATCTTGAAGACTCTTGAAGACCCTCCCCAATCATTAGAATTAGCTGCCGAAAAGGCTCTCTTGCACATTTGCCTGAACTAAAATACAAATGTTCCTTTGTGTCACTGATTGTTTCAGATACCTACATGGCTGAGTTCATGGTAGAGAGCAATGTTACATTTGACATCTCTGGTACTCTATCATCGATCAAGGAAATAACTACAGATAAGGGAAGTATGACCATTGAACTGCTTGAACTAACAGCGGGTACAGTATCATTATTTCTACCAAATATGGTTTGATAGAGAAATGTTCCTCTATCAGTGTTTTTTCATCCGTAGTCTGATTGTTGTTGATGGATCATGTGTGTTTCTGTGTAGAATGTGAAATTGTTGGGGGTAATTCTAAATGTAACTGTTCGACAACGTACATCTGGAGCAACGCAGTGTGTGACGAGTTCCAGTGCTGCAATGGCTCGTCTTGTAATGCAAATATTTCTGACTTGCCAGCCTTCTGTATTCCCAAAGTGAAAGGTATTATTGTTGATACTTATTTTTACTTCCATTATTTGATATGATCAATAGGATGGATAACACTGTTGTCACAATTCTAATGTTTTGTTTTTGTTTACATAGTTTTCTTTAATGGAACAGTCACAGTGGAAAAAGTATTTAGTGAAACTAATACTATCAAACAACAGGTACATTTTCATTTTTACATTTAGGGAATTAAAATCTGATGAAATAGTATAAATTGGTTTAGATTCAATTATTCAAATGTATAACGACTTAAAGAAATGTATATACACTCCTCCCGGGTGGCGCAGTGTTCTAGGGCACTGCATCGCAGTGCTATCTGTGCCACCAGAGACTCTGGGTTCGTGCCCAGGCTCTGTCACAGATGGCCGTGACCGGGAGGTCCGTGGGGCATCGCACAATTGGCCCGAACGGGGTTAGGGAGGGTTTGGCCGGTAGGGATATCCTTGTCACATCGCACACTAGCGACCCCTGTGGCGGGCCGGGCACAGTGCAAGCTAGCCAGGTTGCCAGGTGCACAGTGTTTCTTCCGACACATTGGTGCGGCTGGCTTCCGGGTTGGATGCGAGCTGTGTTAAGAAGCAGTGCGGCTTGGTTGGGTAGTGTTTCGGAGGACGCATGACTTTCGACCTTCATCTCTCCCGATGAGACAAGATAGTAACTACTAACAATTGGATACCATGAAACTGGGGAGAAAAGGGGCTAAACTTTTTTTAAAGAACAAAAAAAAGGAGTAAATACATTTCTTATAATGTGAACATGTAATACATTATATTTAATCTTGATTAACACAATTACTTTTTTCTCTCAGCTCACAGAGGGTTTTCAACAATTAAATGGGTTTGAGGGCCTTAATGTATCTGGACCTAGGTAATACATTCAACATTTATTATAGGATATATTCATTCCTAAATATTTGGCAGAGTGCTTGTTTTTCTCCCCAAGATGCAACATCGATTTTTGTTTTTGTCTCCCTTTCACCCATTGGCAACTCAATATTGACACATAAGGGGTGATGGTCACATTGTTGATTTCAAAGTGGATGTCAGTGTCATATTTCTGACTAAAAAAATTACAAAAATAACAGCTGACCTGGAAATGACTGTAGGCTCCTCTGCCAAAATATCTGTTGAAACATCAGGTAAATGTTCTCCCTCTTCCATTACAGTACAGTCCTTTCACATAGTGATATTAAGACCATGAGGAGATTTGCCACATTAGGCTCAGATAAGGCACAGGAGAAAATACTGTGTGAAAATACTAGTGAAAATGGAGTCTCTGCACACTCCAATCAGATGCAGTTTCAGAGTTGCAAAGCTTTTGGTTATGATATGATAACCTATGGACCATACAAACAAGTGCAAAGACAGTATGATATTAAGAAATGTAGCAAGAATTATGGTATGAAATTAATTAGGTTATGTTGGTAATGATTATGTGAAACGTGTAAAGATCTATTGTATTATTTATTGTATTGATATTGTATGTCTCTACTTTTCCACAGGATTTGTAAGCATTAAGTATCCAATGAACAAAGTGCCATACCGCTCAACACCGACGCTGAGTTGCACATTTAAAGAAACAACATTTGATGAAACAGATGGCTCTTGGAACTGGAACTTGATAAAGGGAAGTGAGACATTTGGTCTGAACACTGGAACCAGCATAACCGTGACATTCCCAGAGGCATCACCTAACTGTACCACAGTCCAAATTAAAAAGTTGTCAGGGAACTGGGCAGGTGTGTCTGAGAGACCTATGATGCTTGCCAATATAAATCGAGGGAGTAGAGGATTATATTTCCGGTTTATGTGGTTATTGTAAACAGTGCATTTGTTCGATACTGAAATAGACCTACTGATATGATCCTGTTTATTGCTTCTAAAGGAATGTATAAGTGTGGATTTTCCAAAGGATCCATTGTGCACGCAGCCTCTGCAGAGTTGAAGGTAGCCCTGCTACCAGATCAGATCACCATGACGAGTACCCCACTGACTGTAGAATGCCATGATATAAACCCTCAAAGTGTGATGGTCAGCGCAACCATCGAGAACAGCACGGAGATGTACAATGTTACTTGGTCATACCAAGCTCAAATGGAACCCCCAAATCCATCCTCAGGTACTCTTTATGAACTGTGTCTTGAACTTTGTATCACCTTATTTCTCTTTGTGCTCAAAATGTATAAAGTTGCAGTAACTTGAGAAAAATGTCAACATTCTTTTGTAGTCTCGCCAGCGGGGACCAGCTACAGCATAACTCCAAAGATAAATTGCGAGCAAACAGAATTACCACATGTTTTCACAGTCAAATTTACAAACCAGGAGAACGAGACTGAAAGTGCAAGTATAACAATACCAGTGATTTATGGTATGTTTAGGTTGTATGAGTCCTTTGAATGAATTTGCTTAATCCTCTTCATCCTTTTTGGACAAAACGCCACTTTAACAATTCACTTAAACACATTTGAGTGACAGTACTAAACTTGTATGGTTTATTTATACAACATGTACAAAAATGAAGTGGATGTTTAGTTCTTATTAATACTCCTCACTGACCAACACTTGTTTTTATCAGCTGTGGAAAAGGAGATGGCTTGTTTAGTAGACTATCTTTGGCCAAAAACCCCAAAAGGTGACACTATTGTCATCCGACAATGTGAGCCGAGGAGAGTGGGGTATAACGAGAGGACATGCAAGGGGCCTGCATGGATGGATGTGCTGGATAACTGTGTCAATGAGGAACTTAATCAAATTCTCATTTCAGCAGCAGTGAGTATGGCCTTAAACCTCCTGCAGTCATATAACTCTCACACTTTCAAGTTGATATGGAACATTGGTAGTGTTTTGGTGAATGTCTATGTTTTGAGTGAAAGCGCTTGCATTCTTGCATTACATTAATATGATAACATTACTCACGGGTTGGTGATGAATCACATTCTTCAACTACATATCCAGCCACTGGTATAATGTGACTGTCATTAAAATGTTTTAGGCCTGTAGAAAGTGTTGGTATTGCAAAGAAATGTACTATTCCATGTGTGTTGTACCATTCCAGAACTTTAGAGAGGGACTTGGGGCCACACAAGACATTGCTCGTGAAATATTTTCTGGGTTGAAGAACAACACAGTTGCTGACACGAACAGCTCAGTTGCTGATTTGAATGCATCCATCAGTATTCTGGATGTCATGTCTGAAGCATCAGAAACTATCACCCTGGATGAGTCCGTTTTAGATGTGAGCCATTCTGTTTTTTATTTGAGATAGATTACTCTTTATAGGAGCAATCTGCTGCTGATACGTCCATTTGACTAAAGTCATGATAGGCTAAAGCAATGATATATAGCCATTGATTCTAGAAAAATATAACTTATAAATGCTTATGTAACTTCAACTGTCTTACCCCATCATAACCCCAAATATAAGCTTGTTTACTCCAATGTTTGTAAACAATGTAATTGTAAACAAACACTGTACATCTGGAGTATGGTTCAAACTATAATTTCAGTCTCTGCATCCATAGCGCTCTCTTTGGATTTGAGAGTGGCTACATTCCTCCAGCTCCATCCCTGAGATATTGTCTAAAACAGTTGCACTTTGTTATTGTTTGAACTGCAGATTGCACCTTTAAACTGTTGCCAAATATTGGGTGATTTCCACATACCCCAGTCAAGAGTTATACTGCTGTGTACAATATATCTCATACAGAAACATTCATTTGTTAAATACAATTCACAGGTTTTTCTTGATGCAGCAAGCAACATGTTGAATAACCCTTGGAAGGCAGTCAACAAAACCATTGAATATGGAATGTCTTCAAAATACCTCAAGTCTGTCGAGGGTCTAGTGAAGAACATCAAAATGAATACCAGTAACGGAAATGACACCCCAAATCTACAATTCAAACTCTGCCGAGCTCAAAATAACTCATCTTGCAATCGAACTGTGTTTGGCGTTGAGGTCAAATTGGCCCAGTCCTCAGGAATAGTAAAAACTGTGGGAGTAAAAAACCTGGCTGACAAATTAAACAATTCAAAATTCCCAGACAGTGAGTTCCCTAGCATTGTGGTGTCAGCCACACTGCAAAACAGTAACGACTCCAAAATAGACATCAAATTGGACTTTCCCATCAACCAGTCAATGTCTCGAGACTCTAAAATCCTCTGTGTGTTCTGGAACACCACATTAAAGGAATGGTCTGAAGAAGGCTGCAAGTGGAAGGAAATGGTCAACAACAAAAGCTACTGCGAGTGCACCCACCTGACCTCCTTCTCAGTGCTCATGTCCAAGACCCCGGTGAACCTGCCCTTTCTGGATGAGATTACCTACGTAGGCCTGGGCATGTCCATCTGCTCCCTTATTGTCTTCCTCTTCATCGAGGCGCTGGTGTGGTCGGCTGTTGTGAAGTCCAACCTCTCACACTTCCGCCACACAGCCCTGGTCAACATCTCTCTATGCCTTTTATTGGCCGACTGCAGTTTCCTGGCCTCCTCCATCCCCAGCATCTCTGATACCTGGTGCCTCATACTGACCGTGACCAAGCATTTCTTCTTTCTGGCTATGTTCTGCTGGATGCTATGCCTCAGCGTCATGCTAATACACCAGCTCATCTTCGTCTTCCACCCGCTGAGGAAGAGGGTGTATCTGCTCTTGTCCACCGTCCTTGGGTACGTCTGTCCCGCAGTGATCGTGGCAGCTACCTATGTGTACTACAAATACACAGGAAACCCCTACCACAACACAACAACCTGCTGGCTCATTTACGATGGACTTCTGAAAGGGTCCATTCACGCATTTCTTCTGCCCATCGGGACGATCGTTTTGATGAATCTGTTCTCCATGTGTGTTGTCATCATGACTCTCCTAAAGTCCAGTGTCCCTGATGGAAGTAAAGCCGACGAGAAAGAGACAGCCAAAAGCATCCTGAAAGTGGTCGTCTTTTTAACACCAGTCTTTGGGATGACATGGGTTTTGGGATTTTTTGTGCTCATTGATATCAAGGAAATGATGGGTGTTGTGATGCATTATGCTTTCACCATCATAAACTCCTTACAGGTACTTTTTCATCAATTTTCCATCACAAATATTATTGTCTGAAACTATTGAGTGAAAAAATACCATTGTATTTATTTATTGTGTTAATTTTTTCAGGGCTTCTTCATTTTACTGACTGGATGTTTTGCAGAGAAGAAGGTATTTGTCAATCATTAGGGATCTTATGTGATTTAATAGTGTGTTTCAACAGTGAACTCTGAATACTATGTACTACCACTACTGCTTTTTGTCATGTTAATACCAGGTGCGAGATGAAGTGTTGAAAGTCATCTTGGCTGGGGTGAGTTCTGCTCTTATAGTTGCTTTTGTCTTCCCATTCATTTATAGAGCAGGAACATGTGGTTACATTTTCTTTAAGTTGCTCTTATACCTGTGTAGTAATGCTATACTTATGCTAGTTACGACATTGTAATTACATAGTACTATGGCAATTGTTCTGTAATGGAACTGAATGGCTTTTGTTATACACAAATGGAATATGGAGTGTGTAGTAACAAAAAACTCTCGGCTCCATTCCTTTGTAATTAGAACGCAAAGCCAATTAAAGGACAATATACCAACAATGTAATAGCAATGGTGTTATTATAGAACGAACAGTGTTACTACACAGAAAAGCAACTTAATGTCAAGTGTTACTGAAAGCTCAGATCACCTCTCTTACCAGGCACCTACTCCCAAAGAGAAAAGTGAGAATACGAAAGTCCCCTTCAAATAAGTGATGAACATCAAGGTTTGTACAGTCTTGATAAAGGACGAACACGCCTGCAGCTGACAAACACATGTAATTTAATAAATGCAATTAACTCTTAACTATTACACAATGTTTTACTCTTCAAGCCCTTATAAGTTAAATCAGACGTGTTAGTACTGGGCTGTAATAAAAGCCTGCACACCTTAAGGGTCTGCAGGATTGGGGATTGAAGAACACTGTACTCATCATATGTTTTCTACCTCAGAGAACTAGCTATATACTGGATCAAGCTATATACTGGATCAGGACCAACCCACCCATTTGCTACTACTCTCACCCAGAGGGAAACATCCACCTGGTTGGTTCCTCAAAGACAGTGATGGCTGGGGTTTAGGTGGTGTTTAGACAGGTCTTATCATGATTTCATTATATTATGTCAAGAACATATTAAGTTTCATGTTAATTACTAAACTCATACACATTCATCATTTGCTAAACACATCTTTGTGATTTCCTGGAAACATTTGTATTCCTATTTTCTACAAACAGTACTGTAGCATACTTTGACGTCAGAAGAGATGCCATAATATTACTGCTAATTTGGTCAATGACATTTCGTTATATGATTTATTAATTGAGTTGACCTGTACTTGCATTATGACTGTAGATGAAATGTGTAAATCAAAGTTATTGTAATAAACAATAAGGCCGGGATTCAATCAGAGGGGTGCTGTAGACCAGGCCCGGTCTTGGCTGTTCTGCCACCCTAGGCGAGACAAAAAAATTGTTGCCCCTGCAAAACTAGAAAAGTCCCAGGAAGAAAAATGACGTTCAAAACACTTTTACAATACGTATTTTCCAGAAGTTGAAATCAGGTACATTTTCAGGTCTGAAAGAAAGTTTAAAATAAGTAATTTCTAGATGTCTATGTTTGGACCAAATCAAGGCCGGTCCAGACCGGACCAAATCTGAACCAAACATAGACGTCTATTTTTGGGCCAAATCAAGTCTGGTCCAGACTAGAAAAATATGAACCAAACATTGACGCCCATGATTGGTTCAGATTTGGTCCATCTACGTGGTGTAAAACATGTCGGCGTAAGGCCGTGCTTATTGGGGTGTAGCCTACCATGTCAGCACACAATGGAATCTTATGAATGCCCATCCATGTGATAGGCCTACTGTTTGAAAAAACAGGCAGTTGCATTGCCTTTATTAGTTCTGATTCCTATGACTAATCAATTTGGCTATTTAAGCTCTGAATATCAGCTACCCAACTACATCAGGAGTTATCCTGAGCCTATTTGCAATGAGAATCAATTTTTTGCTCGTCAAAAATGATTGATACAAACTTGAAACCACTGGACAGAGTTTGGGAAACACTGTTGTAGAAAAGCACATTGCCTAGCGACAAGGTGTCTTTTAAAGGCTATTTCTGCAACATTTGAGGAGATTTCATTCATTGTAAACACTGCAGATATTGTCTCAAGCGGGAAATTAGCTTCAAATGCACTTAAATTGCTGAGCACTTGTAAACAACGCACCTTTGATTGAATCCTGGCCAAATTGTTATTTAATTTAACGCTAGAGTAAAATCTATGGTGAAAAATGATTTAGGCCCTGTCAATATTTTAATCCATATTTTTACCCCTCCTCCCAAAACCAATGTGCCTGTTCAATGTGTAACCTGAAGTTTTTTTGTGCTTTGTGTTTTATCTTTTAAATGTTTGCGTTATGCTTTTTGAACCAGGTCTCTCTTGCAAAGTACATTTTTAATCTCAATGAGACTAAGGGCTCTATTAAATCCATATCGCGGATTCAGAGTTACAGTGTGATTAGCCGGAGACTGCATTCACGATAAATGTCAGGTATACTCCCTCTCTGGCCTCTAGGTAACCAGACTGCTGGTTATTACTTACACCTGTCGACCATCATTACGCGCACCAGCGCTTATTGACACTCACCTGGCCTATTTATGTCACTCCCTTTGGTTCCACCCAGGCGCTATTGTTTCTGTTTCAGTTTCCTGTCTGTGTGCTGTTAGTGTTTCTTGTTTTGTATTATGTTCGGTTTATTTATTAAATATTCACTCCCTGTACTTGCTTCCAGACTTTTAGCGCACATCGTTATAGAATAACGCCTCACCTAAGGGAAGCATCAAGGAGTGTTTATTTTTTTGTGTTGGAAGGTGTGTCTGGTCTGGGTGTCAGTACCGGAGCTACCGGGGATTGTCAGGCTCTCACGTCGGGTTCGTCAGGTTTCCCCGATCGGTCCGTTTCTGAACCACGGGATCGACCCCTTGGTCGGTGTCCTGCGGCTGGGGCCGCACGCCAGAGAGAGTGTACTGTCAAGTATTCTCCCTCTTTAGCCTCTAGGTCACCAGACTGTTGATTATTACGCACACCTGTCACCATCGTCACGTGCACCAGTGCTTATTGACACTCACCTCCTTGATTACATGCCCTATTTATGTCACTCCCTTTGGTTCCTTCCCCAGGCGTTATATTTTCTGTTTCAATTTCATGTCTGTGTGCTGCTAGTGTTTCTTGTTTTGTATTATGTTCGGTTTATTTATTAAATATTCACTCCCTGTACTTGCTTCCTGACTCAGCCAGCTCGTTGGGCTCCAATGCCTCCACCGGTTGTCAGGCTCTCACGCCTCAGCAGGTTTGTCAGGTTTCCGCGATCGGACCGCTCCTGATCCTGATTTGTATTATGTTCCGTCTATTTATTAAATATTCACTCCCTGTACTTGCTTCCCGACTCTCAGCTCGCATCGTTACAGAAAACACATGTCGGCTCAAATGGGAAATTACCTTTACATTTATATTGCGCAATCTGTAACGCTTCAGTAATACAGATTGACGAGAGCTCTAACATGTGGCTGTAGAGCAAATGCATGGAGGTAATAGAATGAAACTAAGATTAACTAGCTTTACTAGGGAAGGGTAGTTTCTCAATTAGTCTATGGACTAGATTCAATCTGGAACGTGGAAGATCATTGTTAGAGTGCGATTGACATCTTAAGGCAATGTTTCCACGTTCGCGGAGACTGAATTCACACTAAGACGCTGCATATAGTGGTTCAATCAGAAGTTACCTATAAATGTCAATCGTGCTGTAACACAGATCTTCTGCGGTCTGGATTGAATCTAGCCCTATGTTAATAATTATTTGTTACATTGTTATCTGTATGTGTGTGCTCTTTCAATCATCTCATAATCAATTAAATAAATCAACAGAAATCTCACAAACAATTATTTTATTCTTGAGCAACTTGCAACAATGTTGTTTTAGTGCATGTATGTACAATTACAAGTGTCCAAACCAAACAAAAACATTAATTTTGTTTTTACATACAGTTGATACCAGGGCTGGCTCCAGGATGACATCCCCGAGGGGGCATTTTAAATCCACGTGGGGGGACAACAACTAGTATTGCTTTAGAGCTCCAATAAAACAAGGTAGATTGGTCCTACTACTGTTCAAATGTACATAAATGTATCTGAAATGGAGCCGTACACATAAACAACCAATGCTTTATAGAATAACACAAAACATTTACCTGGAGTTAACTCTGCAAATGGCACTGCTGGGTGATCTGGAAGTCATAGTCAATCGATCAAAAATATAATAATACTTAGCAAAAATGTTTATCTTTCATTTATATTCTGTAGAAACTATGAGAATAGAAAGGGTCCAAACTTGTGTGAAACATCACAGCGAAGTTAAAAAAATATATCTTGCAAAAAGAACTGGATTGTTTATGAGATAGATGGGAGGGCTTGAGGGTAGTTGAACGATGGGAGGTGTGTCCTGAAAATGTAGATAGTATGTACAGAATAAAATGGAAGTAGAAGCCTTAGTGTTGTTGTCCATTAGTTTACTCCAATTATGGGAAGGGTGGTAGGGTTAGGGGAAAATAAAAAAGTTAAATATATTTAAAATATATATATACTGTATACACAGTACAAGTCAAAAGTTTGGACACACCTACTCATTCCAGGGTTTTTCTTTATTTTACATTTTTCTGCATTGTAGAATAATAGCGAGGACATCAAAACTATGAAATTGCACATAGGGCATCATGAAGTGACCAAAAAAGTGTTAAACAAATCAAAATAGATTTTATGTTTGAGATTCCTCAAAGCAGCGACCTTTTTACTTGATGACAGCTTTGCATACTCTTGGCATTCTCTCAACCAGCTTCACCTGGAATGCTTTTCCAACAATCTTGAAAGAGTTCCCATATATGCTGAGCACTTGTTGGATGCTTTTCCTTCACTATGCGGTCCAACACATCCCAAATCATCTCTATTGGGTTGAGGTCAGGTGATTGTGGATTCCAGGTCATCTGATGCAGCACTCCATCACTCTCCTTGGTCAAATAACCCTTACACAGCCTGGAGTTGTGTTTTGGGTCACTGTCCTGTTGAAAAATAAATTATAGTTCCACTAAGCGCAAACCAGATGGGATGGCGTATCACTGCAGAATGCGGTTGTAGCCATGCTGGTTAAGTGTGCCTTGAATTCTAAATAAATCACAGACAGTGTCACCAGGAAAGCACCATCACACCTCCTCCTTCATGCTTCATGATGGGAACCACACATGCGGAGATCATTCGTTCACCTACTCTGCATTTCACAAAGACACCGCTGTTGGAGCCAAAAATCTCAAATTCGGACTCATCAGACCAAGGACAGATTTCCACCGGTCTAATGTCCATTTATTGTGTTTCTTGGCCCAAGCAAGTCTCTTCTTATTATTGGTGTCCTTCAGTAGTGGTTTCTTTGCAGCAATTTGACCATGAAGGCCTGATTCACGCGGCCTCCTCTGAACAGTTGATGTTGAGATGTGTCTGTTACTTGCACTCTGTGAAGCCTTTTTTTGGGCTGCAGTTAACTCTAATGAACTTATCCTAAGCAGCAGAGGTAACTCTGGGTCTTCGTTTCCTGTGGCGGTCCTCATGAGAGCCAGTTTCATCATAG
Source organism: Oncorhynchus keta (assembly GCF_023373465.1). Lineage (NCBI taxonomy): Eukaryota > Metazoa > Chordata > Actinopteri > Salmoniformes > Salmonidae > Oncorhynchus > Oncorhynchus keta. The sequence continues at coordinate 20,294,738 of NC_068428.1, forward strand.
CGCAAATGTATAAAAATGAAAAAATGTAACATGACATTGACATAAGCATTCAGACCCTTCATTGAGTACTTTGTTGAAGGATCGTTGGCAGCGATTGCAGCCTGAAGTCTTCTTGGGTGTGACGCTACAACCTTGGCACACCTGTATTTGTTTCTCCCATGTTCCTGCTGCTGAAAAACATGCCCAAAGCATGATGCTGCCACCACCATGCTTTAACGTAGGGATGGTGCCAGGTTTCCTCCAGACATGACACTTGGCATTCAGGCTAAAGAGTTCAAACATGGTTTTATCAGACCAGATAATGTTTCTCATGGTCTGAGAGTCTTTAGGTGGATTATGGCAAGCTCCAAGTGTGTTGTCATGTCCTTTTACTGAGGAGTGGCTTCCGTCTGGCCACTCTACCATATAGGCCTGATTAATGTTGTGCTACAGAGATGGTTGTCCTTCTGGAAGGTTCTCCCATCTCCACAGAGGAACTCTGGAGCTCTGTCAGAGTGACCAGAGTGCTCACCTCCCTGACCAAGGCCCTTCTCCCCCGTTTGCTCAGTTTGGATGGGCGGCCAGCTCTAGGAAGAGTCTAGGTGGTTCCAAACGTCTTCCATTTAAGAATGATGGAGGCCACTGTTCATGGGGATGCTGCATAAATATTGTTGTCCCCTTCCCCAGATCTATGCCTCGACACAATCCTGTCTCGGAGCTCTACAGACAATTCATTTTGACATCATGGCTTGGTTTTTGCTGTGACATGCACTATCAACTGTGGGACCTTATATAGACAGGTGTGTGTCTTTCCAAATCATGTCCAATCAATAGAAATTACAACAGGTGGACGCCAATAAAGTTGTAGAAACATCTCAAGGATGATCAGTGGAAGCAGGATGTACCTAAGCTCAATTTCGAGTCTCATAGCAAAGGGTCTGAATACTTATGTAAATAATATATGTTTTTTCTTTGACTAAATTTGAAAAGAACTCTGAAAAACAGTTTTTGCTTTTTCATTATAGGATATTGTGTGTATACTGATGAGGGGGGAAAACAATTTAATGCATTTTAGAATAAGTCTAACGTAGCAAAATGTGTAAAAAGTCAAGGGGTCTGAATACTTTCCGAATGCACTGTAGTTTAGAACTTTCGGACTGAAACGATGTGTACACAGTCAAACAGCAGCCATGGAGGTCAGCCAATCATTTGTTATTGAGGTTGAAGCACCTGAAAAATGTATCAAAAGGTCTGGTCTACCTAGTACCATAAAGGCTGTACAACTGAATGATGAAGACACGATGAAAGTGTCAGCGCCCAAGAAACCAGTTCTAAATTTGCCACGAGTTCCTCAGATACATCCAGACATGTTGGGGCACGAGGGGGAAAATTCAGACGGGCGAGTATCTGTGTTTTTTCTTTTTCCATGCTGACGTGTGTGTGTGTGGGACTTCTTGTTATCCTGGGGGTAGTGTATTGGACTAAATGTAAGACAGAAGACTTGGTGATTTTCATTCATTAAAGTCCTTGGTCAATTTTGGGACAAAAATGCGTTTATGCCCTTGATCAGTGGTAGTGTATGAGGCTAATTGGGGAGCCAAAGGTCTATTGTGACTTTTGATCAAGTTTGTGGGTGGAGAAGAGGGAGGTTTGTTTGGGCATGTAGAAACCTTTTGGTTTTGAGGGTAGGATTTGTTTGGGGGCCTGTTGAAAGTGTTTTGAATGGGGTGTGTTTTGGGGATCTGGGTAGAAATCCAACAATGTAAACAAACTGTGTGGGAATAGAATTAGGTCTCCCAGAGCATTCACTCTTGGCCCAATTGGGAATCAACAAGCAGTTGTCTGGACTTCACAGAGGCTTGGAAGTTGCAGTTATTTTTGTATCCCTTTGGTGTAATCTTTAAAAGTATGTGGAACATTTTCACAACTCTAAGCACATAAATAAAATCAGGTCATTGAAATGTCTCATGCTTCAAAACTGTACGTACAAGTTCAATTGACTGAGTACATCAAACCCAGGCATTAAAACTTTACACTGTACATGAAATTTGGAATCACAGGGTACCGTACATTACCGTAAGTTACCCCCAGAAGCCTTTGCAAGTGTTAAACCTGCATAAACATTAGTGATTCTCTTTCAACTTAAAACAAGACGGCCGCTTTCTATAGCCTTTGTAATTGGGGGGTGGTGTGTCTGGACTTGTAGATGTAGCCTGGTTTTGATTACTATGAACACATCAGATGTAATTATTACATTTGATTTTTAAGATCAATAAGGATCTCTCTCTCTCTCTCACACACACACACACACACACACACACACACACACACACACACACACACACACACACACACACACACACACACACACACACACACACACACACACACACACACACACACATACACATAATTATATTCACTTATGCTGCAGACATCAGTTTTCTGAAATTAAGGATGACATTTTACATCCCAGATATTAGTGGTGGGACCCAATAATGCTATTTCAATATTTTGATATCAATATGAACCAGGCATATTGTTATCTGGACATTATCTGATCTCAATACAGCATTGGTCATTTAAACATAGAAGGATATTTATCTGCTACAATTCCCCATTCAATAATGTTGTATGAAAAACAAGCACTCAAGCTAAACACAAAGCTAAACATACAAGCATGTGATGATAAATATAATTATTCTCAATGTGCACATTTTAGGTGCGGACACCAGTACAGCTATTTCAATATAATGTTGATATATTTTTGTCGATAAGAGCAAGGCGTATTATGATTTCAGTTTTATCTATGCTGTTAACCTACAGTATACAGTGCATTCAGAAAGTATTCAGACCACTTTAATTTTTTCACATTTTGTTGTATTACAGCCTTATTCTAAAAGGTATTAAATAGTTTTTCCCCCTTATCACTCTACACACAATATTCTATAATGACAAAGTGAAAACAGGATTTTAGCTATATTTGTGAATGTATTAAAAATTTAAAAAACAGAAATACCTTACCTTGATTCTCGAAATTGAGCTCAGGTGCATCCTGTTTCCATTGATCATCCTTGAGATGTTTCTACAACATGATTGGAGCCCACCTGTTATACATTCTATTGATTGGACATGATTTGGAAAGGCACACACCTGTCTATATAAGGTCGCACAGTTGACAATGCATGTCAGAGAAAAAAACCAAGCCATGAGGTCGAAGGAATTGTCCTTAGAGCTCAGAGACAGGATTGTGTCGAAGCGCAGATCTGGAGAAGGGGACAAAAACATTTCTACTGTGTTTAAGGTTCCCATGAACACAGTTGCCTCCATCATGCTAAAATGAAAGAAGTTTGGAATCGCCAAGACTCCTCCTAGAGCTGGCTGCCCAGCCAAACTGAGCAATCGGGGGAGAAGGGCCTTGGTCAGCAGTGACCAAGAACCCGATGGTTACTCTGACAGAGCTCCTCTGTGGAGATAGAAGAACCTTCTAGAAGGACAACCATCTCTGCAGCACTCCACCAATCAGACCTTTATGGTAAAAGGCAGTAAAAGGCACGTGGCAGCCCACTTGGAGTCTGTCAAAAAGGCACCTAAAGGACTCAGACTATGAGAAACATGATTCTCTGGTCTGATGAAACCAAGATTGAACTTTTTGGCCTGAATGCCAAGTGCCATGTCTGGAGAAAACCTGGCACCATCCCTACAGTGAAGCGTGGTGGTGTCAGCATCATGTTGTGGGCATGTTTTTCAGTGGTAGAGACTGGGAGACTAGTCAGGATCAAGGGAAAGATGAACGGATCAAAGTACAGAGAAATCCTTCATGAAGACCTGCTCCAGAGAGCGAAGCACACAGCCAAGAAAACGCAGGCGGAGCTTCAGGACAAGTCACTGAATGTCCTTGAGTGGCTCAGCCAGAGCCCAGACTTGAACACGATCTAACATCTTTAGAGAAACCTGACCATAATTGTGCAGCGACGCTCCCCATCCAACCTGACAGAGCTTGAGAGGATCTGCAGAAAAGAATGGGAGAAACTCCCCAAATACAGGTATGCTTAACTTGTAGCGTCATACCCTAGAAGACTTTAGGGTGTAATCGCTGACAAAGGTGCTGAAGTACTGAGTAAATAATTTGAATAATTATGTAAATGTAATATTTCAAATTAAAAAAATTAAATGTCTGAACCTGTTTTTCCTTTTCATCATAGGGTATTGTGTGTAGATTAATGAGGGGAAAAACAATTTAATCTATTTTAGAGGCTGTAACTTGGAAAGTGTCTGAATACTTTCCAAATGCACTGTAAATGTGTCTGAATACTTTCCAACTGTTCCTGTAGGCAGAAATCTATGTCACAGATCTTCACAAAGGCTCTCAACTTAGCATACTTAATTGGCTGGTGATGTTTGATGGGATCCTCAGTGTATTCAAACAGGTTATGGGTCTTGGAAGTCACATTTCTTTTTCAATTATTTTTGTGCAATTTTCACAAGTGTGTGTGGTACATGTTCATATTTCAAAGCACAAAATCAAGAGCTAATCAAAACGGCTCATGTTTCAAAACTCTAAGGATATTTTCAATTGACTGAGTACAACAAACAAATTCAGAACATCATTTGTTCACTGCACCAAACCACTATTTCGATTTGGATACATATCCATTCTAAGTATCTGCTTTTCAATATTCACTTCATTTTTTTATATGATTCTCTTGTTATGTTAACAATACAATTAGCTATAACTTAATCAAACTGCTCAAAACTGGTGACTACTGAATCGAAATGTTTTAGTGCCTAGTTAACGTAAATAAACTGAACAAAAATATAAACGCAACACGTAAAGTGTTAGTCCCATGCGTCATGAGCTGAAATAAAAGATTCCAAACATTTTCCTTACGCACAAAAAGCATATTTCTCTCAAATTTGGTGCACAAATTGTTTTTTATCCCTGTTCGTTAGCATTTCTCCTTTGCCATGATAATCCATCTAACAGGTGTGGCATATGAAGAAGATGATTAAACAGCATGATCAATACACAGGTGCTCCTTCTGCTGAGGACAATAACAGGCCTCTTGGGCAGAATGGGCAGTTTTGTCACAACACAATGCCATAGATGTCTAAAGTTTTGATGGAGCGTGTAATTGGCATGCAGACTGCAGGAATGTCTACCAGAGCTGTTGCCAGAGAATTGAATGTTAATTTCTCTACCATAAACTGCCTCCAGCGTCATTTGACATCAGGAATTATCAAACTATACTGAACAAAAACATTAAACGCTGTCACGACTTGCGCCAAAGTCGGCTCCCCCCCATGTCTTTGTGTGAAATTGTTTTGTTATGCGTTTAATGTGATGCGCCAGACTGTATTTTTCCCCCAGGTATCGTATTTTGACCCGTTGTATGTAATTGTCATACATTTTGTATATTCGTTTTTTTACACTTATTGACTTTTACCTTAGGCTGGAGGATTTTTGACACAGTTGCGTCTGTCTTATGCCAAATAAAAGTGTGCCTGATCACAACTCACTGCTCTCCTGCACCTGACTTCGTACGTTAACTGATAGTTTGTTGGTGATGTGGACACCAAGAAACTTGAAGCTCTCAACCTGTTCCATTCCCCGTCGATGAGAATGCTTGTGTGCTTTGCCCTCCTTTTCCTGTAGTCCACGGTCATCTCCTTTGTCTTGATCACTTAGACGGAGAGGTTATTGTCGACCTCCTCGTTATAGACTTTCTCTTCGTTGTCGGTGATCAGGCCTGTCGTCGGCACACTTTATGATGGTGTTGTAGTCATGCTTGGCCAAGCAGCCATGGGTGAACAGGGAGTACAGGAGGGGACTAAGCACACACCCTTGAGGGACCCCCGTTAGGAGAATCAGAGTGGCAGATGTGTTGTTGCCCACTTGGGGGCGGCCCGTCAGGAAGTCCAGGATCCAGTTGCAGAGGGAGGTGTTTAGTCCTAGGGTCTTTAGCTTAGTGATGAGCTTTGAGAGCACTATGCTGTTGAACGCTGAGCTCTAGTCAATGAACAACATTCTCACACAGGTGTTCCTTTTGTCCAGGTGGGAAAGGGCAGTTTTGAGTGCAATAGAGATTGCGAAGTCTGTGGATCTGTTGGGGCGGTATTCAAATTGGAGTGGGTCTATGGTTTCTGGGATAATGGTGTTGATGTGAGCCAGCCTTTCAAACCACTTCATGACTACAAACGTGAGTGCTACGGGTCGGTAGTCATTTAGGCAGGTTTCCTTGGTGTTCATGGGAACAGGGACTATGGTGTTTTGCTTGAAACATGTTGGTATTACAGACTTGGTTAGAGACGGGTTGAAAATGTCAGTGAAGACATTTGACAGTTGGTCAGCGCATGCTCGGAGTACATATCCTGGTAATCCGTCTGGCCGTGCGGCCTTGTGAATGTTGACCTGTTTAAAGTCTTACTCATATCGGCTACAGAGAACGTAATCACACAGTTGTCTGGAACAGCTCATGCTCTCATGCATGCTTCAGTGTTGCTTGCCTCGAAGTGAGCATAGTTGTAATTTAGCTTGTCTGGCAGGCTCGTGTCACTGGGCAGCTTGCATCTGTGCTTCCCTTTTGTAATCTGTAATAGTTTGCAAGCCCTGCTACATCCGACGAGCGTTGGAGCCGGTGTAGTACGATTCAATCTTTGTCATGCATTGATGCTTTGCCTGTTTGATTGTTCGTCAGAGGGCATAGAGGGATATCTTATAAGTGTCCGGGTTAGAGTCCTACTCCTTGAAAGCTGCAGCTCTACCCTTTAGCTCAGTGCAGATGTTGCCTGCAATCCATGGCTTCTGGTTGGGGTACGTACGTACTGTGGGGATGATGTCATCGATGCACTTATTGATGAAGCCAGTGACTGATGTGGTGTACTCCTCAACTCCATCGGAAGAATCCCGGAACATTTTCCAGTCTGTGCGAGCACAACAGTTCTGTAGCTTAGCATCTGCATCATCTGACCACTTCTGTATTGAGCGAGTCACTGGTGATTCCTGCTTGTAAGCAGGAATCCGGAGGATATAATTATAGTCAGATTTGCCAAATGGAGGGCAAGGGAGAGCTTGTACGTGTCTCTGTGTGTGGAGTAAAGCTGATATGGAGTTTTTTTTCACTCTGATTGCACATTTAACATGCTGGTAGAAATTAGGTTAAACAGATTTGTTCCCTGCATTAAAGTCACTAGGAGTGCCGCCTCTGGATGAGCGTTTTCCTGTTTGTTCGTGGCCTTATACAGCTCATTGAGTACGGTTTTACTGTCAGCATTGGTTTGTGGTGGTAAATAGACAGCTACGAAAAATATAGATGAATACTCTCTTGGTAAATAGTGTAGTCTACAGTTTATCATGAGATACTCTACCTCAGGTGTGCAAAACCTCGAGACTAGATTTCGTGCACCAGCTGTTGTTTACAAATATACACAGACCGCCACCCCTTGTCTTACCGGAGGCAGCTGTTCTATCTTGCTGATGCAGTGAAAACCCCACCAGCTGTATGTTATCCATGACTAGCTGAAATATAAGATATTACAGTTTTTAATGTCCCGTTAGTAGGATATTCATGACCGAAGCTCGTCCATTTTGTCATCCAATAATTTTACGTTGGCTCATAGGACTGATGGTAGAGGCAGATTAACCACTCGCTATTGGATCCTTACAAGGCACCCAAACCTGCGTCCCCGATATCTTTGTCTCTTCTTCATGCGAATGATGGTGATTTGGGCCTTGTTGGGTGTCTGAAGTAAATCCTTCGAGTCCAACTCGTTAAAGAAAAAATCTTCATCCTGTACGAGGTGAGTAATTGCTGTCCTGATATCAAGAAGCTATTTTCGTTCATAAGAGACGGTGGCAGAAACATTATGTACAAAATAAGTTAAGTCTATATAAAGTGAGTGCAAATGAGGTAAGTTAAGGAAATAAATAGGCCATGGTGGCGAAGTAATTACAAAATAGTAATTAAACACTGGAATGGTAGATCGGCCGAAGATGAATGTGCAGGTAGAGATACTGGGGTACAAAGGAGCAAAATAAATAAATAAATAAACACCCGTATGGGGATGAGGTAGGTAGATAGATGGGCTGTTTACAGGTGCAGTGATCTGTAAACTGCTCTGACAGCTGGTGCTTAAAGCTAGCTTTAAGCACCAGCTGTGCTTAAAGCCAACCAACGAGAGCGAGGGCCAACCAACGAGAGCTTACAGGTCGCAATGGTGGGTAGTGTTTGGGGCTTTGGTGACAAAACAGATGGCACTGTGATAGACTGCATCCAGTTTGTTGAGTAGAGTGTTGGAGGCTATTTTATAGATGACATCACCGTAGTCGAGGATCGGTAGGATGGTCAGTTTTACGAGGGTATGTTTGGCAGCAATGAGTGAAGGATGCTTTGTTGCGATATAGGATTCTAGATTTAATTTTGGATTGGAGATGCTTAATGTGAGTCTGGAAGGAGAGTTTACAGTCTAACCAGACACCCAGGTATTTGTAGTTGTCCACGTATTCTAAGTCAGAGCCGTCCAGAGTAGTGATGCTGGACGGGCGTGCAGGTGCGGGCAGCGATTGATTGAAAAGGATGCATTTAGTTTTACTTGCGTTTAAGAGCAGTTGGAGGCCACAGAGGGAGAGTTGTATGGCATTGAACCTTGTCTGGAGGTTAGTTAACACAGTGTCCAAGGAGGGGCCAGAAGTATACAGAATGGTGTCGTCTGCGTAGAGGTGAATCAGAGAATCACCAGCAGCAAGAGCAACATCATTGATGTATAGAGAAAAGAGAGTCGGCCCGAGAATTGAACCCTGTTGCACACCCATAGAGACTGTCAGAGGTCCAGACAACAGGCCCTCCGATTTTACACAATGAACTCTATCAGAGAAGTAGTTGGTAAACCAGGCGATGCAATCATTTGAGAAACCAAGGCTGTCGAGTCTGCCAATAAGAATGTTGTGATTGACAGAGTCGAAAGCCTTGGCCAGGTCGATGAAAATGGCTGCACAGTAATGTCTCTTATCGATGGCGGTTATGATGTCATTTAGAACCTTAAGCGTGGCTGAGGTGCACCCATGACCAGCTCTGAAACCAGATTGCATAGCGGAGAAGGTATGGTGGGATTCGAAATGGTCAGTAATCTGTTTGTTAGCTTGGCTTTCGAAGACCTTAGAAAGACAGGGTAGGATAGATATACAGTGCCTTGCGAAAGTATTCGGCCCCCTTGAACTTTGCGACCTTTTGCCACATTTCAGGCTTCAAACATAAAGATATAAAACTGTATTTTTTGTGAAGAATCAACAACAAGTGGGACACAATCAGGAAGTGGAACGACATTTATTGGATATTTCAAACCTTTTTAACAAATCAAAAACTGAAAAATTGGGCATGCAAAATTATTCAGCCCCTTTACTTTCAGTGCAGCAAGCTCTCTCCAGAAGTTCAGTGAGGATCTCTGAATGATCCAATGTTGACCTAAATGACTAATGATGATAAATACAATACACCTGTGTGTAATCAAGTCTCCGTATAAATGCACCTGCACTGTGATAGTCTCATAGGTCAGTTAAAAGCGCAGAGAACATCATGAAGAACAAGGAACACACCAGGCAGGTCCGAGATACTGTTGTGAAGAAGTTCAAAGCCAGATTTGGATACAAAAAGATTTCCCAAGCTTTAAACATCCCAAGGAGCACTGTGCAAGCGATACTATTGAAATGGAAGGAGTATCAGACCACTGCAAATCTACCAAGACCTGGCCGTCCCTCTAAACTTTCAGCTCATACAAGGAGAAGATTGATCAGAGATGCAGCCAAGAGGCCCATGATCACTCTGGATGAACTGCAGAGATCTACAGCTGAGGTGGGAGACTCTGTCCATAGGACAACAATCAGTCGTATATTGCACAAATCTGGCCTTTATGGAAGAGTGGCAAGAAGAAAGCCATTTCTTAATGATATCCATAAAAAGTGTCGTTTAAAGTTTGCCACAAGCCACCTGGGAGACACACCAAACATGTGGAAGAAGGTGCTCTGGTCAAATGAAACCAAAATGTAACTTTTTGACAACAATGCAAAACGTTATGTTTGGCGTAAAAGCAACACAGCTCATCACCCTGGACCCACCATCCCCACTGTCAAACATGGTGGTGGCAGCATCATGGTTTGGGCCTGCTTTTCTTCAGCAGGGACAGGGAACATGGTTAAAATTGATGGGAAGATGGATGGAGCCAAATACAGGACCATTCTGGAAGAAAACCTGATGGAGTCTGCAAAAGACCTGAGACTGGGACGGAGATTTGACTTCCAACAAGACAATGATCCAAAACATAAAGCAAAATCTACAATGGAATGGTTCAAAAATAAACATATCCAGGTGTTAGAATGGCCAAGTCAAAGTCCAGACCTGAATCCAATCGAGAATCTGTGGAAAGAACTGAAAACTGCTGTTCACAAATGCTCTCCATCCAACCTCACTGAGCTCGAGCTGTTTTGCAAGGAGGAATGGAAAAAAATGTCAGTCTCTCGACGTGCAAAACTGATAGAGACATACCCCAAGCAACTTACAGCTGTAATCGCAGCAAAAGGTGGCGCTACAAAGTATTAACTTAAGGGGGCTGAATAATTTTGCACGCCCAATTTTTTCAGTTTTTGATTTGTTAAAAAAGTTTGAAATATCCAATAAATGTCATTCCACTTCATAATTGTGTCCCACTTGTTGTTGATTCTTCACAAAAAAATACAGTTTTATATCTTTATGTTTGAAGCCTGAAATGTGGCAAAAGGTCGCAAAGTTCTTATTATTATTATTATTATTATTATAAGTTCAAGGGGGCCGAATACTTTCACAAGGCACTGAAGGTCTATAGCAGTTTGGGTCTAGAGTATCATCCCCTTTGAAGAGGGGGATGACCGCGGCAGCTTTCCAATCTTTGGGAATCTCAGACGATACGAAAGAGAGGTTGAACAAGCTAGTAATAGGGGTTTCAACAATTTCGGCAGATAATTTTAGAAAGAGACGGTCCAGATTGTCTAGCCCGGCTGATTTGTAGGGGTCCAGATTTTGAGGCAGTGATCGCTGAGATCTTGATTGACAACAGCAGAGGTGTATTTGGAGGGCGAATTAGTTTGGATGACATCTATGAGGGTGCCTGTGTTTACTGATTTGGGGTTGTACCTGGTAGGTTCATTGATTATTTGTGAGATTGAGGGCATCAAACTTAGTTTGTAGGATGGCCAGGGTGTTAAGAATGTCCCAGTTTAGGTCACCTAGTAGAACGATCTCAGAAGATAGATGGGGGGGCAATCAGTTCACATATAGTATCGAGGGCACAGCTGGGGGCAGAGGGCTAGCAGTTAGCAGACCGGGCAAGCAAGCTAGCAGTTAGCAGACCGGGTTAGCAAGCAAGCAGATAGCAAGGGCTAGAAAGTTAGCCTTTGGGGGGGACCTTCGCGATGGGGCTAAGTCTGTTTTTGCCTCTTCGTGCGGTGACGTCGATAGACCAGTCGTGGAATTAGTAGGGTTCCAAGTATCTCTAGGTAGCTAGCAGGCCGATATTGTAGCCCTGGAGTATGCTTCGGTGGTATCACAGGAGCCCTGGCCGGGCTAGCTTCAAGCTAAATTGGTGCTTGCTCTGGGATGGAAACGCTAGCCAGGAGTAGTCATCCGGGATTGCGGTTAGCTAGTTGTGAAGATCCAGATGAAAATGTTCAGTTTGCAGTAGGAATCCGGGGATAAAAATAACAGGTCCGTTATGCTCTGGTTAGTCACGTTGTTCGAACTGGCGAGAGCTTTCCGAGCTGAAGGTTAGCTGATGACCGCTGGCAATGGTTTGCTGACTGATATCTGGTGGTTAGCTGGCTAGCTTCAGTTGAGGGATTCCAGATCCAAAGTAAATATAAATACTTTAGGGGAAAAAAAGCCGATCCACACCACATTGGGTGAGGCGGGTTGCAGGAGAGTATTTAGATGGTGAGGTTTAGCAAAATATTTTAAAGGATATGCGATGAAAAATATGCAAAACGATATATACAAGGGACACAACAGGACAAAGACGTCTGACTGCTACGCCATCTTGGACTACCATTACTTATTAAACTTCACTACTTTCTTCCACTGACATTCTGGACAGCCCTTATTCTTGCCACCTTGTCTCCTTCACCCTAACAGGACACTTCAGTAATTTGGGTGCATGTTCACCACAACAACAAGCATCATTTAGGCTCAGCTGGCATATAAAACTCCTCCCCTCTACATACACCTGACATAAATAATTAACATTTATCACACTGCATTGGTTTGGGCATGAAGGCTCGTGGCCAAAAGTTTTGAGAATGACACAAATATTAATTTTCACAAAGTCTGCTGTCTGTTTGTATGATGGCAATATGCATATACTCCAGAATGTTAGGAAGAGTGATCAGATGAATTGCAATTAATTGAAAAGTTCCTCTTTGCATGCAAATGAGCTGAATCCCCAAAAAACATTTCCACTGCATTTAATTTTTCCCTGCCACAAAAGGACCAGCTGACATCATGTCAGTGATTCTCTCGTAAACAGAGGTGTGAGTGTTGATGAGGACACGGCTGGCGATCACTCTGTCATGCTGATTGAGTTCAAATAAGACTGGAAGCTTCAAAAGGAGGGTGGTGCTTAGAATCATTGTTCTTCCTCTGTCAACCATGGTTACCTGCAGGGAAACACTTGCCATCATCATTGCTTTGCAGAAAAAGGGCTTCACAGGCAAGGATATTGCTGCCAGTAAGATTACACCTAAATCAACCATTTATCGGATCATCAATAATTTCAAGGAGAGCATTTCAATTGTTGTGAAGAAGGCTTCAGGGCGCCCAAGAAAGTCCAGCAAGCGCCAGGACCATCTCCTAAAGTTGATTCAGCTGCGGGATCGGGGCACCACCAGTACAGAGATTGCTCAGGAATGGCAGCAGGCAGGTGTGAGTGCATCTGCATGCACAGTGAGGCGAAGACTTTTGGAAGATGGTCTGGTGTCAAGAAGGGCAGCAAAGAAGCCACTTCTCTCCAGGAAAAACATCAGGGACAGACTGATATTCTTGCATAATCAATGCTTGGAGTTTGTCAGAATTTGTGGGGTTTTGTTTGTCCACCCGCCTCTTGAGGATTGACCACACGTTCTCAATGGAATTAAGGTCGGGGAGTTTCCTGGCCATGGACCCAAAATATCGATGTTTTGTTCCCCGAGACACTTAGTTATCACTTTTGCCTTGTGTCAAGGTGCTCCATCATGCTGGAAAAGGCATTGTTCATCACCAAACTGTTCCTGGATGGTTGGGAGAAGTTGCTCTTGAAGGATGTGTTGGTACCATTCTTTATTCATGGTTGTGTTCTTAGGCAAAATTGTGAGTGAGCCCACTCCCTTGGCTGAGAAGCAACCCCACACATGAATGGTCTCAGGATGCTTTACTGTTGGCATGACACAGGACTGATGGTAGCACTCACCTTGTCTTCTCTGGACAAGCTTTTTTTTACAGATACCCCAAACAATCGAAAAGGGGATTCATCAGAGAAAATGACTTTACCCCAGTCCTCAGCAGTCCAATCCCTGTACCTTTTGCAAGAATAGGTTGCCATCAGTCAGGATGTGGCCCAGAAGTTAATTGACAGCATGCCAGGGTGGATTGCAGAGGTCTTGAAAAAGAAGGGTCAACACTGCAAATATTGACTCTTTGCATCAACTTCATGTAATTGTCAATAAAAGCCTTTGACACTTATGGAATGCTTGTAATAATACTTCAGTATTCCATAGTAAAACCTGACAAAAATATCTGAAGACACTGAAGCAGCAAACGTTGTGGAAATTAATATTTGTGTCATTCTCAAAACTTTTGGCCACGACTGTACATGTGAGAAGGGAGAGACTCTTCATTAAAAAACAATAGAATGGATTGAGTGGGCTTCCGCACTCCATCTCTAGCCCATTATTAGTTGTAGTTGTCTGCAAAAGTGAACCATTTTCCCTCTTCTCTGTGAGCAAAAACCCCCTCGCCCTGGGATCCAATGAGATTCCTAAACAAGTTAATGAATGCAGTACCTTATGGCATTGCATGGTTAAGTGTCCAATCAGAATGCATTTTTGGATTTTAACTACAATGAAATTATTACATCCCCCTCCCTCACCCCTCCTCAGATCATGAGAGCACACTGTCCCGGTCTGTGCTACTTGCAGCACTACACTGGCAAACCCAAACAGGGTAATTCATATACCATTTGTTATGTTTATGGGGAAACAAAACTAAAACTGGGGGGTAAAAATTCTATCTGGACAGGTCCAGCTTAGCCAATCCGTAGATCCGGCCCTGGTTGCTAGAATTTTGGAGAGTGAAATGGTCTGTCTGAAAAGTACACATTCTGATTGTCTACAACTGTGTAAAAATGTGGCCACAATCAAAAGACACAATGCGATCGGATTGTGATCAGATCATCCTGCCCACCTCCAGAGGTAGTCAGACACACATTGTGTCTGAATATCTTACAAGTGTAGACTGATCTGGACAGAGAAGCCATTTAAATCCAAATTATTCCACCCTCATTGACAGGTGGCACCATTGATTGGTTACATCAATATTTGTCTTACATTAAATAAATCATATTTTGAAAGAATAGCTGTGAAATAATTTGCATAAAGAAGGGACCAGGAAATCTGGTCACAATGCAGACAGTGGATGGATAACAGAGTGGATAATGTCCTTCTGTAGCTCAGTTGGTAGAGCATGGCGCTTGTAACGCCAGGGTAGTGGGTTCGATTCCCGGGACCACCCATACGTAGAATGTATGCACACATGACTGTAAGTCGCTTTGGATAAAAGCGTCTGCTAAATGGCATATATTATTATTATTATATTATAATCAGAATGTAGACAATATCAGGACAGAGAACCCATGCTAGCACCAGGTATAAACGGGGCTATAGAGAGGCATTGGGATTGAGCTGGTACATACCGAAGCAGTGCTGTAGATTGGTTTAAGTGCCCAAGTGAACCAGAGAGGCCCTTTAGCACTTGATAGTTTTTCTGCTATGGTGTAGACTAGTGCTGCTGACACGTGGGATGTTACATAACCAGTTCACAGTGCCTTCCCATGCAAACCAGTGTTAGTTAACAATAACAGGTTAAGCTCAGTCCAAAAAGTAAACTGATGGTGGACAACACTCCTTGTCTGGAGAAATAACTTTTTTTCTTTGACAGTGACTGCCCCCACCTGGTAATTATTGAAAAGTACCCCTCTCTGCATTCAAAACAAATACGACTTGCGTTGGTGCTTCTTCCCTCACCTCCTGGATTTTCAATGATTCTTATAATGTTTAACCTTGCTCAACTGGTAGCATCACATTTGCTAACGGTTTCCAATCGCATCAGCCCAGGGTGAAGAGTTTGTTTTATTATTTTGAACATGTGGGAGAATTGCTCACAGACAAAGTAAGCAATTCAGGCCCTCAAATGTTGAAAGCGTATATTTGTTAACAATTGACTTTGCAATAACCATAAACAGGCATAGTATCAAACAGAATATAGAACAATAGTTGATAACAGGACAAAATGAAGGCTTTTGCTTTACAAAACCTTGGAAACAGAATTGAAGGTGGAGGCTGGGCAGTGGGTTATTGGAATGCTGCTTCATGTAGAAGTTGGTGTATTTTCAATTTTACAGCACTCTTCTTTCTATGGGGGAGCTTCCTAAGATACGGGAGCAAACTAAAGAAGAACATCTCATCCTCTATGTCCTCCAGTCCGTCCATCCCATCCATCTGCCACCTCCTCTTCCGGCTGGGCCTATTGGATCCCGACACAGTGTCAGGAGAGGGAGCATCCACATCGTCTGCCTGGCCCCCCTCAATTTCATGGATAATGTAGGCTGATTTATCTTCCACACCTTCTGTGGCACTTTCCCTGTTCCTCTCCCTTTCCTCCTCCTCCAAGTCATCTGTGGTGTCTCCTTGCAAGCCCTTGGGCTGGATGAAGGGGGTAAGGAAGGACATGCTTCTGCTGTGCATCCAGGTCTTCTTGTGAATGTCCAGCTCCCCAGATGCTCTCCTCTGCTGCTCAGCCCGCTTGAATTTGACAAAAGTGTCCCTCAGGTTCTTCCATTTATTCCGACAGTCATCCACTAAACACCCCAAATGACACGTAACACAAAAAGAAGAGGTGAGTGGGGTCAGGATATCTGCATCGAACACAAATAGAGCAATCTCAATCTGACCTATGGATAGTCTGATCATGATTAAAATACACACATGACATTTCTTGAATGTTATGTAAACATGTATTTATTCCTAATTTACCTTATTGCAGGGATCACATTGTTGTTTTATTTGAGGGATAACAATTGGCAGGTAGCTAGCTAGCTAAGGATGTAGCTAGGTACGTAGCTACATAGGTGAGAGAAAGTTTGGTCAACAACAGTTCAAGTAGCTAGGTAGCGATAGTTAGCTAGTTGGCTAGCTTACTAGCTAACGTTAACTGGGTAGATAGCAAGCTATTGCTAGCAGCAAGCTGACCTTACCAGGCATTTCCACTTGCAGACTTACAGCCCTCCATGCCCTTGCCTTTCTCTGTGAGTCCCTGTATGAGTTTAAAGTTACGTTATACAACTCAGGGTAATCCGAAACCGCCGAAATTATTCTGTCAGACATTTGCATGTTAGCTTTCAAAGCACTCGCTGCTGCTGCTACTACTCGCTTTGAATTCAAAGACAGTGCGCATGCGTATCAAATGTTTTCCAAACGCTGATAGGTTAAACTTGAAACGCTTGCTTGCTGGCTAAAAGCCTTTAATGATCTCTGCATTGGCTGTGCAGCATTTACAAAGATATGGCCTCTGCTGAAGTCAGAGCATTCACACTTCTTGCGTTCCGCTGGGCAGCCGTGAAGGAAGTTGACAAGGAAGTGAGTTTGTGTTTATACAGGACCTCCCGCACTCACCTACCGTCAACCAATCATGTCAATGCAGAGCTATACGTAAAAGCTTTCCGCGGTACAGAGCTCAATTTGGCCTCTGCATTCCTCCAGAGGCTCTATAATTGCGTCACACCATCCATACGGTGCCTCCACCACATTTCAGATCAAGCATACATTTACTTTAAATTAGCTACCACAATGCTTGAGACAGATGTAACTAACTAGCTAAAACAAATAGATTGTATTTATGAAAATCAAAACAGAACAATTCTAAAATGCAACGTTAAATGTTGCGAAAAATACAAAACAAACAAACATGCAGTAGCTGTGGTTTGATAAAGCTAACTGTTTTACGACAGGAAACACTACGACGAGGTGGCCGAGTGGTTAAGGCGATGGACTGCTAATCCATTGTGCTCTGCACGCGTGGGTTCGAATCCCATCCTCGTCGATTATTTTTATCCCTAGCCAAAGTGTACAGTCGTCAGTAATACACACCTAGCCAAAGTGTACAGTCGTCAGTAATACACAGCAATTATGTATGTTCTGTGCTATCCAGAATATTTTGTCGATATTTCCACGCATAATGTACAAACCACATTCCGTCAGAAATTCATTTAAATTGAAGGCATGCATGGAAAATGTATACTGCATGTTTTTAATTAACATTTCAGAATGGTATTAATATAGTCAGATAAAGTGCAATACAGTATAAATCACAGAGGAACACCAACAAATACACACAGCAATATAAATATTTGCTCTCTTAGTTTGTTAGCACAACAAGTTCAATGCATACTACTGTTTTACTATTTTTCCTTTAATTTATTATTATTTTTTTTAAACTTACATTTCAACAAACAATGCAAAAAAATGTAAGTAGGCATTTCACGGTCATTCAGCGCATATGACAAATAACATTTGATTTGTTTATTAGCCTAGTTATTTTTCAGTTCTTATTATCATCTTGATAACCCATGTTGTGGGATCCTGTCGTTCTGTGCTCAGTGGCTTGAGAACCAGCTGGGACTCCTTGGGAGCTTGTGGCACCATATTCACTGCTCATCCTCAAAGAAAGGTGACTTCTCTCCCTTCTCTTCTCATAGGAGCATTCAGTGTCTTTACTGCCTGTGTTCTAGAAGGGAACAAAACCGCTAGCTTAAACATTTTTCAATTTGGTTCAGAAAAAGAGTTCTGTTTGAGTGTGACTGCTAAATTATTAAAGTTAGTGTATGTTTAACCAAGAATTTGACTGAAGATTGGAAACAAATGCATATGTGGTCTACATTTCTGACTATGTTGTGCAGGCTTTATGTGTCGGTCCAGAAACTTTTCCTGACCACTTCACCTGACCAGAAAACAACTCCGGGGATTAGTGCCGATCACCAGGTTGTACCTAGTCAACTCACATGGTCAGGAAAAACTCATGACTCTTATGTGATCAAGAAAGTCTCCTGGCCGTATGTGTGTGTAATGTTTTATGTACCTTACCTTGTTATCACGCTGATGTTCATCTACAGCATACTGGTATTTGGCAGTGTTGAGACCAAGTAGACCAGCCAGTTTTTCCCCAAGAAAATCACAAGCTGAAGGAAAAAACATGTTATGTAAGACAATGCTTTCAAAAAAATTGTTTCAAGAGCACACATGAATGGAATGCAACTTACTGCGCAATGACTTCCTGCCCAGAGACCAAGTAAAAGCTCTCCATGGGAGTTTGGGCTAAAACACACACACAGATTAGTGCTGCTTTCCAACTGTGCTCATGGACTAAACATTATTTATACTAAGAATCAAAATCTTAACTGTTTGAACACTTCCCTACCATGTCTTCAGGCTCCCTAAACACCTCCTCTTGTAATGTATCCTCCTCCTCACTGTCACCTTCCTCCAGAGTCTCACCGCTGGCGAAATGGATGACCCTCCTCTGCAGGGACAGTGAAAGGCCTCTGAACTGTCTCTCCTGAACGTCAGGACCCCGAGAGACACACACTGTTAATGACCCCATATCCTCTCATACCTGTCCTGCATAAACAATTCATAAAACATAAGGTCTGTGGTTGTGCTTGATAATGGTGTGTGTGCGCACTACATTAGCTTATGATAAGCAATTTCTACTGACGCCATCTATTTGCCAAGGGATAGTCTTAAAGGGCTATTAGTATGTTCCATACAAGAAGCAATCATAAAAGTAGCTCTGAATTGGGATACTGAAGATGTATTTATAAAGAAATGTCTGTAACCTTATGACAGGTAAACCCTTTAGCCAACATATGAACAGCACTTACTTCCTGGAAACTGTCACTCATTCTTCACACTGAATAAATGATTTTCCTTTCCTTGTGCTGCTGCCTGTAGAGTAAAATTGTTTTCTCAGCTCAGAGTACATACATTTCCTCCACTCTGATGGCACTGGAATGGTCAATCAAGGCAACAGAAAAAAAGCAAGATACTCGGTCCTACATTAGTTTGAAACCTGATACTCAACACACCAGAAACATGCTTACTGTGTTCACCAGTCAGAGACTGCGGTCATTGGATGACAGGCTACTAATTTCAGTTTTCTTGTAAGGCTGAGGGTTGGGCTTGTTCCACTGTAGAATTTCAAGGTTTATTGTTAACTGCTATATGCAGTGATGTTGTTCCTCTGGCTAATGATACTTGAGTGCAGCACACACACACCCTGTTCTTACATCAGGAAAATAAGTGTTTGATTGCGACATAAAATAGTAACCCAAGGTTTCTTGACATTTTATTTTAAACATTTTCCATGAAGGGCACCATTAGAAGAAGAGTAATGACCTTCAGGTTGACTTGTGTAAACATTGTTATGATACAGCAAACTGTTTTCATAAATGTGTTAATTAAAAATAAATCTAATTGGTCCTTAAATGTGAAAATGAATTGTTCCAATAATAAAAAGGTATTGTAGAGAACATACATGTTGTATATGTCTTAATTTCTGTGTGACTATTAAGATTTAAAGTGCAAAGGCATTATAATGTGCTTTGAGGTTGAACAGAAAGAATGCACAATTTTCTTAATTGATTGGCAAATTAGTATACCATACTAGAGGTTACGTTTTCCCCTATTGTACCTCCTCAGTAGATGCTAGCTGTCATTAACATATTTTCAAAAACAACTCTTAGGCAATTACAGCGAATCAGTACTCTAAAAACTACAGTAATATGTATATCATTGTAATTTACAGATAAAACAAACATTTGTAATTAATTTGATTAATTTACATACATAGTAGGCTACTTCAACAATTTTCCATATGTAAAATAATGTGCCATAGTACAACATTACTCCCTTCACTGAAATGGTTTAAGCGGGTTATGATTGACATCATATTTGAATGACATCAGATTGTCAAGTCCATTTCTTTCTTCATTAACCATTACTCTAGTGTTCCTGCACTTGTCGATCACTAATAAATCCAGTCTTAATTAGGGATAGGCCCATTTCTTCTCCACTTCCTGTCTGAATGACATGCCCAAACTGCCTGTAGCTCAGGCCCTGAAGCCAGGATATGCATATACTTGGTACCATTGGAAAGAAAGCATTTGAAGTCTGTAGAAATGTTCAAATAATGTACGAGAATATAACAAAAGAAAATCCAAAGAAAAACCAAACTGATTTTATTTGAGAGAGACCATCTTCTTAGAAATGCAAGAGAAAGGTCATATTGAATATTAGCTCCCTGGATGCAATTCCTATGGCTTCCACAGGGTGTCAGCAGTTTACGTTCAAGATTTCAGGCTTGTAACTAAAAACAAATGAGAAATATCAGTTTTAGAAGGACACGTCTTGGAAATTTGTGTTTGGTCGCACCATGAAGACATTACACACCTGCTAAAACCGGTTTCCTATTGAACATACTTCTTTCCGAAATAAATATTATAGTTTGATTACATTTTACGGTATCGGATGAGTAAATAGAACATATTTTGACTTGTTGAAACGAAGTTTAGGGGTAGATTTTCAGATTCTTTTCTCTGCAAGTTGAACGAGTGGATTACTCAAATCGATGGCGCCAACTAAACTGACTTTTTGGGATATAAAGAAGGATATTATCTAACAAAACGACACTACATGTTATAGCTGGGACCCTTTAGATGTCAAATCAGAGGATGATTTTCAAAAAGTAAGTGAATATTTAATCGTTATATGTGAACATATGAAACCTGTGGCGGAGGAAAAATATTTTGAATTGCGCGCCCTCCAGTTTCACCGGAAGTTGATCCTTTAGACCAGCAACCATGACCACTAGTCAGAGTTTTTTTTTTTACAACACATTTCTGAGCGTCAGGAAGACTACATCACCTTCCATAGGGCACAATGTTATGGAATGTTCAAAGGTTGTGTAAAACAGGCCTGCTCCTCTCTCATGCAGAGTCGTCATGCGTGACATTTATATTTAGAACATTGAGCTTTCCTGAGAACTTCCAAGATGATATTCCATGTTCCTACTGAACAGTCAGCCTTGTTCAGATTATTTTGACCCAATACAAGCACCGCCTATTCCTCAAGTCTCCAATAAAGAGGGGAATATTAAACAATGGTTATTATCATAAATACAGGCCATACCCAATAATGACTAGCCTTGGGTATAAATAATGTGATCCTGTGTGTACAGTGTCCTTTCACTTGCAAAAAAACTGTGATTCAATTAGAGAATCTCAGCGATTGAAAAATAAAATTGAAAACATACAAATGATTGGATAATCATCGTGGAGTGTTATAAGTTCTTGCTATATTAATTGTCCGTTTCTTAAATGACAGCAAAAAAGTTCCAAAATCCCCAACAGGACTAGTGAGAGAACATTTCAAATATAAAGTCTGACCCAATAATATTTGATCATGAACATAAAAAAAATTGAAAACAACTATGTATAAAATGAACTACAACAGATGGTCATGCTACTGTAAATCACTGATCATAAAACACTACAGATAAAACAAACCAATGCATCAATAAATCCATGCAGTCATGTTTTTCTTGTCCCCCCTCTGTTTATGATATGACGCAGCCTGTATCTTTCTGAGGCTTCAAATCTGGTTCCTTCATTGGCTTAACCTCTTCTTCCTGCTTGGGTTTGGCCTGCAATCAAAATGGCCAGAGAGAAAAATGTGAAACCATTTGTTCCAGAACCAGACAAGCAAATTAACAAAATCCTTTGTGTTTTTACATGATTATTATCAGTAACATGACAAAATATGTGAAGACAAAGCTATAGTAACCAAATTATCTGTTGCAGTGACAAATGTCTGAGCAGCATTACTTTCTCAGCTTTGGCCCCCTTGGTGAGGTCAAAAGTGGTGTAGACTTCAGGGGTGCACTGCTCACTGACGGCTGGGAACTCAAAGGATATTGGCTCGGCCAGGCCATAGCTAGCCTTCAGCTCTAGCTGGGGCACCTCGGCTGGGACCTTGTGAAAGTATCTGGAGCAATGAAATTTGTGTATAAATGCTACAACTACTTACTGTTATTTACTATACACAAATAAATGTTATTCTGGATGTGTGTGTGACTCACATGAATCCATTTTCTCTCTCGCACTTTTGCAATGTATTTTTGATCAGGCCACCCAGCGTGGTGAAGAGCTGCTCAGAGGGCTTGGCTGTGCTACCCGGCCCTTTGGTCTGACGGTACTCTTTGCACAGAGCCTCGGCTCTGGAGTAGCCTAAACACAGCAAGCATGCGGTATAAGTGTTTACAATTGTTAAGATGAAGAGACATCTGTGTAGTGCTTCAAAAATGCAAAACACAATCTAGCACAGAAATACCAACACTTTTCTGCTTCTTGGAGCGATTTTATTGACTCGCCACACTTGTCGCTCGTGAGGAGAGTTTGTCCATGGTAGCAATATGCCTGGAAGTGACAAATAATAGCATCATTAGAATTAGTATCTTAGCATTTACAGAACAATCAAAACAAACAAACTCAACTGTCTAGACTGCTCAAGGACATACATAGGCCATGTAGAAGTGCTCTTTCAGCTGGAGGTAATTCCTCCACTTACTGCTGCACTCTGGTTCCAGGGTGTTCAGTGTGTGGTCTGTGAAGACCGAGAGGATAACATTATTTTGAGTGATCAGCAGGACAAACAGTGGTTAGATCAAGACATTCCTATATAAGATCATTACAAAAAATGAAACAAAGTCAGGATGTGACAGGAAACCCCTAAATACTTACCAGCTTTCTGGTAGAAGTTTGCGGTCTCGAAGGCCAAGGCTGCAATGAGAGTGGCGTTATGCTTGAGTTCAATCGCTCTGGCAATCGTCACTGCAAACATCAAAAATTAAGTTAACTGCTGATATAATTTTACAGCATTATGATATCGTAAGTCCTGTTCTCACTCAGTGTAATCCCACATACACACTGCCATGAGATTGTCATAAGACTCCAGAGTTTTCCCTGCCAAGACACGTTGTCAGCTCCTGACCCTAATAATTATGCAGAGAAGTGGACTGAGTCCAGTGTAGCTACCTTCCTGTGCCTCTGCTTTGCACTGGACCATGTAGGTGTCCATGACTCTGGGGTCTAGGTCCCGGCCATTCTCCGCTGGGGTGATGAGGCGGGGGATGTAGACCTCCTACAGGAGAGAGACCAGAGGAGGACGGGTCTGCTGCCAGACACAACCATGCACCAACAACCAGCAACTTGTGTTCAGGTTGATGATACTGTAATGTATTCACATTGTTCACCATGTGTTGAGGTTAATGTAAAGTAGGCAATATGGGAACCATAGTTGATGGGTTTATCAGTGTGAGTTTTATTATCTCACTATGCAAAGTGACTTTAGGTGTCTTGAAAAGCATTTAAAATAAAACATCTTAATATAATTATTGTCATTATACAGAGACAAAATAAGCTAATCACCTTGAGGTGCTTGAAAATCCCAGCAGCAAATGTCAGGCTCCTGTGGACATCTTTTGCTTCTACCTCAGTTACACCGAAAAGGGGTAAATATTAGAATGTTAACATGTTCCCTTTACAATATTGATATGTCAATGGAACAAGTGTGAAATGACATCAAGGTCATAAATTACCTTTCTTGCATAATGAGATATATTGTATGAGAATAAATTAGTAAAGCAGAAAATAAACACACTTTTCCTTTCCTGCAAGTCTTGAGGTAAACTTGGCGTGCCAAATTGCAACATTGAAGGCCATGGAGACCAGTTCAAAAATAGCATCTTGTTGGGCACTAAAGGGACAGGATGTTAATAACAATAATAGTATTGAGAGAGACCGTGTATTTCAATAATGGACGGAAACATCTGTTTGAGGTGAGAGAACTAAATAAAATATTGAGCCTGAGTAATGAAGTAATAACACATTTATAAAATGTCAGCTGGAAATACAAAAGAACCAAGACAAGGCTATAGGTAGTTCTCAATTAAACGTCACAATACAGTGCAGAGCATTTGACTTAGTTGCTGGGTGGCAAGGAGAACCCCAGCATTGTCAGAACTACAGATTTACAATTATTCTACATTTAGCTCTATCAGAGCATGCAACTGCCTGCTTTTCATGTTCAGTAAACATTAATTGATCTTGTAAACTTTGATTTGTGAGGATAGCCTATCCATTGCATTCGGAAAGTATTCAGACCCCTTGACTTGTTCCACTTTGTTACGTTAGTCTTATTCTAAAAAATGCTAAATAATTCTTCCCCCTCAATCTACACACAATACCTCATAATGACAAAGCAAAAACAGGTTTAGACATTTTTGCAAATATAATACAAATAAAAAAGTTAAATATCACATTTACATAAGTACTCAGACCCCTTACTCAGTACTTTGTTGAAGAACCTTCGGCAGCGATTAAAGCCGAGTCTTCTTGGGTATGACGCTACAAGCTTGACACACCTGTATTTGGGGAGTGTATCCCACTTTTCTCTGCAGATCCTCTCAAGCTCTGTCAGGTTGGATGGGGAAGGTCGCTGCACAGCTATTTTCAGGTCTCTCCATAGATGTTAGATCAGGTTCAAATCAAGGCTCTGGCTGGGCCACTCAAGGTCAATCAGAAACCCTGCGTTATCTTGGCTGTGTGCTTAGGGTCGTTGTCCTGTTGGAAGGTGAACCTATGCCCCAGTCTGAGGTCCTGAGCAGGTTTTCATCAAAGATCTCTTGTTCATCTTTCCCTCGATCCTGACTAGACTCCCAGTTCCTGCCTCTGAAAAACATCCACACAGCATGATGCCACCACCATGCTACATTTGTTGGTACGCTTCCCTAGATCCGTGTCTCGACACAATCCTGTCTCAGAGCTCTGCAAACAATTCTTCAACCTCATCGCTTGGTTTTTGCTCTGACATGAACCGGCAACTGCGGAACCTTATATAGACTAGAGGTCGACCGATTAATCGGAATGGCCGATTAATTAGGGCCGATTTCAAGTTCTCATAAGAATCGGTCATCTGTATTTTTGGACACCGATTTGTAGATTTTATTTTTTTTACACCTTTATTTAACTAGGCAAGTCAGTTAAGAACACATTCTTATTTTCAATGACGGCCTAGGAACGGTGGGTTAACTGCCTTGTTCAGGGGCAGAACTACAGATTTTTACCTTGTCAGCTCAGGGATTCGTTTTTGCAACCTTACGGTTAATAGTCCAACGCTCTAACCACCTGCCTTACATTGCACTTCACGAGGAGCCTGCGTGGCAGGCTGACTACCTGTTACGCGAGGGCAGCAAGAAGCCAAGGTAAGTTGCTAGCTAGCATTAAACTTATCTTATAAAAAACAATCTTAACATAATCACTAGTTAACTATACATGGTTGATGATATTACTAGTTTATCTAGCATATCCTGCATTGCATATAATCGATGCGGTGCCTGTCGTTGCACCAATGTGTACCTAACTATAAACATCAATACCTTTCTTTAAAATCAATACACAAGTATATATTTTTAAACCTGCATATTTAGTTAATATTGCCTGCTAACATGAATTTCTTTTAACTAGGGAAATTGTTACTTCTCTTGCATTCCGTGCAAGCAGTCAGGATATATGCAGCAGTTTGGGCCGCCTGGCTCATTGCGAACTGTGTAAAGTCCATTTATTCCTAACAAAGGCCGTAATTTTGACTGGTACTGTATATCGTGAGGCTACACTGATGTATCTGAAATTACTTGATCATTTCATGTTTACTGACCATGAAAAGCATGCAGTTACTTGTTGTATAACTCTAACGACAGAGCAAAATTTGCACAGTTGTTTTGCATGGAATAATCGGAAATGTGTAGTTCTGACTATGCTCTTCAAGAGGTGATAATACAACAAAATAGTGAACATTTATTAAACAATCCATTAAATGGCATGCAGTTGTCAATGTTTTTAGCAGAGCTGGGAGTCTCCTTTCCCTGCAGCAGGCAAATTGAACACTCTGCACCGTATTGTGGCGTTTTATTGATAACGAAGTATTGTACTGTAACTAAAACCTTGACTGACATTTACTGTATATTGTATGTGTAGAGCTCTGACTGTGGGGCTGATGGGGGTAACTAACCACATCTGTGAAACCACCTATGGGCTAGAAGGCTTTACCTTGGGGTGTTTCCTTGCAAAGTGTCAGTCCACTTGAAGTTCTGCATGAACCGAAGCTTGTTCTCTTGTTTGGTGCCATCCAGAGATGCATAGAATCCTATGTCATGTCAAGCAATCAAAAGAACAGAAACAGATTATTAATAGAAAAAAAAAGGAATAGTGATGCATGATGAGCAGCGTGTAGAGACCATACAAAAACACTATAAAAAACAGTGAGCACTGCTAAAGACAGAGGAGAAAAGGCATAAACAAACAGCACAAGTTCCCCTTGTAAGAGTGAGAAATAAGTATCTGTGGCATTTTTCATGATCTCGGGATCGCAGGTGGTATCTGTGAACATCTCCAAGAGTCTGGCCCTCGATGTCCTCAAGTCACTATTGAGGAGAGAAATATAAACGGTCAAGCAATTATGTGTTCTCAACTGACCCTTCGCTAAACCCTGCAGCAGAATGTTGGGCAACCAATCGCAGTGCTCCAATGGATAGCAACTGTTGTCGAGTCAGACACCTTGGATGCGCTCATGTTTAAATCGCATGAAAGCCAGTGAGGGGTATGGCAAAACCGGAGAGTTTTCTTTAAAAATAAATGTTTAAATGGCTAAATAGTTGAACAGTGCACCAGGAGTACTTGCTACTCTGATTCCTGAAATGCAGAGCCTGAGGTTGGAGTTTTTTTTAAATCCAAAATTATACTTGTTACATTGTTTGCCACCTCAGCTGGTTAGCTAGCTGTCTCATTGACTGCCAAACATTGCTAATGCTAGCTAGAGAGCCACTTAATATAACTTGTTTTCTCAAAATGTATGTTAGCTAACTAAGTTAAATGTTATGAATACAACTCCCATGTTGTCGACATCATAATACAATTTGAGAGCACTAGTTGGCTCCAAAAGTGGTGTCATGACGTGGCTTTCTTTGGGTATAGCGAGTATCATCCCCCTCTCTCTCTTCCCCTTACACCCAGGCTCTGTTATCTCAGATCGTAAATTCCTGGAGGAGACCCTCTTCCCTCCCGGCCATGCAGTATAGAGAGGGTTCACAGTAGAACAAAGGAACTTCGTCTACCTCACAGAACTTGAGAACTGAACAAAATCCATGTTTTGGAGAATGTGTAAACGGCCGGTGGAGAATCCAGCTACAACTGGACCATTTTGTCTAATGTTTGTGACCTCATGAGAGACAATACAGCCACAATACCATAACTCTGTTTATACAAGAGTCTCCGTTATGAGATTTGCATCTAATTATTGTATAAATGAATGAGTAAAGATTAAACTATTTGCGAAATGATGTAATGCGATTTTAAACTGTTTAATGAAAGAGTTAAATTTGAAAGGGAATTGGATTCAAAGTCATTGGCCCACCGCATGAACACAGACATTGATCAGAAAGAAGGGTGATTCCAACAGAGATCATGACAACACACTGAGTGTAAATATATAATTTATTGATTACAATTATTTCCGAATGAGTGAGCGTTCATGTGCAAAGGATTAGCATTTCAATTATAATTATCAACTGTGTAGTGTCTTTTGTCTTTTGCGCCCTTCTCAGCCGCTTTGTCTACCAAGCGTCATATCAGTTTAGCCCACTAGGGCACATCCCCTATCATTTCCTTGTAACCATATCTACTTTGTTTGCTTGTTTATGCATTTCTGTGATTATTTAGTTAGTAAATAAATGATTAAGAAAATTGATGTATGGATGATTCATAGTGAAGGCTGGGTTCGTGCAGATAACCAACAATTTATGACGTTTGGAATGAGACTAACGTGAGGTAAAGAAGTAATTCATTAGAAGACTAATTGATCAGATATTAAAATATCAAAAAAGTTATTAGGAAAATTATAACTGTAAACTGAAGATTTTCCTTGGTGCCCCGACTTCCTAGTTAATTACATGTACATGATTAGTTTAATCACGTAACAATAATTACAGAAAATTGATTTGATAAAAATAACAGTTTTCACTTTAATGATGCCAAAGACACGACAGTGGCTCGCTTGGACTGTATGCTGACAGTGAATTCAGAGCAATGGCTAGCTACTAGAAGGCGACCGATTAATCGGCATGGCCGATTTCAAGTTTTCATAACAATCAGTAATCGGCATTTTTGAATGCCGATTATGGCTGATTTCATTGCAATCCACGAGGAGACGGCGTGGCAGGCTGACCACCTATTACACGAGTGCAGCAAGGAGCCAAGGTAAGTTGCTAGCTAGCATTAAACGTATCTTAGGAAAAAAACTATCAATCTTAACATAATCACTAGTTAACTACACATGGTTTATGATATTACTAGTTTATCTAGCTTGTCTTGCGTTGCAAATAAATCGATGCGGTGCCTGTTAATTTATCATTGAATCACAGCCTACTTCGCCAAACGGGTAATGATTTAACAAGTGCAAGTTGCACCAATGTGTACCTAATAGAGGTCGACCGTTTATGATTTTTCAACGCCAATTTTTTTAAACATTTTTTGTTTTTTAACCTTTATTTTACTAGGCAAGTCAGTTAAGAACAAATTCTTATTTTCAATGACGGCCTAGGAACAGTGGGTTAACTGCCAGTTCAGGGGCAGAACGACAGATTTGTACCTTGTCAGCTCGGGGATTCGGTTACTAGTCCAACGCTCTAACCACTAGGCTACCCTGCCGCCCCGATACCGATTATTGGAGGACAAACAAAAAAACGCTACGATTGATCGGCCGATTTTTTACCGTGTATTTGTAATAATGACAATTACAACAATACTGAATGAACACAAATAAAATGAAACATGTTCCATTTGGTTTAAATAATGCAAAAAAGTGTTGGAGAAGAAAGTAAAAGTGCAATATGTGCCATGTAAGAAAGCTAAAGTTTAAGTTCCTTGCTCAGAACATAAGAAAGTTGGTGGTTCCTTTTAACATGAGTCTTCAATATTCCCAGGTAAGATGTTTTAGGTTGTAGTTATAGGAATAATAGGACTATTTATCTCTATACCATTTGTATTTTATATACCTTTGACTATTGGATGTTCTTATAGGCACTTTAGTATTGCTAATGTAACAGTATAGCTTCCGTACCTCTCCTCGCTCCGACCTGGGCTCGAACCAGGAACACAACGACAACAGCCACCCTCGAAGCAGTGTTACCTATGCAGAGCAAAGGGAACAACTACTCCAAGTCTCAGAGCCAGTGACGTTTGAAACGCTATTATTGCGCACCCTGCTAACTAGCTAGCTATTTCACATCACATCGTTACACCAGCCTAATCTCAGGAGTTGATAGGCTTGAAGTTAAACAGCAGTGCTGCTGGAAAAATGCACCGAAAGTGCTGTTTGAATGAATGCTTACGAGCCTGCTGGTGCCTACCATCGCTCAGTCAGACTGCTCTACCAAATCATAGACTTAATTATAACATAATAACATACAGAAATGCGAGCCTTAGGTCATTAATATGGTCGAATCCAGAAACTATCATCTCGAAAACAAGGCGTTTATTCTTTCAGTGAAATACAGAACCGTTCCGTATTTTATCTAACAGGTGGCATCCATCAGTCTAAATATTCCTGTTACATTGCACAACCTTCAATGTTATGTTATAATTGCATACAATTCTGGCAAATTAGTTTGCAATGAGCCAGGCAGCCCAAACTGTTGCATATACCCTGACTCTGTTTGCAATGAACGCAATAGGATGTGACACAATTTCACCTGGTTAATATTGCCTGCTAACCTGGATTTCTTTTATCTAAATATGCAGGTTTAAAAATATACTTTTGTGTTTTAAGAAAGGCATCGGTGTTTATGGTTAGGTAAACGTTGGAGCAACGACAGTCCTTTTTCGCAAATGCGCACTGCATCGATTATATTCAACGCAGGACACGCTAGATAAACTAGTAATATCAGCAACCATATGTCGTTATAACTAGTGATTATGATTAATTAAGTTTAATGTTAGCTAGCAACTTACCTTGGCTTCTGTTACGAATCCCTTTTGGCCCGACAGTCTAGGGGGGATGGTAATGAGACCCGTAACATAACTCATGCAAATTATTATTGTGACAAAGTAAAAGTGTGAACGAAATAACCACGACAACAGAAATCTACCGTCAAACTCCAGGTAATGGGGGGAGCAGGAAAAGGGGCTGAGCTGGACCCAAGGAAAGAAACAATAAGTATTCAAAAACACCCCTAAACTAGACTAGCCTACTTTAACAACAGCTAACTAACTAACCAAAAATACAGTGGGTGGTCCACCCAGTTCTAACTAGTGTATTTAACAAAGTTCACCTACGGGTAGTGTATGCCCATGGGCGATTTGTCTTGTTTCCCCCTTTTCCCACCAGCAACAAACAAACACCATAACCAAAAACAATACTCACAGGTGATGACAAAGTGCTATGAGGTGCTTAAACAAAAGAGAGGTTAAGACACAAAGCGAGAGTGAAACACAGAGACCTACAGACATGGCATTTACAGAGAGATTGAGCTCTAGAACAAACAAATGATGGGGTTTTTAAACCATGGGGAAGGAACTGTGATAGGTTAGGAAATAGGAGGAGGTGTGTCTTCTGATTGATGATTGATTGTTGACTGATTGGGGAGTGATGATTTTCACCTGTGAGGGGAGAAGGAGAGAAAAGAAACACACACACAGGATAACTGTATCCGTAACAGCTTCTTACTGCATTCGCTTAACAGGCGGGCTCCTCGTGAAGCAGGTGGTTAGAGCATTGGACTAGTTAACCGTAAGGTTGCAAGATTGAATCCCTGAGCTGACAAGGTAAAAATCTGTCATTCTGCCCCTGAACAAGGCAGTTAACCCACCGTTCCTAGGCCGTCATTGAAAATAAGAATGTGTTCTTAACTGACTTGACTAGTTAAATAAAGATTAAATAAAAAAGGTGTAAAAAATAATAATAATAAATAAATATATATATTTTTTAATCGGCATCCAAAATTACCGATTTCCGATTGTTATGAAAACTTGAAATCGGCCCCAATTAAATCGGCCATTCCGATTAAATCGGTCAACCTCTAGTACCTAACCATGAACATCAATGCGTTTCTTAAAATCAATACACAAGTATATATTTTTAAAACCTGCATATTTAGTTAATATTGCCTGCTAACATGAATTTATTTTAACTAGGGAAATTGTGTCACTTCTCTTTCGTTCTGTGCAAGCAGAGTCAGGGTATATGCAGCAGTTTGTGCCACCTGGCTCGTTGCGAACTGTGTGAAGACCATTTCTTTCAAACAAAGACCATAATTAATTATGACATTACATTGAAGGTTGTGCAAATTAAGAGCAATATTTAGACTTATGGATGCCATCCGTTAGATAAAATATGGAATGTGCTAAACACAGGCTTAGGAGATCTTATACGTGATGTTCCATAATAAAAAAATGCACATAAAGGCTTCATAATTCATAAAGGCCAGGTTAACTGATTGATATTATCTCATAGGACAAAACGTATAAGATCTCCTAAGCCTGTGTTAACCTCAGTTATTTTCTGCATTTATCCCAAAAACCCGAGTCCACCTTAGGATAGGCTGAACGAACCTGAGGCAACTAATTTCCTGCAAGCTGGCAAGCTCTATTGGGCTTCCTGGGAAAAATGTTGTAAGAGTAACCGAGGGGGGCAGGGCATAGTGAAGGGTCAATTGTCATAGAATGGATATCAATTGCAAAGTGTACACATGTACATACTTGCATATCTTATTTGCTGATGGGCTACCAGCAACTCCATAGAAGTTGAAGGAAACAGGTGCAGTTGCTTTCAATGGGTTTCGGTGGAACCAATGAGTCATTCTGTGGCTTGGATGGTAAAAGCTGGATGTCTGATAGATGAAGCAAAGGGAAGTCAGTTAACAATATTCAAACATACATAATTGCATATAAATTGGCCTGATTATCTACAAATAAAAGACTGGTGATATGATAGTAAACGTATCTTACATGTTGGCTGTGGCTTGATGACAACAATCAATGACGGTCTTGCCTTGACGTGTACACTGATGGCCTAGCAGCTAGCTTCTCACTATGTAGGCTAGACGGGTGGGCATATTGCTAGAAGACGTATTGTAAACCTCTTCCACACTACATTGTTCGTATGTTACTAGATAGCTACCAACTCAACTAAATAGACGTGAATATTACTAAGGAGCTAGTCTGTAACCCAAACTAAATTATGGGGGTGGATTAGTCGGATTCCGTTGGTTTACTCTAGGAATCAAACAGAACGAGACGAGGACAGTCTTTACTGAAAATGTCCCATAGAAACTCTCGTTTTCGTTGCAAACGTTCCACGTTTGGAGTAAACGGTTCCGTTTGCAAAGACGTTTTGCAACGGAATACGACTAATGAATACCCACCCAAATGTGACAGCAGCAACTCCCAACTAGCTAGCTAATGTAATGTGGCTAACGTTAGCGACCTAGCTTTCGAATTACCTAATGGACAAATAAGAAAATCTATAAACACAAGTCTAGTTTGTACAATATTATGGAAGTGATATTTACGAACCTTGGATCTGACAATCTGAAGATGCACTTCCGGAAATAAAGACACAGAATGGATCTTGACCAGTGGAAAAAGCGTATTGAGTCATGTGATAACTTGCTGCTTCTTGGGACAGGTCTAGTATCCGCTTTTCTGCTTTAACTGTAATGTTAATACATTTTAATTAAAATTGTATAACTGATCACAGACCAGTTAAAACTATTGACTGTACCAAATAAACCCACTGATTGGAGAGCTTTGGGCATTTAATTTCCTCACATGAACATATCACATTCATAACCAGCCCATTTACAAACCATCACTTCTGAAGATTGGCATCACAGCCTACATTTTGTCTTACCATCTCATACTGTAGTTCAATTTCTTTGGAGAATAAAAACCAACGCTAGAGCAAATAGACAGATATGCTATCCAAATGCTTATGTATGACTATTATAATTTAAAGTAAAACATGGGCAGAAACACTATTTCAAGCTTTTGTCTGAACATAATTTCACAAATCAAATTAACATTTCCCAATAGGAATATTGCCACGTTCACGTGCAAGTCGGAACTCAGAAATGGCCAACTTGCTACCTGGTTGTAGTTATACGGGTGCCACGTTCAATCAGTTAGCAAGTCGGACATTTCAGAGTTTCCTAGTTCCGACTAGCATGTGAATGCGTCATTTGGATCAGTTAACCAACATGAAACAGTTTTAACAAAAATACCTGCAAAAGATTGATACTCCCCCACCTTTTATTCTAAAGCACAATCTAATGTATTTATGAAGCTATTTTTACATCAGCAGATGTCACACAGTGCTATACAGAACCACAGCCTAAAACCCCAAACAATGCAGATGTAGAAGCACGGCAGCTAGGAAACACTCCCTAGAAAGGCAGGAACCATGTATGAAACCTAGATAGGAACCAGGCTCTGAGGGGTTGCCAGTCCTCTTCTGGCTGTGCCAGGTGGACTATAAGAGTACATGGCAATTGAAATCCAGATTGGAATAACCATTGGAGTAACCATTCAATGATATTCAGCATTCATTTGTCATATAAATATACAATGAGTATACAAAACATCAACAACACATGCTCTTTCCATGGACTGACCAGATGAATCCAGGAGAAAGCTATGATCACTTATTGATGTCACTTGTTAAATCCATATCAAGGAGAGGAGACAGGTTAAAGAAGTATTTTTAAGCCTTAGACAATTGAGACATGGATTGTGTATGTGCCATTCAGAGGGAGAATGGTCAAGACAAAAGATGGAAGTGCCGTTGAAAGGGGTATGGTAGTAGGTGCCTGGTGCAGAAGTTGTCAAGAACTGCAACGCTGCTGGGTTTCACACAACAGTTTGCCGGGTGTATCAAGAATGGTCCACCACCCAAAGGACATTCAGCCAACTTGACACATCTGAGGGAAGCATTGGAGTCAACATGGGCCAGCCTCCCTGTGGAACACTTTCGACACCTTGTGGAGTCCATGCCCCAACAAACTGAGGGTGTTCTGAGGCCAAAGGGGGAGTGGGGGGTAGAGGGGCAACTCAATATTAAGTAGTTGTTCATAATGTTTGGTATACTCAGTGTATATTGCATATGACATCTTAAACTACACATGGTATAACCAGCAGAAAGGGTAATGTCTACAAGGCACTGATTAATAAAAATGTAAAAAATAAAAGCAACTGCATCCTATACATTTTCACTACTGAAGGGAAACTCTTCAATGCACCTTAGGTTACATTTATACCTGTATTTTAAAACAGATCCAAGGATGTCAGCTGGTTTTAAAAAAAGAAAATCGGTGCAAATTGTCAAATGCAAAGGCATAGGAGAAGGAAATAAACAGATTTCCCTTTTAGGCAAATTGTGTGTGGGGGAGGGAAGAGGAATATCGTGCAAGGCTATGAAAATATTTGCTAAAGCAAAAATAGGTAATCCTTGTAAGGTCATAATGATGAGAAATTAAACACACCAATATCAGTAAATTCCTGTTGTTACAATGTAAAAAAAAAAAAATAACATTTTAAACCACACATTTCATTCAAACAAATGTCATACTGTAGTTTATGTACAGTAAGTAATTCCCCAGTAAAACAAATTGTCAGCTACAAAGTGATCATTGGTTTAGTGACACATATATATATATATATAACAAGACATTTCATGATTGTCACTTTCTATATACAATATAACCTGTAGCTGTGTGCATTTACATATCAAATATTGACTTTTGCTGTTGTTTTTCTATTTATACTGTATGCACCACATATTATTTAAAGCACAACGATTATAAATGTGGATGGGGAAGGGATTCTGAAGCTGGACAAGCGTCACCCCATTTGGGCAAACGGCTCAACTCTCTTATCTGTTCTGAAGAATGTATACAAATGGCAACGATCTAACATGTAATAGAAGTCAAGGATGTATAACGCTGATTCAGTTTTATTTTCTATGTAAAGTAATTTATGTGCACCATAATAATTAGCTACTGGTGCTGAAACATTGGACGTTATTTTTTTCTGAACTATAACATCGTAATGCTTTACTTTAAATAAAATGTGTCTTCATTTTTAAGAAATAAAAAGAAAACCCAGTTACATAAAAAGAGAAAGCAAAAATAAATCAGCTTGTTTATAATCTGTTTTCAAAAATAAAGAAATATATTTGGCGATCATGTTACTTTTGGTAATAAGAGTAATAACAACCAAGCTATAAATCACACTGCTGCATACACACCATAACAAACCCCCAAAATGTTTTGCTAACCCCTAGGAAGACCTCATTTAAAAAAAAATAAATAACACACTGCAGCCTTTGGAACCCTGAACATTTTAAATGGCACTTATTTCCTCAACCCTCTCAGTACATCAAAAAGATGAGAATGAGAAGTCCTTTGTTCATAGACGTTTGGCATAGTTATTACAAAGGACATGGTCACGGATATCACCCCACCCTCCGTTTTTCATATGAGCCTTGTGCTCCACTGAATCTGCATTTGTTAGGGCCAGGGACTGAGGGAAGAGGGAAGCTTTGGCAAGCTTAAGGGACACCTGTGCTTTCTTTAGGGCCAGCTCAGGGCGACAGGCCTCCTTGTTCTGGTGCAGCCCACAGTTACCAGTATGGAGAACTCTGGACCCCTGGGCCACCAGCACTTTGAGTGGCTTGGAGATGCAAGTCCCTGACAGGTGCTGGAGGGTCCAGTCCCAGTTGTAGTCATCGTAGGAGCAGAAGTCATTGTTGCACCCCATTAGCTTGTAGTACACCTCTCTGGAGATGCCCATGCCAATGTTGTGCTTGGTAGACATCCACCCGGCAGTCTGCACCTTGTTGCTGAGCTTATCAAATTCTGCCAGGCCGTTGTAGTTGCCTAGTGCCAACATGTCACAGTCAGGGCAGCTGCTCTTCCTGTATTTAACCATCTCTTTGAAGAGGTGGTAGAGGTCGGGCAAGATGAAGTTATCCTCCTCGAGGAAGACAACAAAGCCACTGTAACCTTGCAGAGCTTGCACTCGCTCCCACACAAAGTGAAGTTTCCACCACCAGTGGTGTTTGGTCTGTGTGATGGAGGCGTCCCTATAGTGGCCATATGAATCTGGATGCTCAGCGTTGAGGCATCCTGTTTTTAAAGCATCGTCCTTGGATATATCTCGTGGACAGTCCCGTGAATCCTGCCCAGGAAACTCACTGGGATAGAGCTGTGTGCTGTAGGGGAAGTATATTTGCAAGACCTTGCAGAAAGTTATCCCTTGCACTATGTAATTGATTTCCTCTGAAAAATAGTCGTGGCTGAAAATCAGCAGTAAGTTGTGGACCTCAGCTGCATTTTCCAATGACTTGATGAGTATTTTAAGGTAGTCTGGTCTGTTGTGAACCTGAATAACCAGGACCAATTTAGTCTCCCCAGGATACGTGTTCGCATTCTGAACGTATTGCTTGTAATTGGCATTGTAAATAGACTTTATCAATTCTGGAACAGAACTGTAATGAAACGTTGCCTTGTCATCAGGCAACATGTTTTCCTGAGCGACAACACCCGTGACTTCATCAGAAATGAATACACGTGTTGTGATCATGACAGTGGCAATAATAAAAGAAACACCAAGGATAATGAGCAGGTTCTTTTTGAGAAATCGTAACCTCATTTTCGTAACGTTAAAGGCAGCCGTTGGATACAATAATGATGGTTTGAATCACCGGACTATTGAAAGCGTCCTCATTTTGTTTGCATTTTCCATTTTCGATGGAACCCAAATGCAGCAGTTTCCACAGACCGTTACAAACTGGTACGCGAAGAAATCCTTCGTTGATGATGACTCTTTTTGCTGACACGGATCTGTCAGTTCGGTTGATCGATTTCATCTGTTGCTATTGCTGTTTAGAAGTTTAGCGATCGGGTGTATCGCCTGTGAAAAGTAACAAGATTATGAAATAATGTAGTATTCTCTATGTCAGACATTTTAGATTTGTTTCCATTCATGAAGTTAATTTACAGTCGTTGAGTTGACTTACCAAGAGCGAGGTGTCATGTATCACTTCAAGGCTATCCGGAAGAGTGTTTTAGGACTTTGGACTGCCATATAATGAACATGTAACAAAATTGAGTGCTGACGTGTCCTATTCAGCCAACAGGAACAGGCAGAATTCTTGGTGAACGAATCAGTGGCCTATCAAACATATGTGGGATCCATGCCAGCAAAGCCCACAACACAACACTAAACAATACATGAATTGCACTATCCCACTGCTACACCTGGCTATCAGCAGAGCCTTGTCTGGCAGCAAAACAGTTCATTCAGCCTCATGTATTGCCTTTAAAAAAAACATAGCTGATATGGCTGACTTGCTTAAATAAATGTGGTTTCTACTGACAATTGAGATTTACAAACTATGGCATAAGGGGACGACAAGCGAATAAGAGACAATCAATCCGTCATTTTGATTAAATCCTTCATGAGCAAGTTAGGACAGACATAGTCAATATAACTATTTGTTTAGCACTTCTGAAATGTACATCGACAGAATTCAGAACACGGGCTGTTCCTATAGTGTTCTCACTGTACACCAAGTCAGAACCGTAGGATAAATAAAAGGGGCATATAAGCAGACAATGAAAGCTCTTACAATATCCGATGATTACATTTCTCAAAATGTCAGAACATGAAGGGAAATTAAGAGAAAATAGACCAAATGATTAGGGTGAGGCACATGGGCTACTAACAACTTACTACACAATATACACTTAGTATTACTTTCTTAGCTACCATATACATATCTCTCTGGCATATTACATAATTTATGCAGCAGCATACATGTCACGTCCTGACCGTAGTTCCTTTTTTATGTCTCTATTTTAGTTTGGTCAGGGCGTGAGTTGGGGTGGGCATTTTATGTTTTGTTCTGTGTGTTAGATTTCTGTGTTTGGCCTGGTATGGTTCCCAATCAGAGGCAGCTGTCAATCATTGTCTCTGATTGAGAACCAAACTTAGGCAGCCTGTTTTCCCACTATGGGTGATGGGTAGTTGTTTTCTGTTTTGTGTGTCTTCACCTTACAGAACTGTTTCATTCACTCTCTCGCCGTTGTTTTTTTTGGTTATTGCAGTGTTTAGTTTATTTATTAAAATCAACATGGACACTTACCACGCTGCGTTTTGGTCTGATCCTTCCTATTCCTCATCCAAGGAGGACAACGATCGTTACAATACAATACATTTTTGGACATACAAGACCTTGTTGTGCTGTTGCCACTTGAATGGGAAGGCAGTCATTTGTGGGTATATTTTGTCATCAAACATTGTAATCGAAGTCTGGCATTCTCTGGATTTATGGTGCTTTCATGACAATTGGGAACTTTTTCAGTTCTGTGTTAACAGTTGTTTTGAGCACGGCACAAATCATGCTTAATTGACAGCATGGCCAATCTTGAATGTTAAACTTGAATTTTAATCTAGGAAAAGAGACCCTTAATCTTAGATTTGGGACCACACAGCCACTCCACTGAAAGGCAGGCTAATGATTGCTTTGCTATGCTTGCAGTTAGCAAACCACTCATTGTTGAATTTGCGATTTCCAACTTGTTGTGTAATGTTTATGTTGAATGGCCGATGAGCACAGATACGGTTTATCTATAATTTCTCTTGATTATTTCTCTTCATATGACAAGGATTAAAAAGGATTTGCCAGTAGATTGTCGACTTGATTCATGATAATGACTGATAGCTAAGATTTTGAAAGTATGATGTTGACATGATCAGTCCAATCAAAGCTACTGTAGATATAACGTGATTAGATGATTTATCTGTGGCCAATGACCTTGAGCCTTCTTGGATGGACACTTCTACTGTAACTCTATGGCAGCCCCCAAGGGGCTAGAATCTTTTAAAGGTCTACCCTTAGGTGGTGACATAGTGTCCCCATGAGTGACAGAACACTGAGACAATCACAGCGCAATGCTCCGTATTTTATTCTGGCACCACCAAAGAAAGCACTGAACATGGCTGAAACACCAGCATTGTGGAGCTTACTTACTCAAGAAAACAAATAAGAGACCATGTTTGTATGCAGCTTTATAAACTCAATGATATATATTACATTGTTTGCAAACTGATATGTGACACATTAATGCCAAAACAATATGAAAATTGGCAACAACAAACCAAAGAGGTGGGGATCAAAACAGGCTCTTCCCCACCTCTTTTTATATGTGATGCTCTAAATGACAGGTCGCCACCTGTCCAGGCTATGGCTTGTGCAAGGATCTCTTCAATCAGGTTGGACTGGTTAAATGAGTATGGTATGAATGAGACGTGCCACACTCACATGGAATGTATGTGTTAGGGGTTGTTGATTACAGTAGGTAGGTGCCGAAACATACTTGTTAGGGTTACAAAATGAAAACACAACTGTTTAAACTGTCACGAAATGTTCCAAAGACAAACGCTTCTCTCGTCAAACTAGAATCGCCTTTAACTATTCAATCCAACATTCAACTATGTCATGGTATATGTATGCTGTTGTGCCCTTGTAGCCTTCCACACTAGTCTATTACATAGTTTATTACATAGGGTATTCCACCAGGCGGCTGTGAAATTCTCTCCACAGTTTGATGACATTCCAGAAGGCAGAGAAACACCCATATCCATATGATAATAACCACACAAACATTTACATGGAGTTTTGTTTTGGATCCCATAACAGAAAGGGGATCTGGGGTGGATCTGTTAACGCCTAACCCCACCTGGCACCGCTGTCATTTGTCTCTTTCCCCCACCCAGACCAAATCAGCATGGTCACACACCAGAGGTACCAGCCCTCGCCCATATAACCAACTTTCTGGGTCAGACAAAAGCCTAAAACATTTACATGAATCACAAGTTGCTAAGTAAAGTTGTTCATAACTTTCACCTGTAGATGGCAACAGTAGACAGCAAATACAGTAGCTAGACCCGTTATGCACTGCTGTATCACATTTTGTTATCCACTACCATTACTATACTTTTTGTTTCTAACCAGGGATCCAGCTCCTTGTGTTCTGTACTATGACTTATTGTTCTCATTATAAACATTCATTCATGTGCATGAATCAACTGCATTGGTTATCATAGCCAACAGAAAAAAATGGTTATAACCTAGCTGGTTAAAAGCAGTAAGGAATCGACTCTGCAATAAAAATGTAATGATTTGTAATGATATACAATGCATTCAGAAAGTTGTCAGAACCCTTGACTTTTGTTACGTTACAGCCTTAATCTACACACAATATCCTATAATGACAAAGCAAAGACAGGTTTTAAGACATTTTTTCAAATGTATTAAAAATAAAAAACAGAAATACCTTACTTACATAAGTATTCAGACCCTTTGCTATGAAACTCGAAATTGAACTCAGTTGCATCCTGTTTCCATTTAGCATCCTAGAGATAATTGGGGTCCAGCTGTGGTAAATTCAATTGATTGGACATGATTTGGAAAGGCACACACCTGTCTATATAAGGTCCCACAGTTGACAGTGCATGTCAGGGCAAAAACCAAACAATGACGTCGAAGGAATTGTCCCTAGAGCGCCGAGACAGGATTGTGTCGAAGCACAGATCTAGGGAAGGGTACCAAGAAATGTCTGCAGCATTGAAGGTTGACAAGAACACAGTGGCCGTCATCATTCTTAAATGGAGGATGTTTGAAAACACCAAGACTCTTCCTACAGCTGGCCGCCCGCCAAACTGAGAAATCGGGGGAGAAGGGCCTTGGTCAGGGAGGTGACCAAGAACCTGATGGTCACTCTGAAAGAGCTCCAGAGTTCCTCTGTGGAGATGGGAGAACCTTCCAGAAGGACAACCATCTCTGCCAATCAGGCCTTTATAGTAGAGTGACCAGACAGAATCCACTCCTCAGTAAAAGGCACATGACAGCCCGCTTGGAGTTTGCCAAAAGGCACCTAAAGGACTCAGACCATTAAAAACAAGATTCTCGTGTCCGATGAGAAACCAAGATTGAACTCTTTGGCATGAATTCCTGTCAGGACCCGGTTACGAACCCGGGTCTCCGGAGTGAGAAACAGTCACTAAACCAACTGAGCCACGAATAGTCAGCAGAACCCAGAAGATGAGGCAGACACAGCAGTACTTGAGACGGTGTATTTAATGAAGTAAAAAGTGAAGTTCTTCAGGAAAACATGTAACTCCACAACCTCAAAAGGAATTCCACAAGAACAAAGGCAATCCTCCAAGACAAAAAGGCAAATCCACAAGGTGGAAGGCACAGCACAAAAAGCCTCAAAAGATACTCAAAAATAAACAAACAAGAACAACAAAAAAAACAGAACTCCACAAGAGAGTCCACCGGGATCAACAAGAGCTCACAGAGTACTAGGGCTGGGTTCTAACATACAAACACAGAGCAAAGAACTGAGTAAAACAAAGGGTTTAAATACAATCAGGGGAAACGAGGCACAGGTGCAAATAATAATGGGGATCAAGAGAAAACAAAAGGTCAAAAGGCACAATGGGGGCATCTAGTGACCAAAAACCGGAACAACCCTGGCCAAATCCTGACAAATTCCAAGCGTCACATCTGGGGGAAACCTGGTACCATCCCTACGGTGAAACATTGTGGTGGCAGCATCATGCTGTTGGGATGTTTTTCAACGGCAGGGACTGGGAGACTAGTCAAGATCGAGGGAAAGATCAACAGAGCAAAGTACAGTGATCCTTGATGAAGACCTGCTCCAGAGCCCTCAGGACCTCGACGGAGTTAAAGTTTACCTTACAACATGACAATGACCCTAAGCACACAGCCAAGACAATGCAATAGTGGCTTCTGGAAAAGTCTCCGAATGTCCTTGAGTGGACCAGCCAGAGCCCAGACTTGAACCCGATCGAACATCTCTGGAGAGACCTGAAAATAGCTGTGCAGCAACGATCCCCCTCCAACCTGACAGAGCTTGAGAGGATCTGCAGAGAAGAATCGGAGAAACTCCCCAAATACAGGTGTGCCAAGCTTGTAGCGTCATACCCAAGAAGACTTAAAGCTGTAATCGCTGCCAAAGTACCCTTTGTCTGAATACTTATGTAATGTTATATTTCCGGAGGGATTTTGCAAACATTTCTAAAAACCTGTTTTTGCTTTGTTATTAGGGTTATTGTGTGTACTTCACATGAAACAAGCTCTCCCAATCAACTGCTGTGCCAATCAACTGCTGGCTCTCCCAATCAACACCTGTGATTGCTTTATGCATCGCTTTATGTCTCTCTCAAATGTCAACATGCCTTGTATACTGTTGTTTAGGATAATAATCATTGTTTTAGTTTACTGCGGAGCCCCCAGTCCCACTGTACATGCCATAGATACCTCCTTTGTCCCACCTCCCACACATGCGGTGACCTTACCCAGTATAACCAGCATGTCCAGAGATGCAACCTCTCTTATCATCACTCACTGCCTGGGCTTACCACCACTGTACCCGCACCCCACCCTGTCTGCACATTATGCCCTGAATCTATTTTACCACGCCCAGAAATCTGCTCCTTTTTTCTCTGTCCCCAACGCACCAGACGACCAGTTTTGCTAGCCTTTAGCCGTACTCTCATCCTACTCCTCCTCTGTTCCTCGGGTGATGTGGAGGTTAACCCAGGCCCTGCGTGTCCCCAGGCACTCTCATTTGTTGACTTCTGTAATTGAAAAAGCCTTGGTTTCATGCATGTTAACTTCAGAAGCCTCCTCCCTAAGTTTGTTTTACTCACTGCTTTAGCACACTCCGCAAACCCCGATGTCCTTGCCATGTCTGAATCCTGGCTTAGGAAGGCCACCAAAAATTCTGAGATTTCCATACCCAACTACAACATTTTCTGTCAAGATAGAACTGCCAAAGGGGGAGGAGTTGCAATGTATTGCAGAGATAGCTTGCAAGGTTCTGTCATTTCCAGGTCTATGCCCAAACAATTCGAGCTTCTAATTTAAAAAATGAATCTCTCCAGAAATAAGTATTTTACTGTTGCCACCTGTTATAGACCCCCTCAGCTCCCTGCTGTGCCTTGGACACCATATGTGAATTGATTGCACCCCATCTATCTTCAGAGTTCGTTCTGTTAGGTGACCTAAACTGGGATATGCTTAACACCCCAGCAGTCCTACAAGCTAAGCTAGATGCCCTCAATCTCACACAAATGATCAAGGAAACCACCAGGTACAACACTAAACCGTAAACATGGGCATCCTCGTAGATATTATCCTGACCAACTTGCCCTTCAAATACACCTCTGCTGTTTTCAATCAGGATCTCAGCGATCACTGCCTCATTGCCTGCATCCGGTATGGGTCCATGGTCAGAAAGACCGCCCCTCATCACTGTCAAACGCTCCTTAAAATACTTGTGCGAGCAGGCCTTTCTAATCATCTAACCTGGTCGTTCTTTAAAAGTAATTTCCTCACAATCTTAAATAAGCATGCCCCTTTCAAAACATGTAGAACTAAGAACAGATATAGCCTTGGTTCACTCCAGACCTGACTGCCCTTGACCAGCACAA
Organism: Oncorhynchus keta; assembly: GCF_023373465.1. Taxonomy (NCBI): domain Eukaryota; kingdom Metazoa; phylum Chordata; class Actinopteri; order Salmoniformes; family Salmonidae; genus Oncorhynchus; species Oncorhynchus keta. Next base: position 20,338,733 of record NC_068428.1, read on the forward strand.
AAATATCCTGTGGCGGACTGCAATTTTTTATTTTATTTATTTTTATTTTACCTTTATTTAACCAGGGAAGTCAGTTAAGAACAAAGCTAGGGGGGTTGAACTCGCAACCTTCCAGTTACTAGTCCAACGCTCTAACCACTAGGCTACGCTGCCGCCCCAATAGCAGCAAATAGTCCCCGTGATATGCAACTGTTCAGGGAAGTCAGGAACCAATATACACAGTCAGTCAGGAAAGCAAAGGCTAGCTTTTTCAAACAGAAATTTGCATCGTGTAGCTCTAACTCCAAAAAGTTTTGGGACACTGTAGTCCATGGAGAACAAGAGCACCTCCTCCCAGCTGCCCACTACACTGAGGCTAGGCGACACGGTCACCACCGATAAATCCATGATAATCAAACATTTCAATAAGCATTTCTCGACGGCTGGCCATGCTTTCCTCCTGGCTACCCCAACCCCGGCCAACAGCACCTCGCAGCTACTTGCATCCCCAGCTTCTCCTTCACCCAAATCCAGATTGCCTGGACCCGTACAAATCAGTTGGGCTAGACAATCTGGACCCTCTCTTTCTAAAATGATCCACCAGTCTGTTCAACCTCTCTTACATTTCGTCCGAGATCCCTAAAGATTGGAAAAGTGCCGTGGTCATCCCCCTCTTCAAAGGGGGTGACACTCTAGACCCAAACTGTTACAGACCTATATCCATCCTGCCCTGCCTTTCTAAAGTCTTCGAAAGCCAAGTTAATAAACAGATCACTGACCATTTCGAATCCCATCGTACCTTCTCCGCTGTAAAATCCGGTTTCCGAGCTGGTCACAGGTGCACCTCAGCCACGCTCAAGCTACTAAACGATATGATAGCCGCCTTTGATAAAAGACAGTACTGTGCAGCCGTCTTCATCGACCTGGCCAAGGCTTTCGACTCTGTCAATCACCGTATTCTTATTGGCAGACTCAATAGCCTTGGTTTTTCAAATGACTGCCTCGCCTGGTTCACCAACTACTTCGCAGACAGAGTTCAGTGTGTCAAATCGGAGGGCCTTGTTGTAATGGATCTCTGGCTGTCTCTATGGGGGTACCACAGGGTTCAATTATCGGGCCGACTCTTTTCTCTGTATATATCAACGATGTCGCTCTTGCTGCAGGTGATTCATTGGGGATCGACTTCTAGCAGACGACACCATTCTGTATACATCTGGCCCTTCTTTGGACGTGTGTTAATTAATCTCCAAACAAGCTTCAATGCCATGCAACACTCCTTCCGTGGCCTCCAACTGCTCTTAAACGCTAGCAAAACCAAATGCATGCTTTTCAACCGTTCGCTGCCCGCACCCGCCCGCCTGACTAGCATCACTACTCTAGACGGTTCTGACCTAGAATCTGTGGACAACTACAAATACCTAGGTGTCTGGCTGTAAACTCTCCTTCCAGACTCATATCAAACATCTCCAATCCTAAATCAAATCTAGAATCGGCTTTCTATTTCGCAACAAAGCCTCCTTCACTCACACCTGCAAAATTACCCTAGTAATAACTGACTATCCTACCGATCCTCGACTTCTGCGATGTCATCTACAAAATAGCTTCCAATACTCTACTCAGCTAATTGGATGCAGTCTATTACAGTGCCATCCGTTTTGTTACCAAAGCGCCTTATACCACCCACCACTGCGACCTGTATGCTCTAGTCGGCTGACCCTCGACATATTCGTCGTCAGACCCACTGGCTCCAGGTCATCTACAAGTCTAAGCTCCACCTTATCTCAGCTCACTGGTCACAATAACAACACCCACCCGTAGCACGCGCTCCAGCAGGTATATCTCACTGGTCATCCCCAAAGCCAACATCTCCTTTAGCCGCCTTTCCTTCAAGTTCTTTGCTGTCAGTGACCGGAACTAATTGCAAAAAATCGCTGAAACTGGAGACTTACATTTCCCTCACTAACTTTATACTTCACCTATCTGAGCAGCTAACCGATCGCTGCAGCTGTACATAGTCCATCTGTAAATAGCCCACCCAATCTACCTACCTCATCCCCATATTGTTTTTATTTACTTTGCTGCTCTTTTGCACACCAGTATCACTACTTTACACACCATCATCTGCTCATCTATCACTCCAGTGTTAATCTGCTAAATTGGCCTATTGGCCTATTGGCTATTGGCTAAATTGGCCTATAATTGGCCTACTATGTCCTATTTATTGCCTTACCTCCTCATGCCATTTGCAAACACTGTATATAGACTTTCTTTTTTCTATTGTGTTAGTGACTGTACGCTTGTTTATTCCATGTAACTCTGTGTTGTTGTTTCTGTCGCACTGCTTTGCTTTATCTTGGAGAGTGGTGAAAAGGTAGCAAATGTATCTCATAGACAGTAAACTTTGTGTGTAACGATTGGGATTATGTCGATTATGAAATAAGGAACTGAAACAAATAACCAATCAAGCATGATACATGTCATGTTTTTCTTGGTACAATAGGTGCAAGGACAATAACCTCTCACATCAGATTGGATATCCGTATATCTACGCAGCAGGAAGACATTACATTTAAAAAAACATCTAAATGTATAAGTACACAATGTCCCCTGACTATTAACAGGAGGACGGTGGAACTACTCAATGAAGAACATGGCTGTGCTTTAAAGCAGATTGGGGATTAAGGTCATTCATATATTTCTACTTAGGCATGTTATAGGCTTCACATATTATAACATTTGATATGTTTTAGTTTAGTTTCTACTGCTACTGTAAAAATAATTTGTGTAATCTGTTAATCATGTGCTTGCTTTAAAATACATTCAAACAAATGATGATGGATGGTTTATGGCTTTCCTTCAATCCAAATTCTGCAAGCACTTGTAGTAAGAGGGTTCAGACAAGTGACTTGCAGTTTGGCTACACATTGTAAATATGAACAAGCTGGAAACTCTCTGTCTCTCCACGTCTCTCTCTCTCTACCTCTCCATCTCTCTCTCTCTACCTCTCCATCTCTCTCTCTCTACCTCTCCATCTCTCTCTCTCTACCTCTCCATCTCTCTACCTCTCTCTGAGTTTTTGTTTTGGAAACAGCTGAACTGTTTCCATTGTTCAAAAGGCAGTTCTATCCCGTGGCTTTTTGAGAAAACACATCGAACAATCACCACAATCATGCATGACTTCCTTCTGCCAAAAAAAATGTGATTTCACCTCCTAACTCCCAAAGCAAGTAAACATAGCATTAATCAAGAGAAAACCTATGTTGGATTTTTTTCTCCCAATTATGTAATCCTGTATGTCTATTTACATGGGTATGAAGCAATCGTTTCACTGACTCTGGGGCCAAATTGCAAATGCATTTTTTCCCTCTGTCACATCCTGATCTGTTTCACCTGTTATTGTCTCCACCCCCTTCAGGTGTCACTTGATTTCCCCAGTGTATTCATCCCTGTGTTTCCTGCCTCTCTGTCCCAGTTCGTTTTGTATGTTCCAAGTCAAGCAACATTTTTTCCCATTCTCCTGCCTTTGCTATTCTCCTTTTTCTAGTCCTCACGGTTTTAACCCTTGCCTGTTTCTGGACTCTGTACCCTCCTGCCTTAAACTCAAGCCCGTCTGCCACTTTGTACCTCCTGGACTCTGAACTGGTTTTGACCTTTTGCCTGTCCACAACCATTCTCTTGCCTACTCCTTTTTGTATTATTAAACATCTTAGACTCCAACCATCTGCCTCGTGTGTCTGCATCTGGGTGTCGCCTTGTGTCATGATATCCTCAGAGGCACCAGAATTCTTTACGCTAGTCTTTCCAAACCAAATACATCTTAACACTTGTATGCCTATATTAATGCCACATTCTGCTATTGTGCGGACAAGAGATGAAACAGGTCATACTTAATGGACATTAATCATTTTATTGTGTATAAAGGCTCTCTTGATCATTTTGTTTTTAGTTGAACCAAACCCCAATTTTAAGGTAACAAATGAAGGCCTTTTATCCCAAAATGTTTCTGTCTTTCTTTTGTTTCCAGATATGCATGGACTGAAACAAGTCAAACAGATTAGCAATATTCATATATATATGATCTTCTCTCTACTAGTAGTACTTACAGTGGGGAGAACAAGTATTTGATACACTGATGATTTTGCAGGTTTTCCTACTTACAAAGCATGTAGAGGTCTGTCATTTTTATCATAGGTACACTTCAACTGTGAGAGAAGGAATCTAAAACAAATATCCAGAAAATCACATTGTGTGAATTTTAAGTAATTCATTTCACACATTGCTGTAGATGCCCCAAAAATGTTAATCATGTTTCAGTGCCAATAGAACAGTTGGCATTGCTGACAAACATCCGTTGTATCTTTGATGAACACTGAGTGGGGTTCTTTTGTTGTTGCTGGCTGTGGTTGTTGCTGGCTGTGGTGGCTGCTGGTTGTTGTTGTTGTTGGCTGTGGTTGTTGCTGGCTGTGGTTGTTGCTGGCTGTGGTTGTTGCTGGCTGTTGTTGTTGCTGGCTCAGGTTGTTGCTGGCTGTGGTTGTTGCTGGCTGTGGTTGTTGCTGGCTTCACTTCGCAAGAATGTGCGAGCCACAATAAACTCTGCTTCCACTGGTTCAGTTCGTTAGTTGCTAGTTGCTGGGGTAACGGAGGTGCAGGTGCTTGTTGTGATGTTACCCTCATGCTGCTGACGCTAGGCTCTGGCTCTTTTCCATCTTGTTGGTCAGCAGGCAGTGAGGGGGGTGGGCGGGTATTACATTTGATGCTAGGCTCCTCAACCTCGGTGGTCAGGCCTGCTGCAGGTAGCTCTTGACATGGTGGTCCTTTTTTTTTGACAGTGCCCAGCCATTTTCGGATATCCATGCTGATAAAAGTTAGCCAACTAACTATAATTATTCAGCGCGTCGCTACCAAAACTTAACGAAGCAAGTAGATACTAGCTAGCCTATTGCTAGCTGTAGCTGTCTGCAAAAGGGAAGAAAAAAAATCCCTCTCTGTGAGGAAAACCCCCTGTAGTTAGGAATCCAATGAACTTCCTAAACAAGGTAATGAAGGCGGTACCTTATGACATTGCATGGCTAGGTGCCCAATCAAAATATATTTTTGGATTTTAACTACTAAATATTAAATTATTACATCCCCCCTCCCTCACCCCTCCTCAGATCATGAACACACACCTGGCAAATAGCCTTTGTCCTTGTCTGTGTTACTGGCAGGCCAGGCAGCGTTACATTGGCAAAATGGGGCAGGGTAACTCATATACCATTTGTTATGGTTATCGGGAAACAAAACTGGGTGGCACAAATTCTATCTGGCTCGAGGTCAGGGCAGGCAGAATGGTCAGGCAGGCGGGAATGGAGTCCAGAAAACAGGCAAAGGTCAAAACTGGGAGGACTAGAAAAAAAGAGAATAGAAAAGGAGTACGGGAAAAAAACACGCTGGTTGACTTGAAAACATACAAGATGAACTGGCACAGAGAGACAGGAAACACAGGGATAAATACCAGGGAAATTAAGCGACACCTGGAGTGGGTGGAGACAATCACAAGGACAGGTGAAACAGATCAGGGTGTGACAGCATCTGCATTCATCAACTGTTGTGTGGTTATCCTTCAATACATTTCCAGACTTGCCCAGAGAGAAATGTTAATGTTGTCAATTGTGTATTCGAGATAATATTTGATTTGAAAGAAATCACCATAATTGCATTTTACCTACTTCTTTAGTATTTTACAGATAGAAAAATGAAAAAAGTATTCATCCACAATCTGATCTGGACAAATCCAGTCCTTGCGGGTCTTAGCATAAATATTTAGTTGACTTCATCCAGTGTTCAGAAAAATGTAGTTGTGCTATATACAAATATATGCATATTTAACAAGCTATTTAATGAAAATTCTGAATGTGGACAAGATCAAGACAAAGGACGCATGTTAGAACCAGGTATAATTGGGGCGAGAGAGAGAGACAAAGAGAGAGAGAACTGAGTACTGAGTTATGGAGATGGTACATGTAGTTTGAATTTGCTCCCTCTCCCTACATGAGGCCATGTAGGCTTGTTATCAAGATGGGTCTTCTTTGGTCAAATAAAACTACTACAGCTGTGAGACAGCAATGTTGATGAGTCACAGAGGGGGAGGAATGTTTAAAAGCCAGCAGATAGGAGCAGTGTGACTAATGTGAAGAAAACAAGAACATTACATTTTGGGGGTTGAGAGCAGCAGTTCTTGAGAGAAGAAGATCCACTTACGGATGTCACAGAAGACAAATGTTGACCATGGTGACTCTCCTTGTCACTTTCTGACCTTAGTTCCTTTATTATGTCTTCGTGTTAGTTTGGTCAGGGTGTGAGTTGGGGTGGGTAGTCTATGTTCTTTTGTATATGTTGTGTTTAGGTGTTTGGCCTGGTATGGTTCTCAATCAGAGGCAGGTGTCGTTCGTTGTCTCTGATTGAGAATCATAGTTAGGTAGCCTCTTTTCCCCATTTTAGTTGTGGGTGATTGTTTTCTGTGTCTTCACCATACAGAACTGTTACGTTTTCGTTTCTGTCTTTCTCCTTGTGTTCAATGTTAATAAATGATCAACATGGACACGTACCACGCTGCATATTGGTCGGATCCTTCATACTCCTGGTCAGAGGAAGACAAAACCCGTTACACTCCTTGGTAACAGCTAAACAAAAGTGTAGTTTGTTTTTTGTGTGTTTACACAGCTTCATCCAGGTGTACTGTACAAATACTGAGTATTTGTCTAGACTCTAGAGATGGCATAATTAAGGACCAATAAGAACTGTGGAGGTTTTAGACATGTATTAAGTACATTAAATTCAATTAACATGTTGAACATATTGAATATGATAAATACATTAGCATTTTGGTTCAGTAAACCACACGTGATAGGTCACTTTTGTCTGGACCTGGAAACTTTAAGCTTTACTTCTGTGTGAGAGTGGGATAACAGTCTGCTCGCCACAAGACTATCTGTGTTCTAACTTGGTCAGTCTCAAATGCAACACCTCTGCCATGATCTTCTGGTCAATGTGCGTAAAAAGGGAGGGAGGCAAATCCAGACTCATTGTGGAGAAGAAACAACAGTTTGGCCAGAGCGATGTGGATGGTGTGGTGGAATTATTGTAATCAAAATGAGAAACTTTTAGATTTCTTCAAAACAATCAAACTTTATTATTTTATTAGTGCAGTAATGGAGCTGGTCGGTAATCACCCCTGGAGGTGATCACTGAGAACTCAACCTGCTGGTTTGAGCCACAGCATTTTATAGCAAAGTCCATCCTCCTTCAGTCTACATGACAAAAAAACAGATGTATGGAATGGGTCACAAGGTTAAGAATTGTATGAAATATACTTATAATTCACAGCAGACAGTATCTGCTGTAAAAACTGTCCTCATTGTGTAGAGACCAGGGTCTGCCCCCCCAACTCCATAGTGGAGTCATCTCCCCCTGGTACCCCAGTACAGAAACATTAACTCATGCTCTGGAATGCGGTATCACCCAAAGACATCGTAAATCTCCTGTCCATGTTAAATCTCCCAGAGGTCCACTTTCAGTTCACACAGACACAATAGAGTTATAAGAACCCTCTATTATGTTGCAGAAAACAACCATTTGATGCAATTACAGCATTGTAATATAATCTTGCAATTTTGCTCTCACAACGGGTAGACAAGCAAGCAGACTTTCCAAAGAGTGTAGTAACCTGTCACATTACATAACAGAAAAGTTCAAACTAACCAGATTTAAAACACCTCATAGACCACTTGTCAATTTGTCTCCTTTTGACAGGCTATTGTATGTTTTGGGGGACTGTTTTTCTGCATCCATCTAGCCAATATTTTAGATAAAGAGGGAGGAACTGAGGTAGCTACAATGAATCATGCCATGGTCCTTTAAGATGCAGTATGTATGTGGGAGCGCTTCACTACATAGGCCTGGCCGATGTATAGTTAGTTACAGCTTCTACCACTGTGCTAGGCAGTAAAATCTTGAGACCGGCCACCTTTTAACCCTGAGATAGTGTCCTATTTCCTTATATAGAGAAGTGTCTTTTATGGATACACATATGGATTAAGTGTTTGTGATTTCTCCTTGCAGTTGGCCTGAGGAACCAAATGCACAAACATACAAGTTCTCAGTAAATTCGTGAAGTGTCATCACATGGCGCACTTCAACAGAGTTTACTTTGAGTTAATGGGATATGCGAAGGTAAACTCATTGCTCTTTCCTAGGATTGATATTTTGCCAAATGTTTCAACAGCAAATCAGGAGACAGATGATGGAGGATTCCTGAAGGAAGCATCTGGCCCTGTTGAGGAAATGTCAGCTTCTACAGAACATGCATGGCTTGTGTGAGAACACAACACTAGCGTGGTAGGCCAGCGGCTGCTGTGGAGAGGTTCAAGGAAATCTTTCCAGACCAGCCAAGGTTACCAGACCAGCCAAGGTTACTGAACATCAACAGCTCCACTCTCATAATTCATCATGGTCTGGAGGGTATCCAAAAACCCTAAGCTCGTTTTGGTTATGAAAATTCACTTAAATGAATTGATGGTCAAGTTGATTATAGACTTTAGTAATATGGAAGGAATTATAACTACTGTATGCATCATGACTACCAATACGTCAATCTCAACAAAATCAAGAGCTTGACACAGGCTAACAGGGATTTTTTTCCCCTTTACTCTCATTAGACTGAAACTTTACCAGTTGAAAGTATGCATAAATACAAGATATTATTGTATTACAAGTTCAATTTATTAAAACAATTGAATATGCAAATGTGGCAAACCGTCCTTAAATATGTGCTAATTTGCATATTTTGAGAATCTGTTTTTCCAAAACATTTCTTCAAGGCTGAATAATTTTTGTTTTGTTGCGATAAGACACTCAATGGTCAGACTTTACAGAATCTTGTCATTTCAGGGAATTATATATTTTTTAAACACCATTGAGTGTAGGGGGCAGTATTTTGATGTTTGAATGAAAAACATACCCAAATGAAACTGTCTATTTCTCAGGCCCAGAATCTAGAATATGCATATAATTGTCAGATTAGGATAGAAAACACTCAAAAGTTTCAAAAACGGTCAAAATAGTGTCTGTGAGTATAACAGAACTGATATTGCAGGCGGAAACCTGAGGAAAATCCGGGTCTATATCTGTATCCTCATCCTCCATCAGCAACTCTGTTATGTCTGGGTCTATATCTGTATCCTCATCCTCCATCAGCAACTCTGTTATGTCTGGGTCTATATCTGTATCCTCATCCTCCATCAGCAACTCTGTTATGTCTGGGTCTAAATCTGTACCCTCATCCTCCATCAGCAACTCTGTTATGTCTGGGTCTATATCTGTATCCTCATCCTCCATCAGCAACTCTGTTATGTCTGGGTCTATATCTGTACCCTCATCCTCCATCAGCAACTCTGTTATGTCTGGGTCTATATCTGCATCCTCATCCTCCATCAGCAACTCTGTTCTGTCTGGGTCTAAATCTGTACCCTCATCCTCCATCAGCAACTCTGTTATGTCTGGGTCTATATCTGCATCCTCATCCTCTTTCAGTAACTCTGTTCTGTCTGGGTCTATATCTGTATCCTCATCCTCCATCAGCAACTCTGTTCTGTCTGGGTCTATATCTGCATCCTCATCCTCCTTCAGTAACTGTTATGTCTAGGTCTATATCTGTATCCTCATCCTCCTTCAGCAACTCTGCTATGTCTGGGTCTATATCTGCATCCTCATCCTCCATCAGCAACTCTGTTATGTCTGGGTCTATATCTGCATCCTCATCCTCTTTCAGTAACTCTGTTCTGTCTGGGTCTATATCTATATCCTCATCCTCCATCAGCAACTCTGTTATGTCTGGGTCTATATCTGTATCCTCATCCTCCTTCAGCAACTCTGCTATGTCTGGGTCTATATCTGCATCCTCATCCTCCTTCAGTAACTCTGTTATGTCTGGGTCTATATCTGCATCCTCATCCTCCTTCAGCAACTCTGCTATGTCTGGGTCTATATCTGCATCCTCATCCTCCATCAGCAACTCTGTTATGTCTGGGTCTATATCTGCATCCTCATCCTCTTTCAGTAACTCTGTTCTGTCTGGGTCTATATCTATATCCTCATCCTCCATCAGCAACTCTGTTATGTCTGGGTCTATATCTGCATCCTCATCCTCCATCAGCAACTCTGTTATGTCTGGGTCTAAATCTGTACCCTCATCCTCCATCAGCAACTCTGTTATGTCTGGGTCTATATCTGCATCCTCATCCTCTTTCAGTAACTCTGTTCTGTCTGGGTCTATATCTGTATCCTCATCCTCCTTCAGCAAATCTGCTATGTCTGGGTCTATATCTGCATCCTCATCCTCCTTCAGTAACTCTGTTATGCCTGGGTCTATATCTGCATCCTCATCCTCCTTCAGCAACTCTGCTATGTCTGGGTCTATATCTGCATCCTCATCCTCCATCAGCAACTCTGTTATGTCTGGGTCTATATCTGCATCCTCATCCTCCATCAGCAACTCTGTTATGTCTGGGTCTATATCTGCATCCTCATCCTCTTTCAGTAACACTGTTCTGTCTGGGTCTAAATCTGTACCCTCATCCTCCATCAGCAACTCTGTTATGTCTGGGTCTATATCTGCATCCTCATCCTCTTTCAGTAACACTGTTCTGTCTGGGTCTATATCTATATCCTCATCCTCCATCAGCAACTCTGTTATGTCTGGGTCTATATCTGTATCCTCATCCTCCATCAGCAACTCTGTTATGTCTGGGTCTATATCTGTACCCTCATCCTCCATCAGCAACTCTGTTATGTCTGGATCTAAATCTGTACACTCATCCTCCTTCAGTAACTGTTATGTCTGGGTCTATATCTGCATCCTCATCCTCCTTCAGTAACTCTGTTATGTCTGGGTCTATATCTGTATCCTCATCCTCCATCAGCAACTCTGTTATGTCTGGGTCTAAATCTGTACCCTCATCCTCCATCAGCAACTCTGTTATGTCTGGGTCTATATCTGCATCCTCATCCTCCATCAGCAACTCTGTTCTGTCTGGGTCTAAATCTGTACCCTCATCCTCCATCAGCAACTCTGTTATGTCTGGGTCTATATCTGCATCCTCATCCTCTTTCAGTAACTCTGTTCTGTCTGGGTCTATATCTGTATCCTCATCCTCCATCAGCAACTCTGTTCTGTCTGGGTCTATATCTGCATCCTCATCCTCCTTCAGTAACTGTTATGTCTAGGTCTATATCTGCATCCTCATCCTCCTTCAGCAACTCTGTTCTGTCTGGGTCTATATCTGCATCCTCATCCTCCATCAGCAACTCTGTTATGTCTGGGTCTATATCTGCATCCTCATCCTCTTTCAGTAACTCTGTTCTGTCTGGGTCTATATCTATATCCTCATCCTCCATCAGCAACTCTGTTATGTCTGGGTCTATATCTGTATCCTCATCCTCCTTCAGCAACTCTGCTATGTCTGGGTCTATATCTGGTAACTCTGTTCTGTCTGGGTCTATATCTATATCCTCATCCTCCATCAGCAACTCTGTTATGTCTGGGTCTATATCTGTATCCTCATCCTCCTTCAGCAACTCTGTTATGTCTGGGTCTATATCTGCATCCTCATCCTCCTTCAGTAACTCTGTTATGTCTGGGTCTATATCTGCATCCTCATCCTCCTTCAGCAACTCTGCTATGTCTGGGTCTATATCTGCATCCTCATCCTCCATCAGCAACTCTGTTATGTCTGGGTCTATATCTGCATCCTCATCCTCTTTCAGTAACTCTGTTCTGTCTGGGTCTATATCTATATCCTCATCCTCCATCAGCAACTCTGTTATGTCTGGGTCTATATCTGCATCCTCATCCTCCATCAGCAACTCTGTTATGTCTGGGTCTAAATCTGTACCCTCATCCTCCATCAGCAACTCTGTTATGTCTGGGTCTATATCTGCATCCTCATCCTCTTTCAGTAACTCTGTTCTGTCTGGGTCTATATCTGTATCCTCATCCTCCTTCAGCAAATCTGCTATGTCTGGGTCTATATCTGCATCCTCATCCTCCTTCAGTAACTCTGTTATGCCTGGGTCTATATCTGCATCCTCATCCTCCTTCAGCAACTCTGCTATGTCTGGGTCTATATCTGCATCCTCATCCTCCATCAGCAACTCTGTTATGTCTGGGTCTATATCTGCATCCTCATCCTCCATCAGCAACTCTGTTATGTCTGGGTCTATATCTGCATCCTCATCCTCTTTCAGTAACACTGTTCTGTCTGGGTCTAAATCTGTACCCTCATCCTCCATCAGCAACTCTGTTATGTCTGGGTCTATATCTGCATCCTCATCCTCTTTCAGTAACACTGTTCTGTCTGGGTCTATATCTATATCCTCATCCTCCATCAGCAACTCTGTTATGTCTGGGTCTATATCTGCATCCTCATCCTCCATCAGCAACTCTGTTATGTCTGGGTCTAAATCTGTACCCTCATCCTCCATCAGCAACTCTGTTATGTATGGGTCTATATCTGCATCCTCATCCTCTTTCAGTAACTCTGTTCTGTCTGGGTCTATATCTGTATCCTCATCCTCCATCAGCAACTCTGTTCTGTCTGGGTCTATATCTGCATCCTCATCCTCCTTCAGCAACTCTGCTATGTCTGGGTCTATATCTGCATCCTCATCCTCTTTCAGTAACTCTGTTATGTCTAGGTCTATATCTGTATCCTCATCCTCCATCAGCAACTCTGCTATGTCTGGGTCTATATCTGCATTCTCATCCTCCTTCAGTAACTCTGCTATGTCTGGGTCTATATCTGCATCCTCATCCTCCATCAGCAACTCTGTTATGTCTGGGTCTATATCTGTATCCTCATCCTCCATCAGCAACTCTGTTCTGTCTGGGTCTATATCTGCATCCTCATCCTCCTTCAGCAACTCTGCTATGTCTGGGTCTATATCTGTATCCTCATCCTCCTTCAGTAACTGTTATGTCTGGGTCTATATCTGCATCCTCATCCTCCTTCAGTAACTCTGTTATGTCTGGGTCTATATCTGTATCCTCATCCTCCTTCAGTAACTCTGCTATGTCTGGGTCTATATCTGCATCCTCATCCTCCTTCAGTAACTCTGTTATGTCTGGGTCTATATCTGTATCCCCATCCTCCGTCAGTAACTCTGTTATGTATGGGTCTATTTCTGTATCCTCATCCTCCTTCAGTAACTCTGTTATGTCTGGGTCTATATCTGTATCCTCATCCTCCTTCAGAAACTCTGCTATGTGTGGATCTATATCTGCTCTTCTAATTATCTGTGCAGCACACTGACTGTAGCACTCTCTGAATCTCTGCAACTAAAGTGTGTGTGTGGGGGGGAGTACTCATTATGTCTGTCGACATCACAGACATAACTTCAAGACTACATATCAGCATGTTACCCTATGTAAATATTAGCAAATCACTATGTATTAACTTCATGTAAAGCTAATCTCTCACTAATCACATTAGGCTACAGCCCTATGAAACTTCAGGCCTGTGTGACAGTCTCATTGTATAGATATGTTTTCCTATCACTCTATTTTGTTAACTTTGAATACATTTGCTAGAGCAACAAAATAAATATAAGGCTATTTCCTCGCCTGCCGAACCCCCCTTCTATCTTGGGACTGCAAGGCATGGCACACTTCAGAATAATTTTTGGTGACCTATCATACCCTCTGATGTGTGCCACAGGAAGTATTAGACTCTAGTCAACAATAGTTTTCAACAATAGTTTTCAGAGCCCTCTACTGTTTTCTCTACCCATCCCTCAATCCCCAATCCCATTGTGCTTTTCCCTCTTATGGCTTTTCCTACATGTGTAGGTACAGTAGTAATAATAAAATAATAATAACAATAATACATCTAAAATTTGTACTCTGTGCGAAAAAGAAAGTTCAAATGTACAAGTTAACATGAGTGCATATCCATAATCACAGTAAACTGTTATAATAATAGAAAATAAATAATTAAAAAATAAATACATGTATAATAGTATAATAAACAAAACTATGACTGAATGTGCCTCCATGAAGAATCCTCTCTCCAATAGGTCCCTTCGCCCCTCAATAGGACACCCCCGGCACCTCCCCCCACCCCTCAACCACAAAACATAATAATGACAATAATAATAGAAAATAAAATAGAATATATATATATATATGTGGATATACCAAGATATATACACACATAAACACAGGACTATGCAGGTGACATTTCCACCTGGATGACAGCACATAATCAGCAAGACGGAGATGCTCGTCATCCGAGGGAATTTTTAAATTTAATTTTACCTTTATTTAACCAGGCAAGAACACATTCTTATTTTCAATGACGGCCTGGGTGGGTTAACTGCCTGTTCAGGGGCAGAACGACAGATTTGTACCTTGTCAGCTCGGGGGTTTGAACTCGCAACCTTCCGGTTACTAGTCCAATGCTCTAACCACTAGGCTACGCTGCCTTCCCATTCTCAGATGTTAGATAATCCAAGATGATCACGCCATTTACATTGAAGCCCTTGTCAGCTCCAGATTTGACTATTTCAACTCACACCCTGCTGGAATCACTGCATTCTCAGATTCCCCTCCACTGATTTGCACCCTGGATGGGCTCCTGTCACGCCTTGGTCTTAGTATTTTGTGTTTTCGTTAATTATTTGGTCAGGCCAGGGTGTGACATGGGTTTATTTAGTTGTATTTCGTATTGGGGTTTTGTAGTTATTGGGATTGCGGCTGATTAGGGGTGTGTCTAGCATAGGCTTTGCTGCCTGAGGCGGTTCTCAATAAGAGTCAGGTGATTCTCGTTGTCTCTGATTGGGAACCATATTTAGGTAGCCTGGGTTTCACTGTGTATTTCGTGGGTGATTGTTCCTGTCTCTGTGTAGTGTTCACCAGATAGGCTGTATTAGGTTTCACGTTCCGTTTGTTGTTTTTGTATTTATTTCAGTTATTTCATGTATCGTTATTTTGTTTCATTAAAGACATGAGTAACCACCACGCTGCATTTCGGCCCGACTCTCTTTTGACGAACGAACGCCGTTACAGCTCCCTATTGCAGCTGTTATGTTATGTTATGCTGTTATGTTCAGGATTCTAATTCTAGCCTACAGGGCCATTAATACCTCTCAGCCTGGATAAAGTGCTGTATTGTTGTTCTTTCTCTGCGATCTACAATTGCGAAATTCTTGAAGTTGTCTTCTCTTTAAGGATTCAGTGGGCAACCACCAAGACTTCGCTGTGTACTGTTGCCTAATTGGTTGAATGAGTTGAGCTGCAGGGGTCATAACTGCAAAGTCCTTTGCTGTTTGTAAATGCTGATTATATAACCACCAATTCAAAAAGCACTTTGATACTGATTTACTTTTATACTAGGAATACACTTCTACCTGTTGCTCTGTGTTTATATTAAAAACACATGTTGTTTGTGCTTTTACTCTAGCAGTGAACAGGTTAGGTAGCAGTTTTGTACTTATCATATTGCATATAATATACTGTATATGTTACATTTTAGAATATGGTAGATTCCATCATGTAATACGCCATCTACCATAACATGTATTTGTGGTTTCAGCATATACTGTACAAATTGATAACTTTTAAATGAATTAGATTTGCTAAAGGTACATTGATTCTCCCCTGATCCTCTTTATTTTCCCCTGTCCTTATTTCTAAATTTAGTTAAGTGCACAATATGTTGTACTCCCAAATGGTTTATTTCTTGATGACTTGATTGAAACCCCGTTAAAACTTTAAACAATGATTTCCACCAATACTCTCGTTATTTTAGCTCTGACTTGAGATTTCCGTTATATTGTGTGTGTGGAGGGAAATGGCCATCTTGGCCTGACAATCACATTTTAATTTCCAATTAATGTCCTTTGGGTGTTGTCTTTGGCAATGACAAGCAAACCCATTGAAATGTTAGAAAAGTAACCCTGTCACTCGCTGCCCAGTGCCAAAGACCTTGAGCCTGTAAGCCTGAGTGATTGTGCCATTTCTGGCAATACAAAAAGTGACAATAGTATTTCAATACTTGTTAGTCAACATGCTACGGGTCAGAAAGTTAATGAAGTAAGCCACCTCTTTCCTCACAGTCTCCAGTCACAATAAACTTGGCCAGTTGGATGTGCTTTATTGACTGATGATTGGAGAGGACATTGTGTTTTGTACATATTACACCACATCCTCAAGCATCCCTATGCCAAGGTATTGTTTGCATGGGCATGGAAACCAACCTGTATTGGGGGTGATAAAGATGAAAATAAAATGCTCGACTCAATAAATTTACGTTTTGTACTCATAATATTTACAGATATTTTCCAGGAGCTGACAGGATGATTGAGTCCCCATTGCTTAAAACGTTGACCATTGTTACTGTGCCCCCCCATCAGAATATGTTTTATGTAATATATCCTGCAACTGCATTGACAGAATGTTAACACACTTACAGTAGGGTGTTCAAATGTAAATTATTTATTTTTCAAAAAACAAAAAAAATCGATCGTGAACAGGAGTAGCAAATCACCGAGCAGTCTCCTGTTAGTCTACCGTCTGTTTATTTATACGGGAAAAAAACAACTCTATGGAGAACAGAGGTTAGTGACTTGGCTCAAAATGGTCTCCATATAAAAGGTTCAAAATACCAGAGCTTTGGAAATGATTCCATGCAGTCTAGATGCATATCTGAGCTTCATTCATCCCTGTGTTTCATTTTGTGACTAAGAAATCAGTAAGGGGACGGTGGAGACCAATAACACAATTTGCCCTAATACCGTGTTTGAAGCTAGAACATGGTAGTATCAGCCAATTTGAGTCTGGAACCTGCTATTTGCTCTCATGAAGTTATTTTTTTAAATGACAGACCTCAGATCAGCAGCCTAACGTTTCTTGTAAGGACTTTTTAACGACAACTTCACTGGAGCGATTATGGTTGAATTCCTGATACCGCTGTTTCCATGCTGCCTCCTTGAGATTGTGAGAATAGCCCATAAATGGATACGTGGATACTGTGGCAGGCAGAAAATGCTCTGTCTTCCATGTAAATGCCAAAAGAGCACTTCATTTATGCCCTCCCCTACCTCCAATTATAAATAATCAATTATGGTCTTTGATGTTAAGGTCATAACAACTCCAACTCACCCTTACTTACTACACTGCTCAGTGAGTTTCTGACATATTGTCTGTGTTTCATTGGACATACGGTACACTACACAGTACATTCACATATGAATTCTTACATGCAATAAGGTAATAATAGCATGACATTAGAAACAGCTGCAGACACTCCTCAAGTCACATACGCACATCATTAGCATTGACACTATGTTCTTCTAGAGAGAGAGAGAGAGGGTGTGTGTGTGAGAGAGAGAGACGGTAGAATGAGCTCTTGTAAACATTCATGAGAAGTTACATCCACTATTTATTTATTTATTTTAATTTTGAAACAGGAAATTCCTTCCTTTGCTTCTCAGGGCCGTTGCCACACTCACAATCAGCCACAGTCAATCAGAATCTGTTATATCCCTGGAGTCCATCCAGCTTCTCTGAATTTAATCTGTCTCTGTTGGCGTCAGTGATTTGGTTCAGGGTATGAAAGGCCTAACCATGAAAATAGCAGTGTTCTAACACCACAGCCAATGACATGGTGAACCTGCACTATAGGGCCAGGATTTGTTTCCTGACCATGTGACCTGAGCAGACAAGGTCTTGCTCTAGTCCCTATATCTACAGCACCAAGCAGTAATTTCATGCTGATCTAATGTTATCCTGAGTGCAATTATAGTTTTACATGGAATTACTATGCTCATTAAACACTTAATAATAATAATAATAATATATGCCATTTAGCAGACGCTTTTATCCAAAGCGACTTACAGTCATGTGTGTATACATTCTACATATGGGTGGTCCCGGGAATCGAACCCACTACCCTGGCGTTACAAGCGCCATGCTCTACCAACTGAGCTACAGATTCCAGTAAGTGTTTCCAGTAAGTGCCTCAATCCCCACAATAACACATGGTGGCACTCTTGTTAGGAAATCCAAATGTAGGGCTTCCAATTGGCTCATTCATCAGCTCTCCCTTGTAACTATTCACCAGCTGTCACGCCCTGACCGTAGAGATCCTTTTATTCTCTATGTTTGTTTGGTCAGGGTGTGACTCGGGTGGGAAAGTCTATGCTTTCTGGTTCTTTGTTTTTGGCAGTTTTTTGCTCACGGTAGGGAGCGTGGTACTGGTGAGGCACCGTGTTATGCGGTGAAGGGCATGGTGTCTCCAGTGCACGTTCACAGCCCGGTGCGCTATATTCCAGCTCCCTGCATAGGATGGGCTAGAGTGGGCATCCAGCCAGGACAGATGGTGCCAGCTCAGCGCTCCTGGCCTCCAGTGCATCTCTTCGGCCCAGGATATCCTGCGCCGGCTCTGCGCACTGTGTCTCCAGTGCGTCTGCACAGCCCAGTGCGTCCTGTGCTAGTGCCCCGCTGTGCTAGCGCCCCGGACAAAAGTAACCATCCAGCCAGGACGGGTTGTGCCAGCTCTACTCTTGAGACCTTCAGGGCGCCTCCACGGCCCAGTGTATCCGGTTCCTACTCCACGCACCAGGCTTCCAGTGCATCTCCCCAGTCCGGTGAGACCTATTCCAGTTCCACATACAAGTTCTCCATTATGTCTCCCCAGCCTGGTAAGCCCTGTGGCAGCTCCACGCACCAGGCTTCCAGTACGTCTTCTCAGACCGGTAAGACCTGCTTCGGCTCCATGTTCGAAGCCTCCAGTGATGATCCATGGCACAAAGCCTCCAGTGATGATACATGGAACGAAGCCTCCAGTGATGATCCATGGCACGAAGCCTGCAGCGAGGGTCCCCAGTCTGGGGTCTGCAGCGAGGGTCCCCAGGCCGGGGCCTACAACGAGGGTCCCCAGTCCGAGGCCTGCGACGAGGGTCCCCAGTCCGGGGCCTGCGACGAGGGTCCCCAGTCCGGGGCCTGCGGTGAGGGTCCCCAGTCTGGGGTCGGCGGCGAGGGATACTGTCACGCTCTGACTGTAGAGATCCTTTTATTCTCTATGTTTGTTTGGTCAGGGTGTGACTCGGGTGGGAAAGTCTATGCTTTCTGGTTCTTTGTTTTTGGCAGGGTATGATTCTCAATCAGGGACAGTTGTCTTTCGTTTTCTCTGATTGGGATTCATACTTTGGCAGCCTTTTTTCCTTTTCTCATTTGTGGGTTGTTGTCTTCATTTAATGCATGTATAGCCTTACAGAGCTTCATGTTTGTTTTGTTGTTTATTGTTTTGTTGGTGACATTTAGAAATAAATTAAAAGGTACGCTCACCACGCTGCACATTGTTCCGGTCATTTTCAAGACGACATTCGTGACACCAGCTCGTGTTCTCAGTCAACTTACCTGGTAAAATAAAAATGAAAGGGCAATATAATATTCCCACATTCTACTCAAAATGTGAACATTCACAATCCCAAATGTGTGTATTGTAAAATTACCTATCTGGCTACTATTAATGTGTATTGTAAAATTACCTATCTGGCTACTATTAATGTGTATTGTAAAATTACCTATCTGGCTACTATTAATGTGTATTGTAAAATTATCTGTCATGCTACTGTTATTTTCTAAAGGGCAATTGAGGCTTTGCTATCTATCTGCTAAAATCCAGATGCATTTGTGTAAGTAGGCCAGATTGTAACGGCTCTCGTTGGTGGTAGGAAGAGTAGACCAAAGCGCAGCATGGAAAGTGTTCATCATTCTTTTATTCAAAAAACACTCAAACAAAATAACAAAAGCTAAAACGAAAGTGCACAGTTCTGTCAGGCTAAAACACTAAACAGAAAATAAGATCGCACAACCTAATGGTGGGAAAAAGGGCTGCCTAAGTATGATCCCCAATCAGAGACAACGATAGCTGCCTCTGATTGGGAACCACACTCGGCCAAAAACAAAGAAACAGAAAACATAGAATTTCCCACCCAAGTCACACCCTGACCTAATAAGGATCTCTAAGGTCAGGGTGTGACACAGATATATTTGATACAATTTTAATAAGTAGTTTAGAAAACAAATGATGGCCATCACCACAGGCTAACATTTTGATTTTGCTTCCATCTGTCAATTTTAAGATTTTGGGATATTTTGCAACTATAACTTCCATACTTTCATAAAATGTACAAATAAATAATAATGTATATAAATACGCTTTACCCAACTTTGTCAACTACACCTACCATAAATGTTGTTCTTGACTGCATGTTTCATGTAGAACTTCAACCGCTTTTTAAAACTCTCCATGTTGAGTCATATGCCCCGGAAAACAAAGTTTTGAATGATATATCGTTAGCTAGCCCATACATGGCTCTATTTTTTTGTAGGCGTAGTGGTTCGCGCTGAAAGATGAGTAATTCCCTGACATCTGATAGGTTACTGGCATTTAAAGGCCCTTTCCGGTGCCAAAAAGCTCCGCTGCACCAATTGCGTGAACGCTTACGCACTCAATTCTTCATCGCTGTGACATGCTTGAACGTGCACGCACTCATTTTTTCATTGCTACGACTTGCTTGTTAGTTGAGATTTCTGTTCACGTTAGGCTGCACTACATTTGATTCCCTCCTCTGTTTTAATATAACACACATACGTGAAGTTTGTGAAGTTTGTTCAATAGAAGGTATTTGACATAATTAAGGAAATTAGAAGGGGGGGGGTATCGGCAAGGCTATTTTTCTTGCCTGCCAAAATACCCCCCTTCTATCTTAGGACAGCAAGGCCTGGCACACTTCTGAATAATTTTGGTAGCTCATGTTGACCAGTAGTGTGTGCCACAGAAAGTATTTGACTCTAGCCACAAAATTAAGTAAATTAGAAGGGGGCAGGGAGGATTTCGGCGAGGCTATTTTCTTGCCTGCCAAAATACCCCCCTTCTAACTTGGGACTGCAACGCCTGGCACACTTCTGAATCATTTTGGTAGCTCATGTTGACCAGTAGTGTGTGCTACAGAAAGCAAAATTAGAGTATAAAGCAATTATTTTAGAAACATTTTGTAATGTTTAAGAAAATAATGATAATACACTAATATTATCACACAATAACACAAAAACATCACAGCAAGTTAAGTTTGTTAACTTATTTGGGATAGGGGCCAGCATTTTCACTTTTGGATGAATAGCGTGCCCAGAGTAAACTGCCTCCTACTCAGTCCCAGATGCTAATATATGCATAAGTAGTATTGGATAGAAACACTCTGAAGTTTCTAAAACTATTTGAATGATGTCTGTAAGTATAACAGAACTCATATGGCAGGCAAAATCCTGATAAAAAATCCAAACAGGAAGTGGGAAATCTGAGGTTTGTAGTTTTTGAACTCAGCCCCTATCGAATACACAGTGGGATATGGGTCATTTTGCACTTCCTAAGGCTTCCACTAGATGTCAACCGTTGTTTCAGGCTTCTACTGTGAAGGGGAAGCGAATGAGAGCTGTTTGACTAAGGGGTCTGGCAGCAGCCTCATTTTCAGTCATGCGCATTTCACATGAGAGGTATCTCTCATTCCATTGCTTTTCTACAGACAATGGAATTCTCCGGTTGGAACATTATTGAAAATGTATGATAAAAACATACTAAAGATTGATTCTATACTTAATTTGAAAGGTTTCAACGACCTGTAATATAACTTTTGGAACTTTTCGTCCAACGTTCTGCTGGACCTGAACGCGCGTTTGGATTTGTTTACAAAACGCGCTAACAAAAGAGGCTATTTGGACATAAATGATGGACATTATCGAACAAAACAAACATTTATTGTGGAACTGCATTTTCTGGGAGTGCATTCTGATGAAGATCATCAAAGGTAAGTGAATATTTATTATGCTATTTCTGACTAATATTGACTGCGCAACATGGCGGATATTTCTTTTGGCTGGTTTGGACTCTGAGTGCCGTACTCAGATTATGCTTTTTCCGTAAAGTTTTCTTGAAATCTGACACAGCAGTTGCATTAAGGAGAAGTGCATCTAAAGTTCCATGCATAACACTAGAATTTTCATCAACATTTATAATGATTATTTCTGTGAATTGATGTGGCTCACTGCAAAATCACAGCATGTTTATGAACTACTGAACATAACACACCAATGTAAAATGAGATTTTTTTCATATAAATATGCAGTTTATCGAACAAAACATACATGTATTGTGTAACATGAAGTGCTATGAGTGTCATCTGATGAAGATCATCAAAGGTTAGTGATTAATTGTATCTCTATTTGTGCTTTTTATGACTCCTCTCTTTGGTTGGGAAAATGGCTGGGTTTTTCTGTGACTTGGTGGTGAACTAACATAATCGTTTGTGGAGCTTTCGCTGTAAAGCATTTTTTAAATCAAACACTGTGGCTGGATTAACAATAATTGTATCTTTAAAATGGTGCCTAATACTTGTATGTTTGAACCCCAGTCTTAGACAAGCTAACCTATTCCTAACAGGCAGCGTAGACATAATCCTCCAATGATGGGATGGTTTTCATACAGGACTGGTGGAACCATCGTGGGCAGCGGTCACAATCAATCTGAAATTTATGATGAAAATATTTAATATATTAAAACATTAAAAACATTAAATACATTTTCTTGAATTATAATCATTTCATTATCAGACAAAGTGGATAATACTACCTCTAGAAATATTACTGCTTATACAAATTTGTACTTGTAAAAATGTGCCTTTAGAAGTGAACAAGCAATTGCCCAGTTAGTGTCTTCCTCATTATTGTCCACCTTCCCACAGAAGTGTCACAGTTTGTCATCTAGCAAAACATAATGTCAAGCAGTAAGTACATACAGTATTTACATGTATTTTTTTCAGAGTGAGCAGGGAACAAGGGAATAGTATAGGTTCCTTGTAACACAATTATTTAAATACATGTGTTTTAGTGGCCATCTAGTCAGAAGTTGGATCAAAGATGAAAGATCCATATAAATGTTTTTTTTTTTAAATCTACAATTAAATTAGAAATGGAAATACCAGTGTTTTGGAGGAGAGTGGCTGCTATTTCTTCTCTCGTGATGTTAACGTCTTTGTCCGTATTTGAAAAGACAATCGACTCCTCCTTCAGAATACATTCAGCAAACTGGGGATTTGCTGGGCATTTCAGTTTTCCCCAACAAAATTATGTTACACTTAAGATTCTAATTCGCAAGTATATAACGACACAGCTATAATATAATTTGACAGTTCTGTTTAGCCCTTTAGTCAGTATACTTTTAGTAGGTTAATTGTGCATTACTTATACTCTCATACTTACTTTCAAGGCAAAGACCCCAAAAGAAGTAACATCTTGTTGGCATGGGTGAGGAAGGGTGCCACATACCCATCTGGAGATATTACACTCCTTCTCTCTCAGGAATGATCTGAACATATATGTTAAGAAATGTACAGCATTTTGAAACACTTTATTGATTACAATATAGAGATTAATAACAGTATAGCATTTCAAATACTTTATTGATTCCATTGTAAAATTAATATTAAAAGCAGTTTTTACCTTGTTCACCCCCTGGCATCTTTTTGGCACTTTTTCCCATTGGTTTGAGGAACAGAGCTCTCTTCTGGGATGGCAGGATAACCTTTCAAGTTTAGTTAGTTAGACAGACAGACAGACAGACAGACAGACAGACAGACAGACAGACAGACAGACAGACAGACAGACACATAAATACACACATGGCACACACACATTTTACACACGTATGTGTTCACATGTATATTCTGTATTATGTATGTATTTCATAGTTCTTAGTACTGCCTTAGCGGCTCTTACCATCACAGTCCAGTGGTTGTGTTCATTGATGATGCCAATAATGTACTTGTACATCATTGGATCAATCTGAAATTTAAACGAGCAGGGATAGTTGCTTGAGTTCAAAATCTGTCAAATATAAGATATAATATTATGAGAATAATCCAACCAACCTTAAGTTTTGTTTTCTTGCTCCCCAAATGCCAGTAATTTTAAAGGTCATTGTAGAAAGCTGCTCAGTTGACTGCCTTTACAAATTCTGCACCAGATGGAACATGTAGGCATTGATGGTCTGACAGTAAAAAAGACAATGAAGTTAAATCTTTAAATGGAAAAACAACTATTTAGGTTTTCCTCATAAATTCACAGAAAAATCACACACATGTTTACATATACTGTACATGCAACACAGTCTTACTTCACTTTCCAGCTCCCTATTTGGACCAGTTCTGTGGAGATCACGATAAAAGATTTTAAATGGGCCGATTCTATACAACAGCACATACAGTTGAAGTCGGAAGTTAACATACACTTAGGTTGGAGTCATTAAAACTTGTTTTTCAACCACTCCACAAATTTTTGGTTAACAAACTATAGTTTTGGTAAATCGGTTAGGATATATACTTTGTGCATGACACAAGTAATCCTTACTAAATTTGTTTACAGACAGATTATTTCACTTATAATTGATTGTATCACAATTCCAGTGGGTCAGATGTTTACATACACTAAGTTGACTGTGCCTTTAAACAGCTTGGAATATTCCAGAAAATTATGTCATGGCTTTAGAAGCTTCTGATAGGCTAATTGACATCATTTCAGTCAATTGGAGATGTGCCTGTGGATGTATTTCAAGGCATACCTTTCAACTCAGTGCCTCTTTGCTTGACATCATGGGAAAATCAAAAGAAATTAGCCAAGACCTCCTTGGGAGCAATTTCCAAACGCCTGAAGGTACCACGTTCATCTGTACAAACAATAGTTTGCAAGTATAAACCCCATGGGACCACGAAACCGTCATACCGCTCAGGAAGGAAGCGTGTTCTGTCTCCTAGAGATGAACATATTTTGGTGCGAGAAGTGCAAATCAATCCCAGAACAACAGCAAAGGACCTTGACCTATATCCACAGTAAAACGAGTCCTATATTGACATAACCTGAAAGGCTGCTCAGCAAGGAAGAAGCCACCACTCCAAAACCAACATAAAATAGCCAGACTACGGTTTGCAACTGCACATGGGGACAAAGACCTTTTTGGAGAAATGTCCTCTGGTCTGATAAAACAAAAATAGAACTGTTTGGCCATAATGACCATTGTTATGTTTGGAGGAAAAAGGGGGAGGCTTGCAAACTGAAGAGCACCATCCCAACCGTGAAGCACGGGGTTGGCAGCATCATGTTGTGGGGGTGCTTTGCTGCAGGAGGGACTGGTGCACTTCACACAATAGATGGCATCATGAGGAAGTAGAATTATGTGGATATATTGAGGCAACATCTCAAGATATCAGTCAGGAAGTTAAAGCTTGGTCGCAAATGAGTTTTCCAAATGGACAATTGACGATAAGCATACTTCCAAAGTTGTGGCAAAATGGCTTACGGACAACAAAGTCAAGGTATTGGAGGGAGTGGCCATCGCAAAGCCCTGACCTCAATCCCATAAAAAATTTGTGGGCAGAATTGAAAAAGCATGTGCGAGCAAGGAGGCCTACAAACCTGACTCAATTACTCCAGCTCTGTCAGGAGGAATGGGCCAACATTCACACAACTTATTATGGGAATGTGATGAAAGAAATAAAAGCTGAAATAAATCATTCTCTCTAATATTATTCTGACATTTCACATTCTTAAAATAAAGTGGTGATACTAACTGACCCAAGACAGCAAATTTTTTACTAGGATTAAAAGTCAGGAATTGTGCAAAACGGAGTTTAAATATATTTGGTTGTATGTAAACTTCAGACTTCAACTGTATACATATGTTCCTCCTCAAGCCTCTGCAACACCTGGAAAATGTACCTGTAGGCGTACTGCGATATATAAATGGATCAACCTCATAAGATTACATACATACATACATTTGTTTATATCAGTAGCTGCTGCTGCTGCTGGTGTGGTGGCTGAGGAGGTGGAGGCTGCTGGTGTGGTGGCTGTGGAGGCCGCACCTGCTGGTGTGGTGGTTGTGGAGGCTGCACCTGCTGGCGTGGTGGCTGTGGAGGCCGCTGGTGTGGCGGCTGTGGAGGCTGCACCTGCTGGCGTGGTGGCTGTGGAGGCCGCTGGTGTGGCGGCTGTGGAGGCTGCACCTGCTGGCGTGGTGGCTGTGGAGGCCGCTGGTGTGGCGGCTGTGGAGGCTGCACCTGCTGGTGTGGTGGTTTTGGAGGTTGAGGCTGTTGGTGTAGTGGCTGTGGAGGCTGCATCTGCTGGTGTAGTGGTTCTGGAGGCTGCTGCCTTTATTTTATGAGGGATCTGAGGAGTCTCCTCTACATGAGGCCTCAGGTGATCCATGCTTATTTTAGGGAAGAAAACCCCCTTGTCATCTTCCACGTCCACACTTTTGCCTTTGAGACCTCGAATCGTACATTGGCTGAGATAGCGGAGTCAATCACCACCTTCCGGAGACACCTGAAACCCCACCTCTTTAAGGAATACCTAGGATAGGATAAGTAATCCTTCTCACCCCCCTTTAAGATTTAGATGCACTATTGTAAAGTGACTGTTCTACTGGATGTCATAAGGTGAATGCACCAATTTGTAAGTCGCTCTGGATAAGAGCGTCTGCTAAATGACTTAAATGTAAATGTAAAATAGTTGTGATCTACTTTCCTCTGCTGGTTGCGGATATTTACCTGTCACACTCTGTCAGTCTGGAGAACCTAATTGAGCATCAGCATATCTTCTGTTAAGTGTTCCACTGCTAAGACCTCCTCGACACTGCTGTCAATCTAATACATACATTTCTGATATTGATTTAAACTTACAAAGATGCAGTCTACACTTCTCAAATCAATTAGAATGTAAAATGATGTACACCAACCCTGTAATGTTCTGGAACCTCTGACGGGTAGCGAGCCTCTCTACCGAAC
Organism: Oncorhynchus keta; assembly: GCF_023373465.1. Taxonomy (NCBI): domain Eukaryota; kingdom Metazoa; phylum Chordata; class Actinopteri; order Salmoniformes; family Salmonidae; genus Oncorhynchus; species Oncorhynchus keta. Next base: position 20,365,640 of record NC_068428.1, read on the forward strand.
ATCAGGTCGAAGGGGGAGTATTTTGTTGTCATTTGATTCTTTGTTCTTAAACCAAACATTACGCCATCAAGGTGCCTGTCCCACTATTTTGGTGTTTGGCCCACTAATTTAGAGATGGCTCTGAAAATATGATTGAATTGAAAATTATATGACACAAGTTATTCTTAGAATGTGAACGTTTTTAGAACATTACAATTGATGAACTCAAAACCACCACAGCCTGTTAAATAATATTATAACATCAGTCTACAGATGTTGCTTATACCTCTGTTTTCACCCGTTCATCCTTTCTACCAATCCATTCATCTGGGGATGGTACGTTGAGCAGAGACTTCTTCAGATCGCCAGAGCCTTGCAGACATTTTAGTTGATCTTTTTTTATAAAACTGGATTTTTTTTTAGAAAGCTGAAGACATTAAAACCAATATTTAAGTTGAGTAACACAGTTACTATTTACCTCATTGACAAACTCCTTCCCTTGGTCTGTGAGTATACGTTTTGGTGCCTCAAACTGATAGAGGTCTGTGACCTCCTTAACAGACTTTGTGCGGAGGGGGTATGCCTGTGGCCATTTAGTGAGGTGGTCAATCATAACACAGATGTACTGGTGTCTGCTGTCTGTCTGTGTCAGTTTGCCGATAAGGTCCATCCCAAGTAGTTCAAATGGCTGAGTGACCTTGAGGAAACATTGAACACACTTTACATTAGGTGTGTATTAGCTATGCTGTAAGTATATATCAACACCTGTAGTAACAACACTGTAGATGGAATTGCTATGTAATTGAACTATCTGTTAGGTTAGGGTCACCTACATCACATGTGCTAAGACACGCACAAACTTACACACACAGAAAAACAACTGGCTTTAGTGGCTCTCTCCAGGCAACCAGGGCAATAAAACAGAAGAGTGACAGGGGGAGAGGTCTCCACACACACACACAATCCCTCACAGTTCTACTGTGAAACCTGACACCTTCACACTAGTGTTTGAGTCAATTTCTCAAGAAAGTACACAGGATTGCTAGCCCCTAGGTCCAGACATTACCACCTGGAAAACTATCCGTGTCCAATTTGAATAAATGTGAGGCACAGCAGTGTTACTCAGTCCTATACTGTGTATCCACCTATAACCCATACTGCTAAACTGCAATTATATAGCTGTTCCTGAGTAACTGCAATGTTGTTTTGACAGGTAAGCTAAAGTTATGTAATAACATAGTAACAAATGTACAATAAATGTAAAATGTTAACATTATGACTTTATATTCTCAAAATAAATATATGACATTTTGTAAATGCACATACCACTATTAGAGTGTACTCCACCTCCTGTTTTATAGATGTCATGCTGGCCAGGCAAGGTACACATTGTGACACCTGATTGAAGGAGGAAAAATATTTGGACTGATAGCGCTATAGTTTTCAAACATGTTTCAATAGTTCTCAATAGCAATTGCCAACTATTAAAACAAACGCAAAAACATCTGCATATTATTTCACAAGAAGTATCCGAATAGAATAGCCAGTTTCATTTAGATAAGAGGAAGTTAGACAAACAGGTAATTCTAAATCTATGTCAGCGGACATCCCTGGCCAATAAAATATTTTTGAGATTGCATCTCTTGGTTTTTTGTCCACAAGGAGTCCCAATGCTGGTGCATGGAACTCAACAAAGATGTTGGCCTCCTCAGCACACCAGACTACCTTTGTCCGAAAGGCACGGGAGGTGTCTTTGTACCTGCTGTGGTATAGCTCTCCAGCTGTGAGGTAAACACAAAAGTATTCAGTGGATACATTATTAAACATGATAAAAGTGTTCATTAAGAATACCTGGAACAATTGAGCAAAATGTAATTTGTTCCACTCATTAATTGTATTAAAAGTTTGATATAGTAAGACTACAATATTCAACAAGTTGGCCTACTTACTTCAAACGTCTACTGTTGATTCTAAGACAAAACGGCCAAGTTTTCAGCCACCGTCTGAAAACCTGAGCCATACTACTATATTTGTCACGCCCTGACCGTAGAGATCCTTTTATTCTCTATGTTTGTTTGGTATGGGTGTGACTCGGGTGGGAAAGTCTATGCTTTCTGGTTCTTTGTTTTTGGCCGGGTATGATTCTCAATCAGGGACAGCTGTCTATCGTTGTCTCTGATTGGGAATCATACTTAGGCAGCCTTTTTTCCTTTTCTCATTTGTGGGTTGTTGTCTTCGTTTAATGCATGTATAGCCTTACGGAGCTTCACGTTAGTTTTTGTTGTTTATTGTTTTGTTGGCGACATTTTAAAAAATAAAGGAAAATGTACGCTCACAACGCTGCACCTTGGTCCGGTCATTTTCAAGACGACGCTCGTGACAATATTTTGATAAAAGGATAATCTATGAAACTATGACATCAGAAAAATCACTCATCCGTTTGGATTTGATAGTCATATGCACAGATGAATGATTAATCCCAATGTTAAACTAAATGATGGCAGTTTAACACAAGTAGATCTTACCTTGATATCACAAAACAGTTTTGTAAACTACAAATTAACACAACAACATCGAATTGAGACAAGATTTGCTACTAAAAGGCTGATCTCTGAGGAAGATTGAGGGCATACGGTAGGGTTTAAATGACTAGACTTGGCCTGGTGTCGTAACGGTTTCGAATTGCTATAAGACGATATAATAAATATTATAGTCATGATGGTAGATAAGATAACGGTTTGATAGTTTCAGACCAATTAATAACAGAATAATCAACAGATAAAGTGTACTTGTAAGTCTCGCCTCACCTTCTACAACAAAATGAATGGCCTTTTTCTGAAGAAAAAAAAATGTCATCCTTGATCAAGCCCACGGGATAGCCACCATTGCTTTTGTAATCGACAAAGTTACTATAGGTTGCAGGATCCATTCTTCTGAAAACATCAGTTTCGAAATTAAATCAATCAACTGTGTTCTAATAATCTGCAACGTTATGACATTTAAGCAAGTTGTGTAATTTGGATAACATTGCCTAATGTCAGTCTTCAATGAAGCACTTGTTGTTGTTTTACTGATAGGTCAATCGCAAATGAGAAGTATCGCGTAGTGGAGGTAGTAGGCCTGACGTCTTCCATGATATGTTGTGACACTTAAAAAATTAAAAATAAAAACTCTTCAGTATGAAAGCCATTAACACTCAAATGAAGCACTCTTTCACAAAAAAGGCTTTAGCAACCCACAGAAAGTGTAAATACAAACTTATCATTTCATTCTTAATCATCTGTGATGCTGACAATATACAGTATGTTTTTCATAGCAGTGTAGCCATATCACCTTATAGTCATAAGACGAATGAGTCTGTATGTATGTATATGTGGTATATGTTGGATTTGGACAAGCCACAGTGATGGAAAATAAATCGGTTCGTTCTGTCGTTATTGTATATCATGATATTTGTGAGACAAGACAATACCATATGTTATGATTAAAAAGACAAACCAAACCTGTTGTGTCATTTGAGGTTAAGTGAATATACAACGCTCTTCTGTCACAAACTTTGAGTGTAATAATATATTAAATCTAAGGCACACCAAACATATATACTGTACCTAAACCATTTTCCTCCTAGTGCCCAAAGCAATACTGAATCACTGACCAACCCAAATGCAGACGAAAATTACGTAATTATTCAGTCATGTTTTTGGGCCAAATGTGAGATGGTGTAGATCCCTAAGTCTAAAAGATTGGATTAATGTTGAAATGTCAATCCCTTGTAACCAACGATTGGTCTGTGAGAGGAGTCGTTTGGCCACAGTTGGACCACAAACTTCTTGTTGTTACTATCTTAATCTTACTATGAGTCTTGTGTGACATAAATTTACAAGATCGCCAGCAGAGTGGAAAAGAACATTGTGGCAAAGGGCATTGTGACATATGCTGTAGTGAGAAAGTAGGAGAATAGGCATGGCTGTACTTGCCAAATTCTGATGATGATGATCATTTCGTGAATGATTTATCCACATTGTGACGTCTCAAAGATGTCATAATACTGTGTGTATAGGCTGGTAACACATGCAATCTGTGGGTTTTCCTCGTCTGTGACATCATCAGATACATAATCACTATTTACTCACTGCTCCTGATCAGACACGATCAGCCGAAATGTGCCCACTGGCACACAGCAAGATGATGCATGGCAGACAGAAGAAATCCCCGATCAAATCAAATCAAATCAAATTGATTTATATAGCCCTTCGTACATCAGCTGATATCTCAAAGTGCTGTACAGAAACCCAGCCTAAAACCCCAAACAGCAAACAATGCAGGTGTAAAAGCACGGTGAAAAAGCATGCTGATGACAACAATGCTTACAACAATTCTTACAGATAACCACAACATTCCCCGTAACAAGCCTATGGACCATTTCCAGAATGTCTTCATTTATGGAATATTGCCATCAAACATAGACATTTTTAAGACTTCAGTTTATTGTCTGAAGGTAACTGTAACGTTGCCTTCACAATAGTCGACTCTATAGTAGAATGGCGCCGGAGAGTATGGCTGAGGTTTACGTGCTTAAAAAATATAATAATAATAAAACAGTTGTTTAAACTGTTTTATTTTGTTTGTATTTTTGCGTTGTTCGTAACTTATTATTTAACTCATTTTGTACATGATGTTGCTGCTACCGTCTCTTGTGACCAAAAATAACTTCTGGACATCAGAACAGCGATTACTTACCAGGAACTGGAAGAATCTTTTTCCATTAACAAGTCCGACGTAAAGGATATACTGCTTTCCCGGGAATGGGCCCAAATCACCGTCTGTCATAATGGTGGGTGTAGCTGGTGTATGCAGTCAGGCGCAGGAGAGCAGAGAATTGGGAGCAACGTAACTTCACTCAGAATAATGAATGGTGCAAGGTACAACACTACACTTGCCCAAACACAAACACACAAACATCTCTTTTTACGCACGGGCAAAAAACAGCACTCGTCGAAATAACCAGTCACCAACATTACCAAACATGACAATAACAATCCCGCACAACACCATGGGTGTCACGCCCTTGGGGTTCTCTATGGTGCAGTAGGTCAGAGTGTGACTAGGGGGTGTCCAAGTACTATATTTCTATGTTGGTGTGAGTATGGTTCCCAATTGGAGGCAGCTGATTATCGTTGCCTCTAATTGGATATCATACTTAATCTGGTCCTTTTCCCACCTGCGTTTGTGGGATATTGTTTTGTTTTCAGTTAGTGTCTTAGTGTGCTCTGTACTGTACGTTCGTTGATTCTTTGTTGTTTTTTGTTAAGTTTCACTTAGTAATAAAGTATGTGGAACTCTACATTTACATTTACATTTAAGTCATTTAGCAGACGCTCAGACGCGCAATACGCCTTGGTCCGCTCCTTTTGAAGGATGTGACAATGGGGGAAACAGAGGGTTAAATACATCAACAATAATTAGGGGAATGAAAAACAGTAGAAACAAAGACAAAACAAATGGAAAATGAAAAGTGGATCGGCGATGGCTAGTAGACCGGCAATGTTAAATGTGCAACCAGAAGGGGAAAAAACTCTAGACCACCTTTACTCCATACACAGAGATACGTACAAAACTCCCTCGCACTCCATTTGGCAAATCTTACCATAATTCTATCCTTCTGATTCCGGTTTACAAGCAAAAATTAAAGCAGGAAGCACAAGTGACTAGATCAATTAAAAAGTAGTCAGATGAAGCAGATGCTAAGCTACAGGACTGTTTTGCTAGCACAGACTGGAATATGTTCCCGGGATTCTTCTGATGGCATTGAGGAGTACACCACATCAGTCACTGGCTTCCTCAGCAAGTGCTTCGATGACGCCGTCTCCACAGTGACTGTGCGTACATACCCCAACCAGAAGCCATGGATTACAGGCAACATCCGCACTGAGCTAAAGGGTAGAGCTGCCGCTTTCAAGGAGCGGGACTCTAACCTGGAAGCTTATAACAAATTCCACTGTGCCCTCCGACAAACCATCAAACAGGCAAAGCATCAATACAGAACTAAGATTGAATCGTACTACACCGGCTCCGACGCTTGTTGATGTGGATTGGCTTGCAAACTAGTACAGACTACAAAAAGGCAAGCACAGCCGAGAGCTGCCCAGTGACACGAGCCTAGCAGACGAGCGAAATTATTTCTATGCTTGCTTCAAGGCACTGAAACATGCATGAGCGCATCAGCTTTTCTGGACAACTGTGTGATCACGCTCTCCGCAGCCGATGTGAGTAAGAACATTAAACAGGTCAACATTCAGAAGGCCAAACGGATTATCAGGACATGCACTCCTAGCATGAGCTGACCAACTGGCAAGTGTCTTCACTGACATTTTCAACCTGTCCCTGACTGAGTCTGTAATACCAACATGTTTCAAGCAGACCACCATAGTCCCTGTGCCCAAGAACACTAAGCTCACCTGCCTAAACGACTACAGACCCGTAGCACTCACGTCTATATCCATGTAGTGCTTTGAAAGGCTGGTCATTGCTCACATTAACTCCATTATCCCAGAAACCCTAGACCCACTTCAATTCACATACCGACCCACAGAGGATGTAATCTCTATTGCACTCCACACTGCCCTTTCTCACCTGGACAAACTGGATCCTGGACATCCTGACGGGCCGCCCCAGGTGGTAAGGGTAGGTAACACACCCACTACGCTGATCCTCAAAACTGAGACCCCTCAGGGGTGTGTGTTGAGTCCCCTCCTGTACTCCCTGTTCACTCATGACTGCACGGACTGAAATGATGTGTTTTTGGACTATGAGTGCCCCTCATCTCCTACTTTTGAGTTGAAGTGTTGTGCAGGGTCCAGCTGAGGTCCAGTCATACACTACACACTTTTGGAACATCTCATTCCAAAATCAAGGGCCTTAATATGGAGTTGGTCCCCCATGTGATGCCTACATCCACTCTTCTGGGAAGGCTTTCCACTAGATGTTGGAACATTGCTGCAGAGACTTTCTTCCATTCAGCCACAAGATCAGTAATGATATCAGGCAGTGATTTTGGGCGATTAGGCCTGGCTCGCAGTTGGCATTCCAATTCATCCCAAAGGTGTTCGATGGGGTTGAGGTCAGGGCTCTGTGCAGGCCAGTCAAGTTCTTCCACACCGAGTCATCTAGAATTTCATTGCATGCTGTAGCATTAAGATTTCCTTTCACTGCAACTAAGGGGCCAGGCCCAGACCATTATTCCTCCTCCACCAAACTTTAGTTGGCACTGGCATCCACCAAACACAGATTCGTCCATTGGACTGTGAGATGGTTAAGCGTGATTCATCACTCCAGAGAACGCATTTCCACTACTCCAGAGTCCAATGGCGGAAGCTTACCATCACTCCAGCCGACGCTTGGCATGCGTATGGTGATATTAGGCTTGTGTGTGGTCTCTCTCCCATGGAAACACATTTCATGAAACTCCCGACGAACAGTTCTTATGCAGATGTTGCTTCCAGAGGCAGTTTGGCAGAGGCAGTAATGAGTGTTGCAACTGAGGACAGATGATTTTTATGTGCAGCGCACTTCAGCACTCAGCGGTCCCATTCTGTGAGCTTGTGTGGCCTACCATTTCGCGGTTGAGCAGTTATTGCTCCTAGATGTTTCCACTTCACAATAACAGCACTCACGGTTGACTGGGGCAGCTCTAGCAGGACGAACTGACTTGTTGGAAAGGTGGCATCCTATGGCGGTACCGCTTTCAAAGTCATTGAGCTCTTCACTAAGGCCATTCTACTGACAATGTATGTCTATGGAGATTGCATGGCTGTGTGCTCAATTTCTATATACCTGTCAGCAATGGGTGTGGCTGAAATAGCCAAATCCACCAATTTGAAGGGGTGTCAACATACTTTTGTATATACAAGTTAATAATATTCCTGTCACCACGCCAGACTGGCCAGCCCTGAGGAAGGCATATTTTTTTTTACAGTAGGTGTATTCCTGTCCCTTGTGCGCAAGGCTCAGGGCGGATGGGAACGGTGTACAGCAAGGAAGGCTGAGGAGAATAATTCTCATTAATGATGACTAAGTAATGTCCAGGGAAATTAATGTCTATGGGGAAAGAATTGCCTGCCCAGGAAAAACATTGTTAGGGACCTAGTTATAGGCAATTCCTGTTCAGTTTATGTGGTCGGGAAAATCTCAGGGTTTAGTCATGTCTAATGCAAGAGAAACCTGAACGTGGTGTGACACTGCTTGGCTCTAGTAAGCATTGATTTAAGGTTGCAAGTTAAAGTCCTTTGAAGAGGCTAGTAAACATACCAGGGGAAAGCTGGAATTGGCACATCATTTTTTTTAAACGTTTAAATGAATGATTTATACCCCTTGATTCTTGAAGTATCTCATTTATAAATGCCTCCTGCGCCTAGTTCAACTGTCATACCCCATCAGAATCCAAAATATATGCTTGTTTTACTCAAATGTTTGTAAACAAGTAAATGCAAACCAAACAAAATCACATTTTATTTGTCACATGCACCGAATACAACTGGTATTGACTTCACCATGAAGTTCTTGCTTACCAGCTCTTCCCAACAATGCAGAGTTTAAAAGTAAAATAGTAACACGAGGAATAAAATACACAAGGATTGGAGCTACATACAGGAAGTAACAGTACCAGATCAATAAAAACTACCAGTAGTCTGTGTAGGTAGGATGAAGGCAAAGGCTAGGACATGTCAGGGTTTGTTTTCCTGTCCCTAGAGTTCTATCAGCCTGATTTAAATATCCCTTCTTTTTGCATGTACCGAGTGACACAAAACAATTGCTGGAAACACATTCCAATGTGTTTATACATAGGTCAATAAACCATCCTGTTGTACACCAAACCTCTCAGTTATTTTCTCAGTAGTAAATGAAATCTGTCAAAAACTAGAGCCTCTGTGTGATTTCCTATTGGAGAAGCCCTATTTTACAAACTTAGGGCTGGCTGTCTCTGAAAACACATTCCACCACAGGATATGTTCTAACTGAGACATCCACTGTCTCCCCGTCCATCTCCTTCCAATCAACAGTCTCACTCTGAGATCTAGGAAAAGATTAATAATGACCGGATTCTGAGACTCAAACCCCCAGGAATAAAATTTGAACTCAGCCTACCCAAGAGATGGAATTTGTTGTCCATTAACCACAGTTTTTCAAAACTCATTTTTGCTTGAGTCTAGGTTGTGTATTTGGAACTAATAAACATTTGTATGAATGCCGCCATGGGTTTAAGTTAGGTGAAGTTCACTCACTTGATGATTAACATTGCCTGAGACCTGAAAACTAATCTCTAAGCCCTTCCAACTCAACTCTTGACCTCAAAGCCAGTTCCACTGCATTTTTTAAATTGTTCCCCTCTAACCAGGGACTGATTTAGACCTGGGACACAAGTGAGCAATTAATTATCAGGTAGAACAGAAAACCAGAAGGCTCCGGACCATAGGGTAAAATTATTATAACCCTGCTCCAGACTTAAGCTCACGTTTGACACCCTTGCAGTCAGTCCTGGTTTCTTTTGAAATCACTTCATCATCTCTGATGAACATATCTTCATGCTGAGCAAGCTCTGTTGCTAACAAGGTTTTCACACTTACTAAACTTTTTGCTAAACTTCGGCTAATCATACAGGATTACTATAATATAAACTTGCAAACTTGTCATGACCGTAAATATTGCTTTCAAAACACCATTGTCAAGATTAACTATTACACCATATAATAGATTAAATATTTGCTCATATTTTCACATTACACCTACCTCAGTATATTGACCAGTTCTGGGACAGTTGCCAGGTGGGGGGGGTCGATGAAGACGCATGGAATTTTTCTTGTTTAAACTTAAGTGAGCTGTGGAGGAGTGATGTGATCTAAGAGTCCCGTGAGGCCATTTCCTGCCATTGAGTCGGTGGATCTACCTTTCCTCCCGTTCTAACACAGGACATGATTTACACTACAATTATTATCTGTGCCTTTCAGGCAGCGAAATACAATATCCTCACAGTGAGTTCCTTGAAGCAGAGGGTCAAAGAGGGTCAGAGAGGGTCAACAAAGCAAAGCAAGGTAAGCTTAGACTGTGGCAGACAGAATACCAAAATATGACTGGCTGGGTTGAGTCCACTAGCAATAGCATGAGGCATGCCAAATAATTTTGAGAATAATTTCACTAGAATCATATTACGTGGTTTCAGGGTTGGACAATCCCAACATAAACGTGAGTGAGTAAGACTTTTCATGTATTCATTACACATGGTACATTTCTGTGTCAAATTTGTGTCAAATTACATAACTGCAAGTTATGAGAAGATTGCAAATTGCTGCTCCTAAATGTTAAGACAAAAATGTAAAGTTTCATGTTTTTAATATGGCATGTCTACATATTCTTTAATAAATATATAAATGTCTTCTTTCATCCTCCACAATCTATAGTTTTCCATTGACAACAACATGAGGGAATCTTTTTCAAGGTCATTTCGACCATTTCCATAAAGGTTATCATCAATGTAGAGTTGGTAGCCATCTCATCTCACCCATGATATATTATTTTCTGACAATGCTTACTCAGAGAGAAATCACTCCCGGGAGGGTGTGTGGCACAGAGAAGGTTATCGGTACAGACCTCCTCCCTTTCTCCTCATGCTCAACTACACCCTGCAGGGGAAGACCTCCCATTTCCTCCATTACGAGTAGCCTACATCTAGATAAAACACTGTTGTACCCTGTGGCCACAAAGAACTGGTCCCTTTTGAGGTACTGCTTACTCAATGATATGCTTCAGATGTGTTATTGGTGGCACCAGCAACGACAGAACTGGCTGTGTCAGAATGTGGCTATGCAAACACAAGCCAAGTAAGTGTTGGAAAGAACAGGCCCTGTTTCTTCCGTTCTGGATATCTTTGATTTTCCCAAAATAAACATTTTGCTGCAGACACATCTTGAAGTTTTCACTAGTAAGTTTAATCAAATAGATATGCAAAACAGAGAAAACATTTTCCCAGGCATATCAAGAAGCCATCAATAATTCACAAACGCCACTACTTATCATACAATGTCCGTAATGGTCTTCATCGTGACGACCTCTTCGTCATGAAGACCACAGTAGGCCTAATCAAATGAGAGGGTTAGACAGATTTTGTTTCCATTGCATCAACAAAAGATTGCTTCCCCGAATGCCAAAGCCACCTCACTTCCACCCCATTCTCCATTTCTCTCACTTCATCCATTTTTATCAAAGGAAATACAGAGACACTGAAATAGCATGCCGTTTCTATCAACTGCTACCGTGGATTGTGGGGTGGCCTTAGAGGAAGTGAGCCCACCTTCCACATCCTGTAGCACAATGTGTCACTCATGACTCACACTCTCCCCCTGGGAAGGGTCCCTCCCGCGAGTGATTATGTTCCTACTCCTCCCAGACAAACAGAGAGACCTAGAATCACTACATGCTCATCGAACATTTTATTCCAAAATCACGAGTTGGTCCCCCATTTGCTGCTATAACAGCCTCCATTCTTCTGGGAATGCTTTCCACTAGATATTGGAACATTGCTGCGGGGACTTGCTACCATTCAGCCACAAGAGCATAACATGCTGACTAGACCAGGTACATGCAAAAAAGCTAGTAAAACCAAATGCATGCTTTTCAACCGTTCGCTGCCTGCACCCGCACGCCCGACTAGCATCACCACCCTGGATGGTTCCGATGTGGACATCTATAAGTACCTAGGTGTCTGGCTAGACTGTAAACTCTCCTTCCAGACTCATATCAAACATCTCCAATCCAAAATCAAATCTAGAATCGGCTTTCTATTTCGCAACAAAGCCTCCTTCACTCACGCCGCCAAACTTACCCTAGTAAAACTGACTATCCTACCGATCCTCGACTTTGGCGATGTCATCTACAAAATGGCTTCCAATACTCTACTCAGCAAACTGGATGCAGTTTATCACAGTGCCATCCGCTTTGTTACTAAAGCACCTTATATCACCCACCACTGCGACCTGTATGCTCTAGTCGGCTGGCCCTCGCTACATATTCGTCGCCAGACCCACTGGCCCCAGGTCATCTACAAGTCCATGCTAGGTAAATCTCCGCCTTATGTCAGTTCACTGGTCACGATGGCAACACCCACCCGTAGCACGCACTCCAGCAGGTGTATCTCACTGATCATCCCTAAAGCCAACACCTCATTTGGCCGCCTTTCCTTCTAGTTCTCTGCTGCCTGTGACTGGAACGATTTGCAAAAATCGTTGAAATTGGAGACTTTTATCTCCCTCACCAACTTTAAATATCTGCTATCTGAGCAGCTAACCAATCGCTGCAGCTGTACATAGTCCATCGGTAAATAGCCCACCCAATTTACCTACCTCATCCCCATACTGTTTTTATTTATTTACTTTTCTGCTCTTTTGCACATCAGTATCTCTACCTGCACATGACCATCTGATCATTTATCACTCCAGTGTTAATCTGCTAAATTGTAATTATTCGCCTACCTCCTCATGCCTTTTGCACACAATGTATATAGACTCTTTTTTTAATTAAAAAAAATTATACTGTGTTATTGACTTGTTTATTGTTTACTCCATGTGTAACTCTGTGTTGCTGTCTGTTCACACTGCTATGCTTTATCTTGGCCAGGACACAGTTGTACATGAAAACTTGTTTAAACATCTTTAAGGTGCATTACCACCACCAACTGGACTGGACTGTGGACCTCAGTTCATCTTGCAATCACCCATGTGGGTATATGCTCCTAAAAACCAATGAGGAGATGGGAGAGGCGGGACTTGCCATGCGTTAAGCGTCAAAAATAGAACCACGTTCTATTTTAGCGCCTGGCAACGCAAACGCTAGTTGACGCGAGCGAGCAGTTTGGATGAAATGATTGAATAACATGTATGTGTACATTTATTTTGCAATGCTCATGCACGTAACGCAGGTGGTGTGTTCAGCATGTTAGTGAGTTCGGGCATTGATGTTGGGCGATTAGTCCTGGTTCGCAGTTGGTGTTCCAATTCATCACAAAGGTGTTCGATGGAGATGAGGTCAGGGCTCTGTGCAGACCAGTCAAGTTCTTCCACACCGATCTCAACAAATAATTTCTGTATGGACCTCGCTTTGTGCACATGGTCATTGTCATGCTGAAACAGGAAAGGGTTTTCCCCCAAACTGTTGTCGCCTAGAATGTCATTGTATGCATCGTAGGCCTACCATGAACAACGAAAAACAACCCCAGACCATTATCCCTCCACCACCAAACTTTACATTTGGCACTATGCATCGGGGCAGGTAGCATTCTCCTGGTATCCGCCAAACCCAAATTCGTCCGTCGGACTGCCAAATGGTGAAGCGTGATTCATCACTCCAGAGAACGCATTTTCACTGCTCCAGAGTCCAACGGCAGCGAACTTTATACCTTTCCAGTCGACACTTGGCATTGCGCATGATGATCTTAGGCTTGTGTGCAGATGTTTGGCAATGGAAACCCATTTCCTGAAACTCACAACGAACAGTTCTTGTGTTGACATTGCTTTGGAAAATCGGTAGTGAGTGTTGCAACTGAGGACAGACTATTTTTATGCGCTAAATGTTTCAGCACTCAGTGGTCACATTCTGTGAGCTTGTGAAGCTTACCACTTTGAGGCTGAACCATTGATGCTCCTAGAAGTTTCCACTTCAATAACAGCACTTACAGTTGACCAGGGCAGCTCTAGCAGGGCAGAAATTTGACAAACTGACTTGTTGAATATCAAGCATAAGATATTATTCCAAATTAATGTATTCAAATATAACCTAAAACGTGTTTAAATCACCCCATGAAGAATGTGTTTGTCCTCGTGTCCTCAGAATGTGCCATTTGGCTGCCCAATAGGCATTCTCATGAGAGAGAACCATGTAAACACAAGGAGAGAACTGAGCAAATTAGGCTGCATATCACTGAAAGATGTTATCTACGTTTTTGATGTCATTGATGTGTTTTCAATGTGTTTCTTATTTAAATGCTGGTTTTGCCATATGTGCGTAATTTGACTATAGCTTACTATAAATATACATTTTGTGTGTGTGTTGTGTGTGCACGTGTCAGTTCAATGTCTAGGTTTGATTTACATTTGGTTGAGTTGTCAACTAACGTGAATTCAACATGAAAAAAAATCGCCATGTTAGACTTAGTTAATGGTTGGGTGAAAATGTTACTTTTTGCAAATCTAATTAGTTTTCCACGTTGATTCAACCTCAACACATTGATATTTGGGGTTGAAATGAGATGGAAACAATGTTGATTCACCCAGCTGTTACCCAGTGGCTAGTTGTTTAGCATGATAGGCAGGTTCAGAGAGAACTTGTTTGTTCTTGGTCAGCAACTACGCCATCCAGAAAGGAACTTCCTTCCTTGATCAATCGAAGACATGGAGGGAGGCTTATATAAATGGGAGTTATCGGCAGTCTTAACGTTCATTCTGCAACTCAAGCCATGCCTAATAGACGAGTAGCCTACATCTAAATTATATGCGATTTTTATATTTAGTTTGAGGCGTAGGAGATTGTTTAAAAAGAAATGGGGGATACAGTAGCAATACTCGTTGCCCTGGCGTTCCTTTTGAGAGTGAACGGGGAAGCCCCCCTCGTCGGATACTGCATGGGGAAGCAGTGCTTTGCCGTTTTCCAGGACCAAGCTAACTTTGGAACTGCTCAAAAACGTTGTGAGGAAAATAATAATGGATATTTAATGACAGTTCGATCTTTGATATCACATAGCATCCTTTTAATATTACTTGGTATTCATACAGGAGATTATTGGATTGGTTTACATTTAGCAAGCGGGCAATGCCCCGAACAAGCATCGTTTTTACGAGGGTACAGGTGGATAACTGGAGATAATGAAACCAAATTCCAGAACTGGGGGCGCTTTGAAGATGTCTGTTCTTCAAAATGTATTTCGGTATCAAAATACGACTTTGTGTGGAAGGAACAACCATGCGAAAGTAAAGTAGATGGATATATTTGTGAATATAAACTTGACAGTCCCTGCCAACATGTAATTGTAAAAGGGGACGAATCAGTTCTGTATGAGACTCCGTTGGGATTCAAGGGAGAGAACCTACTGACATTACCCCTCGGAACCACTGCAACGCTCAAATCCATCGGGTCGAAGTATATCTGTCTATCTGAACAGTGGCTACAAGCACCGTGGAGTTGCGAGGTATTCAAAGGTGGCTGTGCGCATGACTGTTCCTCAGTTAATACTAAACCTGTATGCACCTGCCCACTTGGAAAAACTCTCCAGGACAATAACGTCACATGTGAAGATGCGCAAAATGACCCCTGCCTTGACTCAGGATGCGCACATCTCTGCCAAAGAAAAGATGACAGCTACACTTGCATGTGTCAGCATGGGTATGCACTGGCAGAAGATGGGAAGGAGTGCAAAGACATTGATGATTGTATCGATAACAGACAGTGCCCTGGACATAACATTAAGTGTGTCAATACTGTTGGTGGATTTAAATGCGAATGCCATAAGGGATATGTGTTTGAAAATGACAAATGCGTCGATGAAGATGAATGCTTCATGGGTCCATGTGACCACGAATGCAGAAACACAATAGGCAGTTACAATTGCTCCTGTTGGGATGGATTCATAAGAATGGCCGAAGACACCAACCGGTGCCAATTTGTTTGTTTAGCCGAGTGTTCCCCAGAATGTGACCCAAGTAAACCACATCATTGCAACTGTCCAAATGGTTACATACTCGATGACAAAAATGGGAAGTCAATTTGTGTTGACATAGATGAATGTGAGATGGATGAGTGCCATCATAATTGTACAAATACGTATGGAGGTTACCTGTGTTCTTGTGATGAGGGATTCGACTTGGTTGGTTTAAATGATTGTGTTGAGAGAGAACCGTCAAATGTTTCAGGTTTTACCATACCATTTACACCATTTGTTAAGCATCCAACTGAGCGCCCTTCCACTGTAAAGGCTGGGGGTCTTCTTGGAATTATAGTATGCATTGTCATTGTTATTTTAGTGATGGTTGTACTTATTCACCTGATACTAAAACGTCGAGGTAATTTAGACATTGCTTTCGAAAGCCAAGATTTTGGTAATCACGATTTGCAACAAGTCACAATGGATAAGTACAAAACATTATCATTTGACAGACAGTAGATATAGGACAATCAATATTTTGTTGGATAACTTTGTCATTTTCATTGTCATGACCTTTTTACACGTCTGCAAAGGAGAATCAGATGTTTGAATGTTTTATATTTTTTATTTCATACAGTTGTAGTAAACCTATCATAAATGTAATGGCTCCATAAGCATCTCATTACTGAAAATGCAGACCTGTCGAAGTAACCAATACAAAGTAGGCCTATAACTTGCAAATGATAATTTCTTCTTTCATATATACACTACCGTTCAAAAGTTTGAGGTCACTTAGAAATGTCCTTGTTTTTGAAAGAAAAGCACATGTTTTGTCCATTAAAATAACATAAAATTGATCAGAAATACAGTGTAGACACCAAACTTTTGAACGGTAGTGTATATTAAATTGTCATTATTTGTAGGTCTTTTACGTTCTCACCACAATACCCAATCTTTTGTGAAGTGTGACCCCTTGTGGACTCTGAAAGAGGTTGCTTTCTGATGACGCTTATTTATCCTTATCGCTTAATAGTCAGCCCTTTTTCTTTGACTATAGCAGAGTTTCCAATCAATTGGCAACAGATTTTCGTGTGAATATTCTAGAATCTGCATAAGGAAAATATCTGCATTTTCCCACTAATGGTATTTTACCGCCTGCATTGCTTACTGTTTGGGGTTTTAGGCTGGGTTTCTGTACAGCACTTTGAGATATCAGCTGATGTAAGAAGGGCTATATAAATTCACTTGCCTGGCCAATTGTAAGCCGCCCTATGGGACTCCCAATCACGGCCGGTTGTAATACAGCCTGGAATCGAACCAGGGTCTGTAGTGATTTGATCTCAGTGCTAGAGGCGTCACTACAGACTTCTGCTGTGGCTGCATCACAGTAAATGCTGTACAGCCACAGCAGATGTTGGATTGACCATGCAGAGCCTTTAAGGCTAATGCCATCACTCCAGTCCTCGAGTAAGCACAGCAGTACACAGTTTTATTGTAGCCCAGGACAAGTACACCTGATTCAACTTGTCACTTAATGAACGGTGCAGAATTATTATTTTTACTACAGATGGCTACATTGGTCCAGTAATGCAGGACTATTAAAGGCCCAGTGCACTACTTTTGTAAAAAAAAACATATGTATTACTATTTTTTATTTATTCCGATTTTTTAGGGGGTGCTTTAGCACCCTCAGGACCCCTACTTCCTGCTGATATGGGTTATTATATCAATATTTGCACACACAATGTTTGCACTGCTATTTCTCATGTAATTAATTTTACTGACAAAAAGTTAACACACATATGGAACGAACAAATGATCTGTCCGCATTTATAAAATTGTACCAAAACTTCCTGTTTTCATTACAGCTGTCTTGATTTGTATTTGTTTTATAAGGTAGGACTTTACTCGCATAAAAACATGGTTATAGGTACACATATAATCCATAGTAGATGTCTTCAGATCCAATATGCATAAATCATTTTTTTAAAGAAGGAGACCCATTCCGAATGGACCTGAAGACAGTCAGACCCGTTCCGAAAAGGACTGTGGAAAACAGACCCAAACAGACCCGTGCTGGTTCGGATCCGAGAGACCCGTTCAGATCCGAGAGTAAGAGAGATAAAGAAACCTCCAACTAAAACAATAGTTGTCTACCTCACGGTTCAGCTGCCGGAGATTTGAGCAATAAATGTATCAAGGCATGGCATGCATATAGGCCTAGGAGTCCAACGTATAATATTCATATTTAAAAATAAAATAAAAACATATTAAAGGAGACAAGTTTAGGCCTAGCCCTGGAGAGACCGAGAGAAAGATAGAGATATGCCTGCGCCATGTTCCCGACATTAACATGGATTTCTTTATTGTCAGATAGGCTACTACTGCTATACAGATACATATAGGCGTACAGACGGAGGCTAATTCGTTAATTTTCGAATATAGAATATATTTTATAAAAGATAAGCATTATATTGTTAGATTAAGGGAGTAGGCTAACTCTGGTAGTCCTAAAACATTCTTCCTCACATCAAGTTCAACTGTCGGAGTCAGTTAGAGTGCAGGTGTGTACTGCCTTCATAGCCCTGCTGTAGGTACTGTAAGCCTAATAATATCCATACCACACCAAACTTTCACAAAAGTTGCTTACTTTTGATATTACCCTAATAAAGTTAAGTCAGTGTTTATCGGGAAAATACGAACAGGGTATTATATTTCAGCATTAAATTCATTACCAACAAAGGCATACCCAACAAATGACAGCAATTGGCTAATGCTATTTATTTTTACAACATTTTTACTTTTAACCTTAAACTAAATATGGAGCAAAATTAAATAAACACTAAATTAAATAAAGAACGTAATTTAGCCCATTAAACTTTCTCAACAAAATGAAACAAAACACCTTTTGCATAGGTTATATAAATGATTAAATGTTCCTACAATAATACTAAACATAATAAAAATGATGATTTACAATAGTAATATGACTAAACAATTGACAATAAATACAAAAATAAATACATGAAAGATAGAAAATTGCATCAAACCTCACACAGTCCATTTGGCCGCGCCAACGTTCTTTGTCCACTAAAAACACTTGTCCCAAAAGACATTCCCCTTGTCGGCTTCTTTTCACTATACTCTTTGTCCTCAAACTTTTGTCTTACCTAAATAACAAAAACTATTCCATCTAACTAATCAATAGTAGCCTAGGCCAGGGTTAATTGCACATACTCAAGAAAATTATATCTGACCGAATTTAGGACCTGGACACGATCGGATTCAGGACATTTATTGGGACCTCTTCGTCTGCAGACAGGGTATCACGGCTCTCTGTATCCAAGGACAGAAAACATCACAAAGAAACAGGCAGCATTATACTCAAATTAGACAGCACTGAATATTATGTTACTATATCTCTTTTTCCTCAATTATCCACTCTAGGGACTGAAACTGTAGAATATTTCATAACGTCCTCCCACAAAGGTACCTGCTCCAGAGTAGCCTACTCTCCCTTCTCTGGCAGCTGGAACCTCTAGCTAATCCTTTCATCCTCTCCCATGGCTGTTAGCTACCTACCTACGTTAGCTATAAATGCATTTTGATTTACAACGATAAATACATCAAGATAGCAAGCTAACTAGCCTAACATGAAGTTATCTAGCTAGCAATATTTAATTATTTTGGCTAATGTAAACTCACCCCATTCCGTACAAATGTGCGCAACCGCAACATTCAAACGAGGCTACAAAGAAAACGAATGGGACTGTAACGACTGTGTTGAGGTCAAAATCGGTGGTGTGAACTCGGTTTCTATTCAAGTGTGATCGACATGGTAATGGCTCTATAGTATTGGAGAAAAGTTGAAAAAATGGACCCTCCGTTACATCTAGACGTGTCATGTCGTAAAGAACAGCACGCATAAAAAAAACTATTTCTGTCTTACAATCTCTCTCCACCAGGTGTAGCACTTCTCTCATCCTTTAAAAACAAGAAATGGACAGTGATGGGGTAAGGGGGGGATACCGAGTCATTTTTTGCGTCTTCATCACATGCGGTCATCATTCTCAAAGCCGCTGTTTACTTCTAAGATCACTTTAGCACCGCCCTAAAAACCCGATTCAATTCGACACAAACCTTCAAATAGGTATGTAATGACACATTATATAAACTCTTTATAGTGTTTTATTTACATTTTAGAGGCGATAAGATGATAAGTTGGACAGGTCGAGTGAAAAAAAGCTATTTTCCCACACAACATCTCTCCTTCTCACTATCACGCATTAGTTTCGCTTCCCTGCCCGCCATTTTTTTTAAAGACCCGACGGGGCTCATTGCCTGCTTGAATTATGCAGAAACAGGCAGCGTTTAGGTCATGTAATTGATTCTGTTGGAAAGGGGAGAAATTGTGCTTTACAATGGTATTGACATTACAGATGATCTGGAAGTATTACGTTTTGGGTCAATAAAATAAGGGCAATTGTACGGACCAAGGCGATGTACGGGTTTACGTTAGCTATACGGTATGTAATGTTAGGTCATTTGAATTAGCCTGCACACATAGTTCCTGTAGCTATCATTTTCAAAAATATATGTAAGTACTTGAATAGGTTCTCCCACTGCCTCCCTTTTCCGGGTCCTTAGAAAAGGGAAATAACGAGTAAGCTTGAAGGTTTATAGAGGCCATGATTATTTTCATCATTGTGTCAAGAGATATAGTACTAAAACACTTGAGTGTCTCTCTTGATCCTAGGTCCTGGCAGAGTTCTGCAGACTCAGGACAACTGAGCTTTGAAGGAATACACAGATTTAAAGAGAAGTCCGTAATTTGCTTTCTAATAATCATGATCTTTCCCTCAAAGAAGTTCATGAATTTATTACTGCTGAAGTGAAAGCCATCCTCACTTGGGGAATGCTGCTTTTTAGTTAGCTTTGCGACAGTATCAAAAAGGAATTTTGGATTGTTCTTATTTTCCTCAATTAAGTTGGAAAAATAGGATGATCAAGCAGCAGTAGGGGCTCTTCGATACTGTACGGTACTGTCTTTCCAAGCTAGTCAGAAGACTTCCAGTTTGGTGTGGCGCCATTTCCGTTCCAATTTTCTGGAAGCTTGCTTCAGAGCTTGGGTATTTTCTGTATACCAGGGAGCTAGTTTGTTATGAGAAATGTTTTTAGTTTTTAGGGGTGCAACTGCATCTAGGGTATTGCGCAGTTAGGTGGTTGGTTAACTGATTTTTGTCCTCTGAAGTCCTTGGGTAGGCAGAGGGAGTCTGGAAGGGCATCAATTAATCTTTGTGTTGTCTGTGAATTTACAGCACAACTTTTGATGCTCCTTAGTTTGAGTTTGAGCAGATGATTTGTTGCAATTGCAAACATAATAAAATGGTGGTCCGATAGTCCAGGATTATGAGGAAAAACATTAAGATCCACAACATTTATTCCATGGGACAAAACTCGGTCCAGCGTATGACTGTGACAGTGAGTAGGTCCAGAGACAGGTTGGACAAAACCCACTGAGTCGATGATGGCTCCGAAAGCCTTTTAGAGTGGGTCTGTGGACTTTTCCATGTGAATATTAAAGTCACCAAAAATTTGAATATTATCTGCTATGACAACAAGGTCTGATAGGAATTCAGGTAACTCAATGAGGAACGCTGTATATGGCCCAGGAGGCCTGTAAACAGTAGCTATATTGAGTAGGCTGCATAGATTTCATGACAAGAAGCTCAAAAGACGAAAAAGTCATTTCTTTTGTTGTAAATTGAAATTTGCTATCGTAAATGTTAGCAACACCTCCGCCTTTGCGGGATGCACGGGGGATATGGTCACTAGTGTAACCAGGAGATGGTTTAACACAATAAATTAATCAGGCCAAACACATCAAGATTATGATCAGTGATTAGTTCATTGACTATAATTGCCTTTGAAGTATGGAATCTAACATTAAGTAGCCCTATTTTGAGATGTGAGGTATCACAATCTCTTTCAATAATGACAGGAATGGAGGAGGTCTTTATCCTAGTGAGATTGCTAAGGCGAACACCGCCATATCTTATCACAGCACTGGCAAACCATGGTTAACTGACTCCCTGACCAAGATGGCTGACCATTATCAGAATGGTCCACGGCCATTCTAGTATTCTAATTCCAAATGTATGGGAGTGGGTCTTTAAGTAGCCCAGGTTATTGGATTGTATACTACTATTGAGTTTTGAGACAAGTTCCCCTAGTTCTACACATTTAATTAGCATAATGTGTAATAGCAATGTAATGCATTGAAAGCTACAGAATTTCGATTGGACATGATGAACTTCTACAACTTTGCAATGTCAGCTCATTGGTGGTCTGTAAAGCACAAATGTTGCCGTTATTTGGGAAATTGACAACATGTTGACACAGAGGGAAAACATTTTTTCCCTTTGTGTTTCAAGAGGACGGTTTGAACTTGTAAGACCACTGGACTATAAAAACTGAATTTGAAGTCAGTCACATTATTGTGTAATTAACTCTCAAACACGGTTGCATAAGAACATTTCAGTCATTTTCAGGGGAGGAGTTAATGAAAAACGGAGCTTTGAGTTACAGTATCTGCGTCGGGAGTAGCCTATCCGATAAACAGGCTCACAGGCTCAAAGCATATTTAGGTAAGCCACAACTATTACCTTTAGCTTACTGTTTACTCTTAATGCATAATTGTGTGTATTTGTTGATAGATATCAGAGAACATTGTTTTGGGGGTCGTAGTTCACTTCAATTAGATTATAGGCCTATGCCTACTTGAATGGTTACATTGCCCAAAGACAACTTTACTCATTGATGCACCAGTCTGCAACATTTGCTGTCATATTAAGACCTCACAGTTCTTTAGATGACAACTTTATTAAATGTCAAATAATTGTAGCCTCATTAAGTACATTTAAAGGGGGAAACCGGGATTGGTAGGCCTACATCCATTTTTTTATTCTTGAAGAACATACTGTATTTTAGAAATTACTCACAAGCTTAGTTGTCTTACCCCTTACCCCATCACCCAAAATAAATAGCTTCAAAACATGGTTAAAACTGTAATTACAATGTCATTGATGGTCAGTCCTTGCATTCATAGTACCCTCTATTTGAGAGTGGTTACATTTCTCCAGCCCCATCCCTCAGTTGTTTGCCAGTTTTTGAATCTCAGATTGCCCCTTTAAAACAATTGTACTGGCCACATAATAGGTCTCATGATTATCGTTCAGCCACATCAAAACGAGGCCATAGTTATATTGCCCGAGGCACTCTCTTGTGACACCTGACAAGAGTAAGGCTGTGTACCCAGCACACAAACAAAGTCTTATCATTATCAGATTGGGACAGAAACTGTGGACTATGGATATTTCAAAGAGACAGTTAAATGTGAATTCGCTATAGCCAAGGATGTCTCATCTGAAGAGGATACTCTAAGACTGATACAGCCAACAAATTAATTTGTGGACTGTAGCCCTGTAATATCATAACAATCATTTAAATTATTTTGTAATAATTTGCATTATTTTCTACTTCTGTCAGGGGGATGATGAAGAACCTTATAATGCTGGCTATCTTTGGAGTCTATCTGCAGGTGGTAACACCCCAACATGCCCACTATATGGCTCTATAGCAGCTTGCACCAGCCAGTCTCTACATCAGGTCCCTCTGCTGCCTCCAGACATTACCATTGTGTATATGAGTGGAAACTACAGTGAGATCAATGAGACATCCTTCTCTGGGCTTGAAGGATTAAAGGAACTGGACCTCAGTTGGCAACGAGTAAATTGGCTTATTGTAAGAACTAACACTTTTCAAAGGCTGGCAAACTTGGCAAAGCTCTATTTAGGACATAGCTCAGGTTTACAGATTGAACCAAATGTGTTTGTGGGACTGTCGAACCTGAACTCTCTCTCTAAATAATTGTGACCTGACTGAATCTGTGTTACAAGGTGACTATCTCAGACCACTGGTCTCCTTGGTATCACTAGATCTGTATGGTAACCAGATGAAAGGAATTCAACCTGCACTGTTCTTTGTGAACATGACAGATTTCCAAAAGCTAAATGTTGCCCTAAACAGGATTAAAAGCTTATGTGAAGTTGATTTGCTTGGCTTTCAAGGCAAACACTTTCAGCTACTTGACTTGAGCAGCATCCAACTGAATAGTATGACCCAAAACAATAGCCCAAAACAAAATGAACAAGATTGAGTTTTTTGGCCTTCTACAATGGCTGAACCTGTCTCACAATCTTATAGTGGAAATCTATTCTTAAACATTTGAAAATCTACCCAGTATTTTAGAACTAGACTTATCTTACAACCATATTGGTGCATTGGGATATCAGGCATTTACAGGACTTCCACACCTGCAAGTCCTTGATATTACAGAACACTTTATTCGTGATCTAGGTACAAATGGTTACCTTGCACCACTCCCAAACATCCAACTTCTTTGTTTGACTGATAATAAGATCACATCCTTAGAAGGCCTCGCTGGCTTTGCTGATAGTACGATCATACTTAATATTCAAAACAACAGGTTAACTCATTTAGGGGATGTATATATACATTGTTTTAGCTAAATTAATGCACATTAAGCTTCTCTGGTATGGTAACAACTTCAAAAAGTGGTGCACCGTTTACAATAATATTTCAGTGCCAGCTGTGAACTATTTAAAGCTGCTTGAGCTAAGGAACATCGCTCTGCAGGTGATATGGGCACGGGGAGAGTGTTTGCATGTTTTTGAAAATCTTGGCAACCTTTTTAGTCTGGATTTAAGCTTGAACTCCCTGCAGGCTCTCCCAGATGGTATATTTAAAGGCCTGATCTCTCTGGAAGAGATGAGATCTCCACTTCAACTTCCTCACATACCTCCAACCAGACATTTTCCCAGAGACTCTCAAAACACTTCACCTCTCTTACAATTCCTGGCCTCTCCTGACCCAGCGGCTTTCCATTCTCTCAGCTGGATCAACCTGTATAGGAATCGATTCCACTGTGACTGCGGCCTGGAGGACTTTCTGACGTGGCTGAACAGGACTAACGTGCCTTTTCCAGACCCTGGCATGGATGAATTCAGCTGTGATTTTTCCTCAAATCTCCATGGCATCAGCCTGTTGAATTACATCAGTCATATCGTGTGAGTAGAATGACGAGGGGCTGGTTCAGGAGCTGAGGCTCTCGCTCTTCGTCTGCTCAGCCCTGATCACCATCGGAACGATCGTTTTAGCCCTCTCTCCGTGGATACGTCTTCGACGTTTACAAAAAGGTGATCGCCAGGATCCTGGAGGGCCCTAGGAAGGATCATCCTGCTGACGGGCCCCAGTAGGACGCTTACTTATGCTTCAGCAACAACGAATACAAGTGGGTAGAAACTGCCCTGTTGAAGAAGCTTGACTTTCAGTTGGCGGAGTGCAACATCCTCCACTGCTGCTTCGAGGCCAGAGACTTCATCCCAGGTGAAGATCACCTGTCCAACATCAGGGACTCCATATGGGGGAGCAGGAAGACTGTGTGTATCGTATCTAACGAGTTCCTTAAGGACGGCTGGTGCCTGGAGGCCTTTGCCCTGGCTCCGAGCAGGATGCTGGAGGAGCTCAGAGATTTTCTCATCATGGTGATCGTGGGGAAAGTCCCCCATTACGGACTGATGAAATGCGAAGCCATTAGGACCTTTCTCCAGAAGAGGGAGTATCTACAGCGGCCGGAGGACACACAGGACATAGAATGGTTTTATGAGAAGCTTATGTCCAAGATTCTTAACGACAGGAAGATCAAAAAGGACACAGCCAAAGATAACAATGGTGATATCACACTTGTAAATATGCAAGCAGTTGGAACTTAAAGATGCACTCTCCAACTTTTGTATAATTTCAGGCAGCAGTTTTGAAAGTGGTGCTCACATTTTTTGTTGTTGCAATTCCTATCATATATTACAAATCCAATTCTTACTATATGTTACAAACACAGAAGGCTGCTGAGGGGAGAACGGCTCATAATAA
The DNA here is from genome assembly GCF_023373465.1 of Oncorhynchus keta. Lineage (NCBI taxonomy): Eukaryota > Metazoa > Chordata > Actinopteri > Salmoniformes > Salmonidae > Oncorhynchus > Oncorhynchus keta. The sequence continues at coordinate 20,391,312 of NC_068428.1, forward strand.
TGTCCAGAACGAAGCAAATGGAATGGCTAGAAACACATGGAAACCAACGCTGGGCCAAATGCCAATTTGAACTATGGGACTCCCAAGCACAGCCAGTTGTGATACAGCCTGGATTCAAACCAGGGTGTCTGTAGTGACACCTCAAGCACTGAAATGCAGTGCTTTAGACCTCTGCGCCACTCGGGAGCCCCTTCACTGTATTGTGAACTGTATTTTGAAATACTACATCATTTTTTGACTGTACAACATAAATCATTGTTACCATATTGATTACAGTCAAAACACAAGCATTTTCGCTACACCCGCAATAACATCTGCTAAACACGTGTATGTGACCAATTTAAATTGCATTTGAATGGAGAGGGTCCTCTGTATTTTGGCATAGCTCATTTTTTTACCACTAGATGGTAGTCTCAACCTGTATTCACCAATCTTGGTCCTGTGAAATATGACCTGTTTAGTGTGTTTTATAGTGTGTACGTTGCAATTCTCTCCTATTATACATGTACACATTGTAATATAATTATTGTAAGAATTGTGTTACTTTTAATTAAAACCATTAACACTTCAACAGCACTACTCTTATAAATTTGAATCATTCTGTGAACTTTTGTACTGTATGCATTCTTTCACTTGTTCAGTCACCCTATCTCCTCCCTATTTCCTCAATATAGAGTGTATGTGTGAAAACAGGATGCCACTGGACAGAGAAACTTCCTCCTGTAAGTAATTTTTACAATTTTAATTCAGATCCCCATTAGCTGTTGCTGATGCAGCAGCAACTCTATCTGGGATCCAAGTAAGGAGGAGCTGAGAATCAACTCATCCTCTCTCAGCAGTCACAGTGTTTGGGATTTGCGTACAGAAACCTCTCCTGACCTGTGGCAATTAACACCACACATGTTTAGACCTCTATTTTCAAGGACCCTAGAACTCAATGTAAAAAGATTAGCAAATATTTACCAAGTAAATAAACTGCAGGTCTCCCCTTTCAAGTTATTTCAGTGATACGTAGTATTTGTGGAACACAGGCGCACGCCAGTCAGATTACCCTCACAAGAAAATGTAATAAACACTGCCCCCTAACCATAGCCAATATTTGGCCTCTGTTAAAACAAATATAATATACCTTCCGTGCAAGCTGAAGTGAAATCCATTGACCGGAGTGGCCAATCTACAGTGAGCTGCCCTGGTGTATGAAGGCACCCATGGTGGAGACCTAAGACCAGGGAAAACAGAACATCCAGTCTGTGTCGTATGAAGCCCATCAGTTCAGTATAACAGGAGCTCTCATGCGAATCCCTCTAACGCCTCACTTTCCCCCTTGGTGGTTAAACTTACGCAATGTGTTTTTAAGGGTTTGCTTGTAGGTTTGTATGGTGTTTGTGTGTATGGGATTTGGGAGGGCGGGGGTGGGTGGGCAGATACATAGGGGCAATTCCACGAGAACGGAATTACGCTGAGACTCGGATATTTTACTTTAAAATGTATGCCAAGTTAAGAATCAGTGTAATTCTGTTACCATGGAATTGCCCATATCAAAACAGAGGTCAGTAGTGACGTACAGTGGTACCTTTGATTTGTATCTCTATTTCAGAAGGGGATAAGGGAAAATAATATTGAAACATTTCCATTTAAATCCATAGAGGCCTGTTTCTTCCACTTTTCTGTACTTGCTGACTGCAGAAACATTTAGGCACTGGTAGCCTACCCAACCCAGGTTAGAGGCCCTGTTGTAGTAAAGGAGTTGATGGAGCATCTACAGTCAACTTATCTGAGTGCTGTCTGTCCTCGGAGAGAAAGACGGGCCTGAGTGGCCATCAAGAGCATGGAGTTTTAATAGAGCATAACTGCTTTCCCATCTACCCCTGGGGCTCCGGCTGTAAGTGTTTGGTACAGGGACGTATCTTATGTTTCCGCCAGAGGATCAGCCTTCACATTCCAGAAAGGAAAGGAAAGGCAGGGAAGGGGAGAGGACCTATTTCCCAATTGACCCTTCGGAAACAGGTGTTTTCTGCACTTGAAACACTGGTGTAGCCTTGCCAGCGTGAGGAGAAAGAGAGAGCAGAGGGATAAAGGATTAGGATATTATTCATGCCTCCGTCACCTGTTTTTCTAGCTATATCTCACCTACAGTTTAAAGTTCTACATTATACGAGACTGCAAGAGCAGACAACTTTATGAAAATAAGTGCATTTTTGATACCAGGAAGTTTATATACAATGCCTTGCAAAAGTATTCATCCCCCTTGGCGTTTTTTCCTATTTTGTTGCATTACAACCTGTAATTTAAATGTATTTTTACTTGGATTTCATGTAACGGACATACACATAATAGTCCAAATTGGTGAAGTGAAATGAAAAAATGAAAAAAACAAAAACAGAAAGTGGTGTGTGCATATGTATTCACCCCCTTTGCTATGAAGCCCCTAAATAAGATCTGTTGCAACCAATTACCTTCAGAAGTCAAATAATTAGATAAATAAAGTCCACCTGTGTGCAATGTAAGTGTCACACGATCTTAGTATATATATACCTGTTCTGAAAGGCCCCAGAGTCTGCAACACCACTAAGCAAGGGGCACCACCAAGCAAGCGGCACCATGAAGACCAAGGAGCTCTCCAAACAAAAGAACTCTGATGAACTTTGCCTGATAAATGGTTACACTGTAACCGGGGGTTGACACCTCATTACTCAGGAAGAAGACCTTCAGACTACTCAGTCTATATCATGAAGGGCTAGCCATTCCTCTGTATACTCCGAATATTAGGCAGAGAATGATGTGTGATAAACCTACAGGTAAGTACCAAAATAATGGAAACACTTGAGTAAATGAGGGATACACAATATATTGAAAGCAGGTTATTCTACACAGGTGTGGTTCCTGAGTTAATTAAAGATGCATTATGCAGAATGTGCTCCGCCATTTGCTAATAGTTTGCCTAATTTCAGTTTTTGACAAAACAAGCAAGTACAGTGACAGTGTTTTCCACCATCATCAACAAAACACCAAATTATGGAATTCCTTGTGGAAGAATGCTGTCGCATCTCTCGAATAGAGTTCCAGACACTTGTAGAATCTATGCCAAGGTGCATTGAAGCTATTCTGTCTCGTTATGGCCCCACGCCCTACTAAAACACTATGTTGGGGTTTCCTTTATTTTGGCAGTTACCTGTATATTGCCATGACTTGGGTTGATTTAACCTGGTATTTCATTGTGCACAGCATCAGCAAAGATCAAGAGTTCTTGATGCACAGCTGTACCCTGAAGTTCACCTTACATAGGTTACAGTGGCTTGCTAAAGTCTTCATCCCCCTTGGCATTTTTCTTATTTTGTTGCCTTTCAACCTGGAATTAAAATAGATTTTTTTTTTTGGGGGGGGGGTTGTATCATTTGATTTACACATCATGCCTACCACTTTGTAGATGCAAAATATGTTTTATTGTAAAACAAACTTGAAATAAGACAAAAAAACTGAAAACTTGAGCATGCGTAACTATTCACCCCCCCAAAGTTAATACTTTATAGAGCCACCAGCAGTTACAGCTGCTAGTCTCTTGGGGTATGTCTCTATAAGCGTGGCACATCTAGCCACTGGGATGTTTGCAAATTCTTCAAGGAAAAACTGCTCCAGCTCCTTCAAGTTCTGCTGGTGTACAGCAATATTTAAGTCATACCACAGATTTTCAATTGGATTAAGGTCTGGCTTTGACTAGGCCATTCCAAGACATTAAATGTTTCCCCTTAAATCACTCGAGTGTTGCTTTAACAGTATGCTTAGGGTCATTGTCATGCTGGAAAGTGAACCTCCGTCCCAGTCTCAAATCTCTGGAAGACTGAAACAGGTTTCCCTCAAGAATTTCCCTGTATTTAGCACCATCCATCATTCCTTCAATTCTGACCAGTTTCCCAGTCCCTGCGGATGAAAAACATCCCCACTGCATGATGCTGCCACCACCATGCTTCACTGTGTGGATGGTGTTCTCCGGGTGATGAGAGGTGTTGGGTTTGCGCCAGACAGCGTTTTCCCTGATGGCCTAAAAGCTCAATTTTAGTCTCATCTGACCAGAGTACATTCTTTCATATGTTTGGGGAGTCTGCTTTGCAGCTCCTTCAGAGTTATCTTTGGTGTTTTTGTTGCCTCTGATGCCCTCCCTGCCTGGTCCATGAGTTTTGGTGGGCAGCCCTCTCTTGGCAGGTTTGTTGTGGTGCCATATTGTTTCCATATTTTTTTATAACGGATTTAATGGCGCTCCATGGGATATTCAAAGTTACATTTATTTTTATAACCCAACCCTGATCTATACTTCTCCAAAATGTTGTCCCTGACTTGAGTTCTTCAGTTAACTTTCTGAGACAAGTGTTTCAATTTGTACCATCTACACTACATGACAAAACGTATGTGGACATCTGCTCGTTGAACATCTCATTCCAAAATTATGGGCATTAATATGGAGTCGGTCCCCCCTTTGCTGCTATAACAGCCTCCACTCTTATGGGAAGGCTTTCCACTAGATATTGTAACATTGCTGCGGGGACTTGCTTCCATTCAGCCACAAGAGAATTAGTGAGATCGGGCACTGATGTTGGACGATTAGACCTGACTTGCAGTTGGTGTTCCAATTCATCTCAAAGGTGTTTGATGGGATTGAGGTCAGAGTCCTGTGCATGCCAGTCAAGTTCTTCCATACCAATCTCTACAAACCATTTCTGTATGGACCTTGCTTTGTGCACAAGGACATTGCCATGCTGAAACAGGAAAGGGCCTTCCCCAAACTTTTACCACAAAGTTGGACGAACAGAATTGTCTAGAATGTAATTGTATGCTGTAGCGTTAAGATTTCCCTGGAACTAAGGGCCAAACCATGAAAAACAGCCCCAGACCATTATTCCTCCTCCATCAAACTTCACAGTTGGCACTATGCATTGGGGCAGGTAGCGTTCTCCTCGCATCTGCCAAATACAGATTAGTCCGTTGGACTGCCAGATGATGAAGCATGATTCATCAATCCAGAGAACGGGTTTCCACTGCTCCAGAGTTTAATGGCAGCGAGCTTTACACCACTCCAGCCAACGCTTGGTATTGCACATGGTGATCTTTGGCTTGTGTGCGGCTGCTCGGTCATGGAAACACATTTCATGTACTTGATTGTATACACCTGTCAGCAACAGGTGTGGCTGAAATAGCCAAATCTACTCCTTTGAAGGGGTATCCACATACTTTTGTATAACAGTGCATCTTTCTTGTAGTTGTCTCCTTGCAGTGAAGTGGCTAGCCACTCCTCCCCAGTCAAAGGCACGTACTGATGTATCTGTGCCATTCCTCAGGGCAGGGGTCAGGGCTGCAGAAACATTGGGGCTAGTTAAACAAGGGCAATCTTACACAGGAGATATGTCATTTTGAAAAGCTTCCAGGTAGCGCGAGGTGAGAGGTTCGAACAGTCACACCTATGATTGACCTAAAATCCCATCCGTAGCCCTCACTAATTGGCAAGGCTGAACAGGGATAGGGATATGTATTAACTGGAACAAGAGCTAAGAAATGTCCATGCCTAGTTCCTGTATGACCCTTGCCTGCGAGTGTGAAGGGAGTAATTAGAGAGGACTTAGCAGTCGCTAGAGGAATTTCTCCTCGCTCACAATATGTCATAGTTTTATTGTACCCCTGATCAAAGTTAAGAGTTGCTGCTGATCTTTGTTTTTGAGAGGGTGATGGTGTCAGAGACTAAGGGGAGATGGACTACAGTGCTAGCTTGGTGTCTCTCTCACAGATAATTACAGGCGTCTGGTAGCCTACAGTACAAGTTCAGAGCTGCGCATCTGACACTAATTCAAGACTGAAAGTGTAATTAGAAATCTGTATGCCGTGCTGTAGTGAGTCATACTGCCTGCAGAGCCCGGTCTAATGTATATGTTTGCTCTGTAGCAGAAGGTTTGGCCAGGATCTTGGACCACCAGGGAAACCTGTAAGAAGGGGGGATGGATGGCAGGAGCCAGAAGAGCAAATAAAACACAGGATTCGTGAATGAATGGAATTCGTAAATGAATAGGATACTTTACTTTTTATTGGACGGAGTTAACAAAGGGCAGCCAAAGATTCTGAGAAAGGTAATAAAATAGCATGTCATTGATATGTTACAAGATCAAATGATGGGACCCATATGTGTTATACCATTGTTGGGTTTCAGAGTTTATCTTTGAAATTCATGCCCTTTTCACATACGTCCTTGGCCACTGTTAGAAAATGACTCTGTGGATGAGGGGTGCGGATGGTCTATAACAGGGTTCCCTAACTGGGAATTTGGCATGCGGATGGTTTTATCCCCCCGCCCACACCAGAAAATCAGCTCCAAGTGATTTTATTTTTGGAAATCTGTTGCCAAGTATTCCAACGCATAATGGAGAGATGTGATTATATGCAAATGTAAGCAAGGTTTCAAATGATTGTGTTTTAGTCAAATATATATCTGTTTGGGCTCCTTGCGGTCAATCTGCAGTCTACAAATAATTTGTAATTATGTTCCGGTCCCCTGACCATCCGCTCAATATTTAATTTTTTATCTAGTTGAGGATCCCTGCTGTAGGAGGTCAGCATTTCTCATAGACTTACAGTGTATGACCAGCTTGGAATATGATGCAGGCTCTTGAGGAGTGGAGATTAGAAATTAAACGTCTGTGTGATGTATGAGAGCCCAGCACAGCACTGTGGCCTCAGGCCAGACAGAGCAAATCTTCACAAGGCGCCAGCGGGAGTGAGACAATGAAACAGGTGTGCCATTTGTTATTCCAAACCATGCCCTTTGAACAAAACCTTGAGATACTTTCATTTCATACTATAGAGCTGTGGGAAAAAAACAGACAATTGGGTTCAAATGACTTTATAATCATACAGTGCATCTTTCATATTGGACCGAGAGGCATCTGGCAACGTGAAACAGACGTCTAACTAAGAAGGCCTGTGGTTCCTAGAGAATAAAGTATAATGGTTCACCTGTCCTTAGACATGTTAGAGCTCCATAAACACACCACATATTTACTGTGTACTCAAAAACAGTACATATGACTGATCAAACCAATTTTATCTGCACAGTAGATACAGTAATCACAGAACATATAGGACCATACTTTTAGATGAAAGACATGAGGCACTTGGTCTATGAAATATACCAAGCACTTTAATTGCACAGGGACACTGCACATTATTGCTTGATATGACAAACGTTTACTCTTTAGATATAGTCTTTCAGAATGATCTTATAAGTTTATTTGCTGTCAACATAAACTTTCAGATAAGGGTTTTGAATTTATTGCAAGAGCAGGCACATTGGCTTCAGCTTTTGGCACATTAAACTCGACAGAATTGCACTTTACTTTCAAAGTTCTGTTAAAACAGTAGAGTTTCTTAGGAGAGGCTGAGGATGCCCTCTCCTTTTTGGGCTTCTGTTTGCACTTTTCAACACTTGCTTCCTGTGTGATGGGAGTACTACTAGTTTCGAGCTTCTCCTGGTTGCTGGGCATCTTATGACAAGCGCCTTTTTGCGTTGTGGTGGACACATGATTATCCACGCTTGGAGCGTTTACCGTTCCATGGTTGGCCCTGCAGCAGCCTTGGTGTGTGTGGGCTAACGTGCAGCCCAGAGGAGAGGCAGGAGGACCTTGAGTCTGAGCTGGGGTGTTAGGACTGTCACCAGGGCCAGAGGACCCTCCAGTCCGGTGTGAATCCTCCAGCCCAGATGGGTCTGGGGCAGAGCTCTGGTCCCTGGGGAGGCCACCCAGGACGGGGACAGTGTGAACACAGTAGCTTCTGAGGTGGCAGCTGTGAGGGCCCTGTCTGGGCATCCTGCCCGGGGTGCAGTGGTGGAAGTGGGATGGGGGACAGTGTACATAGTTCATACGGCAATCTATGGGTTTGTAGACGGCGTCCAGAGTGGATAGGAAGTTCTGGCCTTTGTTGGCATGGCTGCCTGTGAGGGGGAACTGAGGAGTGGGGCATGGGGAGTCCTGGGTTGTTTGAGTGCATGGGTGGGGAGTCCACTGCATACCCATAGACTGCTGAGGAGGAGGGGGGTCCCCACATGCGCAGGTTGGGTTATGAGTGTACTGGCATTTGGATCTGGGTTTATTAGCCAGTGTGCCCAGTCCCTTTTCAGAGCAGGGCCCTCTGCCGGGCTCTGCCTTGCTCTTAAAGGGGATGTGTGTGCAGGGGGCAGAGTGGGGGGCTATTCCATTATAGAGCTGGGTGCACGTCTCCTGTTCCTCTGCAGGTTTATCCTCATTCCTAGGGTTTGAAGCTAATGGTTCCAGCTCGTAATGCTCATGCTCCACCTCTCCTCCTCGACTGTCCAGTTGGTACTTGGTGCCATGCTTGCCCTGGGGCGAGGGGACGTTGGTGGTGCCCTCTTTGAAAGCCTGACACTGAAACCTCTTGGGCAGGGGGATCTGTCCACAGGTGCCCTGGGGGCCCAGGCAACGGCACATGCACTGGAAGAAGAAGGTGGCGAAGGCCCAACTGATGCACATGATAAGCATCATGAAGGTGCCCAGCTGGGTGTAGGCCAGCACCGTGGATGGCATCATCATCGCCCCGGCGACAAACGTGGTGAGCGCCGCCATGGCAATAGCGGAACCCATCCGGCCGAGGGAGAAGACGACTTTCCCCTCACGGTCGGGGTCAGGGGCGAGGCGATAAGCGACTCCATAGTGCACCGCAAAGTCCACCGACAGACCCACCGCCACTGAGATGGTGACTGACTCCAGCACGTTGAGTTCCCAGCCCAATAGAACCAGCGAGCCCACCGTGACGAAGATGGTGCCCGCGATGGAGAGGATGGCGTAGAGGCTAATGATGATGTTCCAGGTGGTGAGGAGCATGACCACGAAGGCCACAACCACGGACAATGCCATGGCGATAAGAGTGCCATCCGATAGGCTGTCCTGCAGGTCGTAGAACTCCAGGTTGCTGACGAACCAGCCGTAATTCAGTCCGGCCGGGGCGCTCTTCAGCTCCTCCTGGATCCAGGTGTCCACCTCATGGTAGAACTGGTGCATCTTCTCGTAGGCCAGTGTGAACAGGTAGGTGCTCTGGAACTCCAGGACGATGGCCCGGATGGTGTCGTTGATGTCGAAGCGAGGCCCGGGGGTCTTACTGTCCAGGTGGAAGCTGGTGCTGCGGTCCAGCTCCATGATGGCCCTCTTGATGCACAGCTCAAAGATTTCCTGCTTGTAGGGGAATGTTGACTGGCTGCAGCAAGGGTAGACCGAGGCCTCTTCACAGTCCCGGTTCTCCATCCACTGTTTAAAGGTCTCAATGAAGCAGCTGGTGAAGTCCTGCTCCTCCGACTGGAACACAAAGCTCTGGTTCCTTAGCCTCTGGCAGAAGTTGAGGATCCACAGCTGGGAGGCTGGGCTGGCGATGTTGAAGGTGTTGTCCAGCATAAGTTTGCCTTTGTTCTTAGGGTTGAGGGGGTCCCCATTGTCCACGGGGGTGACCCCCCAGATGATGGTGATGGGCATGTGCAGGTCCTCCCCATGGTGGACTCTCTCAAACATGAACAGTTTCTTGTACTCTGCGTCGTAGCGCTCAAAGGGGTGAGAGGAGCGGAACACCTTGAACTCTGAGAGCTCCAGGGAGGGCAGCTTCATCTTGGGGTTGACACACACCACGTACGCCCCTCCCACTGTGAAGGCCAGGAACCAGAAGAGCCAGAGGTAGCGCAACTTGATCACGATGCAGGGCAGCACCTTCTCAAAGAAGATTCGGGAGGCCTCGGAGATGGTGAACAGGCACTTGCTGGCCTTCTGGCACAGGTTGGCCCAGAGAGTGCAGAACCCACTCTGCTGTGGGGGAGGTTGAAAGCAGGTGAAGATGTTGGGCAGGTAACGCTCATGGAGCACCACCACGGCCGGCAGCCAGGTCACCATCAGTATGTAGTTAACCAAGATGGCCGTGCCGGCGTAAACGCCAAAACAACGGATTGCGGTGATGTTGCTAACATAGTTGGCGTAGAAGGCGGCAGCCGTGGTAAAGCTGGTGACGAACATGGAGAGGGCGGCGTGCTGCAGAGTGATGCTCACTGTCTCCGACAGCTCAGCGTTGGGCTTGTCGAACTTGGTGTAGTTCCACACGTCACAGAGGACAAAGGCGTCATCCGCCCCGATGCCCACCAGGATGATGAGGGCTGTGAGGTTCATGAAGGGGAAGAATTCAAAGTCGAACACCATGCGGTACAGGAAGTAGGACACGATCAGGGAGCTGATGATGGCGATCATGGTCATCAGGGTGATGAACACAGATCGGGTGTACACACACATGACAAACAGCACAATCACTATGGCTATGGCCGGATACACGGTATCCGTCAGTAGGTAGTCCTGGAACAGATTGTGTTTGATACCGAACTCAATCCCCGTGATGGTGGTGATGCCGTCCGAGCAGTTCCAGTTCTCAAAGTTGTCCAGGTAAATGTTCATCATGGTCTCCCCTTTCTCTGTGGGGGAGAACAGCATGCCATGTTTCAGGACAGGGATAAGGTAGTCGGTGTTCTTTGGGCTCATGAAGTCTTTGTCCACCAGGAAGTGGAAGATCTGGTAAACGGCGTTGTACTTGGTGCACTTGCGGGGGACGATGGTGCACTTGGACTGGTCCTTCCTGCGCGTGGTCATGTCCCAGCAGTCGGGGCCCAGTGTTCCGTTGTGGTAGTATTTAGCGCAGGAGCGCAGGATCTTGAGGGTGTGTGACACGTCGCGCTCTGTGATCTTCTGGCAGGAGGACTTGTTGGTGAGGATGGCTACGTAGTTACCCAGGGTCCAGCTGGGGCAGCAGGAGGCGTCGGTGGTGCGCTGGCACAGGCTCCAGTACTGGGGATGGGAGCGCACCTGGGGACAACACAATACAACAAGATATAAGAACAGAGTACGACTAGAACATAACTATTGACCCAAGGAGACCATAACAGGAGACAAAGCCAATATATCAGTTGGGTTAGTTCCAGCCTGAGGCAGCATAGACTCCCAACATACAATTTCTAATATGATGGGGCTTAGTTCAGGCATTTAAAAATCATTAACATGGCACAATTTGACATGAGCAAACGCTGAGGCACATCATCAACAGTGCTGTTCCACTTACCCGTGTATTGTCCAAATTGCACATGGATTTAATTGCTTGTATATTCCAAAGGTTCTTCCCCTCTGCAGATGTGAATACTAATCTGGAGTATCTGTCACCTGCACATACATTAAGAGCATCCGGTTAGCATTTCATCGTAGTCAAACATTCAGTCAGTCAAACACTTACGAGACAAACACTTGAAACGGGAGAAGCATGATGAGTTTGTACCTGGGACATCACAGAAGAAACTGTCTTTACTGAAGTCCCAGTCAGCTTGTCTTTTATCTCTGTCAAAGTGATCTTCAGCCCACCTGTCCTCTTGGTGACTGGAATACAAAAGTAATGGTGTGATTGCACTGTTAACACTTCATACATTACAATGAAGTTTCCTATCAATTCTGAAGATCCACATGACAGAACGAGACTGAATCCGCTTAAAGCAAACACACAGCAGAGCTTTGCACATGGTAACCAAAGAGTACTGAAAGGTCATTCTTAAAACAAACTAAGGAAACGGGTTTAGACCGACCCATTTAAGCGATTACAAAGCCAGTGATTATATCATAATCGGTGAAGTGATCACTATCAGATTGCAATCTTTATTTTTCTAATCATTATAATAGCCAGATCATTGTGATGAGCAGAGGTTTCAGGGACACATCATCTGAAAGAGACATTCTTCCTTTAATCAGGAGTCTGTCAGAGGAGACTGAGGCCATGGCAGAATGATGCAGAGAGTCCTGTTGACAGGCCTGACCCTGGAGGCTCCCCCTCCCCAGTGATCAAGATGAGTAATGGAGATGGGCCGAGGTTTGAACAATCTCCCCCACCAATCCTCTTGCAGGATGGGATTGAGATTTAGTGTGTGTGCTTGTCTGTTTCTGTCTGTCAGCAGGATACTGATCCTGACCAGTCCCCTTCATCAGGGATGTTGAATCAATACATGTGTCACTAAAGGGTTAGATGGATGACATTAAATGGACAGGATCTGTGAGTTCGGCTTTGTTACCTTTTCGCCTGCTCGTCGGCATACTTGAATGGGTAGTTAGCTAGGGTTGCTTTGTACCCTGTGTTTTTCACCATGTTATTCCATGTGACTAATCGCTGGCCTATGGCCGTGCCTCGTGGCTCAAATCCCTGAAGAAACAGACAAACAGAGGACATCTATTTATTAGTTCACCAGGAAATTGACCTTCGACATATTGGACTCTTCACATGCACTCAATATAATGATTTTGGTGTGTCAGAAACACTAGGTTTTCAATCTTATCAAAATAAAGACCAGTATTTTCTATGGAGAAAGTTTTGTGCCTTCCTTCGATTGGCATGGCCTACTCACCAGTAAGGGGTCTGAGAAGTCTGGCAGGTCTGGCACCAGAATACCCACCAGGGCACACACCACGATGAGGACTGTACACACCCCCAGCACCACCACTGGCCAATCAGCAATCAGCTCTGCATAGCTGGAGATGAAGGTCAGGTATTGATTTAACACAAAGCTGATGGCTTTATAACTATACGAATATTATATGTACTGATAACCAAACAGAAAAGAGAAGGGTACACTAGTAGAATATCCAAAAGAGTATAAGGTGCTCATTGAAACGTCATGTAGATATTTAAGTATATTCAGTGTTCTGACTTGAGGGAAACTCAGTGGAAGGCATGTCTTGTAGAGGAACATGTGAGGTGGTTAGCAGGTTCCAGGCACAGAGAGCCCTTTCCACATCGATAACTGTGATGATTCACTACACAGGAATGACAGCTCGGCAGGGTTTTGATGGACTCAAGGAGAGCGAGAGAAGAGCTTTCGTAATAAATTTTAAAAAGACAATTATTTTTGGCAGATCTTACCTTTTTGGGAACCGAAAAGGCCTTGGAGGGCTGAAAAACAAAAGAGAGATAAATCAGATTTACATTTAGAAGTCAAAGCAAAATCCAATCAGAACCAGATTTGCCTCTGTATCCGTGCAGGGGGAATATGTTTCTTCATGAAAGGTTTTTGAGCAGCAATGCAGCACACACCTTGTGTGGAACAACTAGGGGACAGCAACCTCTTTTTGGTGAACTTTTGGTTTTCATTAAATAATAATAATGTATTCAAAAACCACACACAAAAATAGTGCCTGAAGAATCTCTGACACTAACCGGTTTAGACAAGAGTAACATCAATATAAATCTCTTTTAGGTCTGCTTTCTGTTTCTAACTTACAAAGCCCCACACAGTGCTGCAGTGCATGAAGAACCAGTAAAGGTAATAGTTTTAGAGGACTAGAGTCCCATTAGTGTGATCTCTCTTGTGCCATAAACACAGACAGAGAGGATCAGCACTGGGCTTCCCCGTTGCCAAAAGAAGCTTTCAGCGGCTCTGGATGTGTCTGGACTTCCCATCAGCACCTTCCCAGATCAGTGGGAAGCCTACAGACTGCAGAGTGCAAGCACGAGTCAGGGGGAATCAGATACGGCCACCGGATCACACAGGGCCCAGGACAGATAAGAGCAAGGCCAGGAGGGTGAGGATATGGGGAGAGGAGGGAGGGAGGATAGAGTTGGGGAGGAGATAGGGCTGGGCGATATAGCCAAATATCATGTCACGGTATTTTAAAAGAATTGGATAGTATGGCGGTATTTGACTATATTTTTTATGTTTTTGAATAATAAAAGTTGTACATTTGCTTTATGAGTGGTGAATGATCCCAGGGTGGCAACACGTACATTCTAAGTGATTTCAATGGGTCTTTCTCCATTCTGATTGTTTTATACTGTTCAATTCAACTTTATCCAAAAATAATTTCAAGCATTTTCATACATTTCTGTATTTGCTGTACTCATTTGAGATCATTTACACACTGCCACGTACGGATACACGATATGGACAAACAATCTCGGCCTAATTTTTAACCAAATGTTGCAAATGCTATTTGACACTTTTGGAATCATGGAAATAAATGTAATCAAATCAAAGTTAATTTGTTATGTGCGCCGAATATTGTAAATACACCAGTTAGTCAGGCTGATTGAGGCAGTATGTACATGTAGACATGGTTAAAGTGACTATGCATATATGATGAACAGAGAGTAGCAATAGCTTAAAAGAGGGGTTGGCGGGTGACGCGACACAATGCAGATAGCCCGGTTAGCCAATGTGCGGGAGCACTAGTTGGTCGGCCCAAATGAGGTAGTATGTACATGAATGTATAGTTAAAGTGACTTTGCATATAAGATAAACAGAGTGTAGCAGCAGCGTAAAAAGAGGGTTTGGGGGGGGCACAATGCAAACACAATGCAAATTGTCCGGGTAGCCATTTCATTACCTGTTCAGAGGTCTTATGGCTTGGGGGTAAAAACTGTTGAGAAGCCTTTTTGTCCTAGACTTGGCACTCCGGTACCACTAGTAGAGAGAAAAGTCTATGACTAGGGTGGCTGGCGTCTTTGACAATTTTTAGGGCCTTTCTCTGACACCGCCTGGTGTAGAGGTCCTGGATGGCAGGCAGCTTAGCTCCAGTGATGTACTGGGCCGTACGGACTACCCTCTGTAGTGCCTTGCGGTCAGAGGCCGAGCAATTGCCATACCAGGCAGTGATGCAACCAGGATGCTCTCGATGTTGCAGCTGTAGAACCTTTTGAGGATCTCAGGACCCATGCCAAATCTTTTAAGTTTCCTGAGGGGGAATAGGCTTTGTCGTGCCCTCTTCACAACTGTCTTGGTGTGTTTGGACCATTCTAGTTTGTTGTTGATGTGGACACCGAGGAACTTGAAGCTCTCAACCTGCTCCACTATAGCCCCGTCGATAAGAATGGGGGCGTGCTCGGTCCTCCTTTTCCTGTAGTCCACAATAATCTCCTTAGTCTTGGTTACGTTGAGGGATAGGTTGTTATTCTGGCACCACACTGCCAGGTCTCTGACCTCCTCCCTTTAGACTGTCTCGTCGTTGTCGGTGATCAGGCCTAACACTGTTGTGTCGTCTGCAAACTTAATGATGGTGTTGGAGTCGTGCCTGGCCATGCGGTCGTGGGTGAACAGGGAGTATAGGAGGGGACTGCATGGCTACGGACGTGAGTGCTACGGACGTGAGTGCTACGGACGTGAGTGCTACGGGTCTGTAGTCATTTAGGCAGGTTGCCTTTGTGATCTTGGGCACAGGGACTATGGTGGTCTGCTTGAAACATGTTGGTATTACAGACTCAATCAGGGACATGTTGAAAATATCAGTGAAGACACCTGCCAGTTGGTCAGCACATGCCCAGAGCACACGTCCTGGTAATCCGTCTGGCCCCGCAGCCTTGTGTATGTTGACCTGTTTAAAGGTCTTACTCACGTCGGCTACGGAGAGTGTGATCACACAGTCATCCGGAACAGCTGATGCTCTCATGCATGCCGCTGTGTTGCTTGCCTCCAAGCGAGCATAGAATTGATTTAGCTCGTCTGGTAGGCTCGTGTCACTGGGCAGCTCGCAACTGTGCTTCCCTTTGTAGTCTGTAATAGTTTGCAAGCCCTGCCACATAAGACCACCGGCTCCGACGCTTTAGTATGATTCAATCTTAGCCCTATATTGACAATTTGCCTGTTTGATGGTTTGTCGGAGGGCATAGCAGGATTTCTTTTAAACTTCCAGGTTAGAGTCCCGCACCTTGAAAGCGGCAGATTTACCCTTAAGCTCAGTGCGAATGTTGCCTGTAATCCATGGCTTCTGGTTGGGGTATGTACGTACAGTCACTGTGGGGACGACGTCCTAGATGCACTTATTGATGAAGCCAGTGACTGATGTGGTGTACTCCTCAATGCCATCGGAAGAATCCCGGAACATGTTCCATGCTGTGCTAGCAAAACAGTCCTGAAGTTTAGCATCTGCTTCATCTGTCCAATTTTTTATAGACCGAGTCACTGGTGCTTCCTGCTTTAATTTTTGCTTGTAAGCAGGAATCAGGAGGATAGAGTTGTTGTCGGATCATACCAAATGGAGGGCGAGGGAGAGCTTTGTACGCGTCTCTGTGGAGTACAGGTGATCTATAATTTTTTCCCCTCTGGTTGCACATTTAACATGTTGATAGATATTTAGTAGAACTAATTTAAGTTTCCCTGCATTAAAGTCTCTGGCCACTAGGAGCGCCGATTCTGGGTGAGTGGTTTCCTGTTTGCTTATTTCCTTATTTTGTTTACAAATATGCACAACCCCCCTGTGCTGTTCTATCTTGCCGGTGCAGCGTATATCCCGCTAGCTGAATATCGATGTCGTCATTCAGCCATGATTCGGTGAAACATAGGATATTACAGTTTTTGATGTCCCGTTGGTAGGACCTCAGTACCGCGTCTAATTTATTGTCCAATGATTCCAAGTTGGCGAGTAGTATTGACGGTAACGGCAACTTTCCCAGTCGCCTTCTCAGGGTCCTGACCAGGCATCCGGCTCTTTGTGTTCTGTACCTGCGTCGTTTCCTCTTGCAAATAACGGGGATGTCGGTCCTGTGGGGTGTTTGGAGAATGTCTTGTGTGTCGTCTTTGTTGTAGAAAAAAACTCTCTAATCCGAGGTGAGTGATCGCTGTCCTGATATCCAGAAGCTCTTTTTTGTCGTAAGATACAGTTGCAGAAACATTATGTACAAAATAAGTTACAAATAATGCGAAAAAAACCCACATAATAGCACATTGGGATACTGATTTCTTCTGGCGCAATTTTATCATAATAAATAAAACCATAAATAACCATAACAAATAACAATAAATAAAACAATTATTCTTATTCTATAGTTAGAATACAGTGCCCACATTTTCTTACGTTATTCTAAAATGGATAAAATAAATTAAAAAATCCTCAGCAATCTACACACAATACCAGATAACGACAAAGCGAAAACTGGTTTTTAGAAATGTTACCAAACGTATTAAACCTAGAAAACCTTATTTATATAAGTATTCATACCCTTTGCTATGAGACTCGAAATGTAGCTTAGGTGCATCCTGTTTCCATTGATAATCCTTGAGATGTTTCTACAACTTGATTGGAGTCCACCTGTGGTAAATTCAATTGATTGGACATGATTTGGAAAGGCACACAACTGTCTATAAAAAGGTCACCCGAGTTGACCGTGCATGTCACAGTAAAAACCAAGTCGTAGGAATTGTCCGTAGAGGATTATGAATTGTGTTGAGGCACAGATATGGGGAAGGGTAACAAAACAATTATGCAGGATTGAAGGTCACCAAGAACACAGTTCCCTCTAGCATTCTTAAATGGAATAAGTTTGGAACCTAACGTTGGCTGCCCAGCTAAACTGAACAATCGTGGGAGAAGGGCCTTGGTCACAGAGGTTACCAAGAGCCCGATGGACACTCTGATAGAGCTCCAGAATTCCTCCGTGGAGATGGGACAACCATCTCTGCAGCACTCCACCAATCAGGTCTTTATGGTAGAGTGGCCAGACGGAAGCCACTCCTCAGTAAAAAAGGCACATGACAGCCTGCTCGGAGTTTGCCAAAAGGCAAACAAGATTCTCTGGTCTGATGAAACCAAGTTTGAACTCTTCGGCCTGAATGCCAAGCGTCATGTTTGGAGGAAACCTGGCACCATCCCTACGGTGAAGCATGGTGGTGGAAGCATCATAATGTGGGGCTGTTTTTCCGAGGCTCGGACTGGGAGACTAGTCAGGATCAAGGGAAAGATGAACAGAGCAAAGTACTGAGAGATCCATGATGAAAACTTGCTCCAGAGTGCTCGGAACATCAGACTGTGTGCCAAGATTCACCTTCCAACAGAACAACAACCCTAAGCACACAGCCAAGACAACGCAGGAGTGGCTTCGGGACAAGTCTCAGAATTTCCTTGAGTGGCCCAACCAGACCCTGAACTTGAACCAGATCGAACATCTCTGGAGAGACCTGAAAATAGCTTTGCAGCAACGCTCCCCATCTAACCTGACAGAGCTTGAGAGGTTCTGCAGAGAAGACCTAAGAAGACTCAAGGCTGAAGCCTGTAGTCGCTGCTAAAGGTGCTTCAACAAAGTACTGAGTAAAGGGTCTGAATACTTATGTAAATGTAATATTTCAGAGTTTGTTTTATTAGAAATTCTCAAAAATGTTTTTCCTTTGTCATTATGGGGTACTGTGTGTATATTGAGGAATAAAAAACAATTTATTCAATTTTAGAATAAGGCTGTAACATTACAAAATGTGGAAAAAGTTAAGGGATGTGAATATTTTCTGAAGGCACTGTATAATAGTGGGCACTTTGAATACAGTGTTAGAAATGACAACGAATGAAAATGCCAGAGAGGAGTTATTGTGACAGGGTAGGAACCAAAGTGTTGACAAGTGTTTCCTAGGGATCCTATAATCTTTGGCTACATTGACTGTTTTGTCTTAGCTACATCATGTAGCGTCGCATATTCCTCTTTGATTTTAAAGATACTGTTGCACAAACAACATGCTGATTTAGGTCTACACCATCATTGGTATTATCAGGCTGTACAGCTAATTCCGTTTGCTCTGACTCTGTACATTTATTAGCTAGCGATTAGCATTAGTGGCTACAATTAGTGGCTAACAAGATTTAGGCCCAACTTGCTAAGAAAATACAAACTAGCTGTTTGCAGATGTAAGAAACACAAACTAATAGTGTAATTATAGAACGCTAGTGAATTTAAATTAAGAAGCATAGTGAAAACTGCATCGTTGTCATCAACATTGTTGCAATCGCTGCATTGACCAATTTGTAAGTCGCTCTGGATAAGAGCGTCTGCTAAATGACTTAAATGTAAATGTAAATGTAAATGACTTAATGCAAGTGTCTTGTGATCGAGGAACAACAAGTCTGTTCCTTGAATGATGGGGCGGTGCTAGGACTGTGTAGAAAGCGGCATGGAGAGAGATGACTCAAGTAGCGAAAGTAAACTACAAAAATTGACATTACATATGGCGTATCACATTTAACAAATCAAACATTCAAATACGGTTATAGAAAGTAAAGTAAAAACCCAAACCGGTCCGTGCATCAATACCGGTATATCGTAAAATACAGTATACCGCCCAGCCCTAGGTGGAGATGTCTTCATATGCCATAAAAACGAGTGTACAAAACATTAGAAACATGACCAGGTGAATGTAGGTGAAAGCTATGATCCCTTATTGATGTCAATTGTTAAATCCACTTCAATCAGTGTAGCTGAAGGGGAGGAGACAGGTGAAAGAAGGATTTTTAAGCCTTGAGGCAATTGAGACATGGTTTGGGTGTGTGTGCCATTCAGAGGGTGAATGGGCAAGACAAAAGATTTAAGTGCCTTTGAACGGGGTATGGTAGTAGGTGCCAGTCACACCAATTTGAGTGTGGGCTTTTCATACTCAACAGTTTCCCAGCCAACTTGACACAACTGTGGGAAGCATTGGAGTCAACATGGGCCAGCCTCCCTGTGGAACACTTTCGACACCTTGTAGAATCCATGCCCCGATGGATTGAGGCTGTTGGAAGGCAAAAGGGGGTGAGTCACAATATTAGGGAGGTGTTCCTAATGTTATGTACACTCAGTGTATACTCTGACTGGTCAAACTGACAGCGAATGGCAGTGACAGATTCACATGATCACATACACACAGGCTGGTGGCTATGAAGTCTTTAGAACTGTGGACAGACTGTCCTAACATTATGTCCTAGGGACGATAGACATTATTACTTTACACTGTAACCGTGACATGTTCATCCTCATTCTCATCTTCTATTCACTGCAACCTGCATGAGTATTGCACTACCACGGTCACAATTTGGCACAGGCCTCACAGCCCACATCATGGACAAGGTAAGATTACACAAGAAACGTAAACAAGGAAATCAGTATCCCAAACAGGGAAGTGAGCTCAGACGATTCTCTGCATTAGTCAATCCCAGTGCACGCACACAGGTGCCAGGAGGTGGCTGTATTTTTCCTCATTCTCCCCTTTAAAAGGGAATCCATGGAATGCTATAATTAGTGGTTGCCATGGCACTGTGAAGCACAGATGAACAAAAGCTATTGGCAGGAATTTTTCACCACAGGGTAACTTCTGGGGAGGCAGTAAATCCACTTTAAAGTTAGCTGGACATGTTAATATGACAACCAGATGTTGTATGGCACAGGCTTTGAACAATCATCATATTGTAGACACAAGTTGAGTCCCATTAACATTACCAACCTGGAGTGGAGCTCTTTGCTATTTTTTTGTTGCATTCAAGTAGACAAGGATTTAACCTTTTAAAATACGAGAGCCTGATACTAACAATGCCAAATGAAAAACACATTCCCCCTACCTTAAGTTAGCATTGTTTGCCAAGGAAAAATCTGTAACTTCATTTATTCTATGCCATCTGTTAGTTTCCATGTACGGGCTTCGAACAGCGGAATTCGGGACAGAGATATGGCCCAGAACGAAGGAGAGTTATTGTAAATGGTTGAACTGGATTCATAAAGCATCTTTAGTCGTGGAGCCATCAAAAAAAGCACTGCTGCCTATTTATTTGCGCAATCTGTTTTGGATCTATTTGAAACTTTCCGAACCCTGACCACATTTCAGACGAATAAGAAGATGTCTAAAACAGAGGTAGACCTATACTTTGGATTTACGACAGACATCCGAATCCTCAGATTCTATTTCAGCATGTTTTTTGCATGAAGCAAACTTTTAAATATTTTTTCACTTAAAAAAAAAAAAAAGTATAAGCCTAGAATATGAATTGAAGTTGGCATTAAAAATATCAGCTTTGTGTCTCAATTCTCTTTTTTCCAATCTGTCAATGGGAGTAGTAATGTGAAAAAATGCAGACTAATGTCCTTGGAAAAACACCCTCTAAAGGAGAAGAGAGGAGGTGCTGGGGTGGGGAGGAGAAATCCGTTGACTGATGATCACAGGCTCTAAATCCAGCAGGATGACAACCCACAGAGTCAGGTTTCCTCCCCTCCTCTGATCCCAGTCCCCTTCAAACAAACTCCCACAATTCTTCCACAAACTTACAACAGCTACCCTTCCTAAATGTTATTCTATTTACCCGAAAGGGGAATGTTTATGGATCACAGGGTTAATTAATAAAGTTACTTGGGAGCAGCAGCCAGGTCAGGCCGCGGTGTCCATGTTGACGTGTGGTGGAGTGAAGGGAGGAGAGAGAGGGGTCAGGGGTTACAGAGCTGAGGAGGGAAAACTGCTAACAGACACAGCATATATTCTGTAATAAGGGACTGCATGAAGTGCTCAAGTCAGCCCAATTACTGTCAACTCTCAATTATTTGCTCCTGTGATTAAAACTCACTGGAACACTGCACACAATTAGAGTCTTGTTCAAGTTATGGAATTGTAAGAGTTGCTTGAGGGTGAAATACAAATATCAGCACGATATCATAGGCATAACATAGAGCAGTGAAATGCTGAGTTTGAAAAAGTATTGACCATCAGGGAGTAGCCACCAAAGTCAGGGCTCATCAACTTCCATTGTACACCTTAAATAGATTTATGAGGTACAGTATTCATTCTTACAAGCTCGTAAAACTGTATTTACAAGCTATCTACACAGCACAGGACTCTGATAGTTATTTTGGGGAGAGAACAAGGCCTCTGGATGCAAGCGTGTATGAGAAAATGTGAGTCTGAATAAGAGGTTATTGCTGTATAATAAGTCTATGCAGTTTGTTTGTGTGTTTGTAGAAGGGAAACGGAACAGCCACATCAGCCAGTGCATCGGGTCTGGAGGTCACAGCTGCCATCTCCACATTCTTGGGATTGAAATATGGGAGTGTACAAATTCCAGACATACAGGCCAGATTTCAACACTGTAGCCAATAGTTACAAGCTGTCCAAGAGATGTCTTTATCATCCTGTGGCCTCGCTCCCTTTATAGCAACCAGCTTAACCCCCATGAGTCCAGGGGCTTCAGAACCAACCCCAAAGAATGTATGGGTATTGCACATGCTTTCACCAACACTGCACTGAGCTAACCAACAGACATTGTCAACTAGGCCGAGCAGGGCGGATTACCGATACCGATAAGTCATTATGGCAATAACTATGTCCATGTCATGAATTATTAATGTTGTGGCTTATGGTGTTCATAAGTTATTTGCTCAATAGACTAGATCCACGATGAGCAGTTTAACCGGTTTAAGCAATAATTCCTACAATATACCACCAATATCAACACCTTTAATTTCATAGTCATGATGATGGACTTCATGTCAGTCTTGACACAGATCCAACAGGAGGCAGTACTAGATGAGTGTGTTGTATGTTGGCCTATTCCTGTAGTCAAAGTCTCTATTGCTGATCACATTCGGTACAAGCGGCTGCACAAGACCTCCAGCAGTGGAACCAATGGCTTTCAGCTGCCAGCCCAACCAGCCCCAACCCATCACATCCAACATCCGCATTCAGACCTTGAGGACCGGGCTTCTGCAAGACGGGAGGCTGTGTTACCATTTGCTTCTTGCATGACCGAGATTCCTCTACTGCATAAAGTCAAGGAGTGAAGCCAACGGCAAGCAGCTGTGCTGACCCATCAAGTCCTCTCCCAGTGCCTTTATGAAGATGTCCAACAACTTATTAAGGCCTGGAAGCTGCTTGATAAGGAGATCTGGGAGTTTCTCATGATTGACATGAGCTGCCCACCCCTAGTTGACACACTGTTGCTGCTTTAGCCAACTCTGTTGCAGTTGTCATGCTGGCTAGAGCAGTTAAACAGAATGGTAACCAGGCTAGAGTTCCCTGCCTGTAATGGTGGCCATTTTGAGAGTAAACCTCCCCCTCGTTTTTCTATATATTTTTTTATATAACCTTTATTGAACTAAGCAAATTCTTATTTACTCATCATTTGGCCCAATTTCAAGATATGCCCTCCATTAAGACTTGATACGTGATCTGGTGCATACATGTCTAGACAGAAAGGTAAACTCATGTAAAAAGCCCAAGCACCACATAATCCTCTTTGTTTACCTACAATATCCAGTTTCAAGCACAGCAGTGCCTCTAGCTCCTGCCTGGGTCTCTTTGATCCAGCATGCCCGTTTGTTGTCCTGGGACTGATCTCACAGAGATATCAGGGTATCTTTTGTGTAAAGAGATACATGTTCATCCCTCCCACCTCCTCTTTATACTATTCTATCCATGTTCTCTGCTCTCTCCGGGCCATCTAAGGCCACAGTGTCTGAAGGCTCTCCAGCTCTAACCGCAACTCTTGACAAAGAGGGTTTGGCGAGACGGCGCTGTGACATCTTGGAAGTGTCTGGTGACACAGCCGTCTGGTGAGTTGCAGACCAGGGCCAGCGGCTGTTGGGGCTGAGCGTCAGTTAAGGCCAGTAATGAAGTCTGACCTGTCCTCCCTGAGCTGAGAGAGTGAGTGTGAGGATGGGGGTGGTGGCCGAGCTGGAAAATTCCAACCATTAGCTATGTTCACCAAGTGCGCAGAGGCTGAAGAAACTAAGAGAAAAAAAACTAAGTGATTCATAAGAACCTTCACATCTACAGTATATCAGAATGACGTTAGTACACCAAGCTGCATGCATTGTTATGTTAAATGTTTGAATATTAATTGAATCCAGGAAGAATAATACAGTGTATTCTCAAGACTGTTTTTGAAAAACTATGAGAACAAATATAGGGGAGTCACTATTGGAACCATAGATGAAGGTCCATTATAAACTAAATATACAATGCAATTCTGCATATACATGATTGAGGGATTGTGCCTTCAACTTAAATACCATTTGGACAGGCTGTTAAAAGGGCATTTTTCGGGATCATATTACATGCTAGTAACTATTTATAAAGCATTACAAAAGTTATCAAATCTTCCATTAGGCCTAATCCCCCAGGGAGCCGAGTCAGCCGTGGGAGGACCAGTAACGAAGCCTCACTAACTGCTCTCTCTACCAGAAGAAGAAAGAAAAAAGAGCAACCAAATTTGAAGTTATGACAGAGTGCTGTTTAGATGCAGCTTTGATCCTGGTTTATAGGATAGTATGGCTTGGGTGGGTACCTTTATGGGCTTTGCTTTGCCCCATGCTCAGGGACCATACAGTATAGAGCATGGACTGAATGAACGAACAGTCTGGAGCAGGGGCACTGGGAGCTCACCCCTCCTGTTATTTTTTCGTACGTGCAGGTACGGGAGTCAGCTGCCCCCCCTCCCACCCCCACCCATGGATGAGAGCATTAAGTTTGGTTTATTTAGGTGAAAATGTCTAAAACCAACAAAAGCGGGGGGCTTTTTGGCCCAATTCGGTTGATCCTGGGTAAAGGTACAGTGGGGCAAAAAAGTATTTAGTCAGCCACCAATTGTGCAAGTTCTCCCACTTAAACAGATGAGAGAGGCCTGTAATTGTCATCATAGGTACACTTCAACTATGACAGACAAATTGAGAAGAAAAACATTTCAGAAAATCACATTGTAGGATTTTTAAAGAATTTATTTGCAAATTATGGTGGAAAATAAGTATTTGGTCACCTACAAACAGGCAAGATTTCTGGCTCTCACAGACCTGTAACTTCTTCTTTAAGAGGCTCCTCTAACCTCCACTCGTTACCTGTATTAATGGCACCTGTTTGAACTTGTTATCAGTTTAAAAGACACCTGTCCACAACCTCAAACAGTCACACTCCAAACTCCACTATGGCCAAGACCAAAGAGCTGTGATTAGTAGGAGAACTTGCACAATTGGTGGCTGACTAAATACTTTTTTGCCCCACTGTATGCATGAGGTAAAAACACTATGTACAACATAGCAACCCTGAGGGCAGAAACAGGGTAGTGTTGACCTATCTGTGGGCTTAACTCACCCCACATAGATGCAGACCTGTTCTAAGAAGCCAATGGAAGGCTCTGGAAGCAAACTGGGTGGTTCCCTCCCTCCTTCCCTCATCTTTCTGGGGAAGGCAGTGCTCATCTCTCCTTTCCCCTGATCTCCCCAGAGACACCAGGGTGCTTCTTCATAAGTCAAGGCTGAGGCTGGGCGTGATGGATGTCTCTGTACAGTGGTTAATGGGCCAAATGGATAAAACGGTAGCGTGAAGAGCCCTGCCGCTACTTCACAGGGGTTCACATCAGGTCCAGGACTCCAGGCTCCCTCAGACCGCAGCAGGCATAGCAAACAGTTGTTATTCTTTATAATGTGCAAAGCCTTGTCAAACTGACACCCTGAAATCCATAGCACAAAGATCAATTTCAGGCCGCCTGGCTGGTCAGGACTTGCAGCTGTCAGACAGCTTGGCATATTAGTTAATGTCTCCAAAAATGATCTCTCACTGGGTGAAAGTTATCCGAGGCATGATTTTTTAAAGAGGGTCTATGCATTCATATCAAGGCTTTTCTGCATGTTTCCATATATGGCCCCTAGTCATAATCACATATTCAACTGATATAAATGTTTTAATTCATCCAATATGATGAAACATTCCAGCTGGATGAGGTGTCATGTTTTATATGTTCTTCTGCACACCATGGAAACAAAAAAAATGGTACTTGGTACAAAATCAAACACGCGTGAGATAATAGAAATATGCTGGCTATCTGAGAAAGTATGAAACCAATCCAAACTTGTGGCCGCTACAATACCATGAATGTACTGTAGCAGGAAGCAACGCACGGGCAAAACCCCTCCCCGGGTGAGTGGAGTGTGAAGGAAGAGGTTACAAACATGACATGACCCTGAATAGTTCAGTGTCAGCAGGCTCTTTGGGGGTTGTTCAGCCTTGGAAGGTCAAGCCAGTCTCGGCAGCACAGGTTGACGCAGCTCTCTCACTCTCTCTCTGGGAGACCAGCAGGAGCTGAAAGGTGCCTTGAGAGTGTTCTATCAAGACAATTACAGGCTTGGAAGAAACCAACGCCTGAAAACCTATTGAGATGACTTCAAGTTCACAGACTCAGACTCATCCTCTGCTCTGACTGTTTCCCCCTGATCCTCAAATCATAAAAAAACAAAGTCACCATGAAGGATAATCTTACCATTCAGACACTGCCAATCTTAATGCATTTCCCAGACCCAGACAGAGAGATCCTTCATCTCCTCAACAGATCTGCTGAGCTGGCCTTCTCCTTAATAGTGGATTTTGGTCATGACATTCAAGGATAAGTCAATTTACTTCTCAGAGTAAAACACTTACACACAGAAAGAGAGATTATAATCTTACAATGGGTGGATTAATACTTTCCATGTATTCTCAAGAGGAGTTATATACTGTAGTTCCTAAATGTATAGTTCTTGGACAAACACACAAAGGCCTGAATTGCCTGAGGAAGAAACTCCAGTGCAACCTTATCGGGAGGGGGAGGAGGAAGGGGCCTCTATAAAGCAGGGCGTAACAGCCAAGTGCTGTAATCATACATGTAATCCCCTGCCTAATCTCACGGATCACAGCCTTTGAGATCAAATTGATATTTGACACGATCTTGTCTGACTGCGTACCCTCAAATTACGGAGGCATTAAAAAGCCTCTCCCTCCATGCGAGGAGGGATTCTGTGGCGCACTGTGCTCCAACACGAGGGTAAAAGGAGAGGCCCAGAGCCCTGAACGTCTGGGGCCAGTCAGGGACTCAGAGACTGTGTACCAGACAGCCAGGCTTATCCTTCCCTCTTATCTTTCCATCTCCAATCTCTCTGGAGACACAATACTACTGTACAGGGGATTGGAACTGAGAGCAACTCAACGTCGAGCCTGTAATTCAAACCTGTCATCACAGAACAAGAGGGACCTATTTACTAAATACAGCGGCTGAGGAACATCAGCTCTTTATTCAGACACAGAATATATCATTTTTTAAAGAAAGCCACAGATGCCAGCGAATGCATCCAAATGGCTGCACTGATATCCTTTGCCACACCTTGCCCACCCAACTGCCTAATGTGCGTGGATGGAGCTTGCTGTGCGCACACCGACACCTGATACGAGTATATACCTAATCTCTCACAGCCACAGAAGACATTTCTCTAATGAAGTTACAGGGATCTAAATCAATTCGGTAGGAAATTTCCATGCGAAAAGATGTAAGCAAAAATATAGTTTTACACAAATGAACCTCTCCATAACTACTTGCTACCATAAAGAGGAGCTGACTGCAAGATTTACTTTTATTTTGTATGCTGTGGAGTTTGAGATAAATAACAAAATACAAAGTAAGTAAATGATTAAGGAAAGCATTAAATGGCTCCAGTGTAAAATATATTTCAGTCTGTGGTTTGCAGGAAGGCGGGGAAAACGACTTGCTAAATGCGTCTCGCTTAATAAAATGTGTGACAACAAACGTGGCAGAGTTCTCCCCCAAACAATGTAAGAGCGGTGCTGCACCACCTTGTGGACTGGCCACTACGTACAATTAAAGCTGCAATATGGCACTTTTTGGGGGGACCAAACCAAATTCTCATTTGCTATGAGACTCGAAATTGAGCTCAGGTGCATCCTGTTTCCATTGATCATCCTTGAGATGTTTTTACAAATTGATTAGAGTCCACCTGTGGAAAATTGTATTGATTGGACATGATTTGGAAAGGCACACACCTGTCTATATAAGGTCCCATACCACAGTTGACAGTTCATGTCAGAGCAAAAACCAAGCCACGAGGACAAAGGAATTGTCCATAGAGCTCCGAGACAAAATTGTGTCAAGGCTCAGATCTGGGGAAGGGTACCAAAACATTTCTGCAGCATTGTCTGTCCCCAAGAACACAGTGGCCTTTATAATTCTTAAATGGAAGACTCTTCCTAGAGCTAGCTGCACGGCCAAACTGAGCAATCGGGGAGGAAGAGCCTGGTCAGGGAGGTAACCAAGAACCGGATGGTCACTCTGACAGAGCTTCAGAGTTCCTCTGTGGAGATGGGACAACCATCTCTGCAGCACTCCACCAATCAGGCACATGACAGCCCACTTGGAGTTTGCCAAAAAGCACCTAAAGGCCATGAGGGACAAGATTCTCTGGTCTGATGAAACCAAGAATGAACTCTTTGCCCTGAATGCCAAGCGTCACGTCTGGAGGAAACCTGGCACCATCGCTACGGTGAAGCATGGTGGTGGCAGCATCATGCGGTGGGGATGTTTTCAGCGGCAGGGACTGGGAGACTAGACAGGCTCCAAAGTGCTCAGGACAGACTGAGGCGACGCTCCCCATCCAACCTGACAGAGCTTGAGAGGATCTGAAGAGAAGAATGGGAGAAACTCACCAAATATAGGTCTAGCAAGCTTGTAGTTTTACACCCAAGAAGACTCGAGGCTGTAATCACTGCCAGAGGTGCTTCAACAAAGTACTGATGAAAGGGTCTGAAACTTATGTAAATGTGATATTTCAGTTTTGTATTTTTTTTATATTTGTTAAAAATTCTAAAAACCTGTTTTCGCTTTGTCATTATGGTGTATTGTGTGTAGATTGATGAGGGGGGGAACAATTTAATGCAATTTAGATTTAGGCTGAAATGTAACAAAATCTGAAGTCAAGGGTCTGAATACTTTTCGAATGCACGCCAAACACCAGTTTCAACATCAAAAGTGAAGAGGCGACTCCGGGATGCTGGCCTTCTAGGCAGAGTTGCAAAGAAAAATAAATGTCTCAGACTGGCCAATACAAAGAAAAGATTCAGATGGGCAAAAGAACACAAGACACTGGACAGAGGAACTCAACATCCCGGAGTCGCCTCTTCACTGTTGACATTGAGACTGGTGTTTTGTGGGTACTATTTAATGAAGCTGCCAGTTGAGGACTTGTGAGGCGTCTGTTTCTCAGACTAGACACTCTAATGTACTTGTCCTCTTACTCAGTTGTGCACCGGGGCCTCCCACTCCTCTTTCTATTCTGGTTAGAGCAAATTTCAGCTGTTTTGTGAAGGGAGTAGTACACAGCGTTGTACAAGATCTTCGATTTTTGGGGGCATTTTCTCGCATGGAATAGCATTCATTTCTCAGAACAAGAATAGACTGACAAGTTCCAGAAGAAAGTTATTTGTTTCTGACCATTTTGGGTCTGTAATCGAACCCACAAATGCTGATGCTCCAGATACTCAACTAGTCTAAAGGCCAGTTTTATTACTTCTTTAATCAGAACAAAAGTTTTCAGCTGTGCTAACATAATTGCAAAAGGGTTTTCTAATGATCAACTAGCCTTTTAAAATGATAAATTTGGATTAGCTAACACAACATGCCATTGGAACACAGGAGTGATGGTTGCTGATAATGGGCCTCTGTACACTTATGCAGATATTCCATTTTTAAAAATCTGCCGTTTCTAGCTACAATAGTCATTTACAACATGAATGTCTGCACTGCATTTCTGATTCATTTGATGTTATTTTAATGGACATAAAATGTGCTTCTCTTTCAAAAACAAGGCCATTTCTAAGTGACCCCAAACTTTTGAACAGTAGTGTATGTGTATATGTATATTTTAAAACTTTATTTGTTATAATTTAAGGCCAGACACCACACCCTAATGGCTATTTTTGTGTTCTAGATTGCAGGAAATGGCAGATACGCAAAATGATTTGAGTTATGACATCAGTGAGAAGCCACACGGAGGAAACCTCACTCCCCGGCCAGACATACTTGTAGAGATTATCTCATCTGGCTGAGCTGTGTGTTGGTACTGTCTGCATTGTGTTTGCCTGGGAAAGAGGACAGCCAGACCATGAAACCATCAGCACCTGTCCTAGAAGAGCCTCAATGCTGATGAGCGAGGGGAGGCTTGGGAGAGGCCAGGGGGACAGTCCCTGTGGATTGACGGGACAGGCTGGGGCCTGAGGAGGGACAGCAGCCCTGCAGCCCCTGGGGCTCTCAAAGCTCTCTTTTATTGGGGTTGGGGGTGCAGAGGGGGTGGCTCTGGGGCTGATATTGTGCTACCTGGGTGCCTGGCTGGCTGACCCCTTCTCCTCCCTGCATCTGCTGGGTTGGCACCCCTGGGACCACAGGTTATCTCCCTAGGAAATCACCTTGACCTCCACACAGCAGAACAATCAGGAATGAGTCAACAGGCAGGCAGAGGGATTATAGAGCTGAATTTAGATATGTGTTAGGAGAAAAGGGCAGTTCTAACTATGATTTCTCAATACAGGGTCCAATTCTGTAGCATGCAAGCAGTTACATGACTGACATGGTGTAATGCAAAAGTACTATTTAACCATGTAAAATGTCGAAAATGTTTCAGATATCACACTATCAGAACTTAAAACCTACCTTACATAAACAGACTCAAAAAACATTCCTCTGAGGCATAACTGGGGGAAAAGGCAAGGCTACAGTTACATGCATGTACATATTCTTAAACAACCATGTATATAATGGTACTACATAGCACCCCTAACATTATCCCTAAATACTGTGATATGTTAGTAAGCATTCAGTCAGCAGCCATTTGGCAAGGAAACGCAATGAAAGGGCTTCTGTTGGAGAGGCAGGGTAATAGAGATATGCCTAAGGCCACCCCGTTGCAGAGTGAAGCACGAACCGGCGTACACACAGAAACACACAGTCATCACACACGTACCTGAGGCCAGCCACAGTGGGCTGGTTCTGGAGGTGCTCCTGCCAGCGGTGGTGTAAACAAAGGGATGGAGGAGAGGCCTGCAGGCAGCAGGAGCCCGGGTGAAGGGGCAGGGCAGGGGCATGGGTCTGGAAGATGTGGCACTCCTGCTGGTTGCCGTGGCAGCACAGGGGGGGATGGAATGGGCAGCGGTGGCAGCACGGGGGAGGTGGAGACAGCGGAGGAGTAGAGGGGAAGGAGGTTGTGGAGGGCAGGAGCTTGGACAACCTTTGAGAGTCTGTGAGGTGTGATGAGGTGGAGGAAGAGGAAGGGGCCCTTAGGGAACCGTTCTGCTTGATGATGCTTCCATTCTGACTCACTCTGGATCTCTGCTGCAGCTCCTTGTGCGGTGGTGTTGGCCTTGGTTGGTGCCTCTGCCTCCGCTGTGTTCTGGGTGTGGATACAACGCTGACGTCCCTTCTTTCCGTGCTGCTGAGGCTCGCACTGGCCTCTGTGACGCTGGGTGACAGGCTGCCATTGCTGAGGAGCAGGAGGTCACCATTGGCGTCACTCAGGGCCATCGTCCTCCTCCTTCTGGCCTGGCGCAGGGTTTGCCACTCCTCTGCAGAACATAAACGGAAAAGGGGAGGTAAAGCAGACAGGCCAATAGTTAGCTCTTAACTGTAGCTAGTCATGTTGACATTCAGATGAACATTGACTCTATTCACACAGAGCTGGTGAGCTGAGCTGAAGGGGGCAACGAGAGGAAAGGAGGCCTGGAGCCAGGGAGTAGCGTGGGCGAAGGGGAGAGAATGAGACAGTAAACAGTGCAAGGGTTCACACTCAAAACTCAGATCAAAACAGAATGCAATGACCAGTCAGGAAAACAGATAATTAACTTGTTCTTTCAAGACCAGGAGACTGGGAACAGATACATGCAACACAAAGTTAATTAGTGATCAATCCTCATTGATTTTCTGAATTAAAGCTAAATGTGAAATATTAGTCAGTCACTTTACCATATTTCTCTACCTTCCTCACTGCCATTTTTGTCTAAATAGTGTGATTTATAATGTATGAATACGATACGATAGGGTATGAATTGGCAGCCTCTGTTCAGGGAGTATGAGAGGCTATTTCTACATTATGAAAAGTAGAAAATATTTCCAACAGAATAAGATTAAACAGAGGTCTTCAAGTGTTCATGTTGCTAGCATTTCAGCCCCTATGACTCTTATTAAATAATACTTTCAGGCTATGTGTAATATAAAATGACTTCAGTTGGGACATTTTGGAGTAAGATAAAATAAAAAATAAAAAATATGTTTTTGCCATGATATGGCTTGACACACATAAAAAAAGTAGTGAATTTCCTTTCACAGGTAATGCACGGTTGTGGTTGGTTGATAAGTTGGTAAGGTTGCAAAACACCAAACCCCGCTGAAACAGATTTGACGTGAACCCAGATAAATAAATCTCTCTCAGTCTAATGTGATTGGGAGTCCTGAGAGAACCTCATCTCCCTACAATAACTAATGGCTGAGGTGGGGAGAAAAAAAATACTTCTCACTAGTTCCCATACATTACGGTCTACTTCATCCACATCACGCCTAGGACCGAGAGATAGATATGGAACTGCACTAGATGGAAATGTACTGCAGTGCAGAAAATCCCCCTGTACATCACAACACATTATTACTACCATATCATAACGCATAAATATTGCCTTAAAAAACAAATCTACTGAATGTGGCTTCTATTCTTCTTTATTTTCCGATTTGATAAACTATGCAACTTTTTTAAGGGCTACTTTCTTTACCGAACCTTGTAGAGATTTTGCATTTAAAAATATTCACATCTGTCAAGACAAACTTTACACATGACACAGCTTCTTGCTGTTCCCTCAAACTCACTACGGTCCCATTCCTCCAAGTTTGGCTTGGCTCCATGTGATCGCATATGAACACAGTACATACACACTATCGTTGGCTACATCAAATATATTGACGCCAAACTAACCGACACCCATTAAGATATACAATATAGCCTTCTAGGAAAACCTTTTCTCCATGCAGGGAAACAGCCATGATGCAGTGAATGTGAATGACTGTGTTCTGCGATGCCTCAACATGAATAAGGTAGGGGGTAACATGAGACTGACAGCCCAGTCAGGTCAGAGCTGTGGGAATGGGGGGGGGGACTTCAATCTCGCTCTGTCTGAAGGGCTCCGAATAGCAGGCAGTGCAGGGGAAATGAAGGTTACGTTTCTAGTTTACCAACAATGATAGAAAAGCTGAAAGGTGGCAATGAAATTATTAAGTATGAAAAAGAGACTTAAGAGAGTAGTCTGGATCTTTGTGATATGAACTGTGATATGAAAAACATGACTATGCTTGGCTAAAAAATCAGTTGCATCCCTCTACCTGTACACATCTTCCTTCAACATTGCTCCACGGCCACAGGAATTTAGATGGCTGTGTGGGCTCCAATACTGAGCGCTGAAATCCAGGTGAGACATCTAGGCCAGTCTGTAGTCTGACACAAACAGGGGTCTGTGGCCCTCGGGAAACAACGGACAGATTACAGTGTGGAACGACTGTCCTAAAAAAAGAACACTGAGGACATGTCCTTAACAATTATTTAATTAATAAACTATTTATATATATATTTTTTTGTGTGTATCTGCAAACACTGGTATGTTACACATTTTGGTTTTAAGAATTGACGGTCACACTATGCTAACAACCGACACAATGAGGTTTGTGGAAACTGCAAAGATTTAGAATAACGGATGCATTTTTCTGCATTCATGTTGAGTTTGTGATTAATTTGGGGTGAATCTGTGCAACTACGAGGTACGCAGCAGGAGGCAAAGTACCTCATTCCTTTATTTAAAGCTAATAGGACAATCATTAATAAGAGGACTCAGTCAAGACAGTTAATAACTTCCGCCTCATAACAGAATTTATCCTGGAAACTACGTGTACATGCCCGAGAGGACTATGAGGACTTTGACATTCATATTCTAATAGTCTGAGAAGCTTATGACAAGCCTGAAACTTTGGCCCAGTTCCACAGCTAGGTTTTACATACCTATATGGCGTTCTCGCTCAAGGATACTGCATTGTATAGAGTTAAATAGGCAAATAAGCTGGTTTGGTGTCATACAGTCATCATGCCTTGACCAATCAATGTGAAGCTGAAATGAAGAGAAGCAGCATATATTTTTTTCTTCTATTTTATACATTAGCGATAATGTATTACAATGCATTGCTCCAGAGAGAGCATTATGATTAAATAAGAAAATAAACTATAATGTTGCTTCACTATGAGATATGAAACCATATTAAATAATTTGAGTAAAATGTAGTTTTGTTTCAACTTTAAAGGTAGGCTGAGTGACCACTAACGTTCTAACTAAGCTGCTGTCACACTGAAGAAGTTTCTCTGTTTTGTCGAAGTATGTCCATATTAGCCTACCAAATATAATGTTGATCAACTAAAGTTATATAGATTACATGATGAGGCTAAAAACATTCCTATAGGAATCTACACCAGCGTTCAGCAAAAGACCGGTGCATCCCATTCAGCGAAAACATCACTTTCCATGATTTCGTTCCAGTACCTTGTAACAGCGGAGAAGGAACCCGCTATCTACATCGTATCCTAAACTCCCACTTTAGTAGCCAAAACAGTTGGAACAACAGACACAAATATACATTTATAAACCATTAAAATTATGGGTTTTAAAACAGTATTTTTCAGAGGATCAATGCACAGCAGACATTTAATGGATTTCTGATACGGTACCTTATCGAAGTGTTCAAAAGCTCTGGATGCTTGCGTTTCGTTCGTGCTCGCCTAAATTGAATGTATTAACCGAAAACGGATTACGTTTACAGTATCCACCACTAGTTTAACAAAACACTCAGAAAGAGAGGAACACGTCGCGGCGAAAGAAGGTCGTTTCTCACTGAGAAGCGGTCTGCCGGAATGACACATACATGCACCCTGTCTCCGTAAACGCAGGCGGTGGTCTGGGTGTGGGACTGCGCACTAGCCCACTGATAGGATGTTCATGATGATGCTTGTCGACTTTTAACCCAATCAAGGCCTCTGCAGGACACAGCAGCTGGAGGAACGGAGGTCCATCATCATCCTCATCATCATCAGTAATAGTATTACCCTCACGAGCAAGTTATGCCGCGTTCAAAACAACTGGGGACTCGGAAAAATATGAGGTCAAATCATGACGTCAATGATTTTCAGGTCGGAAAGTCGGAGCTCTAGAAAGATGCCCGAGTTGAAACTCCGAGTTTGATTACCGTTATAATCGATTTTTCTCAGTCTCAGCTCCTTTTTTCCCGAGTTCCCAGTTATTTCAAATGCACTGAAGTAGGAAGTCGGAGATTTCCCAGTTCTCATTTCCGAGTTCTCAGTTATTTTGAACGCGGCATGTGTCTCGCGTTGCCATACCTTCAAAATCACGTAGTTTTTCGACGAGGCTACTAGCTAGTAAACAGCCAAACAAACTAGACTAGAAACAATGTATTATGAGTCTGATTTATTTCATAATCACAACAGGAAAATTAAAATCTTCTGACCTGCTTATTTTAGGATGTTATTCAGACAATCACTGACTATTATTGAGAGGTTTCTAAGGCCAGGATTCAATCCGATCGCGCTTTGCCGCCTATCTGCATTCAAGATAAACGCTGCATACTGTATGTCGGCTCAATTGGAAATTATTATTTTAAATGTCAAGCGCATGATAACGCGGATTTCCAGCCAGAGGGATGTGTAAGAGAGAATAATGACCTAACACCAAGTTTACAAATGAAACTGATCAAAAAAATCAGCTGTCAAGTTAAGTTGTGAAATAATCACGGTTTTGGTATCAATACACCTTTTTGTTTTACCTCAAACCACTTCATTATGACCCCACCCACGTCATGGCCTACACCACATTCAAGATTACAGTCCAGCTGTGTTCCGTCCTTTGGCTGGGTTCTATAATGTAATAACTCCCTAAAATATACTCCCCTTTAGCTCAGACCTCCCTTTAGGTCAGACCTCTCTGCCCTGCCCGTTCCCTTGAAATAACTGTGGTTTGATTCAAAACACACTGTGGACTTTCTGATAAAACCATACCCAACCAACAGTTGGGCCTCCGCCACACAATAAAATGTTTACCATATCCTTTGGACTATTTCAAGAACATTTTGTTCCCATGTTGCATGTCTCCATTACACCACCATGCAATATCCCAATCTTTCCCACATTGAAAAGATGAAAAACAGAAAGAGCTCGTCTTCCGGACTGTTGGAAAAATCTTTGGACACTTCCTGTGCTCAGAGCATTCTGCTCAGCAGGGGGGGGGTTCTTCCTCACATGGAATCATGGAAAGGGAGAGGCTATACCTGGCTTTAATTTCAGCTGTCTGCCAGTATCAGGACACAGTTCATATAGCACACCATAATATGCACTGCAGTAGGGTGCTGGCTCCAAGGAAAGTACCTAGGATTTCTTTTGCTTAGAACAGTTGTGTTTAGCATCGTTTACCAGCAGCAATCTTTCAGGTTTCATTGAGTCCTAACTGCTGTATAGGCCTACATTGTGGTTTGTTGTGTACATCTGTAGTTTCAATGAGCAATACTAATGTTAACCTAGCAGAACATCCAACACAAATCTTTCGATAAACACTCACCCTGTTTAAGTGATTACTGGCCAACAAAAACAATATAGCCTAATGTAGGCCTACTTACAAAGCAAAAATACAGTAGGCCTACACTACATTATGTAGGCTACCGTATACACAAAGAAAATAATAATCCATTTGAATAAATTACATAACATAGAACCAATAAAGTCTCACTCAACGACAAAGCCTGTGCGTGTGACCAAACATGATTATTACCTATTCATATACAATAGAGTGTATATTACAGCAGTGGTTCCCAAACTGTAGGGCGCAGGGGGACCTCAGTCCGGCTTTAAACTTACTCTTGAACGTTGTAATAGTAGAATGCACAAGGTGTCATTTTGAAATTGGGTAGTGCATTATCAGTTTCCTCTTGTCATGTCAGTCATTGGATCTTAGAGAGCTGTTTATAACCTGTCAGAAATATCCAGATCAACGAGCCCATGTCAGGTAACGTTTTTTTTTTTTTGCCCATAGATATTGTTGTAATTTTTTAGTCACTCAAATATCACATGAATATACATTAGACATGGAAAACTGTATAAAATTGCATGAAAATTTGCTTTAAAACTGCTAAATGTTCTTTGCACCCCATGAAAAAATGTGTAGAGTTACAGAAAATAAGCTTTCAACCTGCTAAATTCTCTCCATCAACAAGGGGTGTGAACAGTTTGTGTCATGAACAGTGCTGTGCGCAGGGGGGGTCGCCAATGCTGGAAGGGGGGCCGAGTAAAACATTTTAGGAACCACTGCATTACGGGGCTAGTTAGCTCAGTGTGAATAAACGGCTTTATGGTTGAAGTGCAGAGCCTATAGCCCCATTAAACCTCATGAGTGGCTAGGATTATCACACTAAAGCCTGGTGTATCAGTATCCAGCCATGCCTGTGGTGGTGGTCATCTGCCTGGTCAGCCCAGGCCATCCGAGTCCAGTGAGGATGCCCCCTTTGAAATAACAAGAGGCTGGCTGGTGGCCACTGCGGCCCTCGACTGCAGGGAAACCACATCAAAGGGCACAGTAACGGGATGAAGCTGTAATCAAAGCATACTGGTCCCAGCACTGATCACCCACAGTTCAAACTGACGGGCTCCGCCAAAAATGAAAGAGAAAAAAAAGAAGGAGAGAGACATTTCTAAACACTTCCAGGAATGGACCTGGAGTAAGACAGTTGTAGGAACGGGTTTTCTGTTTCATGTTCCCTGTTATAATTTGGAGCACCAATGGAAATGTGATAAGG
This sequence comes from Oncorhynchus keta, assembly GCF_023373465.1. Taxonomy (NCBI): domain Eukaryota; kingdom Metazoa; phylum Chordata; class Actinopteri; order Salmoniformes; family Salmonidae; genus Oncorhynchus; species Oncorhynchus keta. The sequence continues at coordinate 20,428,805 of NC_068428.1, forward strand.
TTTTGCAATAGCCTGCTCTATTGGAGCTTGTACTTCCTAAATGCAAGGGTCGAAGCAATATTGAAAGTACTAGGGTGACTAGTACTAGTAAAATACTGTAGGACAACTGAAGGATCCCTTACAAAAGATACACGTTCAGGTTTGCACAGATGCAGAATAAATTTAGGCCTACGCTTAAACAAAATGCAGCACAAATGTCCAAAGTAAAGAGCCAAAGCCGCTCCCTCTTGCACATTCCAAGGACATAAACTTCAAACAGCTGAGAGGAAAAAAACATGCAGTGCACAAAGGTTTCCTGCTATAAATTAAACATGATCCAACTAGTTTTGATTTGGAAGCACATTTACGGTGACCTAATAGGCAATCGTGAAAGCTGAAATCAGGCAGGAACCATCCGTCAGATGATGTTACAACCCCATTGTGCATTGCAGTTACCCCTGCATGTGGTAATGGGGGGGGGGGGGCAGTATCACTCTCATCTTGCAGCATTGCTGACATTGCTCTGTGGCTTCTGTGAGTCTAAGTTTCGGAAACCCAGGGAAACCAAATAGCTCTGACACCCCCAGAGTGAGGACGGACATCTCCCACCCGATTAACACTCCCCAAGTCCGCAGGGATGGCCAGGACTTACTGCCAGAGTTAGACAAGGCCTAAAGAGAACACTCTCGTTTGGGCCTAAATCTGTACGTTTATTAAAGTACACTAGACTTTATACACACTAACTGAGGCTTCACCTCTCCCTATGACCACAGACAGTTAGAAGAATAGCCTTTGTGCTGAATTATCCTCATTGTCTGCTGGAGATTCAAGGGACCAAAGAACAAGTGCAAGGAGTTGCTGGAGTAGCAGGAGAAAGTGCAACCACAACCAGCTACATGCTGTAGCCATGTGACCTGCTTCATGTCCCAGAAGAGAAGATAAACATGAAAATAGGCTGGAGAAACCTTGAAATTAAAGAGATACCGGGGTGGTGTAGCTGGATGGCCGTAATGCTAATCTACATTCCTCTTATAGGTGTTGATGGGCAGCTTGGAGGTGTAAATGAGATCACAAGCACCTGTTCTATACTCATTTTGACAGACTGATAGAAGAGTGACATTTTTGTCATTTGCTGATAAATGGTTTGTCCTTTCCTTTCAAGTCCTCTAAGGATGGAATAGGCCTATTATCGGGATGATCAAGAACGCACTTATTTTTGGTCACAATGAATTGCTCGGCCATATCTTTGACAATCCCAGAACACACACCAAAAAAAAGAGAAAACTAGATGTGTATGTTTCAGAAGACAAGGGGAAAGGATTCTTAGAACCCAATTAACAGAGGGTTGTTCTTCAGCCTCGCTCCAGCCTTGGACTGGGAAGTAACCTCCCACCCCACCAGTACCACCCTCACAAAGCCCTTTGGCACAAAAGCAGGCTCTGCCCTCTAATTACAGTTGTTTTTACAAAGGATTTCACATGGTGTCAGGGCTTTGGACTGGACCTTTGTCCTCCTTTCACATAGAGCGGCAGTGCACCCTCTGCTTTCTCTCTCTCTCTCCACCTCTATCCCCTTTCTTCCTCTTCTCCTCAAGTGCAGGGATTTTTCTGCCATTGTAATTCTTGGGCGGGCCACCTAAGCGTTGTGTAAAAAAACCTATTATAATAATATTCAGCTAGACAGTCAGGGAGAATTGAAAACTCCCAAAACAATCAATTTAGCAGTATCCATTTTGATATTATGTTTGAGCAAAACAGCATTATCCTTGGCAAAAATGCATAGAATTCCAGGAAACTTGCTTTAAATTAAAAATTAAAAATCTCAGCTCTATGGCAGAATATGGACATTAGAGGATTAGAAAGCCAAGGCTTAAAAACAAAGGTGTCTATGTATGCCAATTAATCAAGTTTTATATTAAGTCTGCAAGATAGATCCCTGCAATATCTCATTGAAGATCTAGATAACTTTTCCGTACTCTCTGGACTAAAACCTAATTATGATAATTGTACAATATTACGTATTGGATCTTTAAAAAACTTTTACATTACCCTGCAGTTTACCTATAAAATGGGCTGATGGTGAAGTAGACATACTCTGTATTCATATCACAAAATATATAAATAAGCTCTCCACAATGAATTTCAATAGAAAACTTGTAAAAATAGACAAGATCCTGCAACCATGGAGAGGTAAATACCTGTCTATTTATGGAAGTATTGCCCTGATTAACTCCTTAGTCATATCTCAGTTTACTCACTTACTTATGGCGCTGCCTATTCCTGATGATTCGTTTTTCAAATCATATGAGCAAAAAATATTTGGATTTATCTGGGATGCTAAAGCAGACAAAATAAAACGTGCCTATCTGTATAATGAATATGAATTGGGTGGGTTGAGATTATTAAATATAAAAGCACTAAACCTCTCTCTCTAAAAGCTTCACTTATTCAAAAGTTTTACTTGAACCTTAAATGGTTCTCAAGTAGATTACTAAGAAAAGCTCATCCATTGTGCAGATTGCCATGTCTCATTAAAAATGATACTTTTTTCAAAGTGTCTCTCTTTTTCAAACAAGCATTGCAGAGCTAGAACAAATATTACAGCAAATATTATGGCTGAACTCAAATGTGCTGGTTGATAAAATACCTGTATTTATGGGAAATATGTTTGAAAAGGGTATTTTGTTCTTAAAATATATTGTAAATTGGCATGGTAGAGTTATGTCCTTCATGGAGTTATCAGAATTGTACGGAAAGGTCTGCTGAATCCAAGAGTACAACCAATTGATTACAGAATTACCCCAAAAATGTATGAGGCAGGTGGCAGCGGGAGGAGGTGGGGAACTGGTCTGTCTGCCCAATATAAAGGATTCAAACTGGTGGAGGAACAAAATAGCATAAATAGGAAAGTATACCAGTTTAATTTGAGGACCAGGATGTTGACAACTGTGCCATACAGATTGCAAAATAGTTGGGAAGAGATTTTTGATGTACCGATTCCATGGTACAGGGTGTATGAGATGATATATAAAACAACGCAAGACTTCATGCTTTTAAGCTAAAATTATTATATAGAATTCTTGCCACCAACAAAACATTTAATATTTGGGGCATAAAATCATTGAAGCTCTGCAAATTTTGTTGTGAGGATACAGAATCAATAGACCATTTATTTTGGTATTGCCCTTAGGTAGACTGTTTCTGGTCTCAGGAATGGCTGAAAATGCATAGCATTGATCTAAAATTGACCCTATAAATAGTACTGTTAGGAGATCTGGAGAGACCGGGTCAGTCAATTACTAATATACTAATACTTTTAGTAAAAGTATTTATCTTCAACTCACAATCTGTGGATTCTACTCGATTAGATAGATTGAAATGGTACGTTAACCATCACAGCATAGTTGAAAGATACAGTGGGGCAAAAAGGTATTTTGTCAGCCACCAATTGTGCAAGTTCTCCCACTTAAAAATATGAGAGAGGCCTGTAATTTTCATCATAGGTACACTTCAACTATGACAGACAAAATGAGGGGAAAAAATCCAGAAAATCACATTGTAGGATTTTTAATGAATTTATTTGCAAATTATGGTGGAAAATAAGTATTTGGTCACCTACAAACAAGCAAGATTTCTGGCTCTCACAGACCTGTAACTTCTTCTTTAAGAGGCTCCTCTGTCCTCCACTCATTATCTGTATTAATGCCACCTGTTTGAACTTGTTGTCAGTATAAAAGACACCTGTCCACAACCTCAAACAGTCACACTCCAAACGCCACTATGGCCAAGACCAAAGAGCTGTCAAAGGACACCAGAAACAAAATTGTAGACCTGCACCAGGCTGGGAAGACTGAATCTGCAATAGGTAAGCAGCTTGGTTTGAAGAAATCAACTGTGGGAGCAATTATTAGGAATTGGAAGACATACAAGACCACTGATAATCTCCCTCGATCTGGGGCTCCACGCAAGATCTCACCCCGTGGGGTCAAAATGATCACAAGAATGGTGAGCAAAAGTCCCAGAACCACACGGGGGGACCTAGTGAATGACCTGCAGAGAGCTGGGACCAAAGTAACAAAGCCTACCATCAGTAACACACTACGCCACCAGGGACTCAAATCCTGCAGTGCCAGAAGTGTCCCCCTGCTTAAGCCAGTACATGTCCGTCCAGGCCCGTCTGAAGGTTAGCTTGAGAGCATTTGGATGATCCAGAAGAAGATTGGGAGAATGTCATATGGTCAAATGAAACCAAAATGGAACTTTTTGGTAAAAACTCAACTCGTCGTGTTTGGAGGACAAAGAATGCTGAGTTGCATCCAAAGAACACCATACCTACTGTGAAGCATGGGGGTGGAAACATCATGTTTTGGGGCTGTTTTTCTGCAAAGGGACCAGGAAGATTGATCCGTGTAAAGGAAAGAATGAATGGGGCCATGTATCGCGAGATTTTGAGTGAAAACCTCCTTCCATCAGCAAGGGCATTGAAGATGAAACATGGCTGGTTCTTTCTGCATGACAATGATCCCAAACACACCGCCCGGGCAACAAAGGAGTGGCTTACTAAGAAGCATTTCAAGGTCCTGGAGTGGCCTAGCCAGTCTCCAGATCTCAACCCCATAGAAAATCTTTGGAGGGAGTTGAAAGTCCGTGTTGCCCAGCAACAGCCCCAAAACATCACTGCTCTAGAGGAGATCTGCATTGAGGAATGGGCCAAAATACCAGCAACAGTGTGTGAAAACCTTGTGAAGACTTACAGAAAAGTTTGACCTCTGTCATTGCCAACAAAGGGTATATAACAAAGTATTGAGATAAACTTTTGTTATTGACCAAATACTTATTTTCCACCATAATTTGCAAATAAATTCATTAAAAATCCTACAATGTGATTTTCTAGTTTTTTTTCTAATTTTGTCTGTCATAGTTTAAGTGTACATATGATGAAAATTACAGGCCTCTCTCATCTTTTTAAGTGGGAGAACTTGCACAATTGGTGGCTGACTAAATACTTTTTTGCCCCACTGTATATGTTGCGTAGAAATCCAAAGAGGGTGGCCAGCAGACATAGGTGGGATGGGCTGAGGGTTGGGATGTGGAATTGGAGACAAGTGGGAGTGGAGTTGCTGTGCGGGAGATAGAATAAGATAAAAGTCAAAAATAAAGTCAAAATAAAACTTAATAAATAGTACGTTTGAATGACTACTATTGTAAAGTGACTATTCTACTGGATGTCATAAGGTGAATGCACCAATTTGTAAGTCGCTCTGGATAAGAGCGTCTGCTAAATGACTTAAATGTAAATGTAAATGACACTGAGGGGCAGTGTTTTTACCGCTAATGTAGGTTTGCCTGAGGCTGATGCCGTGCAGGTGTTTATAGACATGCATATACACACACTCTCAGTCAAATAAACGCATACAAGAACACACACACATACATGTAATAGTGCCAGACATGCACACAAACATATACAGTTGGCATTGCTGTTATGATTTTAGTTGTCCTTGATGTGCTTTGTTTTAAATGTATTATTTTTCTTTCTTTTATTGCCTTGCTGTTTGCTGTTTTCTTCTGTCTTTATATTTTTTCTCTTTAGTTAATTATCTTGGTTGTTGGTGCATTGGGGGGTTCTTGGGGGTGGGGAATGGAATTAATTGTATTTTTTATTTAAATGTTTCTTCTTGTGAGGGGGGGACTGTGGGAGGGGTCTCGAATGATTGATGGACAGGTATTGGGGAACTGTGGGGGGGGATCTTGGGGGATTCGGGTTCACGTTTTTTTGCCTGGTGGGAGATCTGTCAACGTGCCCTTGAGCAGGGCATTGACCCTGGATGCTCCTGTGTGTCACTGAATGGGAATCTGTTGGATGACTGGTATGGTGTCATATATACTGCAAGTATATTGTATGTTTCAGATATTCAATAAAAAAAAAAAATAATAAAAAAAAAAAAAAAAAAAAAAAATATATATATATATATATATATAAACCAAAAAGAATATACAGAATCGCAGGAAATTAGCTTTAAAACTGCAACATTTTCTCTCAGCTGCATGACAAAATGTGTAGAATTGCAGGAAATTAGATTTAAAACTGAAAACAATACATCTCAGCTCCGTGGAGAAATTTGTAGTATTGCAGAAAATTGGCTTAAAATGCAAACGCTCATTGCCACGCCCACCACCTAAGCACCTTTTTGATCCATAAAAACACGTTTTGTGCCAGAAGAGACACTGTGGTATAGTTCCTCCTCTGGTCAATGACAGTTTCAATCCCTGTCTAGCCTCTCAGAGAAGGGCTCAGAGCACTAACAAACTGAGGCTGGCACTACAGACACTAGAAGAGAGTGACAGTGGAAGGAAAGAGTAGTTGTTTGACCTTGGGCTTGCTGAGATGCTAACGAAGGGCTGAGACAGACAGGGCAGTCCAGCCGAGCCGACGGGGAAGGAAAAGGAGGAGGCTGGTGTTGGCCTGTGGGGGTAATGGAAAGAGACTCTTTGAGGAGCCCAAATTTAGCGTTTGTTCATCAGGTCGGCTGAGCCTTTGATGAATTGCCCAAACACAGCCAAAGCTTTCCAGAGTCAAACTTCCCCCTAGCCCCTGCTCTACAAACACAGGACAGGGCAGCTCCTCTCCTCTCCGGCCTCTAATGGGAAGGAAGGGGGGTGGGGGGATGTCTGTCAAAATCCAGCCTCCGATGGCTACCTTTTGGGATGGGGATGTCAAATATCTCTGGGACCCTCTGATTCCACGGTTGGTATGTCACACAGTGCCGGACAGAGAGAGGTAAAATCATGACGCTACATTTTCTGTGGCAAAACAGTCTAGGTGTGAGATCACACACCACTGACATTATACTGTCATTCAGAAATACTGAGAGAGCACAAAATGAATGGAATTATGGATAATAAACACATTATCCAAAAATAATAATGTAAAAAAAGTTGCTTTTGGAGAGGAGACATGAACAGGAACCTCTCCCAACTCTCACCGACATGCATTCTTCAATGTCACCACCTGACTTATTTCAGTGGGGTTTTCAACACAGGCATTACAAAGGCAATGCTGGACGTGGGTCCAACGTACTGCGACACAAACCTCTTGGTTCCTGTCCCTCTCACCATCGTGAGACGTGTCCAAGAACTCTTGGCAGGCATGGCATCAGGCCGGTCTCTGTGCCAACATAAATGGAATGACTTCATCCTGTGTCATCTCACTCAGCGGCCCAAGGACAAGCAGACTTTCTGACGCGTTTGGGGTGAATTCGCCTCACTAATGAGACTCTGGTTTGGGAGGGCTAGAATGTGTGTGTATGTGTATTAGCCTTATTAATGGGTCTCTCTCTTTTTAGGAGGGTTGGGGCAGAGTTGGCATTTGGACTCTGTCATGCTCCCTACGGAGGGGGTAAACCACTGAGACGGGGCTTAGGCCTCTGCAGCTGCTCCTCCAGAAGAGAAAAAAAAACTGAAAAGTGATGACATTTTAACACAATAAGATTTTCACATCTCTCTTCCTTTCCCACCTCATTCTCTTTTTGGTTTTTACATGGTAAGTGCAGGCCCAGTTATTAGATCTGTTCACAGCTAAGTAATACTATTCTATACACCTCAAGACCAGTACAGAACAGTGCATTAACCTTTCCCAGAATGACTGAGTAATGGCATTCAGCAAGCTATTGGCAGCTAACCAGCTATACGTTGTTATGAGGGTTTAGTAAAGAATGACAGCCAATGTAAAAAGCTGGTCTTGGACTGGTGTAATGTACGGGCATTCTAAGACAGTTCTGTGCACTTTATGATTGGTTAAAAGGCACAAGAGGTTATTTACCATTCTTGCCAAAATAAGCTATTTCAGGGCTCCCGAGTGGCACAGCGGTCTAAGGCACAGCATCTCAGTGCAACAGTCCCTGGATCGAATCCAGGCTGCATCACATTCAGCTGTGATTGGGAGTCCCAAAGGGCGGTGCACAATTGGCCCAGCATCGTCTGGGTTTGGCCGGGGTAGGCCGTCATTGTAAATAAGAATTTGTTCTTAAGTGACTAGTTAAATAAAAAAATACACATCTTATTAAGTGGTTCCAAATAAAAATCACTTCAGCCCTGTAGGCACAACACTTCTCTCTCTTTAAGGCTTATCCCTGCCATATGTAGAGAATGGCTAGGGACGCAAGTTGGATGGAGCAAACCTTTCAAATTCTTCCCCTTACAATCTTAAGACCAAACAACAAAATGACTGTAGAAAAGTTAGGCCCGTCGAGTTCTCCTGTACCAGACTGGATAGATTGTGAGTTCTGAGAGTGATTTCTGTAGTGAGGGGTGCATTTATCAATGTAAGGCTAAATGTGTGTGTGTGTGTGTGTGTGTGTGTGTGTGTGTGTGTGTGTGTGTGTGTGTGTGTGTGTGTGTGTGTGTGTGTGTGTGTGTGTGTGTGTGTGTGTGTGTGTATCAGGTGTGTGTGTGTGTGTGTATCAGGTGTGCAGGTGCTGGGTGTCGCGCTGAGTACCAGCAGAGGGAGAGAGACATGGGAACGCGGCACTGACACCAGTGGGCCACATGATAAATGTGCGCTTTGACAAATGTAGACTGTAAATACTCACATGTGTGTACTCCTGTCTGTCACATTCACATGTGGCCCTGATACTGCGGGTGTGGAGGATGGGGTGTGTGTGTCTTTTCACTGTGATAGAAGAGGTGCACTGGGGGAAGAGGGGCAGTGTGGGGAAAGGGGGGGCTAATCTCAAAGTCCCTATCCGTAAAGTAAAAACAAATAATACGAAAAGAATCACTCACAAAGAATGGCTGTGGAACTTTCTGACAGCCGATCCACTTAACACATTTGAAACGTTGCTGCCTCGGGCCCCAAAACCAATAACAAATCGTACATCAAAAGGACACTGATACTGTACCAGGAGCCGAGGAGAAAGAGGCTTGAGAGCTACAGGTGTCTCCTCACAACTCCCTGTGTTTGTATAGAATGACCCGGCCCATCCATCCACCCACTTCACAGCATCAGGGTACAGAGCAGACATGGACATATGAGGGTATGTTTGTGTATGTATATGCATACTTATAGGGGTGAAGGTCTGTTTGTCATTTTCATTTTACATGAGAAAACAAGCTGTTATTATTATTATTAAAAGGGTGGATACAGCTTTTTGGCGTCTCCACCAACAATATAGAATATCTTCCAAATTAAAACTGGAAAGCCGTCCAGTTCCTAGTCAGACCTGACTTTATTAGCTGTTAGGTGCATAAATATTTATAAACAGTGAAATATGACAGTAAAATGGATGGAGCAGGAAAAACTCCTCGCCCAGAGAAAATTATGGGGCCCTACTACAGAACCTGGATTAAACTCCTGCCCATTAAAAGAAGTGGGAAAATTATAGTGACAGGATTTTGAATTACATCATGCTTTGGGTCAACATTCCTCCCCCAAAAGGCATTGGAAATGTTTTTTTTTCCTTTAATAAACACAAATGCAATACCCCCCCTCTCCGGGTTTGTGTCACATGTACGTACATACTCACACACACACCAAGGCTACACATCCATAATCAAGCAGGGAGAGTGTTAAGGAACAAGTGAATGAGAGTGGCTCATAAACCACTGGCTGGCTGGCTGGCACAGCCGTGGACATGCACCCACTTAGCTCCATGCTCAGCCCATTAGTCTGCTAGAGCAGCATGACCAACAACACAGCTTTAACTGGACTAATTACAACACACCAATTAAAAACCCTACACAGAGACAGATTGCCAGCCTGTTATTTTTCATATTCATCCTGTCTGTTTGTTTGTTCCATTCGTTTCCCTTTGAAGTGTTGATTCCTACTCATGCTTATGAATTCTAACAAAGAAATTGCTTGTTTGGAGAGGAGTGTTGGAGGACTCTAGCCAGTGATGACTGGTCTTTGTCCTCTGTTCCATGATGCAATCCATCATTAACAACCTAACATTAACGTTCAGTGATGCAATTATATACACTGAGTGTACAAACATTAAGAACACCTGCTCTTTCCACGACATAGACTGACCAGGTGAATCCAGGTGAAAGCTATGATCTCTTATTGATGTCACTTGTTAAATCCACTTCAATCAGTGTAATCGAAATGGAGGAGACAGTTTAAAGAAGGCTTTTTAAGCCTTGAGAAATGGATTATGTATGAGTGCCATTCAGAGGGTGAATGGGCAAGACAAAAGATTGAACAGGGTTATGGTGGTAGGTGCCAGGCGCCCTGGTTTGTGTCAAGAACTACAGCGCTGCAGGGTTTTTCATGCTCAACAGATTCCCTGTGTGTATCAAGAATGGTCCACCACCCAAAGGACATCCAGCCAATTTAACACAACTGTGGGAAGCTTTGCAGTCAACATGGGCCAGCATCCCTGTGGGGGTGGGGTGGGGGGTGTTCTTAATTGTTGCTAGAGTTTCTTTTTACTGCCATCTACACCATGGCAAAATGTCCCTTCTACTTTTCCTCCACTCTGTGTCAGTCGTAGAAGTAAGCTGTCCCAGTGTTGAGAGGCTCAGTGACCCTGGACTGGGCTTTCTCTACCTCTTTCTGCAGTGGCAGCCAGTGAGCGCTAAGCCGTAACAGTGCCAGCCAGAATGATTCCCGGAGTGGAAACGGTTGGAATGAGGGGTCAGGCCCATTCACCCCGGCACAATGCGTTTTGTTGAAGAACTTCACACCTTTGGAGGAGTAATAATGGCAGTAAATTATGAGGATTTAGGAGTTACAGTAAATCACAATTATAGGGCCCCATGCTTGCTCCCTCTCCTCCTGGCCAGGGTACAACCTTCGCACACTAAGTACTGCGCCGCCCGCAGTCTTCTGGGCTGTTCATGTCAGTCACACTGATGGCGCACGGTAGACAAAGACCTGCTTTAAGGCCTTTCCAATGGAACCCGGCTGAAGCCTAAAGACAGCGGAACCCCCATTTTCATTGTTAGCATTAATTGTGATGTAGGCCTAGTGTACAAGTGTTTACAACTTAACAACTAATCTAACATAGGAGAGGGGGGACATCCAGAGTAGAGGTCGACCGATTATTATTTTCCAACGCCGATACCGATTATTGGGGGACCAAAAATAGCCGATACCGGCCGATTTAAAAAAAAAAAGTATTTGTAAGTTTACAATTACAACAATACTGAATAAACACTTATTTTAACTTAATATAATACATCAATAAAATCAATTTAGCCTCAAATAAAATGAAACATGTTCAATTTGGTTTAAATAATGCAAAAACAAAGTGTTGGAGAAGAAAGTAAAAGTGCAATATGTGCCATGTAAAAAAGCTAACGTTTAAGTTCCTTGCTCAGAACATGAGAACATATGAAAGCTGGTGGTTCCTTTTAGTCTCCAATATTCCCAAGTAAGAAGTTTTAGGTTGTAGTTATTATAGGAATTATAGGACTACTCTCTCTATACGATTTGTATTTCATATACCTTTGACTATTGGATGTTCTTATAGGCACTTTTCGTATTGCCAGTGTAACAGTATAGCTTCCGTCCCTCACCTCGCCCCTACCTGGATTCGAACCAGGAACACATCGACAACAGCCACCCTCGAAGCAACGTTACCCATCGCTCCACAAGTCTCAGAGCGAGTGACGTTTGACACGTTATTAGCGCGCACCCCGCTAACTAGCTAGCGATTTCACATCGGTTACACCAGCCTAATCTCGGGAGTTGATAGGCTTGAAGTCATAAACAGCTCAATGCTTGAAGCACAGGGACGAGCTGCTGGCAAAAACGCACTAAAGTGCTGTTTGAATGAATGCTTACGAGCCTGCTGGTGCCTACCATCGCTCAGTCAGACTGCTCTATCAAATCATAGACTTAATTATAACACAATAACACACAGAAATACGAGCCTTAGGTCATGAATATGGTCAAATCCGGAAACTATCATCTCGAAAACAAGACATTTATTCGTTCAGTGAAATACGGAACCGTTCCGTATTTTATCTAACAGGTGGCATCCATAAGTATAAATATTCCTGTTACATTGCACAACCTTCAATGTTATGTCATAATTAAGTGAAATTCTGGCAAATTAGGCGGCCCAAACTGTTGCATATACCCTGACTCTGCGTGCAATGAACGCAAAAGAAGTGACACAATTTCACCTGGTTAAAATTGCCTCCTAACATGGATTTATTTTAGCAAAATATGCAGGTTACTTCTGTGTATTGATTTTTAAAAAGGCATTGATGATTATGGTTAGGTACAGTCGTGCAACGATTGTGCTTATTTCGCAAATGCGCTTTTGTTAAATCATCCCCCTTTGGCAAAGTTGGCTGTGTTTGTTAGGAAGAAATAGTCTTCACAGAGTTCCCAACGAGCCAGGTTAAAAAAAATATACTTGTGTATTGATTTTAAGAAAGGCATTGGTATTTATGGTTAGATACACATTGGAGCAAGACAGTCCTTTTTCGCGAATACGCACCACAACAATTATATGCAACGCAGGACACGCTAGATAAACCAGTAATATCAACCATGTGTGGTTAACTAGTGACTATGATTGATTGATTGTTTTTTATAAGATAAGTTTAATGCTAGCAACTTACCTTGGCTTCTTACTGCATTCGCGTAACAGGCAGTCTCCTCGTGGAGTGCAATGTAATCAGGTGGTTAGAGCGTTGGACTAGTTAACTGTAAGGTTGCAAGATTGAATCCCCGAGCTGACAAGGTAAAAATCTGTCATTCTGCCCCAGAACAAGGCAGTTAACCCACCGTTCCTAGGCAGTCATTGAAAATAAGAATGTGTTCTTAACTGACTTGCCTAGTTAAATAAAGGATAAATAAAGCTGTAAAAATTCAGATTAATCGGTTGACCTCTAATCCAGAGTGTGTCTAATGAAAGGCTGGTAACTTTTACTTTTTAAAAAGATAAATACAAACACACACAGAGAGACACAGACACACACACAATTGTGTCAGTGTTAGAATGTCAAAGAGGGGGGTAAAAGAACAGAAGAAAGAAAGATGTGCCATAATGGAGTTTTCCAAACAGAGGAGAGAGAGCGCTGACAGAAAGGATGTCTGATCGCTCAAACAGTGTGAAAGATCTTAAATATATATTTAGACAGAAAGTCCCCTTAGTGGCTGCTGTGGGTTCTGGTGAAAACCTCGCCCTATAAATGAGACTTCTGCTTGAGAGATTCCTTTCCCCCAAAAAACCCTCCTCCAGAAATAGCCAACTTGTCCCCCCCTCTGCCATGAGTTCTGGTGAAAGTCTCATTCTCTCTCTGGGCCAGCCATTGTTGTGCAGCCTGCTAAATATTTACTTTTCCCAGCTTTCAGAGAGGAGGATGAGAAGGTCCCTTTGTACTGGAAGGGTCAGAGACACAGAGCTGGTCCTTCCTGGCACCCAACACCAGAACCAGGCATCCTCTAACTTCAATTACCCCATTAAAACCAGAGGCACAGGCTCTCTGACAGACAGAGAGAGACAGACAGACAGACAGACAGACAGAGAGAGAGAGAGAGAGAGAGAGAGAGAGAGAGAGAGAGAGAGAGAGAGAGAGAGAGAGAGAGAGAGAGAGAGAGAGAGAGAGAGAGAGAGAGAGAGAGAGAGAGAGAGACACAGAGAGAGACAGACACAGAGAGAGAGAGAGAGAGAGAGAGAGAGAGAGAGAGAGACAGACACAGAGAGAGAGAGAGAGAGAGAGAGAGAGGGAACCCCTTTCAGGGTTGTTTATATGGGACCACCAGCAGAACTGCCAACACAATAGACCAAAGATGAGACAAAACAACAGCCAAAATGAATTATAGGGAAGAGTGCTGCCCTAGCTATGAATAGCCTACATCTGCCCTTTGATGAAACCTCTAGGACGGCAAGGAACCCAATAAGGGAAAAGAAAACTCCAATCAGAGTGACCGACCGGGAGTTTCAGAGTTCGGGCATCCGTTACTGAACAAATATACTCACTACACCGCCTATGCTGGAGTCAGCGGTGAGGTGTCCAACACAGATGGGATCACTGCCAGAAATAAGCTGTGACTGAGCATTAGGTGAAAAATCTCCTGCGAGGGTTGAATCATTCATGAAGCGGGTTGTATGCTTTGTGGGTTTGAACATGTCAAAGCAGAGAGGAGCAGCTCTGGCAGCATGTTGTGGGCCATCTGGTATCTAGACTATCAGTTTACCTCAGGGCTCCATTTGTCTGAAACATCCAAGGCCCTTCATGAAGGTCACACATGACTCAATTTACTCAAAGTCATCTTGCCGACTAACAATTGGCAACTATCTCATACTTTCTCAATACATTCATCAACAAGCGCATTGAGATAGGTGCCAATTGTGTATCAAAATCAACAGATAATCAAAACTTTAAGCAGCCTAGTATATCTTCCTTCCAAGCTGCCACAAATGGGCACAAACAAACTGCTCAAACGTTCCAGTGTTTCCCCTTGGAGTTCACTGTTTTAAAGCAAATTCTCTGCAATTCTACACATTTTGCAAAGGATTATGCTGGATTCTTATGCTATCTGAGTGAATCAAACACTATAACAAAATCATGACATTTTGGGAATTTACAGATTCTCCTTGACTGTCTAGTTTCTATTTTAGTGATTGTTAGTTCTCAAAGATTATCTTATAAAAAAATATATATAGGCTCCCTTAACTTTTTACATAGTTTACATCTGGTTTAGTCATTTAAGTTTACACTGAAAACGTTTTACCATCACAGAAATTATTCTCATAAAATGAAATATAAAATAAAAAACATAGGAAAAAAAAAAAAAATTGAGTGGCGGCAGCGATTTAGCAGTGGCGGCCCGCCGCTGTTAATTGAATATAAGGAAAACACTGAGCTCGTTACGAAAAAGATACTTCAGCGCTGGCATCAAAAGTGCTTGAGGGCCCAGTACTGTAGATAAAGATTTCAACCCCTTCACAAGCTAATAAACCAGGGTATTACCTGAGGCCTTAGATGATGGAGCAGTTTACAATGCTAAATGATCAAAGCTGCTCCTTGCTGTGACTGCGGCCGTGCCAGAATGTTGCACTTTATAATCAGTGCCTTTCTTCGCAGTCAGACGAGACGGTCAACACAGCTGCTAGGTTCCCTCGCAGGCAGCAGCCATATTTTTACTTAGCTAGCTGCACTGCAACCCCCACCTACGTACACCCCCCCACCTCCAACCCCTTAACCCCCATCCCATTCCCTCCAGCTTTGTCTTGGGTACATAAGTGGGCCTTATTAAGAGCAGAATCATTGCAGCTGTGCAGGAAAGGTGTAGAGCATGCAGCTTTGCTCTGAATCAACACCAGACTCTGACATGTTCAAAACAAGCACACTTAGCAGACCCAGCTGTTCCATTCTGCTCCTCTCCACCTTTCATACACGCACAGATATTGGACCGCAACACTGGCCCGCACACAAAAACATACAGACCCACCTGTTTACTCGTCTGATAGACTTTTATGAATCAAAGCGACAGTCAAAGAGAAGGAAAGTGGTCAGTCTGGTCTTCAACATGAACTTGGGAAACCCTCTCGCAAAATGTAACAGTTGTGGGCTTTTTGACATGGCTCTGGAGGTGGTTCAGTGGTTCAGCAGGGCTGCCTGCATGAGCTGCAGGTAAACATGTTCACCTTGCGCTTCTCACTGACCCAATTGTAGCAAGAGCAGGAAAAAAACAAACTTTGTTTGACTTTTACTGACAGCTTGTCTGGGCACGCCAGACAGAGAGGAATGGGAAAGGGGGAGAGGGTACAATGGAAAGCAGAGTGTATTCACTGTGAAAAACATACTCAAGTGTCTGATTACATTAAAGTTGGAATCGTTATTATCCAACAGCTCTTTGAAGACAAAGTAGTTAACGCAAGTTTGTTTATTTAACTAATGGATTGGTCACTTTTAAAAGTAACTGAAATGTCAAGAAAGAAAATACTGCGTATGTACTTGATTCCGAGGATTTAGACCTATATCTGTTTTTATCAGTCAAACATGCATAGTGTTGCAAAGGCAAAAGTTTTGCTTCATGTATAAGAGGAAAGAGAAAGATGTAGTAAAATACCCTACCAGGGGAAAGATCTTGTCCAACCTAGTGATGTTGTTCATGAATTCAGATTGGAAAGAGCTTCACAATGGGTAAGCTGTAAGAGAGACAAAAAGACCAAATTAACCCCCACAGAACAGTTTTTTCTTCCGTTGGGAAATGTGAGGGTCTCTAAGCAAAACTTAATGGAAGTTTCACTCTGGGAATCTCATCATGATGGAGTAACTGGCTCTCAATGGTGATATACTGTACTTCTTCCTTTTAAAACTTGATGGCACAGCATGTTTTATGGCTCCCCAAACAAAGCCAACACTGAGCTGAGCCAGTGTATGCAGCAGACTTTACAAAGAAGAACAACCAGTAAGCATGCATGAACTTCATCAGTCCCATATAAAATACCTTTCCAACAAACAAAAAAACATCCTACCTCGACAATTCCAAAGAATTGTGATAGAAACATTTTAAATCGACCTCACACAGCCTACCTACTCAACAGAAAAAGAAAACTCCCAACAAAACATCCCAAAAAATACTGATTCAAAACAACTCCCAACTCGCAGGCCTGAAAAACCACCAGTGAGGAAAATCACTTTAATTGGAGGAGAAAGGGAAAGGAGAACGTGACATGTTTCCTGGGGATTTCAAAAGAGCCTCTCCTCAGGACGCTCTCAAGCTAATAGCTGCTCCCCGCCTCAACCACCTTGACCCCCAAGAGGAGGGGTAACAGCAGTCCTGCCACTCTCGCCCCGTTAATAAGGTCACGGAGGTCACGTGAAGATTATAGACACTGGCAGCAGCAGGGCTGTGAGCCTCTTTCAAAACAGCCTGCCCACTGGCCAGCTTTCCATCCAACCAACGCTCTACCAAGAGGGGTTTGGAGGGAGGAAGGGGGAGGAGAGGAAGCTATTCCTCCCCCTCCCTCCCTTAACGATGATGCCAACAACTATGTGCCTGGGAAAGAGAGGTCCTGGTGCCAGAGGTCCTGGTGCCACTGACTGAACAGAGGGCTATTGAAAGCCAACATGTGGTCCACATCACCAATTACCAAGGTGTGCTGAGATAGCCACAAGAAGATCAAGAGAACTGTAGCAAGTGAAGAAGGGAAATGTGGACAGATTAGTTTTTTGGGGTAAATTGGTGTAAAAATTTTAGGTCACAGGGACATTACCATAATGGACATAAATGTGCAGTCTTCAAGATCCACAAATTGTTTGACATTCCTTCAATATAAATTCAAGATCTTAATGACTTGACTCATTTTCTAAACAACTTCATTCACACAGTAGACCTAACAGTTCAAAACCTGAACTTCTCTCTGACATAGGCCTAGGTCTACATTCACCACAATTCTACATCAATCAAAGCTTCAATATGTCACTTTTTGGGGTAACCTGACCAAATTCACATAGAAAAGTGTGTTATAGATCTGTCATTCTCATTTAAAACAAGGCTATGTGCTCTATTTCTATGCTTCCCATTGTCAAGTTCCATTTTTGCGTCTTTTACAGTGGTTTAGATGGTACAATGATTCTCTACACCAGTGGTTCACAAACTTTTCATAGTCCCGTACCCCTTCAAATATTCAACTTCCAGCTGCGTACCCCTCTCTAGCACAGGGTCAGCGCACTCTCAAATGTTGTTTTTTTGCCATCATTGTAAGCCTGCCACACACACACTATATGATACATTTATTAAACATAAGAATGAGTGAGAGTTTTTGTCACAACCCGGCTCCAGGTAAGTGACAAAGAGCTCTTATAGGACCAGGGCACAAATAATAATCTATAATTTTGCTCTTTATTTAACCATCTTACATATAAAACCTTGTTTTTTAATCGAAAATTGTTAAAAAATCACCAGAGGTTAATGAGAAGGGTGTGCTTGAAAGGATGCACAGACTTCTGTAATGTTGGTTTGTATTGGAGAGAGTCTCAGGCATAAATTATTTTCCACACACAGTCTGTGCCTTTATTTAGTGTTCATGCTAGTGAGGCCCGAGAATCCACTCTCACCTACATACACTACTGTTAAAAAAAATTAAATATTATTATTTCACCTTTATTTAACCAGGTAGGCAAGTTGAGAACAAGTTCTCATTTACAATTGCGACCTGGCCAAGATAAAGCAAAGCAGTTCGACAGATACAACGACACAGAGTTACACATGGAGTAAAACAAACATAGAGTCAATAATACAGTATAAACAAGTCTATATACAATGTGAGCAAATGAGGTGAGAAGGGAGGTAAAGGCAAAAAAGGCCATGGTGGCAAAGTAAATACAATATAGCAAGTAAAACACTGGAATGGTAGTTTTGCAGTGGAAGAATGTGCAAAGTAGAAATAAAAATAATGGGGTGCAAAGGAGCAAAATAAATAAATTAATTAAATACAGTTGGGAGAGAGGTAGTTGATTGGGCTAAGTTATAGGTGGGATATGTACAGGTGCAGTAATCTGTGAGCTGCTCTGACAGTTGGTGCTTGAAGCTAGTGAGGGAGATAAGTGTTTCCAGTTTCAGAGATGTTTGTAGTTCGTTCCAGTCATTGGCAGCAGAGAACTGGAAGGAGAGGCGGCCAAAGAAAGAATTGGTTTTGGGGGTGACTAGAGAGATATACCTGCTGGAGCGTGTGCTACAGGTGGGAGATGCTATGGTGACCAGCGAGCTGAGAAAAGGGGGGACTTTACCTAGCAGGGTCTTGTAGATGACATGGAGCCAGTGGGTTTGGCGACGAGTATGAAGCGAGGGCCAGCCAACGAGAGCGTACAGGTCGCAATGGTGGGTAGTATATGGGGCTTTGGTGACAAAACGGATTGCACTGTGATAGACTGCATCCAATTTGTTGAGTAGGGTATTGGAGGCTATTTTGTAAATGACATCGCCAAAGTCGAGGATTGGTAGGATGGTCAGTTTTACAAGGGTATGTTTGGCAGCATGAGTGAAGGATGCTTTGTTGCGAAATAGGAAGCCAATTCTACATTTAACTTTGGATTGGAGATGTTTGATATGGGTCTGGAAGGAGAGTGTACAGTTTAGCCAGACACCAAATATTTGTAGTTGTCCACGTATTCTAAGTCAGAGCCGTCCAGAGTAGTGATGTTGGACAGGCGGGTAGGTGCAGGTAGCGATCGGTTGAAGAGCATGCATTTAGTTTTACTTGTATTTAAGAGCAATTGGAGGCCACGGAAGGAGAGTTCTATGGCATTGAAGCTTGCCTGGAGGGTTGTTAACACAGTGTCCAAAGAAGGGCCGGAAGTATACAGAATGGTGTCATCTGCGTAGAGGTGGATCAGAGACTCACCAGCAGCAAGAGCGACCTCATTGATGTATACAGAGAAGAGAGTCTGTCCAAGAATTGAACACTGTGGCACCCCCATAGAGACTGCCAGAGGTCCGGACAGCAGACCCTCCGATTTGACACACTGAACTCTATCAGAGAAGTAGTTGGTGAACCAGGCGAGGCAATCATTTGAGAAACCAAGGCTGTCGAGTCTGCCGATGAGGATGTGGTGATTGACAGAGTCGAAAGCCTTGGACAGATCAATGAATACGGCTGCACAGTAATGTTTCTTATCGATGGCGGTTAAGATATCGTTGAGGACCTTGAACATGGCTGAGGTGCACCCATGACCAGCTCTGAAACCAGATTGCATAGCAGAGAAGGTATGGTGAGATTCGAAATGGTCGGTAATCTGTTTGTTGACTTGGCTTTCGAAGACCTTAGAAAGGCATGGTAGGATAGATATAGGTCTGTAGCAGTTTGGGTCAAGAGTGTGTCCCCCTTTGAAGAGGGGGATGACCACAGCTGCTTTCCAATCTTTGGGAATCTCAGACGACACGAAAGAGAGGTTGAACAGGCTAGTAATAGGGGTGGCAACAATTTCGGCAGATCATTTTAGAAAGAAAGGGTCCAGATTGTCTAGCCCGGCTGATTTGTAGGGGTCCAGATTTTGCAGCTCTTTCAGAACATCAGCTGAATGGATTTGGGAGAAGGAGAAATGGGGAAGGCTTGGGCGAGTTGCTGTTGGGGATGCAGTGCTGTTGACCGGGGTAGGAGTAGCCAGGTGGAAAGCATGGCCAACTGTAGAAAAATGCTTATTGAAATTCTAAATTATGGTGGATTTATCAGTGGTGACAGTGCAGTGGGCAGCTGGGAGGAGGTGTTCTTATTCTCCATGGACTTTACAGTGTCCCAGAACTTTTTTGAGTTAGTGTTGCAGGAAGCAAATTTCTGCTTGAAAATGCTAGCCTTGGCTTTTCTAACTGCCTGTGTATAATGGTTTCTAGCTTCCCTGAACAGCTGCATATCACGGGGGCTGTTCGATGCTAATGCAGAACGCCATAGGATGTTTTTGTGTTGGTTAAGGGCAGTCAGGTCTGGGGAGAACCAAGGGCTATATCTATTCCTGGTTCTAAATTTCTTGAATGGGGCATGTTTATTTAAGATGGTTAGGAAGACATTTAAAAAAATATCCAGGCATCCTCTACTGACGGGATGAGATCAATATCCTTCCAGGATACCCCGGCCAGGTCGATTAGAAAGGCCTGCTCGCTGAAGTGTTTCAGGGAGCGTTTTACAGTGATGAGTGGAGGTCGTTTGACCGCTGACCCATTACGGATGCAGGCAATGAGGCAGTGATCGCTGAGATCTTGGTTGAAGACAGCAGAGGTGTATTTAGAGGGGAAGTTGGTTAGGATGATATCTATGAGGGTGCTTGTATTTAAGGCTTTGGGAAGGTACCTGGTAGGTTCATTGATCATTTGTGTGAGATTGAGGGCATCAAGTTTAGATTGTAGGATGGCTGGGGTGTTAAGCATGTTCCAGTTTAGGTCGCCTAGCAGCACGAGCTCTGAAGATAGATGGGGAGCAATCAGTTCACATATGGTGTCCAGAGCACAGCTGGGGGCAGAGGGTGGTCTATAGCAGGCGGCAACGGTGAGAGACTTGTTTTTAGAGAGGTGGATTTTTAAAAGTAGAAGTTCAAATTGTTTGGGTACAGACCTGGATAGTAGGACAGAACTCTGCAGGCTATCTTTGCAGTAAATTGCAACACCGCCCCCTTTGGCAGTTCTATCTTGTCTGAAAATGTTGTAGTTTGGATTTCTGAGTTTTTGGTGGTCTTCCTAAGCCAGGATTCAGACACAGCTAGAACATCCGGGTTGGCAGAGTGTGCTAAAGCAGTGAATAGAACAAACTTAGGGAGGAGGCTTCTAATGTTAACATGCATGAAACCAAGGCTATTACGGTTACAGAAGTCGTCAAAAGAGAGCGCCTGGGGAATAGGAGTGGAGCTAGGCACTGCAGGGCCTGGATTCACCTCTACATCGCCAGAGGAACATAGGAGGAGTAGAATAAGGGTGCGGCTGAAAGCAATAAGAATTGGTCGTCTAGAACGTCTGGAACAGAGAGTAAAAGGAGGTTTCTGGGGGCGATAAAATAGCATCAAGGTATAATGTACAGACAAAGGTATGGTAGGATGTGAATACAGTGGAGGTAAACCTAGGTATTGAGTGATGAAGAGAGAGATATTGTCTCTAAAACATCATTGAAACCAGGAGATGTCATTGCATGTGTGGGTGGATTAGAGGCTAGAGGCTCTACAATGAAACAAGCAAATAAACACTAACCAGAACAGCAATGGACAAGACATAATGACATTAAGGAGAGGCATGCTTAGTTGAGTGATCAAAAGGGTCCAGTGAGTGGAGAGGTTGGTTGGGGGTCACGGCGATTTAGACAGCTAGCCAGGCCATTGGTAGCAAGCTAGCATAGGATGGAGGTCTGTTGTTAGCCACCTCTTGCGTTCCGTCAGTAGATTAGTGGGGTTCCGTGTGGTAGAGGGGATTAATCCAAATCACACAACAACAACAAAAATAAAAACAATAGATATAGTTATAGAAGCCCAATAAGAAAACATAATAATAATAAAAAATAAATAAATTGTCCGATTGTCTATTCAGATAGCAGCCGGTAAGACAGCTAACGGTTAGCAGGCCGCAGATGGGCGTTCAGGTAACGTCGCGACGGAGGAGCCAGCCGGATCTCCTTCGGGTAGATAACGTCGGCAGTCCAGTTGTGAAGGCCCGGTGGGGCTCGCGTAGGCAGTAAAACGGGTCCAGATAGGTGACTGCAGCCCCGGAGTGATTGATGGAACTCAGGAATGATTGACGGAGCTGGCTAGCTCCGGAATGATTGATGTTTGCTCAGGAATCGACGAAAGCCGATAGTCACACGGATAGCAGCTAGCTAGCTGTGAGATCCGGGTATGAATGTCCAGAGAGCAGTTGAAATCCAGGGACATGGAGAGAAAAATTGGTCCGGTATGTTCCGTTCCGAGCCGCGCTGCGCCGTACAAAACTGCCGATAGATTTTCGAGCTGAAGGATAGCTGATGACCACAAACCGTGGTTAGCTGAATACTAACGATTTGCTAGTAAAGAAGCTAACTAGCTTCTAAACTAGCTTCTGATTAGCTTCTGGATTAGCGTCTGGGCTAGCTTCTGGCTAGCTCCTGGCTAGCTTCTGGCTAGTTTCTGGCTAGCTTCTTGGAATTTCTGGCTAGCTTCTTGGAGGATTACAGATTTGAGGTAAATAATACTTTTTTATAAATATAAATTGGTGTGGCGGGTTGCAGGAGAGTGTTTTGAAGATGAGTTGATGGAAAATAAAAATAAAATGTATGTGAAAAAAGTTGTAAATATATATATATACAGGACACGACAAGACGAGGACAAAAGACGTCTGAACTGCTATGCCATCTTGGTTACAATGTTGAGTGTACCCCAAAAAATGTTGAGGTCACTAAGAAATGTCCTTGTTTTTGAAAGAAAAGCACTTTTTGTCCATTAAAACAACATCAAATTGATCCGAAATACAGTGTAGACATTGTTAACGTTGTAAATGACTACTGTAGCTGGAAACAGCTGATTTTTGATGGAATATCTAGATAGGCCCATTATCAGCAAACATCACTCCTGTGTTCAAATGGCACGTTGTGTTAGCTAATCCAAGTTTTATCATTTTAAAAGGCTAATTGATGATTAGAAAACCTGTTTGCAATTATGTTAGCACAGCTGAAAACCATTGTGCTGATTAAAGAAGCAATACAACTGTCCTTCTTTAGACTAGTTGAGTATCTGGAGCATCAGCATTTGTGGGTTCGATTATAGGCTCAAAATGGCCAGAAACAAATAACTTTCTTCTGAAATTAAGGCTATTCCATGCGCGAAAATGCCAAGAAACTGAAGATCTCGTACAAAGCTGTGTACTACTCCCTTCACAGAACAGCGCAAACAGTCTCTAAACAGAATAGAAAAAGGAGTGTGAGGCCCCGGTGCACAACTGAGTAAGAGGACAAGTATATTAGAGTGTCTAGTTTGAGAAACAGACACCTCACAAGTCCTCAACTGGCAGCTTCATTAAATAGTTCCCTTAAAACACCAGTCTTGTCTCTCAATACAAAAAAACGTGCCATACTTTGCCCTTTGATAACCAGCGCACTTCTGTATGTTGTAAAAGCGTTACATGGTCGTTGCCCTTATCATTGCATAGAGCAGAAAATACAAGAGAGTTCAGTGGCCTTGCTTTAACAAAGTTAACCATTTTCACTGTAGTGTCAAAAA
Source organism: Oncorhynchus keta (assembly GCF_023373465.1). NCBI lineage: Eukaryota > Metazoa > Chordata > Actinopteri > Salmoniformes > Salmonidae > Oncorhynchus > Oncorhynchus keta. The sequence continues at coordinate 20,452,420 of NC_068428.1, forward strand.
CGTATTTCAAGTTGTCAGGCATTCCCTTGGCAGCAAGAGCCTCTCGGTGGATGCTGCAGTGTACCCAAGTCGCGTCGGGAGCAACTGCTTGCACGCTCGTTACCACTCCACTATGTCTCCCTGTCATGGCTTTTACGCCATCAGTACAGATACCAAACTGATCAGCAGCTACGTTTGGCTACATACGAACCGTTAGTGGAATTCCCGCGAGAGATTAACGGTTAATGTGATTGGATGTAAATTATTTGACTAGGCTACCTGTATTTGACATTGTATTGTTATTTCGCTGAACATGGTTAAGTTAAATGTTTGGCAGTGAAACGAGGCTACTCAGGTGAGAAAAAAACCTCACCTGTTTGAAAATGTGAAGATAAAATGTGAAGATAAAAAAAAAGTTTAAAAAAATGTGAATCACATTTTTATTTGGTGTGCCCCCGACGGCATTGCGCGTACCCCCAAGGAATACCTGCTCTACACTATACTTGCTTGTTTTGTCACAAACTAAAATTAGGCGAACAATTCGAATTTTAGCAATTAGGAAATAGTGGAGCGATTTCTGCAAAGTGCATCTTTAAGTTGTTCAACCTGACTTTTTATGGAAACCACTTCTACATTCCATGCTTTTTTCTGTCTCCCAGATATGTAGCCTGCATGTTCTATGCATGTTACTATTTACAACATAGACCATGTGGTCTATATTAGGAGGGGAAAGGAACATCATTAGCATTTGACAAGGAAAACATCTGGCTTTATTTATTACATCACAAGAAGACAAGCCAAGGTACCAACATATGCACTAGTTTGCTGAACAATTTAGTAAAGAGAGACAATGCTCTATGTCGGCTAAATTTTCTTTACAATTCCAGTATAGCATCAGTTGTTTCCTGCGGCAAAACTAAGTTGGTCTCTGCTGTTTTGGTACAAAAATGTGTCTGTAAGATCTTTGAGGGTAAAACACTTCCATACTAATTTAGATGAAGTCCTAAACACAGGCCCAATTAATTCACATACATCCTGCTCACAAATTATTTCCATCTCCCCCTGCCTGGTCACTGAACGGCACAGTCCCAGCATGGTGCAAGCCAATTACTTCAATGAGGCTTGGCTTGAGTCACAGTCAGCACTCATTTCCAAAGGAGTCACTCCAATTCACTGGGCAAGTTCAAAACTATGGAATCACTGAGTCCTGTGTACGAATCCCCTTCTGAGAAGTTTGATGTCATTTTAGTTTGATGTAAATGGATGTTTCGGAAAAAACGAGTGTTCTTTACATTTGAGCTCAATTCGGGGAAATGATCCTCTTGAGCTGAGCAAGAAAGCCTGTTGATTTAGACCACAAAACCATCACCCAGAGTATTTACTTTTGCGATGACAACACATGGGGAGGAATTCGGGCAACAACCTTTTATCACAGGCTCATTTCCTTTGAGTGAAGGGCATCCTCAGACACCAGTGTGTCTCCCTTATTCCCGCGCCTCAGGGTCTGATCGGATCCTCTGGTCGTGTTTAACACAGGCATTTTGCAGATACATACCCGCACAAATCCCAGAGCCGCATTTGTCAACCATTGCCTTGGCAACAAAACCCCGGGAGGACAGAAGAATATAGAAAAATAACAAATCACCCAGTCTGCTGAAGGAGAATGAAGGTGGTTGGGGGTTCAAAACAAGTAATGACATGAGAAAACTGTTCACTTCAAAATCATAAGCGTGGTTTACATTGGAGTTTCCAATGGCATGAATAGATTCCAAAACTCTTCTTGTTTTTAGTTCGAAGACGCCGCAGTATTTGGTCTCCTCCACCACTGAGTAAAGGTAGGCCTATATCAACTCCTGAAAGCTTTTGTGGAAAACACGGACTACCATTGAGGAAAAATTCATCCCCTTTTTGCTTTCAAAGATCTTTTTCCTCATTTTTGTTTTACATTTGAATAATGAGTCATAGACATTTGGATTCCTGCTGGCTTACTGTCTTATTCTATTCAACATGGACGTCTCTCTCAATTGTATTGGATCAAAGTTAAAATGTTTTTTCTTTCAAGAAAACTCCAAAAGCCAAAGCAACCTCTGCTACAGGATCAACTATACTGAGCAAAAACCCAGGCAGGCAGCCTTACGAGAACATCTCCCAGGATCTATGCCAAGAAGCACTGCTCTTCCTCCCCTCAATTCGCTGACTTTTGCTCTGAGCATGCTATGCTGCGAATTTACATGCAAGCTAAACTCAATAAGTATAACAAAAACACATGAAAGAGCACTTAAGATGCATTTTCCTAAAGTGCTTAACAACCAAAGACAGGGGGAAAAGCAAAGCCCAGAAAGCAGATTAGCAACCGCAGCCCTTCCTGGAGAGCTGCCAAGAAACATCTCTGCTCTGCGCCTTATTTCAGCTGTTCAATTTCACGCTAGATACGTAAATTGCTTCTGAAACTCACACTGTACACCGTATGGGACTAGGTTTTAGGACAGGAAGAAATAGGATCGGATGACATGGGGCTATCAACATGGGAAATCTGCAGTGATGAAAGCACAGTGGGGAGAGGCAACACCAAAGCCAAAGTAGACTGAGTAATCCTCTAAACAAATCAAATAATGGCAGGATGAAAAGGGGGAGTAGCGGACACCCTTTGGAGTAAAATCAGCCCTAAAACTAAATCCCCAGTATTGAATCTGTGAACTACTAAAATACCTTGAGACCAACACACACACACACACACACACACACACACACACACACACACACACACACACACACACACACACACACACACACACACACACACACACACACACACACACACACACACACACACACACACACACACACACACACACACCTTCATTCTTTAGTGGGCGGAACAGCTATTAGCAAAGTTGCCTATGGATTATCTGTAAAGATAAAGAGATGAATAGAGTTACCAGACAAGCAAATATTGGGTCTGGGACCCATTCTTGTCTCACAATGCCTACTAGCCTATATCATTATCAGGTGACATAACATCATTTTAACAGGAATTTTGAAGGAAGGGCATTCAAATCTACATCTCTGCCAAACCCGGAGCTCTCATCAAAAAGCAAACGACTTATCAGCTTAACCGCCCCAGCGTTCATTTTTTCCACCACGTCCAGAAACAATCAACAAACCATGACACATGTACTATTGGGAAGCCAATGTTAGGTCATGGCCTAGGTTTATGTGTACTGTTCGATTCAAGTTTAATATAAAACATTTGAGTGACTGATTTACCAGTTATCCGCTCCCACAACACATACACTTAGCTATCTGTTTTTCTCACACAGCAAGGCTCCCATAAAAGGGTTCCCAAATTTCTTTGCAGTGAAATTCAAATAGGTGTCACAACGTGTTCATTGACATGGAGCACCCTGCAGCTGTTCCTGTGCATACTGATGGTGTTTGTGTTCCCAGGAGATGCAGACAAAGCGCTTCCAGGTCGTCCTCTAACCTGCCTTCTCATTACTAAAGGTCAGGATATTTGAACACAACAATGACCTGCTGCCTCTAGGGACTCAGGGGGCTGCGAAGCTCAGCCAGAGGCAGTGTTTGACTAAAGGTTCTCAATCCAACCCATCCTTCACTGCTCACTTTCATTTACTGTGGTCGTCCATCTTAAGTTGGCCTAAGACGTCGTACCCCTGTCGGCCATTCTATTGTGACATAAATCCTCCTCCTGTTACCCTTCTAAGGCACTTATTAGGCACTTAATGGTAAGTAATCACACATAAATTCCAAATAAGTGCCTAAGATAGATTTAGGGCGCTTGGAGGGTTTTGTCCCAGGCTGTTGTGTTCACTCAAACCAGACCAAAAGATGAGATTGGGTGGAAACTCAGGGGCACGATACATTTCCTTGGATAAGGGGGCCTAATAATGACTTCCTGGCATCCTGCATTTAAAGAAAAAAAAAACACAAAAGCACACTACACAATGCTGCGAAACAGCGTTTTATCGAGGCTTCTAATACTAGGACTATACTGCAATCCATTTTTATGGTTATGGAGATGTAGAGTGGAAGTCAACATCTGGTTTTCGTAGTCCACGCCTCTGGCCTGACAGTCTCTCTGACTCAATCAAGGAGAGGAACCATTTGGCAATGCTCTGAGGCCCACCCCTCGTCTGCCTGTATGTCCCATCCTCCCTACTTCTGGTCCTCTACTTCAGGATCATGTGAAAAATCCCAATTACCAGGAAACCCGAGAAGCACACGTGGTTGTACGTGAACTTGGAATATGCAAAACACTGCGGCCATTAACAAGAGCCATGTTGAAATGTGATAGACTGCGTCAGCAGGTCGTAAAACCCTCTCAAGATCAATGTAATTATGGAAGCTTACACACAGACTTTCCGGATAAGCGGGAGGAGAGGTTTGCACGTTCTGCCAAACCCTTTAAAACCAAACAAGTGGAAGGTCTCCCCAGCTGCCTTCCATCAGCTACAATAATAGTGAGTAAAAAAACATCCAAAACACCTGGAGGAGGGTGTCAACAAACACCCCTTATTCCAGGCCAAAGTGATGCACTCCATAAATCCTTTTGATTAGCTACAGTAGCGTGGCTAGGTGCCACTTAAATCAAACCGAAAGGGGAAGTCGCTCTGACCTTGAGCTTTGGAAGTGTCATTTAAGTGATCATTACAAAAACAAAGCTGGTTCTGTTTCTGGACGGAGAGAGGGAGGGAAAGAGGCAACCCTGGGGGATGAAATTCAAAGCATGGTTATGAAAATAACACCCATTGTTTGAAGCCACCATAGTAAAAATGGGGAGAGACGTTTTATAATATTCTTAAGATTTTTTTTCTCCAAAAATAACAGGAAGCTCATGTTTCCACACTCAAAACAACAGATATAATGAACCAGAAGGGTTTTGAATTGATTAACCAGCGATTTTGACCAGTGACCTTTGAGAAGTTTCTTGTCAAACAAAATGACCTGCTCTATATTAACAAAAATGACAGAGTAAAATAGGAACATATTACTTTAAGAAGTGAGCTCTAAAAACAAAGTTGAACTAAAATTATTTAAACACATAGGCCTACTCCATCATTGTCTTCAACCGGATGATCAATAAAAAAGTCACAACTGCCATGAATAAGAATGTGATTGACCCTGGAGATGAAGCACATATTTCCAAGCTAATGGCAACCAGTGGATTCGCTGTGAGATAATAAAAGAAGAGGTGATCCAGTTGGTCTCCAGGGGTCCATCCAATCCCTGTGTTTACGGTACAGGAGGGATGGCATAACTCAGGCCTGGGTACAAGCAGACAAATCACAAAGGCCCGTCTCCCGTTCTAACGCTTGGTAGCACGCCAGGTCTACAGAGAAAAAGAGGGTGGCCTGGCCTGCTGTAGGAACCTCTGCAGATGGCTACGAGGTTCCACAACAGTCTAATGAGAACAGATGCAGTGCCAAAGGCGGGGTGTGATAACCTAAAGGAGCCCACGTCAAGGGCACTAACAGGGAACAGTCCGTCAGCGTTTACCCTCACCTATGAGGAAATCAGCCGTTCTTCTCTGTTATCACTTACGTAGACATGGGTGGACTGACGAGAGAAAGAGAGGAAATAAAGTCAATCTAAAGTCAAGGCCAAAAGGTTACCATTAAACTACTATTTCCCTTTACTGTTCACTCCAAACTCTGATATCTGGAGGAGGAAGAGGAGTAGTAGGAGGAATGAGATTAATATTGCCTTCATTTAACAGGGTACCACATTGAGAACACATTCTTTTTTTCCAGTAACGACCTGGCCATCTCTGGAGCTCAGGGCTGGGAGAAAGCAAGCAGCTCCTCCACTACACTACACTACACAATCAGGGTCCAGACAGAGCATTTAATGGGGATTGAAGAGCTGCCAGTGCTCCAGAGAATCCCATTTAGTAAACACTGACACAAGGTCTTGACTGTGGCTTACCCAGAGCTCCCTCTTTAACGAAAAAAATAACCCCAAAGCCGGGAGCTGGGCAATGTCATGTCATCCACTTTACTGAGCGAGGCTGAGCTGCCATTCCACCAGGAATCCAAAACAAAATCAGCATCAGTTTAACGCAGTACTAAAAGAAGAGAGAAGACCTTTGAAGTTCTGACTGTTACTCTTACGGGCTACCATTTCCCCCCAAAATGTTGCCTTTTATTGGAACCTGTCTGCTGAATGTGCTTTTTAATCAATCGCTAAAACACATCCAAAAATATTTGAATTCCATCGGTTGATATATAAACATTTCTGGTTGTCCATCAATCAAACTCTACCAAACAGTCAGCTCACAGTAGTGAAATGAAACACACAGTTTCAAACCACAATTAAATTAAATACTTCAGTTGAATGAAAATATTGGCTACTGCAATCAAAACCAGTATTCCTCTGAGGGGATGGAACGCAAGCTAAATCATTTGTTTGGCAGTCGCTGTGCCTTTTAACTCAATATATGGATAGGCTCAGACTTTACAAAGGTCTCTGTTGACTGAAACAAAATAAATGGATTAAGTTGAACCCAAAGCCTTCCCATCCCAGTCCCACCTTCTGTATGGTGACCAAATCAGCAGGCCCTCAGGGGGACTTTGGGCCCTGTCCAAGACTCTTGCATACAGAGAGCCACTTCCCACCCTCATGGTTCTCTCTGGTTTGTGTCAGTCTAATGAACAGTTTCTTAATTGTTTGGAGCCAAGAACATGGAACTCTGGGAAGATTTACAGCACAGAGAGCGAGGGGGAATAAAATCCCACTCCTAGGTTCTGGCCAGCGAATACGGCTTACATTTGCAATTTTTTTCAATTTATCTCTTATTGAATTAAGAGTTCAGACTCTTGGACGCCTTTCAGTAGAAAACGTAGAGGACTAAAGCACTGACGTTTTCTTAAAGGTTTCAGCTCAGACATGATGAATGATGGGAGCCTGGTTATGAAAGAGAAGTTTCAGGCTATGAATCAGCAATGGAGAGGGCAAACAGGTTAGGGCCCCGTCTGGCCACGATAAGAGCAACAGCAGAAGAGGCCTCTGCTTTGGTTGGGTCTCTGACATGATCATTAGGACCATGTTTCCATCAACACAGTTTCTGAATTATATCACTAGGCATATTCTAATTGGTCTCCAAGGTATTACTGGGGCAGCCCGGATGCCAAAAAGAACCAACGAATGAGGGTTCAGTCAAACAACGCAGGTATAGTGCAGAAATTCCATTGAAATTCCACTGCTGGGAACAGACATTTTCTGAAAATATCTTAAAAACCAAAAATAGTTGGATATTCATTGAGAGTTCCGCCATTTTGGGACTACCAGATGATCTATTAACCTGTTAATCCTACCCCCTACTTTTTCGAACATTCTGTTAAAAATCGCGCAACATTTCAGCGCCCTGCTACTCATGCCAGGAATATAGTATATGCATATGATTAGTATGTGTGGATAGAAAACACTCAGACGTTTATAAAACTGGTTAAGTCACGGCTGTGACTATAACAGAACGTGCGTTTCATCGAAAAGCGCAGGAAAATCTGATCACTGAAAATGGAAATATATATCCATGCGCGACTTGAACCCATTGATAAAGGTGAACCACATTTAATGGGGCTGAGGTTGCAATACCTACAGCTTCCACACGTTGTCTAGAGTCTTGTCATTTGCCTAGGCTTTGTTTCTTGGTCAAACAGACGCAAGGCAACGCATTTCCTCCGGTCTCCGACCGGATATTTTGGTTGAGAATTACCCGGACATTTTTTCCAGACGGACAGCTAAAGAATATACTTCGCCTCGTGATCAATTTGATCGCTTATTAACGTTTAATAATACCTAAAGTTGCTTTACAAAAGTATTTCGAAGTGTTTTGTGAAAGTTTATCGTCAACTTTTTTAATTTAAAAAAATGACGTTACAAGACGCTATTTTTTTCTGTTTATCACACAGTCTTCATAGATCGATATCTAGGCTATATATGGACCGATTTAATCGAAAAAAAGACCCAATAGTGATTATGGGACATCTAGGAGTGCCAACAAAGAAGATGGTCAAAGGTAATGAATGTTTTATATTTTATTTGTGCGGTTTGTGTAGCGGCGACTATGCTAATTATTTTGTTTACGTCCCCTGCGGGTCTTTTGGGGTGTTACATGCTATCAGATAATAGCTTCTCATGCTTTCGCCGAAAAGCATTTTAAAAATCTGACTTGTTGCCTGGATTCACAACGAGTGTAGCTTTAATTCAATACCCTGCATGTGTATTTTAATGAACGTTTGAGTTTTAACTAGTACTATTAGCATTTAGCGTGGCGCATTTGCATTTCCAGATGTCTAGATGGGACGCCTGCGTGCCAGGTAGGACCAAGAGGTTAATGAAATTATTTGAAAAAGCCTATGTAACTTCATCATTAGTTTCCCCAAACTGAGGCCATCTCATGATGATCTATACTCAAGCTAATTGCTATTTTGAAAGTCTGCATGTGATGCTGCCGTTTGACTCCGGCACACAGGGAGTGAGAACAGACGTTGGGCATATGTCTCCATGCTTTAACTGCTGGGGCCAGCAGGCTCTCTAGCGTCCTCCATATACCCACATAGACCCAACTGTTTTGGCAGAGAAACCAGCGACAGTAATCAGAAAATGCATCCTTGACCCTGTCACCAAACACCTGTTGCAAACATGCTTCCCGCAAGGGGAGGAGGATGGAGGGCTCTCAGCCTCAGGGCAGGTTTTTGAACTCAACCTACTGACCGATCAACCTCAAGTTTATTGAATAGGCGCCCTTATTATTTTCGGTTCCAACAGGTCTTGTTTGTGACTACGTCACGCATTTTCATATCTGAGCGAGGGGCCCATCCTGCGGACAGGCTCATCCCCTCAAACCCCAGAGGCAAGAGACAGTCCTCTGACATGGGAGTCCAAATACCAAAGTATTTCCCTACTTTGGTTTACTTTATTATCGTTCTTGATTTTTCGTTAAATTTTAGGTTCATGATAAAGCAGGCAGATATGGTGCACAGGGTTTTTATTTATATCAATGCATCATCGGGAATATAAGGTCATAAGTCTCAATGTAAACGGACTGGGGAGTGACATCAAGAGAAGTAAGGTCACAAGTCTCAATGTAAACGGACTGGGGAGTGACATCAAGAGAAGTAAGGTCATAAGTCTCAATGTAAACGGACTGGGGAGTGACATCAAGAGAAGTAAGGTCATAAGTCTCAATGTAAACACTGGGGAGTGACATCAAGAGAAGTAAGGTAATAGCAAAGATGAAACGGGAGAGAGGTGACATACTATTCTGACAGGAAACGCACTTAACCACACCTGAACACGAGAAACTCAAGAAAATTGGATATAGGAATACTTTTTTTTCTTCTTACAAAATGGGAAGAAGAGGAGTTGCAATCTTGATCCCAAATTCAGTTAATTTAGAGTTTATGTAGAAATTAAAGAAAAGGAGGGTAGGTTTATACTTGTTAAATATAAACTGGATAACAAGGAAGTTACATTATTTTATGTAAACGTGCCCCCAGGGAGTGACATGGTCTTCTACAGGAAGTTACATTATTTAATGTATACACATCCCCAGGGAGTGACATGGTCTTCTACAGGAAGGTGTTTGATTTAATTGCCACAGAAACCTCTGGCACTCTTATCTGTGGAGGAGATTTTAACACGATTTTAAACTCAAAATTTGACAACACAAATCAAAATAGGAAAATGAGTCTAGTTGCTAAAAAGATCAATAGGATACTGCAGGATCTAGGACTGCTCGATGTATGGCGTGACACCAATAAGACCGATAAGGAATATACTTGTGTGGTCCTTCTGTAGCTCAGTTGGTAGAGCATGGCGCTTGTAACGCCAGGGTAGTGGGTTCGATTCCCGGGACCACCCATACGTAGAATGTATGCACACATGACTGTAAGTCGCTTTGGATAAAAGCGTCCGCTAAATGGCATATATTATTGTTATTATTATATTATTACTTTTTACTCATCCCGCCACACTGAATACTCCAGGTTAGACTACTTTTTCATGTACAATGCAGATAGACACAGCTTAAGGATTGTAGGATCGGGTAATTTAGCAGGTCATAATGGAGTTTACCTAACTCTACACCTTGATAGCAAACCAATAAATACTATATCATCTCAAATAAAACTGTGAAGGACCTCGGCGTTACTCTGGACCCTGATCTCTCTTTTGACGAACATATCAAGACTGTTTCAAGGACAGCTTTTTTACATCTACATAACATTGCAAAAATCAAAAATGTTCTGCCCAAAAATGATGCAGAAAAATGTATCCATGCTTTTGTCACTTTTTCGGTTAGACTAGTGCAGTTCTCTACTTTCCAGCTACCCGGAAAAGCACCAAATAAACTTTAGTTAGTGCCTAATACGGCTGCTAGAATCCTGACGAGAACCCAAACATTTGATCATATTACTCCAGTGCTAGCCTCCCTACACTGGCTTCAGTGCAAGGGCTGTTTTCAAGGTTTTACTGCTAACCTACAAAGCATTACATGGGCTTGCTCCTACCGATCTTTCCAATTTGGTCCTGCCGTACATACATACACGTATGCTACGGTCACAAGACACAGGCCTCCTAATTGTCCCTAGAATTTCTAAGCAAACAGCTGGAGGCAGGGCTTCCTCCTACAGAGCTCAATTTTTATGGAATAGTCTGCCTATCCATGTGAGAGACGCAGACTCGGTCTCGACCTTTAAGTCGATATTGAAGACTCATCTCTTCAGTAGGTCTTATGATTGAGTGTAGTCTGGCCCAGGAGTGTGAAGTTGAATGGAAAGGCACTGGAGCAACGAACCGCCCTTGAGGCCTCTGCCTGGCCGGTTCCCCTCTCTCCACTGGGATTCTCTGCCTCCAACCCTATTACAGGGGCTGAGGCTTACTGGTGCTCTTCCATGCCGTCCCTAGGAGGGGTGTGTCACTTGAGTGGGTTGAGTCACTGACATGGTCTTCCTGTCCCCCCCCCCTTGGGTTGTGCCGTGGCGGAGATCTTTGTGGGCTACATTCGGCCTTGTCTCAGGATGGTAAATTGGTGGTTGAAGATGTCCCTCTATTGGTGTGGGGGCTGTGCTTTGGCAAAGTGGGTGGGGTTATAGGCCTGTTTGGCCCTGTCCGGGGGTATCATAGGATGGGGCCACAGTGTCTCCTGACCCCTCCTGTCTCAGCCTCCAGTATTTATAATGCAGTAGTTTATGTGTCAGGGGCTAAGGTCAGTCTGTTATATCTGAAGTGTTTCTCCTGTCTTATCCGGTGTCCTGTGTCAATTGAAGTATTCTCCCTCGAATTCTCTCTTTGTCTCTGAGGACCTGAGCCCTAGGACCATTCCTCATGACTACCTGGCATGACGACTCCTTGCTGTCCCCAGTCCACCTGGCCGTGCTGCTGCTCCAGTTTCAACTGTTCTGCCTGCGGCTATGGAACCCTGACCTGTTCACCGGACATGCTACCTGTCCCAGACCTGCTGTTTTAAACTCTCTAGAGACAGCAGGAGCGGTAGAGATACTCTGAATGATCGGCTATGAAAAGCCAACTGACATTTGCTCCTGAGGTGCTGCCCTGTTGCACCCTCGCTGTGATTATTATTACTTGACCATGCTGGTCATTTATGAACATTTGAACATCTTGGCCATGTTCTGTTATAATCTCCACCCGGCACAGCCAGAAGCTAAGCGTCAGTACAGAGACAAAGTGGAATCTCAATTCAACGGCTCAGACACAAGAGGCATGTGGCAGGGTCTACAGTCAATCACGGACTACAAGATGAAATCCAGCCCAGTCACGGACCAGGATGTCTTGCTCCCAGGCAGACTAAATAACTTTTTTGCCCGCTTTGAGGACAATACAGTGCCACTGACACGGCCTGCAACGGAAACATGCGGTCTCTCCTTCACTGCAGCCGAGGTGAGTAAGACATTTAAACGTGTTAACCCTCGCAAGGCTGCAGGCCCAGACGGCATCCCCAGCCGCGCCCTCAGAGCATGCGCAGACCAGCTGGCCGGTGTGTTTACGGACATATTCAATCAATCCCTATACCAGTCTGCTGTTCCCACATGCTTCAAGAGGGCCACCATTGTTCCTGTTCCCAAGAAAGCTAAGGTAACTGAGCTAAACGACTACCGCCCCCGTGCACTCACTTCCGTCATCATGAAGTGCTTTGAGAGACTAGTCAAGGACCATATCACCTCCACCCTACCTGACACCCTAGACCCACTCCAATTTGCTTACCGCCCAAATAGGTCCACAGACGATGCAATCTCAACCACACTGCACACTGCCCTAACCCACCTGGACAAGAGGAATACCTATGTGAGAATGCTGTTCATCGACTACAGCTCGGCATTCAACACCATAGTACCCTCCAAGCTCGTCATCAAGCTCGAGACCCTGGGTCTCGACCCCGCCTGTGCAACTGGGTACTGGACTTCCTGACGGGCCGCCCCCAGGTGGTGAGGGTAGGCAACAACATCTCCTCCCCGCTGATCCTCAACACGGGGCCCCACAAGGGTGCGTTCTGAGCCCTCTCCTGTACTCCCTGTTCACCCACGACTGCGTGGCCACGCACGCTCCAACTCAATCATCAAGTTTGCGGACGACACAACAGTGGTAGGCTTGATTACCAACAACGACGAGACGGCCTACAGGGAGGAGGTGAGGGCCCTCGGAGTGTGGTGTCAGGAAAATAACCTCACACTCAACGTCAACAAAACTAAGGAGATGATTGTGGACTTCAGGAAACAGCAGAGGGAACACCCCCTATCCACATCGATGGAACAGTAGTGGAGAGGGTAGCTAGTTTTAAGTTCCTCGGCATACACATCACAGACAAACTGAATTGGTCCACTCACACTGACAGCGCGTGAAGAAGGCGCAGCAGCGCCTATTCAACCTCAGGAGGCTGAAGAAATTCGGCTTGTCACCAAAAGCACTCACAAACTTCTACAGATGCACAATCGAGAGCATCCTGGCGGGCTGTATCACCGCCTGGTACGGCAACTGCTCCGCCTCAACCGTAAGGCTCTCCAGAGGGTAGTGAGGACTGCACAACGCATCACCGGGGCAAACTACCTGCCCTCCAGGACACCTACACCACCCGTTGTTACAGGAAGGCCATAAAGATCATCAAGGACATCAACCACCCGAACCACTGCCTGTTCACCCCGCTATCATCCAGAAGGCGAGGTCAGTACAGGTGCATCAAAGCTGGGACCGAGAGACTGAAAACAGCTTCTATCTCAAGGCCATCAGACTGTTAAACAGCCACCACTAACAGTGTGAGTGGCTGCTGCCAACACACTGTCATTGACACTGACCCAACTCCAGCCATTTTAATAATGGGAATTGATGGGAATTATGTAAATATATCACTAGCCACTTTAAACAATGCTACCTTATATAATGTTACTTACCCTACATTATTCATCTCATATGCATATGTATATACTGTACTCTACATCATCGACTGCATCCTTATGTAACACATGTATCACTAGCCACTTTAACTATGCCACTTTGTTTACTTTGTCTACACACTCATCTCATATGTATATACTGTACTCGATACCATCTACTGTATGCTGCTCTGTACCATCACTCATTCATATATCCTTATGTACATATTCCTTATCCCCTTACACTGTGTATAAGACAGTAGTTTTGGAATTGTTAGTTAGATTACTTGTTGGTTATCACTGCATTGTCGGAACTAGAAGCACAAGCATTTCGCTACACTCGCATTTAACATCTGCTAACCATGTGTATGTGACAAATAAAATTTGATTTGATTTGAAGAGGACTGGCCACCCCTCATAGTCTGGTTCCTCTCTAGGTTTCTTCCTAGATTTTGGCCTTTCTAGGGAGTTTTTCCTAGCCACCATGCTTCTACACTTGCATTGCTTGCTGTTTGGGGTTTTAGGCTGTGTTTCTGTACAGCACTTTGAGATATCAGCAGATATAAGAAGGGCTATATAAATACATTTGATTTGATATATGGAGACTTAATACAAGCATGTTGAATGATCCAGCATTCAAGGAATTAATAAAGACAGAATTTAACATCTATCTGGAGAATAATGATAACGGTGAAGTATCTCCTGCTACATTGTGGGATGCAGCTATGGCAGTTATTAGAGGAAAGATCATAGCCACATCTCTCAAGAAAAAGATTAAAGCCCAAAAACTGAAATTACAGGAAACATTAAGAAACTTAGAACGATCTCATAGTCAATACAAAGACCCTCTTATATTACGAGAGATTCAAAAGGTAAAACAGGTCATTTACCAGATTTATAGAGAAGAAGTGAAAAATCATTTGATTCAGTGGGATGGGATTACCTATTCCAAGTTATGGAAAGATTTTGTTTCAACAAAGAAGTGATACAGTGCATCAAAACACTGTATTCATGTCCGACTGCTAGAATAAAGATAAATGGACATTCGACACGAACGATAAAATCTCCTTGTACCTCGAACCATTAGGACAGGCAATAAGACAGGACCCAACCTTAAAGGGAATAACAATAAGAGGCAGTAAACACAAGATATGCATGTATGCTGATGACGTTCTGTTATTCCTTAAAGACCCAGGCTCAAGTGTACCTAGATCAATGGATGTTTTACAAACATTTGGAATACATTCAGGGTATGTGCTTTACATACACAAGACCCAAGCCCTAGTATAGCAGGTATAACTTCACCTGGACCTCCTCATCCATTAAATATCTGGGAGTAAATTTACCAAAAGATACACCCAAACTTTATGACGTGTATTACGATCACATCAACAAGAAAATATATGATGACCTGGACAGGTGGAATTCACTTCCCTTAGATCTTAGTAGTAGAATTGAAACAATCAAAATGAACATCCTGCCAAGGTTACTGTATTTGTTCCAATCACTGCCCATAGAAATCCCGCCTAAACAGTTTAGGGAATGGGATAAACGGATATCAAGGTTTATCTGGAACAGTAAGAGACCAAGAACAAGATATACAACATTACAATGACCAAACAACTGTGGGGGTATGGCCTTACCAAACCTAAAAGATGATTTTGTGACCTCCAATTGAGACCTCTGGTGTGTTTGTGCAATTCACAATATGAATCCAAATGGAAAGACATGGAGATTCCCAAAACTGACTGTATGGGTAACAAGGACATGGTAATAGAAATATACAATAGACAAAATCAATGGATTAATTTCGCTCTTAAGACATGATTTAGGGTAGTTAAGCAAAATAATTTAGACAAAGCGGTCCAACTGCTGAGTTGGCCCGCATACGAACCTAGCTCAGTCCTGCAACTCAGGACAGCAGATTTAAACAGTGGACGCAGAAAGGCATCACATCATTCAGTACAATTATAAGGAATGGGAACCTAGATAACTTCCAGGACCTAAGTTTAAAAAAAACATGGCTTGGATAAACAAGATTTTTACAGATACCTACAAGTTTGACACTATTTCTTAGGGGAGATAAAAGTGACTGACCCTCGAGCACCTCAAATGAATCCAAGTATTCAGTAACGCATACAACTTGGGGAGTAACAAAAAAACTACTTCAAATCTCACTTGGGTATTCAATCACCAAAGAAACATTCTACAAACTGTATTAAAAACCAATGGGAGGAGGAACTTAACATTGAAATAACTGATGAAACATGGTTGAACATATTAGAGACTCAACAAAGCTCCACCAACTCAAGGTCATGGAGAGAATTCTGTTGGAAGAATGTTATACGTTTCTTCATAACACCTAAACTGAAATCAAAACAGACTGGCTCACTACACCCTTCTTGGAGAGAATGTGGGCTATCAAGGGTGGATCACTCTCATATCTTCTGGTCCTGCTCCACAATCAAAACTTACTGGGGAGAAATAAGATCGAACATTGGAAAAATAATGGGATTTGACATAGAACAAACATTCATTTTTTTGTACTTGGGTGAAATACCTGATAACTTACACAATAGAGAAAAGTACCTCTTGATTGTCCTACTGGCAGCCTGTTTTTTTTTTTTTTTTCACCTTTATTTAACCAGGTAGGCTAGTTGAGAACAAGTTCTCATTTGCAACTGCGACCTGGCCAAGATAAAGCATAGCAGTGTGAACAGACAACACAGAGTTACACATGGAGTAAACAATTAACAAATCAATAACACAGTAGAAAAAAAGGGGAGTTTATATACAATGTGTGCAAAAGGCATGAGGAGGTAGGCGAATAATTACAATTTTGCAGATTAACACTGGAGTGATAAATGATCAGATGGTCATGTACAGGTAGAGATATTGGTGTGTAAAAGAGCAGAAAAGTAAATAAATAAAAACAGTTTGAGGATGAGGTAGGTGAAAATGGGTGGGCTATTTACCAATAGACTATGTACAGCTGCAGCGATTGGTTAGCTGCTCAGATAGCTGATGTTTGAAGTTGGTGAAGGAGATAAAAGTCTCCAACTTCAGCGATTTTTGCAATTCGTTCCAGTCACAGGCAGCAGGGTACTGGAACGAAAGGCGGCCAAATGAGGTGTTGGCTTTAGGGATGATCAGTGAGATACACCTGCTGGAGCGTGTGCTACGGATGGGTGTTGCCATCGTGACCAGTGAACTGAGATAAGGCGGAGCTTTACCTAGCATGGACTTGTAGATGACCTGGAGCCAGTGGGTCTGGCGACGAATATGTAGCGAGGGCCAGCCGACTAGAGCATACAAGTCGCAGTGGTGGGTGGTATAAGGTGCTTTAGTGACAAAACGGATGGCACTGTGATAAACTGCATCCAGTTTGCTGAGTAGAGTGTTGGAAGCCATTTTGTAGATGACATCGCCGAAGTCGAGGATCGGTAGGATAGTCAGTTTTACGAGGGTAAGCTTGGCGGCGTGAGTGAAGGAGGCATCATTGATATATACAGAGAAAAGAGTCGGCCCGAGAATTGAACCCTGTGGCACCCCCATAGAGACTGCCAGAGGACAGGACAGCATGCCCTCCGATTTGACACACTGAACTCTGTCTGCAAAGTAATTGGTGAACCAGGCAAGGCAGTCATCCGAAAAACCGAGGCTACTGAGTCTGCCGATAAGAATATGGTGATTGACAGAGTCGAAAGCCTTGGCAAGGTCGATGAAGACGGCTGCACAGTACTGTCTTTTATCGATGGCGGTTATGATATCGTTTAGTACCTTGAGTGTGGCTGAGGTGCACCCGTGACCGGCTCGGAAACCAGATTGCACAGCGGAGAAGGTACGATGGGATTCGAGATGGTCAGTGACCTGTTTGTTGACTTGGCTTTCGAAGACCTTAGATAGGCAGGGCAGGATGGATATAGGTCTGTAACAGTTTGGGTCCAGGGTGTCTCCCCCTTTGAAGAGGGGGATGACTGCGGCAGCTTTCCAATCCTTGGGGATCTCAGACGATATGAAAGAGAGGTTGAACAGGCTGGTAATAGGGGTTGCGACAATGGCGGCGGATAGTTTCAGAAATAGAGGGTCCAGATTGTCAAGCCCAGCTGATTTGTACGGGTCCAGGTTTTGCAGCTCTTTCAGAACATCTGCTATCTGGATTTGGGTAAAGGAGAACCTGGAGAGGCTTGGGCGAGGAGCTGCGGGGGGGGCGGAGCTGTTTGCCGAGGTTGGAGTAGCCAAGCGAAAGGCATGGCCAGCCGTTGAGAAATGCTTATTGAAGTTTTCGATAATCATGGATTTATCGGTGGTGACCGTGTTACCTAGCCTCAGTGCAGTGGGCAGCTCAGAGGAGGTGCTCTTGTTCTCCATGGACTTCACAGTGTCCCAGAACTTTTTGGAGTTGGAGCTACAGGATGCAAACTTCTGCCTGAAGAAGCTGGCCTTAGCTTTCCTGACTGACTGCGTGTATTGGTTCCTGACTTCCCTGAACAGTTGCATATCGCGGGGACTATTCGATGCTATTGCAGTCTGCCACAGGATGTTTTTGTGCTGGTCGAGGGCAGTCAGGTCTGGAGTGAACCAAGGGCTGTATCTGTTCTTAGTTCTGCATTTTTTGAACGGAACATGCTTATCTAAAATGGTGAGAAAGTTACTTTTAAAGAATGACTAAGAAATGGCTACAAAAAGACCCTCCCACCGTGACCCAATGGATAGATATTGTAAAAGAAATACACCATGTGAGCGTATGACCTTTGCTTTATGAACTCAAGAGAAGAGAGGCCGGGAATACTGGGAAAATGGGTTTCGTACTTGAAAAAGGTCTAATTCAAAGATTATGTCAATGTAACTAATATGATGAATGTATGGTGTGCGCTGTAACTTACAGATCTTTTTTGTTCTTGTACTTTACTTTATTTGTATTTTCTTTGTGTTCCTCAATAAAAACAAAGTATTAAAAAATGTTTACAAAATATGACTACAAAGAAATATAGAACCATAAGCGTGAAATGTTGAAACCTTCAGGAAATAAACTTCCTCTGAAAATAGAGGCAAAACACAATCACTTCTAAACTTAAGTACATTTCATTTTAAGTTTGTAAAAAGAGGTAAGACCCCTGCATCCTGAAGTCACTTGGAAATCAGATGCAAGGTGCTGAGAGTGCCTCTTTAGTGAGTTACATATTCCATAGGCATGCCATTACTCAGCATGGCTTCCACTGATTCCTATGGGGACCTGACCTTTCCTCACTAATGGGCTCTCACAGAGCACCTTTTCAAAGTTTGCTGGTGTGTGTGTGTGTGTGTGTGTGTGTGTGTGTGTGTGTGTGTGTGTGTGTGTGTGTGTGTGTGTGTGTGTGTGTGTGTGTGTGTGTGTGTGTGTGTGTGTGTGTGTGTGTGTGTGTGTGTGTGTGTGTGTGTGTGTGTGTGTGTGTGTGTTACCACAGGTCATTGAGGTCAATGATCCTATTAAGATGTTACAAGTAAAGTATGACAAATCAGTTTTAGAGCTCTTTCCATACTGGAACAATAACCTACTGCATATCCAATATGTTTGCAAAAACTTTGAAAGAATGTAAATAGCAGAATATCTGCTACCGGAGTTTTAGGTAGAATATTTCATGCGGGGAATCAATGTAAAACGTATTGAAAGCATTAAAAAATGGTTCAAAGAAAGTTGCATCTTTCTGATCTCTCTTTGAGGTCAGTCCACCTGAACTGCATTATTTTTTTCCCCTGCTTTTTTTCCTGGAGAAAAGGGGAGGGTGATGGTTTGCAGCAATGGTCAATTTAAACGTCAGATTGCCATATATTACAATAATGTGCTCTGACAACTCTATTGACTCCAGTCCACATTTTTGGGGAAATAAAATAATGGAACTAATACTCAACACCTGTTCCTTTTCAGCATCCCCAGTATATCAAATATGCAAACAGTGACAGCTGCGCCGCAGACTGAGATAGCAGAACCGGGCAATGAGAAAGACAGAGCCATGCGTTGTTCTCTCTGCTTTATCTTGTGGGCCCCGGTCAAATAGCTGAAAACAGAGTGTAATGGTTAAGTCAGTAATATTTAACATGTGGCTTTTGAAGGAACAGCACGCACTATCGATTTCTCCGATCTAATCGGAGATTCAGAGAAGCAGCCCTATCAGCAGCCTGGCTTCAATTATGGGCTCCATAAAGCCCAGTGATAGAGCTGGTGTGATGTACAGCCTGGTAGATGCCAGGATCCATCCCATCCACCGGCATGCCTGCTGATGACACACATGCCATCGTACCAGGTGAATGCTAAGGGAAGTTTAATAGAGATCGTCAAGCTAGGACAGGTTTATGGGTTAGTGAGGTGACAAGATGGTGCTCTCTCTCTCTCAGTAATGAGAATAGCGTCTAGAAATGAATATCGTAAACTTCAGACTAGATTTGATGGAGGGATTCATTAAACTGTAACTAAAGGTTAAAGACAAGTAGATGTGAAAGCAGTTAAAGGGACTGTGGAATTCTTCCACATTTAGGACAGGAAAACAGCTCTAAAGAGTGACAGTTGAATATAATACGATCAGTTAGAAAATGTATCAATCCAGTTCCACTAACTTCAAACCCGTATTTAAGCACAGGCCAAGAGCCTCTACAAAGAATGGTGAAATGACTCAGACTTAAGACTTCCGTTCAACTTACTTTGCATGTATTTGTCATGCAGTCAATAGCTACTTTGCTGAGGTCAAAGTATCACTAAGAGTAGGCTTTGCCTCCAGAGCCACTGGTTTGAAGTTGAAGGGTCATGAACTTACAGGGGAACTTCAGGACGACTTGACTAAGGCCTATATACAATTGAACTACTCCAATCGCAGTCCCATCTGACAGATGAAGTCATGCAATCTTACTCATTCTTGGTATTTCCAATAACCAAGGGATATTTCAGTAGTTATTCCAATCAGTTCTACTACACAAAAGACTGAACTCTACATGACTCTATGACCTTTACTTCAACAGCATTGGGCTGGCAATGACTAAGCGGTTAATACAAGCACTGTTTCAGTTTGACGTCTCTACAGGGAGATTAGACAAGGCAATGTGTAGGATTCAAGTGGGAGCAGGGATTGGATTCACCCGTCTCTCTCTCATCTAAATGTAAGAGCCAATGATGCGTTATAGATGGTAAGAGTGTAGTCAAGCCTTTAGTGGAACCAACCAGTCCGTTTTACCCATGTCACCACTAGATGGAAGATGTTAAACCTAACTTCAATGGGGGGGCTACTGAAAATGACAGAGGCACCCACCAGAGCCTTTTCTTATATTTCAAATTACAGTAAGAGCACATTCAGCACATACAGTAAGAGAACATTCTTAGGTTTCTGAGAATGCTGATAGCTCCAGATCGCCACTGGTGCATATTCACGCAGCAGTAAAAAAAAACAAATGAGGCCAACAGCAGGTGTCCAGCCCAGTTGTCCGAGGATGGCAGGGGTGGAACAGGGATTGGAAAGAGACCCTTCCGAGATGCTCCTCCTATAGGACAGGACAGCACTCAGATAGTCCAGACAGAGAAACAGTAACAGTCTATATGTGTTCTGAGCTGGAGCTGGCCAAGCATGCTAAACTCAACAGGAATTTACAGTCAAGGTCACAGTCCACACAGCAGTCAACAAAGCTGCAGTTGTCTTTTATAAGGATGAGCCATTCCAAAGCCCTGACCTGCTCAATTTAACCATAAGAGTTTCACCGGGATATATTAGTTATTCATAAAACATCTACTGACAGATTAAATAGATAAGCAGATTCAAAACAAAACTTTTGGTCTAACAAATCTTCTAAATAAGTGGCTCTGGTGGTGATTTACTCTCCCTCTGATAATTGAAACATGCATTTATTGATTATGCTACAGGCATTTTAATGTTTGACATTCCACAATAAGACACAATCCATCTTCCAACATGTAAAAAAACTAACTATCCTTTGACATACTTCATCCTTTGGGTGACATTTTCTTCAGAGCACCTGGACACTCAGGCCTCAGTGGCCTGGATGCAGCATTTTAAGGCCTGGGGCAGTAAACAGGTCACAGTTCCCTGAGGACCACCTCCAGTATCTGAGTGTGGAAAACTTTAACCCCCCCTATCCTATCCACCAGCCAGGATGGGCTCCCCTCCTCTCACTTAAGTCCCTCACAGTCCCTACAGCCAGTCATGAGTATATCTCTGAGTTTATGCCTTTTGCAGATAGATTTTTTTTGAGTCCCTTTCTCCATAAAATACTCAGGGCTGAACACATCTGTTTTTTCTGTCCGCATTTTTATTTTGTTGATTCAGTTAACTTGATGTTCATAAAGAACAAGTAAGAAAAATACAAATGCATTGGTTGCGGATGCAACTGCCAAAAATATTGGCAAAACTTGGCAAATTATTTATTCTCCCCCCCAACCAGAAATATGAAATCATAGCAGTGTTTTCCCTTCTATCATAGCTTCTCACACACTCTATTTTGTTTAGTTAGCATTTGAGCACCCCCATGTGGGAATTGTTGAAAACTGCTCAATTCTGTGTGGATTCCATCACCTGAGACCATTCCAGAGGTCTATCGTTTTGAATGAAAAACATGTTCAGCCTAACTTAGGACCTCTATTAGGTCATGACTGGCTTGTGTGTATTAATGTGAAACATGCAAGGGGGAGTGTCTAACTTATTAAAAGGTACTTACTGGGAATTCTCAGACCATGTCAGAATGTAGCCTAATCTCCGGGCTCTGGCCTCCAATTCTGACAGCATATGATCTCAGTCCATTGGCTTCCTGAATCCCTGATAAAAACATGACATTGACAAAGTAGAGTTCTAATCAGTGGAGTATTCTTGGATTCTCTGTGGAGAACCGCGTTCTCCAACCTTGGTTGGAAGGCTAGGCTATATAACAAAAATACTGTACAATACATATTTCAGTGACATGAGCAAATAAGGGAACATCTCTAGAAGAAAAGAAGGGATCAGCATTCCTCTTAAGTCACATATTTAAGCCGATATAGCCTAAGTTCAACTGCAAAAACAACACTTTATGTAAAGCATTCTAACCATTATCACTACCGTTTCACATTAGATGTATATAAGAATTCAATGTTGACCATTTAAGAAACTAAACCACTTCCTCCATTGAGTTGCATGCAGAATCCACTCGTTTTGTTTCTCAGCTGATGCTGGTTGTTTCCTTTCCAGCTCTTTCAGAGACTGAAGTGGAGACAAAAGTAAGCCTACCCATGCCCAAATATCTAGTTTTCAGAATTATGTTCAGAGAGCAGGATCTAAAATTAGGCCTACCCCATTCTGTTTTCTCAACTATTGGTCTGTGATGAAATAAGCTGGCCATTCTCATCCTAACATCTTTATCTAGAGGGGGTGAAAAATGGGGTCATCCAGCAACAGTGTCGGGAACTGGATAGTGTGCAACCCCAGGAGAGACTGTATAATTTACTCCCATAGTAAATCCTGAGGCGTCTGTGCATGGGCAAACAGACTGACTGGGGCTTCCTGGGCCTCAGACTCAGGGATTCTCTTTTAATGATGCGGGGAGCGAAGAGAAGCCACATGGCTGTACTAGAACCATTCCTCTACCCTAGGCCCTAAGGGGAAAGAGGCCATAGAGCAAGGCTCATGTCTCAATGTCTGCATCAACAAAAACATGTGTTCCTTCTCACTGGTTCTTTACAAAGTTAGATTCGTATTCATACATACCTGAGTTTAGAATAACAAAGACTTTTCCCAAAATAGAAACCCAGTTTCAATGTTATTGAAGAGCATCTTATACCTGGAGATTATTTTGTGATGGGGATAACATTGATACAGTTACATATCGGAATATTATTTTTGCACTAGTGGGCTGAACCTGCACCAAGTATTTTTCCTTCATAGCTTGTTCTCCAGTTAGTTCTTCCAGTTAGCCAACTAGTTTTTAGCACTTTACATCTATGACTGATTAAAACTAATTTCTCTCATGGCTCTTTCTCGTCTCTCTGCAGCTGATATATGGCGAGCAATATGTTTGGAACATCAAATTGCAATAGATATCGTATAAACACCATAGTATCGTGGTAATAGCGTATCATGAGGCCTCTGGCAATTCCCAGCCCTAGTCATATTTGTGAAAGAGCTCAGAAAAATATGTGTTGTGTGATAATTATGCTTTATTACTTTTTTTCTCTGACCCAATCGCTCAACCATTAGGCCTTATTTCCCACACAGAACAGCAAACACTCTTAGCTAGGGAGCTGTTCGTCACATTCATATGATGTAAAGTAGGCATGAGAACTGGATTAATAAGAGAAACACTTCCACCAACTAACAGTGCCCCACAATTAGAATGGCCAAGCTGTGTTTTCTACTAGCACAGCCACATATAACTTAGACATACCAGAGCTGACCCACACCACCAGAGCCATTCTTGTGTGATTCATGTTGTTTGTCAGAAAGCAGGATGAGGCAGCATTACATTAAATCAAGTTTCACCCTTCCTTCTCGCACTCTCATTAGGGTGAAGAAAGGTCATTTTGGAGGCATTGGGTGGTGCCGTGAAAATTAGCGCTCTCTTCAAATTTTTGTAATGCAAAAGAATTGAAAGCAAGGGACAATGTATGGGGAATGTAGGAAACCAACAGGGAACAAGAATAATGACTCCAAGCCAAGTTTGCGGGTGAATGGACATTAAAACTTCTTCCCCTTTCAGACCCTACATGTAGCTGTCAAAAACAAATGGCTGTAGAGAGAAAGGGATGTCACTGCTTTATGATAATGTGAAAAGAGCAGGTTCAAAGGGGTACAATGCATTTGGACATTATTCAGACCCCTTGACTTTGTTACATTACAGACGTATTCTAAAATGTATTAAATTGCCCCCCCACACACACACCAAAAACATAGAATTATTTTAATAAATATTCAGACCCTTTGCTCAGTACTTTGTTGGAGCCCCTTTGGCAGCGATTACAGCCTCAAGTCTTCTTGGGTATGACGCTACAAGCATGCAACAACTGTATTTGGGAAGTTTCTCATATTCTTCTCCTCTCAAGCTCTGTAAGGTTGGATGGGGAGCGTCACTGTACAGCTATTTTCAGGTTTCTCCAGGGATGTTCGATCGGGTTCAAGCCAGGCTCTGGCTGGGCCATTCAGGAACTTGTACCAAAGCCAGTCCTTTGTCTTTGTGTCATTGTCCTGTTGGAAGGTGAAACGTCACCCCAGTCTGAGGTCCTGAGCAGGTTATCTTCAAGGATCTCTGTACTTTGCTCCATTCATCTTTCCCTTGATCCTGACGAGTCTCTCAGTCCCTGCCGCTGAAAAACATACCCACAGCATGATGCTGCCATCACCATGCTTCACCGTAGGAATGGTGCCAAGTTTCTTCCAGACGTGACACTTGACATTCATGCCAAAGAGTTCCCACTTGGTTTCATCAGACCAGAGAACATAGTTTTGTATGATCTGAGTGTTTAGGTGCCTTTTGGCAAACTCCAAGCAGGCCATTTTGCCTTTTACAGAGGAGTGGCTTCAGTCTGGCCACTCTACCATAGAAGGCCTGATTGGTGGAGTGCTGCAAAGATGGTTGTCCTTCTGGAAGGTTCTCCCATCTCCACAGAGGAACTCTGTCAGTGACCATTGGGTCTTGGTCACTTCCCTGACCAAGGCCCTTCTCCCCCAATTGCTCAGTGTGGCCAGCTCTAGGAAGAGTCTTGTTGGGTCCAAACTTCTTCCATTTAAGAATGATGGAGGCCACTGTGTTCTTGGTATCAAACCATTTCTGCAGCATTGAAGGTCCCCCTTCCCCAGACCTGTGCCTTGACACAATCCTATCTCAGCCCTCTACGGACAATTCCTTTGACCTTATGGTTTGGATTTGCTCTGACATGTACTGTCAACTGTGGGAGCTTATATAGAAAGGTGTGTGCCTTTAAAAATCATGTCCAATCAATTGAATTTCCCTCAGGTGGACTCCAATCAAGTTGTAGAACCATCTCAAGGACAATAAACGGAAATAGGATGCACTGGAGCTCAATTTTGAGTCTCGTCACAAAGAGCCGGAATACTTACGGAAATAAGGCATGTTTTTTTATTTGCAATAAATGAGAGAATAGAAACCTGTTTTTGTTTTGTCATTATGGGGTATAGATTGATGAGGAAAAACATTAACTTTATCCACTTTAGAATAAGGCTGTATGAGTACTTTCCAAATGCAGTGGCAAATGAGAAACCCCATTGAAGACACGAGAAAAACACATACAACTGAAAAAAGTTTGACATTGGCATAGGCTATAAATTGGGTAAGTGATTATATGGTATTTCCATAGCATGTTTCCTGCCAAAAACCAGCATATAATTTTACAAAATAGACATTGGCACATAAGTTTCATCCACAATTGATTTACTGGCATGTCTGACATTTCTAGCTTAGCCAAGTCTACATTTGGCAAATGCAATACACTATAGCCATTTCACCCATGAAAGTGGATAGCTAGTAAGCAAACTAAGATAGCAATGCAAGCCACACAATATAGGCAAAGTTGCATTTGGATGGTGGCCTTGACTTAAAATTAACAAGCTAAATTCATTAAAGTAAAGATTCCCTCTACCAGATGAAAAGTGTTAACGAGCTAGTCATCTTTGCCTCTACAATTTTACCCTGGCTTAGATAACTGGATCATTCCTACTAGGAAGTGCCTTTTCTGTCCCAAGGAAATATCAGTTATTTGGTGTAAAATATGGATTACAAAATGCTTTAAATAAGGTCAGGTGTCCACCTTAACACCAAATATGGACCCTGAAAAGGGGAATTTTAAACCCATCTGTCTCAGAGGATGTAGGTGGTTTTCCCCAGGAGCTATTTATCAAGTGCCAAAAGAAATAGAAGCCAATAAATGTTGAACATCTATTTTATAGGTAGCATTATCAATCAAAATTGTATTATAAGATTCTGTATGTCCCAAATATCACTTTGCACCTTCTTAGTTTGTAGTAATTCTCCATTTAAGAAAACCCCTTCCTACAATGACACCACATTCAGGAAGTGTCATAATTTATTTGGTGGGAAAACTATTATAAAACACAGTTGTATCTACCTGTCAGTCTATGTCCCACTCAAATGTCCACCCCGTTAGGCTTTTTTAATTAATCGTTGTTTGATAGATAAGTTAAAATCCTGTTCAAGTGTTCACCATTATGCTAGCTAAATCTTGCGCAATCAGTGCTATAGCTAATTTAGGCTCAAAATGTCCCTGTTTGGTTCCACCTGTTTAAATGCCTGAGCTTTACGAATACGTTTATTTGAAAGTCAATTGTCCTTTGACAGAATCCATGTTTTATGTTGTCGGAATGGCACCGCATATGAATAACCAAGATAGCAGAAGTGCGTTCTCGCCAACCTCCCTAACATAACACATCCCAGGTAGGGAGTTAAACCGCAGCTGTTAGGTTGCGTTACGGCCACTCCACCAGCGGCAACTCTACAGGGCAGGGGTGGTACGCTCTGCCGAATGCACCTTAACTGTGTCCTCACTGCCATCAATCCAGGACACCTACATCACAACAAGTGTCGCAGGAAGGCCAAGAAGATCTCAGCCACCCGAGCGACGGTCTGTTCTCCCCGCGACCATCACTCAGACAGTGTTACAGCTGTAAATATGTATATTAGTTCATTCACTTCTCCCCTATGGACATTGTACACGCCCAATGGACATTTATCATCGCTAGTTGAAAATGTGCAGATTAGCACTAACTTTTGTTACCTGCACTGTTGGGAACATAACATTTCACTGTACACTGTAATTATTTGTGCGACCCTGTGCACGTGACTAATAAACAAAAAATTGCAGCCTATGTGCAACAGATTCAGATATTTTTTTTACAATTAACTTCACATAGCTAGAAATGCCCAACGGCAAGCTAGGCTAGCAAGGTAATCTAGTTCAAGCCAGTAAACTGCGAGTTATGCCGTCATTCAACACAGGTATTTAAGATACAAAAGAACGCATGTAGCTATGGTTTCTTACTTCAGTCTATCCCGACAAAAAAAAACGTGTTCTTGGTTAGTGTAGTCAATCTGCGAGCAGTGTGTGCAGACTTGCGTCTAACTTCCGGTAGGCAGCTTTCGTTTAACCAATTTCAAAATAAAAGTTGTGTAAAAACGTGGACTAAGAAATCCCCCCCCACCCCCCTCTTTACAAGAGAAACGGACCCGAATTGCCATGGGCTACATTTAAAATTTTAATATACAAGAAAGAAATCGATGCATTTGTGTCAAGCAAAACACTGACAGGTCAATCACTTAAATTGTGCAGTCTTCTAGATGAATAAAATATGACTAAGTGAAAACAACTTTTGCAGGTAGTAATGATCAAAATGACTTATCAAAGTTAGTTGAAATAAACAAATATTTATACTTACATTTACACTAAAATCAAAGACACACACACACACAATATCTACTCCAACAAGAGCTGCTCTGCTTCCTCAAGAGCCTTATCCATTTCTTCAACTTCCAAGGAGAAATTCTCCCTCTCCTGCACCAGATGCTCCCGAGAATCGGTGAGAGCCTTCATGGTCTTTTGAACTTCCTGGAAATTAATTGCAAACAAGCTCTAGACAGACTGGCATACTGGCAATTCTGCTTTCATGTCAATCAAACATATGGAACTTACTGTTAGTTGTGCACTTTGTTCTGTTGCCATGTCACCAAATGTCTGCAGTTCACGTAACAGATCTTGGGATACATTCTGCATTGTTGGGAGAGATCCATTTGAAAGAAATCACTAAACACAATTACAAAGCCAGATTCCTGCAAACAAGGACCTGAGTAACATTTGAGTCTAAATAATCAGACTGGAGTTCAACCATATGGCCGACAAAAAAAGACCTTACCACCACCTCTCTTTGTTGATCCTCATTTTGCTGTGCAGTTTTTCCAATTTTCTCTCCCAAAACTGAGAAATAAAGTCAGAAGAAAGGTTAAAGCAATCTTTAGAAAGCTCAACAAACTGTCAAAAAAAAACACTCTGAACCTGTAACGGGGAACCAATTCCTGTCATCTAATGATTACCTGGATCAATATTTCCAGCAACTAGTAGCACATGGCAGTCCTTCAGTTGTTTCTGGACATCTGCATTGGTTCCTTGGAGGTCACTGCATCGTTGTTCCAACTGGGCAACTTTTTGCTGCAAAATTAAACACTTGTACTTTATAAACTGACAACAGTGAAAGAGTGCACAATATAGCACTGGACCAAACAGAGAACATTGACTATTCGCCTTCCTAAGACCTTCCATTCAATAGCCCATTGAAAAACCCTAGTGCATTTTGTTCACATAATAGCCGACATTTGGAACATAGTGAATCATCCCTTTAACGAACTTGCCTGTGTTTCTGTAAGGCTTTTCTGCAGTTCTTCATTGGCTTCCAGTAAAAGTTGATTATGGCTCTTGAGTTCTGACTGCTGCCCATATCTGGTGGGAGGTCTATTAAAACAAAGACAATGCTATGAGAATGTAATTGTCAAATGTATTTCTCCCAAATTATAAAAAAAGGGGTATCTTACCCTTTATGCACTTTGGCTACAACATTCTTTCTGGAAAGAAAAGAGAATGTAGATAGTCTTAACATCTTGCCCATACATAACAAAGGCTATCTTCCCATTGTAAATTGAAAGTTAGTCACCTTGGTACATTCTCATTGAGAGGCTTGAAAATAGCAGTTTTTGGAAAGAAATTGAAGTCTGACGGTACAGCAGTCTCTTTGAAAACGTATTTATTGGCCGCCCTCTTCATTTCTGCAGCACTGCCAGCAGGTTGCACACCTTATATAGGTAAAGAACAAAATGCAAAATTAAGATTAGACAAGTAGCCCGGAGACAGATGTTGAATTTCATTGTATTCAACGTGAGCAATAAATGAGCATTTTGATCAGGAAAGTTTCTTTCTCAAGACATGTACAAGCCAGAATGTTGCCTAAAATTACATTTTAAATTTACCAGTACTTGCGATTGGTACTTTTGAAAGTAGGAACGGGAGACCTATCCACATGAAAGTATAATTAAATTCAACTTAACCGTGTAAACAGTGCACAACATTTATGTTCATTGCGCCGACTGCAGGTTATGGAAATCTGAATGCACTACCAGAGCATTGAACAAAATGTAATTATACTTTCATGTGGATATGCCTCACATTCCTATCTGCAAATGGACAAACTGCACGGACAACAGGTAAAGTTAAAATATAATTTAAGTCAACATTCTGGCTTGTGGAGGTTTGTGAGGGGAATTGTCCTGAGCCAAAGGCTTTCTGCCCGACCTAGAATTTAATATCGGGTTTCCAGGCTATGAGCCAAGATGCTTACTAGTTGCATTTTTTGTTGAATGACAAGACAAACACCGAAAACACTGCTATCCCGGAGGCTTGCGGTGGAGGCGAGTTGTGTGAATGTAGAAACTGAAGGGGAAATAACTTACACTTACTCTGTCCGCATCTAGGAATTTTCGATGCCATCAAACTGTGTTGCAACGAAATGGTAACATTTAGCAATAAATATCCAAATTACACAACAAGCCAACAGCTGGCTAGTGACTGGCTATGAACTCCAACATATACATTAACGCCACTTCAATACAGTTACGACCGGAAGTAACTTTCGTAACAGATTAGGATAATTAACGTAGAAAGTTACGAGAAATAGATTAAGGTTTGTAAAAGGGTTAACGAAAATGCTCTCCTAAACTGCTATGAAAATCCTTTCCGGCCGTAGCTGTATCGAAGTGGCGTGAGAAGAGTATCCCAGCTCCAGAACTATCAGCAGGGAAAGACGTAGCTATTCAACTCAAATGTACACCTCCACACCCACAGAATAAAACACTGAATGGGTAATATTCTGACATATATGATTAATGCAGCAATAAAACAAAGCTTTCTTCCCGTATATTGTACTCAATAATAAAAACAGAGAAACTTACTTTTGAAAGCGCCCGTTCTGTTACAGCTAGCTCAATGAAGGCGCCAGACGATTTGAAAATGTTGGTAACGTCACTTCCGTATCACGTTACATCAACACAGGAAATTACGTAAAAGCCTTCTTTTCTTTTTACATCAGTGATTCCGACATGGGACACACTGCTTCAATGCGAAGTGATTTGTGATTTACTTTCCCAAAGCAGCTGGTCCATGTCTTAACATTCATAAATGTGAGCTCATGGCTGTCAAAGATTGTGTGAAACTGAAGATCTCGTATAACGCTGTGTACTACTCCCTTCACAGAACAGTGAAAACTGGCTCTAACCAGAATAGAAAGAGTGGGAGGCCCCGGTGCACAACTGAGCAAGAGTGTCGAGTTTGACAAACAGACACCTCAACTGGCAGTTTCATTAAATAGTACCCACAAACACCAGTCTCAAAGTCAACAGTGAAGAGGTGACTCCGGGATGCTGGCCTTCTACGCAGAGTTGCAAAGAAAAATATATATCTCAGACTGGGCAATAAAAATAAAAGATTAAGATGGCAAAAGAAGACAGACACTGGACAGAGGAACTCTACCTCGAAGGTGAGCATTCCGGAGTCGCCTCTTCACGTTGAGACTGGTGTTTTGCGAGTACTATTTAACGAAGCTGCCAGTTGCGGACTTGTGAGGCGTCTGTTTCTCAAATGAGACACTCTAATGTACTTGTCCTCTTGCTCAGTTGTACACCGGGGCCTCACACTCTTTCTATTCTGATTAGAGACAGTTTGAGCTGTTCTGTGAAGGGAGTAGTACACAGTATTGTAAAAGATCTTCGGTTTCTTGGCAATTTCTCACATGGAATAGCCTTCATTTCCCAGAACAAGAATAGACTGACAAGTTTCAGAAGAAAGATGTTTGTTTCTGGCCATTTTGAGCCTGTAATCGAACCCACAAATGCTGATGCTCCAGATACTCAACTTGATTTATTGCTTCTTTAAATCAGGACAACAGTTTTCAGCTGTGCTAACATAATTGCAAAATGGTTTTCTAATGATCAATTGGCCTTTTAAAATGATAAACTTGGATTAGCAAACACAACGTGCCATTGCAACACAGGAGTGATGGTTGCTGATAATGGGCCTCTGTACGCCTATGTAGATATTCCATTTTTTTTTAAATCAGCAATTTCCAGCTACAATAGTCATTTACAAAAGTAA
Source organism: Oncorhynchus keta (assembly GCF_023373465.1). Taxonomy (NCBI): domain Eukaryota; kingdom Metazoa; phylum Chordata; class Actinopteri; order Salmoniformes; family Salmonidae; genus Oncorhynchus; species Oncorhynchus keta. Next base: position 20,483,977 of record NC_068428.1, read on the forward strand.
CAATGTCTACACTGTATTTCTGATACATTTGATGTTATTTTAATGGTAAAAATGTTTGCTTTTCTTTCAAAAACAAGGACATTTCTAAGTGACCCCAAACGTTTGAACGGTAGTGTACCTACCTATTAACAAAATTAATGAAGTTTGTTTTAAATTATTCATAAATATTATCCTGCCAACCACTGTATGAAGAATTAAAAACAATACATAAATTCAAATTTCCCACAATAATTTCCCTGTATTTAGCACCATCCATCATTCCTTCTATTCTGACCAGTTTCCCTGTGCCTGCCAATGGAAAAACATCCCCACAGCATGATGCTGCCAGCACCATGCTTCACTGTAAGGATGGTGTTCTCGGGGTGATGGAGAGGTGTTGGGTTTGCACCAGACATTTTCTTTGATGGACAAAAAGCAACATTTTAGTCTCATCTGACCAGTGTACCTTCTTCCATATGTTTGGGGAGTCTCCCACACGCCTTTTGGTGAACACCAAACGTGTTTGCTTATTGTTTTCTTTAAGAAATCTTCTTAGGGCTAGGCCCCTTTTTTCTCCACTTCCTGCCTGAATGACGTGCCCAAAGTAAACTGCCTGTAGCTCAGGCCTGAAGCCAGAATATGCATATAATAATATAACACAATATAACACAATAGATATGGTAAGAGAAAATCCAAAGAAAAACCAACTGGAAATTGGGTGTTTTGAGAGACCATCCTCTTAGAAATGCAAGAGAAAAGTCATATTGAAAATTAGCTCCCTGGATGCAATTCATGTGGCTTCCACAGGGTGTCAGCAGTCTATGTTCAAGGTTTCAGGCTTGTAACTTCAAAAAGGAATAAGAAATAATAGTTTTAGTAAAAGGACACTGTCTTGAAAATTCATGTTTGCACGCGCCATATAGACATTACGCACCTGCTAAAATCCGTTTCATATTGAACGTACTTCTTTCCTAAATAAATATTATAGTTTTATTACATTTTGGGGTATCTGAGGAGTAAATAGAAACCTATTTTGACTTGTTGAAACAAAGTTTAGGGGTAGATGTTTGGATTCTTTCTCTGCAAGTTGAACGAGTGGATTACTCAAGTCGATGGCACCAACTAAACAGACTTTTTGGGATATGAAGAAAGATTTTACCGAACAAAACGACAGAACGTGTTATAGTTGGGACCCTTTGGAAGACAAATCAGAGGATGATTTTCAAAAAGTAAGTGAATATTTAATCGTTATATGTGAATGTATGAAACCTGTGCCAGTGGAAAAATATTTTGATGTGGGGCGCCGTCCTCAAACAATCGCATAGCATGTTTGTGCTGTAATAGCTACTGTAAATCAGACAGTGCATTTAGATTAATACGAAGTTAAGCTTTCAGCCGATATAAGACACTTATATGTACAGTGCCTTGCGAAAGTATTCGCCCCCCTTGAACTTTGCGACCTTTTGCCACATTTCAGGCTTCAAACATAAAGATATAAAACTGTATTTTTGTGTGAAGAATCAACAAGTGGGACACAATCATGAAGTGGAACGACATTTATTGGATATTTCAAACTTTTTGAACAAATCAAAAACTGAAAAATTGGGCGTGCAAAATTATTCAGCCCCCTTAAGTTAATACTTTGTAGCGCCACCTTTTGCTGCGATTACAGCTGTAAGTCGCTTGGGGTATGTCTCTATCAGTTTTGCACATCGAGAGACTGACATTTTTTCCCATTCCTCCTTGCAAAACAGCTCGAGCTGAGTGAGGTTGGATGGAGAGCATTTGTGAACAGCAGTTTTCAGTTCTTTCCACAGATTCTCGATTGGATTCAGGTCTGGACTTTGACTTGGCCATTCTAACACCTGGATATGTTTATTTTTGAACCATTTCATTGTAGATTTTGCTTTATGTTTTGGATCATTGTCTTGTTGGAAGACAAATCTCCATCCCAGTCTCAGGTCTTTTGCAGACTCCATCAGGTTTTCTTCCAGAATGGTCCTGTATTTGGCTCCATCTTCCCATCAATTTTAACCATCTTCCCTGTCCCTGCTGAAGAAAAGCAGGCCCAAACCGTGATGCTGCCACCACCATGTTTGACAGTGGGGATGGTGTGTTCAGGGTGATGAACTGTGTTGCTTTTACGCCAAACATAACGTTTTGCATTGTTGCCAAAAAGTTCAATTTTGGTTTCATCTGATCAGAGCACCTTCTTCCACATGTTTGGTGTGTCTCCCAGGTGGCTTGTGGCAAACTTTAAAAAACACTTTTTATGGATATCTTTAAGAAATGGCTTTCTTCTTACCACTCTTCCATAAAGGCCAGATTTGTGCAATATACGACTGATTGTTGTCCTATGGACAGAGTCTCCCACCTCAGCTGTAGATCTCTGCAGTTCATCCAGAGTGATCATGGGCCTCTTGGCTGCATCTCTGATCAGTCTTCTCCTTGTATGAGCTGAAAGTTTAGAGGGACGGCCAGGTCTTGGTAGATTTGCAGTGGTCTGATACTCCTTCCAGGGACTGAATAATTTTGCACGCCCAATTTTTCAGTTTTTGATTTGTTAAAAAAGTTTGAAAAATCCAATAAATGTCGTTCCACTTCATGATTGTGTCCCACTTGTTGTTGATTCTTCACAAAAAAAATACAGTTTTACATCTTTATGTTTGAAGCCTGAAATGTGGCAAAAGGTCGCAAAGTTCAAGGGGGCTGAATACTTTCGCAAGGCACTGTAACTAAATGTTTAAAATCCATAATATTTATGATTATTTATTTGAATTGCGCCCTCCAGTTTCACTGGAAGATCCTTAGGTTAAGCAAAGGCTTTTTCTGGCCACTCTTCTATGAAGCCCTGCTCTGTGTTGTGTACGGCTTAAAGTGGTCATATGGACAGATACTCCAATCTCCGCTGTGGAGCTTTGCAGCTCCTTCAGGGTTATCTTTGGTCTCTTTGTTGCCTCTCTGATTAATGACCTCCTTGCCTGGTCCATGAGTTTTGGTGGAAGAAATTTGTCTTGGCCCCAAAAACCCTCACAAACTTTTAGAGATGCACAGTTGAGAGCATCCAGTCGGGCTGTATCACCGCCTGGTACGGCAACTGCACTGCCCTTAACCACAGAGCTCTCCAGGGGGTGGTGCGGTCTGCTCAAGGCATCACCGGGAGCAAACTACCTGCCCTCCAGGACACCTACAGCACCCGAAGGCCAAAATGATCATCAAAGACAACAACCACCCGAGCAACTGATTGACAAAAAATTCTCACTCGACCAACAGCCTATCAACCAAACAATCTACCAGTCGACTAAATGGGGTCATCCCTAATATTTGGTGTGTAGTTGGTTGGCTTTGCTAGTTAGCAAGCTGAGATCTCTGTTCAAATTGGCTAACGTTAACTCAAACCAAAATAAAATTATATTTGTCACATGCGCCGAATACAATAGGTGTAGACCTTACTGTGAAATGTTTACTTACAAGCCCTTAACCGTTCAAGAAATAGAGTTAAGAAAATATTTACTAAATAAACTAATGTAAAAAGGCACCCAATACAACAACAATAACGAGGTTATATACAGGGGGTACCGGTATCAAGTCAATGTACTGGGGTACAGGTTAGTCGAGGTAATTTATGAATGTAGTGAGGGGTAAAATGACTAGCTTGCTAGTGATGTTTTAGGGAGAATAGGCTAGCTCCCTGTAGAATCAAGAGGGGATGGGGAAAAGATTAGATGTGCAGGTGCTTCAATTGGGTTGTTGCAGTACCCAGATGAGATGACAGCAAACTGTTACAGAGATCAAATCTGAGATTTCACCTTTTATCTTAGTTAGATAACTAGATATCAATGCCGAAACAATGCAATAATATACATTTTATTGGCTTGCTATGAGCTGCTTTTCATGAAAATGTATATCTGATATAGCTAGCTAGTTGTTCTGGTGTAATGGGGTGGCAGGGTAGCCTAGTGGTTAGAGCTTTGGACTAGTAACCGAAAGGTTGCAAGTTCAAATCCCCGAGCTGACAAGGTACAAATCTGCCGTTCTGCCCCTGAACAGGCAGTTAACCCACTGTTCCTAGGCCGTCATTGAAAATAAGAATTTGTTCTTAACTGACTTGCCTAGTAAAATAAAATTATGTCTATTAAATATTACAGCCACAACATCATGACCATGCATCTGCAGACCAGCGAGGAGGACCATGGAGGACCAAAGCAGGACCATGCTATAATATCAGATTGACTTTTTTCTAGGAAAAGCATGGACAGAGCAAGCCATCTGCAGTAACATTATTACTTGACAACACCTATCTGTATTAATTATGATTATGTTTTCATCTTTTTGTACTGTAATGCTATATGTCTTAAGTTGTATAAAGCATGAAGAATCCAGAATTCTGCTGAATTGTCAAGTGGACTGAATTCTCATTCAAATAATGTTGTGCCTCTCAGATCTGCCACACAAACACAACTCTGCTTCTGTTGGGTAGGCTTCTTCCATGATGGCCCTGTCTAGGATCAGTTTAGCCTTTTAGATCATAATGAATCAAATGATATGGACTGATGGGACCTGACCCAAGATCAGCACTCCTACTCTTGGATGCTTTGTGAATATGGGCCCTGTGTGATTGTAGGCATGCCTTCACTAATCCCCATTCTCTCTGTGTATCCCCTCCTGGAGTTCCGACTGCAGCTGTGGACCCCTGCTACTTTGTCCCGGACCCATGCTAATCAAGCTCACCCAGGTAGTCACCGTGCTTCTGCATTGCTTGCTCTTTGGGGTTTTAGGCTGAGCATCTGTAAAGCACTTTGTGACTGTTGATCAGGGCTGTCCTGATTCATGTGAGACAATAGTCATTAACAAGAACAGTGAGTGTTGTTGGAGTTGTTCAGACGTATTTTGTAAATGGGAATGTTTAACTGAGCTGGAGTGGACTACATTTCAATAATAACGATTCTCTAGGATGTCTAACATCTATCATTATCCATGACAATCATCCACATGAAATCCAACACCACTTTTCTAATGAACACTCCTCAATCTATTGTACATGGAACAACGTTCTCTAAATTCATGATTAATATTCCCTTTTGTCAATAATCGCTTCAAAACATTGTTGCAACATGTTTGACTGACTTTATGGAGGTTAAGGGGCCCATCAGATTTCATATTATGTCAAAGTTATCAATTCGGAAGATGGTGCTGTTCAGAATGACATGTTCATGACTGTTGATGTTCACAGAACTCTCCAGAGAAATTGGCACCTGTCAGCCTCGGATATGCATTAAGTAAAGTGGACTTGTAATGTGAACAAACATAGATAAACAAACGTCACTGTCTGTCACCTGAAACATGTCTCTCGAACATGTCTCTCGACCTGTGTGCACCTACGTTGTAAACTTTCATTCATAGGCTAGGTTGTAGCAACCTCATTATGGGTATAGGGAAAATGTTAGTATCATGTTGTAGCCTAAACCTATTACATTGAACTGGGTGAATGAAATATGAATGACAGTCCTCCCTCATCCTAAATGGCATTGACCGCCACTGGTGCAAATCATACTTTACATGCTTATACACTTATTACATTATTTTACCTTCATATACGTAGGGCTAAAATAACAAGTGGAGTCAAACCACGCTTATACAGCTTTTGTTGTAAAAGTGGATGAAGATTTATTGACGTCCAGGAGGTCGCAGTATAACATTTGTATCCACACAAACCAGACAGTTTGAAGACGTTGATCCGTCTGCGCATGCTCAAGGGAGGGCGGTTAAATTCAAAACCAACAACAACTTTGATGGCTACTACCTAACATATTACAATTGTTCGAGAACAAGTTGCTAAGGTATGAATGTGGCAAATGATACATTTCCGTTATTATGTGAGCAACTTAACTAGCTAACGTTAAGTTAGTTCTTTACTTAAAAGTCGTAAGTTCCGACACATCCAGCACTTCTTGCTCACTTTAAATACTTTAATTTTATCCAACCTTTCAAAAATGTCAGTGTTTTTCATGTGTTTACTACTGACATACACTTTTATTTAACAGTGACAGAAAACATAAGTATTCATATGGGTTCCATTGATGATGGGGCTCAACCAATCACAGGTAGGCCTAGATTCTCTGATATCTTAGGTATACACTGTATAATGCACTCTGTGACCAAGACGCCTTAAACTGTTTTGCCTTCCATTTGTGAGTGTAGACATAGAAACCTTGTTGAATGCTCCCCTCCATGTTTCACACCAAAGAAATAAGGTAAGCTATGACTGAAAAATGGGATGGTTCTTTAAATTGGACATTCAGATGGCACAGCTACATTTATCCAATGTTTATATACAGTACCAGTCAAAAGTTTGTATACACCTACTCATTCAAGGGGTTTTCTTTATTTTTATTATTTTCTACATTGTAGAATAATAGTGAATACATAAAGTATGAAGCATCATATGGAATCATGTAGTAACTAAAAAAGTGTTAAACAAATCCAAATACATTTTATATGAGGTTCTTCAAAGTAGCCACCCTTTGCCTTGATGACAACTTTGCACACTCTTGGCATTCTCTCAACTAGCTTCATGAGGAATGCTTTTCCAACAGTCTTGAAGGAGTTCCCACATGCTGAGCACTTGTTGGCTGTAGCCACCCCACTCTGACCATTGTACTCGCCCCAGCAGAGCTGGTTAGGTTGTTTTCATGTTATCCTGAGTGTTAGCGACTGTGCTGCTGGCACAATTGTATTATCTTTTCTGCCGACGTTTACTGACACCGTCCATATTCAACGGGTGTTGAGTGTTTGTAAATTCATCAGTTATTCTGCGCTCTGGCACACTCAGACGAGAGTGCTCTGAAATCGGAGTAGATGGCCCGAATGAATTTACGAACGCACCCGAAATGTTTACTTGCATAGTGGATGGAGTCTTTTGTTAAGACATGTAGCAAACTAGCTAAACAATGAACATCATAACTCATGACGTTACTACCGTGCATGAATCTGCAGGTAGCTAACAAATGTCTATCAACAATTGTTAAATTCCACTTAACTTGGTCCTCCAAAAAGTGGAGAGTAAAATGTATGCATTTTTACTACGCGATACATAAAAATAAAATAAAAAACCTGCGTTAGATACGATTACCAAAACATACTGACCAAATAGTTCAAATAGTTATATGTTATATGGCAAACCAATCCAAACTCATCTCTCGGCATGTCCAGCCCACTCATTATCTCAGCCAATCATTCCTAGTGGGAATGTTGCTGTTTTTTTCTGTGGCTTAACCAACTAGGCTTGTAATTTTGCAATTGTATTCGTTCACATGTTTGAGAAGGCCTTTCTGCCAAAAAACGATTTGCGTTCAAACGGCACTCCTGTGAAATAGTGAATCGTGACAAACGCGTAGTTTCCTGAAACGGGTCACATAGTCTTTTACCAAATAGGGCTGTCTTCTTTATACCACCCCTACCTTGTCACTACACAACTGATTGGCTCCAATGCATTAAGAAGGTAAGAAATCCACAAATGAACTTTTAACAAGGCACACGTGTTAAATGAAATGCATTCCAGCTGATTACCTCAAAACTGGTTGAAATAATGCCAAGCGTGTGCAAAGCTTTCATCAAGGCAATGGATTAAAGAATATAAAATATATTTGGATTTGTTTAACACTTTTTTTTGGTTACTACATGATTCCATGTGTTATTTCATAGTTTTGATGTCTTCACTATTATTCTACAATGTAGAAAATAGTAAAAAATAAGAGAAACCCTTGAATGAGTAGCTGTGTCCAAACATTTGACTGGTACTGTAGGTACTTACAAATTCATGAATCATATGAATAGTATTAACTATTGCCCCCCAAAAAATGTACCATGCAAGTGCGCTACGTACTGTGTTAATCTTTGTAGTAGTGGATTTAGCTATTAATGAGACACTAAAGTAATTTATGCTTCCCCTAATAGGAAAATGTAATGTTCAACCAGGATGATGATGGGGAGAAAATGATTATGTTCACAGGAGAGGAGACAGCATTTATGGATATGACTCACAGTCACACAATACTCATCGCCAATGATTCAGAATCATCTATTGTTCTGCCACATGAAAGCAATGTAAATATATCTAACTATGGCAACGTGGATTTTACTTTTTCAATTAAGAAAAGTGAGACTGTGTTCCCAGGACTCAATAGAGAATTGTGCCCTCTTTGAAAACACTTCCACCTCAGTCAGAGATATAGATCCAGAACAAAATCATGTGGCCCCAGGGGCAATCCAACTCCCAAATCCTCAACTACAATGGCATTCCACAGAGCTGTATCCCCTCCAGAAAAAACGGACAACAAATGTTTCCATGCTGCGCTCAATGCGCACGTCTAGAGTTGATAAAGAGAATCAGGTTCCAGCTTTGTCGACAACGTGGAGAGACCGTACAGTGGCCTCAGTTAGCCCTAAAAGGCAAGGTCCACAGTTCATGAATACATCTACGATGCAAACTGAACAGGATCAGTTGGATCTGACAAAAAGCCATACAACTTTGATAGATGGCAAAGGAGTATTTCAGTGTCTACAAACTGTAAGGTCTGAAGAACACTGGCTTAGGGGAAGCACTTTCAGCCAGGTATCTGGCTCTACTGAATGGAGTTGACCTGGTGCCAAACTTTTGCCATTGACTTCAAAGCCATTGGGATGATAGGCCCAAATCCCCTTCAGAACATTGAAAGCATTAGTGTGGTCTTCACATCAGATCCCAATTCAACCCAGATCTTCTCAGATGATGACCATGGTATGGAGATGACTGCAGCTCTCAATGTACCTCTCCAGGAGAATGTGTGTGCTCTGACCAAGAAAGGTGAATCATTACCCTGGATGTTTCCCAAGAAAAACAGAATCTCCTTTGAGCCAAATCAACAGACATTTCATATCACCTCATGCCCAAACTGGAATGACATAGAGATGACAAGATGTCAAACAGTTGCCTTTGATTACAAAAGTGTAGGCCTAATCGAAATCCCCTTACTGGGGAATACAAACCACAGTTTATCCTGCATGAAATTCTCTCAGAGAGGTTTTTGTTACAGAAGACTGTAATGGTATGGATATGACCGAGGCCCTCACTAGAAATATTGTGGCCAACAGCCATACAGTGACCAATGAGCCACTCCAGTTGCTTGTTCCCCACAACAGAGATGTGTCACGAACCGGCTCAAAGCCCGTAACAAAGGGAGACAACAACGTGGAGACAAGGAGTAGCAAAATATATATTTATTAACTAAAGCAACTAAGTATAATATACAATGGTGTGTGTAATCAGTAGTGTAAGTGAGTGTTTTGCATGCATGAATGTGATAATGCAGGGTGATGAAAGGTGCCAAAGCAAGCAAACAAACAAAAGGCCACCAAGAACCACAACACAATCTACAAAAGGTGTCTGCATGGAGAGAGTCTCCTCCATGAATGTGGAAGAGGTCTATTTATCCTGGGAGACACCTGGCCCAGGTGTTTCCCATGTAGCTGACGACCCTCCCAACTCCGCCCACCGGCATCCTAATAAGGAAACAAGAACAAAGAGAGAATACGGCAGACAGAGTGGGAGGGTCGTCACAGAGATGTCCCTTCATTCTGATCGAACTACCAACATGGAGATGACTTTAGGACAGAGAAGTTGTAATGTATGGGAACCTGCATCCTCTGATCCAGATGACATGGAAATCACAAAAAGCCTAACTGTTGTTATTGATTCCAATTCTTGTGTGATGGAGAGGCCTTCTCTTAGCAAACCCAATACCGAGTTTGACCTGGGTCTATCCTTAGTGCCATCCTCTATGGAAACTGCCATGTTCTCAGACGATGCTCACAGTGTGGAGAGGGCTCTGCATCAGGGAAAAGTCAGAGGGTTCAGTGTTTCTGTAGCCATATTGGATCCTGATGACATGGAAATAACTAGAAGTCAAACTGTTGCCATCAACACCAAAAGCCTCAATGTGGTCAATATCATGCAAAACCCTACATGGAAAAGTATTTCCTTCATGTCAGCATCCAACAGAGCCAGTCATCTATCAGAGGATGACTGGTATCGACATGACCAAATCTCTCACTGTGTCTATAGATCATAGAAATTGTCTGAACATGACAGATGAGACCACTGGCAGATTGTTCCCCATAACAAAACACCAAACGGAGAGGTTTGAGGAGAGCCAGGATAGAGCAGAACTTAGTACCGATGACATGGAAATCACAAGGAGCCAAACTGGGGTCATTGACGCCAGATGTTTTGGTGTCGCAACGCCTTCACTCCGAGGTGGTAAAGGAAGATCTGTCAGCACGTTGGATTCAACTAAAACACTTCTCGGGGAAGATGGCAATGGTATGGAAATGACTCAAGCTCTCACTGCACAGATATGGGAAAATGTTTGTCATTCTGCCAATGGGAATGAGACTTTGGCTAGGATTTCAAAATTTCAATAGAGAAAAGGGCAATTATTTTGTTGGAGTGGGTCACAAAACCGATCAACATCAGTCTTTTGGATTCAGATTATATGGATATGACAAGAAATCAGACCGGTGTTATTGAGTCTGACAATATCAAGATGGGGCTTCATGACCCTTTCAGTGCGAGGAAACATTTTATCCAGTGTGAGTGGGACCCTGCAGATGGTTCCTCCCTCAGAGCAGAGTGCACGTGGTGGGATTACATTTCAGTTAGGTGTTGAAAGCGTCTGCATTAGTAAGGCACCAACAGTGGGGAGAACAAGTATTTGATACACTGCCGATTTTGCAAGTTTCCCTACTTACAAAGCATGTAGAGGTCTGTAATTTTTAGCATAGGTACACTTCAACTGTGAGACACAGAATCTAAAACAAAAATCCAGAAAATCAGATTGTATGATTTTTAAGTAATTAATTTGCATTTTATTGCATGACATAAGGGGGCAGTGAAGCAAATTGGAGGCGAGCTCTCCCATCCACATTGATGGGGCTGCAGTGGAGCAGGTTGAGAGCTTCAAGGTCCTCTGTGTCAAAATCACTCTAGACTTAAAATAGTCCAAACACACGCAGTCTTGAAGAAGGCGTGATAGCGCCTCTTCCTCATGAGGAGTTTGGCATGGGCCTTCAAATCCTCAAAAAGGTTCTACAGCTCTACAATTGACTGGCTACATCACTGCCTGGTATGGTAATAGCAGCTTCCTCGATCGCATGGCTCTACAGATGGTGGTGCGGACAGCCCAGTACATCACTGGGGCCAAGCTCCCTGCCATCCAGGACATCTACACTACATGACCAGAAGTATGTGGACACCTGCTCATCAAACATCTCATTCCAAAATCATGAGCATTAATATGGAGTTGGTCCCCCCTTTGCTGCTATAACAGCCTCCACTCTTCTGGAAAGGGTTTCCACTAGATGTTGGAACATTTCTGCAGGGACTTGCTTCCATTCAGCCACAAGACCATTAGTAGGTCGGGCACTGATGTTAGGTGATTAGGCCTGGCTCGCAGTCGGCGTTCTCAACCCCGTTGGAGTTGAGGTCAGGACTCTGCAAGCCAGTCAAGTTCTTCCACACCAATCTCGACAAACCATTTCTGTATGGATCTCGCTATGTGCACGGGGGCATTGTCATGCTGAAACAGGAAAGGGCCTTCCCCAAACTGTTGCCACAAAGTTGGAAGCACAGAATAGTCTAGAATGTTTTGGGCCAGCAGGGTAGCCTAGTGGTTAGAGTGTTGGACTAGTAACCGAAAGGTTTCATGTTCAAATACCTGAGCTGACAAGGTACAGAATCTGTCCTTCAGCTCCTGAACAGGCAGTTAACCCACTGTTCCTAGGCCGTCATTGAAAATAAGAATTTGTTCTTAACTGACTTGCCTAGTTAAATAAAGGTAAAATAATTATAATTTAAAAAAGTAATTGTATGCTGTAGCATTAAGATTTCCCTTCACTGGAACTAAGGGGCCTAGAATTATTCCTCCTCCACCAAACTTTACAGTTGGCACTATGCATTGGGGCAGGTAGCGTTCTCCTGGCATCCGCCAAACCCAGATTTGTCCGTCAGACTGCCAGATGGTGGAGCTTGATTCATCACTCCAATGGCAGCAAGTTTTACACCACTCTAGCCGACGCTTGGCATTGCGCATGGTGCTCTTATGCTTCTGTGCAGCTGCTTGGTCATGGAAACCCATTTCATGAAACTCGCAACAAACAGTTATTTTGCTTACATTGCTTCCAGAGGCAGTTTGGAACTCGGTATGAGTGTTGCAACAACGGACAGATGTTTTTTACACGCTTCAGCACTCGGTGGTCCCATTCCGTGAGCTTGTGTGGCCTACCACTTCGTGGCTGAGCCGTTGTTGCTTCTACTAGATGTCTCCACTTCACACTAACAGCACTTACAGTTGACTGGGGCAGCTCTAGCAGGGCAGAAATGTGACATACTGACTTGTTGGAAAGGTGACATCCTATGACGGTGCCAAGTTGAAAGTCACTGAGCTCTTCAGTAAGGCAATTCTGCCAATGTTTGTCTATGGAGATTGTATGGCTGTGTGCTCAATTTTATATACCTGTCAGCAACGGGTGTGGCTGAAATAGCAGAATCCACTCATTTGAAGGGGTGTCCACATACCTTTGTGTATAGTGTATATCAGGCAGGGTGGAAGGAAGGCCCGGAAAATCGTTAAAGCCATAGACTATTCTCTCTGCTTCCGCACGGCAAGCGGTACCGCTGCATCAAGTCTGACACTAACATGCTTTTGAATAGCTTCTAACCCCAAACTATACCACTGCTTAATAGCTAACAAAATAGCTACACAGACTATTTGAGTTAACCTTGTATCTTTATTTTTGCACTGTCTCTATGCACAATCACAGGGTCCTACACACTCACACACACACTCCATCTTCTCATTCACACATAATATGCACATACATTTATACTGACTCTACATACACACACACTCACTCACATACAAGTTGCTGCTACTCTGTTTATCTTATATCTTGTTGCTAAAATATATAGCCAATGGCCTTTAACACAAATTAAAATTGATATCCGTGCTCCATTGGGTAGAGGTGAGGCCAAATGTAAGATCAGAGCCATTTTGTGTGGCAGAAGAGTTGGGACTCCGAGCCAAAGGCCGGCATTTATATGCCCTCCAAAGAAAGGTTGGTGGACCAAGATTCAAAGGTCAGTTTAGGAAGGAAGAGGTGGTGTTTGCTCGGTTGCACCTAGGACATTGTACATTTAAAGTGTCATTACATTTGGTTGGCAAGCATGTGAATGGTTTCTGTACGGCCGGCGTATATGGTTGATGAAACTATGGAGCATGTGCTATTGTATTGTTGTATGTGGAAGAGAGGGAAAGATTCATGTGTAGGGTTATTGAGGTTGGATGGGGTTGGAAGGGTTTGTTAGAAGTTCGTAGGGCTCTTTTTTATTTTCTTAGTAGTGCAGGATCGGGTAGGAGTAGGAGGGTTAAGTTTTCTTAAAGGCCCAGTGCAGTCAACAATGCAATTTTCCTGTGTTTTATATATATTTCTACAGAATGAGGTTGGAATAATACTGAGAAAGCGTGAAAATGATGATAATGCCCCTTTAGTGTAAGAGCTGTTTGAAAGGACCACCTGAAATTTCAGCCTGTTTTGGTGGGGTTTTGGTCTGCCTGGTGACATTACCAGGCAGTAAATTAGTTAATAGGTCTATAAGAAAGAGAGTTCCAAACCTCACTGTCAATAACAGCTAGTTTTCAGTTTCCCCCTCCCCACTCAGACCACTCCTAGACAGTCCTAGCAAAATTCTTTGTTGAGAAATATGTCTTTGTGCAGAAGCTATTTTTGTTTCTATTTGACTATTTTAATTGAAAAACAATCACACTTAATTGTTACCCAGAAATTATTTGATTTTGTCATAAAAAGGCTGCATTGGACATTTCATGTTTCGTTCAATTCTTATATCTGTGATCTGTGATTGACTTTACACCCGGGTACAGTAGGTGGCGGCATGCACCTCTTAACGTTTGTTTGCGGCCCACTATTATATTAGAGATGAAGAAGAATCCCAGCGCTATGGACGTCACTAGTTACCACATACACAAAGTCATAAACCCCGCATATTTCTAGTTTCTCTTCTCAAGATGTGATTTTGACCCTAACCATAATCACATATTTCTAGCCTTACGCGTAAACCTGGAATTAAGACCAAAGAGCGAATGTTGTTTTGACCAACTTTGTGGCTGTGGTTACTAGTGAAACCCCAACCCTCGAGTTAAAGGACAGCGTATTTACGTGGCACGTTCAATAGCTAAATTGAGTTACGAGCGGGAGATTTTTGTTCAAGGAAATCAGGAGAAACTGGTGGTAAGTGGACGCTGTTATTGTAACATTGGACATCCTATTCATCACTTTAAATTAACATAAGCTAGCGACTATTTTGAGTGAAATGTGGATACCTCAGCCTTAGTGAAGTACACGAAAGCAATGTCACAGACCATTTCATTGTTGGCTCAGCTGAACAAATAGCGTAAGATAGCTACGTTTCATAACACAATATCGGTCATATTCAAAGACTGTTCAGTATTTAACGTTAGGTGTTTTTACTATCTAGGTAAGTCTTATATGTTCAAGTAAATTATTTTATGTGATAACAAGATGCGAAAGTCATCAACAACTTGACGATGTTAGCAAGTCAGTTGCAATTTCCAGTTGTGTAAACTAGCTAACTAGAATAATTTTGGATTCCATTCCAACAAGAAAACAACCCTATCTTGATCAAGTTTAATAGCATTTGAGTGTGTCTCAGTAACTAACACAGAAGGAAACGACTAACGTTATATACCTTTCAGTTTCACCCTCTGTGAAAACAACTTTATTTTATGACCTTAACAGACATACCTCGCCTGTCCATAAAAAAAAAAGATGGCTATGAGAAGCGAGGCCAGGGTAGAGGCAGAGGTAGAGGAGGAGAGCTTTGGACCACAGCCACTGAGCAGACTTGAGGTAGGTTTTGGAGCATTTATGCCCATACTCATTTATCTGGGTACAGTATTAGATGTGTGTTTGGCTGATATTGACTGAGGATATTCTCTGTACTAGGCAGAACTGACAATCAATATTAAAATGTCTACACGTCAAATGCATGATTGTAGTGTAATTTGCAATGTCCCACTCAGCAATGTGGCATCAGTGCCAGTGACCTAAAGAAACTGGAGGATGCAGGGTTCCACACCATTGAGGCAGTGGCCTATGCCCCCAAGAAGGAGCTGCTCAACATCAAGGGGATCAGTGAGGCCAAAGCAGACAAAGTCCTGGTTAGGTCACCTTAATTTACCAATCTCTTGAGTTATTTTCTGCTCATTTTGGGTTGCCCACAGCTGATATTAGGCCTGCTATTATGACTGAATGATGTTCCTATACCTCTATGGTAACTCCTTCAGGCTGAAGCTGCCAAACTAGTGCCCATGGGCTTCACCACAGCAACAGAGTTCCACCAACGCAGAGCTGAAATCATCCAGATCTCAACTGGGTCCAAAGAGCTGGACAAGCTGTTACAGGGTGAGGATGGAGTCTCTTTACTTAGAACCTTAGTCATGAATCTGTTTTTCCACTTGCCCATTTTTATTTGTCACTATCATGGGTATGAAAGGCTTTATCACTCTCTCAGGTGGGATAGAGACGGGCTCCATCACAGAGATGTTTGGAGAGTTCCGAACAGGAAAGACGCAACTGTGCCACACCCTTGCAGTCACCTGTCAGGTACTTGCCACGATGACATTATTTAGCACTAACAAAGGTAGACTTGGCTGTATACTCCTATCACATCTGCTGACATCTTATGACAATAGCACTCTCAGAACATTGTTTGTGTTCTTGTTCTGTAATGTTTTCCCCCAACTCAGTTGCCCATTGACCAGGGTGGTGGAGAGGGCAAAGCCATGTACATTGACACTGAGGGGACCTTCAGACCAGAGAGGTTACTGGCTGTAGCAGAGAGGTGAGTTCTCTCATGGACCAACACAATAACAATGAAGTAACTACTGGGTTATATGACACTGACACTGAGTGAAATTTGGAGCAACACTATTCCACTACAGGAATAACGCACATCAATTTCTGTCTGTTCAGAGTTACCATAGTACATGCAGTACTTCCTTCAAAAAACTGTACCACACTAGAATGTACTGTTTTTTTTATTAGGTATGGACTTGTTGGGAGTGATGTTCTGGACAACGTAGCCTACGCTAGGGCCTTTAACACAGACCACCAGACCCAGCTGCTTTACCAGGCCTCAGCCATGATGGCAGAGTCTAGGTCAGACCCCATCCACCCCCTCCTCTCCTATTCCCCCCTCTCCTATCCACCCCCTCTCCTATCCACCCCCTCTCCTATCCACCCCCTCTCCTATCCACCCCCTCTCCTATCCACCCCCCTCTCCTATCCACCCCCTCTCTATCCACCCCCTCTCCTATCCACCCCCTCTCCTATCCACCCCCCTCTCCTATTTATCCATCCATCTCCTATCCATCCATCCATCCCCTCTCCTATCCATCCATCCCCCTGTCCTATCCATCCATCCCCCCCTGTCCTATCCATCCATCCCCCCCTCTCTTATCCATCCACCCCCCTCTCTTATCCATCCATCCATCCACCCCCCTCTCCTATCCATCCACCCCCTCTCCTATCCATCCACCCCCTCTCCTATCCATACACCCCCCTCTCCTATCCATCCACCCCCCTCTCCTATCCATCCACCCCCTCTCCTATCCATCCACCCCCTCTCCTATCCATCCACCCCCCTCTCCTATCCATCCACCCCTCTCCTATCCATCCACCCCCCTCTCCTATCCATCCACCCCCTCCTATCCATCCACCCCCTCCTATCCATCCACCCCCTCTCCTATCCATCCACCCCCTCTCCTATCCATCCACCCCCCTCTCCTATCCATCCACCCCCTCTCCTATCCATCCACCTCTCTATCCATCCACCCCCCTCTCCTATTCATCCACCCCCCTCTCCTATTCATCCACCCCCCTCTCCTATCCATCCACCCCCCTCTCCATTCACCCCCTCTCTCCTTTCCATTCACCCCCTCTCCTTTCCATCCATCCACCCTCCTATCCATCCACCCCCTCCTATCCATCCACCCCCTCTCCATTCACCCTCTCCTTTCCATTCACCCCCCTCTCCTTTCCATCCATCCCCCCTCTCCTTTCCATCCACCCCCCTCTCCTTTCCATCCACCCCCTCTCCTTTCCATCCACCCCCTCTCCTTTCCATCCACCCCCTCTCCTTTCCATCCACCCCCCTCCTTTCCTTCCACCCCTCCTATCCATCCACCCCCCTCCTTTCCATCCACCCCCTCCCCTCCTTTCCATCCACCTCTCCTTTCCATCCACCTCTCCTTTCCATCCACCCCCTTCTCCTTTCCATCCACCCCCTCTCCTTTCCATCCACCCCCCTCCTTTCCATCCACCCCTCCTTTCCATCCACCCCTCTCCTTTCCATCCACCCCCTCTCCTTTCCATCCACCCCTCCTCCTTTCCATCCACCCCCTCCCCTCCTTTCCATCCACCTCTCCTTTCCATCCACCCCCTCTCCTTTCCATCCACCCTCCTTTCCATCCACCCCCTCTCCTTTCCATCCACCCCCTCCCCTCCTTCCATCCACCCCCTCTCCTTTCCATCCACCCTCCCCTCCTTTCCATCCACCCCCCCCTCCTTTCCATCCACCCCCCTCTCCTTTCCATCCACCCCCTCTCCTATCCATCCCCCTCTCCTTTCCATCCACCCCCTCCTTTCCATCCACCCCTCTCCTTTCCATCCACCCCTCTCCTTTCCATCCATCCCCTCCTTTCCATCCACCCTCCTTTCCATCCACCCCTCTCCTTTCCATCCACCCCTCCTATCCATCCTCCACCCCCCTCCTATCCATCCATCCACCCCCTCTCCTATCCATCCATCCACCCCCCCTCTCCTATCCATCCACCCACCCCTCTCCTATCCATCCACCCCCTCTCCTATCCATCCACCCCCTCCTATCCATCCACCCCCTCTCCTATCCATCCACCCCCCTCTCCTATCCATCCACCCCCTCCTCTCCTATCCATCCACCCCCTCTCCTATTCATCCACCCCTCTCCTATTCATCCACCCCCTCTCCTATTCATCCACCCCCCTCTCCTATCCATCCACCCCCCTCTCCTATCCATCCACCCCTCTCCTATCCATCCACCCCCTCTCCTATTCATCCACCCCCTCTCCTATCCACCCCCTCTCCTATCCACCCCCCCCTCTCCTATCCATCCACCCCCTCTCCTATCCATCCACCCCCTCTCCTATCCATCCACCCCCTCTCCTTTCCATCCACCCCCCTCCTATCCACCCCCTCTCCTTTCCATCCACCCCCCCTCTCCTTTCCATCCACCCCCCTCTCCTTTCCATCCACCCCCCTCTCCTTTCCATCCACCCCCCCCTCTCCTTTCCATCCACCCCCCTCCTTTCCATCCACCCCCCTCTCCATCCACCCCCTCTCCTTTCCATCCACCCCCTCTCCTTTCCATCTACCCCCTCTCCTTTCCATCCACCCCTCCTATCCATCCACCCCCTCTCCTATCCATCCACCTCCCCTCTATCCATCCCTTGATCTATCTATCCCTCCCTTAACCCTGTTCCTGAGGGTTCTGATCCTGCAAATGTTTTTCTATTTCTCACATTCCTTGTTTTCCTTCCATGTTGATAGTATTGTTTATGACATGAATTGAAGTGATCTGGAATAAGGCCACTACCCTCTGGTCACACAGTCTGCAACACTATACATCTCTAACCATATGGCCCCTTCTCTCTCAGGTATGCCATGCTGATAGTGGACAGTGCCATGGCCCTCTACAGGACAGACTACTCAGGGAGGGGGGAGCTCGCTGCACGGCAAGGCCACCTGGGACGCTTCCTGAGAATGCTGCTGAGACTAGCAGATGAAGTAAGGCCAGGGTTAGAATTACAGGGGCTTTGTCTGTTTGCTGAATTAATTATCCATGACTCTGGTGTCGATCTAATACAATACATTTGTCAGTAATGTTCTGAACACTACCTTATCGGCCCATTATGTGTGTGCACAACTCTCTTCACAGTATAGTCATAATGCTAAACTTAGTCTCTCTCGCCTTGTCAGTTTGGCGTTGCCGTTGTGATAACCAATCAGGTGGTGGCCCAGGTCGACGGTGCTGCTATGTTCTCTGCAGACCCTAAAAAACCCATCGGGGGCAACATCATGGCACATGCGTCCACTACACGGTGAGTAGCTCCATTGACCACATTGGGCGTTGCAGAATAAAGACTGGGTTTTTTTATTTTTATTTTTTTAAACATTCTGCTCCCTATCTGTTACGTTCTAATGGTTTCTAACATAGCATCCCACTTGTTAAGCCCCTGGTGTTCTAGAGCAATTTAGCTAAACCTCTCCTTGTTTTTAGACTGTACTTGAGGAAAGGCCGTGGGGAGACGAGGATCTGCAAAATCTATGACTCACCCTGCCTCCCTGAGTCTGAAGCCATGTTTGCCATCAACGCAGACGGGGTGGGTGATGCCAAGGACTGAGCTCAGTTGGAACCATGCCAGGAGGTGAGAGCATGGTTGCATTTCATGAGGCCATGCCCCTCACCTGCCACTGTAGACTTGCACAATGGCAGCTCTCTTGGGCTGTGTACACTTCCCTGAGGTAAGGGCTAATATGGGAGATGCTGGCCATAATGGCTACTTTGCATGGAGTGTTGCCCATTGCCCCGAAGAACTCAGTGATGCACATGCTTAGGCCAACACTGTATACAGATCTGTATGGCCCTATGAAGCTGAGAACCAGAGGGAGCTCAGCTTCACATAAATGTGGAATTTTTTTCACCAAACCAATAGACTTAAGATAATTCTTGTATTAACTCCACTGGAGGATATAGACTTATTATTTAAGAAATGTGTTTTGTGACTTCGGTTTTTCAAGGATGTCTGGTTTTCTACAAGTGTTCTTCTTTACAACCATTGTTTGGATTTGACATTCCCACTGTATATTAGATCTATTCTATTATTAAGAGTAGATGTTTGAGTAAACATACAAGTACAGACCCCTTGAAACGACATTTTCCCTATCGTTACAGAACTATACTTTCTGTATAAGATGCATTGTATTAAAACCATTAGGATACCCTGTCTCTGGTCTACATCCTAAGTTATTTGAATTCTGACAGTTGACAAATGACCAGTAAAAAATACCATAGAATTGATCAATTTTGGCAACAGATTACCATACGACAGTGAATAAACAAAGATGCATTTAGCTGAAGTCCTCATGAATATACTGCAAGTAAATCCTTCCTATAGTATCAGCATCAGTACAATAAAAAGCTTTTCAAAACCAGGCCAGTTTCACAACTGTCACAGTGAAAGATTAAAGGACTTTATTTTACCAGGTAAGTTGACTGAACACATTCTCACTTACAGGAATGTGTATATGAATGTTAAGCAATAACTTGCCCTATTGAAACCAGCAAATGGAGGAATATAAATGCCAAGTAAACGTTATCTTTAACAAACAAATAAATAATCAAAAGGTAAACATTTTCTCAAACAAATCAAAGGCAGCATAACTCTGGAATTAAATAAAGTAGACAACCTAAGGGTCCATGCTTCTAAAAAGCTATTACATGGACTTAAGACTGGACTTGTGCTTAGGTCATTGAAACATTACGCACTAAATCTTTAATAATACTAATCTTGCTATCTATAGGAGCTGTGAGGCTAAAGGGGGACATGTTTTGATCCAATTTGATTTGACATTTAGGATAGGTTGTTAACATTTATCACAACACCATCTAAACAACGGTAGGGCTTATGTTTGTACAGGGGAATTAGTCCCGATCTAAGTTACTCTCCACACAATGCACACATTTGGTCAACACTAGCAAGAAACAAACATGCTAAATTACAGTAGTACCGGTTAGATGAAAGTGCTTTGAAAACATAGCATAGTAAGTGAAGTGAAAGGCAAAGATCATTCTGAAAAAAGGTACTTACTCCAATTGAGAGGTCATGTGACTGCAATATAAATAACTCACTCCATATCGATTCAGTGACATAGGAAGTTGAATATCTACTTGGCGTACTGAGGAGAGACAGTTGTCGGTAGACGTTTCTACTACTTGGGTGGCCTGTGATGAGCGGACTAGTTTGCCAATGGCCATCCAGTGGCAACTGCTGTGTCCTGCCCTATTTGTCCCCACCGTCAAGAGAGAGCTCAGTCACTTTGTCAATCAAGGCTCCCAGCTCTGCCTCCAACTTGGCACTATCCTCCTAAAGAATGAAAAGAAAGGTAAGTGCTGCCTAGCAAAGTCAACCCTGTGTGCACAGTGAGTGCTCATCTCCATCTCAAAGGAATGTCTGCTTACCTCACTGGAGCCACTAGGCATCTTCAATGCCAACAGGGCCCAGTTTTTGGCCTCTGACACATTCCCCAGCTCCTTGTGACACTAGAAATCAAAACCACCAAGAGAACAATCAGATGATCAAAAAAGTTACCTTTTACACTAGTTACAAAACTGGAGAAATCCACTGTTTAATTGATCTTGTCTACAGAAGTGCATTTCCAATACCTTGGCGATGTAAAGTCTCACTGTCTTGGAGAATCCTGGGTTCAGCTCCTCTGCCTGAAATCAAACAAGGTGGAATAAAAAAATAAAACTGACAAAACATTTAAATGATTTTTTCCCCCTTCTGTATAGAGGCTAGCAGTCGATTTGGCTTTGGGCAACTGATTAAGTACCTTGAGGAAGTTTCCAAGGGCGTCGTCGAGAGTAGATGTTGGTGGTTTGTCATACAAGGCAGCTGCCGCCTTCCTCTCCAGCCAGCCAAGAGTGGAAACCTACAGAGGAAAAAGGATAGGAAACACGTTTTAGTAAGCATAGGACTGGTTGTATGGCTGTTGTTTTTCAGTCAAGTCCCAAGATAAGAATGGGATAATTGGGATAAAAAGCTTGTTCAGCTTACCTCATAACACCAGCGCCCCAAAAGGTAGAAACACAGTGGGTCATCGTCCCTAAGGGCAATCGCTCGGTCTAAATGCTCCTAGCACAAAGGAAGGGTGAATAGTGCATACAAAAGTCACTTTCATTGTTTATCGTTTACAACATTTTAGAAAAGTGCAGATCTTGACATTCACAATTGTTTTCTGATATAGATTACACTTTATGAACGGAGGACTTGGATGACTATTCCAATAGGATTCTGAATAGAGTAACAAAAACACACCTTTAGAATGTGACTGCTTTTCAGTTTGCTATGCATAGTCTCATATTGGGAGGTAAGGCCTGTGAGAACAGCAAACCTGTGGAGTATTGAAAGAGATTAAAAATATATATTTTACCATTTTGCAAAGGGTCAGCACAACATCTCTGATGGTTTTCAGTGACTCACCACTTGTGACATTCCGCATTCAGGCCATTCTTCTTTAGTGCAAACTCTGCTTCTTCCCGACCTGTGGAGAATAGATCAAAGGTCAAAAGCAAACCATCTGACAGTGCATGTTAAAGTGAGAGTTCACTACAAAATCAAATGTTTTCTTTACCTTGTTCTGCATAAGACTTCTTCTCCTGCTTGTCCTCGGTAGAATCATACATGTCACTGTAGGCACGGGCCAGGCGCCATAGAAACTCCCTGCTGTCGCCATACTGGTATCACAAAAAAAAAAATATGACATGGAGCTAGACTGAACAAAAAAATATTTTAACTTCAGCAACATGAAAACAAAATTTGCCACAAAAGATCCACATTCTCAGACTCCTTTCATTTGGACTGACCTGTAGCTTGTTGGCAAGGAGCAGATGGAAGCCCTCTGCCTTCAGCCTAGCGTCACCCGTATGAAGGATATCACTCTGGGCCAGGAGTAATGCCAACTCCCCACTTGGCACTTCAGCCATCACCTCCAACATCTCCTCCTCATCGTCATCTTCATCTTCCTCCTGTGGTTCCTCTCCCTCCTCCTGGGAGTCCTCCTGGCGTAGAGTGATGGTCGTGGCACAGCTCTTGTCCTCATCGGAATCCTCCTCCGGCTCTCTTTCTGCCTCCTTGTCGGTCTCCCGATCCGTGTCCCGATCCGTGTAGTCCGACTCAGCGTTGGCGGTGGAGTACCTGAGACAGTATAGGCAGACAGTTAATGTCACTACAAAAGTATAGTCCGCAAAAATGGTGTTGTTCTGTGACCCAGGAAACAAAACGTCAAAAACATTACATAGGTAATGTTATGAATATGAACACTGTTTCAAACTTGTAAAAGTTGCACATTAGTTATGTTTAATAAAAGTGAAGATTTTATGTCGCAAAATCATTGCGCATCTTGTGTAATTTCCCTAGCAATGTTCCGACATTGCCATGTTTCACCTTGGTTACTTTTGTTGCACACTGCCTCACAGAACTATGTGAGATCAGTGCTCATCCTTGCATAAGCTCAAGCAACACATTACTGATCCTTCACTGATCCAGTTGAACCACAAAACAAAGAAATGTTTTAACCATATACAGTGGTTCTCAGTTAATCTAAGACATTTTGGCAGGTGTATTTAGGCTACATCATTATTTTATCTGCTAGCCAAACTAAAGACAGCATATCGTTTTCTAGATAATACAGCTCACAAAACATTTAAGGTCACGACAGCTACATAAAGCGCTGTTCTGGCATCTGAGAAAAATCCATTTAGTAGCTTTCAATAGCTTTTTATCTTGTATTATTTCGGATTCCTCAGATCCGGTACATACCTTGCTTTGTGCGTAACAACTGCAACCTCATTGCTGCTAGGGGAAATTACCCAAAATGCACTATGATTTCAAAATTGTACCTTTGCTTTAATATTTAATGTGCAACTTTTACAAGTTTGAACCACACAGTGTTCTTATTCATAAAATGAAGGAATGTAATGATGTTGAAACTGTTGTTTTCTGGGTCACAGAATGCCTTTTCTGAAGCCTTTTTTGGTGGGTGGCTCGTGGACAATTAGCCCTATGCTCATGTTCTTACAATGCTATTTATCCCAGTAATTGCAGTCCATGCTGATCTTACCCTCCCTCGCTGGTCTCTCCTCCATACACGCCTTGACTGGCAGAGAAATAGATGGAGCTGGAGCTCATGGAGTCGGTGCGTTCCCGATGGCTGATGATGTGGCGGCGTCTGCGTGCCCTCTGGCTATCCTCAACACCCTTCCTGCACAGAGCAGCAAAGAGACATTCAACATACATGTCTTGAACAAAAGACACTGAACAAAAAACCTGATATATCCTAGATTCAGTGTCCACTTGGTGAACCCATGTGGCCACCACCACTCACTTGACATCCTGGATAATCTGCTGGGCGATGTCCTGCAGGCCAGTCCTGAGCTCAGCCACCTCGAAGCGGAGGGAAGACACACAGGTCAGCACCTCATCCAGTTGGTTCCTCAGCTCCACCTGCTCAGGGGACAACCCCTGCACCACCGCCTCCAGGGCCTGCTGCTGGGCCACCACCTCTGTGGAGGGACAAACAGAGACAGAAGAAATATAGCTAGGTTGTCTGGGGGGCGCTGTATAGACACACACCATTGCAAAGATACTCATTACACACGCACAGACAGCTAGACACACACACAAACGGACATAAATCTCAGATTATGCTGCTATGCCATGCAGTGTTTACCACCTACCTTGTTCAAGTGACTCAATCTGAAGGGCTGTTCCATCTGGGCTGTCTATCAAATACTCAGGGGGGTTAGTGTGGAGTAATAATGTTTGAGATCTTCTTCTACTAATTTCTTTGTAGATTATTAATGTAATCAAGCCTACACCCGCGGTGGCTCCGACACCCAGTCCTATCATCCAATTTCTCCCTAACGGCTTCATGTTCTGCCAAATTGGGACCTTATCAACTTCTTTAGATATCTTATTTAGCTTTTTGTTTGATAATTGCCTTGGTCTATTGATACATTTCTAGCTAGCTAGCTAGATAAATTACTTATAGGGTAACTGGCAATAACTTTCTGTCCGTCACGAAAACCCTCATGGTAGCGATATTGATAACCTTAGCCACTTTTGCTTTCGAAATGATCTGACAGCTAGCTAGCTTACTAGCATAGATAGAGTGAAATAAACGTTGAATTTTAAGGTTAGCTAGCTATCTTGCAATCAATAACGCCAAGCTATCTGACATCTTTAGCTTTGTTAATCAATATTTAGCATTTGCTATAAATAAAATAAAGCTTTGCTAGCAAGAAATGTTAGCAAGTTAGGAACGATTAATATCGTCACCCTCGGTTCTAGCTGTCAAATCAAGACGCTCGCATCGTGGTACTACTGACAGTGTGACGACTCGCAATCGTTTCAGGAAAATGCTCTTAAATTATCTCAGCTAG
The DNA here is from genome assembly GCF_023373465.1 of Oncorhynchus keta. Classification (NCBI taxonomy): domain Eukaryota; kingdom Metazoa; phylum Chordata; class Actinopteri; order Salmoniformes; family Salmonidae; genus Oncorhynchus; species Oncorhynchus keta. Next base: position 20,509,352 of record NC_068428.1, read on the forward strand.
CTACCTACTCTATTCCCGCCTGCTGATAAGATACGTTTAATTGGTATAATGTAAGAACAGTAACCTTAAAATGCCACATTCGCTTGCATTTCGATCTGTGCGGAGGGGGAAGATAAAAATGCCGGACTCCATGAAACGTGTCACATATGAATAATTCCGTCGAGAAACTATGTTTCCATAAACGTTACTAAAGGTCTTTGGGAGATTTATTTTGCGACAAAATTATGTTTCCCAGCTATTTAAATTATCATCACCAAACATCGGTTTTATGATAGGCAAGGTTCTTGCAAGTCAATAATAATTTTTGTATTTATCATGTAGGCTACTTTTCCAGTGTAACATTTGTTTGTAGCACATTTGATTGAACTAGACCAGGGCAATCCAACCCTATTGCTGGAGAGCTACCGTCCTGTGGTTTTTGCTCCAACCCTAGTCTAGCACACCTGATTCTAATAATTAGCTAGTTGATAAGAAATAGTTTAATTAAAACTGGAGATGGAGTGAAAATCTCCAGGAGGTTAGCTGTCCAGCAAAAGGGTTTGAGAAACCGCAAAACTAATTTGGTGAGTGAAAATGGATCTAGGAAAACATGTTATTCAATATCTTTCGGGTTTTCCAGTAATATTTCCTCAGCACCCGAATGACAAGTTCACAGACAGAGTTAACAATCTGTCATTTTACTGTAGCATAGCCTTAAAGGATATTAAAGATAGTGTCTGTTGACTTGTCATTTTAATCAGTGCACAAACCACTCACCCAGTTAACTCTATCATCTGAAGCAACCACAGAGCGTTATTTTTCCACAGCGACATCAAAAAGTCCATCTAGAAAGTTTTTTTTTTTTTTTTTTTTAAGGATGCATAGATACTCATCAGCACACTATTCTGCCTGGTCACTAGCCTATTTCTATTTTCATCATTGATTTATGCATATGTTGAGAGCGACATGCAGTGGTGGAAAAAGTATCCAATTGTCATACTTCAGTAAAATGTATAGTTAGTTACCTTAATCAATAGTTACTCAAGTAAAAGTAAGTCCCCTTGTAAAATACCACTTGAGTAAAAGTATTTGGTTCTAAATTTACTTCAGTATCTAAAGTAAAAGTATAAATCATCTCGAATTCCTTCTAATAAGCAAAGGTGGCACCATTTTCATGTTTTTAAAATGTATGGATAGCCAGGGGCCACTCGGACATCAATTACAAAAGAAACATTTGCGTTTAGTGAGTTCACCAGATCAGAGGCAGTGGGGATGACCATGTGTTGTCTTGATAAGTGTGTGAATTGGACCATTTTCTTGTCCTGCTAAGCATTCAATATGTAATGAACTTTGCTGTGTCAGTTAAAATGTGTGGATTAGATTATTTTATTTAGGAATGTAGTGAAGTTGCCATATATATTTATAGTAAAGTACAGATGCCCCAAAAAGTACTTAAGGAGTACTTTAAACTATTTTTACTTAAGTACCTTACACCACTGGTGACATGTATGTCTGCTACAATGTGTTTTATTTAACTACAGCCACACAATTATCTCAATTTAATGTAAACATGTGTTGTGGTATTTCTGCAATTTGTGTAAGAACTAATTGGTCATAGCCATAGCAAATGAGAAATGTCAGTCCAAATGCCGAATTGCATTTGGGAGGTCATTTGAAATTTTGCCTTGCATTGTCACGGTGCTTTAGGAGACTGGTCCAACAAGGGTTGGTGGTGAGTTTTCAGACCCATCCATAATAAACTACTTATGAGCCAGAAAGACATTTGGAAACAACTTGTGATGAATTTAAATAATTTACTGTTTTTTTAAGAGCTCAGAATCTACAGAATGTGTAGTCTAACAAGTGTTTTATTAACATGCCTTCAAAGGGCAAACAAATGCCCTAGTGTTACTTTGAGTTTTTTTTATGAATTTACAACAAATACCCAAACACCATAGTGTTTGTTTATAAAGCCTTTTGTCTGCCATGGATTTGCAAGGCACATACTTTCTATTATGATGCATAATAAGGCAAATAATAACTAGATAATTGCATTTACAGTTGGGAGTACCATGTGGATGAGCCTCCCTGGGTGACTCTGGAGAAGCTGGGCTTCTCTGCAGCGACCATGACAGGTGTTGGGCAAACACTGTTGTGGCATCTACTGTACACAAGCACACCATGTGACAGTCATTACACAAACCACTGGGTGTCACTGCTGCAACAAGGCAGGAGTATTTTCACCATAGTCGGTCAGAATTGTACTACTGCATGACTGTGTTTGATTGGAGGGGTGTCCATGGTCAGTGCTAACTTTGGTGAGGATGTATTTTTTTTTATCTCTAATGTATGTCGGTGTCATTTTATTGTTGATAATAGAATATGACGTGGCTACAGTACTGATGTCATAGTGTGCCTTCAGAAAGTATTCACCCTGCTGGACTTTTTCCAGATTTTGTTAGACTGATGGATTTTAAATGGATTTTGTCACTGGCCTACACACAATACCATATAATGTCAAAGTGGAATTATGTTTTTAGGCATTTTTATAAAATAGCTTAACATTAAAAGCTGAAATGTCTTGAGTCAACTATTCAAGTTATGGCAAGCCTAAATGCATTTAGGAGTCAAGGTTTGCTTAACTTGCATAATTTGCATGGCCTCACCCTGTTTGACTACCTCATCTCTGTACCCCACACAATTTTCTGTAAGGTCCCTCAGTCGAGCTGTGAATTTCAAACCGATTCAACCATATAGACTAGGGAGGTTTTCCAATGCTTCACAAATAAGGGCACCTATTGGTAGATACATTTAAAAAAAAAAAAAAGAGACATAATTACCCCCAGTCACTACAAACATAAATGCGTCCTTCCTAATTCCGTTGCCGGAGAAGAAGGAAACCACTTGGGGATTTCACCATGAGGACAATGGTGACTTTCAAACAGATTTTAATGACTGATAAGAGAACTGAGGATGGATCGACAACATTTTAGTTACTCCACAATTATAACCTATTTGACAGAATGAGAAGGTAGGCTTTACAGATTTTTTTTCAAATGTGCATGCTGTTAGTCATAAGGCACTAAAGTAACACTGCAAAAAATGTGGCAAAGAAATTAACTTTGTCCTGAGTACAAAGTCTTATGTTTGGGGCAAATTCAACACATGTCACTGAGAACCACTCTTCATATTTTCAAGCATAGTGTTGGCTGTATCATGTTATGGGTATGCTTGTCATTGACAAGGACTAGGGAGTTTTAGGCTGAAAAGAAACCGAATAGAGCTAAGCACAGACAAAATCCTTGAAAGGTTGGCCTGCTTTCCAACGGACACTGGGAAACAAATGCACCTTTCAGCAGGACAATAACTTAAAACACAAGGCTAAATATACACAAGGTGCTTACCAAGAAGACAGTGAATCTTCCTGAGTGGCCTAGTTAGTTGAGACTTGAATCTGCTTGAAAATCTATGGCAAGACATGAAAACGGCTGTCTAGCAATGATGAACAACCAACTTGAAAGAGCTTGAAGAATTAAAAAGAATGTGGAAATGTTGCACAATCCAGGTGGGCAAAGCTCTTAGTCTTACCAAGAAAGACATACAGCTGTAATCGCTGCCAATGGTGACTCTATGTATTGACGCAGGGGTGTGAATACTTACAGTATGTAGATGAGATTTCTGTATTTCAATAAATTTGCAAAAATGTTTTTACTTTGTCACTATGTGCTCGTGTGTGTAGATAGGTGAGAAAAAATATATAAAAAAATATATAATTTGAATTCAGCCTGTATAACAAGGGGTGTGAATATACTTTTGAGACATTCAAACAAATTGAACAATGATGTAGCTACATTCACTATTGCACATAGTCCTCTGTCACCTCTGTTGCACATTTGGTATCATGTATTTTAAGACATCAGTAAATCACAAAATAAAGTTACCCCAGTTGTGTTATTGTTTTCTCATCATATGCTGTTTATTTATGACTGCAATGTTCCAATCTATTGTATTCCTCTTGCATACCAGTGGTAATTGTGTAAAGTGGTTTGTATCAGTGGCCCGAGGCTCTATATGCAGATTTTGTTTTTACAAGTTTCATGTGAACCTGCCACAGAGTTGAAGGGGGATGTTCATACTGTTTCTGTCGGTTAAAGTCATCAGAGATGGAATTAAGGTTCACTGGCAAAGTAAGTTTTATTATTGGCTGTTTTCTTGCTCTCTCTTCACAGCTCACAATACCAGTCACTGACAGACGTAAACTAGAGATCTTAGCCGATGAGTAACATCCCTTATTTGGCTACAACAGGTCTAAGGTGTGCAAAGTGAGTGTCTGCCTCCCATATTGCTCTGTGCATTTTTCGCAAGCTTCAGATTAATTTACCATTTGTCATCTTCCTTCTGCTGCAGAGGGGAAATGCTTATGGAATCTGAAATAGCCTGGTAGGCTATTTCTCAGAGGGGATCATAACCTGAGCATGTTAGTGAGATCTGTGCAACAGACTCAGATCAACAGCACAGACACACATTTACCCCACCACACATGCCACCAGGGGGTGTTTTTACAGTCCCCAGGTCCAGAACAAATTCAAGGAAACGTACAGTATTATACAGAGCCATGAGTGCCTGGAACTCCCTTCCATCTTATATAGCGCAAGAGAACAGCAGACCTGGTTTCAAAAACAATTAAAGCAACACCTCACGGAACAATGCGGCAGGGTAGCCTAGTGGTTAGAGCGTTGGACTAGTAACCGGAAGGTTGCAAGTTCAAACCCCCGAGCCGATAAGGTACAAATCTGTCGTTCTGCCCCTGAACAGGCAGTTAACCCACTGTTCCTAGGCCGTTATTGAAAATAAGAATTTGTTCTTAACTGACTTGCCTGGTTAAATAAAGGTAAAAAAATATATATATATTAAATGCCTCTCCCATGTGACATACGTGTACTGACATGTACAGTGCATTTGGAAAGTATTCAGACTTTTTTCATATTTCACAGCCTTATTCTAAAATTGATTATATCTTTTTTTTTTGCTTATCTACACACAATACCCCATAATGACAAAACAAAAACTTTTTTTTGGACTTATGCAAATGTATTAAAAACAAAATGGAAATATTAAATTTACATAAGTATTCAGACCCTCCACTCAGTACTTTTGTTGAAGCACTCTTTGACAGCAATTACAGCCTCGAGTCTGCTTGGGTGTGACGATACAAGCTTGGCACACCTGTATTTGGGGTTTCTCCCATTCTTCTCTGCAGATTATCTCAACCTTTGTCAGGTTGGATGGGAGTGTCGATGCACAGCAATTTTCAGGTCTCTCCAGAGATGTTCAATCAGGTTCAAGTCCAGGCTCTGGTTGGGCCACTCAAGGACATTCATTTACTTGTCCCGAAGCCACTCCTGCATTGTCTTGGTTGTGTGCTTAGGGTCGTTGTCCTGTTGGATGGTGAACCTTGTAACTGAGGAACCTGTAAACAGAGTTAGGGTAATGTGGCTGTATTGTCTTTAATGAGGTCACAACCATGAAACAAAATGGACTGGGTCGTAGCTGGCTTCTCTACTGACCGTTTCCACATTCTCCCGAATAGGAATATTGTTAAATTCTCAAATTCTGGGATGTAGTAGAATTTGTCGGGAGAGTTCCTTTGTTCTACTGTGACCCCCTCTCTCCCATATTGCATGGTCAGGGAGACTGTCTCTGCAAGGAATTTACGAAATGGTTGCAAAGTCAAACTGTAAAGTAAAAAATTCATGACACTACCCACAGGGCGAAGACATCAGGGCCCATATTCACAAAGCGTCTCAGAGTGATAAACCAGGATCAATTTACTTTTTTTAGATCCTAATTAATATGATTATATGGACAGTGTTGACATGATCTTAAATCAGCACTCCTACTCTGACACACTTTGTGAATATGAGCCAATTGATTGATATTCTTTGGAGAGACTGCATGTTCTTCAGGTGTGAGGAAAATGGGTTTGTTTGCATATTCGATCAACATGATGATGCAAGAAATCCTTATCTAATGATTGTGAGAAGCAAACCGGGTCTGGAATGCAGGTCCCCGCACCATGTGTACATAACAGGCTGACTTTCTCTTAGAAATCAAGGTGTTCAGCTAGTAATTTACTAATGCAATTATTTCTGAGTATTTGAAGGGTACATTTTTCCACTTGGTCATGGACTGGAAAACCCTAGGACCAGACTCATAATTTGCTGTGCAAACCAAAATGTTGTGTGCCTTCCAATGCACGATTCAGAAACAAGCATAACAGTCTATAATAATGCTCAAATCCACAAGTTGGCAAAGAAAAGGAGAAAAAGATAGATGCGACAATTGATGCACCATACCATGATGTATTGTAAAATAATCTGAGTTAGTGTTTATAGCGTACTTACTATTCTAGTGAGAGATTTATTAGATAATTCACCCTCAGGACTATCATGGCAAACTGAACATTGTGTCTCTGAGTGGCGTTTTCCATTTCAATACTGAAGGGATTGTGCAAGCTGAGGTCGCTTCTTACAGACGACAGGCGCCATGGCTCCACATGGCCAGGCGAGTTTCAGTTGGACCTGTGCCATAGAGACTGGGTGTCAGCATAAATTAGTCCACGTCCACATTAGTCCACGTCATTTCAACGTGGATAATTGGGTAATATTTGGTTGAGAAATTGATCAATGAGATCACAACCTGTATTCATGGGGCGGCAGGGTAGCCTAGTGGTTAGAGCGTTGGACTAGTAAAGGTTGCAAGTTCAAATCCCCGAGCTGACAAGGTACAAATCTGTCGTTCTGCCCCTGAACAGGCAGTTAACCCACTAGGCCGTCATTGAAAATAAGAATTTGTTCTTAACTGACTTGCCTAGTAAAATAAAGATAAAAAAATAAAATAAAATCCACTCAAAGACAGCCAAAAGTTAGTTGAATATCCAATGGATTATCACTATGCTTTCAACCATCTAAAAGCACAACCAAATTCCAATGGAAAAACAATGTCAGATTTTTAATTTAGTTGTCACCCAAATGTCTGTCACTGTGTTTTCAACCATTTTTAAAAGCACAGCAAAGTTCAAATGAGGATACAATGTTAGATATTTTGTTTATTTATACAACAGATTCATATGTTATCACTGTGCTTGATCTAGCACATGGCCTGAATTGCAGTTGAGATTACATTAAAAGTACATGGTGAAAGTGATCAATGCCGTTCGAGACTGCGCAAATTATTACAGCAATTGTTGAGACCTCCACAGACCTGCGATGACCTATGCATGCTATCTTGAACATGCATGCTTTATACGATTACATAAGGAGAAAGTTACACTGAGTGTACAAAACATGATGAACGCTTTCCATGAAATAGACTGACCAGGTGAAAGCTATGATTCCTTATTGATGTCACTTGTTAAATCCACTTCAATCAGTGTAGATGAAGTGGAGGAGACAGGTTAAAGAAGGATTTGAAACAAGCCTTGAAACAATTAAGACAAGGATTGTGGGTGTGACCTTCAGAGGGTGAATGGGCAAGACAAAATATCTAAGTGCCTTTGAACAGGATATGGTAGTAGGTGCCAAGCGCACTGGTTTGTGTCAAGAACTGCAATTCTGCTGGATTTTTCACACTCAACAGTTTCCCGTGTATATCAACAATGGTTCACATCCCAAAGGACATCCAGACAACTTGGGAAGAATTGGAGTATTGCATTGGCCAGCATACCTGTGGAACGCTCCCTGTGGATTCACTTCTCCATCTCAAACAAAAAACAAAGTTAAAGCATAGGTTTTATTTGATTTAGTCCTATACTTTAACTTTGGTTCTTGGTTAATATGGAGACGTGAATCCAACATATAAATGATTAATTTGTAGACAAACTGGAATTAAAGCCAGACTAAGTCAGAGCTTGAAACCCTAGGCCTCCTGTATTGTTTATTTTTAGTTGAATTGAAAAAATAGCTGTTGATTACATTGCAAATGCTATATAGCCCTAAATGGCATCATTCATGATACTTGAGGGATAAAGTATGTTCACATTTCATATGCTCTGTTAAACCTACTGTTATGAATGACTTTGATAGCAACAGTGAATATATTTTGTTTTACCTAAAGATTGCTCAACAATCATTCTCACAATAGCAAATTGGTAATAGTCAACGACAAATACAGTGCCTTGCGAAAGTATTCGGCCCCCTTGAACTTTGCGACCTTTTGCCACATTTCAGGCTTCAAACATAAAGATATAAACTGTATTTTTTTGTGAAGAATCAACAACAAGTGGGACAGAATCATGAAGTGGAACGACATTTCTTGGATATTTCAAACTTTTTTAACAAACCAAAAACTGAAAAATTGGGCGTGCAAAATTATTCAGCCCCCTTAAGTTAATACTTTGTAGCGCCACCTTTTGCTGCGATTACAGCTGTAAGTCGCTTGGGGTATGTCTCTATCAGTTTTGCACATCGAGAGACTGAAATTTTTTCCCATTCCTCCTTGCAAAACAGCTCGAGCTCAGTGAGGTTGGATGGAGAGCATTTGTGAACAGCAGTTTTCAGTTCTTTCCACAGATTCTTGATTGGATTCAGGTCTGGACTTTGACTTGGCCATTCTAACACCTGGATATGTTTATTTTTGAACCATTCCATTGTAGATTTTGCTTTATGTTTTGGATCATTGTCTTGTTGGAAGACAAATCTCCGTCCCAGTCTCAGGTCTTTTGCAGACTCCATCAGGTTTTCTTCCAGAATGGTCCTGTATTTGGCTCCATCCATCTTCCCATCATTTTTAACCATCTTCCCTGTCCCTGCTGAAGAAAAGCAGGCCCAAACCATGATGCTGCCACCACCATGTTTGACAGTGGGGATGGTGTGTTCAGGGTGATATGCCAAACATAACGTTTTGCATTGTTGCCGAAAAGTTCAATTTTGGTTTCATCTGACCAGAGCACCTTCTTCCACATGTTTGGTGTGTCTCCCAGGTGGCTTGTGGCAAACTTTAAACAAAACTTTTTATGGATATCTTTAAGAAATGGCTTTCTTCTTGCCACTCTTCCATAAAGCCCAGATTTGTGCAATATACGACTGATTGTTGTCCTATGGACAGAGTCTCCCACCTCAGCTGTAGATCTCTGCAGTTCATCCAGAGTGATCATGGGCCTCTTGGCTGCATCTCTGATCAGTCTTCTCCTTGTATGAGCTGAAAGTTTAGAGGGACGGCCAGGTCTTGGTAGATTTGCAGTGGTGTGATACTCCTTCCATTTCAATATTATTGCTTGCACAGTGCTCCTTGGGATGTTTAAAGCTTGGGAAATATTTTTGTATCCAAATCCGGCTTTAAACTTCTTCACAACAGTATCTCGGACCTGCCTGGTGTGTTCCTTGTTCTTCATGATGCTCTCTGCGCTTTTAACGGACCTCTGAGACTATCACAGTGCAGGTGCATTTATACGGAGACTTGATTACACACAGGTGGATTGTATTTATCATCATTAGTCATTTAGGTCAACATTGGATCATTCAGAGATCCTCACTGAACTTCTGGAGAGAGTTTGCTGCACTGAAAGTAAAGGGGCTGAATAATTTTGCACGGACAATTTTTCAGTTTTTGATTTGTTAAAAAAGTTTGAAATATCCAATAAATGTTGTTCCACTTCACGATTGTGTCCCACTTGTTGTTGATTCTTCACAAAAAAATACAGTTCTATATCTTTATGTTTGAAGCCTGAAATGTGGCAAAAGGTCACAAAGTTCAAGAGGGCCGAATACTTTCGCAAGGCACTGTATCATAGCTAGGCAGGGCTGGGCTTGGTTAAAAATCTGAATGAGAGACCAAAAGATAGTTGTAGATACATTTTCCAGTAGGAGGTGCTGCCCAGTCTATTGTTTGTTGATTTCTGATAGTGTATATAATGTTAAAAATCTGACGTTGTTTTAAACATAAATTCATATCCCAAGATGGCATAGCAGTCAGACGTCCTTTGTCCTTGTCTTGTCGTGTCCCATATATATATATATATATATATATATATATACACCTTTCTTCGCATATCTTTTATACATTTTCTTTTCCAAAAACTCAACTCCAAAACACTCTCCTGCAACCCACCTCACCAATTTAAAAAAAAAAGAAAGAAAAGGTATCATTTACCTCAAATCTGAAATCCACAAATAAAGCTAGCCAGAAGCTAGCCAGTTTACTGGCTAACGTTAGTATTCAGCTAACAACTGTTTGTGGTCATCAGCTATCCTTTAGCTCGAAAATCTATCGCTAGTTTTGTACAACGTGACTCAGACTAGAACATACCGGATCTATTTCTCTCCATATCCCTGGATTTCAACCGCAAGGTCTGGACATTTACACCTGGATCTCGCAGCTAGCTAGCTGCTATCCATTTGACTATTGGCTTACGTCGATCCCGGAGCAAACATCAATTATTCCGGAGCTAGCCAGCTGAAGAGCTCCATCAGCCACTTCTGGGCTACAACCACCTATCCGGACCCGTTTTTACTGCCAATGCGGAGCCCCATCGGGCCTTCATGATGGCACTACCGACGTTATCTGCCCGAGGGAGTTCTCCAACTGGCCCCTCCTTTGCGACATTACCTGAACGCCCATCTGCGGCCCGCTAATCGTTAGCTGTCTTATCAGCTGCTATCTGAATAGATCTATCGGACAATTTTTCTTGGATCACTATAACTATATCTATTTTTCCAATTGTATTGATCCCCTCTACCACACGGAACCCCACTAACCTACCGGTGGAAATGCAGGAGGTGGCAAAAAACAGACCTCCATCCTATGCTAGCTTGTTACCGATGGCCCGGCTAGCTGTCTGAATCGCTGTGACCCCAACCACTCTCACTACTCACTGGACCCTTATGATCACTCGACGAAGCAAGCCTCTCCTTAATGTCAATATGCCTTGTCCATTGCTGTTCTGGTTAGTGTTTATTGGCTTATTTCACTGTAGAGCCTCTAGCCCTGCTCACAATACCTTATCCAACCTTTCAGTTCCACCACCCACACATGCGATGACATCACCTGGTTTCAATGATGTTTCTAGGGACAATATCTCTCTCAATCACTCAATACCTAGGTTTACCTCCACTGTATTCACATCCTACCATACCTTTGTCTGTACATTATGCCTTGAAGCTATTTTATCGCCCCAGAAACCTCCTTTTACTCTCTGTTCCAAACGTTCTAGACGACCAATTCTCATAGCTTTTAGCCGTACCCTTATCCTTCTCCTCCTCTGTTCCTCTGGTGATGTAGAGGGGAATCCAGGCCCTGCAGTGCCAAGCTCCACTCCTATTCCCCATGCGCTCTCTTTTGATGACTTCTGTAACCGTAATAGCCTTGGTTTCATGCATGTCAACCTCTCTTTCGTGTCGTCTGAGATTCCCAAAGATTGGAAAGCAGCTGCGGTCATCCCCCTCTTCAAAGTGGGGGACACTCTTGACCCAAACTGCTACAGACTATCCTACCCTGCCTTTCTAAGGTATTTGAAAGCCAAGTCAACAAACTGATTACCCACCATTTCGAATCCCACCATACCTTCTCCGCTATGCAAAATGGTTTCAGAGCTGGTCATGGGTGCACCTCAGCCACGCTCAAGGTCCTAAACGATATCTTAACCGCCATCGATTAGAAACAATACTGTGCAGCCGTATTCATTGACCTGGCCAAGGCTTTCGACTCTGTCAATCACCACATCCTCATCGGCAGACTCGACAGCCTTGGTTTCTCAAATGATTGCCTCGCCTGGTTCACCAGTTACTTCTCTGATAGAGTTCAGCGTGTCAAATCGTAGGGTCTGTTGTCCGGGCCTCTGGCAGTCTCTATGGGGGTGCCACAGGGTTCAATTCTTGGACCGACTCTCTTCTCTGTATACATCAATGATGTCACTCTTGCTGCTGGTGAGTCTCTGATCCACCTCTACGCGGACGACACCCTTCTTTGGACACTGTGTTAAACAACCCTCCAGGCGAGCTTCAATGCCATACAACTTTCCTTCCGTGGCCTCCAATTGCTATTAAATACAACTAAAACTAAATGCATGATGTTCAACCGATCGCTGCCTGCACCTGCCCGCCTGTCCAACATCATTACTCTGGACGGCTCTGACTTAGAATATGTGGACAACTATAAATACCTAGGAGTCTGGCTAGACTGTAAACTCTCCTTCCAGATTCCTTTCACAATATCCAATCATTACAGACCAAGTCAAGCTGAATTTGTTTACTGTATTTATGAATCATCGAGCTGGGGTGGCACACACATAATTGCAAGGTATGCATAAAACAACAGGATATTGCATCTCATTTTCATATTCTAGACTTAAGATCCGTTGATTGATGTTTATACACTACAGGCAGGATGTCCTCCCTAGCAAACCTCACCAAACATCTTACTCATTCTATTTCTGTAGTGTTATATCAAACTAGAGTATTCTGACTTGCTCCATGCATCCCATACTTAGGTTAATGACACACTGGGTGCCGATAGCAGCCACGATGCAACATGATTCATAATAGATTCTCCACAGTTTTTGTTGTATTCCACATTTGACAGATAGGAGCAGTTATGTTTATTTTTAGAGAAAATCTCAGAGGGAAAATGTTTACATAAACAGTGAGTTTACTTTTTTTTTTTTTTTTTTGTATTTTGTGGTGAATGCCTGGTGATCAGAAGGTAGTGAGGGATTTTTATTTGTCCCCCCCAATCCCACCCCTTCCTATACATGTACAGTAGACCTAAGTAAGTTCCATTGGAAAACCCACACCCTATAGGAAGAGATGCTTTGGCTTCTTCCCCAGGAATTCACCAACCCATAGGGCAAGTGATACAGTAACATCTATCACTGCCCCCTTTCCCTACCTAACTTGAAGAAACGCAAGCAGTGTAGAGTTCACATGAGCGTCACGCTTCTACAATAAAAGGTGATCCTCATTTCTACAGCTTATTTGGACTAGAGAACTACCCGAGAGAAGATAGTCACAGACACACAGACAGAGATTCATCAAGGGGGAGGGACTGGAGGTTTATCACTTCATACAAACGCCCCACAGACACAGGTGAGCTGATAAGGCTGTCCGGGGCGCTCATTCAAACACAGAACGTCTGGAGAGCTGTGTGTTCTAACCCAACCGAGAAGAGTGAAATATATTGAGTGAGCATAAAGTTGCCTCAGGATATAAAGACAAGACACAGGTAAACTTTCAAGACTTTTAAGCAATAAGTGAATGAACGCCATGCTTTAGAAAGAAAGGTGCTATCTAGAACCTAAAAGGGTTCTTCTGTTGTTCCCATAGGAGAACGCTTTGAAGAACCCTTTTTGGTTCCAGGCAGAACCCTTTTTGTTTTCAGGTAGAACTCTTTTTGGTTCCAGGTCGAACCCTTTCCACAGGGGGTTCTACATGGAACCTAATAGGGTTCTACCTAGAGCCAAAAAGGGGACAGCCGAAGCGTGTACAGTAAAGGTTTTTCCTCACTACAACTTGATCAAACAGTGTGGCCTATACATGGCTTCAGTTAGTGGTTACCGTGTTGACTTTGTCAGTGGAACAACTAACTTTCCAAAGAAAGTGTTTATTTTAATCTGGAAACAGCATAACAAGTTGTCAGTCCTACTGTATTTGAATCATACCAGCCACCTCAGCTTACCTGAGGAAGTATCTGACACAATGTCCACATAGCTGCAGTAAGTAACTAACCACTATCAAATATCCCGATCTCTGAGAAACCTTTAAAAGCCACATACAAATCTTAGATAAATAATTGGGTCTCCATTGGAGCTAATTTGTTGAGGATCCATAATTGGAACTATCATGAATTTTGTTGAATCTTGTACTAACTGTACAGAACTGTACAACTTGGATTTCTGCATTGTCTGAAAGATAGGGAAAATTCCTTAAAAGCAGCATATTTGGGGGGGGTTGACTAACAATACAAGCAAGACAACATAACCTTCACATTTTAGACAAATTAAGAAAGTCCCTAACCAGTTTGTCTTCCAGTAAACGTTTTCCTTAGAATTCCCAACTGTTGTTCCATTACAGGTATATGAATAAGAAACACTAACCTCGGGGGGAAAAAGATGATCTTTCCAATCTTTAATCTGAGTGAAATGTGGAACTACCAGTTATAACAAGCCATGATTGCAACACATCTCAAAAGTTCAAGCAGCTTTAGACACATATGGTGTGAACCAGTGGAGGCTGCTGAGGGGAGTACGGCTCATAATAATAGCTGGAACGGAGCAAATGGAATGGCATCAAACACATGGAAACTTCAGCCATTACCAAGAGCCTGTCCTTCCCAATTAAGGTGCCACCAACCTCCTGTGGTGTGAATGATGACATTGAGTGAAATCAAATCTAATGTAATCATAAAAAAAAAATAGAATTTTATGCTTTAAAGTAATAAAAGCAAGCCTTCAAGATTACTTATTAACAAACTAAGGTGCCCCAGTGTTCACGTTCCAGTACAAGAGGTCAGAGGAGGCTGGTGGGAGGAGCTTTAGGATCAATGTAATGGCTGGAATGGAATCAATGGAACGGAGTCAAACACGTTATTTCCATGTGTTTTGAGTGTTTGGTACCCTTCCATTGTTTCCATTGCAGCCATTAACATTGAGCCCCATCCTCTTATAGCTCCCCCCACCAGCCTCCTCTGTACGAGGTTGTTTAGACTTTTCCCTCTATGAGACAATTAATTCAACATTCTTTAAGCCTCAACTCTTACTAGATGAACCTTTGTGCAGCAAGCTATGTGTGTGAAGTTAGAAGAGTATTACAGTGTGTTTGCCTTGACATGCACAATAAAAACTGGTTCCTATATTATACAGTCACTGCTGCAGGAACCAGTCCATAAATGGACCCATCTCAACCCGGAATTCAAGGTCATGGCAAATTTTAGCAAAGGTTGGAATTTGGGGTGTATCTATGAAATGCCAAAATGAAAAATAAACTATGGAATGATTATCAGATAATTACAAATGAGTTTTCTCTATCTATTTTGTTTGTCCTCACAATTTCAGAGTTGCCTAAAGGCCAACTAGACCCTTCAACTGAGTGACCTTGAACTCACTAACTGACGTTACACACAATCAAGTCAATGCCTCTGAAGAATTCCCTGTACTTAAAATCGGCCACGATGCGCTGGCCCCGCAAGCAGAAGCGCCGTGAGCTTCTGTCAGTCAACATGATCAGCCTACCACTGGGCGACTTCCGTCACCTCTCCCACATCGGATTGGATGCCCACGGTGATACCTTCGGCGACCTCGCAGCCTTTCACCGGACTGGTAGTCTTATCCTCCACAGCTCTCAAAGCCACCAGGACCTCTACTGCAAAGGGACCTCCCCAGCACCACCCAAGCCCCCACGACTCCTCAGCCCAGAAGAGATGGATGCACAGTCCGCTGAAGCCAGAACCCTTCCCCAGGCTTTCAGGCACAATAAGTGCCACTCCCTGCCTTTACTGGATGATGTGGAGGTGGTGGAGCATGACGGGTTGTACCAACGAGAGGAGGTAAAGCAGGAGCAGGAAGAGGAGGGAAGGTTAACTATGGGTCCGGATGGATTTGAATTGAATGCGGCCCCCCAGCAGGTTCCTTGTCCCCTAGTGGAGGCCTCTCCAGTGGTCGAGGAAGACTCATCTTTTGCCCTGAACCTTGACCTGGGGCCATCCATACTAGAAGATGTCCTGCAGGTGATGGACCAGCTTTACCAGTGAGACTTTGAGAAGGGTGCCCCTCATACATATGATTGTAATATATTTTGTTTTAAGGGCCTTTCAAGAAACCCAAGATACTGTACCAGACACTATACATAGGGAGAACTCCAAACTCCTTCCTTTCTAATGGGAATTGAAAGAAGTTGTGCCATGGATGGACAAATGGTCTGAATCATTGTCAATTGTCAGGATGCTAATTGGCACAATTGTTTTCAATTACTGCCTACATAGAGGACAGATTGTGTAATATTTCCTTCTTTTGGATGCAATATTATATAATTAGAGGGATGTGTCACATCTGGGTCAACGCATTGGACATTTACCCTTCTCAGGTGAAAGTTCTGTGAGCCAATGACACCACTCCACCTGGGTCATGTGACCTAATGACAGACAATGTCACATATTTGTATCTAGAGGAGAAATGTTGTGAAAGGGAAGAAAGACAGACTGTAAACTAAGAGACAGGGCTGTGAGACAGACATTTATGACTGAAGCTTGTCTGACAACTTCTGTGGTGAAACACTGAAAGAACACTGGTTGCTAATGAGAACTAGCTCTCCCATAGTATATAAGTTCAGCTACAGTATGACTCACTCAAGTGTATACGTATAGACCTATCTCTTGTTTTTCTTACCAAGTACTCAAGGGGAAAGTTCACTAACAAACCTTTATGAATATACTACTGTATACGTCTTTATGACATGGTTTATGGCTTGACTGTGAATAGTATCAGTCTATAAAAGTTTCTTCGGAAAAGCAAAGATCACCAACAATCCTTTTCCCATATCATAATCTGTTAGACTAAAGTGGAGCATGAACTCTGCCCAGCACAATGAAAGCACATTGTGTTTAAACTCTATAGAATAAGCTTTCATTTGTGAAATAAAAAACAGAAAGGTAAGATAGTGCTTACTTTTTGCATCTGAGCCACTTTATTCTTTAACATCACTCTGCTTCCTCCTGGTGGCCCATCTTGTAACAACTATCACATCCATTTGTCTTTCTACACCACCTGAAGGAGATATTTCACAGCCTTATATTGGCTGGTATGTGCATCTTCAGTACTTCATGGTCCAATGGGTCAAAGTCCATTTTTTAAATATATTAGTTTTATAAATCTCCCTCAAGCTTTTTGACAGAAACTATCAAGAATAATCGAGAGCAAATTACAGTTGAGTACCTAATTGTTTTACTTGTTTTTACTAGGGACCACAACGCTACTTTGCCCCATAACAAATATACATTGAATACGATCTATAGTCAGTATGGCCATCCATGTTATTATTGTGCTTTCTTTATTTATCACACTCATTTCACTCCCTGTATCCTTTGTAATATCCTCCATTTTGTTTCCTCGACTCTTGGGATTCATGCAAACTCAACAATGGGACTGAGGCACAACCACCCCAATTATTGTGTTCTGCATCTGTGTGAGAGAACATGAATCAGCTTGTTGTCTGTGGAAGATACACTGTGTTTACCCACAGCAAACCCATTCAAATACACGGCTGGTCTCAAAAAGTCCGCCTTTTTGAGCAGACTCTCCTTCACAGGCTTGGTAGAAGCCTGGGCACGGCATAGGTTGTCAGAAAACCAACGCTGTTCCAAAAACATCCGTTGTGAATGTTGGCATGGCCATTTTATTGGAATAATTCATCCAGGCTACTGTCTTATGGGTTGGCTTAAATAAAGGTAACTGATGAAGGGTTATTGTACAGTTTTATTGACTCATTGTATTGGTCACATACACATGGTCAGCAGATGTTAATGTGAGTGCAGTGAAATGCTTGTGGTTCTACTTCCGACAGTGCAGTAATATGTAACAAGTAATCTAGGAATTCCACAACAACTACCTAATACACACAAATCTAAAGGGATGGAATAAGAATATGTACATATACATACTGTATGGATGAGCGATGGCCGAGCGGCATAGGCAAGATGGAATAGATGGTATAAGATACAGTTGAAGTTGGAAGTTTACATACACCTTAGCCAAATACATTTAAACTCAGTTTTTCACAATTCCTGACATTTAATCCTAGTAAAGATTCCCTGTCTTAGGTCAGTTCGGATCACCACTTTATTTTAAGAATGTGAAATGTCAGAATAATAGTAGAGAGAATGATTCATTTCAGCTTTTATTTCTTTCATCACATTCCCAGTGTGTCAGAATTTTGGCCCATTCCTCCTGACAGAGCTGGTGTAATTGAGTCAGGTTTGTAGGCCTTGCTTGCCCACATTTTTTCAGTTCTGCCCACAAATTTTCTACGGGATTGAGGTCAGGGCTTTGTGATGGCCACTCCAATACGTTGACTTTGTAGTCCTTAAAACCATTTGCCACAACTTTGGAAGAATGCTTGGGGTCATTGTCCATTTGGAAGACCCATTTGCGACCAAGCTTTAACTTCCTGACTGATGTCTTGAGATGTTGCTTCAATATATTGTGGAAGGACCACCAGAGGGCAGGCTGGGCTCACGGATAGTAGCCCAAAAAGGCATGGGAGACAAGGTAACCAGAGGCAATTAAGCACAGCTGATGGTACTAATGACATAGTCTCCTTCCCCTATAAGAGAGCGAATGGAACCAGCAGAGAGGGAAGGGGAAAACTATCTCTGGAAGATGGCCACTGAGAGACAGGAGCTATCCAGGAAGAACCAATAAGGCGGTGACAATCCCGTGACTTTTGTTGTAGTTTAAAAGATAATCCTATTGTATTCCTGTTTCATCTAGAGAAGAAGATGTATGATTTTCCTTGGAACATTTTCAATGATTATGTTGGAGTGTTTGTGTTGACCAAATGCCCTCAATAGAGAACGGTGTTCAATCAAGAAACACTACTCCTGACTCGTTTATTCCACCTTCCCGCTTTAGAGTGACGCCCAATTACTTGGTCCACTCACAATATCCACATGATTTTCCTGCCTCATGTTTTTACTGTGGATATAGATACTTTTGTACCTGTGGCTTCTTCCTTGCTGAGTGGCCTTTCAGGTTATGTCGATATAGGACTCGTTTTTACTGTGGATATAGATACTGTTGTACCTGTTTCCTCCAGCATCTTCACAAGGTCCTTTGCTGTTGTTCTGGGATTGATTTGCACTTCTCACACCAAAGTATGTTCATCTCTAGGAGACAAAACGCGCCTCCTTCCTGAGCAGTATGACAGCTGCATGGTCCTATCATGCGTACTATTGCTTGTACAGATGAACGTGGTACCTTCAGGTGTTTGGAAATTGCTCCCAAGGATGAACCAGACTTGTGTAGGTCTACAATTTTTTTTTTCTGAGGTATTGGCTGATTTCTTTTGATTCTCCCATGATGTCAAGCAAAGAGACACTGAGTTTGAAGGTAGGCCTTGAAATACGTCCACAGGTACACTTCCAATTGACTCAACTTATGTCAATTAGCCTATCAGAAGCTTCTAAAGCTATGACAATTTTCTGGAATTTTCCAATTAGTTTAAAGGCACAGTCAACTTGGTGTATGTTAACTTCTGACCCACTGGAATTGTGATACAGTGAATTATAAGTGAAATAATCTATCTGTAAACAATTGTTGGAAAAATTACTTGTGCCTTGCACAAAGTAGATGTCCTAATTGACTTGCCAAAACTATAGTTTGTTAACAAGAAATTTGTGGAGTGGTTAAAAAAACAGTTTTATTGACTCAAACTTAAGTGTATGTAAACTTCTGACTTCAACTGTACATATAAGATGAGTAATGTAAGATATGTAAACATTGTTAAAGTGGCATTATTTAAAGTGAGTAGTGATCCATTTATTATAGTGGCCAATGATTTGAGTCTGTATCTAGGCAGCTGCCTCTCTGAGTTAGTGATTGTTGTTTAACAGACTGATGGCCTTGAGATAGAAGCTGTTTTTCAGTCTCTTTCAGCTTTGATGCAACTGTTCTGGCCTCGCCTTTTGGATGGTAGCGGGGAGAACAGGCAGCGGCTCGGGTGGTTGTTGTCCTTGATGATATTTTTGGCCTTCCTGTGACATCGGGTGCTGTAGGTGTCCTGGAGGGCAGGTAGTTTGCCGCCGGTGATGCATTGTCCATCCTCTGGAGAACCTTGCGGTTGAGGGCAGTGCAGTTGCCTTACCAGGCGATGATACATTCCCAACAGGATGCTCTCAATTGTGCATCTGTAAAGGTTTGTCATTTTTTGAGGTGACAAGCCAAATTTCTTCAGCCTCCTGAGGTTGAAGTGGTGCTGTTGCGCCTTCTTCACCAGTCTGTCTGTGTTGGTGGACCATTTCAGTTTGTCTGTAAAGTGTAGCCCGAGGAACTTTCCACCTTCTCCACTACTGTCCCGTCGATGTGGATAGGGGGGTGCTCCCTCTGCTGTTTCTTGAAGTCCACAATCCTCTCCTTTGTTTTGTTGAGGAAGAGGTTGTTTTCCTGACACCCCACTCCGAGTGCTCTCATCTCCTCCCTGTAGGCTGTCTTGTCATTGTTGGTATTGAAGCCCACTACTGCAGTGTCGTCTGCAAACTGGATGATCGAGTTGGAGGCGTGCATGCCGAAAGCGTTTCACAGGGATGCTGGCCCATGTTGATTCCAATTTTTCCCATAGCTGTGTACATCTGGCTAGTTGTCTTCTGGGTGGTGGACCATTCGTGATCCACATGGGACACTGTTGAGTGACGGACACTGTCTCATCAACGGGCTGTAGTGGAGCAGGTTGAGAGCTCCAAGTTCCTTGGTGTCCACATCGCCAACAAACTATCATGGTCCAAACACGCCAAGAGAGTTGTGAAGAGGGCATGACAACGCCTATTCCCCCTCCAGGAGAATGAAAGATTTGGCATGGGTCCTCAGATTCTGAAAAAGTTATACAGCTGCACCATCAAGAGCATCCTGACTGGTTGCATCACCGCCTGGTACGACAACTGCTCGGCCTCCGACCGCAAAGCACTACAGAGGGTAATGCGTGGGGCCAAGCTTCCTGCCATCCAGGACCTCTATACCAGGCGGTGTCAGAGGAAGGTCCTAAAAATTGCCAAAGACTCAAGCCACCCTAGTCATAGACAGTTCTCTCTGCTACCTATTTGCTATTTACATTGTGTCGTGTTATATGCTAAACAAAGTCAAATTCACTGTGCTGATGGGCAGAGGGGTATCCTAAGAAGAAAGCTAGATCTACTCAGGGTTTTCTAAAGCTAACCAGCTTCAGTTAGCTTCACATTCCAGCTCAAGCTTCATCCGTACTACGACAGTGGATATTGCTTGTCCGCCTGCCGCAAACTCTAGCAGAATTATAACCAGGCGTGGCTAGTCGAACTCTGAACCATTAATCCAGGGGCGAGTCAGTGACACATTTTCATTGGTGCCGAATTCAAAATGAAAGAAAAGTTATCTTGCAAATTCAGCAGGCTATGGTGTGAAAGAAGCTTTGAGAAGTGCCCTCTTTCTTTATTACGTATTGTTAATGCCGTCTTTTGTGTGCTTATCAATGCACAAGCACCTTTTCCCCCCCACTCCTATCTATTTATTTTTTTATTAAGTCATACGAAGGTGATACACTGGCTGAAGTTTAAAATGCTTTCTGTCATTACTAAATGTGTACTGTGATATTTTGACAACTGTTTTTTTTGCCCCTCAAAAAACATTTGATTAATCAAATATTTTATCAGTTGTCTTCCTCGAATGAAGAGGGTGATAACGCTATCTGTCTGTGTTTTTTGCAGTAGGATTGGATAGAGCACAATCACTGCAGGTGTGTATCTCATTCCTGTGTTAGTGAGCAAGTGAGCATTGTCAAATCAAAACCCAACCTTAAAGTAAGTCATGATGAACTCACTGACAAAACTCAGTTTTGGACAAGACTGACTTTATTATTAAGAAAATTATCCTATTTACACCTTGTAAATTTTGACACTGTAATAAGTTTGACTAATATTGGTGCCACAGCCCATTTTCTATTTTAAGTTTAAGTTGTTTTGCCTTCAGTTGTGCTTTAAGCCGCGGCAAAACGCATCATCAGGAGGATGTGGCAAGTGACATTTTGCTTCTTGAAAATCCTATATCTTGAAAACTTGACTGCTGACATGCAAAATATTTTGGGACTGTATCAACAGTGGACTAATAAAAAAATAAATCCAAAGTTCTTTCTTTCTTTTAATGCAGGACATCAATGACAAACGATGTAAGGAATAATAGCGCCATTTCGTGGCAGCAGGGCTACTACCTAGAGTAGCCAATATTGGGGTAAAAGCCAGTAAGCACACGGATACAACGCTTACAAGCAACAGTACAACCATCATGACTACTTTTAATTAAACATTTTTACAGTTATTTGTAACAGTGAAATATGACTCAGACTCATCCCCTGGCTTTAAAACAGAAGTCCAAACTCTCGTGGTAAGGTAGTTGCATGGTTAGTAACCTCATCCAAAGAGGAACAAGTGAAGTGTCCAAAATAACCCCAATTAATTTCTATGGGCTTAATATGCAGACCTAGGTGTGTCACCTGCCTTCCTGCCTTTGGGACAAAAACTCCCATTGTTAGTGCAGAGACATGAGCATCTCATCATTATACACAGATCTCTGCTTCATCCCCAGGCTATTGCGCACAGAGCATATAAGCCTTGGATATTATCAACCACTCAATGTGGTAAGAGGTGAGAGGTGTTGTTGATTCTTTCTGCCCGGAGGCAAAATGCAAGCACTCCAGCAATCACTGACTGGAAATGAGGATGCTGCTCTCAGATGCAGGCTAGGCCATGTATATGGTCATATGCAGCAGTGTGTAGGAGGGAGATTCTGAGATGTGAGAAGTATGCAGGGATGTCTAGTATCGGTGGAAAAAACTGTGTCACAATTGGGTGCCCATGTTGTTGGGGATCAGAAGTCCCCGGTGTGAGAGAGACAGGTTGAGGTTGCCAGGGTACGAGTAGAACAGAAGGTGTCATATGCTGAGGCAGTGATGAGAATAGAGGATGATGGGTCAAGGGTGAATAGTTGGTCTAAGCCAATACAGAGTGAAACACATTTTTACTTCAGTGAGGTTGGCTTCTTAGCATTCATTGCCATAGTTATCACCTGTACCGCAGAAATGGAATGTAAAATCACAGAATTATAGATGTTGTGATGGAAGCTGCAGAGAAGTGTGTGGATGCCTGATGAAGACCTAAGGGTCGAAACGCTGTAAATAAATATAACCTGGGAGCATGGGCAGCAGTGTGCAGCGTTTTCCTTTCTTTTTTCCAAGTATGTGGGTGTACAATGTTTTACTGCAGAAGAGTTATAGGGTACCTTTCCATCGACACAGCTCCATCCATTACCATGTGCCTGTCCTCCCCAATTAAGGCGCCACCCACCTGTGTTGTAGGGTTTTTGAATCACAGAGGGTAACATGATCGACCACACACTCCCGCACAGTAGGTGGCGGAATGCACAAACAAAATGTGCAAGCACCATGATATCAAAGAAGAAGAAGTACCACTTAAAGTTGTCCACTTAAAGCAATCTCTGAGCAGGGGAACGCAACCCTAGTATGTTTGGAGAACAGCGCTGCAAGGTTTGGCCAGTGTATTTCTACCAAAACGCGCGCACACAGGAATTGTATGAAATTGGTAACTACAAAACGTTACCTTCGATTCGCTGTGGAAATCGAGCAGTTGAAGGGATACGTACGGTAAGAGTAACACACGTTTTGTAAACAGGGCGAAATTGGTCTGTAATTTGTTAAACTCATGCACTTGGACAGAGAAAAGGACTACTTCACTCGCAAACAACTTTTTGGCCAACATGTATGCTGTATCATGATCCACATTGTATTGTCTTGCTCATGCCAAGCCTGGGCGAAGTTATCTTGGCTAAGTTATCTTGGCTAAGTCAAGTACCACTGCCAACATTTCAGTAATACAATGCGCAACGTTCTGCCAAACTTGTGGATGTAATGACAATGGGTACAAAGTATTTGCAATTAGTAATACAGATAAAAGGGTCAATCCACCAATGGAGTACATTTTGGGTAATATACTTTATTTAAAAAAAAATAATTGCACCAAATTTGTGTTCTATATCGCGTACATGTTCAACTTCATAAACATGTTTTCACACATCAACGGGTTAAATAAAAATAACGTGACTAGTAAGTGCCAAGTAACAGGGTTGAGGTTATCTTAAATTAGACAAATTCTTTTACATGGGGAATGTAAGTGTGTTGTGTGCACCAGGGAGGGGCAATTGGATGCAGACTTCAGAAATGAAAGGCTAGACATGTTAACAATTTAAATGATCTATGAGTAACGGTGTCATGCTCAGTTTCCCACCACAACACTGGGGGGACCGAAGCTTGTAAGTCACCAGCAACAGTACAACACTACATGCCCAAAAGTATGTGGACACCTGCTCATTGAACATCTCCATTCCAAACTCATGGGCATTAATATAGATTTAGTCTCTCCATTTGCTGCTATAACAGCATCCACTCTTCTGGGAAGGCTTTTCCCTAGATGTTGGGAAATTGCTGCAGGGCCACAAGTATTAGTGAGGTTGAGTGATTAGGCCTGACTCGAAGTTAGCAGTCCAAAGGTGGTTGAGGTCAGGCCAGTTAAGTTCTTTCACACCAATCTAGACAAACCGATTCTATTTGGACCTTGCTTTGTGCACAGGGACATTGTCATGCTGAAACAGGAAAGGGCCTTCCACAAAGTTGGAAGCACAGAATCATCTAGAATGTCATTGTATGCTGTAGTGTTAAGATTTCCTTTCACTGGAACTAAGGGGCCTCGCCTGAACCATGACAACAGCCCCACACCATTATTTCTCCTCCATCTAACTTTACAGTTGGCACTATGCATTGGGGAAGGGAGTGTTATCCTTGCATCTGCTAAACCCAGATTTGTTCGTTGGCCTGCCAGATGGTGAAGTGTGACTCATCATTCCAGAGAACGCGTTTCCACTGCTCTAGTCCATTGCGGCGAGCTTTATACTACTCCAGCCGACGCTTGGCATTGCACATGGTGATCTTAGGCTTGTGTGCGGCTACTTGGCCATGGAAACTCATTTTATTAAGCTCCCAACGTACTGTTCTTGTGCTGAAGTTGCTTCGAGAGGCATTTTGGAACTCTGTAGTGAGTGTTGCAACCAGCCAGAAATTTGACGAACTGACTTGTTGGAAAGGTGGCGTCCTATGACGGTGCCGCATTGAAAGTCACTGAGCTCTTCAGTAAGGCCGTTCTACTGCTAATGTTAGTCTATGGAGATTGAGTGGCTGAAATGGCAAACTCCTAATTTGAAGGGGTGTCCACATACTTTTGGATATAGTGTAGGTCTAATAGACACCTGGATTCAGGATATGGTGCATATACATTGGAAATATAAATGGGTTATGTCCACTGAAATCTAGTGCAGGGATTGGCTACTTTGATAAGGGTGAGTGCCACAATTTCTTAACTCATTAAGGGGCTGCAGTGGCTCGCGGGTCTGCTTACCCATATCCACAAATGCAGTCAACTGATTTGTGAAATCAATCCATTTGTGCAGTTAAACTGCTTAACTCTCCTTTTGGGTGCCCAAAGCGAGATTTGGTTGGTTGTTTTTTTTAAAGTAAATTTTCTGTAATTCTACACTTTTGGCCATGGGGCATAGATGATGTTGCTATTTTTTTTATAACATTTCCTACAGTTTTACACGTTTTGCCAAGACTGTTGACGTGTTACTATGAGGGTGACTAACAAAATCAATGGGGGGGCCCCCTGGAGGTCACGGCCCCTGGGCACGTGTTTAGATATCTGGCTAGACTAATTAACAGTCTCAATTGTTAGTGACTGACAACTAAACTGCTGGTGCACAACCAAATTTAGAAACTGCACTTTGTGTATTCTACTATTGTAGCTCTCAAAAGTAAGTTGAGTCCTCGACTGAGTACCTAAGAGTACTCAGCAGTGAGTGTTGCAACATGGCAGACCCTGCTCTAGGAGGACTAATGCCCTTGGCCATGTATTGTTTACATCTGTTGGTGATAGTCAGTGTTACCATGGCATTACCCACCTCATTCACAACTTATCATGACAGGCTGGTGTTTTCTACAGCACACGGGAACGCATTGCATTAGATGAGGAGGTATGTGTGCGCCCGTGTTTATGCTGTACTGTATGTAGTTGCTCACACCCATGCATTCTGTGAACAAAAATAAACACTGTTGACCCTCGGCTTTGCGTTCTTTCTGCCACACAAATGCAGCCAATTTAGATGTACTGATTTTTATTTTTAAAAATTGTGTAGAACCAAAGACAAAGGGAGGAAAGAATGGCCCGTTAGGTTAGAATGAATTTGGTTGGTTTAAGATGGCTATGTTCCTCATTAACATAGTGATTTTAGTGAGTTCCCAAGACTAAATTGATGTAAGCACAAATTCTGAGAGGGTGAAATTTGTTGTGTTGGCAATAGTGATGCTGACAAACTGCTGACCGGGTCCCAGAGGGTGGTGGACTGGATATATAGGGAAGAGAATCTCCACTAGCAGTTCATTTGCTGACAGGTGAATGCAGCTAACTAGGAAGGTCTACAACTGTTTATGTATGTTACTGCACCAGATATGAGACAGCTATAAACCATTCCTCTGCATGAGATGAAGGTTTATTATTGTTCAAACTTCCATGGCTACTGAAATATTTTATAGTGATACTATCATTGTAAACTGCGTAGATTTCTCAATTGCTCTGTAAGCTTTCACAAGGTCCAGAAAGGTAGATTAGCAGGCCACCCGTGTTGTATTTTGTCATGATATATTGGAGATAACAGATAGCCTACCATAGGAAAATGGGGGGGTGGCTGGCTTCTTCTGATGGTGCTTGTGGATCATCATCAGTCTCCCAAGTTAAACTATAATGTGGCCACCAATATGCTGACATCCCTAGTTATTCAGGATCGCTCAACGTGCGCTCTGCCTCTCCCCTCCTGGTGACTATTTCTTGCGTACCTAAGAATGCTTCAGTAGAACACATTTTTGATTGGTGGAGGGAGGAATTAGCTCAAAGTGATTCCAACGATGGCTATCCTTCTCCACAATTTTTGTAGTATGAATGCTGATGTTTACTTGAATTAGAACAACTTTTTATAGTTATTGTCTTTGTGGACGGCCCTGTAAGAAGTCACATCACATAGCCCAGAGCCTTGTTCCTTATTTCACATGACCCAATGAAGATTCTCTCTGCCAGGGTCATGCTGCTATAGCATTTCTCAAAAGTGCTGGCTAATGATAATCTTGACAAGAATTTGCATTGTACAGTATATGCAGCACATTAACATTTGCATTTCCAGGAATGTCATGCTCCACATTCTAAGGGATGTAATTTGCCTCTATCAGATGGTGATATGTGAATGAAGAAGCAGAGTTTCTGCATACTTTGCATGTAGGCTTATATCACATGCCATTCAGTATTGTATGTCTTAGACAAACACTTTTGTGATGCAATTTACTGATTTGATTCAGTTGACCACAACCCTGTTGATAACTGCATGGTGTTGGCATCGAGGCCTCTATAAACCAATAATGATGTCATGGTTATTTCAGGAATCTGTCCCTATAGTCAGGCAACTCCTCATATATTATCTCAGGTCAGGTTTGGGAGGAATGTGACAGAGAATAACACCACAAAAGTTAATAATTTACGAAGCATGTTAGTCTCTGCCTCTGTCTGTCGCAATAAACTGGTTTCTATGATTTGAAGACATTGGGGGCTTAGTCCAAAGACAGTGTGTGTTGGGGGGTCATCCTTCTCCGTCAAAGAATTTCAACAGCAAAACGCATGAATTTTGTGCACTTTGAGAGATTTGATTTTTTTCAGGTAATTTCGCACCTTTCCATCTGCCATAGCAGACACTGCCAGTAGTCCATTACAGTAGCTACTGTGGATCTCTATTCTGGAACACTGTCATTTTCTACATGTTTTATCCCAGGTTCCCAGAACATTTTCCTTATTAAAACTCAGAAAATGTAAACTTGTAAAATGTTCTGTGTGTGTACCCCTTTAAGATATCGTAGCTCTAGAAAAAATGGAAATCTCCTCAAACCCAAAGGAAATAGTACACATCAATCCATATATACACTACTCAAAAAAATAAAGGGAACACTAAAATAACATCCTAGATCTGAATGAAAGAAATATTCTTTATTAAATACTTTTCTCTTTACATAGTTGAATGTGCTGTCAACAAAATCACACAAATTATCAATGGAAATCAAATTTATCAACCCATGGAGGTCTGGATTTGGAGTCACACTCAAAACTAAAGTGGAAAACCACACTACAGGCTGATCCAACTTTAATGTAATGTCCTTAAAACAAGTCAATGAGACTCTAGTGTGTGTGTGTGGCCTATATGACCTCCCTACAACGCCTGGGCATGCTCCTGATGAGGTGGCGGATGGTCTCCTGAGGGTTCTCCTCCCAGACCTGGACTAAAGCATCCACCAACTCCTGGACAGTCTGTGGTGTTGGTGGATGGAGTGAGACATGATGTGCTCAATTGGATTCAGGTCTGGGGAACGGGCGGGCCGGTCCATAGCATCAATGCCTTCCTCTTGCAGGAACTGCTGACACACTCCAGCCACATGAGGTCTAGCATTGTCTTGCATTAGGAGGAACCCAGGGCCAACCGCACCAGCATATGGTCTCACAAGGGGTCTGACGATCTCATCTCGGTACCTAATGGCAGTCAGGCTACCTCTGGCGAGCACATGGAGGGCTGTGCGGCCCACCAAAGAAATGCCACCCCACACCATGATTGACCCACCGCCAAACAGGTCAGGAGGATGTTGCAGGCAGCAGAACGTTCTCCAAGGCGTCTCCAGACTGTCACATGTGCTCAGTGTGAACCTGCTTTCATCTGTGAAGAGCACAGGGCGCCAGTGGCAAATTTGCCAATCTTGGTGTTCTCTGGCAAATGAAAAACGTCCTGCACGGTGTTGGGCTGTAAGCACAACCCCCACCTGTGGATGTCGGGCCCTCATACCACCCTCATGGAGTCTGTTTCTGACCGTTTGAGCAGACACATGCACATTTGTGGCCTGCTGGAGGTCATTTTGCAGGGTTCGAGCAGTGCTCCTCCTGCTCCTCCTTGCACAAAGGCGGAGGTAGTGGTCCTGCTGCTGGGTTGTTGCCCTCCTACGGCCTCCTCCACGTCTCCTGATGTACTGGCCTGTCTCCTGGTAGCGCCTCCATGCTCTGGACACTACGCTGACACACAGCAAACCTTCTTGCCACAGCTCGCATTGATGTGTCATCCTGGATGAGCTGCACTACCTGAGCCACTTGTGTGGATTGTAGACTCCGTCTCATGCTACCACTAGAGTGAAAGCACCGCCAGCATTCAAAAGTGCCCAAAACATCAGCCAGGAAGCATAGGAACTGAGAAGTGGTCTGTGGTCCCCACCTGCAGAACCACTCCTTTATTGGGGGTGTCTTGCTAATAGCCTATAATTTCCACCTGTTGTCTATTCCATTTGCACAACAGCATGTGACATTTATTGTCAGTGTTGCTTCCTAAGTAGACAGTTTGATTTCACAGAAATGTGATTGACTTGGAGTTACACATTGTGTTTAAGTGTTCCCTTTTATTTTTTTGAGCTGTGTGTGTGTATATGTATACGTGTGTATAAAAAAAATACTATATATAGTATTTAAAAAAAAATATATATATATATATATTATTTAAAAAAATATAGTATTTTATTTAAAAAAATGTTTTTATATATATATATATATATATCAACTAATAGTTATACACTTTGTTGCGTGTGGGTATTTGCAACCCCTCGGTTAAAAACAACATTTCCAGTCCTTTTCAATTTCGTGAGAATATGCCTCGATCTCACTCACTCCCTCCCTCTAAGATTATAGCCCAGTCCTTTTCCCAGAAAACACAACCACTTGGTCAGCATTCATTATACTACACCGATTCAGAAACCCAAACTACGAACAAAACCTAATGATTCCATTGTACTCCTTCCAATCATTAGTTTTAAACTTCCTCAATAGTTATATGTACTTAATTGAACATGCGCTATCCTTGGATACAATACTGTACTTCCAATCTATGGAATTCCCCTAATTAGGGTACAGTATTGTATCCAAGGGTAGCGCATGTTCAATTAAGTACATATAAACACAACTTTTACGATGAAATAAACGGAACTATTCAGACCTGAATCCCTTACAGCCAAATATAGCCCAGCGAGCACAACTAACTCACCTATTCTTCCCAGTAGGTGAAAACAACCCCTACTCAAACAACGTTCTGCCTTACCTCTATTATAAGAGTAAAACCAAACTTTACAACTTTCCCTTCTCTTTCGGCTTCACCCTTATGAAATGTCCAAGACTTAACATGCAAATCGCCAAATGTATAACCTACATCAGTCAACCCTTTAGAGCTGTGCCCACCGAAATGTTTTTTTAAATTCTATCTGCATTAGATTTAGGTAACTGTTTCTTCTGTGATTCAGTTATTTAAATGCGATTCCTATTCTCAATACGACATTCCAGCAGACCATTTAGGCAACAGACAACGTATTACATCGCCTCGCTATTATTTTTAATGAATGGTCTTTCAATTGAACCTAAACAATTTATTAACGTTCAGTTTATCTTAAACAAACACTAACCGTCTATTTCCAGGCAAAACATACCAATAGTTGAATTCTAATCCGTAAATCCAGATTTGATTCTATTGATGCATAGGCTGGGAAACGAACCCGAGTCTCCCGCATTGTAGGCAAGAATTCTACTACCAACGCTATTGAAATGGTGGAGACTCTTCGCAAATTACACTTTATAATTGTCTATAGTCCTTCAGGCATATACTACCGAGACAATTCCCAGAAAATAGCCCTAATTTAAAGGTAAGCATTTCTCTTGCGATAATTCTCATTACTCTCTTTCTCTCTATGTTCCCTTATCTTCTCTTTTCTTTTCCTTGACTTTTGTCACTATCTCCTACTCATAATTTAGGAATAATTACTATTGACTTTTGATAAGTTAATTAGGTCTCACACGCACAATTTTTTTTCCCCTGTTGAAACTTTCTCTCACCCTTTCTCTGCACTTGCCTTCCTGCCTTTTTCGGGCTTCAGACTACAGGTCGACCGATTAATCGGAATGGTAGATTAATTAGGGCTGATATCAAGTTTTCGTAACAGTCGGAAATCTGTATTTTTGGACACTGATTTAAAAAATATATATTAATTTTTTTATACGTCTTTATTTAACAAGGCAAGTCAGTTAAGAACACCATTCTTATTTTCAATGACTGCCTAGGAACGGTGGGTTAACTGGCTTGTTCAGGGGCAGAATGATTTTTTTACCTTGTCAGCTCAGGGATTCAATCTTGCAACTTTACGGTTAACTCGTCCAACGCTCTAACCACCTGCCTCACGAGGAGCCTGTCTGTTACGCAACTGCAGTAAGAAGCCAAGGTAAGTTGCTAGCTAGCATTAAACTTATTAAAAAAACAATCAATCATAATCACTAGTTAACTACACATGGTTGATATTACTAGTTTATCTAGCGTGTCCTGCGTTGCATATAATCAGTGTGCATATGTGGAAAAAGGACTGTCGTTCAAGCCTATCAACTCCCGAGATTAGGCTGGTGTAACCGATGTGAAATGGCTAGCAAGTTAGCGGGGTGCGCGCTAATAGCGTTTCAATCGGTGACATCACTCGCTCTGAGGCTTGAAATAGTTGTTCCCCTTGCTCTGCGAGGGCCGCAGCTTTTGTGGAGCGATGGGTAATGATGCTTCAAGGGTGGTTGTTGTGTTCCTGGTTTGAGCCCAGGTAGGGGCGAGGAGAGGGACTGAAGCTATACTGTTACACTGGCAATACTAAATACCTATAAGAACATCCAATAGTATATGAAATACAAATGGTATAGAGAGAAATAGTCCTTTAATAACTACAACCTAAAACTTCTTACCTTGGAATATTGAAGACTCATGTTAAAAGGAACCACCAGCTTTCATATGTTCTGAGCAAGGAACTTAAACGTTCATTTTTTTTACATGGCACAATATTGCACTTTTACTTTCTTCTCCAACACTGTTTCTGCACTATTTAACAACTGTTCTACAGGTGCATCTTCATTAATGGTATATGGTTCCTTGAACAAACATGGGAAACGGTTTTTAAACCCTTTACAGTGAACATATGTGAAGTTATTTGGATTATCTTTGAAAGATCGGGTCCTGAAAAGGGGATTTCTTTTTTTGCTGAGTTTATATTAATATGGGCTATTTTCAGCCCTTTCCTGTGTAGCTTATCAGAGACAAAATCTGGAAAATAGCAAATGAATCTAGATCATTTACATTCAGCAGTCCTGTAATCAATTGGTGTGTGCTGCGGGTGTGAAGCTACAAAATGTAATTTAGTCAGTTCTACCACCTCAACATTGACACTTTTTAAATGGGGTTCATGTAAAGTTCCGCTTCAGTCCACAGGGGGGCACTCTGTCACTCAAGATACTTGCTTCAGTCAAAATCTCTTCTGTCTCAGCTAGCTAGCCAGCAAAGCTAGCTACAGAAACAAAACACATCAAATACACTTGCTGGAAATGAGAACTTTTTCTAATACCATGACTTATGTCAACGTCCTTAGCTTTCCCGTTCACTAAATATACTGTTAAATAACTGACACCCAATAGCTTAAAGAGCGACTGCCTTTAAAACAAAAACAAAAAGTATCCCTTAAATGGTCTGTCATTGCAATGAGTCGAAGTTATTCTTGTGTAAACGTTGACTGTGTAAATAGGATAATTCTGGTCATAAAGACTGTCTTGTTTGGAACATCCATGCGTCAACGTTTTAAGGTTGGGTTTTGATTTGACGATGTCCATTTGCCCACAAACATGGGGTGAACAGCTGCGGTGATAGCTCTCTATCCATTAGCATATACATGGTCAGCAGCTTTGACTGTTTACATAAGACAACACCTCACTTTTTTTTTTTTTTTTTTTTTTATAACTTGAGAAATACTGCCCCAAACACCTTTAGTTGCAGCAACTGAAACATCCTCTGCAAAAACGTCAATTAATTACTCAAGAATTCTGTAATTTTGTAATTTTGTATCTTAGATTAATTCTGGGGATTTTGAGGAAGTGAAATATAGGCTTCCACGTCTCCAGTGTCTCATGGGGGATAAATATCATGAATCACACCTCCAAGACTGAAGTCTTGCGTTTTTCCTGTTGCTCATTAGAAAAAAAAAAAAAAAACACTTATCGGCCTGTTCAGTGGCTCTCTAAGGATGCTGAGTGCTAATGCTAGCTTATTAACATTAGACAACCCTTATGCTGATGGAGACTAGTGTTCGCGACCACTGACTTTGCAGTAACTGCTGCTGCCCCTGCTTCACTTTGATTTTCTGGTTCTACCCTCTTTCACCACATTCGCAGCTGCCTGCTTGTGCTCAACCTGCTTTCTTTTTTGGCTTCCCTTTTGGAAGAAATTCTAATCCATATTTGCTCTGTGCTATACTGCAGACTGACTGTGACAGGCATTTTGCTGAATTATGACATTGACATCTAAGCGGTGCTGTGGGAGAGGTGTCAAGGGACCATGAGCGTTCCACTGCCTTGTGAAAACGTTGCGCCTGGTGACTACCATACCCTGTTCACAGGCACGTAAATCTTTCCTTGCCAATTCACACTTTGTTTAAATGCTATATTAATTTGTCTCATCCCCTTCATCTACCCTGATGGAAGTGGATTTACCAAATGACATCAATATGGGATCAAAGCTTTCACCTGGTCAGTCCATGTCATGGAAAGAGCAGGTCTTAATGTGTTGTATTTACACTACCGTTCAAAAGTTTGGGTTCACTTAATGTCCTTGTTTTTAACGAAAAGCACTTTTTGTCAATAAAAAAAAAAAGGCCATCAAATTGAGCAGAAATACAGTGTAGAAATGTTGTAAATGAATATTGTAGCTGGAAATGGCAGATTTTCTTAAATGGAATATCTACATAGGTGTACAGAGGCCCATTACCAGCAACCATCACTCCTGTGTTCCAATGGCACGTTGTGTTAGCTAATCCAAGTTTATAATTTTAAAAGGCTAATTGATCATTAGAAAATTGCAAAGGGGGTTATGTTAGCACAGCTGAAAACTGTTCTCATTAAAGAAGTGATTTAAAACTAGCCTTTAGACTAGTTGAGTATCTGGATCATCAGCATTTATGGGTTCAATTACAGGTTCAAAATGGCCAGAAACAAAAAACTGTTCTGAAACTCATCAGTCTATTCTTGTTCTGAGAAATTAAGGCTATTCCATGTGAGAAATTGCCAAGAAACTGAAGATCTTGTACAATACTGTGTACTACTCCCTTCACAGAACAGCGCAAACTGTCTCTAACCAGAATAGAAAGAGTGGGAGGCCCCGGTGCACAACTGAGCAAGAGGACAATTACATTAGTGTCTAGTTTGAGAAACGCACGCCTTAAGTTCTCAACTGGCAGCTTCATTAAACAGTACAAGCAAAACACCAGTCTCAACGTCAACAGTGAAGAGGCGACTCCGGGATGCTGGCCTTCTCGGCAGAGTTGCAAAGAAAAAGCCGTATCTTAGACTGGCCAACAAAAATAAAATATTAAGATGGGCAAAAGAACACACAGAGGAACTCTGCCTTGAAGGCCAGCATCCTGGAGTCGCCTCTTCACTGTTGACATTTGAGACTGGTGTTTTATCAGGTAGTTGTCTTTTGAAAAGGGATACCTTGCTTTTACTACCTCCCCAACTTTCCTATCTTCCAATCATATTTTGTAGTTACTCTGAATCCAATCAATACATAATTTAGACTTATTTTTAATTGTTCTTTCTATTGTTGTCGGTCTGTTTTCACTCGTGTCACAACCCAAACATTGCACCCTTTTTCTCTAGCTCCCTTTGTTTTGGTTGCTATGGCAGCAAAGGCATCGAAAGGGAAGTGGGGGGCCCTGAAGGAGCACCTGACCAGCAGCCCCCCCGACCGAGATGCTCACCTTGAGGCCAACTTGGAGAACTCAGTTCCAGAGCTATGCATACGACTGCTACAGGTACCCACAGTGGTCAACTACTCAGGGGTGCGGAGGCGTCTAGAGGGGAGTGACCAGGAATGGATGGTGCAGTTCCTGGAACTCAATGGACTGGATCTGCTGATGGAGGCCCTGGAGAGGCTGTCTGGCCGGGGTTGTGCCCGCATCGCTGACGCCCTCCTCCAGCTCACTTGTGTGGCCTGTGTGAAGGCAGTGATGAACTCCTCAGCTGGGCTGCACTTTATACTGGACAATGAGGGATACGTCAGGACCCTGTCACAAGGTGAGAAAGAAGGCTAGTAAGCAGGTTGGCAAAGGAGCTTGGGAGGAGGTGAACAAGCCTGCTTATCTGTCTGTCCGTTGGGACATAATCTCTGTTTTGATTGGCAGCCCTGGACACATCCAACACCATGGTAAAGATGCAGGTGTTTGAGCTGCTGGCGGCCCTCACCTTGTTTAACCCACAGGGACACCACCTGGCCATGGATGCCCTGGAGCACTATAAAGTAAGGCCACCTTTTTTCATACAGCATAACATCATAAATGTACATAGAAAAATTATAATTATACTCATTGTTCACTTTCAAAGAAATTGTCAGATTGCAGCATCATTGATAACCCATGTATTCATGCAAAGTATTAAAAGGAGGCTTATGGAAATATATTTTCCCTCATCTAAGGGACGGAAAACATATATTTTTAGAAAAGACTTCTGTTTGTGATTTAGGGATGATAACCATAAGTAATCTTTATAACTGTCTCTGACAGAGTGTGAATATGCAGCAGTACCGCTTCAGCGTCATCATGAATGAGCTGCATG
Source organism: Oncorhynchus keta (assembly GCF_023373465.1). Taxonomy (NCBI): domain Eukaryota; kingdom Metazoa; phylum Chordata; class Actinopteri; order Salmoniformes; family Salmonidae; genus Oncorhynchus; species Oncorhynchus keta. Next base: position 20,544,911 of record NC_068428.1, read on the forward strand.
CGACTGACAATGTTCCGTACATGGTCGTCCTCATGAGTGTGGTCAACGTGATCATCTTCGGGGTAGAGGACCTGCGGAAAAGGGACAAACTACGCAAAGAGTTCATCGGTATCGCTCCCTCTTAAGCTTTTTCAAAACTCATGTAATAGAGGAACACAGGTATTGGTGCGAATAGGAGATGAAGCCCCTCATTGTCTCTTGAGAAAGGTTTCAATTGCCATGTGTACAGTACCAGTCAAATGTTTGGACTCAACTAGTCATTCCAGGTTTTTCTTAATTTTTACTGTTTTCTGCTTTGTAGAATAGTGAAGACATCAACTATGAAATAACACCTATGGAATCATGTAGTAACAAAAAAAGTGTTAAACAAATAAAAATATACTTTGAGATTCTTCAAAGTAGCCACCCTTTGCCTTGATGACAGCTTTGCACACTTGGCATTCTCTCAACCAGCTTCATGAGGTAGTCACCTGGAATGCATTTAAATTAACAGGTGTGCCTTGTTAAATATATTTGTGGAATTTATTTTCTTCTTGCACTTGAGCCAATCAGTTGTGACAAGGTAGGGTTGGTATACAGAAGATGGTCCTATTTGGTAAAATACAATGTCCATATTATGGCAAGAACAGCTCAAATAAGCAAAGAGAAACGCCTGTTCATTACTTTAACACATGAAGGTCAGTCAATTCAGAAGAATTTGTCAAGTACTTTGAAAGTTTCTTGAAGTGCAGTCGCAAAAACCATCCAGCACTATGATAAAACTGGCTCTCGTGAGGACCGCCACAGGAAATGTAGACAGAGTTACCTCTGCTGCAGAGGATACGTTCATTAGAGTTTGCAGCCCAAATAAATGCTTTGAAGAGTACAAGTAACAGACACAATTCAACATTAACTGTTCAGAGGAGACCCTGTGAATCATGCCGCCTTGGTTGAATTGCTGCAAAGAAACCACTAAAGGACACCAATAATAACAAAAGACATGCTTGGATCAGGAAACTTGAGCAATGGACCTTACACTAGTGGAAATCAGTCCTTTTGGTCTGAGTCCAAATTCAAGTTTTTTTGGTTCCAACCACTGTCTTTGTGAGACTCCGAGTAGGTGAACGGATCATCTCCGCATGTGTATTTACCCCCCGTAAAGCATGGAGGTGACACTGTGATTTATTTAGAATTCAAGGCACACTTAACCAGCATGGCTACCACAATATTCTGCAGTGATACACCATCCCATCTGGTTTGGGCTTATTTGTTTTTCATCAGGACAATGACTCCGCACACCTCCAAGCTGTGTAAGGGCTATTTAACCAAGAATGTGCATGATGGAGTGCTCATCAGATGACCTGGCCGCCACAATCACCCATCCTCAACCCAATTGAGATGGTTTGGGATGAGTTGGACCGCAGAGTGAAGGAAAAGCAGCTGACAAGTGCTCTGCATATGTGGGAACTCCTTCAAGACGGTTGGAAAAGCATTCCAGGTGAAGCTGGTTGAGAGAATGTCAAGCGTGTGCAAAGCTGTCAAAGCAAAGTGTGGCTATTTTGAAGAATATCTAATAAAATATATTTTTATTTAATAATTACTACATGATCCCATGTGTCATTTCAGAGTTTTGATGTATTCACTATTATTCTACAATGTAGAAAATATAATTGGAAACCTTTGAATGAGTAGGTGTCCATACCTTTGACTGGTACTGTATGTCTGATTTATGTGGAAACAGTCGAGGCTTAAGGAGTGTCTGAACTCTTACAAGCTGGAATCCATAGTTGCGACATACATTTTTGGACTTAATGAGAGAGGGCTTAGTTTAACTGTCGTACCCCATCAGAACCCAAAATATAACCTTGTTTTTTTTTTTTTACACCAATGTTTGTCAAACACTGTATAGCCTCTAAACATGGATAAAATCATAATTTTTGTTATCATGGATGGTCAGTTTCTGCATCCATAGCTCTATGAATTTCTGTGGATAGTTCTCTATGCTCTTCCTCAGCTTTTTACCAAAAGAGGCTGCTTTATTTTTTTTTAAATTAAGGACTCTAGCATTAAAGATCAACCTTGCACAAATTGTTTACTAGTATCAATAAGTACCACACCAGTGCTTACTTGGTGTGGTGTGTTACATATCTTGCAAAAATACATCATAATGATGAAGATACTACAATTGTTATAAGCAATGACTTGAATACAGGAAGTGGAGGTGGACATGTCAAACTGGTTACAAATGTTGAACCTAGCTGTGCCATTATTTGTCTCCCAGGGCTTCAATTACTACAATTACTTCCAAAACTTAGGTAAGTTGAGTCTTTTTTTTTTTTTTACCCCCACATTATTTTCGATTAATTTAAAGTATTTCACAGGTTCTGAACTTTTTGTAAATTAGCAAATGCTTTGTTCTGCGCTGCACACATTTTCTGTCACACTGCGACTTGTTTTATCCTGTGGAAATGCATATTTGTGTATGTGACAGAGAGACCGAGGATGTGGACCTGAACATCCAGTGTGAGGCCTTTGAGGACACCATGGCAGAGGATGAGGAGGAGATGGAGAGGGTGTACGGGGGCATCGACATGAGCAGTCACCAGGAAGTCTTCACCACACTCTTCACCAAAGTACGCCCCAATAGTTTATTTGTAAATGGAAATCCACCACAGATAATACAAATAATATAACGTTCTCTCCCCCTCACTCCAGTTGAGTAGCTCCCCTGCATCGGTGCAGCTGCTGTCGATTCTGCAGGCTCTGTTGTTGGTAGGTCCGGAGCAGAGCGAGGTGTGGCTGGCCCTGGAGGCCCTGGCTGACCGCGCTACTTTGCTGGCACAGGACCGTGAGTCTCGCATCAATCACCTTCTCATGGTCCATAAACATTGTGTGGTCATGTACGCTGACATGTTATGGCCGGTTTGTCTGTGCGTGTGTTCTTTAGCTGATGTTGACTCCACCAAGCGCCTGATGGAACGTCTGGTGTCCTCCAAGGGTCAGCAAGGGTCACCTAAGGTCAAGACCACAGACCGGGGCGTTCAGATTGATCGGTCAATCTGTCCATCAGGTCTATCAGAGGTCCTCATTAAAGAATCTACCACCCCTGTTGCCACTTCACCTCCTCCCCATCCTCATCTACCACCACCCCTACCAAGCATGAGAACTTTTGTCCCACCACTTCCTGGCTTCTCTGGGATGCCTCCCCCTGGCCTCCCTCCTCCGCCACCACCTCTACCACAGATGGGGCATGGAGGTCCACCACCTCTACCACAGATGGGGCATGGAGGTCCACCGCCTCCCCCACCCCTGCCTGGCATGATGGGTCCACCGCCTCCCCCACCCCTGCCAGGCATGATGGGTCCACCGCCTCCCCCACCCCTGCCAGGCATGATGGGTCCACCGCCTCCCCCACCCCTGCCTGGCATGATGGGTCCACCGCCTCCCCCACCCCTGCCTGGCATGATGGGTCCACCGCCTCCCCCACCCCTGCCTGGCATGATGGGTCCACCGCCTCCCCCACCCCTGCCTGGCATGATGGGTCCACCGCCTCCCCCACCCCTGCCTGGCATGATGGGTCCACCGCCTCCCCCACCCCTGCCTGGCATGATGGGTCCACCGCCTCCCCCACCCCTGCCTGGCATGATGGGTCCACCGCCTCCCCTTGGTGGCGATGAAATTATAGTGGCCCAGAGTGTGCAGATGCGATCCTGCTACGCCTCTTCACCAAAGGTGGGCCGCTGCCCCACACTGCGTATGAAGAAGCTCAACTGGCAGAAGCTGCCATCCAGAGTGGTGACTGGTAAGGGACCTGTCAGAATGTCACCTTTGAATTAAACTGACACATACAGCTGACCTTGATAAGTGCCCATTGGATTAATTCAAACTGTAATTCATAAGTCGGAATTAAAACACTGTCCATTATTTTCTTTTTCTAAAGATAGTCACTCCATGTGGACCTCGGTACAGGTAGATTCTCTGGAGCCTGATTACTCCAGTATTGAGGAGCTCTTCTGTCTGCCAGTGACTGACTCAAAAGCCAAAGGCATCACCCCTGCAGTCAAACAGGAGCCCAAAGAGGTAGCTGTGGTCTTACCCTATCTCATTGTAGACTTTGAAAGGATCTTCTAATCGTACTCTCTCCACTGTGATCGTTGTCATTTTCCTTACCCCATCCCCTGTTTTAATTTCAAGCTTCATGCTTTTTCTCCATCTACAGATTTCTTTCATTGATGCCAAGAAAAATCTTAACCTGAACATATTCTTGAAACAATTCAGATGGTGAGTATTTTTAGAGAAGGTAATATGAAGAAGAGAACCTAAGTAGAGGAAGCACCTTAAGACTATTTTACAGTAGGAGAGTTAAAAATACATGTTGTCCCCTACCAGCTCACATAAGGACTTTGTGGCCATGATTCAAAAAGGTGACCGGTCCAAGTTTGATGTGGAGGTGCTGAAACAGCTGCAAAAGCTACAGCCAGAGAAGCATGAAGTGCGTGCTGGCCACAGGAACCCCTGCCAAGTCGATGGTTAAGCCGACGTGGCTATACTGTATTTTTAGATCTAAATACATTTTCAGTTTTGATAGATGTAGTGTTGGAAACCAAATGTTTGTCAGTTTATGGTCATAGAGAAATTATATTATTTCCACCACAGATTGAGAACCTGAAGTCGTACCAGGGAGAGCGGGAGAAGTTAGCTGGTGTGGACCAGTTTTATCTCCAGCTCCTAGCTGTTCCATGGTAAGGTTCTTGACAGCGTTCAATAAGCTAGGACTGATTCACCCTAGATGTTGTTCTTGGTCCTGTGTATGTGTTTTACCCCCAGCTACGCTCTGAGGATCGAGTGCATGTTGCTGTGTGAGGAAATCGGCTCAGTGTTACAGATGATGCAGCCTAAAGTTAAGCTGCTGGACGAGGCCTGTGAGAGTAAGTCGAGGCACCAGGCTAGCGGCTCTACCACCATCTCCCCGACCGCTAATTAAACGTCCTTTTATTTTATTCTCTTTAATGTGTTATTTGTATCCTGCAAGGTCTGAGAGTGAGCACTCGACTGCCAAGCTTCTGCATGCTCATTCTGGACGTTGGAAACTTCCTCAACTATGTAAGAATCCGTAATGTGATACAATACATATAACCAAACACACAAAATAGGGTCTCGCAACAACGTTTTTAGTGAGAGAACGACGACTCCCGACGCTGGTCTGTCTAACTTTGTTCTACAGGGAAGCCACACAGGGAATGCTGAGGGCTTCAAGATCAGCACACTGTTGAAACTCACTGAAACCAAGGCCAATAAAAGTCGCATCACGCTGCTCCACCACATCCTAGAGGAGGCTGAGCAGAACCATGATGACCTGTTGAACCTTCCAGATGATCTAGAGATCTGTGAGAAGGCTGCTCGGTAATGGGGGAAAAAAAGCTGTATACAACTTTTGCAATTTTTCAGTGGTGCCAACATTGTAGAGTAATCAAAGCTTGACACGGGAGGCTATGCTAATCTTACAGAGTTTATAATTTCCTTCCACAGTGTGAATTTGGAGACTCTCCAGTCAGAGGCGAGTTTGCTCATCAAGCGGTTGAAAGAGTCAGAGAAGAAGGTGGCTTCCTCCTCTGTGGCGGCCATCAAGGAGCAGTATCTCACTGCCATACAGGTGGGTTGCTATACCTCTCCTCACCACCAGAGAGCAGGTGACGGTGGTTTCTCACAAGCGCCCCTTTAATGGTGTCAGAGATTAGCATGCCATCAGGTTGGTTGCCAGATCATAACTAAATACAGCTCCTGAAATGGCTGTCTACTCTAGGGAAGCCAGGAGGCCTGCAGGGAGCTGGAGGCGAGGTTTGCCTCCATTGACAGGAAGAAGGAGGATCTGGCACAGTATCTGTGTGAGGACTCATCCCGTCTCTCCCTGGAGGACTTGTTCAGCACTTTACATTCCTTCAGGGGACTCTTCATCAAAGCTCTCAAGGTGAGAGAAACAAATTACGTATGGACACTTTGTGTCTATTGACTTTCCTATATAAAACCATTAAATTCAAGCATTTATTCCAATAACTGGGCCATAACTTTGGACTGTATAGGTCCCCAAGTTTTGTTTAGTCTAAATACCACATTGCTATGGTGTCACATTTGCATTGTGGACACCTGTGCTGCTCTGTTTTCTCTTGCTTTTTACGTTTTTATTTTTATCGTAGGACAATCAGACCCGCCGAGAGCAAGCGATTAAGGCTGAGAAGAGGAAGAAACAGCTGGAAGAGGAGGATTCCAAGAGACCAAGGGGGGAGAACAGGAAGATAAGCAAGTATAACCGGCAGCCAACACTCCAAATAAGTGTTACCTCATGGCCATCCCTGGTAGAGCCTGGGATTGTTTTATATTTTAAAGCCTACCCATGCCCACGATGTTCAGGCCCCACCCTACCCAGGTCCAATTAGTTCTGCCAAATTTAAGGCCCTGCCCGATCAGAAATAACTTCCTCCGTTAGTATCCATTAGCTGCTAGTCTCTGTCCCTTGCTCCCTGTGCTGCTCGCACTGCATGCACACTGTGCTGCTCGCACTGCATGCACACTGTGCATGGCTCTGCTAGTGTGAGTATCCATAGCAACACCTCTGTTCAATGACAGAGAGCAGTTGATTGTAAACTAGCTACTTTATCACTCTAAACTCAGTCAACTCAAGGAACATTATTTTCGGTAAAATAATCTTTCATGTGGACTCGTACAGTGTTCTGGTCTAAAATTTGACAACATTGAACTTCTGACACCACGATATATACTGTGCAGCAGAGCATGAGCAAATGGCTCTGCTTCAAAATGTTAATGATCAATTTAGTGATGCCTGAGCCGTACCCTAGTTATAAAATTAAAAAACAGGCCCCATCCGGCCCTAACCCTATAATGACGGGTAGTAGAGCTCTACTCCCTGGTAACTAGTCACGACTCAAGTGTCCCATTACCAACTTCAGACTGCTCCTGAAAGGGTTTCTGCCTAACTGTCTTGATACTCTTCAGAAGATCCCTTTCCTGGTCCTCTCCTTCATCTGCACTGATCTAGAAGAACTGGGGAAGTGAAAGCATTGCTCACACAAGACTTTCTTTGCTTTTAAATATCCAGCCTTTCATCGCTCAGTGCAGATGAAGGAAAGGAGACTAGTAAATGATAGAGCTTTCGAGGACGGTCAACACCTGATAGTTGACCAGTGCAAATTCAAACACACTACCAGCACATTGCATGTATCAAGAGTGGACTGTTTTGAGATTCACCCTCTCTCACCCCCAGTTCGTAAAGCCCCCCCGGTCCAGGAGGGCTGCATCATTGACCACCTGCTGTCTGACATCAGGAAAGGCTATGCGCTGAGGAAAACCAAGCACCAGGCCGACAGAACCAGCCTGCCTTCTGAGGACAAGAAAGGGGACAGCATTCAGCCTGGTGGTGAGCATGAAGATGGCACTGGTCATTGATTCTGCTGCTGCCCATGGCTGTTTTTGAAATGCAGTATATTATTAAGGCCCTGTTCAGTAACTTGGGCTGGGATGATACCAGTATCGCGATACTAATGTTGGAAACAATCATGTTATCCAGTCACGTATTTATTTTCCAACCTTCAGCACCCAATATTTTACATACAGGAGGATTTTAAAGGACCAAAGAGTTTGTTCAGCTTCGAGTTTTAATTTTTGCCATGGGAAAAAAATATTGTGATACTGGTATCATCACAGCCCTACCAGTAAAACTCCCTTACCTCTAACCCCTAGGCACTTGTAGATCTGAAAGGGTTGAATGTAGAGGTTTGTAAAGGAGGTAACTGTAGTTAAGCGTGCTTTATGTCAGTCTTTAATGAATCTTTTTCCTTTCCCTTCTCCCGTAGAACAGTGCACCAAGCTTAAGGGAACATCTGCTATAGATGCCAAAGGGGAAGTTGAAAAGGGGACTTCACCCATTGACCTAGGACAACAAAGCGGAGATCCGGTCATAGTGGAGTCCGGCCTCCCCACAGACCCCTCACTTCAGTCGAGTTCTCCCAAAACACCAGGCCCCTCAAACCTTCATACCACCACCAAGGATCACATCCAGAGTGAAGACCTCAACCCTGGGATGGATTCCTCTACTGACCGCCAGCTCAAGAAGTCCCCAGAGGGGAAGGGGTTTAAGGCCGCTGAATCCAAGGTTGAGAATGTGAACAGGAATGCATTCTCAGCTGCTGGGGATGGTCCAAAGAGCAGAGATGCAGAGACCGATGGGAACAGAGAGAGTGGAGCTGATGGAAATGGGTTAGAGGAGACTCCATCATCAGAGTCCCCCTCAACCACAGCTGATGTCGACGCAGAGTCCAAACATGCACAGAAACGGGGGAGTACTAAGAGACATGGCAAAGGTAATGTATTCAAAACTAACCCCATCTCGATAGAAAATTAACCATGCTTGGGAGCATATCTTGATTTCATATTTCTTTAGGCCTGTAAGAAAAACATTGTTTCTTGTCTTTAATTCTCTAAAAACAGCCAAGCGCAAAGGAAAAGACCACACTAAACTTAAAAAGGTGTGTGTGTTACAATGAGGGAGGTTCTCCTCCTTTCAGGCTATCAGAAACACCATCCACTAAGCTTGCATGGATCTCACTAGATCTTTGGTGATTTATGGGTCCTGTTTCACTGGCCATCCTGCACATCCCTCCCTTTTCCTCAGTGACCTTTCTGAAGCTATTTGCAGTTACTGTTCCTGCTTGAGCTCTCTTCCATGTCTGTGGTATGGTTAGCCTGGCTGGCTTCCTGTTGGTGCTTTATGGTTGACTTCCAGGGGCTTTTTGGTGGTTGTATATTGTCTGTCAGCTAATACTGGGTGGTTGGAGATTCAAAGGCTTGCCATCATTGGATCCCCCTAGTACATGAGGTGCCCTTATGATGGGAGATGTGATACCCCTGGCGCCTGACGAAACGCATACCGACTCACTGAACATTGCGGGACCTCAGCCAAACTCTGGACCTCAGCAGAACTCTGCCTGTTCTCCCTACCAACAACTAACACACAGAGATCAGATCTGGGCCAGTGGTTTTTGTGGGTCATGACAGTGTTGTTGATTCACTTGGTTTGATTAACTTTTTGTGGATTTCACATTTTGTCAAAGAACATTGCCTCTATAAATGTTGCATTTGATGTGAACACCAACTACTGATTTTTGCCAGATTGTTCTCCATTTATTTTTTTATGATGAACATGTCAAGAAAGTAGTTTGTTAGTGTGCTGTAACATCCCTTGGCAGTGACAAAGATGTACAATCACAGATGTCCCCTAAAGATGGCATCACTTCATGTTAGGTGTGGGGTCTATGGATCTCGTCTCTTCTAATAGCCAGTGTGCAGAGTGCACCGAGGAAGCGGCTATGGCTCCGTCAAGTTGAAATGTTTTTGCCTCATACACAGGATACAATGGGTGTAAAACATTACTCTGTGCTTTTTAAATGCACTTAACTTGATTTAGATTTTTATTAGGATCTCTTTTTGTCATTTGGACTAATCTTCCAAGAGTCCTTAAACTTTAAAATACAATCCAATTTTCACAAATAACATGCTGTTAAACATACCATAATATATAAAGTAAATTAGAAGAAAAAATAACTAATGATGATCTGAAAAGAGGTTGGTTCAGTCATCTACCATAGTCGTGCACAACATCACAATCCTATTTCCAAGTGGTTCTAAAGTATTCCTGAAATTATTGAAAGATTTTCTGGTTTCTCAATTTGTATTTTTTTTTTTTTCACTTTGAATCTATGTTTTACTTCTCTGCTGGTGTAAGACATGGATGGTCAATATCCTATTCTTTGTATTGACAATGTCTCTTATCAACTGAATCCTGCAGTGAATAGATTTTGTCCATAATAAAAAAAAGGGTGCTCACTTTATCTTGTGGATTGCTGACCACTTAAGAACATTGCATGACTACAACAGAATAATCATATCACCGCCTTAGAAGAATCCTTGCTGCTTTCTTCTGTGCAATCTGAAGCCTTCTCACTTGTTGATGCATTTCTCCACACCACAGAAAGGTAGTTCACCCAACTTCCAATTAATATTTGGGTTGTTTACCTAAGAATCTTTCCCAGTTTGATATATCGCTATCCTTCTGAACATGCACCCAATCTTCATTATTTTATCACATAGAGGAGTTATGAGCTGACCAAAATTGAGAATGGCGCTGGGATGTATAGTGGCCATTTTACAAGCTCTTGACCAATTATGCTATTTAGTGTGTTTTGCTATTTAGTGTGTTTGTTTTGCTATTTAGTGTGTTTTGCTATTTAGTGTGTTTTTGCGCTGACATTTTTTTTTTTTTTTACATAATGTTTCCTTTGACTGGAAATCGCTTCTGGACATCAGAACAGCGATCATTAACCTCAAACTGGATGACAAATTCTACTTCAATGCCTCATCCGTGCAGGACATACTGCTCACCCGGGACCAGGCCCTAATCCCCGACACTCAGAAGTGGAAAAGCCGCCAAACATGGGGGCACCTTGATTAAATAAACCGCCTCTGCCCTCTGTTCTATTGGTGAATGTACAATCACTGGAGAACAAACAAACTAAGCTCCGTTCGAGACTATCCTGTCAACGGGACCTGAAGTGCAGTATCCTATGCCTCACAGTATATTAACCAACGAGGACAGTTAGTCTTCAGACGCCTTGAGTTTTTCCACATTTTTGTTACGTTACAGCCTTATTCTAAAATGTATTAAATATATATTTTTTTAATAAATCTACACAATACCCCATAATGACAAAGCAAAAACATTTTTGCAAATGTATTCAAAATAAAAACCGATACCTTATTTAAAGTATTCAGACCATTTGCTATGAGACTAGAAATTGAGCTCAAATGGTTCTTCAACTTGATTGGAGTCCACCTGTGGTCAATTCAATTGATTTGACATTTGAAAAGGCACACACCTGTCTATATAGTGCATGTCAGAGCAAAAACCAAGCCGTGAGGTAGAAGGAATTGTCCGTAGAGCTCCGAGACAGGATTGTGTTGAGGCACAGATCTGGGGAAGGGAACCTCAACATTTATGCAGCTTGAAATTCCCCAAGAACACAGTGGCCTCATCATTCTTTAGTGGAAGAAGTTTGGAACCACCAAGACTCTTCCTAGATCTGAGCAATCAGGGGAGAAGGGCCTTCGTCGGGGAGGTGACTAAGAACCCGATGGTTACTCTTGATGAAAGAGTTCCTCTGGAGATGGAACCTTCCAGATGGAAAACCATCTCTGCAGCACTCCACAAATCAGGCCTTCATGGTAGAGTGGCTAGACAGTAGCCACTCTCCAGTAAAAGGCACAGGACAGCCCACTTTGTTTGCCTAAAGGACACTGACCATGAGAAACAATATTCTCTGGTCTGACGAAACCAATATTGAACTCTTTTTGGCCTGAATGCCAAGCTTCCTGGCACTGTCCCTACTGTGAAGCATGGTGGCAGCATGCTGTGTGAATGTTTTTCCGCAGCAGGGACTGGGAGACTAGTCAGACAATGTTTTTGCCCAAATGCATCTTACATTCTTGATGTCGGATTAAAATTGGGAAACAGCGTCCACAAAGTAACCATTAGATTTAGATCCAGTTGGACTGAATAAGTTTAGAAGTTTTTATTACTCACAATTTACCACTCTCACGTGCACATTTCTGCCCACTATAAACCAATGATGTGCTTGCTTTTGTAGTATTTCTGAAAATGCTAACATCCTTTCAGCTAAATCTCAGTTCTAAAACCGGATGCTACTCGTTTGCTTTGCAACAGTAGCAGCTTGCTACACCAGTTGCATGAGAAGCACAAGGAAGGTATCTAGCTTTGGTATATTTTGTAATGGAAGGTTTTTTTTTTATGGCTGAAGTCATCTGTGTAAACTGCTTACCTGGACACTTGCGTGTAATCAGAGCACAAATAAACTAGTGAACGTCCTTACATACACCAAACTGGGGAAACTGCCACGCTGCTAATACAATCATGCACCAGAACAGACTTATTGCTGTTGGAAGATGCAGAGCAAATTATATCCCTTACCTTAAGTATTAATTCCGTACGCTCTCTCTGTCACTATCTTCGTGTAATTATAATGCAATACAGTGTCAAGTTACTTTTTGTGTTCCCGCAAGTAAAAAGAAGCAAGGGTGCAATTGCAAACTAAGCACACAGATAAAACATCATAATCGTTGTTTGCTTGCGCAGTCAAAAGAGAACGCCATGCTTGCTAACTTGATTAACTGTGATAGAACGAAACTGTTTTCAACACAACTGTTATTTTTTTTATCCCAATCAAGTGAAATAAACATTCTTTCAGTGAGTGAATGAACAAAAAAAATAATGGAACGAACACGTGCTGTCATCAAACCATTTTAAATGATGTGAACTTGACGTATTTATAACGGAGTTCGTAGCAGTGATTTTGAAGGTCCTGGGTTAGCCTACCGGAGTTTTTTTTTTTACCATTCTGTCATTTTCATTTATTAGGTGTCTCTTAACCCTTGTGTAGTCTTAACATTCTGTGTACTCCCCTTGTCCTAAGGGTCAAAAATGACCCACCTTCACCAAACCGCTAATATAAAACGGCTTAATTTAATTTTAAACCCCACATCTATTTTGCATGAAGAAACAACCTCATTCATCAAAAACTTTGAATATCTGGGTTTTCCTTCTTCACAATGCAGGAAAACTGCATTTTAATCCGTGGACAACACTCGTTTTTATTACAACACACCTGTCATAATTGTTTTTACTAAAGTAGAGGATTATTATTATTGCTAGAGGTACTGCATAAGTGTGTACACATTTTTTTATTCTATTTTTTTTATTTATTTTTTTTATTAAGAGATAGCACTTGTATAGCTTAAGAAAGTAGAATAACGTTTCTAATGCATTTTATGGAAGGGAAACACTGACAGTCTTGAACTTTTTTTTGCAACGTAGTGATATGTTCAATGAGGAATTCAAATACTATTCTTCTCCAAAAAATGTTTTAACCATTGCCCCCACCCACAAGGTGTATAAACAATAAGAATAAGATACAAACACATGAATTCTAATTAGCAAATGTAGGAGAGTGTGCATGGACTTTATCAGATGTATTTCTCACATGTGCAGCACCTGTATTTGTTTTACACTCATTCTTTGGAAGACATAATTGGCATCTCCTCCTTTTTGCCTGCCCCAGCTGCAGCCTCAAGTGGATCAGGACAAGATTCAGCCCCCTGAACAGCTTTCACAAGCGCTGCAGTGGCTGCTGTGTGGGGGAGATGCTCCCTTTGAATTAATAGGGTTACCAGTGCCTTTCCCAGTTGCTCCAAGAACACCTTGTTCTGCTTATCACTAAAGCATTGTATGAGGACATTTCAATGATGTTATGGAAGATAACCAGGGGCCAGCGGGCAGTCATCCTCCTGCAGCTGTAAGTTCCAATCACCTTGTCCAGGTTGTCCAAGCCTCCTTCGTTGTGGTTGTAGTCCAGGATGATTCCTGGCTTCCTGTCCTCACGATCACTGATCTCATCTATTTCGTGCAGTGTGCTCAGGAGCACCACAGTCTTGTTCCTCTTTGGGGGCTAAGAAACTAGTGGTGGTGGGGGTGAAGGCAAACTTTGAGAAGGCCTCTCTCCCCCTTGTTGCGAGGAGTGCAGGGGGGGAGCTCATCTGTCAGATGCACGCCATCCCTACGGTACAAATGCATGCGATAAGGCTTGAACAAGAAAGCTGGCAATAACCCTGTAGCTCTTCAAGAGCAACTGTGGCCATCCCTGAATTGTACGTACAACATTTACTGTATCTGATGTACGTTTTGATTGTGATATATTTTGTATTTCAAACTGGGAGGTTTGAGCTCTGAATGCTGATTGGCTGACAGCTGAGGTATATCAGACCATATACCACGGGTATGACAAAACAATTATTTTTACTGCTCTAATTACATTGGGAACCAGTTTTAAAATAGCAATTAGGCAAATCGGGGTTTGTGATATGGCAAATATACCATGGCTAAGGGCTGTGTACAGGCACTCCATGTCTTGCAAAAGAACGGCCCTTAGCTGTGGTATATTGGCCATATACCACACCACCTCTGGCATTATTGCTTAAATAACTCAGTATTGTTTACAGGTAATGTAGTATAAATGTTTATTTATTTTTTGTATGTGTTTTCCGGGAGCTTTCTCAATTGTCTTGTTAAAAAAGATCAGGAAACATGTTTCTAGTTTACTCCATATTGGCACAAGTTTTTGTTTTGTTTTTTCACTTCCCTCTTACTATTAAATAATGACTAGTAACTACATTTTTCTTGCCATTTGTCATTATTGTGTACTTTTACTTTACTGTTATTGCTTTGTTTTGCAGTATTATGTTGTTTAATCACCTTCCTGTGTAAAAACCATGTAGAAAAAGGGAAGTGTGCATTGGTCTGAAGGATTGGTCTGAAGCTGAAAATAAAGGAAACTCACGAGCACCATAATGTGTACTTTCCCTCTACAAAGTTTTTTTCCAGTTCACAGCTTTTACCTACTAAAGTCTTCAGAGGGATAATGAACTTTAGTGTCCTGCTAATGAAGTTATGTATATAAAGTGCATTCAGAATGTATTTAGACCCTTTGACTTTTTCTACTTTACGTTACAGCCTTATTCTAAAATTGATTTCAAGTGTTTACAGCTTAAGTGATTACAGCTTTGAGTGTTCTTGGGTATGACGCTACAAGCTTGGCACAACTGTATTTGGGGCGTTTCTCCCATTTAAAAAAAATATATATTCTGCAGATCCCCTCAAGCTCTGTCAATTTCAATGGGGAGCGTCGCTGCACTGATATTTTCAGGTCTTTCCAGAGATGTTCGATCTGGTTCAAGTCCGGCTTTTGCTGTGCCACTCAAGGACATTCAGAGACTTTTACCAAAGCCACTCTTGCATTGTCCTGGCTGTGCGTTTTGGGGTCGTTGTCCTGTTAGAGGGTTAACCTTTGCCCAAGTCAGAGGCCCTGAGCAGGTTTTCATCAAGGATCTTTCTGTACTTTGCTACTTTCATATTTTCCTCGATCCTGACTAGTCTCCCAGTCCTTGCCGCTGAAAAACATCCCCACAGCATGATGCTGCCACCACCGTGCTTCACCGTAGGGAGGGTGCCAGGTTTCCTCCAGATGTGATATTTTGCATTCAGGCTAAAGAGTTCAACCTTGGTTTCATCAGACCATAAAATATTGTTTCTCATGGTCTAAGACTTTAGATGCCTTTCGGCAAACTCCAAGTGGGCTGTCGTGCAGTTCACTGATGAGTGGCTTCTGTCTGGCCACTACCATAAAGGCCTGATTGGTGGAGTGCTGCAGAGATGGTTGTCCTTCAGAAAGGGTTTCCCATCTCCACAGAGGAACTCTGGAGCTCTGTCAGAATGACCATCGGGTTCTTGATAACCTCCCTGACCAAGGCCCTTCTCCCCCAATTGCTCAGTTTGACCAGGCAGTCAGCTCTAGGAAGAGTCCTGGTAGTTCCAAACTTCTTGCATTTAATAATGATGGAGGTCACTATGTTCTTGGAGACATTTTCGATGCTGCAGAAAGGTTTTGGTACCTTTCCCCAGATCTGTGCCTTGACACAAACTTATCTCTGAGCTCTACGGACAATTCCTTTGACCTCATGGCTTAATTATTGCTCTGACATGCACTCCCAACTGTAGGACATTTTTTATATAGACCGGTGTGTCTTTCCAAATAAGGTCCAATCAATTGAATTCAACACAGGTGGACACCAAGTTGAAGAAAAATTATTTTGACCTTGAGATGTTTCCACAACTTGATTGGAGTCCACAGGATGCTCCTGAGCTCAATTTCAAGTCTCATAGAAGAGGGTCTGAATAATTGTTAAGGTATTTCTGATTTGTTATTTTTAATACATTTGCAAACATTTCTACAAACCTGTTTTTGCTTTGTCATTAGGGTTCATAGTGAGTACATGTTTTATTAAATCAATTTTTGAATAGGGCAAACGTAACAAAATGTGGAACAAGTCAAGGGGTCGGAATACTTTTCAAAGGCACTGTATCGTTAGGATGTATGTATTTTTACATAGGCCTGTTGTAAATGTGTATTGTAGCATCTTAATTGCAAAAATAAATATGAATACACAACTTTTAGCTACGGTCATTTGACAGATCATGAACTGTCCATTGTTCAGCACAGCAATTGATAAAACAGGACCATGTTTTAAAAAACCAGTGGTTCTGAGCTCATGTCAATATTACACAGGTAAGCTAACTGTTACAGAAATCAGGAATGCAGACAGTCAGTCAAACACACCACCACCTGTTATGTTGGGTACCTACTGACCCAAATATGTTAACTTTAAAAAAAAGTGAGGCATAACTTTAACTTAGGTGACAGAAGACTGGACAATCATCACAGGGAGCAAAGGTTATCAACTGTCTCTTGTAGGGCAAATTAAATGCTATAGCTGTGTTGTGTATGGGACAGCACTGATCTTTTATCTCTATTTCTAGGTGGACGCAAAAAGAAGGATGAGCCCAAAGACAAAAAGAAGCAATGAACTTTGACTCCATCTTCCAGTGCTCTGTTTTAGATCTGCCAAACAAATTCTATGGCATAACATACATTTTTATACTGTACTTACAAATATCTATGTCAGCCATGTTTTTCTCACTGTTTTCAAAAGGAGTAGGCCTAACCTAGGGAACCTAGGTTTGTTTTTCAAATGGAGACCTGCCTTATTACACCCATATAGAGGGGTCTTTGTATTATTTACTACATCAATAAAAGGTCATGTGGCAATGATATCACAGAAACCGCTTGGCAACCAACCACTGCATCATGACGATGGGACCATTTTGCACTTTATACTTTCATCATGGACCTTCAATGTATTGGACACAGTTTCATTGAAATATGATACATTATTTTTAAGAAAGTCAACATTATGTATAACATGTTATGTGGACTTGTTGATACAGCCGCTGTCATTTCATTTGACAAATACAGGGCCTATTTAGCTTACAGTCATAGTAGGAATATTGGTTCATGATCAATTAAGTATTACATATTGACCATAAAAATCTCACCTGTTTTCAGACATGGTACCAGTTATTGTTTCTTTTTTTCTACACTATTTGCATTCACACAAGCACAATTATCTGCATTGCAAATAGATTGGATAATCAGAAATGTGATGTAGGCTATTATGAAAATACAATACAATTATACATTTAGCTTTTAACCACACCAAATTAGGTTGTCCTATGTTTATGTGTAATAGGGACAGTATGTTCACAGTTAAAATTATTGCATTTTGGGAACATTGGTCCAACACAGTGCGCACGTAGTTTCATCCGAACGAGACTTGGAGAATGATTCATTGAAAATGCACACAAAAACACGGCTACACTATATGATTTCTCATTGGCTCTCGCTTGGGTGGTAGCCTAACTCTTGAAACTGAGTGATTTGGGGCTGACGGTAAAAATAGACACGAGATCATGTGTAGTCTATCGTGCACATGTCTACATCAACAGGCGGATAACCCGTATTTGGTTTCCACCGGACTCAGACTTGAGGGGGTATTTTTCCCATCACATAGGCCTACGGGTTGTCGTTTCTACTGCGCTCGGTGCACTAGTGTAGGCAAAACATGTCTCACAAAGCTTGTTACACCAACCCAGGAGCAGGGGTTAAGCGACCCCGTAACGACACAGGGAACAAGTTGACAGTTGTACTTGGTGCACAATGGGGCGATGAAGGGAAGGGAAAAGTGGTCGACTTGTTGGCGACAGAGTCGGACATCATTTGCAGATGCCAGGTGAGGAAATAAGATTAAAACGACTCTTTTTTTCTTATTTGTTCTTTGTAATATTTGCATTTGTTTATTTTGGAGAAGTTGCACTTGCAAGATAAGGCAAAGGCGCATATTTTTTTTATTTTGACCCAAATTGGTGTTTGCACCGGTTGTCTTGCAAGTGCCTTAGTATATTTATTTCTGTGAGAAATGTTACATAGTGTACAGTATGTGCCATTGTGCAGTCAGGGGTCATAGCGCAATAGTTAACTTTGTTTCCAGGCTCATGAAAGAAAACATACTAAGAAGGCATTCACTATTTCAGCACGGAACCGTAGAATGTTGGGTTGAAAGACACTGCGTTTATAAATAAAAGCACATTCCGGTATGTTGTAATATGAACCCGGCTCAACAGAAGTTTGGAGCTTGTGTTGGCGTGCATAGCGTATCTATATACAAGCTCTATTTCAGTACGGGCTCGCGGAGACCAGTGCCACAGTGTGCTATACTTTGTTCCAGACAGCCCGAGTGGTAAAGGTCTCAGCGATGTCAGTGGCATGCCGCATTCCCTTCAGTCATATGGCCTGATAAATGTCAATGCGCATTGAGGCACGCAACAGTGTAGGTCATCAGTGTAGTGGTAGACTAACCAACTGTGATTTACGGAAGGGGGCATATTACAGATTTATTGGAAAAGCTGCTGAAAATATATTGCAACCAATAAATGTAACAGTGCGAGTTGAGCCTAGCCATCTAACTATTTGAAGAATTTGACCCATTTTTAGACCCCTGTTAGCCTGTCCTTCAGTGAATGGATCTCAAGACTCTCTCGGTTTGCACCCATTTATTTCAGTGGATCCTGGGAAACAGCTTACAATAGGTCTACATTCCTTTATGCAACTCTAGACCCACCATGGTGGACTGAATGGACACTATCTCTCCTAATTATAACACTGATGTCACCAAAGGGAAACTTCATCGATGTCATAGTTAAGTGACAGAGACACAGGTTGTCATGTCGCGTAGCATGGTATTCACTAATCATGGCATGTTTGATATAAAATATGTTAAAATCAAGAATCAATTTAAGAAGCTTTAGCATTTTTTTTTACATTTGGTCACTAAAGAGTTACTGCAACAGAAAAATACTGTCTTTCCCCCTGGAATTCCATTTTCATCCAAATTTATCTTGATTTTCTTGAGATGCTTGGGACATCAAGTGAGCACTTTTTCCAGTGATAACACAATACAGGAAGTTAGAGAGAACCATTTATTTTGTGTATGTTCTTGTCGGCACTGTCGATGGAGGCCGAAGTATTCTCAATCCAATAAAGAAAACCATGGCATTTTTTAAGAGTGGTGTTCAATTATCTAAATTGAGAGTGTTGGGCAGCGACAATGGGCAGCAGTGTCCTAAGGTCCCAAGGTCACTCAAGACTATCATTCTGAGGACTGCGTCTGTGAAGATAAGCCTGTTTCAGTGCATAATGTAATCAAAGAGGAATTTGGGCAAAGGAAAGATACGTCACTGGACTATGACAAACGTGCTAAACCCTCAAGGTTCCAAATTTTACATTCTTCTGAAATAAAATCATCTTACTGATATTGTATACTGTAACTATTTTTCTAGATTAATTATTTGATTCTTGCTTCATATTGTTCACTCTGTATTCCTTTTCAGTGCTACAGTAAAACTATTTGGATCAGAACATTCTGGTATTTTGACTGACAAATCAACACTAGTTGATTTGTTAGAAAGTAACCTTAGAAATATGGCAGGGTGAATCTACAGTATATGAAGCTTCTGCTGATGATAGAGATGTCTTAATGTTTATTTATGTGATTGGCAATAAAAAGTGTTAGCATTTGCATGTTTAGTTTCCTCTTTGGCATTGAGGAAGGAAGGGATTGAGACTGGTATTGGTAAACCCAGGCAAGAGCTGCCTAGTGACGCAAGCCTACCAGACTAACTAAAAGCTTTTTATGCTTGCTTCGAGGTAAGCAACACTGAAGCATGCATGAGAGCACCAGCTGTTCCGGACGACTGTGTGATCACGCTCTCCGTAGCCGATGTGAGCAAGACCTTTAAACAGGTCAACATTCACAAGGCTGCGGGGTGTCAGGGAAAAATTACATACTTACTTGATTTGTTTGATATTAATGGTAAACAATTATATATTTAACTAAGAGTAAGGCTGAGTTTTTATGGTGTCCACTCTAGCTTCCTGCAGATAGTCTGTGCATTGAGGAAATTGATTTTACTAGAGGGCTATAAAACTTTACAGCCACATTCCTTTCTGTGACCAGTGGTGCACTGGGGAGATGTTTTCCATGGAAAGGATGTGGGGTGGTTGTAACTGGGATAGAGATGGACTGGAACAAAGGGTCCTAGACATCCTGGCATTAGGGAAATTAAGCCAGGGTTGGGGGTTAGAACAACACCAATGACAGGATGAGCCCAAAGTGGCTTATGATGCTTTTTGATCTGCCTGAGAAGGATGGAACTAAACATTCTTAGTGTCCTACATAAGATGTCTGTTTTTTATTTTTAGGGAAGCTCTCGGCAACACAACTGAGAGTGTGCGGTCGATGGTTTCATTATTGCAATAACTAATCCATGTTGAATAAAGATGATTGTTTGAATAATTGTCCGTCAATAAAATGTATTTATAAAGCCCTTTTTAACCCCAAACAGCAAGCAATGCAGGTGTAGGAGCACGGTGGCTAGGAAAAACTCCCTAGAAAGGCCAGAACCTAGGAAGGAACCTAGAGAGGAACCAGGCTATGAGTGGTGGCCAGTCCTCCTCTGACTGTGCCGGGAATTTTAACAGAACATGACCAAGATGTCTAAATGTTCATTAGATGAGGGTCAAATAATAATAATCACAGTGGTTGTAGAGGGTGCAACAGGTCAGCACCTCAAGAGTAAATGTCAGTTGGCTTTTAATAGTGTATCATTCGAGTATTTCTACCGCTTCTGCTGTCTCTAGAGAGTTGAAAACAGCAGGTCTGGGACAGGTAGCATGTCCGGTGAACAGGTCAGAGTTCCATAGCTGCAGGCAGAACAGTTGAAACTGGAGCAGCAGCACGACCAAGTGGACTGGGGACAGCAAGGATTCATCAGGCCAGTTAGTCCTGAGGCATGATCTTAGGGCTCAGGTCCTCTGAGTGAGTGAGTGAGTGAGTGAGTGAGTGAGTGAGTGAGTGAGTGAGTGAGTGAGAATTAGAGAGAGCATACTTAAATTCACACAGGACACCGGATAGACAGGAGAAATACTCCAGATATAACAGACTGACCCTAGCCCCCCGACCCGTAAACTATTGCAGCATAAATACTGGAGGTTGAGACAGGAGGGGTCGGGAGACACTGTGGCCCTGTCCGATGATACCCCCGGACAAGGCCAAACAGGCAGGATATAACCCCACCTACTTTGCCAAAGCACAGCCCCCACACCACTAGAGGGATCTCTTCAACCACCAACTTACCATCCTGAGACAAGGCCGAGTATAGCCCACAAAGAACTCCCCCAATGCACAACCCAAGGGGGGGCGCCAACCCTGACAGGCAGACCACGTCAGTGACTCAACCCACTCAAGTGACGTACCCCTCCTAGGGATGGCATGGAAGAGCACCAGTAAGCCAGTCACTCAGCTCCTGTAATAGGGTTTGAAGCAAAGAATCCCAGTGGAGAGAGGGGAACTTGCCAGGTTCAGGAGGCCTGTGTCTTGTGACCGTAGCGTACGTGTAGGTATGTACGGCAGGACCAAATCGGAAAGATAGGTAGGAGCAAGCCCATGTAATGCTTTGTAGGTTAGCAGAAGAACCTTGAAATCAGCCCTTCCTTTAACAGGAAACCAGTGTAGAGAGGCTAGCACTGGAGTAATATGATCAAATGTTGTGGTTATAGTCAAGATTCTAGCAGCCGTGTTTAGCCCTAACTGAAGTGTATTTAGTGCTTTATCCAGGTAGGCGGAAAGTAGAGCATTGCAGTAGTCTAACCTAGAAGTGACAAAAGCATGGATTAATTTTTCTGCATCATTTTTGGACAGAAAGTTTCTGATTTTTGCAATGTTACATAGATGTAAAAAAGCTTTCCTTGAAACAGTCTTGATGTGTTAGTCAAAAGAGAGATCAGGGTCTAGAGTGACGCTGAGGTCCTTCACAGTTTTATTTGAGATGACTGTACAACCATCAAGATTAATTTTCAGATTCAACAGAAGATCTCTTTGTTTCTTGGGACATAGAACTAGCATCTCTGTTTTGTCAAAGTTTAAAAGTACAACATTTGCCGCCATCCACTTCCTTATGTCTGAAACACAGGCTTCCAGGGATGGAAATTTGGGGGTTCACCATGTTTCATCGAAATGTACAGCTGTGTGTCATCCGCATAGCAGTGAAAGTTAACATTATGTTTCCGAATGACATCCCCAAGAGGTAAAATATATAGTGAAAGCAATAGTGGTCCTAAAACAGAGCCTTGAGGAACACCAAAATGTACAGTTGATTTGTCAGAGGACAAACCATCCACAGAGACAAACTATATCTTTCCGACAGATAAGATCTAAACCAGGCCAGAACTGATCCGTGTAGACCAATTTGGGTTTCCAATCTCTCCAAAAGAATGTGGTGATCGATGGTATCAAAAGCAGCACTAAGGTCTAGGAGCACTAGGACAGATGCAGAGCCTCGGTCTGACGCCATTAAGTGGTCATTTACCACATTCACAAGTGCAGTCTCAGTGCTATGATGGGGTCTAAAACCAGACTGAAGCGTTTCGTATACATTGTTTCTCTTCAGGAAGACAGTGAGTTGCTGCGCAACAACTTTTTCAACAATTTTTGAGAGGAATAGGAGATTCGATATAGACCAATTCGTTTTTTATATTTTCTGGGTCAAGGTTTGACTTTTTCAAGAGAGGCTTTATTACTGCCACTTTTAGTGAGTTTGGTACACATCCGGTGGATAGAGAGACGTTTATTATAGTCAACATAGGAGGGCCAAGCACAGGATGCAGCTCTTTCAGTAGTTTAGTTGGAATAGGGTCCAGTATGCAGCTTGAAGGTTTAGAGGCCATGATTATTTTCATCAATGTGTCAAGATATATAGTAGTAAAAACTTGAGTCACTCAACAACTGAGCTTTGGAGGAATATGCAGATTTAAAGAGGAGTCCGTAATTAGCTTTCTAATGATAATGATCATTCCTCAAAGAAGTTCATGAATTTATCACTGCTGAAGTGAAAGCCATCCTCTCTTGGGGAATGCTGCTTTTTAGTTAGCTTAGCGACAGTATATATTTTTTTGGGGGGGGGGATTGTTCTTATTCTCCTCAATTAAGTTGGATAAATAGGATGATCGAGCAGCAGTGAGGGTTCTTCGATACTGCACGGTAATGTCTTTCCAAGCTAGTCGGGAGACTTCCAGTTTGGTGTAGCGCCATTTCCGTTCCAATTTTCTGGAAGCTTGCTTCAGAGCTCGGATATTTTCTGTATACCAGGGAGATAGTTTCTTATGATAAATGTTTTTGTTTTTAGGGGTGCGACTGCATCTAGGGTATTGCGCAAGGTTAAATTGAGTTCCTCAGTTAGGGGGTTAACTGATTTTTGTACTCTGACATCCTTGGGTAGGTGGAGGGAGTCTGGAAGGGCATCTAGGAATCTTTGGGTTGTCCCAGAATTTATAGCACAGCTTTTGATGATCCTTGGTTGGGGTCTGAGCAGATTATTTGTTCTGATTGCAAACATAATAAAATGCTGGTCCGATAGTCCAGGATTATGAGGAAAAACATCCACAACATTTATTCCACGGGACAAAACTAGGTCCAGAATATGACTGTGGCAGTGAGTAGGTCCGGAGACATGTTGGACAAAACCCACTGAGTCGGTGTTGGCACTGAAAGCCTTTTGGAGTGGGTCTGTGTTCACTTTTCCGTGTGAATATTAAAGTCACCAAAATGTGAATATTATCTGCCATGACTACAAGGTCCAATAGGAGTTCAGGGAACTCAGTGAGGAACGCTGTATACGGAGGAGGCCTGTAGGAGGCCTGTAAACAGTAGCTATAAAAAGTGATTGAGTAGGCTGCATAGATTTTATGACTAGAAGCTCAAAAGATGAAAAGTATTTTTTTTGCTATCATAAATGTTCTGCGCGGGATATATGGTCACTAGTGTAACCAGGAGGTGAGGCCTCTTTTAAATTCATCAGGCTTAAGCCATGTTTCAGTCAGGCCAATCACATCAAGATTATGATCAGTGATTAGTTCATTGACTATAACTGCCTTGGAAGTGAGGGATCTAACATTAAGTAGCCCTAGTTTGAGATGTGATATATCACAATCTCTTTCAATAATGGCAGGAATGGAGGAGGTCTTTATTCCAGTGTGATTGCTAAGGCGATCACCGCCATGTTTAGTTTTGCCCAACCTAGATCGAGGCACAGACACGGTCTCAATGGGGATAGCTGAGCTGACTACACTGACTGTGCTCGTGGCAGGCACCACTAAACTGGCAGGCTGGCTAACATCCTGCTGCCTGGCCTGCACCCTATCTCATTGTGGATCTAGGGGAGTTAGAGCCCTGTCTATGTTGGTAGATAAGATGAGAGCACCCCTCCAGCTGGGGTCCGT
Organism: Oncorhynchus keta; assembly: GCF_023373465.1. Classification (NCBI taxonomy): domain Eukaryota; kingdom Metazoa; phylum Chordata; class Actinopteri; order Salmoniformes; family Salmonidae; genus Oncorhynchus; species Oncorhynchus keta. Next base: position 20,569,315 of record NC_068428.1, read on the forward strand.
CACTCCTCAACAGGCCAGGCTTGGTCCTGTTTGTGGGTGAGTCCCATAAAGAGGGCAAATTATCTTCAAATTCTATCTTTTGGTAGGGTCAGAAAACAGTTTTCAACCAGCGATTGCGTTGTGAGACTCTGCTGTAGAGCTCATCACTCCCCCTAACTGGGAGGGGGCCAGAGACAATTACTCGATGCCGACACATCTTTCTAGCTGATTTACACGCTGAAGCTATGTTGTGCTTGGGACCTCTGACTGTTTCATCCTAATATCATTAGTGCAGACGTGGATAACAATATCCCTATACTCTCTACACTCGCCAGTTTTAGCTATAGCCAGCACCATCTTCAGATTGGCCTTAACGTCGGTAACCCTGCCCCCTGGTAAATAGTGTATGATCGCTGGATGATTCGTTTGAATTCTAATACTGTGGGTAATGGAGTCGCCAATGACTAGGGTTTTCAATTTGTCAGAGCTAATGGTAGGAGGCTTTGGCATCTCAGACCCCGTAATGGGTGGAGTAGAGACCAGAGAAGGCTCTGCCTCTGACTCCAACCCATTGCTTACTGGGGAGAACAGGTTGAAAGTGTCTGTCAGCTGAATGAGCGACACCGGTTGAACATTCCGACAGCATTTCCCTCCGAAGCCATGAGAAAATTGTCCAGCTGCAGGGACTGTGTGAGTGGATTTATACTACTATCTGTACTTACTGGTGGCACAGACGCTGTTTCATCCTTTCCTACACTTAAATTACCCTTGCCTAACATTTACATCTGAAGCTGGGCTTGCAGCACAGCTATCCTCGCCATAAGGCGATCATTCCCCTGTATATTATGAGTACAGCGACTGCAATTAGAAGGCATAATGTTAATGTTACTACTTAGCTTTGGCTGATGGAGGTCCTGACGAATCACGTACAGATAAAGTGTCCTGGGTGAAAAAGTTGAATGAAAAAAGTTGAGCGAGGGAAAAACTAAAAATATAAACGGTAATTAAAAAGCAAAAACCATAAAGTTGGCAAGTAGCAAAGTAAGGTTAGCAACAAACCGCACAGAAGCACGTAAACAAGTCTACAAGTTGTGACCGGTGTCTCTCTTAGTACTGAAATTTCCACTACAGGGGCCAGACAGATTACCAGGACGTGTGTTCAGAGCATATGCGGGCCAACTGGCAAGTGTCTTCACTGACATTTTCAACCTCTCACTGACGGAGTCTGTAATACCAACATGTTTCTTGCAGACCATCATAGTCCCTGTGCCGAAGAAGCAAAGGTAACCTGCCTAAATTATTACCGCCCCGTAGCACTCATGTCGGTCGCCATGAATGGCTTTGAAAGGCTGGTCAGGACTCACATTAATACCATCATCCCCGAAACCCTATATCCACTTCAATTCGTATACCGCCCCAACAGATCCACAGATGACGCAATCTCAATCGACAACAGCTCAGCATTCTACACCCTGTGCCCACAAAGCTCATCACTAAGCTAAGGACCCTGGGACTAAACACCTCCCTCTGCAACTGGATCCTGGACTTCCTGACGGGCCGTCCCCAGGTGGTAAGGGTAGGTAACAACACATCTGACGCGCTGATCTTCAACAATGGGGCCCCTCAGGGGTGCGTGCTTAGTCCCTTCCTGTAACCCCTGTTCACCCACGACTGCGTGGCCAAGCATGACTCCAACACCATCATTAAATTTGCTGATGACACAACAGTGGTAGGCCTGATCACCGACAACGATGAGACAGCCTATAGGGAGGAGGTAAGAGACCTGGCAGTGTGATGCCAGGACAACAACCTCTCCCTCAATGTGAGCAAGACAAAGGAACTGATTGTGGATTACAGGAAAAGGAGGGCCAAACAGACCCCCATTAACATTGACGGGGCTGTAGTGGAGTGGGTTGAGAGTTTAAACTTCCTTGGTGTCCACCAACAAACTAGAATGGTCCAAACACACCAAGACAGTGATGAAGAGGGCACGACAACACCTTTTCCACCTCAGGAGACTGAAAAGATTTGGCATGGGTCCCCAGATCCTCAAAAAGTTATACAGATGCACCAGCAAGAGCATCCTGACCAGTTACATCACTGCCTGGTATGGCACCTGCTCCTCATCTGACTGTAAGGTGCTACAGAGGGTAGTGCGTACAGCCCAGTACATCACTGGGGCCAAGCCTCCTGCAATCCAGGACCTATATAATAGGCAGTGCCAAGTCATAGACTGTTCTCTCCGCTACCGCACGGCAAGCGGTACCGGAACGCCAAGTCTAGGTCCAAAAGGCTTCTTAACAGCTTCTACCCCCAACCCATAAGATTGCTGAACAATTAATCAAATGGCCACCTCAAATCAAATCAAATGTATTTATATAACCCTTCGTACATCAGCTGATATCTCAAAGTGCTGTACAGAAACCCAGCCTAAAACCCCAAACAGCAAGCAATGCAGGTGTAGAAGCACAGTGGCTAGGAAAAACTCCCTAGAAAGGCCTATTTGCATTGGACTATTTGCATTGACCCCTCCCCCCCTTTGTTTTTATACTGCTGCTACTTGCTGTTTATTGTCTATGCATAGTCACTTTACCCCTACCTGTATGTACAAATTACCTCAACTAACATTTACCCCCGCACATTGACTCGGTACCGGCACCCCCTGTATATAGCCTTGTTATAGTTTTTTTATTGTGTTACTTTAAAAAAAATATATTATTATTTCTTAACTCTATTTCTTGAACTGCATTGTTGGTTAAGCTTGTAAGTAAACATTTCACAGTAAGGTCTACAGCTGTTGTATTCGGCGCATGTGACAAATACAATTAGATTTGATTCGATAAATCTGTGGTCCCAGTGGTGGAGACGTAAGGAAGGTTCCTGCAGAAGGACAGGAGTGAAATGAAGCTGCAGAGGAGATACTGGAAGTAACAACATACACATTACTTTTAGGACAATGATAAAATGTCCATATAGGTAACATTTAAAGTCCTCAAAGATTCTTCAAATGGGCTCACTTCTGTCTCCATCTATGCATCATTCAACAAGCAAAAGAAAATAGTGAACTGTATCCTTTGTGTTAAGGAAGAGTTTGGGCTTGTCACTAGTTTACTGCTACGGATCTATTTGTCCCTGGTTGCACAGATAAGAGGGTGTCCATTTGGGATGCCCCTCTTTCTCTAGTGTGCCTGCCAGGCCCAAGGGATAAGGAGGAGTTACATGCCTGGGGAATCATGGATACATTAGAAGGGCATACTGCCCCGATCACTGCTGCTGCTAAAATAGCTTCTACTCTAGTACTGCAGATTGTGGGTTAGTTTGATGTGGGAAGATCTACTGTATTTCCCCAGGCACCCCGCAGGCATGTTATAGTGTGACCAACCAGTCGTGTGTATCTACAGACAGTGGATAATTGTTGGATGGGATAAACTAACCCATACAGTTATCACATTCCTGAGTGCCCTCTCTGTTCTTCTTGTTGTCTGGCCACAGGGCGGTAACAACGCAGGTCACACGGTGGTGGTGGATGGGAAGGAATATGACTTCCACCTCCTACCCAGCGGGATCATCAACTCCAAAGCTCTTTCCGTGATCGGTGTGTACATCCCTATTCCTTGTCTTCAGCAGCTTGCACTGACCAGTTACTTGGCTCTTTGGTTTGCCAGTTGTCGGCCTACCATCCAACCATAGCCCACTCTGTATTCTTACACAGATAATCCCTTCTGTCTCTGCAGGCAATGGTGTGGTCATTCATCTGCCAGGCTTGTTTGAAGAAGCTGAAAAAAATGAAAAGAAAGGTGGGAAGATTTTGATATCAACATTAAGTAGCGTAATTGGCCTATAGTTTGTCTTAGAATGTGCATGTTGATAATCCATTTAGAAAGGAACAGCAAATGAGAGAACAGAGTGATTTTTCCTAACTACTTTATGTTTCCATCCCACAGGCCTTAAAGACTGGGAGAAGAGACTGATAATCTCAGACAGGGCCCACATTGGTAACTAACAATCTTATTGGAAAACAGCTGCATTTAGAGGAGAGGGCAAAGGACATATAGTTCAGATAGTGCTAAAAACAGATAAAACAAACACAGTTGTTTGTTGAGAGTAACAGATGTGGTGTGATAGGATATAATTGATTATTGCTGATTGCCCACCAATCAATTGCTGATTGATTTATGCTATGCACTTTTTACAGTTACTGTAGGTTTTGTAACAATATGGCAATGCAATATTTAATATAGTTTGTGTTGTGACAACAGTTTGACATTGATCACCAGCTGTGAGATGTGGTGAGATGATTTTAAGAATACTTTTTTACAGTGCTGGTTAACAGTTGTTGCAGATCATTTTAGGACATGGGAGAGACATTTATCCCATACTCTTACATGTTGCTCACATGTTCCGGTGGCATGTTCTGCTGATGACAGGCATATGTTTGTATCCGTGGTGTGAAATAACCTGTGTACCCTTTGGACAGTGTTTGACTTCCACCAGGCAGTTGACGGGCTCCAGGAGGTACAGAGACAAGCACAGGAAGGGAAAAAGTAAGAACTGGAAATTACACCTTTTTTCTGTAGGACTCAAACAACACTTTACTAAAGCCCGCAGGTGTAATGCATTATGATGCATTTAGAATGCATTGTAAAACGTGTCATAAATCGTGATACAGTATAAAAGCATGCGATGCTTGTAACACTTTGTTAAGCATTACCTGCATGCTTTAAGTAAAGTGTTACCAGATGAATTGTTTTAGAAGAATCATAATTCCTGTAGTGTTGAAATGCTTTATATTCCTCAAATATAGTGTTGTAATTCATAATTTACTTCATACAGTATTGGAACCACAAAGAAAGGCATCGGACCAACCTACTCAAGCAAAGCATCACGTACGGGGCTGCGTATCTGTGACCTTCTAGCTGATTTCAAAGACTTTTCTATGAGGTAAGTCTCACCTTCACTCACAGAGGCTGAGGGTTATGGGGAGTGCCAGTTTGGCATTTGGCTCTCTGGACAATGGGAACATTTATTATGGACATATTGCTACAGTATATTCATGTTCTTCTGATGGTGGCTTGGTTCTAGGTTCAAGAACCTTGCCCAGCAGTACCAGGCCATGTTCCCCACACTGGAGGTGGATGTTGACGGTCAACTGAAGAAATTAAAGGTGGATTTCATGAAGTGTGCATTTTCTATGTGTTTGTGTTGACATGTCGATGGGGTAAATACCCCTCAGCTAGTAGAAAAAGTATGTCATAATTGTAACAGAGTGGACACACTCATAACTCATCATCATCAACCCATAATAACCATGAAATCCTCCCAGTCATGGGGTGAGGTCTAAATTTAGCATCGGAGAAGCAGATGAGAATTACAGTAGCTCTGCTCTCATGATCCATCTATCCATACAGTAGGAACAAATCAAATCTTGCATCCTGTCTAATCATATAGGAGTATGCTGAGCGGATAAGACCCATGGTGCGAGACGGTGTCTATTTCATGTACGATGCTATTAATGGACCCCCTAAGAAGATTCTGGTGGAGGGAGCGAACGCCGCCCTGCTTGACATTGACTTTGGTAAGGGAATTCTATACTCCCCTATGGCTGACTGTATGAGACGGTTATAGACGCATGAACATGAGTAAGCACTGTTAGCCCAAGAGTCATGGTACTCACTACAGTTAGTCGCTCTGGATAAGAGTGTCTGCTAAATTACTCAAATATAATAGTTTGTTCATAGGCATGGTATGTTTCCTTAGAATGGGTTTGTGTTTGGTTTATTAAGATAGGCTCAACAACTATTTGGGTCGACACAGTCCTTGTTTACACCTGTTGACACAACCACATATGCAATAGTCATTATAATGAAATAGGACGTTTTAAAGGAAGACATTCCCCCACACATTTTGCTAGTAAATGGTCTGGTGCACATCCAGGAGGCTATCAGAAATGCATCCCTTTAGAATGTTGCTCTCGTCTCCCAGGAACCTACCCATTTGTGACATCATCAAACTGTACCGTGGGTGGTGTATGTACCGGACTGGGCATCCCCCCTCTGAACATTGGTGATGTGTATGGGGTGGTGAAGGCCTACACCACTAGAGTGGGCATCGGGGCGTTCCCTACAGAACAACTCAATGTGAGTCAAACCCCAAACATGATACACTAAATGCAAGTAAGAGGGGCTATAGAGTGAAGAACATAATGTCAGAATATAAAACGCAAAGTAGTCAAGACTACACAGAATAGAGTAGTTGAAGTTCTGATTGCTCAGACCAGCTTCTCTGCTGTCATCTGTCCTTACAGGAGGTTGGAGAGCTGCTGCAGACGCGGGGCCATGAGGTGGGCGTGACCACAGGGAGGAAGAGACGCTGTGGTTGGCTGGATCTGGTCATCCTGCGTTACGCCAACATGATCAACGGCTTCACTGCGTGAGTGTCGCAGCAGGGTTTGCCCTGCCCCGAATGTTGTGCAGTCCTGTTACCTTTATAGAAAATTTGGGCCACATTGCCACCTACTGGATCTTACGTGGGGGGTGGGGGGCTGGAGAGGAGAGATACATGTTCAATTTTTTCCTTGTTTTTCAATCACAGGTTTGCATTAACCAAACTTGATATCCTTGATGTGATGGATGAAATCAAAGTGGGAGTGTCTTATAAGCTCAATGGCAAAAAGATTCCCTATTTCCCAGGTAAGAATGACTGAATTTAGTAGTGTATATATTCCTGTATAAATGTATGTAATGAAAGAAGTTGTTGGCTTTATAAGATTAATTTGTACATTTTTTCCACTAAATCTTTCTCCATGGACTGTATGACCCATGTCTCCTCCCTGTCTTCTCAGCTAACATGGACATCTTGCAGAAAGTGGAAGTGGAGTACGAGAAACTGCCTGGCTGGAAGAGTGACACCTCAGCCTGTAGGAAGTGGGAAGATCTGCCTGTCAAAGCCCAGAACTACATCCGCTTTGTGGAGATCCACGTTGGCGTACCCAGTAAGTATTCTATTCCAGATTCAGAACCTACATGCTGTTTTACAAATAACGAGATCAATACATAAAAACTTAATCAACGTTTTCTCTTTCCAGTCAAATGGGTTGGAGTGGGCAAGGCCAGGGAGTCTATGATCCAGATGTTCTAGGACACAAGACCTTCCTCCATCCTTCCTCTCTCCATGAAGGTGAATTGAGGTGCTATGGCTTTATCTGCCCTGGTCAGATTTCCTCTGTTTTGAAAATGTTTTTCCTACTATACGGGGCTGGCACAGCCACACAAAGTGAGCAAATATGAGACTTTGAGACATGTTCAGAAAATACTTATATTGATTGTGTCACAGTGGCCCTTCTCTGTTGCAATTTACAAACCATGAAATGATTTTAGGTGAGTTCAGATAGACTTGTTTATGTCCCAATTCCTTTCTTTGCACTGATATAGCATTTCAGTATTTTGCAAAATATTGCTTTGATTTGACATTACTGTCATGTCAGGTAGCCTACGCTGTTTAGACTTGAATGAACCTTGGCCAGTATCTGATGCCTAATACTTGCATGCTGATATAGAACCACAGCTGAAAAAAACATTTTGAACAATGTGTAATGGCCAGAATTATGTAGTCATGAGTATAACATTTTATTTTTTATTTAACTAGGCACTTCAGTTAAGAACCAATTCTTATTTATAATGACGGCCTACCAAGAGGCAGGGACGTGGGCTGGGAGAAATAAAAAGTTGGACGAAACACACATCACAACAAGAGAGACACCACAACACATAAAGATACATATATAGATAACAATAATAATAAAGATACATAAGATACAATACATAAAGAGAGACCTAAGACAACAACACAGTATGGCAGCAACACAACACAGCATGGTAGCAACACAACATGACAACAACACGGTAGCGACACAACATGGAGGCAGCACAACATGGTAGCAGCACAAACATGGTACAAACATTATTGGGCACAGACAACAGCACAAAGGGCCAGAAGGTAGAGACAACAATACATCATGTGAAGCAGCCACAAGTGTCAGTAAGCTTGTCCGTGATTGAGTCTTCAAATGTAGAGATGTTGTGGTCTAGGTGTAAATGATGTGTCCTGTATCATGTTGTCCACATTTTGTTGAAAGCGCTTTTTTTTTTGCTTCTGTGACACATTTGATGATATAAACATAGCCTAGTTCCTCTCTAGGTTTCTTCCTAGGTTTTGGCCTTTCTAGGGAGTTTTTTTTTGTTTGGGGTTTTATGCTGGGTTTCTGTACAGCACTTTGAGATATCAGCTGATGTACGAAGGGTTATATAAATACATTTGATTTGATTTGATAAAACAAATGTATTTTTGTACCAATCAAATCTCAGTCCTGATGTATTTTTGCACACGTCAAATTTCAGTTTTTCGTAATATTATGTCCCCCATTGATACTGTACTATAACAGCTAAGATGGCACTGTGATACCCCAAAAGTTATCTAGTGCAATGTTGTTACAAGTAGAAATCTTTAAGAAGTGGAAATCTGATATGCAAATAAATCTGTTATATTGCACAATTGATCTGTTGTGTTTTGTCTATTTTGTCTCTGGCTCACCCTTCTGTCAAGAAAAGATACAAATAGTCACAACTCTGGTGAATACTGAGGAAATAGTGTCATCTGCTGGACTAGGTTATTTTAATTGGCAACAGTCTGAAGCGGTTTCCTCTCCCTATCTCTGGCTGCATTTACACAGGTAGACAAATTTGGATCTTATTGATCACTAATTGGTCTTTTGACCAATCAGACCAGCTCTGATGTGAAAACATCTGATGTGATTGATCAAAAGACCAATTAGTGGAAAGAAGATCAGAATGCCTGTGTAAACAGCCGAAGATAAGGGAGAGGAAACCACTTCTGACTGTCGCAGCCTCCTTTCCTTTATCTGTTGTCATGACGTTGCCCTCTTTGAGTACAGCGAGCACCATCCCCCGCTCTCTGCTTCTACAACCAGACTGCTGTGGTCAGAGGTCGTAAATTCCTGAGAAGACCTCATGGACACACAGTATTAGAGAGAGGGTAAACTTTCACAGAGGACAAAGGAAATCCTTCCATCTCACAGAACGTGATGTACTAACAAATTTCATGTTCCAGAGAAAGTGTAAAAGATTGGTGAAGAATCCAGCTACGAACTGGTGCGTTTGTCACAACTTGGGAAGCTCATGGGAGATGGTATGACCATTTTCCATAACGCTGTTTATATAATAGCCTCAGATATGATGTTTACATCTAATTGTTGTATAAAATGAATGAGTGAGTATGATACTGTTTGTATAATGGTGTAAGATGATTGTGGAGTGTTTAATGAAGAAAAATACAATTCCCTTTTGATTTGAACTAAATCAGAGGACCGCCCCTGAGCCCAGTTAGGGTCAGACATCCTGGACCGCCCCTGAGCCCAGTTAGGGTCAGACATCCTGGACCGCCCCTGAGCCCAGTTAGGGTCAGACATCCTGGACCGCCCCTGAGCCCAGTTAGGGTCAGACATCCTGGACCGCCCCTGAGCACAGTTAGGGTCAGACATCCTGGGACAGCCCCTTTTCTGCCATTCCGAATAAAACTCAACTTTGAGAAATTATCACCAGACCATGTTTTTCTCCATTAGGGTAGGACTAAGGTTGTAGACCGAGCTTACCTCAATTACGAGATGGCTAAAGGTTGTTGAAACTTTTAACCATACCACGTGGTTAAACTCTTAGACTATCGATACCGACAGAATAAGAACAAGTCTTTGATATTGATTTACTAGTCTGCAGCTAGGAATTTGGTATCTTTCAACGCGAAGAATGACAACCGCCGAAACATCCATTCTATAACGAATGTCACTTTAAACTATCCCCTCTAACCAAGATAGAGAGAGGGAGGGAGACAGAAAATTCTACCAAAAGAAAGACTTTTCACCAGCGATCAAGACGACACACTGAGCGTAAATATATATATATTGATTGCAATTGTTCCCGATTGAGTGAGCGTTCATGTGTAAGGGATTAGCATTTTAATTGTTATAATTAACTTTGTAGGGACTTCTTAGTCGATCCCCATTGCCCCTTTGTCTAACAAGCTGCCATGCCGGTTCAGCCCACTAGGGCACATTCTATTATTTCATGGAACCATATTTACTGTTTGTTTATGCATTTCTGTGAATTACTTAGTTAGTAATAAATAAATAATTTAAGACAATTGATGTATGGATGACTCATAGTGAAGACTGGGTTCGTGCAAATAACCAACAATTTACGACGTTTGGAATGAGACTAACATGAGGTCAAATAAATAAATAATTAATCAGAAGACTATTGATCAGATATTAAAATATCTGAAAGGTTATATTAGGAAATTATAACCTTGTAATCTGAATATTTTTCCTTGGTGCCCCTATTTCCTAGTTAACTACAGTTACACGATTAATTCGTTTTATCGCATTATACTAATTACAGGGAATCTTTGATAAAACTATGTCTTGAATTTAATGATAGTAAAGACACGACACTGTTCTAATCTGAGAACACAATAGGTGAAATAGTACATAGTAAAATGTCATTCAAGGGACTTGCTTCCAACTATCAGAACTTAAAATCCCTCTATTTATTTGGCACTGGTGTGGATTGCAACCTGCTATGGATCAGTGGTGATGGGAACTTTGTCTTCATTTTTGGTCTCATCAGAAAGTCTAGTACCACTACACCACTGCTCCTGTGCTCCTGTTTGGACGTTGAGGTTATCTGATTAAGACCCTTTCAAATTAAATCTCAGCCACGTTTACCACACCTGCTCCCCATGACCCTTCCTCTCCCCTCTGAGTGTCACCCCAGAAGGCCACCGCCACCACTGTCACTTGCCTGAAAATAGCCAGTTGCTGTGACCCAGGGATGGCCTGTTTAACGAGAAGGTTAGGGAAAATTAGATAAGACCCTGCTGGAGTTTCTCATTCGGTAAGCAAGGGGCCATTTTGGCTCTTTTATTGACAATAAATCCATAGTTGCTGTGAGAAACTGTTCCTGGAATTGTGTCCCTGCAGGGGAGGAACACTAGGTCTTTCCATCTGTCTCGCCACTTAACGTCTCAGCCTCTCCTTGGACATTTATTCATTTATTTATTACATATGTATGTGTTTCTGCCTTGTTTTCAGGATGTTTGTTTTCTGGATGCAAGTCCCTGCTGTGTTCCTCTGCTCCAGCAGGAGCCAGTACTAATCTAATGTTGAAACAGTTCATACCTTCACTTCTGGCTTTATACTGGATGTTGGATGGGCATTTCATTGACGATGATGAGGAGGATATCCACATTTTCATTCTTGTAATTTAATTTACAATATGCTAGAGTCTGCGTTGCAGAAGCATCTCAGAGAGAAGCTCTGTTTTCTAACAAAGGCAAATAATAAACCACACATAGAAATTGAAGAAAACAAGCTCAAATTCTTGAACAGTTATAATATTTACATTTAGGGGAGTAACATTGCTATTGCTTTGTATTATATATTTAGATTGCAGTTATGTTACTGTAGTAGATTAATACAGCAGTTGTGGCTCAATCAGTGGTGACCGGTGACGTTTAAGATGAGGGAGGACGATCATTTTTATTTTTATGAGCATGGTCTTATTTCAATTGGTAGTTACAAAACTGTAACTACCAATTGGATACCATGAAATTGAGGAGAAAAGGGGTAAAAATAACCCCCCCAAAAATGTATTTTAAAAAATCAAGGTGACACATTTAGTTTGGCCTTGCACACTCTTGCCTGCATCTAGCTGATCTAGGGTGTAATAGTTAGTCCAACAGTCGCAAACGAGAGTTTCAATTGGACAAATTCAGGTATGTTTGTCCCCATTTTGTTCCGTTAGTGTCACGGCCTGATCTGTTTCACCTGTCCTTGTGATTGTCTCCACCCCTTCCAGGTGTCGCTGATTTTCCCCAGTGTGTTTATCCCTGTGTTTTTCCTGTTTCTCTGTGACAGTTTGTCTTGTATGTTTCCAAGTCAACAAGCATTTTTTCCGTTCTCCTGCTTTTTGCATTCTCCTTTTTCTAGTCCTCGACCCTTACCTGTTTCTGGACTTTGTACCCGCCTGCCTGACCATTCTGCCTGCCTTGACCACAAGCCTGTCTGCCACTCTGTACCTACTGGACTCTGATCTGGTTTTGACATTTTGCCTGTGCACAACCATTCTCTTGCCTACCCCTTTGAATTAATAAACATTGTAAGACTACAACCATCTGCCTCCTGTGTCTGCATCTGGGTCTTGCCTTGTGCCTTGATAGTTTGCTTCTGTTCAAGAAACGTTTTTAAACAGAATAGACAGAATAAACACACCCCTGATCATACACAAACACAGGCCACTTTCGTAGCAGCCACATACAAACAGCATGAACATTTTGCTTGTTATATAATTCCTTCTAGCATCTATGCACTCTCCTCCTCTCACACTTTCCCTTCGCTTGTGGACTTCAGAGGACAACATGTGCCTGGGGCCATGCAAAAAAAACTTTCCAAGCCAAACCTTCATATCATAGCCACTAACCACTACACACAGCCTATGTTGTTGGCACCATATTAGCTAACAACGCTAGTAACGTCATAATCAACATAGCTACTATAACTAACGCATTACTAAACCCGGTACAATAATTCAGTACAGTGTACAGTCAGCAAGCAGTTCAGCAGTTACACCAGTGGGTGGCAATAAATTAATAAAACCAAACACTTACCTTGACTTGGAAGAGTTCCAGTGTTTGGATAGCTATAGCCAGCTAGCTCACATAGCATCCCTCTCTGTTTCAGCCAGGTGTTTGATTAGGCTAAACTAGCTACCTGTATTCGCTAGCTAAGTGAAAGTGAAAAAAATACAACTAAATATCTCTCTCTCGCTCTCTTGCTTCTCCTTCATTGTAAAACAAATTAATTTGTTCAAACCTGTTCAACTATTGTCATTCTCTCTTTAAGTCAACTACTTAGAACATTTTATACACTGCAGTGCTAGCTAGACGTGGCTTATGCTTTCAGAACTAGATTCATTCTCTGATCCTTTGATTGGGTGGACACCATGTCAGTTCAATCTGCAAGAGTTCTGATAGGTTGGAGGACATCCTCCGGAAGTTGTCATAATTACTGTGTAAGTCTATGGAAGGGGGTGAGAACCATGAGCCTAGGTTTTGTGTTGACGTCAATGCACGCAGAGGAGGATGAAAACTAACTGTCCTCCGGCTACACCATGGTGCTACCCTACAGAGTGTTGTTGAGGCTACTGTTGACCTTCATTGCAAAATAGTGTTTTTACTCAATTATTTGATAGTTTTATCTAAAAAGGTTACAATTTTGAATATTTCACTGAGGGGGATGGTCCTCCCCTTCCTCCTCTGAGGAGCCTCCACTGGGCTCAATTACAATAACCTTCCCAGTAGGGCCCTCACTATATATCCTAAGTGGGCATCACACGAAAGACAGAAAAGTCTTGAAAAGGTGCTGTGTGTGGCTTACTTTCAGACTAGCACTCAGAATTCTGCACAGTAGGGGTGTCAATGATTTCTGTCACACCATCTGCCTCCATCTCTTTTTCACTCACTCGTTCTTGCTTTATCTCTCTTACCTTCTCTCCCCCTCTCTGGGAAAACATTCAGTCATAACAATGCTCAGACCTTACAGATATCAGTGAAAATAATTTGTTGCAGCTCGAGTGAAAACATACAGCAATCATATCGTGGTTTGCCATGGAAGTTCCTTTTTGAACAGATAACGATGTGCGCATAGAAGTGCTAAATGTCACATAAAACAGTTCTCGGCAGGTGTCTGTTGTCTTGGTCGATACAGTGTTGTATTTCTCTTTTAAAATGTCTTGGGCAATACAGTACTGTAACTCTCTTTTAAAAGGTCTTGGGCAGAACAGTATTGTATTTCTTTTTTAAAGAAAACAACAGCTTGCATCACTAAATGTATCATCACAAAGACCCGAGTGAAAACAGTTGTAAACGCTTATCTTCTCATGAATTGGATTTAAGAGCTCTATTTTTTACTGGGTGTGTGCAATTGTAAGAAAAACACGTTAGACGAAAAGAAGGTGCATGCCAGATGCTTTGTCAATCTAACCTTTGCTTGGGGGGAGAGGGGGTTGAGATCTTACCGGATAAGAGAGAAGGAGCGGGAAAGAGAAAGGGGGGAGCGTCAATATACAGTATAATATAGAGTGAAATGCTTGCTCATTAATCCATTCCTGTTGATGACTTTAGTTTAGACTACATTAGTACAATAAAAGCCAAACTCTCTGTGTTACAAAGTAAAGAGGTTTTGATATGAACAAGCTACAGATAAGCTTCCTGATAACCCTCAACATTCGTACACCATTTAGCAACAAAAATAGATTAAAAAGTATTAACAAGTTAAAAAGTAAATTCACTGGTTTAGATTTGCTGGTTTAGATGTTCACCCAATGTGTTGGTATTGCAAAGCCAACTGTGGTCATATGAGGCACGGCACTTACAATGCCAATGGTTGTGGGTTTGATTCCCACTGGGGCTACCCATACAAAAATGTATTGTGGCAGACGGCAGGGCGAGGTGAGGGGAGTGGTTATTGAGGGGAGATATCTTACAGCCCGCTGGCTCTAACCCAAGCCTTATATGGTCTTCCTGCCCCAACGAGACAAGGCTGTGGTTTGTTAAGCCAGGGAGTGCTTGGGGATAAAGGAGGAAGCAGCCTGCACAAAGGGGCAGAGACTTTTCTCTATAAAGAACAAGTTGCTATATCAGGTCGTGAAGAAGAATGACGAATGTCTGGAGTTGTTGTTGGTGCCCCGTCCCTTTGTACCATCTATCCTGCAGTTGGCGCACTCCCACCTTCTTGCAGCTCACCTAGGGGTGGAAAAGACCCTAGACAGGTATAAGGTACACTTTTACTGGCCATGAGTGAAGAAAGCAGTGGAGGAACACTGCCGCAGTTGCCCGGAGTGACAGCAGGTGGCTCCGAAAACCCATTTTCGCAGTCCCTTAATTCCCCTACCCATTATTTCAGTTCCTTTCAGCAGGATTGCAATGGACCTGGTGGGACATCTACCCAAGAGTAACAGAGGGCACCAATACATTCTGGTGATTTTGGATTATGCCACCAGGTACCCGGAAGCCATTTCCCTATGCACCATGATGGCCACCAAGGGAATCGCATGTGAGTTGGTTATGCTGTTCTCCCGAAGTAGGCATTCCCGATGAGATATTGACCGACCAGGGCATCCCCGTTCATGTCAAGAATCATGAAGGATCTATGCAAGCTAATGAGAATAACCTATTTTTAAGTTTTTGCCTAGTGGAACGGAACATACGAAGTCATTGAGACGGTGGGTGAAGTTAACTATAGGGTTAGACAGCCGGGACGTAGGCATCTGACCCAGATTTACCATGTGAACCTGCTAAAGAAATGGAATGCACGTGATATACTCTACTCTATTTCACCGAAGAAGGCTGGCGGTGACAAATGGGGAGCAGCAGAGCCAAACCCAGAAGCAGGAGCTGAGGGAGTTGGTCAGCCGAAACCAGGATGTGTTCTTCAGTGAACCAGGACACAACAATTTGGTACAGCACCGCATCATCACCGAACCCAGGAAAAAGGTGAAGTTGAGACCCTACTCAAGGAGAGAGGCTGTCAGGACAGAGGTAAAAACGATGTTGGAAGCTGATCTAATCTAAGAGTCGAATAGTGAGTGGTACAGCTCCGATTCTGTAATGATTTTAGATAAGTAAAGGAAATCTCAATAATCGACTCCTAACCCATGTCCCGCATTTGATGAATTAATCGAACGGCTAGGGGCCGCCTGATTTATCAGCACGCTCGACCTGACAAAGGATTATTGGCAAGTGGCCTTAGGTCCCGAGGCACGGGAGAAAACTGCTTTCGCCACCCGGGACGGTCTGTTCCATTACAAGAGGCTTCCCTTTGGTACTGCACGGGACCCCGGCCACCTTCCAGAGGTTGATGGACCGGGTTCTCCGACCCCATCGGATGTTCGTGGTGGCAGACATCGACAAAATATTGTGATCCATGGGTGAGCGCAGTAGTGCAGGCCTTACGGGATGTGGGGCTAACAGCAAACCCCCCAAAATGTCGGCTCACCCTGTGGAGGGCTGAGTACCTAGGGTACATGATCGGGAGGGGATGTGTCAAACCCCAGGTGAAGAAAGTGGAGGCGATTCGGGACTGTCCCCGCCCCCTCACCAAGAAGCAGGTACCCACATTTGTGGAGTTGACTAGTTACTCACTTATTCCCCACTTTGCCTCCCTAGCCAGCCCCCTGACAGATCTGACCAGGAGCCGTCTGCCCACCTAGGTGACGTGGCCCGAGGAGACATAAGAAGCCTTCCAGGACCTAAAGGGAGCACTGTGTTCTGGACCCATGCTGGTGACACCGGACTTCTCCAAGCCACTGGTGGTACAGACCGATGCATCCGAAACAGGGGTGGGTGCCGTCCTATCACAAATACAAGAAGGTGAGGAACACCCAGTCATGTACATTAGCCAGAAGCTGTTGCCGTGGAATCAAAAATATTCTACGGTGGAGAAAGAATGTCTTGTGATGAAGTGGGCACTGGAAACGCTGAAGTAATACTTATTGTGACGGCACTTCACCCTCGCAACGGACCATGCACCACTGGTTTGGATGTCAAGGAATAAGGACAGTAACGCCCGGGTCACCCGATGGTTCCTATCCTTACAGCCCTTTGCTTTCTGTCGTCCACAGATCAGGTGCAGCCCATGGAAATGCTGATGCCCTCTCCAGGAGGGATGCTCTCGGGAGAGGTGAGGGGATTTGTTATTGAGGGGAGATATCTTGGCTCCATCCCCAAGCCTTATATGGTCTTCCTGTCCCAACGAGGCAAGGCTGTTTGTTAAGCCAGGCAATGCTTGGGGATAAAGGAGGAAGCAGCCTGCACAAAGGGGCAGAGTAGGAGAGAACCAAGAGCGTTATGAAGAGTGGGAGAAGCGAGAACAATATCGGTGTGATTACCCGTTGTGAACTGGACTGTCGGACTACTCCCCCTTGTGTACCGGACCGGATTGGCTCAGGACCCGAGTGTGAGGATTACCCCCGGAAAACGTAACGGACAACGAGAATGGCTTGTGGACTGTGAGGCGATTGGTGAATTCCCCCTTATTTCCCCGTGTACCGATATCCTTAATAAACTCCCCCTTTTGCATTCGATTTGTGCTACTGGTGCATGTTTTGGTATTGAACTTGGAAACTTGGTGATTTGGAAACCCAACACCCTTGAGCCTGCTACAGTATGCACACATTGCGGTAAGTTGCATTGGATAAAAGTGTCTGCTAATTATTATTAACTGTATGACCAAACTGATGCAGTGTGTGTGTGTGTGTGTGTGTGTGTGTGTGTGTGTGTGTGTGTGTGTGTGTGTGTGTGTGTGTGTGTGTGTGTGTGTGTGTGTGTGTGTGTGTGTGTGTGTGTGTGTGTGTGTGTGTGTGTATACCAAATATGTCTAAAAAGAAACTCTTGGTCCAACTTTCTCTGCCTTTCTACTCTTTTCCAAAGTCAACATTTTTATCCTCAATTTCTTTTTAATCTGTCAATCAGGACTTTCCTCAATTTGCATGTGTGATTTGAAAGTACAAAATGTTGTGTTTTGCCCATGTCCTGTTGCTAAAAAATCACAAAACATGTTAAACATTACAATTGTTTGATGCAGGGGTCACCTTTGATAACAATTTAGAAGAATTTGACAAAGCAAAATAGTCCTTTCCCTGGCCACAGTTAAATGCCTGAGAAAACATCATTAGCTAAACTGAAAACACATTTTGATCAGTTTGAAATGTCCCTTTGACAGCAGTAGCCTAGTTATAGGCTTTGACAGCAAGATAATTAGGCTACTCCAAATAAGGTCAATGAACCAAAGCAGTTTCACAGAACACTAAAAAGTGTCTTAGTAGTTTTCCAATAACAAATAGCTCATGAAGCACGGCTGTGTGTGTTTCTCATAGTTGAGCCAGCTGAATGGAGGCCTTTTGTCCTGCTGGCAGATCCACTCTGCACTGACTTCTTGTTTACCGGCTGGGGCTCTGAGGGGATTTCCTCTGTGTGGGGAAAAATTAACCACCAACTCTACACCATCATAGAGGCTTTTTATCGAAACTGTGTTGAAGTGTTGTCAATGTGGCAAATACCTTATTAGTAGGCACACACACACACCATGACATACTTTTTTGGGATGAGTCTGGGGTATCGTGAGTGTGCAGATGGCTAATGAGGCCTATCTGAGCCCGGGACACTCTTTGGCACACTGACATGATATCTTGGTAACAGTGTCCTGAGGAACCACTCTGTTGATATGGGTCTTGTGCTCAGGGGTGACGATTGGGTATGGCATACCCTAGCTCAACATGAACAATTAAAATTAGACTACTAAAATAATTTATATCCCTATTAAAAGGCTAATGCAGCAACCATAACCACGGGAAGATGTTTGGGGGTGGGGGTGGGGGTGCTGTGATTTTTTTTATTAACCCTTCTCAAGAAAGTTTGCGGTTCTGAAACTGCAGTCAAAGTGTCGTAACTGCAGTCGACTGTGGTATTTTGGACGCAATAATATTACCTGTGTTCTCTGTTCGTCTGTTGCCAGTTCGTCTTGTTTCGTCAAGCCTACCACCGGTTTCCCTCTGTTCCTGTCTCTCGATTGTTCCTGGTTTCTAGTTTTCCCAGTTTTGACCTTTTCTGCCTGCCTTGACCCTGCCTGCTGTCCTGTACCTTTGCCCCACCTATTTGGATTACTGACCGCTGCTTGCCCTTGACCTGTCTTTTGCCTGCCCCTGTTGGATTAATAAACTGTTGTTACTTCGACGTTGCCTGCATTTGGGTCTTACCTTAATGTGAAATATACTGCACTCTAACTGCATTCTTTTTTCATAAGGGTATTTTCAGATTTTTCAGGGGGTGCTCCAGCACCCCTACTTCCCGTAGCTATGGAAGCAACCCAGCTGGCTGGCTTTAGGACTATGGACTGGGCATCCACACAGCTCTGCAGAAAACAACACAACTCTTCTCTCAAAAATGTGGAGGAGATAGATGGCTAGATAACTGCTGTTTGACTTGACATCAAACTAAACTAGAGTTTTTGATCCCGGTACTGAGCTAGTGAGTAGCAGCTAATTACTCTCTGACGTGTTTGTAGAATGTTAAATCCACTATCGACTGGGGTGAAGGAAGTTACAGCAGCCAAGGTGATAACGGCTGAAGTCAATTTTGGATGTTTTTTTGCTATTCTTTAAATTGCATTTTAGAGTTTTTAAATTAAGTAAAAATGCAGTAAAAGAGCTTCAACTTGATAAAAATTCAGAGTCACTTTGCTATACCCTAGGTTTAGCTGAAATGACGCCCCTGCTTGCGTTGCTGTCTCTTTACAATCAAGAAAGAAGAGCCAATTGTTTGCTATAATGCATATTGTAAGTAATTACCTGACATAACTCAAGACGATAGCTGTGTTTGAATACCCATACCTACATACTGTATACTACATACTTAATGTGTAAATACTATATTCTATTAGTTCATTTTAGTATACTGTAAACAAACGGTATCCTTTCAGGGGAAATAGAGGAATCCGCATTGTGGTAGCTTTTGATAAAGAAGAACATCAAGATGAACCAGTTGCTTTACAAGTGGGATGCATTGTTGAGCGCTACATCCCGAGGGGTTCGTGCTGATTGTACGTTGATTGTGACAGTCAGTTAAATGCCGTCCCTTGACAAGGCAAAAACAAGATGTATGTAAGGAGAAGTACAGTATTATCATAAGGAGAGTTATACTTGGAATACGGGAGGCGCAGCGGTCCCAGCCGAATCCTGAGGGGGGCCCCAGATAGCCGGATGGGAAAAAGAGAGGCAGAGGAGGTATAAGAGAGAGAGGGAGGAAGAGGGTGAGCTTGAGTCAGTTAAAAATGGTGGGGGAAAAGGATATGGTTTGTTAAAGAAGAATGGTAGAAAGTGTAAGCAGAGTCAGTTGAAGACAGGGGTCGAAATGGAAGTGAATGAGGGCAAAGTATCGAAGGTGGTAGCTGTGGTGAAGTTCTCTGAGCCCGATACTTGCACCGAGGGTCTGGATAAAGATAAGTCTGACAGTAGGAGTGAAGTTTTTGGAAAAAGTGGACCCTTGCCTTTTGGCTGATCCATTTGAGGTTTCAGGGCGAAAACAGAGTTGGGTGCTGTGGAATCAGTGAGGGGTACCAGAAGTGGTCTTGTGATAATTATGTGTTTCTGCTGGTCAGAGGGAGCAGATGCTCCATGTTAAACGAATGGTGGCAAGATATTTGTTTTTTAAAATTGTTTTGCTCTCAAGAAAAGGGCACCATTGAAAGGGGTGATTACTGGGGTAGTGGTAAATGTGAAAGCTGGTCAACTGAAGAGGAAGATTCCCAGTGTTTGATGCTCATCGCTTGGTGTGACGCAGACAGGATGGTGTGAGTGGAGAGACAGAAGAGTCATTGTCTGTTCTTTTGAGTTTTGATGATGAGTCTTTGCCCGACCAGGTGATGTTAGGATATATAAGTTTTCCTGTACAAGCTTTTGTGACGACTACATTACGTTGTTACAGTTGTCAAGCTTATGGGCATGTGGCAGCAGTGTGTAGGAGGAAGGTTCCTAGGTGTGAGAAGTGTGCCGAAGGCATGAGAGAAAGGAATAGGTAGCTTTGGGGAAAGTAGTGGTATGTGTTAATTGTAGGTGTGCCCATGGGGCTGGGGATCAGAAATGTCCAGTGCGAGAGAGGCAGTTTGAGGTTTCCAGGGTTAGAGTAGTGCAGAAGTGGTCATATGCTGAGGCAGTGAGGAAAGTAGAGGAAGATGGGTCAAGGGGAGGGTTCCTGAGAGGAGTGGTGTGAGTAGTAGATCTGTACCAGTACAGAGGGATAAACCAACAAGTGATATATGTTTCAGTAAAATTGGATTTTTGGCATTTATAGTAATGGTTATCAACTGTACTGCAGGGATGGAACTTAAGTCGCAGAAAATAGTTTGTTGTGGTAGCTGCAGAGAGGTATTTGGGTGTGCAAGACTTGACATCAGAAGGTGGTGATGTCCCATGCTTTCAGGCTGTTTGCCTGAAATAGGACTAAATAGATTTAAATAGTGGAGTATAGTATTTATATAAGGGAGTTATATTCCAGTCTAGTAGGTAGCGGTAATGCAACATTTATTGGATGCCAACCTCCGCCAAACCTCATCGTAGAAGAAGGTATCCTTTCAGTTGAGCGTACTAGCGCTTCACCTGTCTACCAAAAGTTGATGCTGTTGCTAAGCAACCTATTGTTAGCATAACACATGACTAGCTAGACATTTTACGAATCCGGGTGTTTTATGATTTCAATCTGGAGTGCCTGAGTGCGCTCTGGGCTTTCGTAAATCCAGAGCATTGTCAGATTGTTAATTTGTCAATTCAGAGCGTTTCGCTCTCGGAGTGCACACACTGGACACTCTGGCCAAGGAGTAGGGTTAATCCGAGCGTTCTGAACTCACAACGGAGGTCAAGCACCCAAGCGAACTGGCTAACGTTAGCTAGCTACTTCCAGACACAAATGAGAGAACACCTCTGACCATTTTACTCGCCCTAGCAGAGCTGATTAGGCTGTTTTCATGTTATACAGATCATTGGCGACTAAGTGTGCTGCTGGCAACAATTTAATTACGTTTTTTTGGGGGCAACGTTTATTCACACCAGCCATATTCAATAGGTGTTGAGCGTTTGTAAATGTATCAGTTATTCTGCGATCCGGCACACAGACGAGATAAGAGTGCTCTGAAATCGGAGTAGATAGCCAGAATTAACAATGCCCATTGAGAACGCTGAACGACTATAGCACTTAGCTAAAAATGCCATGAATAATCAAGCCAATAAACGTTGGGTAGTTAGTTAGGAAGCATATAGTTAATATACAGCTTGGCTAGTTAGATGTAGCAGCCAACTAACATTAGGACGGTAATTAGCTTACATATGGTTTGTAAGGATAGCATAGCTAACCAACATAACATGTAAGGTAACTTATTTGAAATGTCATTACTTTATTATATTGCTAAACATTTTCCTAACATTTGTCATAATTAGTTAAAGCAATGAATTTGTATTGCCATTTTTGTTTTAGTATGATATGTTAGATAAAGGAATAACGACAGACACCAATGTCAGGTTCAATAGCCTTGTTTGTGCATTGTACGAATGGCTACAACTGGAGTCCGGGGAACAGTCCCGGCTAGTCGATTACCTATCAACTAGACTCCGTAACATCATCCTTTTCAATAGAAAGTGCAAACATAAAGGCATAACATTAAATTCTTAACAGTCAGGTCATAACAATAGAAAAAGCATTACATTTTCTTTTTTTACTTCAGTTGTCATCTTCCTTTTTTTAATTTCAATTTAATTATTTAAGAACAAATATAGATTTTAATTAACCGAGGGCAAGTTAACAGTCCCTTGCTTACAGAGTAAGCATGTCCGGTGGCTTGCACAGCCGACCCACCCGTGAGTAAGTATTGGCTCTGACAGGGGTAGGATTAGGGGCACGAGCTGGAGAGCTTGGTGGGGTAGAAGCCTCACCTTCAGTTGGCCCATGTCTCAATTCTGCACCCCTTACCCTTAGGCCTGGACTGTGATCCAGCTCATCTAGGTGAGTGTATGGCGCGTTCTGGTTTGTCTGCTCTGCTACACGCAGATCCACCCGATTGCGACGATAGAGGGATCCACCAACATCCACCAGGTAAGAACGTGGTGCAACTCTCTGCAGGCATGTGCCCAGCCTCCAAAGTCCTGTGTGGTCTCCCGGCAGCGGTTTCATCCTTATTGTTTCACCCACCTCCAGTCTGGTAGGTCCCGAGCAGTCCGGTCGTAGAAGCACTTACCGAGCTGCTTTCTGTGACGCAGTTTGTCCGTGACGCCAACCATGACGTCTGGAAGGAAGGCGTTGTGCTGGGCTGCTGTCCATGTTTTCAGTGGGTGTGTTCCTCCACTATAAGATCGCTTTCCATGGGTCGTTGCTGTCACGCAAGGCCCTGCTTAACAGGTTTTTTGCAATCTTGACAGCTGATTCTGCCTTGCCATTTGCTTTTGGGTGTCTTGGAGAGGAGGTCACGTGGTCAAACTCCCATTCTGAGGCGAAACGCTTGAACTGTGCAGTGAATTGTGGGCCATTGTCCGTGATTACCTTGTCAGGCTGACCTTGCCTTGCAAACTGCGCCTTGCAGCGCTTTATGGCCGTCTCTGCAGACAAGTCAGGGAGCAGTTCAATTTCCCAAAAGTCAGAGTAGTGATCAACAATGAGAAGATAGTCCTTTTGTCTGTGGCTGAATAAGTCCATGCTGACGATTTGCCAGGCCCTTGTGGGCAGTTCGTGTGACATCATGGTTTCCTTTTGCTGTTCATGAGCATACTCGTTGCATGTGGTACAGTTGCTGACAAAGTCTTTAATTTCTGCTTGCATGTTTGGCCAGTATAATGTTTCACGAGCCTGGCGGTAGCATGCATCCCCTCCAACGTGACTGGAGTGTATGCGGGTAAGCATCTCTGGACGTAGTGGTTTGGGAATAATGACCTTCTGACCTCTGAACAAGACACCATTTTGCACGCTGATCTCATCTCGAAAGGTCCAGTATTCTCTCACTGTGAAAGGTGTCTCCTCTTTCAGGTATGGCCAACCTGCGAGAGCCATGGACTTCAGTGACTGTAGGCGTTCGTCCTTGTCAGTGTGTTGCTTTATCTGGGCTAGGCGGTGATCTGTGATGTTTAAGTAGTCTGCCTGATTGATCTGTTGAACATCTTGTTGTTCCTGCTGTAGCGAACAGATGGCCTGCCGCTGATAGACAGTGCCTCTGCCTGTACATTGTGTTGTTGGCTCAGTGTGTCGCTGATGTACATCTCTGGTCCTGGCTTGTAAATGACCTTCAGGCTGTAGTTTTGCAGAGTCAGGAGCATGCTTTGAAGCCTCTTGGGCGCGTTGAGGAGAGGTTTACTGAATATGGCAATGAGTGGTTTGTGGTCAGTTTCAGCGATGACCAGGTCTCGCCCATATAAGTAGTGATGGAATCGCTGGCAGGAGAAGACGATGCTGAGGCACTCTTTCTCAATTTGTGCATAGTTTTTTTCGGTGGGGGTGAGCGCTCTCGAGGCAAACGCAACGGGCTGGCCTTCCTGCATAAGGCAGCATCCAAGTCCGCTTTGGCTGGAGTCGCTCTGGATTGTGACAGGCTTCATGACGTCGTAGTAGCGCAACACTGGCATGGATGAAGCCAGAGATTTCATCTCCTGCACTGCGGCCTCGTGCTTGGGTAGCCAGTGCCATGATGTGTCTTTGTCCAGCAACCGGCGCAGAGGCTCACAGACTGCTGATAGGTGTGGCATGAACTTTGCAAGATAGTTTGCAAAGCCGATGAGACGCTGTACTCCTTTTGCATCAGACGGGTTTGGCATGTCGAGGATCGCTCTGACCTTGTCTGGGTCCGGCTTCAGGCCTTTTGCCGAGAGAATGTGGCCATGGAAGTGGACGTCTTACACCTTGAACTGCAGCTTCTTCAGGCCAAGGCGAAGCTTAACTGATCGGCAGCGCTCCATCAGTGCCAGGAGCTTCACATCGTGGTCGCGTACTGCTTCTTCGTCTGTGTCACCACAGCCTACGATCAGGACATCATCTGCGATGGGTTCAATGCCCTTGAGCCCAGCCAGTAACTCGTGCTGCTTACGTTGGTATATCTCAGGCGCCACTGAGACACCAAACGGGAGCTTGAGCCAGCGTTTCCGACCCCAGGGGGTCCAGAAGGTAGTCATGAGGCTGCTTTCTTCATCCAGCTTGCATTGAAGGAATGCATCTCGGGCATCCACCAAGGTAAAAATCCTGGCCTTGGGAAGCTTATAGAGGACATCCTCTAGTGTCGGCATGATGTAGTGGGATCGTTTCAGTGCTTGGTTCAGATGCTTTGGGTCGATGCAGACCCTCAGCTTCTCTGTTTTTTTCACTATGACCATATTGCTGATCCAGTCAGTTGGTTCAGTCACAGATGTCATGTGGCCATCGGCCTCATACTTGTCCAGCTGGGCCTTCACAGCCACTTTCATTGCAATGGGCACATTGCGAGGAGCACACTGGACTGGAGTGATGCTCTCATCCACTTCAAAGTGTACCTCCCCAGGCACAGATTCAATGGGCATGTTGAATACATCGTCATATCTGCTAAGTAGTTGTTCTTTGGACAGGGGTCCATGCTGGACATGATCCACAATGTGCAGGTCATTTGGTACAGTGAACTGCATCAGTCCCAGGCGTTCGCATGTAGAGCCTGAGAGGAGAGGATGTTGACTGGTTTTTACAATCTCAAACTCCAGCTTGTGTTTGCGTCCCTGAATAACACATTCGGTCTCAAAGGTGCCCATAGAGCTCATTAGCTCTCCTGAGTAGAGCTTTAGTCTAGTATCGCTGGGCAATAGATGTGTGTCAGGTGCCAGATTGATTTTGTCTTTGTAGCTCATTACGTTGCATGTAGCACCAGAATCCAGTTGACATTGTTGTTGCTTGTTGTGTAATCGTAGTGTCACAAACCATTTCTTCCCTCTCGAGTGTACAGCCCCAATGGATTCATGCATGTAAATGTCACTTTCACTTTTCAGCTCTGAACATTGAATGACATCATCAACACAGTGAATCTTGCCCTCACTCACCCTTCTTTTGCTTTTGAGACACACTTTAGCAAAATGATTATTAGTTCCACAAGCTCTGCATGGTTTTCCGTAGGCAGGGCAGTGCTCTTTGCCACGTGTGTGTGTATTCCCACAGTATTTACATGCTACGGGGCTCTCTGTGTTCACCGTCTGTGGTGAATTGCTCTGCCTCGATTGGTTTAGTCTGAATGTCTGAACGGTATCAACGTCGGAGCGTGGGGTTTCGATTTCCATTGCTCTCATTCTCATGTCAGTGACTTCAGCAGTGCGGCACATTTCAATGGCAGTTACTAATGTTAAGTCTCTCTCTCTCAGTAGACGCCGGCGTGTATCCTCATTTGCAATTCCCAGCACTATTTTGTCACGAATCAATTCATCTTTCAATCCCCCGTATTCACAAGTGGCAGATTTCTCTCTCAAACGGGTTACAAAGTTGTGTACTGACTCACCCTCTTCCTGTTTACAGCTTCCGAAAACGAACCGCTCATAAATTATGTCTCTGGCGGGTTTGAAGTAATTCTCCAATGCATCCAATATAGCCTCTGCATCACACTGTTGACGTGCTGTGAGGGTGAGTTTGTGCCGGTAGATATGCCTGCATTCGCTGCCCATTAAACTCCTCAGAGTTGCCGCTTGTACCTCGTTGGGTTTCTCATGTAGACCGGTCGCCAGCGCATAGTCCTCGAATTCATCCCTGAAGTTGTCCCAATTAGTATTCCAGTCCCCTGTGAGAACCATGGGATTTGGTGGCGGAATGTTCGCTGCCATAGCAATGGAATATGAGATTTATTTGCCTTCAGTCATCGACGTAGGTAGTGATGCTAGCTAGGCAGCTAACAACGAGTTGATCAGTGTTGTGAGTAGGAAACGGCGTGTGTTCGCATATGGAACGTAACTGCGCCTATACTGTACTTAGCTACAAAAAATAACAAACGTGTGTTTTCCGAGCCACTTCTGATACCATGTTTCAGTATGATATGTTAGATAAAGGAATAACGACAGACACCAATGTCAGGTTCAATAGCCTTGTTTGTGCATTGTACGAATGGCTACAACTGGAGTCCGGGGAACAGTCCGGCTAGTCGATTACCTATCAACTAGACTCCGTAACATCATCCTTTTCAATAGAAAGTGCAAACATAAAGGCATAACATTAAATTCTTAAATCAAATCAAATGTATTTATATAGCCCTTCGTACATCAGCTGATATCTCAAAGTGCTGTACAGAAACCCAGCCTAAAACCCCAAACAGCAAACAACAGTCAGGTCATAACAATAGAAAAAGCATTACATTTTCTTTTTTACTTCAGTTGTCATCTTCCTTTTACCTATTACCTATCAACTAGACTCCGTAACAGTTTTCTTCAAATCTGAAAACGATGTGGAGCCACGCCCATTTGATGAAGAATTGCATTATGGGCCCTAAAAGCACGGAAATAGTGTCCACTGCTTGTGTACTTCGTATTTTGACGAATTGAGTACGACATCGGAGGACCTTTGGTATACTATCTATATCCATGCTATGACCTATAGGCATACTATATACTCAATTTACGTCACAAATAGTCCGTTTCTTATGAGTGTTCGAACGCAGCTAATGTTCATGAGTATCTAGACATTTTTACGCATCAATCAGACTCATTGTGGGGTATTAAATAGACTCATAGTGGGTACTAGGCTACTTAGCAATAATGTGGCGTCATAAGTACATTTGGTAGATACAAATGAAGTTGCTTCTGCCTACAGTAAACTAAAAATATCCACTTGTATTAAGTTGAATATTAAATTATAGGCAAATAAAATGTGTGATTCTCAATTGTCATCCCGTATATAACGTTCAACACAGTTCCATAAAACGTGGCATTTTGCATCTTGAGTGACAATTGCACATTCCTTGATATAACTGCAATGCACACACTGAACTCGAAAACGGGGGAAAGCCAAATGAGGTTACGGCATAGAGATAGATAGAGAACTAATATTTGTGCCACTATAGTGTCTGTGACAGCATGCGCTGCGCCATTGAGGCAATCTCCATTTTGAAGTACTCAGTTTTCTTCAGGATTGGCTGATCCCTCCTTATGCCTCGGTTGGACATGACTCCAATAGGGTCACCGGGAGGGATCAGCCAATGAAATTGGAAATCCCACCCAGTTGACTACATTAAAATGGTGGAAGCCCTCAGTGGCGCTGCCAATGCTAAAATAGCCTTTTGGTAACTAGAGGCCTCTATCCTTCTTTATGGGTTACGGTATAAGAACTGGTCGGCTTTAGGACCCAAGGGAGATTCGGATGTTATGAGGACATAAGGCTCGGTTGGTTTAATGGGAGAACGACTGAGTGCATGAGGATACATTAACTAATAATACACATGGACAAGTATGCGGATAAGTTGTCAAAGAGCCCGAACAATGACCCCTAATAACGTTCGAATTGGTCAAGGTAAAGTTCTGTTTAAAATATTTTGTTTCAGTCATGCCAGAAATAGTAGTAGTTCGCATTGTAGTCAGTGGGGATGCGGATATCTTCACCCAATCTGCTCTGCTAGGCCTTGAACTGTCAAAAACGAGCCAAAATATCATATTGTTATGCCTACTGTCTGTAACATATAGTTAGTTGTGTGACGCATTGCCCATTTCCATAGTAACTCAGGGTGTTACATATGTCCGAAGAGTTAACAAATAATTGCTGTAAAATCGTTTTTTATTTTGCTGTCGCGCAGGGTGTTGGGGGAAAAAACTAAATATGTACGGTTACACTGTCATGAATTGTTATGAGTAAATTGGTTGCATACCGCTTGGTTTCATTTGGCAACAGCAAGGACTGTAGTAAATCCGCGGTGTTTTAGTCCACAAATCCTCCCCCCCCACCCCTCGTACTGTTCTCTTGTGAAGTTTAGCCTATTTATTGTCTTAATTTAGTTGAAACGTTTGTTGAATAATTTTATTAACGCCATAAACCTGAAATAAGAGTGACTTGGTGGTTGTTCCATTGAATTATTTCTACATTGTTTCCGAACCATAGAGGAACCTGCGCATTATTTTTTTCAGTAGTCTAACACGTGTGATACTTGAACCAGAATCTGGGTGTATAGTAACGTCTACCGTAAACCCAGATTCTGGTTCATCTGTAATCCTAATGTAACAATGGTATTTACTTTTTTTTCTTCTTTACTGTGAAAACATTGTATCCGCATACTAATACTGTATAAACCCGTCTGTCGTCTTGAGTTGCGTCGAATTTGAGCGAAATAACGGTTGTTTTATTACTTCACCATAACCTGTTTGTTTTTTGTTTTTAGCTATCTTAACCGTTTTCAAAATGGACGATAAAGTATTACAGAATTAATTTCATGAAAAGCTCTTATTCTTGACGTCTCCTTTAACCTTGTGAGGGAAATGCGCCGACGCTGCCCAAATTATTTTCTGTCGAAACGCAAATATTCCTCGCTCGCGATACTGATTTGGAACTGAATTTTCACATATATATATATATATATATTCATTTAATTTAAATGTGTGTATATATATATATTTTTTTTAATTAAATAAACTCTTACTCTACGCAGGATATATTAATTGCACCAGGTTGTGTTTTGAGTAATACCTGCTACCAACCAGAAATAGAATGGTCCAGTGGAAATGCGCATGTAAGGTGAGAGCATAGTGGTGTTAAAATACTCATACTAACCATACTATTTGTGACGTAAATTGAGTATGCTTATTGGTCATAGTATGGATATAGTTGGTATGCCAAAAGTTCCCGGATGTCGTACTACGTTCGCCAATACACGAAGTATACAAACAGTGGACACTAATTTCTGTGCTTTTAGGGCCCATAATGCAATTCTTTAAAAAGTACTTTTAATATTTGAAGAAAATGGTAAGTCCAGCAAGAGCCGATACAAATTCATTGCTTTAACGAATTATGACAAATGTTGGGCAATTTATTTATTTTTAATTTATTTTTAATTTGACCTTTATTTAACTAGGCAAGTCAATTAAGAACAAATTCTTATTTTCAATGACGGCCTAGGAACAGTGGGTTAACTGCCTGTTCAGGGGCAGAAGACAGATTTGTACCTTGTCAGCTCGGGGATTTGAACTTGCAACCTTCCGGTTAGTGGCACAGCTATTCCTCCTCCATGTAACTTTACAGTTGGCACTATGCTTTCGGGCAGGTAGCGTTCTCCTGGCATCTGCCAAACTCTGATGAATTCAAAATCAAAATTAAGTCAGTATCTGGTGTGGCCACCAGCTGCATTAAGTACTGCAGTGCATCTCCTCCTCACGGACTGCACCAGATTTGCCAGTTCTTGCCGTGAGATGCTACCCCACTCTTCCACCAAGGCACCTGCAAGTTTCCAGACATTTCTGGGGGGAATGGCCCAAGCTCTCACCCTCCAATCCAACAGGTCCCAGACGTGCTCAATGGGATTGAGATCTGGGCTCTTCACTGGCCATGGCAGAACACTGACATTTCTGTCCTGCAGGAAATCACGAACAGAATGAACAGTATGGCTGGTGGCATTGTCATGATTGAGGGTCATGTCAGGATGAGCCTGCAGGAAGGGTACCACATAAGGGAGGAGGATGTCTTCCCTGTAGCGCACTGCGTTTAGATTGCCTGCAATGACGACAAGCTCAGTCCAATGATGCGGTGACACCCCCCCCCCCTCGTCAGTGAAGACTACTTTTTACCAGTCCGGTCTAGCGATGGTGGGTTTGTGCCCATAGGTGATGTTGTTGCTAGTGATGTCTCGTGAGGACCTGCCTTACATCAGGCCCACAATCCCTCAGTCCAGCCTCTCTCAGCCTATTGTGGACAGTCTGAGCACTGATGGAGGGATTGTGCGTTCCTGGTGTAACTTGGGCAGTTGTTATTGCCATCTTGTAACTGTCCCGCAGGTGTGATGTTC
This sequence comes from Oncorhynchus keta, assembly GCF_023373465.1. NCBI lineage: Eukaryota > Metazoa > Chordata > Actinopteri > Salmoniformes > Salmonidae > Oncorhynchus > Oncorhynchus keta. Next base: position 20,599,925 of record NC_068428.1, read on the forward strand.
GGATGTACCGATCCTGTGCAGGTGTTACACGTGGTCTGCCACTGCAAGGACGATCAGCTGTCCGTCCGGTCTCCCTGTAGCGCTGTCTTAGGCGTCTCACAGCACGGACATTGCAATTTATTGCCCTGGCCACATCTGTAGGCCTCATGCCTCCTCCCAGCATGCCTAAGGCACGTTCACGCAGATGAGCAGGGACCCTGGGCGTCTTTCTTTTGGTGGTTTTTCAGAGTCCGTAGAAAGGCCTCTCTTTAGTGTCTTAAGTTATCATAATTGTGACCTTAACCTGTTGCGACGAGCAATCCCGTATCCGGGAGCGCAATTATAGCCTCAAGCTCATTACCATAACGCAACGTTAACTATTCATGAAAATCGCAGATGAAATTAAATAAATATATTCGCTCACAAGCTTAGCCTTTTGTTAACAACACTGTCATCTCAGATTTTCAAAAAATGCTTTTCAACCATAGCTACACAAGCATTTGTGTAAGAGTCAAATAAAATCATTTAACTTTTAAAGAACTTCGGATGTTTTCAATGAGGAGACTCAGTTAGATAGCAAATGTTCAGTTTTTCCAAAAATATTATTTGTGTAGGAGAAATCGCTCCGTTTTGTTCATCACGTTTGGCTAAGAAAAAACCCCAGAAAATTCAGTCATTACAACGTATACTTTTTTCCAAATGGAACTCCATAATATCGACAGAAACATGGCAAACGTTGTTTAGAATCAATCCTCAAGGTGTTTTTCACATATCTATTCGATGATAAGTCACTCGTGGCAGTTTGGTTTCTCCTCTGTTCAAAATGGAAAAATGCACGCACCTGGAGATTACGCAATAGTTTCGACGGAGGACACCGAGTGGACACCTGGTAATGTTGTCTATGGTCAATTTTCCAATGATATGCCTACAAATACGTCACAATGCTGCAAACACCTTGGGGAAACGACAGTGTAGGCTCATTCCTTGCGCATTCACAGCCATATAAGGAGACATTGGAACACAGCGCCTCAAATCTGGCTCACTTCCTGTATGTAGCATTAGTTCTGTGGCACTCACAGACAATATCTTTGCAGTTTTGGAAACGTCAGTGTTTTCTTTCCAAAGCTGTTTATTATATGCATAGTCTAGCATCTTTTCGTGACAAAATATCTTGTTTAAAACGGGAATGTTTTTCATCCAAAAATGAAATGCTGCCCCCAGAGGTTCAAGAGGTTAATTGCCTACCATCTATGTTAGTGTCTTAACCTCTCTAGGGTATGTGGGACGCTAGCGTCCCATCTGGCCAACATCCAGTGAGGTTGCAGAGCGCCAAATTCAATTACAGAAATGCTCATCATAAAAATTCTGAAAACAAAACATATTTTACATGGGTTTAAAGATTAACTTCTTGTTAAACCAACCAGTGTCATATTTATAAAATGCTTTTTGGTGAAAGCATACCTAGCCCAGAACATACCTAGCCCAGTTGACAAATTATTACAAACAGTAACCAGCCAAGCAGAAGTGTTACAAAATTCAGAAATAGGGAAAATTAATCCCTTACCTTTGATCTTCATATGGTGGCAATCAGAAGACATTAATTTACTCAAATGTTAATTTTGTACGATGAAGTCTCTTTATATCCAAAGACCTCTGTTAGTGTGTTCGGTAATCCACAGGCTCAAACTCAGTCAGAACAAATAAAAATTGTATCCGTAAAGTTCATAGAAACATGTCAAACGATGTTTATATTCAACCATCAGGTTGTTTTTTTTTAGCCTAAATGTTCTATAATACTTCAACAGTATATAACGTCGTCAATATAAAAGGTAAACAATAAATGCACATGCGCCTGAGAGAAATTCTGCGTCACGTTAGGGTCCACTCGTTCAGACTGATCTTACTCCCTCATTTATAGTATACAAGCCTGAAACGATTTCTAAAGAAATAGTAACTGCAAATGGAGTCCTAAGTCAATGGATACTGTAATGGCATTGAATAGAAAACTACAAAACCCCCAAAATAACTAATTCCTGAATGGATTTCTCTGTATTTCACCTGCTAAATCAGTTCTGTTATACTCAAACACTATTTTAACAGTTTGGAAACTTCTGTGTTTTCTATCCAAATCTACCAGTTAATGCATATCATATCTTCTGGGCCCGAGTAGCAGGCCGTTTAATTTGGGCATGCTTTTCATCCAAAATTCTGAATGCTGCCCCCTACCCTAGAGAGGTTAATGACCGTTCCACATGTGCATGTTCATTATTTGTTTATGATTAATTGAAAAAGCATGGGAAACGGTGTCGAAACCTTTTTTTACAATGATCTATGAAGTTATTTGGATTTTTACGAATTATCTTTGAAAGACAGGGTCCTGAAAAGGACGTTTCTTTATTTGCTGAGTTTAGTTCAAACTAGGGATACACAATATATCGGTAAGCATATCGAATTTAAATGGAATCGGACGATATTAGCTAAAAATGCCGGCATCGGTTCTACGTGTAGTTTAACACTGTCAAAGCTGACTACCTGTATAACGTAGGTAGATGACGTAATGACGCCACAAAAAAATACAGAGCTACATGTGCAACACAGCATTCCTAACACAGCCTACTGTGTCGTTCTATTTTGAAGTTTCAAAGGAAGCTAACAAAAAGGTCATATGCAGCGTTTGATGCTATTAGTTCCTGAGGGGAGAAAGTTTCAATACCACAAACCTGAATACTCATTTGAAAGTGCTTCACCCCCAGACGTTCAGCGACTACTTAGAACAAAAGCAGAAAAACGAAGCGCACACTTCCAACTAAACCAGTTCATGTCGAGCAGTCATTTGAAAGAGTAAGAATTTCAGTGAGACAACTCAAAGGTGAAATCCATTAACGCCAACATAATGGAATTCATTGCCCTTGACAATCAACCCTTCTCTGTCATGGATGATGTTGGATTTCGCCGACTGGTCGAGCACCTCGAGCCCCGGTACACACTAGCAAGTAGGTGCTATTTTTCAGATGTTGCCCTACCGGAGTTACACAGTATTGTTGAAACGCACAACCATGAGCTACTTGCTATGGGCGTCACTGCTATTAGCTTCACGACTGACATTTGGACTAGTGATGTCAGCCCCATGAGCGTGCTGAATCTGACAGCACAGTAGGTCAACGAGGATTTCGTACTGAGGAAAGCTGTCTTGCATGCTCAAGAATGGGGTTGACGTCACTTGTGGGTCATTTTAAACGCATACAGCTGCCTGCAAGCAATACAGAAGCAGCTTGGCGTGAAAACGAAAAGGCCTAAGCAAGATGTTTCCACCAGATGGAACAGTACTTTTTACATGGAGTGCCTGCTGGAACAAAAATGAGTGCTTGGCATGTACACAGCTGACTGAGTTACCTGCAACAGTCACTATAAACTTATGGAGACTCACTGAAAACATGAACACACTCCTAGCTCCATTCAAACAACAGACTCAAGAAATAAGCTCATCTGCAGCAGATGTGATACCCTCTGTCATGGTTTTGAAACGCCTGCTCGACAACTGCCGACACAGACATTGGGGTTAATTTGAATCATGTCTGTGAGGATAACAGAACTAATTTAGCAGGTGAAACCCCGAGGACAAACCATTCAGAATTGTTTTCCTGAGGTCACTCTTTTCAATGGGGTTTAATTAATCCAGATTTCTAAGGGATCTTCTTGCAGTTCCTACCTCTTCCACTGGATGCCAACAGTCTTTAGAAATGGAGTTTTTTTTCTTTGTGTAATGAAGTAGCCCTGTTCAGAACGAGGGTCACTTCAAGTGTACTGTTAAAGGTGCGTGACCAGAAAGCTAGCTACAGTTTGTTTTCCTCCTGTATTGAACACAGATCATCCCGTCTTCCATTTTATCGCTTATTTACGTTAAATACCCAAAGTTGTATTATAAAAGTAGTTTTGAAATGTTTTGGCAAAGTTTACAGGTAACTTGAGATTTTGTAGTCACATTGCGCAAGTTGGAACCCATGTTTTTCTGGATCAAACGCGCCAAATAAATGTACTTTTTGGATATGTATATCGACGGAATTAATCGAACAAAAGGACCATTTGTGATGTTTATGGGACATATTGGAGTGCCAACAAAAGAAGCTCGTCAAAGGTAAGGCATGAATTATATTTTTATATCTGCATTTTGTGTTGCGCCTGCAGGGTTGAAATATGCTTTTCTCTCTTTGTTTACAGAGGTGCTATCCTCAGATAATAGCATTGTTTGCTCTCGCCGAAAAGCCTCTTTGAAATCTGACATGTTGGCTGGATTCACAACAAGTGTAGCTTTAATTTGCTATCTTGCATGTGATTTAATTGAAAGTTTGATTTTTTTTATAGTAATTTATTTGAATTTGGCGTTCTGCATTTTCCCTGGCGTTAGGCCAGGTGGGACAACCTCGCTGGGATAAGGAGCCTTTTGGTTCTAGACTTGGCCATCTAGTACTGTTTCCCGGGCGGTAGCAGTCTATGACTTGGGTGTCCTTACTCAACATTAACAGGAGTGCTCCAAACAAAAGATTATGACTCAATTGACAGAACTTGTCAATGGAATTAAATAAACTTGTTTCTCACAAGTGTCCACTCCGACAATGAGAACATGAAGATTATAATCTAATATTGAATGCATTAAAATAACCCGTAACAAACATTGTAGAATAGGAATTAATGGTAAATGTACTAATGTTGATATCTGTAATGGGGAACTTGATCTACACTTAACGAACAAACGAAAACAATTCAGACAATGAATGTGCACAAATTTGGAGAGTGTGCATTCCGGAGAGAAGTGCATCGGGGGCACATGGTCAATCCGAGGTCTGCATTGGCCATGCAGCATTTACGGTGATATGGCTTCAGTAGAAGTCAGGGTAAGATTGGCCTCCGCAGAAGTCGGGGTGTTCATACTACTTGCGCTTCACGGAGCAGTGCAGAGCTGTTGTCCGGGAAGTGAGTTTGTGTTTATACAGGATGTACCGCCCCCACCTACCATCATGCCAATACGGGGCTATACAGAGCCCACCGCATTTGTTACAAAATCTGGGAGGTCAAAGCACTGAGCTTGAGTTGGCTTCTGCATGCCTCTATAATTATGTATAATATTTGTATTTTTTAATTGTTAGCTACCATTAGTCAACTCTGATCCTATAGCTTCTATTTAAATAGTGAGCCAACATGTTTTCAGCACTTTTGCCTGACTGATCGACACTTTTCTCTCTGCAGCAGACACACAGTGAGGAATATGTTTGCAACATCAAATTGTAATAAAATCAGTATTGAATCGCAATACATTGAGAATCGCAACGCATATTGTATCGGCAGTTAAGTATTGTGAAATCGTTTTGTGAGGTCCATGGCAATTCCCAGCCGTAATCTTCACGCTCGTCAAGGTGGTCCATTTGAAACCAGGGGGGATGGTGGTTGTTTAGTTAATTAACATAAAACAAACAACATTCTCTGAAAGCTATAATTCAGAGGTGAGCCCCCCTGTCTGGAGTCATTACAAATCAAGGGATGGCTCTGGAAATGTGTTTTTTATATGTCGGTCCTGTAAATACTCCGTCTATACCCCCTCACACACTCATTGTTCCCTATCGCTCAGCCTGTTCCGAACATTAGTGATTAATGCAAAGATTGTTCACATTCAGCATGCTGTCAAATTTAACAAATGATATTGACAGCCTCTTTCAAACTACTCTTAACGGGAATTACCTTCACACTCATTACATAATTTACTTTTGCTACGTTTTTGTATCAATTGAATCTGACGAATGATTCTGTTTTTATTTTTATGTCTGACATAATTGGAAACCACACGAGAATGGCGGGAACGTTTATACTCTTAACACGACACAGGGTAATAGATGGTAAAGGATCATCGACATGCATGGTCAGTGAACGCCTGGCTGGTAATGGAACAGAACGTTAACCAAAATAGTAGTTCTAATATGGGCAACTTGGCTGACTGTAACTTTCATAATTTCACCCATTTGGTGGATTGTACTGTCGTGTCTTTGGCTATACCGGATTAAGTGATCTGACATGCTATTCTATGATTGAGCTAATCATGTAAATGTAATTAACTAGAGTCAGGCACCACAAAATAATATTTATAGAGCCGTTATCTTCTGAATAAACTCTTAACCTCTTGCTCCTACCTAACACGCAGGCGTCCCATCTAGACATCTGGAAATGCAAATGCGCTACGCTAATCGTTACAGCTACAGTTCCCGCTCAGCCCAGTAAAAACTGTTCGCTGCTCTGGCCCCCCAATGGTGGAACAAACTCCCTCACGACGCCAGGACAGCAGAGTCAATCACCACCTTCCGGAGACACCTGAAACCCCACCTCTTTAAGGAATACCTAGGATAGGATAAAGTAATCCTTCTCACCCCGCCCCCACCCCCTTAAAAGATTTAGATGCACTATTGTAAAGTGGCTGTTCCACTGGATGTCATAAGGTGAATGCACCAATTTGTAAGTCGCTCTGGATAAGAGCGTCTGCTAAATGACTTAAATGTAAATGTAAATGATGTAAATGCTAATAGTACTAGTTAAAACTCAAACGTTCATTAAAATACACATGCAGGGTATTGAATTAAAGCTACACTCGTTGTGAATCCAGGCAACAGGTCAGATTTTTAAAATGCTTTTCGGCGAAAGCATGAGAAGCTATTATCTGATAGCATGTAACACCCCAAAAGACCCGCAGGGGACGTAAACAAAATAATTAGCATAGTCGCCGCTACACAAACCGCACAAATAAAATATAAAACATTCATTACCTTTGACCATCTTCTTTGTTGGCACTCCTAGATGTCCCATAATCACTATTGGGTCTTTTTTAAAATTAAATCGGTCCATATATAGCCTAGATATCGATCTATGAAGACTGTGTGATAAACGGAAAAAAAGCGTCTTATAACGTAACGTCATTTTTTTTTATTAAAGTCGACGATAAACTTTCACAAAACACTTCGAAAATACTTTTGTAATGCAACTTTAGGTATTAGTACAAGTTAATAAGCGATTAAATTGATCACGAGGCGAAGTATATTCTTTAGCTGTCCGTATGGAAATAATGTCCGGGTAAATCTCAACCAAAATATCCGGTCGGAAACCGGAAGAAATGCGCTGCCTTGCGTCTGTTTGCCCAAGAAACAAATAGTAAATGACAAGACTCTAGACATCGTGTGGAAGCTGTAGGTATTGCAACCTCAGCCCCATTAAATGTGGTTCACCTTTATCCATGGGTTCAAGTCGCGCATGGATATATATTTTTCCATTTCCAGTGATCAGATTTCTGCACTTTTCGATGAAACGCACGTTCTGTTATAGTCACAGCCGTGATTTAACCAGTTTTATAAACGTCTGAGTTTTCTATCCACACATACTAATCATATGCATATACTATATTCCTGGCATGAGCAGCAGGGCGCTGAAATGTTGAGCGATTTTTAACAGAATGGGGTAGGAGTAACAGGACCTAGTAATATTTTACATCAATAGCAGTCAATATTAATCGTCACCTTAATTCAGTCTCATCTGAAAGTTGAGTCTGCACGAACCCTGGCTAACAAGTTGAATCAGCAATACAAAATTGGGTTTAATTATTTATTTCCTAAATACCTAACTAATCATACAGAATTACACAGAATTAAATCATAACTTGATTACAAATGACGTCACAGGAAAACGTCCCTAGCGGGCGGAACAGATATGACAGCTGGTTACACAAGAAAAGGGCTGGGTTTGAGTGAAAGAGCGCGTAGAAGGAAGAAGCTGTGCTTTCGTAAATACAGTATTTTATGCATTCTAAATTACCGCCCATTTGGAAAAGGAAAATGCAATAAATATTTACTTTGAGCTGCGCTTCGGTAGGTTGGTGGTAGATGGAAGGCCGTGTTGCCAAACAGAGTCCTTTGTCCTTTGCAGAATGTCTCTGGTGGTCAATTGGATACGTTGGAGTAACGTTGTGTGATAGTCAGGATACTCCGTCTGTTCCTTCCAAACCCTTGTTTGCAGCTGCTGTTGCTAACTCAACGGCTAGGAGGTATCACTTCTGTAGTGAATAAGAGTTCAAAGTTCATACCATTCGCAACCAAAGCTCACTCTGATGTTGGCTTCGTTCTGTAGTTATTATCTGAACCAATCTGACATAGGACCGTCGTCCTCACGTCCTTGGAACAGGTTATATTGTCGTCAAGTTCTTATATAGGAAGGGAGAGGAGGGCGTGTATGAAAAGTTTAGCCCATGTCCCTTCACCGGGGCGGGCCACTGATTGAGCAGAGCCCTGTCTTATGAAAACCCAAAGCTTCTAAAATGTGAGATAAAATCACATTTCATCTCATCACAAATAATTTCTTATTCAAACATTTAAATTGAACAATTCCATGTGAATACGATAATTCTGTGTAGACTTTCCCTGTAGAGTTTGACATCTTATCATTGATGAGAATGTCTCAGATGACAACCGAACTGACATCATATTCATTAAGTACCACCACATATGTTCCATTGGTTGGATTACCAGAATATAGTTCATTTTCCCCCCCACCTTCTGTCGTTCCCAGAATCTATATTTTAACCAAGGGTTTTGCAAATGTAACTTCGGTAGGGTAGAGAGTCATAAATACCTCCCCCCCCAGGCCAACGTCATGCCATTACCTAGGGAACTCTACCTGTTAGGAACTGTACCTGGCAGAAACAGCTGCTACATGTATGACTTGTTAAGACTAAGGGTGATGCCACTCAAAAGTCCTCTCAGCCTTTGTGCTGTACACACCGGATCAGCCACAGCATCTACCATATGCAGATTCTGGCCTGGCTGTGTCAAATACATTTTTATTTGTCAGTCTTTTTAAACAGTGTAGACTAACAGTGAAATGTTTAAATACTGGTCATTTTTCTACAATGCAGAGTTAAAGAAATAAGGGGGGAGAAATGGAAATGGTGGCAAGGTGTAAAAATAACATTGTTATATAGATGGAGTACCAGTACCGAGTTGCTGTGCAGGGTGTGAGGTAATTGAGGTAGCTATGTACATATCGGTAGGATTAAATTGAGTAGACTTGGTGCACTGGCACCTCTTGCTGTGTGTGAGTGGTATAAGGGTAAATCCTTTTGAATTCAGTAACTTTTTGACAGCACTCCTTTTTGATTTGAATTAGACCTTGCTCATTGGAGAAGTGCCCAGAAAGTGACCCATTTTGCATACCTGACCGTACTGTCTCCACTGGAAAGTATAAACCGTTGAAATTGATATTTAAAAGCTAACAGACAACATTTACATTACATTTAAGTCATTTAGCAGACGCTCTTATCCAGAGCGACTTACAAATTGGTGCATACACCTTATGACATCCAGTGGAACAGCCACTTGCATCTAAATATTTTTTTTTGGGGGGGGGGTGAGAAGGATTACTTACCCTTACTTACCCTATCCTAGGTATTCCATGAAGAGGTGGGGTTTCAGGTGTCTCCGGAAGGTGGTGATTGACTCCGCTGTCCTGGCGTCGTGAGGAGTTTGTTCCACCATTGGGGGCCAGAGCAGCGAACAGTTTTGACTGGGCTGAGCGGGAACTGTACTTCCTCAGTGGTAGGGAGGCGAGCAGGCCAGAGGTGGATGAACGCAGTGCCCTTGTTTGGGTGTAGGGCCTGATCAGAGCCTGGAGGTACTGAGGTGCCGTTCCCCTCACAGCTCCGTAGGCAAGCACCATGGTCTTGTAGCGGATGCGAGCTTCAACTGGAAGCCAGTGGAGAGAGCGGAGGAGCGGGGTGACGTGAGAGAACTTGGGAAGGTTGAACACCAGACGGGCTGCGGCGTTCTGGATGAGTTGTAGGGGTTTAATGGCACAGGCAGGGAGCCCAGCCAACAGCGAGTTGCAGTAATCAAGACGGGAGATGACAAGTGCCTGGATTAGGACCTGCGCTGCTTCCTGTGTGAGGCAGGGTCGTACTCTGCGATGTTGTAGAGCATGAACCTACAGGAACGGGACACCGCCTTGATGTTAGTTGAGAACGTCAGGGTGTTGTCAGGATCACGCCAAGGTTCTTAGCGCTCTGGGAGGAGGACACAATGGAGTTGTCAACCGTGATGGCGAGATCATGGAGCGGGCAGTCCTTCCCGGGAGGAAGAGGAGCTCCGTCTTGCTGAGGTTCAGCTTGAGGTGGTGATCCGTCATCCACACTGATATGTCTGCCAGACATGCAGAGATGCGATCGCCACCTGGTCATCAGAAGGGGGAAAGGAGAAGATTAATTGTGTGTCGTCTGCATAGCAATGATAGGAGAGACCATGTGAGGTTATGACAGAGCCAAGTGACTTGGTGTATAGCGAGAATAAGAGAGGGCCTAGAACAGAGCCCTGGGGACACCAGTGGTGAGAGCACGTGGTGAGGAGACAGATTCTCGCCACGCCACCTGGTAGGAGCGACCTGTCAGGTAGGACGCAATCCAGCGTGGGCCGCGCCGGAGATGCCCAACTCGGAGAGGGTGGAGAGGAGGATCTGATGGTTCACAGTATCGAAGGCAGCCGATAGGTCTAGAAGGATGAGAGCAGAGGAGAGAGAGTTAGCTTTAGCAGTGCGGAGCGCCTCCGTGATACAGAGAAGAGCAGTCTCAGTTGAATGACTAGTCTTGAAACCTGACTGATTTGGATCAAGAAGGTCGTTCTGAGAGAGATAGCGGTAGAGCTGGCCAAGGACGGCACGCTCAAGAGTTTTGGAGAGAAAAGAGAGAAGGGATACTGGTCTGTAGTTGTTGACATCAGAGGGATCGAGTGTAGGTTTTTCAGAAGGGTGCAACTCTCGCTCTCTTGAAGACGGGAGGGACGTAGCCAGCGGTCAGGGATGAGTTGATGAGCGAGGTGAGGTAAGGGAGAAGGTCTCCGGAAATGGTCTGGAGAAGAGAGGGGATAGGGTCAAGCGGGCAGGTTGTTGGGCGGCCGGCCGTCACAAGACGCGAGATTTCATCTGGAGAGAGAGGGGAGAAAGAGGTCAGAGCATAGGGTAGGGCAGTGTGAGCAGAACCAGCGGTGTCGTTTGACTTAGCAAACGAGGATCGGATGTCGTCGACCTTCTTTTCAAAATGGTTGACGAAGTCATCTGCAGAGAGGGGGGGGGGGAGGATTCAGGAGGGAGGAGAAGGTGGCAAAGAGCTTCCTAGGGTTAGAGGCAGATGCTTGGAATTTAGAATGGTAGAAAGTGGCTTTAGCAGCAGAGACAGAGGAGGAAAATGTAGAGAGGAGGGAGTGAAAGGATGCCAGGTCCGCAGGAGGCGGGATTTTCCTCCATTTCCGCTCGGCTGCCCGGAGCCCTGTTCTGTGAGCTCGCAATGAGTCGTCGAGCCACGGAGCGGGAGGGAGGACCGAGCCGGCCTGGAGGATAGGGGACATAGAGAGTCAAAGGATGCAGTAAGGGAGGAGAGGAGGGTTGAGGAGGCAGAATCAGGAGATAGGTTGGAGAAAGTTTGAGCAGAGGGAAGAGATGATAGGATGGAAGAGGAGAGAGTAGCGGGGGAGAGAGCGAAGGTTGGGACGGCGCGATACCATCCGAGTAGGGGCAGTGTGGGAAGTGTTGGATGAGAGCGAGAGGGAAAAGGATACAAGGTAGTGGTCGGAGACTTGGAGGGGAGTTGCAATGAGGTTAGTGGAAGAACAGCATCTAGTAAAGATGAGGTCAAGCGTATTGCCTGCCTTGTGAGTAGGGGGGGAAGGTGAGAGGGTGAGGTCAAAAGAGGAGAGGAGTGGAAAGAAGGAGGCAGAGAGGAATGAGTCAAAGGTAGACGTGGGGAGGTTAAAGTCGCCCAGAACTGTGAGAGGTGAGCCGTCCTCAGGAAAGGAGCTTATCAAGGCATCAAGCTCAGGGTGTAACTTTGTGTTGCATATTGGGGGTGTCAGGGTCAATGGGTTCCGGGGTCAAATCACTTTCAGGGGGATCGGGTGGCATTCCCACACCCAGGATATAAAATGTTTTAAGAATTAGCTGGTAAATTTGTTTCTGGTCATTCTGAAGGGAAAATGCATCCAAAACCTTCCTGATAATGTGGTCAATATAGCCTAACAACAACTGAAATATCAATTTCAGTATGACTTTAAACTATTGGTCCAAGTTTTTTCCCTACTGAGTGCAACCCTGTTGACTTTTCTACTCTAATTAATAAAAAATAAAAAAGACACCATTTAAAATATACATGTCCCTTCAAATTGTGCCTAATAAAATATTGCTCCATATTATCAGGCTGGTTGTGTTATTTAGCATTATCACCTGTAGCCCAACTGATACAGCATAGTGACGATAAATAAATAGGCTTAAGCATGGTGTTATCTGTATTTGTGCTAATCATGACCTAATCAGTACTTTCAGGCAAGGCACCCTGTCATCTGGGAACACATTTTCTCAATTGAAATATAAAAGTGATTCTGGAGGTATTCTTGGTGATTTATGTTGCATCAACAAGTGCTTTCCCTGCACAATTTGAACATTCAAATGTGTTTTCTTAACAGAAATAAGGAGGATAGTCAGCTGGTCAGTCTGACAGGCCTCTGACTGTGTAGATGAACCGGCTTGTTTGAGTTTACTGCCGACGGTTGAGAGACTGCCCTACTCCAATTCTGTAGCCTACTAGAAACCAGTTGTTTCAAAGTTTATAATACTGGTCTTAGAACTCTCAAAATTGAGCCCAATTTAATCGTTACTAATTATCACTCAGTTTGAGAAATGGCACTCACACGCTAGATGCGAATCTCCTCATTTAGCAATAGAAACATTTTCTATTAGAAAAATATAATTTTCTATATAATTCTTACTACTGAATTTATAATGTTAACTTGTAACAAAGTACAGTCACATTTATCTCACATAATTAAGAGTTTGTAAAGGAGGGAAAGAGACACTATTGCTCCGTTTTCCTTATAAGCCTTGCGCAACTTTTTTTCCCTTCACAAACCACAGCCTCTGAGGACCGGGCCAAACCAAAAGTGTTATTGGCTGCCGGCGGGATCCAATATTAAAATGAGGAATTGAATAGTAGTGTAAATCCATAGAAAGCCATTAGCTACTGTGGGAAAATAATCCATTGTCAAATATTGTCTTTTTTAAATGTATTTTTATGTACCTTTAACGTATATCTAATAATGAGTAAACTCCATTTGTTCATTTTTCATATTATATGATGTATATGACTATTAATAATCAAAGGTTTTTGTCTTATGCCCCCCATCGGTTGAGATGCATGCTCTTAAATACAGGGTGGGTACCACAAAAATGGTTGGAGGTCCATACATCAGTGTTGATTTTAATGGGATATCTGTTTTAATGTAACTGCCAGTCTTCCATAGGAAATCTATTGAAATATTGATAATAGAATAAAGATGACAAATTGACATTTTATGGGCAATCCTCTGTGGTAGTAATTAGAAGTTAAAATGCATTACAGCAGTTGTCTGAACTCTTTTGCAGACATCCTGACTTCGAAAAGGTCTTCTCAAACAACACCTACACACTTTGGAGGAGCAGTGACTAAATATCTCACTGCCCCTTTAGGGATGTGGGAATCCGCTCAGAGTAAAATATACATCCACCTCTTTTTTTGTTAAAAGGCGGTACAAGCCGGCATTTCTGACCAAGATCAAACTGAGGGTGCAGGATGGCCTGACTGGATTCAGTGTTACCGGATCTCTCTCTTACTAGAACGGCATGTTCATGTCTGGCTGCACGGTCATCTTGTTTCCCTGTGCTCCAACTCTCATTTCTGTTGCTCCAATCTCTCCTCACATTCTCTTTCCTTGTACTCAAGCTATAATTTCTGTTCAAGCAAAACATTTTGTTGCGCCACCTTTGCCTTTAGTTCTAACTCCCTTAGTTGCACGTTTACAGGATGTTCTCTACCCGTAGCACCCTTTTCATCAGCCTCTCTCACCGAGAAGATTTTGTCCTCCACCAAAACAGTACCGATCAACTCTGACTACTACTTTTGGATCGCCAGATGCCACGGTCATAATGCTTTGTAATGATGTGCAGATTTGCATCTCCCATGTAGGGTTTTCCACAAATGCTTCCAACTTAAAGTCCATGGCTTTAATTTTTATTAGCCTGTGTTTATGCAACTTCCAAAATGACTGCACCAAACTTTACAACCCCGAAGGTCGATGTCAGTCTACCACAAAAGTGTATTTTTGTAGTCTATCCTGGTTTAGGAAGGCCACCAAAAACCCTGGTATTTCCATCCTGATATAATCCAAAATGAAATCTAGAATCGGCTTCCTATTTCGCGACAAAGCATCCTTCACTCATGCTGCCAAACATACCCTTGTAAAACTGACTATCCTACAGATCCTCGACTTCGGATATGTCATTTACAAAAGCCTCAAACACTACTCAATAAATTGGATGCAGTATATCACAGTGCCATCCTTTTGTCACCAAAGCCCCATATACTACCCACCTCTGCAACCTGTATGCTCTCGTTGGCTGGCCTTCGCTTCATATTCCTCACCAAACAAACTGGCTCCAGGTCATCCAAGTCTTTGCTAGGTAAAGCCCCACATTATCTCAGCTCACTGGTCACCATAGCAGCACCCACCAGTAGCACGCGCTCTAGCAGGTATATTTCACTGGTCTCCTCCAAAGCCAATTCCACCTTTGGCCGCCTTTCCTTCCAGTTCTCTGCTGCCAATGACTGGAACGAATTACGAAAACCACTGAAGCTGGAGACTCATATCTCCCTCACTAACTTTAAGTACCAGCTGTCAGAGCAGCTTTCAGATAGCCTATCCAACTACCTCATCCCCATACTGTTATTTTATATATAATTTTTGTTGCTACTTTGCACCCCAGTATCTATACTTGCGCATTCATCTTTGCACATCTATCACTCGTGTTTAATTGCTATATTGTAATTATTTCGCCACTATGGCCCATTTTTGCCTTACCTCCCATATCCTACCTCATTTGCACACACTGTATATAGACTGTATATACACACACTGTATATAGGTCGCAATCGCATTGGGTCGGAGTTTGTTTTGATATTTTAACCTGCGTGTCGTGATCGCTTTTGGTGTAGGGGGACAAAATATATGTATGCACGATGGCGCATGCGCGCAGACTGTTTGGGTTCTGTGTGAGAGCCCACTAAATTTGCTCAAAAGGCAAAAAAATGCGACATCGCCATTGCATAGAGCTGCTCAAGCTGTTGGTTGTGGCCTGTGGAATTTTGTCCCACTCTTTTAAATGGGTGTGCAAAGTTGCTGGATATGGGCGTGAACTGAAACATGCTGTTTTACACGCCGATCCAGAGCATCCCAAACATTTCCAATGGGTGACACGCAGGCCATTGAAGAACTCGGACATTTTCATCTTCCAGAAATTGTGTGCAGATCCTTGCGACATGGGGCCTTGTATTATTGTCCTGAAACATGAGGTGATGGCGCCAGGTGGCGCCATCTGGCCTACCTGGCCAACTGGCCTACCTGGTTAAATAAAGGTAAAAAATGAATGGCACAACAATTTGACGTATCATCACAGCATCTCTGTGCAATTTTAAATTGCCATCGATAAAATACATTTGTGTTCATTGTCCATAGCTTATACCAGTGGAGGTCTTCGGCTACCGTGGTTACACGTGGTCTGCAGTTGTGAAGCCTGTTGGATGTACTGCCAAATTCTCTAAAATGAAGTTGGAGGCGACTTCGTAATGAAAATGAAATCATATGGCAACAGCCCTGGTGGACATTCCTGCTGTCAGCATGGCAATTGCATGCTCCCTTAACTTGAGACATCTGTGGCATTGTGTTGTGACAACTGCACATTTTAGTGGAATTTTATTGCCCCAGCACAAGGTACGTACGTGTGTGTAATGATCATGTTGTTTAATGGTATATCAAGAAGCTGATATCTGTCAGGTGGATAGATTATCATGGCAAAGGAGAAATTATCACTAACAGGGATGTAAACAAATTTGTTTAACATTTTGAGAAGCTTTTTGTTTGTATGGAACATTTCTGTGATCTTTTATTTCATCATGAAACGTGGGGCCAACACTTTAAGTGTTGCGTTTTATATATTTAATCCATTTTGAAGTCGGGCTGTAACACAAAATGTGGAGTAAGGTGATGGGTATGCGTATATTCTAAAGGCACTTTTAGGACACACTTCAAAACCTTGTTCCTTAGGATACATTTGGACTGTTTTGCCATTTAATGTTATTAAATGTGTTTCTATGGGCTATAGCAATAAAGGCCAAATTCAATGTTTCATCAAATTATTTCTAGATATTTTTGTATACGTACAGGGGTCCTAAAATTCTAAATCAAAATGGTTAAATTATGAATTTGAGTCTTAAAATAATTGTATATATTAGCATAGTAGATATTGCAATTTAAGTGCTTAGACCTAAGATGCACTATGCAGAAACAGCTTTACTTCTTTCCCAGTTGCTAAAATTCTAGTAGTTTGCCTATTTCAGTTTGACAAAACAAGCAGATCTAGTGTAAAGCAGCGGTCCCCAACCACTGGGCCAGTACCGGTCCGCAGCACATTCGCTACCTGGCCGCACGGAAAGGATTATTAATAAAATAAATACAAATTATCAGTCAAATAATTACATGGCCTATAAATTTTATTTTTGCAGTAATAACATTGAACTTTCTGTGGTCTGTTGGTCCTTTTCTCACCACTTTAATATCTCACGCCCACGACAGTTTATAGATTTTGAATTTGAGTAATCCGCGCACTGCGAGTTCATCACGGTCTGCATGAGCTGTGTTGCCCACCAACTTTGTACTGGCTAGCTACATTAGCTGACATGAATAAAAACTAACGTCACTGGAGAGCTTCTTCAGAAGGGGTAAGGGAGCTAAAAGTCCTGTCTAATGCAGAGCCCGAGACTGCAAAAAAAAGAGCCTCAAAATATGAGTCCTACCTAAAATATGGTTTTATTGCTAGGTGACTCGCATGCTCCAAGCCCCCGGTGTGTAGTATGTGGAGATGGGCAATGACTCTCTTAACTGCTTCCGCACATTGAATCCAAGCACCCTGCACTTTAAGACAAACCTGTTGAAATTTGAGTGAAGTCTTGAAAGCCACCGCATCAACAAACAGAGCGTTATACTTACTGGCTAGCCGTATTGCTAAGACCAAGAAGCCTTTCACTATTGGCGAGGAGTTGCTTCTACCTGCTGCCAAGGACATTTGCCGTGGACTCTTAGGAGAGGCTGCAGCTAAAAAGATGGCACAGGTTCCTCTTTCGTCTACCACCGTCACTAGGCGAATTGATGAAATAGCGGAGGATGTTGAGGCATAATTGTTAGAGGCTTAACGAGTCACTGTGTTATGCAATCCAGGTTGACAAATCTACTGACGTCGACAGCAAGGCAATACTGCTTGTTTATGTGCCATATATATTTCAGGATGACGCGCATGAGATGTGGTGTGTGTGCTGTCCCTGCCGAATACAACGGCCGCAGAACTATTCAAGTCTTTGGATGATTACATATCAGGAAAATTGGATTGGTCATGTGTTGGCGTAAGCATGGATGGGGCTGCTGCCATGATTGGACGGCTGTCTGATTTCACTACCCGGGTTAGAGGTTGTGCCTAAATGTGAGTCTGCGCATTGTCATTCAGAGAAATGCTGGCTAGCTGAAAAATGTCACCTGACTTGAACGTTGTATTGAATGATAAAGTTATCAATCACGTCAAAGCACATACCCTTAACTCATGTCTGTTTGGGCGGCTTTGTGACGAAATGGACGCAGAGCACAAACCACTGGCAGCATATTTCAATGACTGAATGGGTTGCAAAACTCGCTTACCTTACCTGCTCAATGAACTCCATCTGTTACTTCAGGGGAGAATGACAACGATCTTTAAGTTGGCAAATAAAGTGGCTGCATTCAAAGCTAAACTGGAAGTGTGGGGACGGTGAGTGGACAGGAGCATATTTGTCATGTTCTAAACATTAGCGGGGATTTTGGGAGAGACTGAGACGGCTGTTTTTCTCCCAGCTGGTGCGTGATCACCTAGCTTCGCTGTCAATTGATTTTGAGCGTTACTTCCCAACCGCCAAAGACTCACGAAGTGTGAAGGGATGGATCTACGACCCATTTGTCAATGTCCCAGGTGAATCGTCCATGTCTGTGCAGGAAGAAGATCAACTCCTTGAGGTTGTCAATGACGGTGGCCTTAAGTATGTTTTGAGAACATCATCTCTGCCGACCTTCTGGATTAAAATCAAGGTAGAATATCCATGTCACAAAAGTACTGAAAGTTGCTTTCATTTCCAACATCCTATCTCTGCGGTTTTCCACAGTCACTGCAACCAAAACAAAATTACAGAGTAGACTGGACATAGGAGACAGTGCCACTCTGTCCCTTATCACCCCTAGATGGGACCGTCTTATTGCTGGGAAACAAGTTCAGGGCTCCCACTGATTCAGCGACATGGTGAGTTAGTGTTTTTATTAAATGGTTATTAAGAGAAAATATAAAATATGCACTTTGATTTTATAATATCATCATGTTAGACCTACTTGAACTAAAATGTTATGAAAAGGCGTCTATACTAAACTTATAGGCCTAATCGATGTCCTGGTCCGTATCGTGACCCCTCGATGGCCTGTCCAGGAAAATAGTCTATATGAGACCAGTCCGTGGTGCAAAAAAGGTTTGACCGCTGGTGTAGAGAATTGTTGTATCTAAACTGCTGTGAATGATCTTTTCCATAACCAAAAATATTTTGAAGCTGGTGTACAACGCTGAAAGTAAATGACGCAAAAATGAAACTTAAGAACGGGAAGTAGATATAGCGTGCACAGAACATATCTACCGCTTCTGAGGCTTGCTTTCAATGACTGACAGATCTATAACACTTTTCTATGTGAACATTTCTATGTGAATTTGGACAGTTTGCCCAAAAAGTTATATTTTGCAGCTGTACGTTTTTTAAAAACATATCAAAACATTTTAAAATAAATAATACCGTAATTGCTGGACTATTAAGCGCACCTGAATATAAACCGCACCCACTGAATTATTAAAAAATATGTATTTTGTACATAAATAAGCCACACATGTCTATAAGCCGCAGGTGCCTACCGGTACATTGAAACAGCCTTTAAACGAAACACGGCTTGTAACAAAAATTAAAACGGTAGCCTACCAAGGAAGTCATTGGTCACTATCTTCCTCCTCCTGTGCACTGAAACCACTGAAGTCATCTCCGGTGTCGGAGTTGAATAGCCTCAGAATTGCTTCATCCAACGTTGGATCGTTTTCATTGTCGCTCCGTCTCTTTCATCCGGAGGCAAATACCCCGCTGAGCTCACGCTGCCCCTTCAACACGCAGCAGTCCAGCCTTTCCAAACCCGTTGATGATAGTGGATTTTTTGACAATGCTCCACGCTGTCAGGACCCACTGGCAGACTTGACCATAAGATGCTCTTTGCCTGCGGCCCGTTTTAATGAAGGATTTCTCCCCACTTGTCATCCAAGCCTCCCACTGAACAAGGAGCGCCACCTTAAATGCACGATTTACACTGATGTCGAGTGGCTGCAAATACTTTGGGCCATCTGCTTTTCTTCCCTCGGAAAGCTTTTGTAGTCTTTCTGCACTGAGTCAGTTCCTCACGCTGCTGACTCATTAAGGCCAAGCTCCCATGCAGCAGCTCTATTTCCTTTTCCAACAGCCAGATCGATCGCCTTCAACTTGAAAGCTGCATCATATGCATTTCTCCGTGTCTTTGCCATGATGAGGGTGACAAAATTACTACCGTAATCGGAATGATGGGAAGTTTGAGCGCGCTCGATTTACGTCACATTATGTGACGGTGCTCAGTTTTTTTTGGCGGCATGAATCTTGTGAAAGTGGGAAAAATCCTTAAATTAGCCAAGTCATTGTATAAACCGCGAGGTTCAAAGTGTGGGAATAAAGTAGTGGCTTATAGTCCGGACATTATGGTAGTTTAACACTGTAGGCTTTTAAATTACATCAAACGCAACCGGTCCCCGGGGCCACCCATACGTAGAATGTATGCACACATGACTGTAAGTCGCTTTGGATAAAAGCGTCTGCTAAATGGCATATATATATATATATCTTTTCCAGTGATGAAGACATGGATGTTTCAGGGGTGGGTAATGCTCTTTCTGACCACTGCCATGGGCAAACATGTATGGAACGCTTGAAATCAAAAGGGATGCTGTCAAAGTGAATTCAAATAGATTTACTCATAAATGATCAAATAGTGAAAACAAACTGAAATGCTTTTGTCACATTGACTCAAGTCGTTGACCACACTGTCATCAGAATCCCTCAATGTCGACACAATGCCTGCTAACGTCCCTTTCAAATGGCCAACACCACCTGTGCTTTGAAGGGCACACAAGTGCTGTGCCGCCACTGGGATGAACCCATTGAACCATAGTCATCATAAAACCCTGCTACTTAGTGCTCTCTGCAGCAAGCCACATGTTAGGTAATGCTAAGGCATGACCACTGGCATGCCCCAAATCCCAGCTGTGGATGCATAAGGGTGCAGCTGCGTGGCATGTGGAAGAGGCCATCCTCTTTTCCTGCTGTCTTTTACACTCCCTCTCTCTTCTCTGCAGCAGCTTTTCTAGGTTGCCTGACACTGGGTCGTGTGGCGCACACTTCACCATGGGCGAGGGCACAAATGTTCAACCTGGCTGGCGGGAGAGGTGGTGGCATCCTTAAGGGGCCTCATTCCTCTACACCTCCCTCCTTTCCCCTCCACCATTATCTCCCTCTCTCTGTATTAGTCTTCCTCTCTCACATACACTTCATCCTTCTCTCCTCCCCTCCCTCTCTGGCTTGGCCACGTGACCAGCTGTGAGGGAATTGGGTTCATTTGAGTGCTGTCGTGTGTTTTGAGTAAGAAAGTTTTTATTTGTATTTTATTTTTGAGGGAGCGAGTGTGTTGGCCAAGGGCCCAGTCCATTTTCTTCCAGCAGCAGTGACTGGGTGGGTGGGCGAGCTTCGAGAGGGAGGAATACTCTAGTTGGTAGCAGTGTGCCTGAACCAGGAGGGGTTGTCCGTGTGAGATTCCAAGGGGTGTGTGAGATTCCAAGGGGTGTGTGAGATTCCAAGGGGTGTGTGTGATTCCAAGGGGTGTGTGTGTTGCAAGTATGAGCCATTCTTGTGTGATATTTGGTATGCTAGCACTGGGTTTTGTGTGTGCCTGTTCGCTTGACATGACCATTTGTATCAAAACCTATAGGTGTTATTGTGAGAAAAGGACATGTTTACTGCATATGTTTGTGGTCCCATGTGTTGGACTGCATGCTTTAGCTTGCAGCTTGCTTGGTGTCCACAGGTGAGTATTTAAAAAATGTAAATAAAAAATAATAAATCTTACACTAACGAAATTGCGCTGAACCTCTTGTCACTTAAAATGTATGCCAAACAAAAAAACATTGATTTCAAAGTTTAACAAACCATGCAACTCTATGCACAAGGACTACTTTTAATTTATACTGAAACATTTACAAAAATATATTTACTGGAAGAACTGTGCAGATGCTCAGTTTGGTAACAGAATTTCGGTAAAATCTCCTTCACGGTTTCCAAAAACTTGACTAAATATCTGCTCCGAATTAGGATTCAATGATGTCTGCGGAAAAAATGGTGTCTGCTATGACATTGCACATTGACACAATCTATTTTGGTTATTGAACTACAATTAGTGAATTGCGATAATGGAATTTCTTCATGGGTGCCTGTACTATACAAAAATGCGTATTTATGGATGAGTAATTTGGATAGTAGAACAGAGTACAGTACATTAGTGTACTCAAATGTAGTATGCTCTACTGTGCTGTCCAAACTTGTGAACCAATCTGTGGTTTGTGACTACTATGATTGCCCATTGTAGCCATTTCAATTGCAGAAATTCCATTTGTGATTTGGAACCAATCATAGACAACTTTTTAGTTCACAGGAACACTGTTCTCTTTCAGTGCATTCCAAAGAGCCAGACATAAGGGAGGGGGGCGGGGGATGGAAAGAGGTGTATTCTGCAGATTTTTTTTCCCTTGGACTTGGTCTACCTTTTACCGCCTCTGTTCTCATTGGCTAGTCCCAGTCAATAGTGCCCTCACTGTAGCCCCCAGGTTCCTTTTGAAGTTATCACTGGATAATTTCAAGGCAATTCCTATGGTCTGCCTATAGGTCTGTCTGAAATTTGACATGAGGGATGATGAGGGAAAATTGATAGTTGCATATCGGGATTAGAGGTCGACTGACTAATCGGAATGGCCAATTTTTAAAAAACAAACAAAAAATAAAAAAATAATATTTTTCTTAAAGCATGTATTTAAAAAAAAAAAATTAAGGTGATTTTGCATTATTTTCTTTACATTTTTTTCACAAATGACAGATTTTTACCTTGTCAGCTCGGATTCAATCTTGCAACCTTACGGTTAACTAGTCCAACACTCTAACCACCTGACTCATGAGGAGCCCGCCTGTTACACAAATGCAGTAAGAAGCCAAGACAAGTTGCTAGCTAGCATTAAACTTAATCATAATCACTAGTTGTAACTAAATCAAATGTATTTATATAGCCCTTCATACATCAGCTGATAACTCAAAGTGCTGTACAGAAACCCAGCCTAAAACCCCAAACGGCAAGCAATGCAGGTGTAGAAGCACGGTAGCTCGGAAAAACTCCCTAGAAAGGCCAAAACCTAGGAAGAAACCTAGAGAGGAACCAGACTGTGGGGTGGCCAGTCCTCTTCTGGCTGTGCTGGGTGGAGATTATAACAGAACATGGCCAAGATGTTCAAATGTTCATAAATGACCAGCATGGTCAAATAATAATAATCACAGGCAGAACAGTTGAAACTGGAGTAGCAGCATGGCCAGGTGGACTGGGGACAGCAAGGGGCATGGTCCTAGGGCTCAGGTCCTCCGAGAGAGAAAGAAAGAGGAGAGAATTAGAGAACGCACACTTAGATTCACACAGGACACCGAATAGGACAGGAGAAGTACTCCAGATATAACTACCTGACCCTAGCCCCCGACACAAACTACTGCAGCATAAATACTGGAGGCTGAGACAGGAGGGGTCAGGAGACACTGTGGCCCCATCCGAGGACACCCCCGGACAGGGCCAAACAGGAAGGATATAACCCCACCCACTTTGCAAAAGCACAGCCCCCACACCACTAGAGGGATATCCTCAACCACCAACTTACCATCCTGAGACAAGGCTGAGTATAACTACACATGGTTGAGATTACTCGTTTATCTAGCGTGTCCTGCATTGCATATAATCGATGCAGTGCGCATTTGCAAAAAAGGACTGTCGTTGCTCCAACGTGTACCTAACCATAAACATCAATGCCTTTCTTAAAATCAATACACAGAAGTATATATTTTTAAACCTGCATATTTAGCTAAAAAGAAATCCAGGTTAGCAGGCAATATTAACCAGGTGAAATTGTCACTTCCCTTGCGTTCATTGCACGTAGAGTCGAGGTATATGCAACAGTTTGGGCTGCCTGGCTCATTGTGAACTAATTTGCCAGAATTTTACGTAATTATGACATAACATTGAAGGTTGTGCAATGTAACAGGAATATTTAGATTGGATGCCACCCATTAGATAAAATACGTAACGGTTCCGTATTTCATTGAAAGAATAAATGTTTTGTTTTTGAGATAGTTTCTGGATTCAACCATATTAATAACCTAAGGCTCGTATTGCTGTGTTATTATGTTATAATTAAGTCTATGATTTGATAGAGCAGTCTGAGCGATGGTGGGCACCAGCAGGCTCATAAGCATTCATTCAAACAGCACTTTCGTGTTTTTTGCCAGCAGCTCTGCTGTTTATGAATTCAAGCCTATCAACTCCTGAGATTAGGCTGGCAATACTAAAGTGCCTATAAGAACATCCAATAGTCGAAGGTATATGAAATACAAATGGTATAGAGAAATATTCCTATAAAAACTACAACCTAAAACTTCTTACCTGGGAATATTGAAGACTCATGTTAAAAGGAACCACCAGCTTTCATATGTTCTCATGTTCTGAGCAAGGAACTTAAACGTTAGCTTTCTTACATGGCAGATATTGCACTTTTACTTTCTTCTCCAACACTTTGTTTTTGCATTATTTAAACCGCGTAGTGAACGACCAAAGATTTCAATACTAAAAGTGATGTAAGTAGTATCAATATGTGGTAAAAATCCAAACTTGGCCTATATCCTAATCTGACATTGGTGCAGGTCGTGTTCTTATTACGGTCTCTGGTAAACACACTATATCAAATAAAATTGAAGTTTATTTGTCACTTGCACAGTATATAGGTGTAAACAGTACAGTGAAATTGTACTTTGTACTTCCATGAACGATATCATCGAAGAGATATGTGAAAAACACCTTGAGGATTGATTCAAAACAACGTTTGCCATGTTTCAGTCGATATTGAGTTAATTTGGAAAAAAGTTCGGTGTTTTGATGACTGAATTTTTTTTTTTTTTTTGTTAGCCAAACGTGACGTACCAAACGGCGCGATTTCTCCTGTACAAAGAATCTTTTTGGACACTGAACATTTGCTATCTGACAGTCTCCTCATTGAAAACATCTGAAGTTCTTCAAAGGTAAATTATTTTATTTGAATGATTTTCTGGTTTTTGTGAAAATGTTGCATGCTGAATTCTAACGCTAAATGCTATGCTAGCTACCAATACTGTTACACAAATGCTTGTTTTGCTATGGTTGAGAAGCATATTTTGAAAATCTGAGATGAGTGTTAACAAAAGGCTAAGCTTGAGAGCTAGCATATTGATTTCATTTCATTTGCGATTTTCATGAATGGTTAACGTTTCGTTATGGTAATGAGCTTGAGGCTGTATTCACGATCCCGGATCTGGGATGGCTCGTCGCAACAGGTTAACTTGCAATGAAAATGACTTTCTGACAAAATTAGAAACATACAAAATCTGAAAATGTAGCTTGACCCTTACCTGTAAACGTTGCCTTTAGTTAGATGTAATCTGGAGATGGGTGTTATACAACAACCTTCTTTCTGTGTTATCTTTTTGGACTCTCCACATTTGGCAATCATCTTTCTGCTTCCACCTGGCATTCTTCTTCTGTGATATCTTTTCTTCCCTCCATTGTCACTGGAAGACTACAATGTCTGGTTAAATTTAAATGTTTCTACTTAGGGGTTTCCTTATTGTCTGATTCATTTTCAGAGTCAGTCAGTATGGCACCATCATCCTCCAGAAAGTACAGAGCTTTGCGACAGCGCTATTAACTTCAGGGAAGCAATGTTGAGCAGTAGCGCAACTTTTTCAGTTCTTCATGATCATTTTCAAAAGCCGCGGTTGGTAAGATTATCCACACATACGGAGCAGCACATGTTATAGATAGAAGCATGCTACGTGGCAGACAAATCTAACCTCCTCTCTCGGCATGTCTAGCCCACTCATTCTCAGACAATCGTGGTTAGCGGGAAGGTTTGTATTTTTCCTTTGCTAAACCATCTAGGCTCGTAATTTAACTTACTTATTTATAAATGGCATACAAGTTCCTTAGAAAGGTACATGGAAGTTCACATGTTCCTGAAGGAATTTCTGCAAAAAAGTGCATACAAGTGAAAACTTCATACCTTTCCTGTGACGTGCGCCGTAAGCCTAGTTTCTTGAAATGGGTCGCATTATGGTGAGCTTTGTTTTAGATCATTGAATCACAATAAAATCATAGTATGGAATTGAGAATTGCAATGCGTATCGGCACCTAAGTATCGTTCATATCGTGAGGTCCCTGGCAATTTACAGCTCTAACGTATACCTAGGTCTGTGATGCCAGTATTGCAATATTTTTTTCCTTTGCGAAAACCTCGAAGCAGACAACTATTTGGTCCTTTTTAAAAACCTGCTTTATGTAAGATATTGTGTGCTATAGCTTGGAAAATACATTTTTTGATGACGACATTACAGGGCTGTAAGACCTTTTTAGCGTGGTGTTTATGTTAATGGACAGCTTCCCACCAAGTCTAAGCAATGAAAAACAACTCTCATTCTCCCCCCTTCCTGGCTCCCTCACCTTACCTATCTCTAGGTAGTCCTGTCAGCCTTCTTCCTCTGCCATGTAGCATGAGTGTTTTAACACTGGGGCTCCATGTGCTACCAAGCAACAAAGGTCACTGCAAGGTCAGTGTGACTTCCTGCTTGCCTCAATGTAGACACAAAATGCCATGTTTTCACCTCTGGGTGCACTGTACTACCTCCCTGGTGAACCAAACTAACTCCCCAGGGAGACATTACATTCAGACAACCACTTGACCCTTTGTCCTGCACAGATCAAAGGCCATCCCAGGGCAAGAGTAGACTTTCCTAATATTCTACTGAGGGGAGATTACATGCACCTTTTTGTGTTAAAGTAACTGCCCAGTGAATCTCTTTAAATTCATATGTTAACTCACACCCAGATAATGTTGACACTTAACCCTACCTCAAACAGACTATAAAAAAAAATAATGGTTGCTATTTCCTCAGAACATGTCATCTCCCTGTGAGGATCAGCGGTCTTGAGGAGAATGAGCTGGCCAATCAGCGCATTCAAATTTTTAGTAACCTTTTATATACCCATACCATTCTGTTGGGTTATCCCCACACCATTCCAACATTGAACAGCTTCTAGCCAAGGTAGCCAAAATAATGGGCAACTGGGCATTTTTATAAATGATCCTTAGAATGATGTTAATTCAAGAATCACACCTGTGTGGAAGCACCTGCTTTAAATATATACAAAAGGAGGACTTACGGCAACACAGTTTAGAAAATGTCTGCGTAGTTTTTCGTACAGCACATCGGTTGGGTATCCCCCCCCCCAATTAAAGTATTTGCTCTAAGCATTATAATAATGTACACAAAATGGAAAATAGGAAAAGGTTGTGGAGCTTCAACAATAGCCCCTAACAAGACCGCAGAAGATATAATCGACAATGAAACAGATGGCTAATGCTAGTGCAAATAAGCTAGCAGCAGCAAAATAACCCTCATTTCGTGAAGTGATAGAGGAATTGCGCTCACAGGGTTACGAGAGGAACTTTGAGAAGATATACGAAAATAATTGAGTTCAAGAAGAACATTAACCAGACTCGACAAACAAAATTATACAGCATATCTACAAGAATGGGGGATGCAGAACAGCGCATTGGGGAAAAGGACACATGGAACACTGCAGTCAAGAAAATACTTGAACAGTCTTTGAAAAGCCATCACGCACTACAGGCAAAAGTGACAGAACTCAAAGGTTTTTCACGTCGAAACAACACTTTATTCCGTGCAGAGGGCCCAGAAACACTCTATGCCCAAATTCGTGGAGGGTCTATTCAAAGAAATACTTGAAGACAACACTGACCTGGGGATTGAGAGAGCACACCATGCTCTGCCCCCCACCAAGATCCTTAGTATTACGGTTCTTTAATCATGACTACGCGGGAGAGATAATAAAAAGGAAGGAATACACCCCCATCAAGAAAGTACTTAGCGGTATTTCGCTTCCAAATACCATTCCCGGCAAAATTGCGCGTATTTCTGGATAATGGCCGGGTTACATACGAGCGTGCAGACGAGGCGGCTGAGGACCTGTAGTCAAGGGGCATCCCAGTGGAGTATACTGCAAGGAGAAAGGCATCTTCAACGGAGGAAATACTCAAGCAGGCCCTCCCATGGATCATTTTCGGCAAGCAGTGTCGAAAGCGGGAAATCTCATCTGTGAGAAGATGTTCACATTCGAGAGACTCAGGCATTTCCAACGAGAAGATAGACACTGAATCGGATTTAACAGACTTAATAGTTACCGCGAGCTGTTGAGACATTGGGTTGTTACTGTTGATATTGCAATAGGAGAAATTAGGAATGCACGGTTATATCGGTGAACATATAGGAATTGGCTGACATTAACTAAAAAATGCCAACATCGTTGTTGGCCCAGATGTCTGGTTTAAAACTTCTTATGGATAGGGGAGACGCTAGCGTCTCAAGTGGCCAATAGCCTCGGGAAATGCATAGCGCCAAATTCAAATAAAACGCGAAAAAAAACAGCTTTCCAAAACACAACGGCACTACAAAACATTTCAAAAGTTGCCTATAAACTTTGCCAAAATATTTCAAACTACTTTTGTAATACAACTTTAGGTATTTTTAAATGTTAATAATCAATCAAATTGTAGACTGGGTAATCTGTATTCGATAGAGAAAGTAAACAAAACATGCACCATTTTCCCTCTTGTGTAACTATCAACAGGGTAATATTGTTCCAGGATGTGCCTCTTCTTCGTTTCACCAATGATTAACTTCAACCCAATTCCAAAGACTGGTATCCTGTGGAAGTCGTAGGAACTGAAATGGTCGCTATCAAATTTCCCTTGGCAAAGACAACTGGGGGAACGGTCAGAGGAAAAAAAAACATAATTCTGAAGAGTTTTTCCTCTGGGTTTTGCCTGCTACATAAGTTCTGTTATAGTCAGACATGCTTGAACCAGTTTTAAACTTCAGAGTGTTTCTATCCACACCTACTAATCATATGCATATAATATATTCCTGCATGAGTAGCAGGATGTTGAAATTGTGCACGCTATTTATCCAAAAGTGGAAATGCTGCCCCCTATCCTTTAACCTCTTGGTCCTACCTGGCACGCAGGCATCCCATCTAGAGCTCTGGAAATGCAAATGCACTACGCTAAATGCTAATAGTATTAGTTAAAACTCAAACGTTCATTAAAATACACATGCAGGGTATTGAATTAAAGCTACACTCGTTGTGAATCCAGGCAACAAGTCAGATTTTTAAAATGCTTTTCGGCGAAAGCATGAGAAGCTATTATCTGATAGCATGTAACACCCCAAAAGACCCGCAGGGGACGTAAACAAAATAATTAGCATAGTCGGCGCTACACAAACCGCACAAATAAAATATAAAACATTCATTACCTTTGACCATCTTCTTTGTTGGCACTCCTAGATGTCCCATAATCACTATTGGGTCTTTTTTTCGATTAAATCGGTCCATATATAGCCTAGATATCGATCTATGAAGACTGTGTGATAAACGGGAAAAAAATAGCGTTTCATAACGTAACGTCATTTTTTTAAATTCAAAAAGTCGACGATAAACTTTCACAAAACACTTCGAAATACTTTTGTAATGCAACTTTAGGTATTAGTACACGTTAATAAGCGATAAAATTCATCAGGAGGCGATGTCAATTCTATAGGTGTCTGTTTCGAAAAATGTCTTGAGAGCTCGACCACCACATCCGGTCGGAGACCGGAGGGAATCGATTCCCTTGATTCGGTTAGACCAAGAATCAATTGCGAATCAAATGACAAGACTCTAGACAACGTGTGGAAGCTGTAGGCACTGCAACCTCGGCCTCATTTAATTCGATTCACTTTGAACAATTCCTTGAAGTCGCGGATGGATATTTTTTTCCATTTTCAGTGATCAGATATTCCTGCACTTTTCGATGAAACGCACGTTCTGTTATAGTCACAGCCGTGATTTAACCAGTTTTATAAAAGTCTGAGTGTTTTCTATCCACACATACTAATCATATGCATATACTATATTCCTGGCCTGAGTAGCAGGGCGCTGAAATGTTGCGCAATTTTTAACAGAATGCTCGAAAAAGTAGAGGGTTGACTTAACAGGTTAAGAGGTTAACGCCTATTGTTAAAAACCGATGTCAAAGCTACCGTGCATACCTACATAACATGACGTAATGACGCCCACAATGTCTGTGTGGATCGAGCAGTCACCAAGTCGAGCAGTCGTTTGAAAGAGTAAGAAAATGTCAGCGAGCCAACTCAAAAGTGAAATCCTTTAAAGCCAAGATGATTGAATTCATTGCCCTCGACAATCGACTGTTCTATGTTGTGGGTGATGTTGACTTTTGCCGACTGGTCAAGCACCAATACAACCAGCCTGAAAACGATGACCGTAGTCATTTTAATCATTGATAAAAATAATTTAGGAATCCTTGTAAGTATTAGCTAGATTGCCACTTGTTGATCGGTTCATAAAAATAAATAGCTAGCCAGCTAATTTACCCAGTTGCTAACGTTATAAGTTAGCTTCATCTGGCTCGTGAGGCTGGGCCTGGTTGTGTTGTGAAGCTAGCCACAATGAGGATTCGGCACAATAGTGGACTTTGCGGTTAGCATTACAATAAAAGTATGGCAATTCTACTATTTGTATTCATTTGCAACACTGTCAATGACTGACAGTGATGCAAATGAATATAAATGTATGTATGGCATACTTTTATTTTGAAGGCTAACAGCAAAGTCCACTATTGTGCCTAATCCGAAATGTGGCTAGCTTCAAAATAGATGGGTCCGACCACAAATAATCAAATAAGAAATGTCTTATAAATTAGGGTTATTTTAATGATGACACCTAGCTATATAGCTAGCTAACTAGAGCAACTGAAACAGATTGTCATTTTGCTATGTTTTTTGGGGAAGAACATTGTTTGCATCCATGAGGAAGCTAGCTCTTTCTTTATGACCAGCCCTGTAGTTGCTTGAGACAACTTTACCAGCATCACAGCATATGTATCGATGAATTGTTGTGACATATGAGTGATAGTGTAATCAACGTGTAATGACTACGTAAAACGATTAAAGCCTTTACATTATTGTGCTGTGCAGTCATATTCAGGTACTGATTGGTCAACAAGCTTATTTGACGTGTATCTATTGACACGCAAAGACCCAAACGGCATTCCATAGAAATTCTGGATGAGAATGAACAATGTAACAGCACAGCAAGTAAGTGAAATAAATAGGTTATCAGTAAAACATACTCAAAGTGGGGACATATGTAAATGCCAAAACTTTTTTTTGTGCGCGTGACCTTTTAAGTAGGGAAGTCAGTTGAGAACAAATTCGTATTTACATTGATGGCCCGGATGCTGCTTGGCCAATTGTGCACCGCACTATGGGACTCCCAATCACAGCCAGATGTGATACAGCCTGGATTGGAACCAGGGACTGTAGTGATGCCTCTTGCGCTGAGATGCAGTGCCTTGGACCGCTGCGTCCGTGTGTGTAACTATTTAACTGTACTAGAATGCTTAAGGCTGCAAAAATCGTTCAATGTTGGTATTTTTGTCAAGGAAAATATAGAATATCGTTATCAGTCAAAAATGTTATATCGGTGCGTCACTAGGTAATATGTTTCCCCCCTTAATGCTGAGCAAGGGTAAGTAGCCAAAAGTGTTTTCTTGAAGGACAAATTCATGTATGATCACATTAACATGTCTATCTCAGGGTTAATGACACCTTGACAATGGGGTGACAGAAGGGCATATCAAGGGGAGGATTCATGATATGCACGCATGACCTACAGTGGGGCAAAAAAGTATTTAGTCAGCCACCAATTGTGCAAGTTCTCCCACTTAAATTACAGGCCTCAACTTTTTAAGTGGGAGAACTTGCACAATTGGTGGCTGACTAAATACTTTTTTGCCCCACTATATATACTTGTCGCTTTTCAATTGTCGCTTATACACGTCAGTGAATTACAAAATATTTTCGGTTCTAACGGGTCCTGTTTGCGACTGCATTACGCATTCTTATATTTGAGCGAGGGGTACCACCTGCGGACAGGCTCATCCCCTCAAACCCCAGAGGCAAGAGACAGTCCTCTGACATGGGAGTCCAAATACCAAAGTATTTCCCTACTTTGGTTTACATTATCGTTCTTGTTTTTTTTGTTCATTTTTAGGTTCATGATAAAGCAGGCAGATATGGTGCACAGGGTTTTTATTTATATCAATGCATCATTGGGAGTATAAGGTCATAAGTCTCAATGTAAACACTGGGGAGTGACATCAAGAGAAGTAAGGTCATAAGTCTCAATGTAAACGCTGGGGAGTGACATCAAGAGAAGTAAGGTCATAAGTCTCAATGTAAACACTGGGGAGTGACATCAAGAGAAGTAAGGTCATAAGTCTCAATGTAAACACTGGGGAGTGACATTAAGAGAAGTAAGGTAATAGCAAAGATGAAACTGGAGAGAGGTGACATACTATTCTGGCAGGAAACTCACTTAACCACACCTGAACACGAGAAACTCAAGAAAATTGGATATAGGAATACTTTTTTTCTTACAAAATGGGAAGAAGGGGAGTTGCAATCTTGATCCCAAATTCAGTTAATTTTGAGTTTGTCAGAAATGAAAGACCATAATGGAGTTTACTTTACTCTAATAGCAAACCAAGAAATACTCTATGGAGGTTTAATACAAGCATGCTGTGAGATCCAGCATTCAAGGAATCGGTAAAGACCGAATTGAACGTCTATCTGGAGAATAATGATAACGTTGAAGTATCTCCTGCTACATTGTAGGATGCAGCTATGGCAGTTATTAGAGGAAAGATCATAGCCACATCTCTGAAGAAAAAGATTAAAGCACGAACCGCTGAATTTACAGGAAACCTTAAACTTAGAACGGCCCCAGTCATTACAAAGACCCTCCTATTACGAGAGATTCAAGGGTAAGTCGCTCTGGATAAGAGCGTCTGCTAAATGACTTAAATGTAAATGTAAATGGGTAAAACAACAAATTGACCAGATTTATAGTGAAGAAGAGGAAAAAGCTCAGATTCCTGAAACAACGGTATTATGAAGCAGGCTCAAAGGCAACGAAATTACTAGCATGGAGACTCAGGAAACAAGCACGGAATACCATTTTCAAAATAAGACCCCAAAACAAAGATTACATGTAAATTGGATGAAATACAGAATGCTTTTGAATCCTATTACACATCTGTACAAGCAACCAGAGAACGCAGATGCACAGACAATAGTTTTATTTTTTTAATTCTCTATCTCCCCTCAATTGGGGCAGAGCAAAATGATGACAAACTTCGGAAGTAACTACTGAAGAAATTATTAAAGCAATATCTAAAAGTAAACAAGTCTCCAGGCACTGATGGCTTCCTTTTTTAAAGAATGGTTCAAAGCCTTCAGAGAACAACTAACACCTACTTAAGGCCTGGTTTTAACTGGACTTTGCGGGAGGGGAGGGTTTTCCACCCTCTTGGAGAGAAGCCATCATATCTGTAATCCCAAAAGAGGGTAAAGGTAAGAAGGAATGCAGTTCCTATAGACCAATTGCAATTCTTAACACGGGTTATTAACTATATTCATCAATAATAGCCAAAAGAATGGAAGACTTAATCCCAGAATTGCTTGATGGGGATCAAACTGCTTTCATATGAAATAGGCAGACACAATTTTTTAAAAATGGGATACACACAAGGCAATTCTTGTTCTTGTGGAAATCTTGGTTAAAATATCCCCAATTCAATGGAATTGCAACCCTCTGCATGCACACTGCACTCATCCATCACATATACAGCTGATTCTCAAGATTTTGCCCACTTAGATGTTATTGAGCCCACACTACTACACTGTCCGATCCAAGGACTACATGCTTTCTTGTAAGTTTTGATAACAATACTGGGTGGGGTGAATATATATATTTTAAGACATTTTGTCTTCACTATTACATAGTAGCCTACTGCAAAGTGTGTTTAAATTATTTCTAACTTGTTAACAATTTCTGCTAGTTAGTTTTTGCTAACGTGTGGGTTTTAGCTTGCTTGAGCTAGCTGAGTGTTAATTCACCTGTTTCCATACATGATTAATTTTAGAACAAAGGAGTTAAATTGCTTGACTATGTATCTGTACATGAAATTGTATTTGTTTTTCACTGCAGCTAATGTAAAAGGATAAGCTGTGTACATTTGCAAATACTGTGCCAAATCATATGTGTTGCATTCTTCAAAGATGCAGAATCGTCTGGCCAAGTGCATTAAGTTACCTCAGCGCTCACAACAAGCAACCTCTGACAAAAGACCCCGTACTTCTATTTGAGGTAAAAATGATGAATCCGACACCTTATTGGTAGCAACAGCTCATGGTCCTCCTGGAATCAGTTTTTCTTGACTCAATGGAAGAACGTAAAAAGAGAAATGCTAATTAATGTTTTGCTCAAGCTGTGTATGCAACTGGTTCACCTCTGCTCACAGGCGACGTGTATTGGAAGAGATTTCTGAATGTTCTTCGCCCAGCATACACTCCTCCAACCAGACATGCTTTATCTACTCATTTGTAATGAACTACATCGCCACCACTCAACCAGGGATACACAACCCTCCGATACACAACCCAACCAAGCCGCACTGCTTAACACAGCGCGCATCAAACCTGCTTGCAGATGTAAGAGAAGAAATCCATACTGCCCTGCCCACTTCACGGTTGCTCCAATGCGTGTGTTAAGGAGCAGTGTGGCTTGGTTGGGTTGTGTATCGGAGGACGCATGACTTTCAACATTCGTCTCTCCCGAGCCCGTACTGGAGTTGTAGTGATGAGACAAGATAGTAGCTACTAACAATTTGGATACCACAAAATTGGGGAGAAAGGGGTAAAAAAAAATATTTTTTTAAAGAGGATCCTCCTGGATGATGTATTTTGGGAGAGAGTAGTCAGCAGTCAAACTCCTGATACCAATAGCAGTAGCCATTACATGGATTGAGGGAGACAATGCCATCCTGTCTGATGTTCACTCTGCTTGCGGATGTAAGAGAAGAAATCTATACTGCCCTGCCCACTTCACGGTTGCTCCAAGCAGAGGAAATTGCAGTTCTGAAACACATGAAGACTTCTGCCTGAAGCCCATGCACCCCGCAGTGTACATGTTGGACCCCAAGTATGCTGGTAAGAGCATCACTACCGTGTCTCGCCACCTTGGCCTGGATGAGGGAAAGTTTCTTGACAGTCTGGCAAAGTACACTTCCAAGCAAGGGCTTTGGGATGGAGATGCAATATGGCAGTCGTGCCAGCATATCTCATCAACCACCTGGTGGAAGGGACTTTGTGGATCTGAGGCTCTTTCCCCAGTTGCCTCATCCTCCAAATCCCACCAACATCAGCTGCCTCAGAGCGCAACTGGTCCTTGTTTGGGAACACACACCAAAGCATGCAACAGGCTGACCTACACATTTTTGTGTTTTTGAGCCTGAAAACAAGCCATCAAGGTTGGAAAGTGATAGTGAAGGTGAGTCCTAAGTCTGTTCAAGAGCTGGACATTGAGGTCCAGGGAGAAGACATGGAAGCCTGAGAGGAAGACAACCAAAGCTTTAGTCTTGAAACTATAGTTTTACA
This sequence comes from Oncorhynchus keta, assembly GCF_023373465.1. NCBI lineage: Eukaryota > Metazoa > Chordata > Actinopteri > Salmoniformes > Salmonidae > Oncorhynchus > Oncorhynchus keta. Next base: position 20,635,146 of record NC_068428.1, read on the forward strand.
GATGTATGTTGATGTTTTTGGGTGATGCGATGGATCATTGGACATTATTTAATATTCCCTTTTGTTGTTCAGTGAAATCATGTGATGAGTCAACTCTCCTAAATTAAAGTTTTATTCGTAACTAAATTGTTTAATTTCTATTGGAAGGATCTAATCCTTTGCAATTGTCTACTTATGATAAGGTGAAAGGTTTATGATTCTGTCTCCATATGTTATGGTAAATATATCAATGCACAAAACATTACATTTTTGTAATTTGCATATATTTCTGTTAATTCCCACGGAAAGTTTCCACAACTGAATATTCCCCAAAATGTGTAACCGTACCTCGAGCACCTCAAAAATGAATCCAAGTATTCACTAACGCATACAACTTGGAGTAAAAAACAACAACCTCTTTACTTGGGTATTCAATCCTCAAAGAAATATTCTACAAACTGTATTAAAAAGAAATGGGAGGAGGAACTTGATATTGAAATAACTGATGAAACATGATTGAACATATTAGAGACTCAACATGGAGAGAATTCTGTTGGAAGAATGTTATTTCTTCATAATGCCTAAACTGAAATCAAAACAGGCTGGTTCCCTACACCGTTGTTGGAGAGAATGTGGCTATCAAGGGTGGATCACTCTCGTATCTTTTGGTCCTGCTCTGCAATCAAAACTTACTGGGGAGAAATAAGCTCGAACATTGGAAAAATAATGGGATTTGACAGAACAAACGTGAATTTCTTTGTACTTGGGTGAAATACCTGAACTTACACAATAGAGAAAAGTACCTCTTGAAGGTTCTACTGGCAGCCAGTAAAAATGCTTTCACTAGGAAATGGCTACAAAACTGATGTGTGATGTAACTGCCAGATCCTTTTGTTCTTTTACTTGTATTTTCTCTGTTCCTCAATAAAAACAAACTTTTGTGTACACACACACACACACACACACCTACACACCTCTTCAAATGAGTGGATTTGGCTATTTCAGCCACAGTTTTGGGAAGGCCCTTTCCTGTTTCAGCATGACAATGCCCTTGTGCACAAAGCGAGGTCCATACAGAAATGCTTTGAAGCGATTGGTGTGGAAGAACTTGACTGACTTACAGAGCCTAGACCTCAAACCCATCGAACACCTTTGAGATTAATTGGAACGCCGACTACGAGCCAGGCCTAATTGCCCAACATCAGTGCCTGACCTCACTAATTCTCTTGTGGCTGAATGGACAAGTCCCCGCAGCAATGTTCCAACATCTAGTGGAAAGCCTTCCCAGAAGATTAGAGGCTGTTAAAGCAGGAAAGGGGGGGACCAACTCCATATTAATGCCCATAATTTTGGAATGAGATGTTCGACTAGCAGGTGTCCACAAACTTATTGGTCATGTAGAGTATTTTGCATCCCTCGTTTACTCTGTTTTTCATCTATTTTGGCAGTTACCTGTTATCTGGCAGCTCGTTATTTACTCAAACAAATAATCTGGTGGGTTATGGTCGACAACGGAGCATGCATGTTTAAAAATGTCTTTGTTTTGGCCTTCTGAGCAGTTCACTGTTGGAACCTGTTCTTTTTACTCCAGGTGAAATGATACTTGATAGGTAGGTCAAAAAAATTTAAGGTGCGAAGTAGACTGTTAGTAGCTGCTAGATGGAGTGTGCAATGTAGTGCAGTGGGGAGGGAACTTGGAAGTCATTGGATGCCATCTCTGTCTCAGGAACCACATGTTATTTATTATCTTCAAAGACGTGCAGAAAATGTACATCTGAAATGTCTTGCCAGAGACCTCACAATATCATATTATCACCATACTTAGGTGTCAATATGATATGTATTGCATTTCTCATTATATTGTGGTTTGATGTTCCAAACATATTCCTCACCATGTGTCTGCTGCAGATGGATGAGAGAGCCATGAGTTTTTTTTTTTTTTGATCAGTCACGGAAATAAGTGCAGAAAACAAATTGTCTCCCTATTTAAAGATGTACTATGCATGAATCGCTCTGCCATTTCCTGGTTACTAAAATTCAACTAGTTTGACAGAACAAGCACGTATAGGGTAGAGAATCATTGTACCATCTAAACCACTGAAATATGTTTATTTTCAGCTGTTTAAAGTTGGTGTACAAAACAAAGTAAAAGATGCAAAACTTAAGCACGGGAAGCATGGAAATGGCACACACCGAACAGATCTACCTCTTCTTAGACTTGCTTTCAATGATAATGACAGCTCTATAACTCACATTTCATTGTGAATTTGGTTGGTCGCACAAAGTTACACTACCGTTCAAAAGTTTGGGGTCACTTTGAAATTTTCCTTTAAGACATACATGAAATGAGTTGCAAAATTAATAGGAAATATAGTCGAGACATTGACAAGGTTATAAATAATAATTGTGTCCTTCAAACTTTGCTTTCGTCAAAGAATCCTCCATATGCAGCCATTACAGCCTTGCAGATCTTTTGGCATTCTAGTTGTCAATTTAAGAGATTTCACCCCATGCTTCCTGAAGCACCTCCCAAAAGTTGTATTGGCTTGATTGGCACTTCTTACGTACCTATGGTCAAGCTGCTCCCACAACAGCTCAATAGGGTTGAGAGCCGGTGACTGTGCTGGCCACTCCATTATAGACAGAATAACAGATGACTACTTCTTCCCTAAATAGTTATTGCATAGTTTGGAGCTGTGCTTTGGGTCATTGTCCTGTTGTAGGAGGACATTGGCTCCAATTAAGCACTGTCCACTAGGTATGGTGTTGCGAAATGGAGTGATAGCCTTCCTCCTTCAAGATCCCGTTTACCCTGTACAAATCTCCCAGTTTACCACCACCAAAGCACCCCCAGACCAACACATTGCTTCCACCATGCTTGACAGATGGTGTCAAGCACTCCTCCAGCATCATTGAATTTTTTTCAAAAACTAGGATATGTTTGAGTAACCCCAAACATTTGAACGGTAGTGTACATATTGTAGTTTAAAGTGATGGGGAAAACAAGCTATTAATGGAAATTACTAATATAATCTTAATATATATCGAATAATATTCCGATAGTCAAAATAATATCCCGATTTAATGTAACTGTATTGATACCCCCATCACTAGAATGCACTTGGCATATGCTGTGCTAGACAGCACCTGCTGTCTGAAGACAATACAGTATCAGAATGTGAACCCGCATTACCCCCTCTAGATCTTCTGTCAGTGCATTCAATAAGCTCTTTTCATGCCTTTTCATTTCACCCCGTTAAACAGTGGTGCAATTTATTTTAATATAATTGGGTTGCAGTCAGGGGCAGAATTTCCAGAAACAAAGGATTCACACAAATAGAGCGCCTCAATGCTTGCTAACGGATATTTTTACAATTATATGTAAACTTATTTTTTTTGCACTAATATGAATCATGGTATTGTGATCATAGTGTAGTTACAGTGCAATAGTATAATTATTAGGCCTACCAAAATAAAGCTGAAATTTCACTCATTCACCTGGGGTTAACTACCTGACCTAACCTGGGAACCATCTTGATTATAATTCCATTACGTGATACATGTGGCATTGCACAAAATATATATCCAGGGGATGATAATGAAGCAATATTTCCAGTGTTGAGATATATGGAGGGATAAGTGGGGTTAGCCATAACAAAGTAGAATGATTTGACAGCTGCTAAAGGGTCTGCATAGTTCTATGTCCCTGTGCTTTCAGTTACAGTAAGGGTCTTGTACTAACAAATACCAGAGGCTTGTTCAGGAGGATGCTACAAGACAGAAATAGGAACATGTAACATTTCATTTGCCATTTATGTGTAGTAAAACTAATTATATTAACATTGTTAACATTTTGTTAACAGTAATTTTGTAAGTGCTTTGTATAGTAAGTAACTTGGTGTTTTTGCGCATTAAGCACTGATTGACATTTTGTAATTCTTGTTTCTTTGTCTGTAAATGTTGCTCTCACTCGACCTTTGTTAATATTTGCAGCACTTAAGAATGTGTAACTTGCTGGATTTGAACTAGGATGCATTTATTCCTTATCCGTCTGTCTTTTAACCTCCCAATAGGTAAACAGTGCTGGCTGAAACCTTCCCCAGCACTAGACCGCTCCTGATTTGAGTGAAGGGGACGAGAGTGACGCCTCCTTCTGTGGGACCACCTCAGAGGACAAAACCCCTCCCCATTCTTCCACGGGCCGCCATGGGTGAAGTAGTCATTGTGAAGGAGGGATGGCTTCACAAACGAGGTAATACCTCTACCCTCGATCTCCACCACCCTCTTACCTAAGGCTTTGGAAATCACACACAATCTAACATATATGTTGCCTCTGTCCTGCTTTGAAATAAGTGTAGATTTTGTTGCTTTTTCTGGTTATGTTTGCATGGTTGTCAATTAGCCAACCTGTTGTCTCTTGAGATAAAAGGGCATATAAAGTCGTCCCTGCGTCACACGTTTCTAAGATTGCTTCCTGTTTCAGCTCCATTCATCGATAACCAGGTCTACAATGCAAGTGATGCAATGTTTACTGTCTAAGAATGTTTATGGCCCCTATGAATGTGTATGGTCCTTAAAAATGTGGTTCCTGACACCTAAGGCCTGTGAATACATCCTCATAACAAACCTGTTAGTGTACACACTAGTAGAGGTTATATCAGGGCATTTGTAAAAGCTGATGAGAAATGTTTTATGTGTAAAACATTTGCCAATTTCTGGGGGGGGGGCACATCCATTCAACTTTAAAGCTGTGTTTTTCAACCTTTCTCTTGTTTTGGATTAGTCTTTGTGCAGATTGAACTCTGGGTCTCTGCTGTGACCCAGGCCATTCCATGTGCATATTTTCCGGTTCCGTCTGGAATTGGTGTGTTTTCCACTCGCACCTGCTTCTCCTTTGACCCTTTCCGTGTTCTATAAACAAAGAAATAGACCCCCCCCCCACTCTATTAACTAACTGTTGCCAGCGTACGCTAGGGCTGGGCGATATTGCCAAAATATTATCATGGTATTTAAAATAAATTCCATTTATTTTTTTATTCAATATTCAATAAAAGTTGTACATTTTGCTTTGAGTAGTGACTGATCCCAGGGTGGCAACACATCCATTCTCAGTGATTTCAGTAAGTCTTTCTCCATTCTGATTGTTTTATACTGTTCAATTCAACTTCAAACAAAACACATTTCAGCACTTTCATAATTTCTGCACTCATTTGCGGTGGTGGAAAGAGTACCCAACTGTCATACTTGAATAAAAGTAAAGATACATTAAAAGAGAATTACTCAAGTAAAAGTTAGTAACCCAGTAAAATACTACTTGAGTAGAAGTATTTGGTTTTAAATATACTTAAGTATCAAAATTAAATGTAATTGATAAAAAGTACTTAAGTATCAAAGGTAGAAGTAATTTCAAATTCCTTAAGCAAACCATTTTTAAAATGTATTTACAGATGGCCAGGGGCACACTCCAACAATTTACAAACAAAGCATTTGTGTTTAGTGAGTCCTCCAGATCAGAGGCAGTGGATGTTCTTTTGATAAGTGCGTTTATTGGATAATTTTCCTGTCCTGTTAAGCATTCAAAATGTAACTAGTACATTTGGGTGTCAGGGAAAATGCATGGAGTAAAAAGTACAGTATTTTCTTTAGGAATGTAGTGAAGTAAAAGTAATCCAAATTAAAGTACAGATACCAAAAAACAATTTGAGTAGTACTTTACACCACTGCTCAATTGAGAATGTCCATACTGCCGCCTAGGGCTGCATGATATGGACAAATCATCTAGGACTTATTTTTAACCAAATGTTGCAATTGCGATTTGACTTGCTAATTAGAGCAAAACTGTTGGAATCATGAAAATAGAATGACTAGTCTAATTCTATAGTTAGAATGTAATAGTGGGTACATTGAATACAGTGTTTGAGATGACAATGAATTAAAATGCTAGGGAGTTATTGTGACAGGGTAGGAACTAAAGTGTTTCCTAGGGGACCCTATAAGCTTTGGTTGGCTACATTGCATGTTTTCTCTTAGCTACTTCATGTATCTAACATATTCTTGCTTTGCATATTCCTCTTTGATTTAGAAGATACTGTTGCACAAACAACAAGCTGATTTTAGGTCTACGCCATCACTGGTATTATCAGGCTGTATTAGCTTGCTGCGTTTGCTCAAACTCAGTACATTTACTAGCTAGCTAGCTATTAGCATCTCACAAGATTTAGGGCAACTTGCTAAAAAAAAGTCATACTAGCTGTTTGCTGATGTAAGAAACATGAACTAATAATGTCATTTTTAGAACGCTAGTGGATTTATATTAAGACGCAAAGTGAAAACTGCATCGTTGTCATCAACATTGTTGCATGTTCTGCATTGACCATGCAGACTGAATGCAAGTGTCTCGTTGTTGAGGAAGGTCAAATGCACTCCTTGAGTGACAAGGGGCGGGGCTAGGTCTGTGTGGCACGGAGAGAGATGACTCAAGTAGCTAAGTAAACTATAACAATTGACATTTACTTATGGCGTATCACATTCAACAAACCAAACATTCAAATACCGGTATAGAAGGTAAAGTAAAAACCCAAACCAGTCCCTGCATCAATACCGGTATATCATAACATATGGTGTACGCCGTTAAGCCTCAACATAGCTTTAGCCACGGGGACGACCAGATTGCAACAATGAAAAACGTGTGTTTTCACACATGAAATCTTCTATGATAGCTTATACTGGATATAATATATTTTTACGGACTCTCCAATATGGTATTTTCTAGCAAATGGTGTTATTAGGTTGTGTACAACACCCAACTCAACCAGAGGCCAACTTTCTGGAAAAGCCAGGCGGTGCAATGGTGCAGGGATTAGGGTGTGGCTGAGGATGGCAGCAGCAAGATTCCTACTACACAAACTGTGGAAGCTGGACAGTCGGAGTTTGCAAGGCCATTGGGTTTTTACTGGAGAGTCCTACCCCCTCCCTCCCTCCAGCCTTGGCCAGTCGGACAGTGTAGCGCCGTGGCTAGGAGTTTCGGGGTCATCCCAGTTCAGCTATGCAGACAGACCCCACCCAGAATGGCTCTGGGCCCTGATCAAAAGGAAGGCAGCCAGCGCTGGATTTGCGCCGCTTAATGTGGCGGGGAGCCTGTTTTGTCCACAAGGGATTTGGAGATGTTTTCTCTCTTGATGTGACCATGGTGACATCACCCACAGGAAACTATGAAGGCTGCAGAGTGGTTCTGTCAGGCATTTTCTGCTCAGGGTGGATTTTGCCCACCTGTCATTCAAACATCCTACAACAAATTTAGTTTAGCAGTGTTTCCCTTGGGATTTTTTTCAACAGTGGTGGCAAAGGAAGGGGAGGGGTAGTGGGTGTATCCAATAGCATGGCCTCCAACTGAAAGTTTAGTGGTCCTCTTGGCCGCAGAGACTAAATGTAGCTGCTTTAAAGCGAATTACTTGCAACTCTACTAGGCCTGACCCATTTTAGTCGATTTGGTGAATTGTTTGGTCGATAGGCTGTTGGTCGATCAAGATTTCTTTAGTCGAGCAGTAGCAATAAAAATAATAATCATGGTGTACAAGAGACCTGTCCAATTCTTGCATGTCTGAGTGTACTGATTGGAGGTCGACCGATTTAATTGGAATGGCCGATTTTAATTAGGGCTGATTTCAAGTTTTCATAACAATCGGAAATCGGTATTTATGAGTGCCGTTTAAAAAAATAACTTTTACATTTTTTAATACCTTTATTTAACTAGGCAAGTCAGTTAAGAACACATTCTTATTTTCAATGACGGCCTAGGAACGGTGGGTTAACTGCCTCGATCAGGGGCAGAACGACAGATTTTCACTTTTTCAGCTCGGGGGATCCAATCTTGCAACCTTACAGTTAACTCGTCCAACGCAATAACAACCTGCCTCTCTCTTGTTGCACTCCACAAGGAGACTGCCTGTTAAGCGAATGCAGTAAGCCATGGTAAGTTGCTAGCAAGCATTAAACTTATCTTATAAAAAAAACAATCAATCATAATCACTTTTAACTACACATGGTTGATATTACTAGATATTATCTAGCGTGTCCTTCGTTGCATATAATCTGACTGAGCATACATGTATCTAAGTATCTGACTGAGTGGTTGTTGGCAGAAGCAGGCGTGTAATCATTCATTCAAACAACACTTTTGTGCGTTTTACCAGCAGCTCTTCGTTGTGCATCAAGCATTGCGCTGTTTATGACTTCAAGCCTATCAACATTATTTAAACCAAATTGAACACGTTTCATTATTTACTTGAGGCTAAATTGATTTTATTGATGTATTATATTAAGTTAAAATATAAGTGCCCATTCAGTATTGTTGTAATTGTCATTATTACAAATAAATAAAACAATCGGACGGTATCGGTATTCTGCTTTTTTGGTCCTCCAATAATCTGTATCGCCGTTGAAAAATCATAATCGGTCGACCTATAGTACTGATCCATGGGGATGACACAGTCATCAGACATTTGCTACTGAAATTGTATGTGGTTATATTATGTAAGAACAATGTTGCATCACAAATAAAAATATATATTTTACAAATGGGTTTTCTTCCACGTTGGATAGTGGTTGCTGTCTGCGGTTCTGAAACGCATCAGTGCGCTGTTGAATTGGCACCTTTTCATAGACCATGTTGCCATGTGCATAATAGCGAAGTTAACCAGCATATCGGTGTTGAGAACAATGGGGCGGAGGCAGCAGCAGAGTTAGATGAGACAACAGCCCTTGCCTTAATTGTTGAGTAAAAGTGAGGAGAGAGATGGGAAACCCCAATTTAATTAAGTCTTTAAATCGATAGCTTAACTGTTTATTAAATGTACTTGGCTTTATAAATAATATCTACAGAAATGACAACCTGCTTCTGTTGCCTGTTTGAGTGTTTAACAGTCTACTGATTCCGTGAGTACCAGGCCTCATGTAACCACAACCACTCATGTAACCAAAACAAGTACACAAATTCTGCTGTTTTGATATGCTGAAATAAAGGCTTCACAGTTTTTTCATTAGACCAGCCTCTGGTATTTTTTATTTAGTGTCTACACTGTTCCAAATGGTCAAATTATATATATATAATAATAATGCCACTTTTTCCTTGATCTCCTTATTGTTATTATTATCATTATAATAAGTAATGTCATTGTCATTAGTAGGCTTAGTATAGCAGCCTTGTATAACCACCATTGATTGAGCTGTATGCTTAAGAACGCATCCTGTTTAGTCTTAATACCGTAACTAACTTCGGCCTATATTTCAATTCTTAAATAGGCTACTGTATCAATCAATCATTTATTCGTTAATGTCATCACACAGCAAATGAGTCATTTATGATTTGAAATGCAGTAAAAGCATTTTAGTTTTAATTAAATAAAAGGGATGGTTGAATAATTAGTGTAAACAATAAATAGGCCTAAATCGTTCATTTCTCTAATTTGCTTAACGAATGTGACTGTTTTTAGTCTTTGCTGTAATAAAGGCTTTACCCCAAAAAAACATACTTTGTCCAAATGGTCAGAAAATGTATATTGTAATCTAACATCACCTGTTTGGCACACATAATATGCGCACAGCGCTTGCCCCTTACTTTATTCTTGATCGCCAGTATTTTCAACAACTAGCCATTCATTCCACACATCTGACTTCCCCTTTACCTCCTGAGCAACCAGTAAACATTCCCCCGTTCCAGTTTATTTGTCACGTCCTCTCAATCCATTTTGCTGTTGTGTTACGCTGGCCAGAGTTTACATGTGTCAGTAGAGAGAGCAAGGGTTGAGGAAATAGATCTTTTTTTCTGAACAAATGAGGGATTTCTGTAAGAACTTTTCAGTCAGACTTGGCTGTAATTATGTTGCTGTAGTGGTCGCTGCAGCAGGGAGGAGAGGGAGAGTCACTCAATGTTTATTTATTTTTTTGCGCAGCAAGTATGAGCCAGATCCAGTGCAACCAAATCATTTGTGGTCACACTCCTAGTAATTTGTCATAATTATTTAATCAAACAGTTTGCTTAAAGGATCAGACAAGCTCAGTGCGTATAAACTCAGCAAAAAAAGACACTTCCCTTTTTCAGGACCCTGTCTTTAAAAGAAAATCCAAATAATTTTACAGATCTTCATTGCAAAGGGTTTAAACACTGTTTCCCATGCTTGTTCAATGAACCATAAACAATGAATAAACATGCACCTGTGGAACTGTTGATAAGACACTAACAGCTTAGACGGTAGGCAATTAACCTCTCTGGTACAAGTGGGACGTTAGCGTCCCACCTCGACAACAGCCAGTGAACTTGCAGGGCGCCAAATTCAAAACAGAAATCTCATAATTAAAATTCATCAAACATACAAGTATTATACACCATTTTAAAAGATAAACTTCTAGTAAATCCAACCAGTGTCCGATTTCAAAAAGGCTTTACTGCGAAAGCACACCATGCGATTATGTTAGGTCAGCGCCTAGTCACAACCATACAGACATTTTCCAGCCAAGGAGAGGGCTTGCAAAAGTCAGAAATAGAAATTTAAATGAATCACTAACCTTTGCTCTTCATCAGATAGCACTCAGGACTCCATGTTAGACAACAAATGTGTGTGTTGTTCGATAAAGTTAATCTTTGTCCAAATACCTCAATTGAAATTGATACGTTATGTTCAGAAATGTATTGTCTCAAACAAACATTTGGTGAAAGTGCAGAGCCACATCAATTTACAGAAATACTCATCATAAACATTGATCTAAGATATAAGTGTTTAACATACGATTAAAGAAACTTCTCCTTAATGCAACTGCTGTGTCAGATTTCAAAAAGGCCGTACGGCAAAAGCACACTTTGCAATTATGTTTGGTCAGCGCCTAGCCACAAACCATACAGCCATTTTCCAGCCAAGGAGAGGTGTCACAAGTAAAAAAAAATTGCATTAAAATGAATCACTTACCTTTGATCTTCATATGATGGCACTCCCAGGTCTCCATGTTAGACAAATGTTTGTTTTGTTTGATAAAGTTAATCTTTATTTCCAAATACCTCCTTTTTGTTCGCCTTTAGTCCTGTAATCCAAATGCACAGTGCGTGGGCACTAAGTCCAGACAAAGTCTAAATAGTTCCATTACAGTTCGTAGAAACATGTCAAACAATGTATAGAATCAATCTTTAGGATTTTTTTGTAATAAATCTTCAATAATATTCCAACCAGACAATTCCTGTCTTTAGAAATGAAAAGGAACGGAGCTTGTGCGTGACTAAACTAAAGACTTTCTGCTAGACCCCCAATTCAAACAGTTCTTATTCGCTCCCCCTTCACAGTAGAAGCCTGAAACATTCTAAAGACTGACATCTAGTAGAAGCCTTAGGAAGTGCAATCTGACACCATAGACACAGTATATTGGATAGGCAATCACTTGAAAAACTACAAACCTCAGATTTCCCACTTCCTGGATGGATTTTCCTCAGGTTTTCACCTGCCATATTAGTTCTGTTATACTCCGACATTATTTCAACAATTTTGGAAACTTTTTAGTGTTTTCTATCCAAATCTACTAATTATATGCATATCCTAGCTGCTGGACCTGAGTAGCAGGCAGTTTAATTTGCACGCTTTTCATCCAAAATTTTGAATGCTTCCCCCTACCCTAGTGAAGTTAAGGTCACAGTTATGATAACTTAGGACACTGAAGAGGGCTTTCTACTGACTCTGAAAAACACCAAAAAGATGCCCAGGGTCCCTGCTCATCTGCAAAAACATGCCTTAGGCATGCTGCAAGAAGGCATGACGACTGCAGATGTGGCCAGGGCAATAAATTGCAATGTCCGTACTGTGAGACGCCTAAGCGCTACAGGGTGACAGGACGGACAGCTGATTGTCCTCGCAGTGGCAGACCACGTGTAACAACACCTGCACAGGATCTGAACATCACACCTGCGGGACAGGTACAGGATGGCAATAAAACTGCCCGAGTTACACCAGGAACGCACAATCTCTCCCTCCAGTGCTCAGTCTGTCCACGAGAGGCTGGACTGAGGGCTTGTAGGCCTGTTGTAAGACAGGTCCTCACCAGACATCACCGGCAACAACATCACCTATGGGCACAAACCCACCGTAGCTGTACCAGACAGAACTGGCAAAATGTGCTCTTCACTGACTAGTCACGGTTTTGTCTCACCGGTGGGTGATGGTCTGATTCGTGTCAATCGTTGAAAGAATGAGCGGGATCGATTTGGAGGTGGAGGGTCCGTCATGGTCTGGGGCAGTGTCACAGCATCATTGGACTAAGTTTGTTGTCATTGCCTGCAATCTCAACGCTGTGTGTTACAGGGAAGACATCCTCATGTGGTACCCTTCCTGCCGGCTCATGCTGACATGACCCTCCAGCACGACAATGCCACCGGCCATACTGCTAATTCTGTGTGTGATTTCCTGCAAGACAGCAATGTCAGTGTTCTGCCGTGGCCAGAGAAGAGTCTGGATCTCAATCCCATTGAGCACGTCTGGGACTTGTTGGATCGAAGGTTGAGAGCTAGGGCCATTCCCCCCCAGAAATGTCCGGGAACTTGCAGGTGCCTTGGTGGAAGAGTGGGGTAACATCTCACAGCAAGAACTGGCAAATCTGGTGCAGTCCATGATGAGGAGATGCACTGCCGTACTTAATGCAGCTGGTGGCCAGATACTGTTTCTTTTTATTTTGACCCCCTCCCCGCCCTAACTTTGTTCAGGGACGTCTGTAGAACTTGTTCAGTTTGTCTGTTAAATTTTATGTTCATGTTCATACAAATATTTACACGTTAAGTTTGCTGGAAATAAACTCAGTTGACAGTGAGAGGACATTTCTTTTGTTGCTGAGTTTAGTTGATTTGATTAAAACACATAGGATGTGTCTATATATTGAGAAAAGTGACCAATCGATTGGTCAAAAAGAAAAGACTATTCGAGAGAATTTGTTGTAGGGCACAGCCTTAATTCTACACATTTTGGCATGAGGTGGAGAGAAAGGTGTACAGTTTTAAAGCTATACTGTACAAAAATAGAAACTCAACAAGATTTTACTTAGTTACAGTTCATAAAACGTAGGTGCGCACTTTTTTTTCAAAATAATGCCATGGAATTCTAAGCAAAACTTGTCTGTTAAAATAAACTAGTGTAGCCCACAGTCATATGGCATAGCCATATCCGGGCCTAACATAAGGACAACTCAGAGTAAGCTATTCTGTTCTGAAATAGACTACATTTTCTTTATCATGTTTGTTTAGACCTGTCTAAATTAAATAATGGATTTATTGTGATAGTGTAGGTTATATTACATGGATTTATTAGACTTATTAAAATGTAGATATTCCAAAAGGTCTGCATCATTGGCTTATAGGCTATGTGTGGAAGCCAGGAGATGCTAAACATGTTTTATGCTAATTAACTGTCGATTTACTGTGAGATCAGCGGTTATTTTCTTGACAATCACCGGCTGACAAGATCAGAAAACCAGTCAGTATCTGCTGTGGCCACCATTTGCCCCATGTGGCATAACACCTCCATCGCATAGAGCTAATCAGGCTGTTGATTATGGAATGTTGTCCCACTCCTCTTCAATGGCTGTGCAAAGTTGCTAGATATTAACGGGAACTGGAACATGCTGTCGTGCATGCCGGTCCCAAGCATCCCAAAGATGCTCAATGGGTGACATGTCTGAGTATGCAGGCCATGGAAGAACTGGTACATTTTCAGCTTCCAGGAATTGTGTACAGATCCTTGTGACATGGGGCTATGCATTATCATGATGAAACATGAGGTGGATGAATGGCACGACAATGGGTCTCAGAAACTTGTCACTGTATATGTCTGCATTCAAATTGTCATTGATAAAATGCAATTGTGTTTGTTGTCTGTAGCTTATGCCTGCCTATACCATAACCCCACCGCCACCATGGGGCACTGTTCACAACTTTGACATCAGCAAACTGCTCGCCCACACGGTGCCATACACGTTTTCAGCGGTTGCGAGGCTGGTTGGACGTACTGCTGAATTCTCTAAAACGGCGGTTTATGGTAGAGAAATTAACATTACATTCTCTGGCAACCGATATGGTGGACATACCTGCAGTCAGGATGTCAATTGCACTCTCCTCTCCCTGAACTTGAGGCATCTGTGGCATTGTGTTGTGACAAAACGTTACATTTTATAGTGGTCTTTTGTTGTCCCCAGCACAAGCTGCACCTTTGTAATGATCATGTTTAATCAGCTTTTTGATATGCCATAACTGTCAGGTGGCTGGATTATCCTGGAAATGTAGAAATGCTCAAAAACAGGGATGTTAAAAAAATAATTGTGCAACAAATTTGAGAGATTAGCTTTGCATATTGGGATATTTTATTTCATCTCCTGAAACATGGGACTAACACCTTATATTTTTGATAAGTGTAGTTTCCTGCAATTATACATATTTTGCCATTGCTTATGCAGTGTTCTTATGTGACTCAAACGGTGACTGAAACATTATAGCAAAATCAATGGGGGGGGCCCATGAAATTTGGAATTGTATTCTCCCCGACTGGCTACTTTTTTATTTATTTTGGTTGTTAGTTCTCAAAGATTATCTATATAATTGGATAGCTATCTTATAATTAATTGGATAGCTACATTATCTTTTCTATATACTTTATCTGGTTTTAGTCATTTTCAGTTTACACTGAATCTTTTCCCATCTCTTGAATATATATTTCTTTAAATGATACAGTACCAGTCAAAAGTTTGGACACCTACTCATTCCAGGGTTTTTCTTTATTTGTATTATTTTCTACATTGTACAATAGTGAAGACATCACAACTATGAAATAACATATGGAATCATGTAGTAACACTTGGCATTCTCTCAACCAGCTTCATGAGTTAGTCACCTGGAATGCATTTCAATTAACAGGTGTGCCTTAAGTGAATTGGTGGGATTTCTTTCCTCCTTGTATTTGAACCAATCAGTTGTGTGGTGACATGGTAGGGTTGGAATACAGAAGTTATCACAATTTGGTAAAAGACCAAGTCCATATTATTGCAAGAACGGCTCAAATAAGCAAAGAGGAACATTACTTTAAGACATGAAGGTCGGTAAATCTGGAACATTTCAAAAACTGACAGTTTCTTCAAGTGCAGTTGAAAACCATCAAGCACTATGATGTAACCGGCTCTCATGAAGACCGCTACAGGAAAGGAAGACCCAGAGGTACCTCTAATGAACTTATCCTCTGCAGTAGTTAACTGCCGCCCAAATAAATACTTCAGAGTTCAAGTTAGATACATCAACTGTTTAGAGGAGACTGCGTGAATCAGGCTTCCATGGTAGAATTGCTGCAAAGAAACCACTACTAAAGGACACCAATAAGAAGACCTGTTTGGGCCAAGAAACGCAAGCAATGGACATTAGACCGGTGGAAATCTGTCCTTTTGGTCTGTGTCCAAATTTGAGATTTTTGGTTCCAACCGCTGTGTCTTTGAGACGCAGAGTAGGTGAACAGACCTCCGCATGTGTGATGGTGTCGGGGGTGCTTTGCTGGTGACACTGTCTGATTTTTATTTAGAATTTAGGGCACACTTAACCAGCATAGTTACCACAGCATTCTGCAGTGATACACCATCACATCTGGTTTGGGCTTAGTCCCACTAATTTGTTTTTTAACAGGACAATGACCCAACACACCTCCAGGCTGTGTAAGGGCTATATGACCAAGAAGGAGAGTGATGTAGTGCTGCATAAGATGACCTGGCTTCCACAATCCCCCGACCTCAACCCAATTGAGATGGTTTGGGATGAGTTGGACAACGGAGTGAAGAAAAAGCAGCCAACAAGACCTTAGCGTATGTGGGAACTCCTTCAAGACTGTTGGAAAAACATTCCAGGTGAAGCTGGTTGAGAGAACGGCAAGAGTGCAAAGCTGTCAAGGCAAATATTTTGATTTGACCTTTTTTTTGGTTACTACATGTGTTATTTCATAGTTTGTCTTAATAATCATACAATGTAGAAAATAGGAAAATAAAGAAAAACCCTTGAATGAGTAGGTGTCCAAACTTTTGACTCTTACTTTTTGGGGGACTGGTGCCCACGTCTTAGCAGCGGCAGCCTGGCGCTGCAAAATCAATATAGGGGAAACACTGAGGGTTATGCTCGTTAAAGCACTGAATGGCAGCCACCTAATTTAAACAGGCCAAGCATACCAGTCATGTCTCATCTGTATGGTTGACAACATGCGGAGCTGATTTGTATGTACTGAAAATGAGGTGTATAAATTTTGCCTGAATGACATGATTTTATGTCAAGTATCTTGGGTCCATTAAATAGGGCTGTATTTTAGTGTGAGGCAATTTAAGTACACAAGATTTACTGGATGGTATTCAAAGGTGTTCTCTTATGGGATTGGTTCCATCACAGCAGACAGAGCGTGGACTTTCCCACTATTCCAAGGATAATCAAAGCCACGGATGGCTGCTTGGATGACCTCCCTGTGATTTCTTTTCACGTTGAAACACGGCAGGGGCCTGAGCCAAGGAGTTAGTCACCCACTGGAAAAGCCTACTCTGAGGGAAAAACATCTGGATTCCCTGGAACGCATCCACCCTTCCCTTTAGCCAATCTCTCAACATGGCTAGGAGTCCTCCGATTCCAATCAAATGAGTCATACAAGATGAAGGAGAAACAAGATGGTTTGGATGTGACTCAAATCACCACTGGAAAGATGTATTCTTATATCCCAGCTTCAGCCTAAATTCTCTGTTTTTAGTATCCTGGCAGCTGGTTTGTCCCTGACATGGGACTAACCTCACGGCTAGTCGAAGTAGCCACACCCATGTTGCAGGCAGCAGACCACACCCTTTAGCCTACAGCTGTGTGGCTTGCGATGGTGTGCCACTCTTGCCTGATCAAAGCATTCCATTTGTGAATGTTGCAGAGATGGATACACCAGGATCTGTCTGTAGAGATTGGCAGTTAGTTGGGGGAGGGTGGCCATGGTGGTCAGCCAGGCCATCCAGTACCTTCCTTACCAAAAACCTCAGACCCAGTGTGGTTGAACACACTGGAGTGAGTTGAGGAATCTTGAGGAGTGGTTGTAAGGCTGAGACATACTTGTGGTGTTGGCTCCTCTCAACACTTACATGTGGATGAGAAATGTGTGCTGAGTTAGTGCTGTACGTGTACATTTGATTACTGTGCCACCTTGTGTTAACAAGGCCGAGCATAAGGCTCATAGATGCTTGCAAATGGGACCACTGACCAGAATACTACTGGACCACTGTTGCCTGTGCTTGTGTTTGAACGGGAAAGACCAGAGACAGCTGACATCTGACTGCTGTTTTGACCTACTTGTCTTAGTCTAGACAGGAAGTGTGCGGGTCTACCCACATTCATTCTGCTCACAAGCAATTTTCATGCAATACTATTTTCAGAGTGATATTAACAAAGTGTAAGCACACTATGCATACATAGATGATTGATTGCTTTGCCAATAAAGGTACTTGTTTAATTTGCTGCTTTTGTAGCTATCTACATGCATACAACGCTATAGTTTACACGTGTTCGACTCTTTTAGAAGAGACTACCTAAGACAACCAGACGGGCGGGAGGAGGAAGTGGATTCTTATTATAAGCCACACACAGTTCCTTTTGAAACCACATCCTCCTCCTAACCCAGGCTGCAATGGCATCTCTTATCTGCCCTGTCACTGTACCACCGGGCTTAGCCACTGGCTTCCTGCCTGCTTGGGTAGCTATAAATTATTTATTCATTATTAGTTTTAATCTCAATTGTTTACTGGGTCTCTCTCCTTTAACCTCGAATGCATTGATCTGCCACCAGGGTGGAGGCAGATGTATGTAGTGTTGCAAAGGTAGAGTATATTACTGCTAACTGTGATTTTATCATGCCATTTAGTGGCATTTTGGGTACTTCAGATAATCACATGTCTATCTCTGGCCCTCTGTGGCCTTATCACATGTAAAATAAATATATCAAATAAGATTTTAAAAATAGAATGACAAAGCTGTGAAACATTATCCTAAATATAAACCATCAACTTAGTGAATAGCTTTGCTGTTTTAATATGAGGGTTTCAGCATGAAATGCACTTGGTTTAAAAACATGTCATTGTAAATGCTTTGGTGCCAAACTGGTGGCAGTTGTGGAAAAAGTAAATAGTTGGGAAGGGTTAATTGAAAATAATGCTATTGTTGATTCGATGCTTTTTACATTTTCTCTTGAATCATCATATGTAAACAAATGAATACATTTTTATAAAGGTTAAAATATAAATTACCAGTTAATTACCGAAAGTTTTTTGTAAATTACCTGAAGTTTAGGCCTAGGTGTTTGAGTCTAGACGGGAACCATACAACAATTAATATATAGAGATGGATTGTCTTTATAGACAGGTTGGTTATTAAGCAAATAAAATGACACGTGCGCAACTGAGGCAAAACAGAATGGGATGGCTTGAATTGTTGACAACGTGTAAACTATATTTCGTCAATGTTTATTGAAAACATTACATTTGCACAATGTCTCTCAAATCCATCGCTAGTTGTTGGTTAGCTAGCGAATTTTGGCTATATTAGCATCGATATGACATCAGTCAAAAAGATACGAGCTGAAATAAGCCACCTACTATTCCCCACATGGCAGCAGCATGTCATTGTTGCTAGCTGTTCAGAAACACAACACACGGACGGACTTCTGCCCCCAGTAATGCCAATTTAGCGATTTTGTTGCTAGATTTGGCAACTTTTCAGACTACCCTGGCAACTTTTTGTTGCACCTAGCAACACATGTAGCTACTTTTAAAAATGTATTTGAACTTTTTAGCAACTTTTGAAAAGTGACTCATGCCAACATGCACGCATTTTCCCTTTTTAAATGACAAACTTTTTCTTTCAGTCACAACACGTGCCTGGCTGCAAAAAAATGCATTATGAGTGAAGTCAGCAGCAGGAGGCCAGCAGCAATTCCAGCAAATTGCAAATCATTGTTGGCTGACTGCAGCAGCAGTAGCACGGGTTCGACGAGCCAACCCCAATGAAAATAGTTGGTAACGAATGTTTGATCTTGAACAGAACTTACATCAATCAACAAGTTTCAATCAAAATTGTACAGAAAAGAGTGGGAGTCTGTACCTGAACAAAAGTCAAATCATATTTTCGCAGAGATGGCCAGTCAATTTGAGTAACGTTATTGTGTATTCTACGTAATGACAGTTTTACGTTTTTACGCAATGACATCAACGTCATTTATCAACCTTTTAGCAACATCAACCTGCCTCTAGCAACTTAGCCTGAAAATTAGTTGTCAACACTGTCTGCCCCATAGAAGCGTGGGCATCAGATTCGTGATATTGTCAGCTAACCACTCGAAAGGCAACAGCTTGTTAATTAGCTCACTCTTTGCCCTAGGAGCATCATGTGCACCTGCAGCTGTGTGAAACCGTCCATGTCCATGCCACACGCATAATTTTATCAAATTAAATTGGCTCGTGTACAGTATATTCGTTTAGTATTTTATCACACGCATACCGCATAAAGAGCCTTTTAGAGTGGAAACTGTCAGACAGCGCGAGAGTTGCTGCTACAGCATCTCAAATAGCAAATGCATAGGCAACAGAAGGCAGGCTTCATCAGCGCGAGGCAATATGCATTTTAAAAACATGCTTAGTTTTACTACATATGGGGCATGTCTTACCTTGTTTCACAGTAGCCTAGCCAAAAGCAGACCGTATCTGTAGAGGCAAATATTTTATATAAACTGTGTTTCATTGTCCAGTAGCACAATCTTAGTCATATTATCCACCCATGCGAGTTGTAGCATATTAGATCTCCCTTCTTATCGAAATTCAAGTATTTCACATTAAACTGTTAGCATGTGCGGGGAGCTTTTGGGGACTGTGTTTTACTGCTTATTGCATTATGCTGCGAACACCGACAGCGTCGTTGTATTTTGGTACACCAGAATTCCATTTATTTCAAATGAAACACTGCGTTTGCGTTGCAGAGGCAGTTGCAGTGCGTTCGGTGTGGTGCATACTTTGGATTTCTCGAACGTATGCGTCAAACTGTATGTGTAGATTGCTTGACAGAAATGGTTGTAGAAAGTGAATGTTGAATTTTTGTTGCATACATATTCAGATTATGGTGTGTACTATTTTGCGCAAAATGCTGTCGGTGTGTTCGAAGCGTTATGGAACGAACATGCATGCATGTGTAGCCTACTGACTTGTGCGCATTGCTGCTCTTATAATGTAAATACATAATAGTTTGTCAGCATTTTAAGCAACAGTTTCTGATCTGTTGCATCATTCATCCCCCTCACAGCTGTCTGTGTGTTTGGAATAGGTTATTTCTTTCTCGACAAGCTGACCAGTAGAATAGGTTAACTTTTCTACTATGGGGCGATAGGCTAGTGATTTTGCTGTTCGTTGCTTGATCGTGATCTTAGACCCTTATCGTGCCATCTGCGCGAAGCATATTTCTGAGATATTGAGCATCAACATTTTCACATCTCAGAACTATATTATTTTTTCATAACCCATTAAGGTCCACTTTTTTTAAAGGTACCTAAAGTGCAGAGTATCAAAATCCTCGCTGTCGCTCCCTTTTTTAAAATGTTTTCTGTTTCTTTTCTTTTACTTGTGCATTCACAGAAAACCTTATAGCTCTGAAATGTCAATCTGGGTTCAGCCTTAAAAGTTCTTTCTGACACTTCTGAATTAGACATGTTCTGTCTTTTAAGAAGACTAGCTATTTGAACACATACATAAATGATATAATAACTCTTAACAAGACTGAGTCAGAACACATCAAATACATTAGGAAATGTATTATGATGATCGGATTAATTACTGTCATTACCGAACAATTATTTTCTGATTTAAATTTTTTTTGTTGTTGCTTGCATGCCATTATTGCTGGCAAGTCGAGTCTAGACAATACTGGGAGGGAGATGGCAAAGATATGCTGATTGGTCCATCTGTATTTGTTCAGGCTTGTGATTGGATTACAGATAAACCCATTTGAACTTGGCACTAAAAGTTTCTTAACTTTCCAGTACATTTTTTTCTCACAAATTTACTTTTCAAGTAAACTAAGTTCACAGTCCTGAAGAACCATCTAAAGATCAGTTATGTGACGAACTCATTTTTGACAATGTTCAGTACCTTAATACAAAGGTCTCAACATGTAAAATATATATTAAATAATCAAATAAGATGACATCTGTAAAACATGATCCTAAATATAAACCAACTCCGTGAATACCATTCAAATAAAATGTTCTTTGTTGCATGCTTAGTCTCCACCTGTTCACAAACAGTGAAATGCTTACGTGTCCTTTTCCAACTATGCAGAGTTAAAGATAGAAAAGGGGGCCATACTCATCACCCTCTGTAGCACCTTGCGGTGAATAACAATAAGTAAAAATATAACATTGTTATATACAAGGAGTACCAGTACCGAGTCGATGTGCAGGGGTACAAGTTCATTGAGGTAGTAGCTATGTACATTTGGTAGGGGGTAAAGTGACTAGGTAACAGGGTAGATAAGACCGTAGCAGCATGGTGCGTGTGTGTTAGGGTGTCAGTATAAGTCTGTGTGCGCATTCTCAGTGCAAAAGTTTTTTTTTAAAAGGTCAATGCATGTAGTTTGGTTAGCCATTTTGATTTGCTAATTAGCAGCCTTGTTTAGCAGTCTTATAGCTTGGGGGTAGAAGCTGTTCAGGGTCCTGTTGGTACCAGACTTGGTGCACTAGTACCGCTTGCTGTGCGGTAGCAGAGCAAAAGTACTGTGGCTGGCGTCTAACCATTTTTTGGGGCCTTCCTCTGAAACCACCACGTGCATACTGACACACACTCAAACTCCCCACATACGCTGCTGCTACTGTCTATCTAACCTGTTTCCTAGTCACTTATCTACAGTAGACCTTCCGAGTGGCGCAGTGGTCTAAGGCACTGCAACGCAGTTGTTAGTCGTGCCACTAGAGATCCTGGTTCGAGTCCAGGCCTTGACGCAGTCGGCCGCGACCGGGAGACCCATGGGGTGGCGCACAATTGGCCTAGCGTTGTCCGGGTAAGGGGAAGGTTTGGCTGCCAGGGATGTCCTTGTTTCATCGCGCTCTAGCGACTTCTGTGGCGGTCCAGGCACATGCACGTTGACATGGTCGCGGCCGACATGGTGTTTCCTCCGACACATTGGTGCGACTAGCTTCCGGGTTAAGTCAATTGTCAAGAAGCAGTGCGGCCTGGTTGGGTTGTGTTCCGGAGGATGCATGGCTCTCGACATTCGCCTCTCCCGAGTCCGCATGGAAGTTGCAGCGATGGGACAAGACTAACTACCAATTGGATTCCACGAAATTGGGAGGGAAAAAGTATATATAAGGACAACGCATTCGGAAAGTACCCCTTTTTCAATATTTTGTTACAGCCTTAACCGGAAAATTGATTAAATTGTTCCCCCCCATCAATCTACACAGAACAAAACAAAAACAGATTTGTAGACATTTTTGCAAATGTATTAGAAAATAAAAACTTACATAAGTTTTCAGACCCTTAGTACTTTGTTGAAGCACCTTTGGCTACGATTACAGCCTGGTCTTCTTGGATATGACGCTACAAACTTGGCACACCTGTATTTGGGGAGTTTCTCACATTATTCTCTGCAGATCCTCTCAAGCTCTGTCAGGTTGGATGGGGAGTGTCGCTGCACATCTATTTTCAGGTCTCTCCAGAAATGTTTGGTCTGGTTCAAGTCCAGACTCTGGCTGGGCCACGCAAGGATATTCAGAGACTTGTCCCTAAGCCACTTCTGCGTTGTCTTGGCTGTGTGCTTAGAATCGTTGTCCTGTTGGAAGGTGAACATTCACCCCAGTCTGAGGTCCTGAGCGTTCTGGAGCAGGTTTTCATCAAGGATCTCGCTCTACTTTGCTCCGTTCAGATTTCCCTCGATCCTGACTCGTCTCCCTGTCTCTACTGCTGAAAAACATCCGCATCGTGTGATGCTGCTACCACCATGCTTCACTGTAGGGATGATTCCACGTTTCTTCCAGACATGACGCTTGGCATTCAGGCCAAAGAGTTCAACCTTGGTTTCATCTGACCAGAGAATCTTGTTTCTCATGGTCAGTCCTTTTAGGTGCCTTTTTTAGCAAACTCCAAGCAGGCTGTCATGTACCTTTTGCTGAGGAGTGGCTTCCGTCTGGCCGCTACCATAAAGGCCTGATTGGTGGAGTGCTGCAGAGATGGTTGTCCTTCTGGAAGGTTCTCCCATCTCCGCAGAAGAACTCTGGAGCTCTGTCTGAGTGACCATCTGGGTTCTTGTTCACCTCCCTGACCAAGGCCCTTCTCCCCCGATTGCTCTGTTTGTCCTAGGCGGCCAGTTCTAGGAAGAGTCTCTTGGGGGGAGGGGGTTCCAAACTTCATCCATTTAAGAATGATGGATGCTGCTGTGTTCTTGGACCTTCATTGCTGCAGATATTTTCTTTGTACCCTTCCCCAAATTTGACCTCATGGCTTGGTTTTTGACATCAATTTTTATTGGTCACATATACATAATTAGCAGACGTTAATGCGAGTGTAGTGAAATGCTTGTGCTTCTAGTTCCGACCGTGCAGTAATATCTAACAGGTAATCTAACAATTTCACAACTACCTTATACACAGAAGTGTAAAGGAATGAATATGTACATATAAATCTATGGATGAGCGATGGCCGAACGGCATAGGCACGATGCAGTAGGTAGTATAGAGTACATTATATACATATGAGATGAGTAATGTAGGGTATAGTGGCATTGTTTAAAGTGACTAGTGATACATTTATTACATCACATGTTTTATTATTAAAGTGGCTAGAGATTTTAGTCAGTATGTTGGCAGCAGCCACTCAATGTTAGTGATGGCTGTTTACCAGTCTGATGTCCTTGAGATAGAAGCTGTTTTTAATCTCTCGGTCCCAGCTTTGATGCACCTGTACTGACCTCGCCTTCTGTATGATAGCGGGGTGAACAGGCAGTGGTTCGGGTGGTTGTTGTTCTTGATGATCTTTTTGGCCTTCCTATGACATCGGGTGGTGTAGGTGTCCTGGAGGGCAGGTAGTTTGCCCCCGGTGATGCGTTGTACAGACCTCACTACCCTCTGGAGAGCCTTATGGTTGTGGGTGGAGCAGTTGCCATACCAGGCGGTGATACAGCCCGACAGGATGCTCTCGATTGTGCATCTGTAA
The DNA here is from genome assembly GCF_023373465.1 of Oncorhynchus keta. Classification (NCBI taxonomy): domain Eukaryota; kingdom Metazoa; phylum Chordata; class Actinopteri; order Salmoniformes; family Salmonidae; genus Oncorhynchus; species Oncorhynchus keta. The sequence goes on from NC_068428.1 coordinate 20,659,380, forward strand.
AAGTTTCAGTGCTTTTGGTGCCGAATTTCTTCAGCCTCCTGCTGCTGGAGGGTACTATGGTGTTAATGCTGAGCTGTAATTGATGAACAGCATTCTTACATAGGTATTCCTCTTGTCCAGATGGGTTAGGGCAGTGTGCAGTTTGATTGTGTCGCCTGTGGATCTATTGGGGCGGTAAGCAAATTGGAGTGGGTCTAGGATGGAAGTGATACGATCCTTGACTAGTCTCTCAAAGCACTTCATGATGACTGAAGTGAGTGCTACGGGGCGATAGTCGTTTAGCTCAGTTACCTTAGCTTTCTTGGGAACAGGAACAATGGTGGCCATCTTAAAGCATGTGGGAACAGCAGACTAGGATAGGGATTGATTGAATATGTCCGTAAACACACCAGCCAGCTGGTCTGCGCATGCTCTGAGGACGCGGATAGGGATGCCGTCTGGGCCAGCAGCCTTGCGAGGGTTAACACGTTTAAATGTTTTACACACGTTGGCTGCGGTGAAGGAGAGCCTGCAGGTTTTGGTAGCGGGCTGTGGCACTAATGTCCTCAAAGCGAGCAAAGAGGGCGTTTAGTTTGTCTGGGAGCAAGACATCAGTGTCCGTGACGGGGCTGGTTTTATTTTTGTAGTCCGTGATTGTCTGTAGACCCTGCCACATACATCTTGTGTTTGAGCCGTTGAATTGCGACTCTACTTTGTCTCTATACTGACGCTTAGCTTGTTTGATTGCCTTGTGGAGGGAATAGCTACACTGTATTCGGTCATGTTTCAGGTCGCCTTGCTATGATTAAAAGCAGTGGCTCGCACTTTCAGTTTTGCACGAATGCTGCCATCAATCCACTGTTTCTGGTTGGGGAAGGTCCCACAGTACTTTCAACTGTGGGACTTTATATAGATAGGTGTGTGCCTTTCCAAATCATGTCCCATCAATTGAATGTACCACAGGTGGACTCAACTTGTAGAAAATAACATCTCAAGGATGATCAATGCAAACGGGATGCACCTGAGCTCAATTTAGTCACATAGCAAAGGGTCTGAATACTAAAGGTATTTCTGTTTTTATTTTTTATCAACATTCTAAAGACCTGTTCACTTTGTTATTATGGGGTATTGTGTGTAGATTAAGGAAACATTTATTTAATAAATTCTAGAAAAGGCTATAATGTAACAAAATGTGGAAAGTTTAAGGTCTAAATACTTTCCGAAATCATTGTATATTTATAAAGCTAACTCGTTTACCTCACATTTATGCACATCGATTCGGGTACAAATACTCCCTGTATATAGCCGGTATATAGCCATGCTATTTTTCTCATTAGTTATACCTCGTTATTTTTATTTCTTTCACTGTTGGAAAAGGACCCGTAAGTAAGCTTTTCGCTGTTAGTTTGTAGCCTGTTGTTTATGAAGCATGTGACAAATACAATTTCATCATTTTATATATATATATATATATATGTTTGTGTGTGTGGATTTCTGCATGAAATAGCCTTTTTTTTCACACTTAATTTACTTTAAATGTTTTGGCACCAAAATTTTGAAAAGTACATTTGAAAGTAATGCGATTGTTGATTTAGATGCTTTTTTTCAATTAGGCTTTTCTCTTGAAACCTATGGACAATATTGACACAGAGATATAAAAAAAAAAAATCTATTAAGACTACAATTAGAAAGAAAAAAGTTTAAATTACCAAGTTGCCATAAATTACTGCAAGTTTAACCCTAGGCCTATGTGTTTGCAAAGATATGGGTTTCAGATGAGTAGCATTGGTAAATGAGTCTGGACAGGCACCATGCAACAACACTTAATAGGTATGGATTGTCTTTTATAAGGCAACAGCTTGTTCCTTAGGTCACTTTGCCCTAGGAGCATCACACACATCTGCTTTAGTCTCTAGGCATGAAGTGTGCGTGTGAAATGAAACAGTTTTTCGAAGATTCCAATCATCTTATCGCCCTTATTGAGCATTAACAGATGAGTCAGCAGCAGCAGCACTCACTACACTTGATTAGGGTGTCGTTTTTCTCTCAATGTGCTGTTAGTGTGTCACTTCCTGTTTTCTAGAATATGGTTGTTGATTACCAGAAGTACCCGTAGTCGCGGTTATAAAAATAAATGAAAAACATATCAGAGACCCTGTTTACTAGCTGCCTGTCTTAAAGGCACAGTACATGAAGGCAGTACAACAGATACACGCAGTGCAAAGAGGAGATACAAAAAATAGAAATGGCCCTTAAGGGGAAGTTCTGTTTTCGTTGAAACCACCAGGTCAAATGCCTCAGACGTTTGCGGTCAACCAAACTCGGTCTTTCTCTCACACACTTGTCCAACATGCTATCATTACTAGCTCCCCCTAGGGTTAGCGATAGCTCGGTGCTCTTATGGCTCTTCAGACTGGGTTAGGATTTCACTGACAGGTTGAGTAGTCTACTTTCTGATGTAATACATGCAATTGGCTGAAGGATATCTGTTAAATGGTTCTCTCGCTTCCTCTCAGGAGAGTACATAAAGACCTGGAGGCCCAGGTATTTCTTGCTGAAGAGAGACGGTACGTTCATCGGGTACAAGGAGCGACCGCAAGACGTCGACCAACTGGAGACGCCACTCAATAACTTCTCAGTAGCACGTAAGTCAACCCTCTGACACTCCCCCAATCACAATATTTAAAACACAAATTGAGCAGTACATCTCCACTCAGGTCCTGAAGTACCTCAGAGGTTGCACATTTTTGTTCTTGCCCTGCACTACATTCTATGCATCCCTGATGGTTCACCACATGACATAACTCGCTCTCGTTCTCGCTCTCTCCCTCTGTTTTTCCTTATGACCAGCAGAATGTCAGCTGATGAAGACTGAGCGACCCAAGCCCAACACATTCATCATCCGCTGCCTACAGTGGACCACTGTCATAGAACGCACCTTCCATGTGGAGAGCCCAGAGGATAGGTAGGTTACACACAGTCTTGTACAGCTAACCTTGTGGGGGGACACAATTCAGTCCTATAAATCCTATTTTCCCCAAACCTAACCTGTACTGTTACCCTTACCCTAGCTCCTAACCTTAAAACTAACCCTAACACTAATTCTAACCTTAACCCTAAACCCCCTAGAAATAACATTTGACCTTATGGGGACTAACAATGTCCCCAGTTGCTCAAATTGTTGTTTACTATTCTTGTGGGGACTTCTGGTCCCCACAAAAATAAACATGTCACACACACGTAGTCATCCTACCTCTGGTTCCCTCCGTCCTCAGGGAGCAGTGGACAAAGGCCATCCAGGAGGTGGCTGATGGGCTGCAGAAACAGGAGGAGGAGAGGATGGACTCCTCACCAGACCCCATGGACATGGAGATGTACCTCACCAAGCCCAAACTCAAAGTGGTGCGTACACCTAACCCTCTGTTCTCAGCATTTGTGTCGCTGTAAGGCAAATACCAGTGGCAGGGTTTTTGATATGGCAAAATACAGTTTATCCAACTCTTTGTTTTTAACACTTTGTCTCCTAGACTATGCACGACTTTGAATACCTCAAACTCTTGGGAAAAGGCACTTTTGGGAAGGTTATCCTGGTGAAGGAAAAGTCAACCGGAAAATACTACGCAATGAAAATCCTCAAGAAAGAAGTGATTGTGGCAAAAGTGAGTAGACGTGTGTGTGTGTGTGTGTGTGTGTGTGTGTGTGTGTGTGTGTGTGTATACTGGTATTTCCTTTTCTTGGATCAAGCTCATCTCCTTAGTATTCTCTAGGATGAAGTAGCACACACTCTCACTGAAAACAGAGTACTGCAGAACTCCAAACACCCCTTCTTAACGGTGAGAGACCATTCCATTGGTGTGCAACAGAAACTCTGTTCCCTCTGTTTACTGTTATACTAATATAAATCGGTAACCTAATTGTGCTCTTCCTTCATCCGCTCCATAAAGGGTCTGAAGTACTCCTTCCAGACGCACGACCGCTTGTGTTTTGTCATGGAGTACGCCAATGGAGGAGAGGTGAGTACTTTGTTACATTTGACCTGATGTAAAGGCCTTATCGGTGAGGTGAAATACTCAGAACATTGCAGATGGACTAATGAATAGAGTGGACAGGATTCCTTGTCTTTAAATTTTTTTATTTTATTTAACTAGGCAAGTCGGTTAAGAACACATTCTTATTTTCAATGACGATCTTACATGGTAGACGATTATATGATGGTGAACTTAATACAGGTAAGGTTAGGGGAAATGGTTCGTATTTATGTGACTGTAAATTGGATTGCCACAATAACCATCTCTTTCAACCCAGCTGTTCTTCCACCTATCACGAGACCGTGTGTTCTCCGAGGAGAGGGCCCGGTTCTACGGAGCGGAGATAGTGTCCGCGCTGGACTACCTCCACTTGGAGAAGAATGTGGTTTACAGGGACCTGAAGGTGACTTAGGGAGTCATGAAAACATTTCGCAATGGAAAATACAAATGTGTTTTTATTGAACAAGTTCAAGAAGGAACCTCCCTGTTCTCGAACTCACCTTGTGAAACCGTCTCTACTGTAGCTGGAAAACCTGATGCTGGACAAAGACGGCCACATAAAGATCACAGACTTTGGCCTGTGTAAGGAGGGCATCAAGGACGGGGCCACCATGAAGACCTTCTGTGGGACACCAGAGTATCTAGCCCCTGAGGTAAACACCTACCCATCAACCCTTTCCTTCAACTGATTGAAAACTATCAGTGAATCAGGACCACTACCATAGACATAGGGATGAGGTTAGAAAGCCCTTCGAGAGGATCTACCACCCACCTGTACATGACGCTCATGTTCTACCTCCCGTTTCCAACACACAGGTGCTGGAGGACAATGACTATGGCCGTGCTGTGGACTGGTGGGGTCTGGGTGTGGTCATGTATGAGATGATGTGCGGTCGGCTGCCCTTCTACAACCAGGACCATGAGAAGCTGTTTGAGCTGATCCTGATGGAGGAGATCCGCTTTCCTAGAACCCTGGGCCCCGAGGGAAAGTCCCTGCTCTCTGGCCTGCTCAAGAAGGACCCCAAGCATAGGTAAGGGTGTGTGTGCGTGTGTTTGCGTGTGTCTGTACACACTGACTTTGTGTGTTCCTCTCTTTAGGTTAGGTGGAGGGCCTGATGACGCCAAAGAGATAATGCAGCACAAGTTCTTTGCTGGGATCGAGTGGCAAGATGTGTACGAGAAGAAGGTATCGTATCCTAAGCTTTCTATGTGTTGTCATTGTTCTCATGGTGATGGCAAGTGTTATGACAGGCAGGTGCCCACTCATGACTCCTCCCCTTTTCTCTCAGCTGGTCCCGCCATTCAAGCCCCAGGTCACCTCGGAAACAGACACCCGCTATTTTGACGTGGAGTTCACCGGGCAGACCATCACCATCACTCCTCCAGGACAAGGTACCCTCCCTCCCAACTCAACAAAACGTTGCTTAAAGATTTTATGGATTTATGGGACATCAACTCCCCTTAGTTGACTTAAAGGCGTTCATACTACTAGATAATCCACAATTTGACCTTGTTTTGTTTTTTTTGCTTTGAAAGATGAATGTTAATTTTGAATGATTTGTGCTCTTAACTTTCTCTCTCTCTTTCCTTCCCAGATGACAGCATGGAGTCTTTCGACAGTGACAGGAGACCCCACTTCCCTCAGTTCTCCTACTCTGCCAGTGGGACAGCCTGAACCAAAAACCTAGACTCCCTCTCCTCCTCTCCTCACTCTCTTATGGACCATACTCCTCTCACTCTGACCCCACACATACCTCTGACCAGAACACATCCTCACAGGCCATCTATGACCTCTTTTCACTTATATTATTTTGCTGTAATTGTTGGGGCACATCTCAATTGTCTAGCGTGGCTTCTTATCCTGGTCTCCTCTTTAGATGGACAATGAGAGAAAGGCCACTATAAACTATTGTGAGTCAACCTTGGTGTCACCAGTGTTTCAAATACCATACTTGTTGTGCTTAAGGGGAGGTTTCTGTTGCCTGCCAAAAGCAACACACTTGGACACAGTGGTGGTGACTGACCTACTTAATTCTTCATGGCAGCATGATGTTCCTGTCAATGATACGTATGCCGCTCGCCTCAAAAGAGAAGCACATTCATAAGCGTTCTCTGAAAACTAGCTTTTTAAACGGTACACTATATATTTCTCCAAATGATTGTCTTTATATTTTGATGGAGCAAAGGGAAACATCAGAGCGTGATCTGTAGAAATAGTCCTTCCCATCTCCATCTACTAGCCACCACTGCCATTGTGCTCTGACTCCCAGGTTTTACACGTTTGGGAGAGGTAACACTAAAGCTCCACACCTGGGTTGTGTTCAGTAGGACACCACGAAGCAACAAGTTTTGAAATAGAAAATGAAAATGTGTTCTTATTGAACAAGTTTCCGTAGCACCTCCTGTTTCCTTCTCCCATTTCGTGCCTTCTGAGCATAACCCTGCAGTCTCTCACCTCTCAAATGTTGACCCTCCCCAACACACACACCTTCTAGTAGAAGTAAATGCTATAGAACTGAAATGGAGTCTATGGAATGAGCCGTCTCCTTTTCTTCAGTGTTACTGGCCTCACCACCTTGCCTAAGTTGTCCTTAGTGACTACAGTACAATGTATCGAGAGAACAGTTCTACTGGATCACACCATCTGTAAAGTGGTGAAGCACAGAGTGGAATTCACAAAATTATGTGGTGATCATAAAGGACATTTTTGATGGGTGTATTGGCTACATTAATGTTTAGTGAAATAGATGTATGTTTTCATGAGAAATCATGTGAATGGCAATCTTGTTTATTCCTGTAAAGTTGCTGCTGCAACCACAGTAGGGAAGGTATTTTTCAGATACATTTTATGGTGAAATGACTAGGTGTGTGTAACATGCATGCATGCATACACACACACACACACATTTTTTTCTAGAAAGGTCATTCCATTTACCCCGTGAACAAATGTTGAGTTGGTCCTTGGTTTATATTTTTCTATCAAAGCTGTAGACGTACATTGAAATGAGAAGTAATATAACTCACTTTTTATATCTCGCAGAAAATGATGCTACATGTTGATAAAATAAATCAACTTGTTGAAAACGGATGTCTTTTTCTACCAGCATGCCATTGAATGCGTACACATGCATAGCTTAAACTACGGAAGAGTCTGAAGCTCACCTGCCTGTAGAGTTAAAAAATGTAATTTTTTTTTAACGATTTACCAACCAAGCAGTTTCTCCACAAATATTATCTATTATTGAGAACAGTCACAGTCCGGACAATGTATAACAAAACTCTCATCAGTGATCCAGTTCTCGAAAATATTCTGAAGACTGTTAGCTTGGTGGAGAGTTTGTGCAATAACACAGTGCAATAGTGAGGGGAAAGGAGGGTCGGACAACTGTCACTGGCATCCTCGTGAGGGCAATGCCGAAACAAAATAAATGGTTTGAAATTAATATCTGTCTTAGCTAGAACTGTGACCAAAGTCTTGTTTAGTTTGAGAGACTTACAACCTTACCCTCTGCTTTGTTTTGCCCTGACCCTTATCGGAGTAGCACCGACTGAAGCCTGGATAATATCATCTGAAAGGCATGTACTGATTCGAACCTTGGGATTGAGTGTACAAAATGAATTGTGTGAATGTTCTGCCAACAAAATGACCTTTTTGCTGTTAGTTCTCAACAGGTAGCCTGTTCTGTGATTGTTTGAGTACATTTTCTTTTTCTGTTTTGCGATCCTTTCCGGTTATTGGGTGTTTTCTCCGCAATGCTCTTAGCAACATCTGTGACTTACAGTACCTTTCAGACAGACTGCTACTGTACATAGACCGGTACTGTTGCAAGTGAAACACACCAAACAGGCTGTGACTGACCACAATCGAGGAAGGATGACCATTTATTTGGTATGTATTTTTGTGTGTGCACGAGATTGTGCGGACAGGTCTGTGAGGGCAACAATTCAATGCGTCTCAATGGTCCTAATTGAATCCAAGTGAGGATATCTACGTTTAGCTTTAAAATGATTGACTGTTCAAGAGTTAAGAGGATAATTGACTTTGTCCTGATCCACCAGATTCTAGGTTTGTCAAATGTTAAGGCCTTTAGTTTAGTCTGAATATAAATAGTTTCTAGAGGAAATGGTTTGAAATTTCAACAAAACAATACAATTGATAATTAGTGGTAAATAAATTGTGAATTTAATGTAAAACATATATAATTTTGTCACATTACAGTTTTGTATATATTTTTTTAAATCATTGACCTAATTGTTGCTTATCGACAGGTGTTAAATAGAAATTGTTTGAAAATATTCTTAAGTTATTTCATTCCCTTTGCCCCCTTGGTAGATGAGAAACTGAACAATTGAATGCACCAGCTTTTGTGAACAAATAACATTTTCCCTCACTGTGTGTGGTATTTTTCATTGGAATTCAGAAATAAAGATCTTTTTGGGACAAAGTGATTTTCAATTCATTCAATTAACTCTAAGCTTCCCACTTGATACTCTGTATACAAGTAGCCTAAAAAAATATTGTCCAGCACATAATTTGCAGGCCCATCCTCTGGATATCTGTATTGGGCTGACAATGGAGGTCCAGAGCCAAGTGTAGATGGCCCAGAATAAGGAGCAGATGTCCAGGGAGACAGTCCAGTGTGCTGGGGTCCAGCTGTGAGCCAAGCTGGGTGCTGGAGCTTGATGTGGATGGACCCCAAGCCCCTGCCTTCTAAAGAAATCCTATAGATCTGAAGGATGTTTTGCATTAACATTTCAAATAGTTCCTCAAGGAAGGCTGTTTCAGCAAAGCCATATGGCATGCATAGTGCGCCATCGTCTGGCTCAAAAGGCTATGCAGTCTCATTGTATTTAGCCAATGGTGAAGGTTTCACTCACACTATGCAGTTATTCCTGATAAACATAGGCCCATCGTGGATAAAGCTAAATGATCACAAAACACACATGAAAGGTTAGGGATTAGACTGTGTTGGCACATGTTGCCAAATGAAGCATCTGAAATCAAATATGTCATGGTTTTACAGGAGAGTGATTGAAATCACAATTTATAACTGACCATGAACAGAAATTACACCAACTAGAAAAGGATTTTTACTGAAGTAAATGTGGTGTGCTTGCTAGTCTTTAAGTATTTATGGCTTTAAAAGGGTTTTCATAGGCTGTGTTATAGTGACCTATTTTGGGGTGGTTTGTAGGTGTGGAGTTACTATAGTGGACTAGTATAGTTAGCAAGAGTGAGTACTATATCATCATAAGCCATGTGTTTTTAAGCTCTCAAAAATGTTTTTGTTTGAACATTCTCAATGGTTTCAGTTTAGAATGTTGAAGCCTGCATTCCACCATTGAAATTAAAGGGGATACAGCAAGCTTTATGGGTTATAAAGTAGGAAAAGTTTATTCAGTCTGCTGAAATAGATCAAGATCAGTGGTGAATCCAAATTTGGCCTTAAGTCCATTGGGCTTTTATGCAAATGTAAATAGCAACAATCCTTTGTAGCTTTAACGTTTCAAGTGGTGAATTCAAATACTTTTCATTCAAGCCTATGGAGTTTTATGCAGATTTAAAACCATTCTAGTTCAAAAAGTATTTAAGTGGTATCAAAAAGCTGTATACAAGCACACTATTCCAGACTGGTCTGCACGTTTTAGCGTTTCTATATTGAATGGAATGGTATTTTCTAGCTTATTCCAGATTTCTTTCCCATTCGTCTATGGCCCCTGAAATGCATTGGGATTTATGTAAATATGATTGTACTTATAGAAAACTATAAGTAATTTTAAAAAATGTTTTCAAGCAACTAGACCAGTGCCTTAAGAACTACCAACATCAAAACCACATTAATGAATGCAGCATCAAAACAACATTAATGCGTGCAGCATCAAAACAACAATGCGTGCAGCATCAAAACAACAATGCGTGCAGCATCAAAACAATGCGTGCAGCATCAAAACAACAATGTGTGCAGCATCAAAACAACATTAATGCGTGCAGCATCAAAACAACATTAATGCGTGCAGCATCAAAACAACATTAATGCGTGCAGCATCAAAACAACATTAATGCGTGCAGCATCAAAACAACATTAATGCGTGCAGCATCAAAACAACATTAATGCGTGCAGCATCAAAACAACATTAATGCGTGCAGCATCAAAACAACAATGCTTGCATCAAAACAACATTAATGCGTGCAGCATCAAAACAACATTAATGTGCAGCATCAAAACAACAGCATCAAAACGTGCAGCATCAAAACAACATTAATGCGTGCAGCATCAAAACAACATTAATGCATGTGTGCAGCATCAAAACAACATTAATGCAGCATCAAAACAACATTGCAGCATCAAAACAACATTAATGCGTGCAGCATCAAAACAACAATGCCAGTCAAAAACAACATTAATGCAGCATCAAAACAACATTAATGCGTGCAAAAAACAACAATGCGTGCAGCATCAAAACAACATTAATGCGTGCAGCATCAAAACAACAACAATGCGTGCAGCAGCAGCATCAAAACAACATCAAAACAACAAATAGCATGCATCAAAACAACATTAATGCAGCATCAAAACAACATTGCGTGCAAGCATCAAAACAACATTAATGCAGCAAAAACAACATTAATGCGTGCAGCAGCATCAAAACAACATTAATGCATGCAGCATCAAAAACAACATTAATGCGCAGCATCAAAACAACATTAATGCAGCATCAAAACAACATTAATGCGTGCAGCAGCATCAAAACAACATTAATGCAGCATGCAGCAGCATCAAAACAACATTAATGCGTGCAGCAGCATCAAAACAACAATGTGTGCAGCAGCATCAAAACAACATTAATGTGTGCAGCATCAAAACAACATTAATGCAGCAGCATCAAAAAAACAACAATGTGCAGCATCAAAACAACAATGCAGCATCAAAACAACATTAATCAAAACAACAATGTGCAGCAGCATCAAAACAACATTAGCATCAAAACAGCATCAAAACAACAATGTGTGCAGCATCAAAACAACATTAATCGTGCAGCATCATCAAAACAACATTAATGCAGCATCAAAACAACAATGTGCAGCATCAAAACAACATTAATGCGTGCAGCATCAAAACAACATTAATGCGTGCAGCATCAAAACAACAATGCGTGCAGCATCAAAACAACATTAATGCGTGCAGCATCAAAACAACAATGTGTGCAGCATCAAAACAACATTAATGCGTGCAGCATCAAAACAACAATGCGTGCAGCATCAAAACAACAATGCGTGCAGCATCAAAACAACATTAATGCGTGCAGCATCAAAACAACAATGCTTGCAGCATCAAAACAACATTAATGCATGCAGCATTAAAACAACAATGCGTGCAGCATCATCAAAACAACATTAATGCGTGCAGCAGCATCAAAACAACATTAATGCGTGCAGCAGCATCAAAACAACATTAATGTGTGCAGCAGCATCAAAACATTAATGCGTGCAGCAGCATCAAAACAACATTAATGTGTGCAGCAGCATCAAAACAACATTAATGCGTGCAGCAGCATCAAAACAACATTAATTTACATTTACATTACATTTAAGTAATTTAGCAGACGCTCTTATCCAGAGCGACTTACAAATTGGTGCATTCACCTTATGCCATCCAGTGGAACAGCCACTTTACAATAGTGCATCTAAATCTTTTAAGGGGGGTGAGAAGGATTACTTTATCCTATCCTAGGTATTCCTTAAAGAGGTGGGGTTTCAGGTGTCTCCGGAAGGTGGTGATTGACTCCGCTGTCCTGGCGTCGTGAGGGTGTTTGTTCCACCATTGGGGAGCCAGAGCAGCGAACAGTTTTGACTGGGCTGAGCGGGAACTGTACTTCCTCAGTGGTAGGGAGGCGAGCAGGCCAGAGGTGGATGAACGCAGTGCCCTTGTTTGGGTGTAGGGCCTGATCAGAGCCTGGAGGTACTGAGGTGCCGTTCCCCTCACAGCTCCGTAGGCAAGCACCATGGTCTTGTAGCGGATGCGAGCTTCAACTGGAAGCCAGTGGAGAGAGCGGAGGAGCGGGGTGACGTGAGAGAACTTGGGAAGGTTGAACACCAGACGGGCTGCGGCGTTCTGGATGAGTTGTAGGGGTTTAATGGCACAGGCAGGGAGCCCAGCCAACAGCGAGTTGCAGTAATCCAGACGGGAGATGACAAGTGCCTGGATTAGGACCTGCGCCGCTTCCTGTGTGAGGCAGGGTCGTACTGTGCGGATGTTGTAGAGCATGAACCTACAGGAACGGGCCACCGCCTTGATGTTAGTTGAGAACGACAGGGTGTTGTCCAGGATCACGCCAAGGTTCTTAGCGCTCTGGGAGGAGGACACAATGGAGTTGTCAACCGTGATGGCGAGATCATGGAACGGGCAGTCCTTCCCGGGAGGAAGAGCAGCTCCGTCTTGCCGAGGTTCAGCTTGAGGTGGTGATCCGTCATCCACACTGATATGTCTGCCAGACATGCAGAGATGCGATTCGCCACCTGGTCATCAGAAGGGGGAAAGGAGAAGATTAATTGTGTGTCGTCTGCATAGCAATGATAGGAGAGACCATGTGAGGTTATGACAGAGCCAAGTGACTTGGTGTATAGCGAGAATAGGAGAGGGCCTAGAACAGAGCCCTGGGGGACACCAGTGGTGAGAGCGCGTGGTGAGGAGACAGATTCTCGCCACGCCACCTGGTAGGAGCGACCTGTCAGGTAGGACGCAATCCAAGCGTGGGCCGCGCCGGAGATGCCCAACTCGGAGAGGGTGGAGAGGAGGATCTGATGGTTCACAGTATCGAAGGCAGCCGATAGGTCTAGAAGGATGAGAGCAGAGGAGAGAGAGTTAGCTTTAGCAGTGCGGAGCGCCTCCGTGATACAGAGAAGAGCAGTCTCAGTTGAATGACTAGTCTTGAAACCTGACTGATTTGGATCAAGAAGGTCATTCTGAGAGAGATAGCGGGAGAGCTGGCCAAGGACGGCACGTTCAAGAGTTTTGGAGAGAAAAGAAAGAAGGGATACTGGTCTGTAGTTGTTGACATCGGAGGGATCGAGTGTAGGTTTTTTCAGAAGGGGTGCAACTCTCGCTCTCTTGAAGACGGAAGGGACGTAGCCAGCGGTCAAGGATGAGTTGATGAGCGAGGTGAGGTAAGGGAGAAGGTCTCCGGAAATGGTCTGGAGAAGAGAGGAGGGGATAGGGTCGAGCGGGCAGGTTGTTGGGCGGCCGGCCGTCACAAGACGCAAGATTTCATCTGGAGAGAGAGGGAGAAAGAGGTCAGAGCACAGGGTAGGGCAGTGTGAGCAGAACCAGCGGTGTCGTTTGACTTAGCAAACGAGGATCGGATGTCGTCGACCTTCTTTTCAAAATGGTTGACGAAGTCATCTGCAGAGAGGGAGGAGGGGGGAGGGGGAGGAGGATTCAGGAGGGAGAAGGTGGCAAAGAGCTTCCTAGGGTTAGAGGCAGATGCTTGGAATTTAGAGTGGTAGAAAGTGGCTTTAGCAGCAGAGACAGAGGAGGAAAATGTAGAGAGGAGGGAGCGAAAGGATGCCAGGTCCGCAGGGAGGCGAGTTTTCCTCCATTTCCGCTCGGCTGCCCGGAGTCCTGTTCTGTGAGCTCGCAATGAGTCGTCGAGCCACGGAGCGGGAGGGGAGGAGGGGAGGGAAGAGATGATAGGATGGAAGAGGAGAGAGTAGCGGGGGAGAGAGAGCGAAGGTTGGGACGGCGCGATACCATCCGAGTAGGGGCAGTGAGGGAAGTGTTGGATGAGAGCGAGAGGGAAAAGGATACAAGGTAGTGGTCAGAGACTTGGAGGGGAGTTGCAATGAGGTTAGTGGAAGAACAGCATCTAGTAAAGATGAGGTCGAGCGTATTGCCTGCCTTGTGAGTAGGGGGGGAAGGTGAGAGGGTGAGGTCAAAAGAGGAAAGGAGTGGAAAGAAAGAGGCAGAGAGGAATGAGTCAAAGGTAGACGTGGGGAGGTTAAAGTCGCCCAGAACTGTGAGAGGTGAGCCGTCCTCAGGAAAGGAGCTTATCAAGACATCAAGCTCATTGATGAACTCTCCGAGGGGACCTGGAGGGCGATAAATGATAAGGATGTTAAGCTTGAAAGGGCTGGTAACTGTGACAGCATGAAATTCAAAGGAGGCGATAGACAGATGGGTAAGGGGAGAAAGAGAGAATGACCACTTGGGAGAGATGAGGATCCCGGTGCCACCACCCCGCTGACCAGAAGCTCTCGGGGTGTGCGAGAACACGTGGGCGGACGAAGAGAGAGCAGTAGGAGTAGCAGTGTTATCTGTGGTGATCCATGTTTCCGTCAGTGCCAAGAAGTCGAGGGACTGGAGGGAGGCATAGGCTGAGATGAACTCTGCCTTGTTGGCCGCAGATCGACAGTTCCAGAGGCTACCGGAGACCTGGAACTCCACGTGGGTCGTGCGCGCTGGGACCACCAGATTAGGGTGTCCGCGGCCACGCGGTGGGAGCGTTTGTATGGTCTGTGCAGAGGGAGATAACAGGGATAGACAGACACATAGTTGACAGGCTACAGAAGAGGCTACGCTAATGCAAGGAGATTGGAATGACAAGTGGACTACACGTCTCGAATGTTCAGAAAGTTAAGCTTACGTAGCAAGAATCTTATTGACTAAAATGATTAAAATGATACAGTACTGCTGAAGTAGGCTAGCTGGCAGTGGCTGCGTTGTTGACTTTGTAGGCTAGCTGGCAGTGGCTGCGTTGTTGACACTACACTAATCAAGTCGTTCCGTTGAGTGTAATAGTTTCTACAGTGCTGCTATTCGGGGCTAGCTGGCTAGCTAGCAGTGTTGATTACGTTACGTTGCGTTAAAAGAACGACAATAGCTGGCTAGCTAACCTAGAAAATCGCTCTAGACTACACAATTATCTTTGATACACAGACGGCTATGTAGCTAGCTATGTAGCTAGCTACGATCAAACAAATCAAACCGTTGTGCTGTAATGAAATGAAATGAAAATGTGATACTACCTGTGGAGCGAAGCGGAATGCGACCGGGTTGTTGAGTGCGGAAGTTCTATTCAGTAGACGTTGGCTAGCTGTTGGCTAGCTAGCAATGTCTCCTACGTTAAGGACGACAAATAGCTGGCTAGCTAACCTCGGTAAATTAAGATAATCACTCTAAGACTACACGCTCTAAACTACACAATTATCTTGGATACGAAGACAGCAAAGACAACTATGTAGCTAGCTAACACTACACTAATCAAGTCGTTCAGTTGAGTGTAATAGTTTCTACAGTGCTGCTATTCGGTAGACGGTGGACGTTTGCTAGCTGGCTAGCTGCTGGGCAGATAGCAGTGTAGACTACGTTAGGACGACGAAATACGAAGTTGCAATAGAAGTGCTGACTGTTTCACTTTGTTGTCCTCTTTCTTTTCCTTTTTCTTCTGTCCTTCTTTTGTCCTTATTTTGTCTTCCTTTCTTCTGTTAACTAGATATGTTTTGTTGTTATTCTTTGTAAGCTAGCTAGCTTCTTCCAGGAGAGTCCCAATGCGTGCAGCAGCATCAAAACAACATTAATGTGTGCAGCAGCATCAAAACAACATGTGTGCAGCAGCATCAAAACAACATTAATTTGTGTAGCAGCATCAAAACAACATTAATGCGTGCAGCAGCATCAAAACAACATTCATGTGTGCAGCAGCATCAAAACAACATGTGTGCAGCAGCATCAAAACAACATTAATGCGTATAGCAGCATCAAAACAACATTAATGCGTGCAGCAGCATCAAAACAACATTAATGCGTGCAGCAGCATTAAAACAACATTAATGCGTGCAGCAGCATTAAAACAACATTAATGCGTGCAGCAGCATCAAAACAACATTAATGCGTGCAGCAGCATCAAAATAACACGCATTAATGTTGTTTTGATGTTGGTAGTTCTTACGGATTTTTGCGCTAGAGGTTACAGCGGAAAAATAACTATGAACAGTTTCTAAAGTTGTGATTTGCTTTCAGCAACCACATCGAATGAATAGCCGACTGTTGGCTACTACATAAATACGGGCGCGTGGATTTACAGGCCACCCAAAAGGGCGTGGTAAAGACATGTAGCCTAGCCGAACCTGACAGTTTGGATGGGATGAGAAAGCATACCCTTTTGGCCTACGTGCAGTCAATATCCGTAATAATAACACGTGCAACATTTGAAATCATGTCAGCATCTCCAAATGTGCTGTTAGTCTACACTACAATATTAATGTATTATAAAGGAAACAAAAGACTTGACGACATCACAGAAAGTGACCAATGTCCCTCACTTGAATAATAAATGTTTAAAAAACATGTTTTCTATATGCAATGCTATTTTCACAGGAATCCTCAACATCGCTTGATAATATTTATTTGAGATAGACATAGCTAAATTCCTGTATTTGGCCTTCATTACAGCAGGTGCACCACCCGATAAAGCAGCGTTTGATATTCGCCTCTGGTGGTGTTGCGTCAACAACCTGCCGAGAGCTTGGAGGCGGCGCTGGTCCACGGTCCGCGACCCTCCGTGACAGACAGAAATGCCATAACAGCAGCATCAATATCCCCACCCGAAGTTCGCATGTTATTCACCTGGACCCGCGTTACGACAATGATTTCAAGCCACATTTGACCACAAACTGTCAAGGGATTGCGCCAAGGCTGTTGCTGTCTATTTGGTGGTGACATCGTTTGTTGCTTTCTGGTGTGGAGCAGCATCTGGAATATTGTAGGTAGGTCGCATGACTGGGCAAGGATTTCTGTAGTAGAGAATTACGTTGGTTTATGATGCCAGTAGCCAAGGGCTATCTTTGATGTTGTCGGCGCGGATATACTTGGGGTTAAAAGGAGAAAGATCTAGCTCGTCCGTGCTTCCATGAATGGGCCAGCAGCCTGCTACAGACTAGTATTGGCGTTTAACACGCATTTTTTATGTTACATTGTATCCAATAATTCTGTCCATGGCATTTCCGACAGTGGCACCCTCTGCTTATATTATGCTATAGCGCCCTATATAGGATGTGTAAATATCAATACAGTGTATCGTAGTAGCCTATGTGAAATAGCAATAGGGCTAGGCATATAAACCAGACATAGCATCATCATTATCATCCAGTCGTCTCGGCTTCTCCCTGATGCATTCGGGACCACAGCTGCGCTATCTGATTTCTCAAATTAAATGCTTTGGATTGAATTTTCACTGTCCTTCGTATTGGATAAACGGGTTGCCTCAAGAACACATTTAGGTTGAGCTTGAATGTAACCGGGACGGTGATTCAATTAGCCTGTATGTTTCAAGTAGGGCCTACATACGAACGTGTTGAATCACGTGCACCCTATAGCCTGCTGACACTGGCCTGTAATGGAATGTGAAAATTGATGGGAATCGTATTCTCAGTATGAATAATGAATCAAATGTGTATGAAATATGAAATATAATATATTTGCTTACAAATATGTTTTATTGTTTCCATTTGAGATAGGCCTAACATGTGCTAGTCAATAGGATAACGCTTATAACATACTAATAATAGCTTACTTATCACCATATAGGCCTACATTGTTATTTTGTATATATACAGTATATATGGTTTTGGGTGTCTTTTAGGGCCTATAGTATCTTTGTCTTGGTGTCAGAGCAACACCATATATGTCCATTAATGGACATCCTGTAGGCTCTCATTAAGTTTACAAGGCATCTGATGCTGTTTGCTGCTATCAAAGACCCATTTATTCCTCAGTGAAATGGCTGTGCGGTATTGCGATCTCCTCCTAGCAGTATTAACACCCCTGATCTAACACACCTGATTCAGCTAATCAAGGTCCTGATGAACAGCTGATGAGTGAAATCAGGTGTGTTAGAACAGGGCTGGAACAAAAGCCTGAACACCCAGTAGCTCTCCAGGAGAGGACTGGCCATCCCTGGTCAAGGGTGTGGTTTGAGTGTTTTTGATACAACATGTAGCATCTTGGCCCATCTCAGTTTCACATCCCTTGGCACCAGTACCAAAGCGCCCTGTGTCATATCAGATCTGACTTCTACCCAGGGGGCTGTGGGCTTACGTTCACCACAGCCCTAGCCACAGTACCGTTTTCTGTTGGTGACATTGAACCAATACAAAGGGCACACAGACAGTAGTTACTGATCATGCTCACCGAATTATTACTTATGGTGTCATTTAAAAATAGGCTCACAGTCATGTTTCCACCCAAGCATGTCTGCCATTGATTTTTCAATGATACCAATACCACCACCCTTTCTCATGTCATTTCCTGTGAATCAGCATCCTGCATAGCATTTTGGGAATGTTTCATTAGCCAGTGAAGTCAAATAACAGGTCAATCAATTGTTGTCCTGCTCCCTCATATATATACATATCTAGCTAGGCCTACAGTGAGCTGATGGATGTACAATGTATATTGACAGAAAAAGCATTGAAATCAGCTATTTATTGTTTGTTGGTTGTGGATGAAGTGCTCTGAAATGATCTAGCCATCGTTGAACTGTATTTGAACTTTATTTGCTGATGTAGCGGTATCTACAAGGCTTGGCAGTGTGCAGCACTGTGTGTGTTACCACCAAAACAATGGAACAATAAATGTAAACAATCAATATGTTCCACAAAATGTCTATGTAATGGAGAGATCTGTCCAATGTATCCCTTTTATGATGGAAAAAAAGTTTTTGCATATTTTAAGGGACAATTGGTCTGTGGACCGATGGTTATGGCCATCGTTGTGTCCTACTCTGACTTACTTTATTTATCCCCTGTGTGTCCCAGGATGCAAAGGGGTTTCCTAGGGGGCCTGTAAAGATGAGCGTGACATCATGGTTCCTGGTCAGCAGCTCTGGCACCCGCCACCGCCTCCCACGGGAGATGATCTTTGTGGGCCGGGAGGACTGTGAATTCATGCTGCAGGTAGGCGATGTGACCCTGCCCTCAACTGAAGACCTTCTTAAAGGCTTGATTGTTTATGTTACTCTAATCAAATGCATACTTTTATCCTCAGGCACAGATAACTAGAGACAACATTGTCTGCTGGTATTGTATTCTCTGTGGTCCTCTTCATGAGGAAGAGGAGAGCTCTGTGTGTAAAACATGGTGACTACTAAGATCATTCAGAGATGATGTCTGTGGCTGAAGTAAAGCAGGGCAGTAGATAAGGCTTCTGGTAGTTGTGCCCTTTGAACAGTGAGTAGTCCACCCAGTCAGACAACCCTCTTCAGCCCTCCTTAGCAACTGTCTCTTTCCTCTGTGTAGCATGAAAGACAACAAATTACTCAAAAGTCAGAAGATGTCTCTAGCTATCCTCCCTCAGAATGCATGCTCAGTTATTATCCCATCATGTCAAAGTTTGCTGTCTGGAGGAAAAACAATCTTTGACCTGCGTTTGTGTTTGTACAGTGCAGTAGCATAGACCAGTGTTTCTCAATCCATTTAATTTTCAAGCCCATGTTTTATCAAAATTATTAATCAAAAGATCTGTCTGCAGTATTTTGTGGAGGGGGCACTGACTGGACCAGGCAAAGAGTATCCCCCCTATTCTCCTGAGTAAGGCAGGATGCTAGATACTCGAGTACGTGCAGTGTTGTCAGTGGAGGAGAAGAGAGAGTGTAGAGTGACACACAGCATTTGATTTACATTTTAGCTGCCTGTCATGGGCAGGAGTCACAGGAGGTATTTTTGTACATTAATTATATCAAGCTATGTAGTCTATTCATTCCTTCTTGATAAATAAATAAAACAAAAATGTTTGTTTGCTAGATTCTAGCCATTTTATGAAGATGGCTTTAGCTAGCCAGCTAGATAGGTTCCCAATCTCCCAACCTCATAATTAGCTACCAAGCCATTTCAGGCTATCAATCAATTTAGAGTAGTTTGTCTAACTATCTGGCAAGGTTGCTAGACTATAGAAAAGGAAGTAATTACTAAATGTACTAAATAAGACTCACATTCCTTTCAATCTTTGAACCTGATTTTAGCAGAGAAGCATATTTAGTTTCTTTAAATGAACAACCACCAGTCAGGTGGATACAGACACCTCAAGAGGTGTGCTTAGATATGCAGAAAAATACTTGATTTAAATGTAATCAGGTACCTTATGATAATATCATTATATTTGTAATTATGATGCTATGATATGTGTCTGTATTGATGATGTACTGTGTTGTAATTTGGATGTAATATCCTACTAATGTTAGTGTAGAATATTGAGATGTGTGATTTACAAAAGTCAGAATGACACCCTCATTAAAATTCAATGTAAACAGGCAACTGGGTATGCTTAGTGAACCTAGGCAGAAAAATAGTTTTATTTTTATTTATTTTTTTACATAGAATTCGGCATAATGATTATCTCACTAGATTGCAGCATAAAGCTGTTTAAAGTTCTTGAAAAATGTAAAATTCTCCAAATTCACCCAGTCCCCTCACATCATCACATGCAGTGCCTTCAGGATTCATACCGCATGATTTATTCAACATGTTGTTGTGTTATAGCCTGAATTAAAAATGGATTACATTTATTTTGATATCACCCATCTACTCACAATACTCCATAATGACAAAGTGAAAACATGTCTCTAGACATTTTAGCAAATATATTGAAAATGAAATACAGAAATATGTCATTTACATATGTACAGTAGAAGTCTGAAGTTTACATACACCTTAGCCAAATATATTTAAATTCAGTTTTTCAAAATTCCTGACATATAATCCCAGTAAAAATTCCCTGTTTTAGGTGAGTTAGGATCACCACTTTATTTTAAGAATGTTAAATATCAGAATAATAGTAGAGAGAATTATTTATTTCAGCATTTAATTCTTTCATCACATTCCTAGTGGGTAAAAAGTGTACATAAACTCAATTAGTATTTGGTAGCATTGCCTTTAAATTGTTTAACTTGGGTCAAACATTTCGGGTAGCCTTCCACAAGCTTCCCACAATAAGTTTGGTGAATTTTGTCCCATTCCTCCTGACAGAGCTGGTGTAACTGAGTCAAGTTTGTAGGCCTCCTTGCTCGCACACGCTTTTTCAGTTCTGCCCACAAATGTTCTATGGGATTGAGGTCAGGGCTTTGTAATGGTCACTCCAATACCTTGACTTTGTTGTCCTTAAACCATTTTGCCACAACTTTGTAAGTATGCTTGGGGTCATTGTCCATTTGGAAGACCCATTTGCGAGCAAGTTTCCTGAATGATGACTTGAGATGTTGCTTCAATATATCAACATCATTTTCCTACCTCATGATGCCATCTATTTTGTGAAGTGCACCAGTCCCTCCTGCAGCAAAGCACCCCCACAACATGATGCTGCCACCCCCCGTGCTTCAGGGTTGGGATGGTGTTCTTCAGCTTGCAAGCATCCCCCTTTTTCCTCCAAACATAACGATGGTCATTATGGCCAAACAGTTATATTTTTGTTTCATCAGACTAGAGGACATTTCTCCAAAAAGTATGATATTTGTCCCCATGTGCAGTTGCAAACCGTAGTCTGGCTGTTTTATGGCGGTTTTGGAGCAGTGGCTTCTTCCTTGCTGAGCGGCCTTTCAGGTTATGTCGATATAGGACTCGTTTCATTGTGGATATAGATACTTTTGTAACAGTTTCCTCCAGCATCTTCACATGGTCCTTTTCTGTTGTTCTGAGATTGATTTGCCCTTTTCGCACCCAAGTACGTTCATCTCTAGGAGACAGAACGCGTCTCCTTCCTGAGCGGTATGACGGCTGCCTGGTCCCATGGTGTATATACTTGCGTACTATTATTTGTAAAGATGAATTTGGTACCTTCAGGCGTTTGGAAATTGCTCCCAAGGATGGACCAGACTGTGGAGGTGTGGAGGTCTACAATTCTTTTCTGAGGTCTTGGCTGATTTCTTTTGATTTTCCCATGATGTCAAGTAAAGAGGCACTGGGTTTGAATGTAGGCCATGAAATACATCCACAGGTACACCTCCAATTGACTCAAATTATGTCAATTAGCCTATCAGAAGCTTCTAAAGCCATGACATAATTTTCTGGAATTTTCCAAACTGGTTAAGGGCACTGTCAAGTTAGTGTATGTAAACTTCTGACCCACTGGAATTGTGATACAGTGAATTATAAGTGAAATGATCTGTCTGTAAACAATTGTTGGAAAAATTACTTGTGTCATGGACAAAGTAGATGTCCTAACCGACTTGCCGAAATTATAGTTTGTTAACAAGAAATTTGTGGAATGGTTGAAAAACGAGTTTTAATGACTACAACCTAAGTGTTTGTAAACTTCCAACTTCAACTGTATTTACATCCCTGAGTCAATACTTTGTAGAAACAACTTTGGCAGCGATTACAGCTCTGAGACTTTCTTGGAGAGTTTCTATGAGATTTCCACACCTGGATTATGCAACATTTGCCCATTATTCTTTTCAAAATTCTTCAAGCTCTGTCAAATTGTTTGTTGATCATCGCTAGACAACCATTTGTAGGCCTTGCCATAGTTTTCAAGTAGATTTAAGTCAAAACTGTAACTTGGCCACTCAGGAATATTCACTGTCTTCTTGGTAAGCATTTCCAGTGAAGATTTGGCCTTGTGTTTCAGGTTATTGTCCTGCTGAAAGGTGCATTAATCTCCCAGTGATGATTCCTCTAGGATTTATTTCTTGTGCTTAGCTCCATTCCATTTATTTTTTATCCTGAAACTCTCCAGTCCTTAACAATTACAAGCATTACCATAACATGATGCAGCCACCGCTATGCTTGAAAATATGAAGTGGTACTCAGTAATGTGTTGTATTGGATTTGCCCCAAACATATCACTTTTTATTCAAGACAAAAAGCTCATTTCTTAGCCACATGTTTTTCAGTATTAATTTAGATGCATGTTTTGGAATATTTTTTATTCTGTACAGTATTGTGGAGTAACTACAATGATAGGAGAAAACTATCAGAGCCATTAATCTCTGTAACTATTTTAAATCCATGAACGGTTGGTTTCCTTCCTCTTTGGCGACTGAGTTAGGATGGGCGCCTGTATCTTTGTTGTGACTGGGTTTATTGATACAGCATCCAAAGTCTAATTAGTAACTTCACCATGCTCAAATAAATATTCCATGTCTGCTTTAAAAATAATGTATCTACCAATAGGTGCCATTCTTGCCAGGCATTGGAAAACCTCCCTTTGTGGTTGAATCTGTTTTTTGAAATTCACTGCTCGACGAAGGGACCTTACCGTTAATTGTATGTGTGGGTTTATGCAACTTATGTGACTTGTTAAAGCTACAATATGCAGAAATACCTCTGCCATTTCCTGATTGGTAAAATTCAAATAGTTCGCCTAATTTCAGTTTATGTGACTAAACAAACAATAGAGAATACAGTGTAGAGAATCATTGTACCATCTAAACCGCTGTAAAAAAAAAAAAATCCTTTCAGTAACCTAAAATATTGTATTTTCAGCTGTTTTAAGCTCGTGTACAAAACCAAAAGTATAAGATGCAAAAACAAAACTTAAGAATAGGAAGCATAGAAATAGCAAATAGAACAGATCTACAGCTTGCTAGACTTGCTTTCAATGAGACTGACAGATCTATAACTCACTTGTCTATGTGAATTTGAAAAAGTTACATATTGCAGCTTTAAGCCTAATTTACCTCCTGAACATATTTCAAATTTGCCATAACAAAGGGGTTGAATACTTATTGACTCAAGACATTTCAGCTTTTCATTTTGAATAAATGTTAATACATTTCAAAAACCATAATTCCACTTTGACATTATGGGGTATTGTGTGTAGGCCAGTAATAAAAAATAAATAAAAAAAAGTTAATTTATTTTCAAATGCTGTAACCAAACACAATTTTGAAAAAGATAAGGGGTGTGAATACTTTCTGAAGGCACTCTAAAATAATGGGTGCATGGGCTGTGTTATGGTAAAACCTTTTTTAGAACAATCTGATTGACTACCATACTGTAGGAAGGGGCAGGAAGAAGGGGAAATGGACATCAAGCATCACAGAAATCAGGAAGCATACGCCTCTCAACAAAGGACTCTTGTGTTGGGATGTTTAATGAGATGGTGTACTGTATGTCGAAATTGGTTGTCGTCCGGTTAGGGCTAGTGCTCTGTCTGTCGGCTGGAGATCACTACCTTATTGATATGTGGGTGGAACAGCAACAGTTTTATTTACATACTGCTATTTATAGCCAGATTGATGTCCCATTTCACTGTACTGTGAAAGACACGACTGGACTTTGAAATAGACGCTTTTTTTTTATTGGCTTTTCTATTATATGTGTCAGGCTTTTGTCAGTCAAAGCCTCAGCCCTGGATATTCCAAAAATCAACCCCTGGATTTCAATACAAAAGATACACTCTGGTTAATCTTTCTAAAGACACCTTTAGAAAGATTAGCCAGTCATCCAGTTGTCTTGAACCAGAACTGCAGTGAAAAAGAGGCCATTAGAGCACAGTATATATACATACAGTGGGGAGAACAAGTATTTGATACACTGCCTATTTTTCAGGTTTTCCTACTTACAAAGCATGTAGAGGTCTGTCATTTTTATCATAGGTACACTTCAACTGTGATTTTTGTTTTAGATTCCGTCTCTCACAGTTGAAGTGTACCTATGATAAAAATTACAGACCTCTACATGCTTTGTAAGTAGGAAAACCTGCAAAATTGGCAGTGTATCAAATACTTGTTCTCTCCACTGTATATATATATATATATATATATATATATATATATATATACACTGCTCAAAAAAATAAAGGGAACACTTAAACAACACAATGTAACTCCAAGTCAATCACACTTCTGTGAAATCGAACTGTCCACTTAGGAAGCAACACTGATTGACAATAAATAATAAATGTCACATGCTGTTGTGCAAATGGAATAGACAACAGGTGGAAATTATAGGCATTTAGCAAGACACCCCCAATAAAGGAGTGGTTCTGCAGGTGGGGACCACAGACCACTTCTCAGTTCCTATGCTTCCTGGCTGATGTTTTGGTCACTTTTGAATGCTGGCGGTGCTTTCACTCTAGTGGCAGCATGAGACAGAGTCTTACAACCCACACAAGTGGCTCAGGTAGTGCAGCTCATCCAGGATGGCACATCAATGCGAGATGTGGCAAGAAGGTTTGCTGTGTCTGTCAGCGTAGTGTCCAGAGCATGGAGGCGCTACCAGGAGACAGGCCAGTACATCAGGAGACGTGGAGGAGGCCGTAGGAGGGCAACAACCCAGCAGCAGGACCGCTACTTCCGCCTTTGTGCAAGGAGGAGCACTGCCAGAGCCCTGCAAAATGATCTCCAGCAGGCCACAAATGTGCATGTGTCTGCTCAAACGGTCAGAAACAGACTCCATGAGGGTGGTATGAGGGTCCGACGTCCACAGGTGGGGGTTCTGCTTACAGCCCAACACCGTGCAGGACGTTTGGCATTTACCAGAGAACACCAAGATTGGCAAATTCGCCACTGGCGCCCTGTGCTCTTCACAGATGAAAGCAGGTTCACACTGAGCACATGTGACAGTCTGGAGACGCCGTGGAGAACGTCCTGCTGCCTGCAACATCCTCCAGCATGACCGGTTTGGCGGTTGGTCAGACATGGTGTGTGATGACATTTCTTTGGGGGGCCGCACAGCCCTCCATGTGCTCGCCAGAGGTAGCCTGACTGCCATTAGGTACCGATATGAGTTCCTCAGACCCCTTGTGAGACCATATGCTGGTGTGGTTGGTCCTGGGTTCCTCCTAATGCAAGACAATGCTAGACCTCATGTGGCTGGAGTGTGTCAGCAGTTCCTGCAATAGGAAGGCATTGATGCTATGGACTGGCCCGCCCGTTCCCCAGACCTGAATCCAATTGAGCACATCTGGGACATCATGTCTCGCTCCATCCACCAACCAGTTGCACCTCAGACTGTCCAGGAGTTGGCGGATGCTTTAGTCCAGGTCTGGGAGGAGATCCCTCAGGAGACCATCCGCCACCTCATCAGAAGCATGCCCAGGCGTTGTAGGGAGGTCATACAGGCACGTGGAGGCCACACACACTACTGAGCCTCATTGTGACTTGTTTTAAGGACATTTTCCACTTTAATTTTGAGTGTGACTCCAAATCCAGACCTCCATGGGTTGATAAATTTGATTTCCATTGATCATTTTTGTGTGATTTTGTTGTCAGCACATTCAAATATGTAAAGAAAAAAGTATTTAATCAGAATATTTCATTCATTCAGATCTAGGATGTGTTATTTTAGTGTTCCCTTTCTTTTTTTGAGCAGTGTATATAAAGATATGGATGGCAACAATTTTTCACAATACAAGCTGGGTTTAGATACAAAGTATATAGTCCCTGGCAGTTGCCGTGACACCAGTTTGTAGATCCCAACGATGCAGAGCTGTCAGCCCTGCAGCTTCCTCTGATCTGGCCAGCCGTTGCCTATAGCAACAGCTGAGGTGGACTTTTTCCTCACACAGCGAATGGTGGGCCTGTTGCTATCCCAGTATAATATTGTGTTATAGGACTAATGCTTCGTCACCTGCTCTTTGTATCTAAACCCAGCTTGTATTGTGAAACATTGTTGCCATCCATATCTTTCTCCATACCTGCACTTAAAGTCTTCTCATCCTCCAGGACCCCTCTGTAGCAGAGAAAGGCCTTCTCTTCCCCATGTTGTGTGTAATTTACACCCCCTCCATATTGTTGGCCACAGATAATAGGCCTTTGTCCTACCTACCGAGGCACAGCAGTGTCTGTGACTGAGGCCAGCACTATTCATCACCCCCCTTTTTGTTTAGAGGTGAAAGCTACCTCATACATCTGGCAACAATGATGTTATTGTGTTGCTCAAAACACTGTTTTGAATATATGACACACTGGTGCAGCTACACCATTTTATTTCACTGGATTATTTGTCATGATTTTATAATTAATTAAAATCAGATACAATGTGTGTTCAAAAAGGTACTGTTTTATTTCATGTTTATTTTATTTAACTAGGCAAGTCAGTTAAGAACAAATTCATATTTACAATGAGGGCCTACCCTGGCCAAACCCAGACGACTCTGGACCAATTGTGCGCCACCCTATGGGACTCCCAATCACGGGCAGTTGTGATACAGTTTTAACAGACTGCTATTGTGGACCCTTAGCCATTTTAGTGCCATGACTGCCATAGAGTATTTAGTTCAGTCTTAAGGGGCCCATATCTGAGGTGGATCATGACTACCATCCTTTGTCTATTGTATCAGGCTTCAGTGTCACTAAGTCTTTCATCACTATGTTTAACAGTGATTTTTGCAACTAACCCAGCAACTTGGCTTGGCAGAATGCTTCAGGTCACTGTCCGAAGCTCTCTGGATACTTGTCTGGAGAATGACTCCTGTCATGAGGGGGTTGAGTTTGTCTCTGACCCATTTCACTTCCTGGAAGAGACCCCAATGTAGCATTTCCCTTTTCCTTCCACTGTCTAGGCTTATCACGCATCATAGTAGGGATATCTTTATCAACTGACTTGGCCCACTGTTTAGTACTGTACTCGTGAACTTGGTTTGTTGGTGGGAAATGTATTGAGAAACACTGCTCTTTATGAGTGACTATCAAGACAAAGCTTGCCATTGCATTAGTGCATGCTGCACAGCCAGGCACCTCCTAGGGTCTGACCTTTGTTGTTCACATTCAAGTTGGCATGTGAGTCCGTATAATGGAGGGAGGGATGAATAAAGACATGAATTTCAACAGAAAGTCCTGTGATGAGAGATCGCTGTATGGCTGGCCCTGTTTGAAGTGTCATGCTGGAGTAGGTAAATAGGAGCGAGAGAGCTCAGTCGCTGGTAATCACCGGTTTTCATTATGAGGACGTTCTGTTCAGGCACAATTGTTAGTAGGAGGATGTGAATGTAGAATATATTTTGCTCACCATTCATACAATTCACCAAATACCACGAGATACCATTCATTATCTACATGTAAATCAAATCAGCGTTTATTTGTCGCGTCCACAGATTAGCTGATGTTAAAGCGGGTGCAGTGAAATGTTAATGTGTCTAACGGTGCAATACTATTACAAAAATACAAATACAAAAAAAAGAAATGATGAAATAAGCCAGCCATGTCTAGTGAGTCATCCTCCAGTTCACTTACCTCTGTAGAGGCCTGTTGGGCATGCATCTCTCGCATTCCTGAGACAAAGACACAGAATGCGACAAGGCTTTTAGATAGTACGGTATAATTGAATTATTTATCCTTAAATGGGTCTATGGTTGCGAGAGTACTCTAACTCTGCATAGTCAAGTCTCACAAACAAAATAAAACATGTGTGGTGAAATGGATGCCACGTGGCTTTGTTTGATGAGGCGTGTTAATGGTGAACTGTATTGAATGTAGCTCGTATTGAATTAAGTCTTTCCCTCACATGTAGTTGAGCTACATAGCTTCTTGGCCCAAGTTTGCACTTGGTTCAGTTCCATTGGTTCCAATAGGGACTGAATCAAGTGCAGAATAACTATTGTACATATGTACCTGTACCCATAAACTTCCAAGCATGAGAGTATTGAGTATCATACACAGTATTGACATGTTGCTTACTTCATACGAGTAATGGAGATATTGCTGAGTATTAAAAATAGTCTTGCAAATTGTATCAGTAATTGTGAGGAATTCCAGTCACTGTCCTATATATGTAATAATGGTACTTATTCATGTAGTATTGCATTATTTGAAAACAGATTATAATTGTAGGGCATGGGTGAAGTAAACCTACTCTTTAAGTAACCATCCATGGTTCTCTCTTATCTCTTTCAGTCTCGAAGTGTGGACAAGCAGCACGCCGTCATCAACTACAACCCTGCTACAAATGAGCACCTGGTCAAGGACCTGGGCAGCCTCAATGGAGTGAGTATCCACGGGAGGGAGGGGCGGGGAAAAGTTGAAATGGTTTTCCTTTCTGTCTTTGGTACAAGGACTCCCCTCTCTTACTATACACAAAGACAATTATATCAAAAAGGCCCTATATGTTTCAGTATTCTATTAAGTAGTTCTAAGCCTGGCATCGTAGATAACCAGCTTAAGCAAGCACTTAATGGTACTTATCTCTTTTACATATGTAAGTTACTGCTAGCTAAAAGAAGCAGGTTTAATCTCTGTCCTATGAAGATCGTTTCTGCTTTTCTGTCCGCTGAAACGTAGGCTACTGTGCAGTAATAATGTAAATGCTGTGTCTTTGCTTGTTATGATTACATACATGACAACTGCGGTCCAAAAGTGTTGCTGAGGCCGTTTTACTGAACAGTCAAGAAAATATTTTCCTTTTAAATGGTAAAGGCCTCCAGATAGTGCTGTGAGATGGGAAACATTTGGTTCGGAGCGGGAGGCTAGCTGTTAGATATTTCAGAGAGCCATTTGTTTTGCTGTTGATGCAGACTTCCCTCCGTAGTAGGTGGAAACATTCCAAGTAGCTTTCACTGGACTGGATCGATCATGTCCAACTAGCACTGCGCTACAGTTAGGCTAAGGGCCTGTATCTAATTGTCTGTAACTACCTGGGACGGCAGGCTGCCTAGTGGTTAGAGCGTTGGGCCCGTAACCGAAAGGTTGCTGGTTTGAATACCCGAGCCAACAAGGTGAAAAATGTGTTGATGTGACCTTGAGCAAGGCATTTCCCCCCGAATTTGCTCCAGGGGTGCTGTACCACTATGACTGACCCTGTAAAACAACCTATTTCACTGCACCCATCTGGTGTATGTGACAATAAAAAATATCTATCATGCATCATTACATCATCTCCAGTTGTTTTCTCTTTCTATGTGGTACAGTGGGCTTTGCCACTATGTTTCCCTGGCCTTAACCATACAGTTATTCATCTGTACTGGACTGAAATATCACTGACACTCTTGCTCTTGTGTTGATTGTTGAAGGTGAGTGGTGCACAGTGTCTATCCCAGTACCTCATGGAGACTGTTGTCTTCATTCTTCATCCAGTATCTCCAGTTTACAGTAACAACCAACTATGTTGTGTTCCCCTCTAGACCTTTGTGAATGACCTGAGGATCCCAGACCAAACCTACATCACCCTCAAACTGTCTGATGTCATTCGCTTCGGATATGATATCCTTTTTCCTCACGCATGTCATAAATGCATCATTCTTGTGCCATTTATGCATAATGACCTATATCAACATCAGCGTTGGAATTTCATTGAAATGTTTGTCTGTGATGTGATTGGCTATTGCCTTAACCTAGTATTTACATTCCCATGTGTACATCCTAGAAAGGAGCCAACACAAAGTCCCAGAGGAGGCACTCAAGGTCAGCTTTCTATGCTAATGCTAACATCAACTATAATAAAACACTAAACCCTAACCTGGACTAGCTTTTCAGACAGTTCTAGTCTACCATCAATTCACTTTACTCTCTTTGGCAACTTGAGTTGTGTTGTGCCTCCTACTGTTTCAGCATGAGAAATACACCAGCCAGCTGCAGATGGGTCTGAAGGCCTCAGAGGGGAAGATGGCTGAGCACCTGGAGTCCAAGCTAGAGAAGACAGAAAGGAAATCTCTGTCTCAAGGTAAGTGTTAGTGAAGGCTTCAAACCTGTTTAAATGCTATTCCACCATATATTCCCTTTGTATATTTTTCTCTCTCAACAAAGCTCATCGCCTACTGGGGGGGGTCTAGGAACATGTAGTGCTCATATTGATATACCTGTTTGGATAGCTACATGCTTTGATATTATCTTTGAGCTCAGGACAACTCTGGGAATTGGGTCACCATGCGACGTTATACATGACCTTGCTTGCTTTCGCTTCATCATGCCACTGCTTAATGACACAGCTGTTTAACTTGGCTGAATATCCTAGATTGAATAGGTTTGATCATTCTGCTTATCAATTGTGACTCACTAATACCTGGAATGGTATGGTGTGTGAGGATCATGAGTATTTTAGCCTTGCTTTGCTCCTCTAAAGAAAATGAAAACGTCCCTGTCCTTTTACTATGATGTCAGCATCAGCTCAACCTCTTTCAGTCAGAACATGTTCCCCTCCCCCTCTTTGTCACCCCCTCCCTCCCTCGCCCTCCATCCCTCTCTCTGCCACCCTCTCCCCCTCTGGCGGCTGCATTTGGTCACATAACGTCTCCATGGTGACAGCTTTAGCACCCATAGTCACAGTTCAGCACTTACTGCCTGCTTGACATTTGCTCTATGTTACTCTATGTTATTCACACTGGCATACCCCTGTCAAGCTCTCTGCCAGAGGGGTCATTTCATCCAAGAAGCCATAAACATTACCTATTGACTAGTGGACGCTGATTCAACAGCTTTATCAGGATAGGCTGCGTTGTGCCCTCTCCTGCTGATGTGTTGCCCCTGAAAAACATTTTGCTTGCCCTGCGATGCTGTGATGACATACATATAAATGACTGGAATACAGCTGAATCCACACTCAAATCAACACAGAGTTAATCGCCTTGTTTACGGCAGCCTCTGTGCTCAGATAAAACCCTGAATAAACACTGCCTAAAGGACTTCCACTGGATGAGTTGGACACACTGGATGAAATACTGTGTCATAAATAACACGCCTTATGCGTGTCTGATGTTAGCACTTGTCTTGATTAGCATCATAAGTTATAAAAAGAAACCCTGAGTGGAAACATGGGTTGAATGATTATAGGGTATGTGAAATAAATCTGATACTGAAGAAAGAACAGATCCATAGGGTGTGATATCTAACATACTTTATCTTCATTTGGGTTTTCTACCAGTGCTCCCATAGTATCTAGCTTAGAGATGGATTCTATCATTTTCCTGCAGTCTGGTGATTTTATGTATTCTAGTGGGGTAAAGACAAACCTTGAATATTCTTCCTCTAAACTCCCAGTGGACCAATAGTAGATGGATGACTGCTGCAGTTCCGAAAAATTACTCCTCTCTCATTTGGCTGTGTGTGTGTGCTTGCGTACGTGTGCGTGCGTGTTTGTGTGTTTCCGTGCATTTTCAGAGGCTCCAACCTCCCGACCCACCCCATTATATGGCCAGCCCTCGTGGTGGGGGGAGGAGGATGCGGCCGGCAAAGGACAGCACAGGCCAGAGGAGGGTCACCCAGGTCGGTCCCACGTTACTAGAAGTCCTTTCCCTCAAATACTCTTAAAACTTTGGAAATTTCAAGTGAAAATGTTTCCAGTTCCTTTTTAGGGAATAGAGATTAACAAAACATGGTTTGTGGTTGTCCTTTAATTTGCTTGTTGGTGCTAATTGGTGCTTTATCCGTTTCCAGAGATTCCAGAGGAAGGTTCAGGCTTAGATCCAGAGGTGAATGGCTCCCTGTTAGAGTACAAAGACAATCAGGGCAAGTCCATCTTCCCCTACCACCGGGAGCCTAGCTACTTTGAGATCCCTACCAAGGAGTTCCAGCTGCATCCCAAGTCCCTGGGGGCAGAGCTCCATGAGATCCCCACCAAGGACACAGACACGCCCTCTGCACAAGCCCCTCCCACCCCCACCACACCCAGTCCCCCTGTGGTGCAGAGCCACGCCTCCTTCACCATAGAGTTTGATGACTGCACGCCAGGCAAGATCAAGATCAGGGACCACGTGACCAAGTTCTCCTCGCGCCAGAGGAAGCAGCAGCTGCAGGCATCCGGGAAAACTCTGGCCACCACACCCACTGAGGTGATGTCAGCTGAGTGCAAGGTGGTAGATTGGTTGGTGCACAGTGATGTCAGAATGATGAGGAGACGTCCCACGTGTGACGATGTTTACAGTGTCAAGAGTGACCAGGCCGTCAACATCAAAAGCCTCAAAGGTCAGAGGGGTACTTTTAGATAAATCTTTTATAGAAATCTGTAAGGGGTTGGTTATTTGTTCCCTGTCCCTTATTTGCGGTTTGAATGGTTCTGTTTCTAGGACACCACCATGACGATGGGACCCAGAGTGATTCTGAGGACCCGGTCTTAGGGAAAGGGAAGCGAAGCAAGTCACACCACCGGGTCCAGTCGCAACATTCGATCCAGTCAAAGCTTTCCCTGTCTGAGCTGTCGGAACCGTCACAACAGACAGTGCTGTCATACCAATTAGTCAAGTCACAACAGACACAGCAGACAGTCCAGTCACACCAATTGATCCAGTCTGAGCAGTCAGTTATGTCAGTCCAGTCACACCAGACAGTCCTGTCAGTTCCGTCGCAGCAGTCTGTTTCGTCACAAAGGTTACTTCAGCCTCAGTTTTCCCCTCCCAAACTGACCCCAGTTTCTCCTGTGGCCCCTGAGAGGCCCCTGTCTCAAAGCCCGCCTGAGGCTCGCTCCCCCACCATGGGTCCCTCTAAGCCCGGCCCCCAGGAGCCCCTCACCCAGCAAGCCTTCATCATAGAGTTCTTCGACGACAACCCGCGCAAGAAACGCTCGCAATCCTTCACGGCCAATCCTGCCCACGCAGACTCTTACTCCGCCCTCAAGGCCAAGCTGGAGCGGAGGAAGGGTGGAGAGAGGCCAAACTCCATGCACGGCCACATCCCTCCCACCCAACAGGTGACTGTTCCTCTGAAGAGTCAGGGCCACGGCGGGTCCCAGAGGTCTAGCTCCCTGAAGAGAGAGAAGACGGAGGAGCCCCTGAGTGGAGGCAGTGCCTCCTCTTCCTCCGGTTCTGGGCCTTCCTCTCGCACCTCCTCTGGCATCACCATCAAGCCGTTTGGCAGTGTGGGGAAGAAGACCAAGCTAGCCCAGGAGTTTGCAGCAGAGTTCCTGATGAAAGATACAGTCCACAGAGCCTTGTCTCCCACCAGGGATAAGACGTCTCCTCCTCCCATGTCCGCTCCCCCGATGATGGTGATGTCACCCTCTCGCACCCACATTCCATCCCCCTTAGACCCCCCTTCCTCCGTCTCCTATCCCTCCACCCCCTTGCAACCCACTGCGCCACGTTCCTACTCTCCAACTCCTGCCCCTCATTCCCCAGTCCTAGCCATCTCCCACCCTCCCTCCCGCAGCCCTGTCCAGACTGCCTCCCCAGCCCACTCCTTGCCCCCTCAGATGCCCCTGGGTCTGGGGTTGCGTGGGGTGGACCCTAAAGCCTCCAGGGTGGTGAGAAACGAGGAAGAGGACAGTCTGAGTGATGCCGGCACATACACTATCGAAACAGAGTCCCAGGACAAAGAGGTGGAGGAGGCACGCAACATGATCAACCAGGTGAGATTGTAGTAGCCAGAGGGTACTCATTCTTCATTTTTAAAGTCTCTGCCACCACCATTATTTTTTGGGGTTGATGGTGGATCTTTTCACATGCGTGTAATTATTGTATGGTAGCTTTTTGGATTCTGACATTAAATGCTATGATTCTAACAAGTGGTATAATTCTACAATAAACCATATAATGCCTTGATGACAATACCTTGACGGACGCATGCTTTGAACATCCTCCCCCTACCCAGTACCCCCTCCCAACCCAGCCTTCCTTCTTCCCCTTTTGCAAAGTCCCATTGTCCAATCTCTTCTCCTACCCACTTCATGCATGCTCTGTCCCTCCCTGACAGGTGTTTGGGGTCCTCGACTCACCAGAGTACAGTGGTGCCGGAGTGTATAGACCCATCATTAATGATGGCAAAGACGAGCTGGCAATGCTCCGGCCTAGTGATGATAGTACTGTGGATCAAATGGCAGCAGTTTCTATGCATGGCTTTAACCCAGCCACCCTCAGTGGGGCCCCCTCAGGCCCCATCCAGGTAACATTACCGTCCTACGCTACTGGAGAAATAAGGGATCTAATACATTTGCATGTTCCACCCCAAACCTATGCACGTTAATTATTTGTCCTGCCTCCCTTTGGCTCCTTACAATGGAAGGAGATTGAAATGATAGTTATCCTTCAACATTGTGCTCTGTGTAGTTGTATGCGGGTGGCAGGGTAGCCTAGTGGTTAGAGCGTTGGACTAGTAACTGGAAGGTTGCAAGTTCAAATCCCCGAGCTGACAAGGTACACATCTGTCGTTCTGCCCTTGAACAGGCAGTTAACCCACTGTTCCTAGGCCATCATTGAAAATAAGAATTTGTTCTTAACTGACTTTCCTAGTTAAATAAAGGTAAAATTTAAAAAATGCAACCCCTTATCGTTTCCTCCACTGTTTCAGGTGCAGTCTGCTAACAATGCAGCACAGGAGGAGGGGCCTAAGTGGGTTTCTCGCTGGGCCAGTCTGGCAGACAGCTCTACTCCACCTCAAGGGGAATTTGCAGAGGGAGGTGAGATATCTGCAACCACTGACCGCTCTGCTCAGAACTTATGTGAGAAAACAGAAAAAAGCATGAATTAAAATGTTTCTCTTTCCTAGATGTGCAGTTGATACCTAGCCACAGCATGGATAACTCTGAGTTAGAGGGTAGCCAGAGTTGTAGGACCAGGAGGCTGCTTCCCCAGGTTCCACCTGGAGACAGAGACAAGCCAGAGAGCCTCAACCCCAGCATCCTGATCTACCCAGGTCCTGAACCCACCCTGGAGAGGAGTAGTGGTGCACCCCGGCATCAGGACAACACTCAGAGTCTTTGTGTCCAGGAGGATGTAGACCCAGACAGCCTGAGTGACGCCAGCCGCTCTGACGATGGCTCTTTGCTGGAGAGGACCAGGAAGAGCCAAGGGAGGAAGAGTGGCGCTACCTCGCCCGGGGACACTGGACCTCAGTATAAGGGTCAAGATAAGCTGTCTCCGACTCAGTCTACCAAGTCCACCTCCTTTTACATTGGGTCTGAGGATGGCAGCTCAGGCAAGCCGGACCTGGCCCGAAGCCCTATTCTTTCTCAGGGGCCTGAGAGGGGGCGAGACACCCCTGCCAAAACCTCCCCCACCACCATCCTCATCAGGCACCTGAGCAGCCACGAGCCCCGTAGGTCGGGCGTAAAGCCTAACAACTCAGCCCCCAACCTCCACTCCCAGCAGGACAAAGACTCTAAAGACCCCAGTAAAGACATCCTGGGGTCCTCCTCGTTCGTCAGGCAGGAGAGTTTCACCAAGGAGCGACCCAGTGATGATGTCCAGATCAAGAGGCTCCCGCACATCTCCAGTCACCCCACCTTGAGGGACATGGAGCAGAGAGAGACGACCCAGGACCCACAGCCCTTCCTCAGGGAAGAAGCAGACGCTGTTCTCTCCTCTCTGGAGGTCACGTTCCCTTCCTCAGGCTCCGGACGCAGCTCTAAGAGAGGAGGCTCCTCCAGTCACATGGACGACTCTCTGTCTGGGGAATCAGATGTGGATACAGCCAGCACCGTCAGCCTGGTCAGCAACAAGAACACCCCTGTCACCACAGGCCCTAAGAAGAAGATGACCGTCGGTGGCTTCCAGAAGGAGAGATCTTCCTCCAGTCAATCTGTCCAGGGGAAGGGCCACCGCCAGCCCACGGCCCGCGAGCGTCTGTCAGAGAAACGCCGCAGCCACGTGGCAGGCAGTGATAACTCCAGCAGCAAGGCCGAGCAGGCCAAGCGCTTCCAGATGCGGCGCAGCGTGGGGAACCGTGGCTCCCTGGACCTATCAGAGGGCCAGCAGGGTTCTGGTCAGCACTGGCCTGACACTGCCTCTGACCATGACACCGGTCCCCGCCCCACCAGCCGTAACAAGAAGCTCATAGCGCCCCTACAGAAAGAGGACAATGGGAAGACCGCCAAGAGTGCAGCACAGCAGGCACTGATCCGCTCCAACAGCCTGTCAGCACCAAGGCCCACCCGGGCATCCATGCTGCGCAGGGCACGTCTGGGAGAGACTTCTGACAACGAGGGAACTGAGACAGACCGGGGGTCCCAGAACTCAGACCACATTGGTGCCTCTAGCAAGGTGTCTGCTGATGGGAAGAAGCTCCTCTCCAGACTGGACATCTTGGCCATGCCCAGGAAGAGAACAGGCTCCTTCACTACGCCTAGTGACAACGAGTCCTCCACTACGACCCCTACAACCCGGCCTGTCTTCTCCAACAGGAGTGCAGAATCAACTGGGCCTATCAGGAAGACATCAGTGGGTGAAACAGGGGCCAAGCAGGGGGCCACAAGAGGGGTCGGAGCCCCCGTGAAGCAGCTCCTCACCCGCACACGCTCCAACGGGGCTAAATACTCCAGCACAACCAGTGAGTATTATAGTCACAGTTCCCATCAAGTAACTTGCTCAAAGTACTGCAGAGAACACATTTTTTTTATCCTGAACTGTAAATCATGATTTAAAGGTAATATACTCTGTCATCAGATTATTGAAACAGAGCCTGACACTGAGTTGAACTGACCTTTTCCACCCTTCATAGTGAATGTGACTCATTGTCCTTGGTGAGATGCATGCGGGTATGCTGTATTGTGGCTTGTCCTGTAGGAACTCAGTGTATTCGCTACGAAGCAGTGTGATGATGCCCTCTGTTGCCTGCTGCCGTTTCCATAGAAACATAGCTCCTGACCGTACATCATCACACAGCTATTTTTTGATGTGCATGTAAATTATTGTTAAACAGAATTGGACCCATATTATGCATACAGTGCATTCTGAAACTATTCAGACCACTTCAATTATTCCACATTTTGTTACTTATAGCCTTATCCTAAAATAGGTAAATATTTTTTTTCCTCAATTTACACACAATACCCGATAATGACAAAGTGAAAAACTGTTTTTTTTATATATATACACTGCTCAAAAAAATAAAGGGAACACTTAAACAACACAATGTAACTCCAAGTCAATCACACTTCTGTGAAGTCAAACTGTCCACTTAGGAAGCAACACTGATTGACAATAAATTTCACATGCTGTTGTGCAAATGGAATAGACAACAGGTGGAAATTATAGGCTATTAGCAAGACACCCCCAATAAAGGAGTGGTTCTGCAGGTGATAACCACAGACCACTTCTCAGTTCCTATGCTTCCTGGCTGATGTTTTGGTCACTTGAATGCTGGCGGTGCTTTCACTCTAGTGGCAGCATGAGACGGAGTCTACAAACCACACAAGTGGCTCAGGTAGTGCAGCTTATCCAGGATGGCACATCAATGCGAGCTGTGGCAAGAAGGTTTGCTGTGACTGTCAGCGTAGTGTCCAGAGCGTGGAGGCGCTACCAGGAGACAGGCCAGTACATCAGGAGACGTGGAGGAGGCGGTAGGAGGGCAACAACCCAGCAGCAGGACCGCTACCTCCGCCTTTGTGCAAGGAGGAGCAGGAGGAGCACTGCTAGAGCCCTGCAAAATGACCTCCATCAGGCCGCAAAAGTGCATGTGTCTGCTCAAACGGTCAGAAACAGACTCCATGAGGGTGGTATGAGGGCCCGACGTCCACAGGTGGAGGTTGTGCTTTCAGCCCAACACCGTGCAGGACGTTTTTAATTTGCCAGAGAACACCAAGATTGGCAAATTCGCCACTGGCGCCCTATGCTCTTCACAGATGAAAGCAGGTTCACACTGAGCACATGTGACAGACGTGACAGTCTGGAGACGCCTTGGAGAATGTTCTGATGCCTGCAACATCCTCCAGCATGACCGGTTTGGCGGTGGGTCAGTCCTGGTGTGGGGTGGCATTTCTTTGGGGTGCCGCACAGCCCTCCATGTGCTCGCCAGAGGTAGCCTGACTGCCATTAGGTACCGAGATGAGATCCTCAGACACCTTGTGAGACCATATGCTGGTGCCGTTGGCCCTGGGTTCCTCCTAATGCAAGACAATGCTAGACCTCATGTGGCTGGAGTGTGTCAGCAGTTCCTGCAAGAGGAAGGCATTGATCCTATGGACTGGCCCGCCCGTTCCCCAGACCTGAATCCAATTGAGCACATCTGGGACATCATGTCTCACTCCATCCACCAACGCCACGTTGCACCACAGACTGTCCAGGAGTTGGCGGATGCTTTAGTCCAGGTCTGGGAGGAGATCCCTCAGGAGACCATCCGCCACCTCATCAGGAGCATGCCCAGGCTTTGTAGGGAGGTCATACAGGCACGTGGAGGCCACACACACTACTGAGCCTCATTTTGACTTGTTTTAAGGACATTACATCAAAGTTGGATCAGCCTGTAGTGTGGTTTTCCACTTTAATTTTGAGTGTGACTCCAAATCCAGACCTCCATGGGTTGATAAATTTGATTTCCATTGATAATTTTTGTGTGATTTTGTTGTCAGCACATTCAACTATGTAAAGAAAAAAGTATTTAATAATAATATTTCATTCATTCAGATCTAGGATGTGTTATTTTAGTGTTCCCTTCATTTTTTTGAGCAGTGTATATTTTTTTGCATATTTACTAAAAATAGAAAACAGAAATACCTCATTGACATGAGTCTTAATGTCTTAAAAAATATATAAATATTAGGAGGAGCAATGTCGGAGTGGCATTGACTAAAATACAGTAGAATAGAATACAGTACAAATGAAATGAGTAAAGCAGTATGTAAACATTATTAAAGTGACCAGTGATTCCATGTTATGTATACAGGGCAGTACCCTCTAAGGTGCGGTGTTGAGTAACCGTGTGGTCGCTCCGAGACAGGATTATGTCGATTCACAGATCTGGGGAAGGGTACCAAAACATTTCTGCAGC
This sequence comes from Oncorhynchus keta, assembly GCF_023373465.1. Taxonomy (NCBI): domain Eukaryota; kingdom Metazoa; phylum Chordata; class Actinopteri; order Salmoniformes; family Salmonidae; genus Oncorhynchus; species Oncorhynchus keta. The sequence continues at coordinate 20,698,943 of NC_068428.1, forward strand.
ATTAAAGGTCCCCAAGAACACAGTGGCCTCCATCATTCTTAAATGGATGAGGTTTGGAACAACTAAGACTCTTCCTAGAATTGGCCGCCCGGCCAAACTGGGCAATCGGGGGAAAAGGGCCTTGGTCAGGGAGGTGACCAAGAACCTGATGGTCACTCTGACAGAGCTCCAGAGGTTCTCTGTGGAGATGGCAGAACCTTCCAGAAGGACAACCATCACTGCAGCACTCCACCAATCAGGCCCGTATGGCATAGCGGCCAGACAGAGGCCACTCCTCAGTAAAAGGCAAAACAGCCTGCTTGGAGTTTGCCAAAAGGAACCTAAAGGACTCTGAGACAATGAGAAACAAGATTCTCTGGTCTGATAAAAAAAATTGAACTCTTTGGCCAGAATGCCAAGGGTCACATCTGGAAGAAACCTGGCATCATCCCTACGGTGAAGCATGGTGGTGGCAGCATCATGCTGTGGGGATGTTTTTCAGTGGCAAGGACTGGGAGACGAGTCAGGATCGAGGGAAAGATGAATAGAGCAATGTACTGAGAGATCCTGGATGAAAACCTGCTCCAGAGCACTCAGGTCCTCAGACTGGTGTGAAGGTTCACCTTCCAACAAGACAACAACCCTAAGCACACAGCCAAGATAACAAAGGAGTGGCTTCAGGACAAGTCTCTGATTGTTCTTGAGTGGCCCAGCCAGAGCCTGAACTTGAACTCAATCGAACATCTCTGGAGTGATCTGAAAAGAACTGTGCAGCGACGCTCCCCATCCAACCTGACAGAGCTTGAGAGGATCTACAGAGAAGAAATGGTAGAAACTCCCCAAATACAGGTGTGCCAAGCTTGTGGCATCATACCCAAGAAGACTCAAAGTTGAAATCACTGCCAAAAGTGCTTCAACAAAGTACTGAGTAAAAGGTCTGAATACTTTTCGAATGCACTGTAGATGGTGTATTACGTACTTATGTATCAGTATCAATATTGTGGAGTAATCCCAAGGGTCTGGCAATGAATAATGTTGTTAATGTGAATGACTAGTCTACTGTTACGATCTTCCTATCTGAGAATTTATTTAGAGTGTACTATTTTATTTTTTCTGGGAGGAATAATCCTGTAATTTAATGAGGTTGGTCAAATGAACCAATGAGGTTGGTCAAATGAACTGTGCTGTTTTCTGGTAGGTTCCCGTCGAAGGCAGAAAGGTTCAGACTATACCTCCACATCTGAGGAGGAATATGAGGCCAGCTCTGGAACCCCCAAACACAAACGCTCCTCCCACACGTCTGCTGCCACACAGACCCCCCGGGCTCAGAAGGAGAAGGCTGCAGTAGCAGCAGTCGCTCGTTCCAAGTCCGGCTCACTGGAGACTGAGGAGGACGAAGTCCAGAATGAGACTGACCACTACCAGAACTGGACCACACACAGCGCCGAGATAGCAAAGTAGGGTGACATAATGACACTAACTATGGGTTGACTGTGTATCACCTGAAACCACTTACCGAGCCTCATGATTGAAAGCTGTGGAACATGCATTCTGTACGTATGTATTTTTTTAAATGGTCGTGACTTGTGTTTGTGTCTTCCCAGACTCAGTCAGGACTTGGCCAAGGACCTTGCCATTCTGGCCCGTGAGATCCATGAAGTGGCGGGTGACGGGGACTCCCAGAGTTCCTCTGGAATGGGCACAAACCCCTCCCCCAGCTCTGCACCCAACACACCCGGGCCCGCCTCCACCATCCCCATCTCTAGCCGGGAAGAGGTGTGCCCGCCCACTACCCATAATGCACTTCAAATATGCCCTTCTGGCCTGTACCTCACATTATTTCCATCCTGTTGTAATGTTCCAATGCATAATACAATGGCACTGCAGCCTATGGGATTTTTTTTTTTTAAACCAATGTGCCACTAAATATTTTACATCAATATTCTGTACAGGCTCAGTGACAAGTGCAAAGGATCCCTTATCATGTCTTAGATTCTCATGAGCATGTCTCTGTTCTCTACTGTACAGAGGCCATATACATCTTTGCGAGGGGTCCTCCCATCTCAGGTGCACACCTCAGATACTTTAGACAGTCTCTCTCTCTGTCTCTCGCTGTCCTGCAACGGTTTCTATTTCTTTCCCTTCACCTCCGTGCTCTCACACAAGTCATGCTATCATCACTAATCCAAACACTGGTATTTTGTTGGATTGTCAAGCTACAGATTCTTATATTTTATGACACTGGGATGTTCTATGTTTCTAAGGACCTTATATGGTGACAGCTTTTCAGGAACATAAAACCTGCCTGCCACTGTCTCACTACAGACTTTCACTGCAACTCTCACTGTAACAGGCACATTTTCACATTTCACTAATGTAACTTTGTTCCGGCTTGTATCCCAGCAAAACTAAAATTCACTGCTCACAGTTCAACTGCTCTCACCCCTGCATGTTGCCTTGGAGCATGTGATCACAAAGCACTAGTCACTCTGTTGATTTTTCTCTAGGACAGTAAAACAAAGATATTCTTACTTCTTATTCTCGCTGTGCCCTTGAAGTACAGTAGAAGGCCTTGAGGCACTGACTCCCTCAGTAGTCATGGTCATGTCAGTTGTTCAGAAAGGGCGGACCATGCACTGATTCTATTCTCTTTCCAGCTGGTCCAACATATCCCTGAAGCCAGCTTAAACTACCAGAAGGTTCTACTATCGCCAGGTTCTACCGCTGTCATGGACCTGGATCCTAACATGAATGACCAAGACCCAAGCTCTAAGCCACGGTGGAACCGTGAAGAGGTCACTTTCCTGTTAACACTTGTTTGTCCCTTTTAGAATAGTACTTTCACTACCTATCAATGATTTGGAAACCTAGGAATATAACAAATAGCAAAGCTGGCTCATGCATAAACAAACTGGCCCTCAGGCTACACAAAAGGATCTGTTGCAGTTAGTTTTGGTCTGCTGGGAATTAGACTAAAGTATATTTAGGAGGGTGAAACTACTTTGGGAATACTTGAGTGTTTGACGTCCGCCATTTTCTCCCTCCAGGTGATTTTGGACAATCTGATGTTGAACCCTGTTTCTCAGCTCTCTCAGGCCATTCGGGAGAACACAGAACAGCTGGCTGAGAAAATGAAGTAAGGGAACTTGATGTACCTCAGAGCTCTCACCTTGTGTTTCTGTTAAATAGAAAAGAGCTAATCCATTATTTCATCTCTGCTTGGCTCAGTTAGATTATACTTAGTCTTTTTTCCATCAGGGTTTTATTCCACAATAAGACTGAGGCCTGGGAGGAGATTGAAGCGAAGATCAATGCTGAAAATGAAGTACCCATCCTAAAAACATCAAATAAGGTACAACATTTTTAGCCAGCCACACATCTTACATTGGTAGACATTTTGGTGTAAAATTGAGGTCATTATATATGGGGAAATGTTTCATTGTCATCCTTTTATTTCTACTCTCACAGGAAATCTCCTCCATCCTGAACGAGCTGAGAAGAGTACAGAAACAACTAGAAAGTAAGAGTTACACATGGCTTGTTTTTTGTTTTGTTATAATCTTCCTAAAATGGATTGGGAGTGCAATGTTGAATTGCTTGTCCTGAACGGCCTCATATCTGCATAACATATTCAGAACATCTAAATAAAGCTGAAAGCATATGATCCAGTTAGCCAATGAAATTGAATAGAACACTGAATGTTACTTTGGTTCTGTAGTGATCAACAGCATTGTGGAACCTGGTGGAGCTGGCATTGGGAAACCTAAGGTGGCAGTGGTGGCTGCTGCTACTTCTGCTGGACAGGCCACCAGGTCCCCCTTACGGCAGAAGAAAGCCCCAAGTAAGCCCACTGGGCCTGGAGACAGACAGCGTGGGGCCAGCCCCTCTACCAGCCCCACCACCTCCAAACACAACACCAACGAAAGCACCAAGAGGTCCACTCGAGGACACAAAGGGGCAAACGTTGTGGCCTGATCAGTGATCCCAGGGCTCTGTAGCATCTCTTGATGGTTATAATATAAAACCATCATGACACAGTATACTGTACATGGGTTTTGACTGGTAAAGGTGTAACTGAGTAGCGCTGTTTAGAATTGCTTCTTCCACATTGCACAAGCTCAAGTAAAAGTAGGCAAAGCTGGGTAAAAGAAGTGGTAACTTGTTGCTTGCTTTAAATAGTGGATTGTGGACAAAATAATGTCCATAAGCCTTGTCTACTCTACTCTACTATGTGCGATGTGTGGTTGCCCAGTACTGTAGACTTGGCCTAGTCTGGGTACCAGTCTTTTCAGCTAACATGCAGCTCTTAGCCACTCCTGTCATTTGGCAAATGATATGACTGGCAAGGAGTGGAATGTTATAGCTGATCAGACAGCAACCAGGCTAGGTTTGGCAAGATGACCAAGATAAGACAGGCTACATCCTTGCCCATTCTTTGTTACCATAATGATGATAATCATAATAAAAAACACTACTAGTTGTCCATGGGAACATGTGCTGGACTGCTTCAATATTATGGCAGAATGAGAGTTATGTGCTTGTCTTGTAAAATATGATTAATTAAATGTTCCTGAGCGACTGGGACATTTTACTGCTTGGCAAAAAGCTACTGCTGAATGAACGGACCACCACTCTTACTTTTTTAAAAGTTGATTGTCTGATCGTGAAAATTCTGAAGATGTGTTCTATATGAATGTTGTGTGTAGAGAATGTTAGGATAGTGTATCAGAATGTTTGAGATTCCAAATAAATACAGTATACAATAAACAGCATCAGAGGGAGGGGAAAAACATACTTGGCAAAACATTTTCATAGGCTGTCATTTTGAATGAATGAATTTGTTAATTTAGGTCAAACAACTATGAGGTATTATTTAAGTCCTCCATTTTGTCATTCTCTACCAAGCTTTGGATGACGCTGTATCAATGATGAAGCTTTATGATTGTGATTTCATGTTATTGGCAGTGGCACTATATTTATATCAGGGTAGTCGATAGTATGGTACTGATGTAGCTTCTTCTGGTGTGTCTGAAGGAGAGAACGCTTAAGGATTCAAGAGTGAAGCGATTAATTAACCTAGATGCTTCAAATGAGTAAATTGCCCCAAATTGACTGTATCGTAGTGTGCTGGCTTTGTAAAAGGTAGAATGGAGCAGTTCTTTATTGTCCCCTGTATGTGTGTGTGTCACAGGAGGTTGGTGGCACCTTAATTGGGGAGGACGGGCTAGTGGTAATGGCTGGAGCAGAATCAGAAGAATGGTATTCCATTTGCTCCGTTCCGTTATCATCAGCCGTCCTCCCCTGGTGTGTGTGCACTAAGAGCACTTGTGAGTTCTGTATCTGTTGTGTGCTGAGCCAATGTCACAGTTTATTCCCGCCGTCTACCAAGGCAGCTGGGATAGGTGGGAATGTGTGTGAAGAATGCTGTATAGATGTAAGTTAAAGAATAAGAACTGACAAAAAAATATTTTGTGAAAGTGCATGTGTACCATAATTATGTAGTTAGGTGGGTTCAGGCTAGTTCACCAAATGTGCACTTTTTCATTGAGATACACCTCATAACCCATGAGTGGAACTGAAAATAAAGCAGTACATTTAATTAAGCAGTAAATACAATGACTTGTGGCTGAAATGTAGATTTCACAATGTTTTAACTTTCAAGGGCAGGCTGTTTTAGGGTAGTGCTTATCAGTTTGATTTCTGTCAAGTACTTAAGCCTACAACAGACCATATCTATGCTAAAAGCAAAGCTTTTTTTAACAATCATTAGTGCCATGGTGTTCACTGACCTTGAAGCCATTGAGAATGTATGGATTTGTCATCTACCCAGAACAGACATCTGACTATCGCGCTGATTGTCACTTCTGCTGCTAAGGGTGATGTCAGCATTGAGCTACTTGCTTCTAAATATACATTTTGTTACAATGCATGCAACTCAAGTATAAGCTGTATTAAAAATTGTTTTAAAAAAATACTGCAAAGTGCAAACCAAACTTTATGTGAATATTTGTCAGGTATATGTCAAAAGTTTTTTTTTTTCTATGACTGAGGTTATGGTCAGACTGAAGGCTACAATGTTGTTTCTAAATTAAACGGTTATGTTCTTCTAGATTTATTTAATTATTTTTGTTGTACTGAATATATTTATAGATGTCATGGACCAGTTTGTTCATCATCATGAACATTGATTTGTACCATCATATAATTTGTAATAAACTGATTTCAGTCATAAATGTATTTTATTCAAGATGTTATATTCAACAAAAAGTTGATGACATACAGAACAATTACACTAGTACACTACATCACATTGTTAGTAGACGGTACATTTTGGGAGGCAATTTGTCTAATGTTCCAGCTTAAAGTGAATGCAACAGTGCTATTGGTCTGGGTTTTCCAAGACTAGCATTGTGGGTAGGCCTACACTTTGGGAAGGACTTGGGAACAAACGGTCAAATCTTAGATTATTCTTGTTCTGATGGGAGGCATTGCAACAGAACTGTTCCAATAGACTAAACCTTCTTGGGTCATGGGCGTCACATCACACTGTGGATTACAGATGTCTTGGGCCAGTCCCACAAGTCTCAATCTCTGCTACTGTATTTGACAATAGTTGTCCAATGATTCCCAACCAAACAGAAATGTAGCAGTTTTGTCAATAATGTTATTAATTGATAGCCTAATATTGCCTCGGGTGTACAAAGCATGGGGCGATAGGTAGCCTAACAGTTAAAGGCGAGCCTCCAGCCGGAGGGTTGCCAATTCGAATCCTGGGTTTGATGGAAAATATCAGGTGGTAAGTAAACTGGCAACCGGAAGGTTGTTGGTATCAAATCCTAGATGCCATTGCCTGCTGTTGTGCCCTTGAGCAAGGCACTTAAACCTCCCACAACAACTGCTCCACTAGTGCCCAATGGCAGCCCCCTGCTCCAACCTGTGTATGTATGTGTTTTTCAGAGGAGTTGAGTAAAAGCAGAAGTCGAATTTCAATCGTGTCTTGTGTACAATTGATGAAAAAATGTGCTCTTAAAGGTAGACTTAGTGAAATTCCTTGTCAGGAGCAGCACAGACGAAAATGGGCGCGTTCAAGCAGATCACTTTTGTCAAGTTGGTGACTGTCGTTGGTCACCACCTTCCAAAGTGTGTTGCATTACGGGGATGAACATTTTCCCATTTGTGCCTACATGAACTTCAAAAACTGTGATTAATGGTCATGAAGTTTCTGCACTTGCTCTTTACCAACTTCATCCTACAGCCATCACCTGCATCGTGGTTTTATAATCAACCACTTTTTTTCTTCTCACGCTAGTGTTAAAGACCACTGAAATCAAGTTTGACGTGATTCATGTCTACAGCGGATATATACAAATGAACGTGATGTTTGAGGCTCTCACTGATCGTACAATGTAGACACATCATTTCAGTTCGACTGTGATATGGGAGTTGGAGACATTATTTTGATATTTATAAACAATGGCAACACTGCCATGTTGATCTGAGCTTTTGGAAAACCCTATTAGTGTCCGAAGATGCACCTTAGACGAGTCCACAGTCGGTTGCGTCAGCATTACCACTGAAAATGCACCAATTGAGAGGAGCAAAGTGCAACACTTCGAAATCTGTGCATCATCGCGTGGGTTTTCGTCACGGTAGCCAGGGCACCAAAACAGCAGAGAAGTTGAGCCTTGAGTTTCCACGCGTTTAGTTGCGGAAATGGTTAATTTTCTGAATCATATAATCTACCAAAGTTAGTGACACCAGTACAGTAGGTGGCAGTAATGCGCAATTAACGTTTATACTTGTTAGCCAACCACACCACAGAATGAATTGTGTTGCCTGCTTTCGCATATGTACTAGCAAGCTTTATTAGCTAGCTTTAGAAGGCTTCCCTTTGTTTTTGGTTAAAAGTAACCGGCTTTGAGGGGCTTTAATGTTCCGTGAAGCTCAATTAAAGACCATCGGTAAAGCGGGAACCAGCTGGTAAGTGATGTTAATTCATGGCTAGCATAGCACCCCTGCCTAACCCCTGTATTTTGATGAAACGACAGTGCCAGCGTTAATCGGTTAACGTTACCTAGCTAAATATCAGATGTTGGCATTGTCAGCTAAATGGATCACTAACGCCTGACTGCCCAAATTGCGTTCTCGGTCTAGATTTAGTTAATCAAAGTTAACTAGCTTTTCTTTTGCGATTTAGCCAACAATACTAGCTAACGCGTTAGCTTTTAAAATGAGGCCAGATCTCCATGGATTGTGCCTGGGCCGTCTAGCACAAGTCTTGCATGCAAGTTTAGCTAATAGCTAGCTGGCACATACACGGGAACACCATCCATTACAGGTCATACGATGCTAGGGGCGTATCAATTACGCCTTGTAACGAAAGTTAAGTATCAGAGCAAACGGAACGAGGCAACAACATACCCGATAGAAACTGGTTTTCGTTACGAAAGATTATGCTGCACAATGCATACAGCCCTGCTCCCGTGGGACAGTTTCAAATTGACACTTAATAGGATTAAGCAAGAATCCAGATAGTAGGGTTGTATTGAACACAGGCAGGAGCACATGTGGAAGGGTTGCAGGATAATATAGTTTACTAGGGAAAAACAAGAGGGAGGTAACACGTTAACATACAAGTGCAAAAAGCAGAGTGGAGACAGTTGTGGTGGAGCGTGGCCAGGGGGGAAAGGTGTGGCAAGAGGTTATGGATGAGGACATGAGCCTTCACAACACACACACACTCAATTCTTCACTGTTTGTAACACACTCATACCTCCTTTCTCTCCCTCCCCAGGCACTTTAGCCGGGCGATGGACGAGCTGGTCCATGACCTGGTGTCGGCGCTGGAGGAGAGCTCGGAGCAGGCGGCACGGGGGGGCTTCGGGGATGGGGGGGACCACGCGCTGGCCGTAGGCTGCCTGCTGAAGAGACAGGCCCGGAAACGTCGTGGGAGGAAGCGACGCTCTGACAACCCTCACCCACCCTGGGAGACTGGCCACCTCAGTGAGGGATCTGAGTCCAGCCTGGACGAACACAAGGTGGGGAGGGGGTCTCGGGTAGCCCCTTAATGAAATGGTCTTGTTGTTATTGTAAAGGAATAGTTCCTTTGGTAACTGCTCCGCCCCCCAGGAAAGTATAGTAAGCAGATTCCTTAAGATAACAGAGACTGTCCATTTTAATGTCTAAGCTAGGTAGCCTAGTGGTTAAGAGCATTGGGCCAGTAAATGAAAGGTTGCTGGTTCAAATCCCGAGCCAACTAAGTGAAAATAATCTGATGTGCCCTTGAGCAAGGCACTTAACCCTAATGTCCCCTGTAAGTCGTTCTGGATAAGAGTGTATGTAAAATGTTTGACTTTCTGAACGTCTCTTTGGCTAACCGTTTTTGTCTGTCCTCTTGCTCTCCTTCTCTTCCTCGTTCATTTCATCTCAGGACTACCGCACCACCACAGGCGGCATTGCCAGCAGCAACAGCCATGCCCGTGATAACAGCGACTCTGATGAGCAGCTGGGGCCCAAGCGCCGTACTCCCCTGAACCCCGACACAGGGCGTGCCAAACGGCCCATCTGGCAGGAGGACCTAGGAGGAGTGCCGGGTGCAGAGGGGTCCCGTAGTTTGAGGCGACGGCGCAAGGTCAAACGCATGGCCGTGGACCCCCCTCTGGAGCCGGTGACCTCCAGTAGCAACACCCCCATGCTCGGGCCCCCACCCGTCCCCAAGCCCCACGCAGGGTGCAGGATCCCTGGGGTGAGCGTGGCTGAGGGCAGGGCGGGGATGGAGCTCGTTGGTGGTGGGGTTGGAAGAGGGAAAAGCAGGGTAAAGAAGAGGAAACTGGCTGCCCACAGGCTGGGGCTGGAGGCAACTGATGAAGGGGTGGTGGTGGAGAGTGAGGATGCCATTATGGGGCAGGCGGGACCCAAGGACAAGATGGAGTTTGAGGAGCAGAAGGGCTCGGACGAGGACATGAGTGACAGGTGGTTAGTGTTTCTCTTGTCTGCTGTGTTTCACTGCTCCTCAGTATAGGCCTATACGTTCACAGGTATGCTCACCTGGTTGGAAAGCAGTATTTAGGAGACTTGTTTGCTAGGTTATTCTTCTCATAGCTTCATCTTCCTGAGAGTTTTCCTTGTATGATGGGCAATGGAAATTGATTTCAGATTGTTCTCTTCTTCTTTTCCTATCACCTCTCCTCACACCCCATATTTTCTCATTTCTCTCTCTCTTTCTCTCTCTGTTAGTGAGACCAGCAGTGTCAGCAACAGTAGCGATGGTGGACTGTACACCAATGACGAGGGGAGACAAGGTAACCATCTATCTTTTTCAACAATGCAGAGTCAAAGATAAAAATATAAATAGTGACACAAGGAATAATTACACAGTGAATAGCAATAATGAGTAAAAAATAACATGCCTATATACGGGCAGTACCGAGTCGATGTGCAGTGGTACGAGGTAATTGAGGTAGCTATGTACATATACAGTGCCTTGCGAAAGTATTCGGCCCCCTTGAACTTTGCGACCTTTTGCCACATTTCAGGCTTCAAACAAAGATATAAAACTGTATTATTTTGTGAAGAATCAACAACAAGTGGGACACAATCATGAAGTGGAATGACATTTATTGGATATTTCAAACTTTTTTAACAAACCAAAAACTGAAAAATTGGGCGTGCAAAATTATTCAGCCCCTTTACTTTCAGTGCAGCAAACTCTCCAGAAGTTCAGTGAGGATCTCTGAATGATCCAATGTTGACCTAAATGACTAATGATGATAAATACAATCCACCTGTGTGTAATCAAGTCTCCGTATAAATGCACCTGCACTGTGATAGTCTCAGAGGTCCGTTAAAAGCGCAGAGAGCATCATGAAGAACAAGGAACACACCAGGCAGGTCCGAGATACTGTTGTGAAGAAGTTTAAAGCCGGATTTGGATACAAAAAGATTTGGGAGACACACCAAACGTGTGGAAGAAGGTGCTCTGGTCAGATGAAACCGAAATTGAACTTTTTGGCAACAATGCAAAACGTTATGTTTGGCATAAAAGCAACACAGCTCATCACCCTGAACACACCATCCCCACTGTCAAACATGGTGGTGGCAGCATCATGGTTTGGGCCTGCTTTTCTTCAGCAGGGACAGGGAAGATGGTTAAAATTGATGGGAAGATGGATGGAGCCAAATACAGGACCATTCTGGAAGAACCTGATGGAGTCTGCAAAAGACCTGAGACTGGGATGGAGATTTGTCTTCCAACAAGACAATGATCCAAAACATAAAGCAACATCTACAATGGAATGGTTCAAAATTAAACATATCCAGGTGTTAGAATGGCCAAGTCAAAGTCCAGACCTGAATCCAATCGAGAATCTGTGGAAAGAACTGAACTGCTGTTCACAAATGCTCTCCATCCAACCTCACTGAGCTCGAGCTGTTTTGCAAGGAGGAATGGGAAAAAATGTCAGTCTCTCGATGTGCAAAACTGATAGACATACCCCAAGCGACTTACAGCTGTAATCACAGCAAAAGGTGGCGCTACAAAGTATTAACTTAAGGGGGCTGAATAATTTTGCACACCCAATTTTTTTTGTTTGTTAAAAAAGTTTTTGAAATATCCAATAAATGTCGTTGCACTTCATGATTGTGTCCCACTTGTTGTTTCTTCACAAAAAAATACAGTTTTATATCTTTATGTTTGAAGCCTGAAATGTGGCAAAAGGTCGCAAAGTTCAAGGGGGCCGAATACTTTCGCAAGGCACTGTAGGTAGGGGTAAAGTGACTAGACAACAGGAGAGATAATTGACAATGGCAACAGTATATGTGGTGAGTGTGAGTTTGGCCTCAGTATGTAGTATGCATGTGTGTTGTCAGTTTCCAGTGTGTGTGGGTAGTGTCCAGTGTGTGTGCATAGTTAGTGCAAACAAGGTTCAATGTAGGTAGTCTGGGTAGCCATTTGATTAGCTATTTATCAGCCTTGTTTAGCAGTCTTATGTATCAGGGGTAGAAGCTGTTCAGGGTCCTGTTGGTTCCAGACTTGGTACACTGGTACCGCTTGCCGTGTGGTAGCAGAGAGAACGATCTTTGGCTTGGGTGGCTGGAGTCTTTGTTCTCTGATACCGCCTGGTATAGAGGAACTGGATCAAATAACATTTGATCAAATAACACCTATTAATAACAGGTGTAGACTAACAGTGAAATGTGTACTTACGTGTCCCTTTCTACCTATGCAGAGTTAAAGATAGAAAGAAATAGAAAAGGGGGCCATACTCATCACCCTCTGTAGCACCTTGCGGTAGGGTGCCTTGCGTTTTCCACACTAAGACGTGATGCAGCCAGTCAAGATGCTCTCAATGGTGCAGCTGTAGAACTTTGAGGATCTAAAGACACCACTTGGTTTACCACACCTTTGAACTTGAGATGGGTTATATTCATGCATATAACCTGTCACATGTAGCCTAATATAAAATGTACTCGTGAAGAAGTATTTCTTGCAGTGCAATGATAAACCAAGCATACATTTTGTCTCAGGAACAGGAATGGAGAAATCTATTTTTTTTTTCTTTCAGCATCTCTTGAGCGAATGCAAGTGGGATGGGTAGAGGCTGCGTGCAAATATGCAATATTTTGTGATTGACACTTTCATGAATGCAGACCGTATTTAAATCACATAAAATGATGCATCCAAGATTAACTGAAATCTTATCCGAAACATCCAGATAATTTTCACAGCCTTAATTTCAACCTGTCCTTTGCAAATTTTGCGTGGGAAGAATCATTACCATGTGTTAGAGCTTTTTTCCCTGATCCCTAAACATCTTGGTCTGTGACAGAATCGTTTGTGTCAACTAGATTATTAATGCATTAATTCTATCATTTATGACATTTATTCTTGTGAGTACTGATTTTTCTAGACCAAGTTATGCCATAAGAGAAGCTGCATGTACCTAATTATTTACAAGTTGACTAACAAATCAAATCGCCTTCCAAATGTCCGAAATTATAAGCTGAAACATATCTAAGTTAGGCTTTAACAAAATATTCAACACCTGCCATCCCATGTCATTTATAGCAGTGTTATCAACAAGGATAAAAATGTGTGTCTTGAAAAAGATTGTTCCAAAATCTGAGTAAATGTTTTGTATGAAAACTATTTTCCAAACCCTGACCGTTAACTTCTAACCTCTTCCCGTCTCCCAGCTGATGATGAGCAGAGTGACTGGTTCTATGAGGGGGACCCGGGGGGAGCGTGTGGGGTGGCGGGGGTGATTCCCTGGTGGGAGAGAGAGGCAGGCGAGGAACTGGACCTGGCTGACCCTGTCTTCAACAGCATCCTCACCGGATCCTTCCCCATCATGAGCCCCAGGGCACAGAGAGGTAGCTGGACCCAGACCTGTCGGTTTGTTTGTTTGTATCTCTGAGCCCAGTACCATTTTGATTCCTGGTCCCCCACTTGTCTCTGTTTTTCTTTGCGCAATAGTAGTACGAGTTACCCAAAGTCTATTGTAACCTGTCATTTGGCCAGTAGGGGGCAGCTACTGCAAAGGGTTTGTCTTGTAGCCTCTACAGCTGCCATAGTGTTTCTCCCATTCCAGTCTATGATGTGTGCACTGTGCTGTCTCTGCTGTGGCAGGGTTCCAGGCCAGGCTGAGCTGGCTGCATGGTGGGCCCCAGGGCCACGATTCCCAGGGCACCCCAGGACAGGCCTTCAACGAGCGGCTGGGACGACACCACCAGGACCCCCCCCACTCACACGAGTCAGTCTACCTTACAACCTGACTTGTAGAATACTTGCCTACACTTTGTTTCTTTTTTCCCTTATTCAGTTTTTTTCTATATTTGACTTGACTGTGTGCAAATAAACTAAACAAACCTATGTGTCGTCCACAGCCCGTGGTTTAGTCCGGGGTCTAGACGAGAACACGGACAAGTAAGGCATGCCTCTGTTAGTTCACCGCCTAGCTGCACTTTCAAAACAGTACCGACTGTTAAACAGTTGTGGCTGATAATGCCCAGATAGGTGTATTTTACATTTTCTAATAGCTGTTAGTATATTCTCTCTGTCTCTCTCTCTCTCTCTCTCTCTATCTAGATGCACTGGGACTCACGGACAGACAGAGGGCATCGGAGGAGCTGCTCAGTGAAAACAGCCAGCAGGTACATTAGGAATAATCCAATCAACAAATTATCTCACAAATTATAGTGGTTCCATCCACAACGGTACATTGTTTCTAGGATGTTGCCAACACATGGATGCTAATGAATGATTCCTATGTTCTGGTTGTGGTTCTACAGACAGACGAGTGGTCACCTGGGGTCTCTGTGTACGGGGGAAGTCAAGAGGAGACGCAAAGCAGCACCCCTTGGTTTACCTCCACCCACAGGTAAACTCTTTCTGACACACACCCACCCCCCCAACCCCGGTCATTAACCAGCTTTAGCTCTTGGCCCCTTCACCGTTCCTCCCTAACCTGGGCTGGACACCAGTCAGCTGGCAGGCTCTGCAGTCAGAGAGATACCAGATTAACCCGAAGCCAATCACGGCTGTGTATCACAGAACGTTCCTGCTCCCCTTCACCTCTGTTGGTGTGTTTTAGGGGAGTGGAAAATGTTAATACCAGGAAAGGGAATGAGACTGGGGATATAAAGGGTTAATACGTCTTGGTCAGGTGCCCATCTTGGTTCTAGGAAGAGGATATAAAGGAGTGTATACCAATGGCTTCAACTTGAAGTCATGCAACAGGAGTCTGCTCTATTGCCCACACCTCTCATTGTTACAGGGCCTTCAGAAAGTGTTCATACCCCTGGACTTATTCCACATTGGTGCGTTACAGCCGGAATTCAAAATGGATTATAGATTTTTTTTCACCAATCTACACACAATAACCCATAATGACAGTGAAAACATGTTTTTAGAAAATGTTGCTAATTTATTGAAAATGAAATACAGAAATCTCATTTACATAAGTATTCACAACCCTGAGTCGATACTTTGTAAAAGCACCTTTGGCGGTGATTGCAGCTTTGAGTCGTCTTTGGTATGTCTGTATCAGCTTCGGACTTGGGGATTTTCTCAAGCTTTGTTAAGTTAGATGGGGAGCGGCGGTGAACAGCAATCTTTAAGTCTTTCTACAGATTTTCAATTGGATTCAACTCTGGGCTTTGACTAGGCCACTCAACGACTTTCACATTCTTGTTCTGAAGCCATTCCAGTGTTGCTTTGGCTGTATGCTTGGGGTCATGGTCCTGTCGAAACATAAATCTTCGCCCCAGTCTAAGGTCATTTGCGTTCTGAATCAGATTCTCATCAAGGATTTGCCTGTATTTGGCTGCATTCATTGTTCCCTCTATCCTTACCAGTCTCCCAGTCCCTACCACTGAAAAGTATCCCATAGCATGATGCTGCCACCACCATGCTTCACAGTAGGGATGGCGTTAGACAGGTGATGAGCTGTGCCTGGTTTTCTCCATTCAGGACACAGAATCTAATTTGTCTCATCAGACTACAGAATATTTTTGCGTTATGATCTCAGTCTTTCATGTGCCTTCTTGCAAACTCCAGGTGTGCTTTCATGTGCCTTTTTCTTAGGCGTGACTTCTGTCTAGCCACTCTCCCATAAAGCCCAGATTGGTGAAGGTGCTGTAGAGACTTGTCCTTCTGGCAGGTTCTCCCATCTCGGCCAAGGAACTCTGCCGTTTTGGTGGTCGTTAGGTTCTTGGTCACCTTCCTGACCAAGGTCCTTGTTGCCGTTTGGTCAGACGGCCAGCTCTAGCCAGAATCTGGGTAGTTCCATATAATTTAAATTTGCCAATGATAGAGACTTTCAACACTACAAATTATTGTATAGCATTCCCCAGATATATGCCTCATCACAATTCTATTTTGGAGATCTACGGACAGTTCCTTGGACTTCATGTTATAGTTTCTGCTCTGACATGCACTTCTTCTATGGTATATTGGCGATCACACAATTTAATGTGCATCCCGCTACCTACTATGCAGGATGGAAACAGGATTCCTCCCAAAAAACAACCCCCCCCCAAAAAAATAAAACAACTTTTCTGTTAAAAATAAATAAAACCCATTTGATCCCAACACAGGCTCAATGGGAACCTGGGAGGTGGGTCTTCCAACACCAGTACCCCTTGCAAGTATTTCGATGTAAAATCCTTGTGTCCCAAAAACATTTCTGCTATAGGCACAATCATGTCTAGTTTCTTTGACTTCTTTGAGGCTTGTGCTGTACAGTTTGACTGGCAGTGAATGCAACAAAATCCACCTTTAACACACAGGGTATATTATTTCTGGCAGTAAACATTTACCACAGGCTGAGTTGTATCCACTACCATCTCTTCACTAGCACCACTTGTTTTCTCAATTATTTTAATCGCCTCCATTGTAGATTCAATTGACTAACTTTAGCCACCTCAATTTCCTTCACCCTTACAGGGCACTCCAGGAACTCAAGATCATGATCCCCACCACAATTGCAACACTGTTATCCTTTTACACACCTTTCTTCAGTATACTCTGTTCGTCTGCACACACTTGGCCAAATCCTTTACAATTCTTACACTACAGTGGTTTGGCGACGAAAGCTCTTACGGCATAGCTTCAATAACCAAGCTTCACATGCGTAGGTATTTGCTCTTTATCAAAAAGAAGGGCCTACAGACATTCACCCAGCGGATCAGACACTGGGCACCAACCACACTAGGAATTCTCTTCAGTTATTCAACTTGAACACCTGTCGTCACCCCTGAGATGACTCCTTTGACTGGTGCTCTACTCCGAAGTTCAAAACACAAAACTTCTGTTGTCCGGATTCTATTGAAGCCCACTGCAATCTTCTTCTGCTCTTCAGAAAAACTATTAATCAAAATAAGAGCACTCCTGGTCACTCTGACAGACTCACCATTTGACACCTCAATCGGGTTTCCCACAAACGCATCCTTACTCTACAAACGCATCCTTACTCTACAAACGCATCCTTACTCTACAAACGCATCCTTACTCTACAAACGCATCCTTACTCCACAAACGCATCCTTACTCTACAAACGCATCCTTACTCTACAAACGCATCCTTACTCTACAAACGCATCCTTACTCTACAAACGCATCCTTACTCTACAAACGCATCCTTACTCCACAAACGCATCCTTACTCTACAAACGCATCCTTACTCTACAAACGCATCCTTACTCTACAAACGCATCCTTACTCTACAAACGCATCCTTACTCTACAAACGCATCCTTACTCTACAAACGCATCCTTACTCTACAAACGCATCCTTACTCTACAAACAAACGCATCCTTACTCTACAAACGCATCCTTACTCTACAAACGCATCCTTACTCTACAAACGCATCCTTACTCTACAAACGCATCCTTACTCTACAAACGCATCCTTACTCTACAAACGCATCCTTACTCTACAAACGCATCCTTACTCTACAAACGCATCCTTACTCTACAAACGCATCCTTACTCTACAAACGCATCCTTACTCTACAAACGCATCCTTACTCTACAAACGCATCCTTACTCTACAAACGCATCCTTACTCTACAAACGCATCCTTACTCTACAAACGCATCCTTACTCTACAAACGCATCCTTACTCTACAAACGCATCCTTACTCTACAAACGCATCCTTACTCTACAAACGCATCCTTACTCTACAAACGCATCCTTACTCTACAAACGCATCCTTACTCTACAAACGCATCCTTACTCTACAAACGCATCCTTACTCTACAAACGCATCCTTACTCTACAAACGCATCCTTACTCTACAAACGCATCCTTACTCTACAAACGCATCCTTACTCTACAAACGCATCCTTACTCTACAAACGCATCCTTACTCTACAAACGCATCCTTACTCTACAAACGCATCCTTACTCTACAAACGCATCCTTACTCTACAAACGCATCCTTACTCTACAAACGCATCCTTACTCTACAAACGCATCCTTACTCTACAAACGCATCCTTACTCTACAAACGCATCCTTACTCTACAAACGCATCCTTACTCTACAAACGCATCCTTACTCTACAAACGCATCCTTACTCTACAAACGCATCCTTACTCTACAAACGCATCCTTACTCTACAAACGCATCCTTACTCTACAAACGCATCCTTACTCCACAAACGCATCCTTACTCCACAAACGCATCCTTACTCCACAAACGCATCCTTACTCTACAAACGCATCCTTACTCTACAAACGCATCCTTACTCTACAAACGCATCCTTACTCCACAAACGCATCCTTACTCTACAAACGCATCCTTACTCTACAAACGCATCCTTACTCTACAAACGCATCCTTACTCTACAAACGCATCCTTACTCTACAAACGCATCCTTACTCTACAAACGCATCCTTACTCTACAAACGCATCCTTACTCTACAAACGCATCCTTACTCTACAAACGCATCCTTACTCTACAAACGCATCCTTACTCTACAAACGCATCCTTACTCTACAAACGCATCCTTACTCTACAAACGCATCCTTACTCTACAAACGCATCCTTACTCTACAAACGCATCCTTACTCTACAAACGCATCCTTACTCTACAAACGCATCCTTACTCTACAAACGCATCCTTACTCTACAAACGCATCCTTACTCTACAAACGCATCCTTACTCTACAAACGCATCCTTACTCTACAAACGCATCCTTACTCTACAAACGCATCCTTACTCTACAAACGCATCCTTACTCTACAAACGCATCCTTACTCTACAAACGCATCCTTACTCTACAAACGCATCCCAACAAGAAGCGATTTATTTACACGTGTATCCTCTACTCCAATTTCAGGCAATTTCCTTTTTGTTCCAGTTTTCAATACTACTGTTGTAGTAACATGCCTCTTCACCAGATTTACTCGACACACTGCTTAATTCCAACTCAGCATCCACTTCTTCTGCCATCTCCGTCTCCACAATTCCCTCTGACATGCACTGTCAACTGTGGAACCTTTATATAGACAGATGTGTTTCTTTCTAAATCATGTCCAAACAATTGAATTGGCCACAGGTGGACTCCAGTCAAGTTGCAGTGACATCTCAAGGATTATCAAAGGAAATTGGATGCACCTGAACTCAATATGGACTGTCATAGCAAAGGGGTGTGAATATTTGTGTTAATGAGATATTTCTGTATTTCATTTTCAATAAATTAGCAAACATTTCTTAACTTGTTCTCACTTTGTCATGATGGGGTATTGTGTATAGATGGTGAGATTTTATTTATTTAATCCAATTTGAATTCAGGCTATAACACAACAAAATGTGGAATCAGTACTTTCTGAATGCACTGTGCGTAAAGGTCAAGGAAAAAGAAGGGACAAGGGCCTCAGCTGGTTCATTGGGTTAGAGGTAGAGTTCAGGGGTTAAATACTGTAGCTTTTTCAGCCCATTGAGCCTAATCAATAAGCCTTCATCAAGATCATCTGCTCTACTCTTAACTTGAAGGAGACCGGAAGAGCAAGAGATCTCTTTCCCTCTCCTCTTATGTCTCCCGCTAACATACTTTCGCATCCCGCCAACTTTTTTCCATCCAAAGCCTAAATGTTTATTTCCATGACCTGATCTAGTCATGATTGCGGTAAAGTTCTGCCCGCGGCTTAATATGAAATGTAGCCGTAATGCTGAGGCGACATATGCACACACTACGCTCTTGATGGCTGCTAGGCAGCACCAGTTACTACTAGGCTGTTACCATCCTTCTGGTAGTTCTAAACATTGCGAGGCATGTCACTTCACCCATCTCTTCACATAGCACTGTTTTCTTAACCACAACTGGATGGAATATTGAATAAAGTAGGCTAATGTATTTGAAGGCAAAGAATTGTTGCTTACTGAAACTCCCAAAGTCATCCTATTGTTATAATAGCCTAACTGCGTTTGGTCAACTATTTCAGCACCGTTTATCAGTACTAATCAGAAGAATTTGCCTGCATGTTATGTAGTTTAACAAGTGGATTATTTTGCTCTTCACTCGCAATCGTTCAGTATCCTAGGCCTACTCTTATGGAATCCATGTCATGCCGAATGTATTCACAAATATAAATCACCAATCCACAAATGTAAAAGTAAATCACTTTCCACAAATGTAAGTCGCTATCCACAAACACCTTTTGATTTGTATTTGTAAATCGATGTATTGCATTAATCTTTTTATAACTGCAGATATGCAGGTCATTTCCAATGTAATGCAATATATTGATTTACAAATACAAATCAAAATGTGTTTGTGGATAGTGATTTGCATTTGTGGATTGGGGATTGTAGTGAATACTCAGGGAGAAAAAGGTATAGATTCACGCGCAGAGCGCAGCAGGTGTTTATTTTGCCTTCGCAGGAGGAAGGAATCGTGGTCGCAGGCAATGGTCATACACAGGTTGGGAAACAGGCAGGTAAATAAAAACTAGGACCGAAGGCTATAACTGGTTCTCACAAACGAGCTAGAAAAAGGTTTAGTAAAGTCAAAAATAACAATACCTCAAGGCATAAACAGAATGAACTGAACTAAATAAGGAGCTGATGAGACCAGGTGAGTAACTAACACAGGTGAAATCAATGAACAAAAATGAAAGACAGGGCTACGTTCAAGAACACAAGGTTTAGAAAATAAATACAGAACCTTACAGTGATTTACATTTGTGGATTGGTGATTTACATTTGTGGATTGGTGATTTACCTTTGTGGATTGGTGATTTACCTTTGTGGATTGGTGATTTACCTTTGTGGATTGGTGATTTACCTTTGAATACATTTGGCATGATATGGATCCCATATACTCCTGACCAAAAGCCGGTGACTTGTCTTAATCGATCAATGTGATTTTGTTTCTGTGAATCTCAGTCTGTATATTTGGTTTATTCACTGGCTGGGCAAATAAGTGGAGGTGGCAGCTCGTCTATTCGTTTCCTCATCTATCATATTGATCAGAAAACATTTAGCATGCAATAATGTAGCCTAATTCAAATGTAGGCTTATTATTTTGCTTAATTGCCTAAAGGCAACTCCAAAAGCCCGTGGAGGTTGTGAAATATGTACACAAGACTTGCATTCTTTAAAAAATATAGATATTCTATTATTTTCTATAGTTATCCTGTTGAATATACTCTCAATGTAAGACCCTAACCTGTTCCATAACGAAGCGGAGTGAGGGTAGGAAAGAGATGAAACGTGGATTTTTAAAAAGTATGGGCTTGGGCTCTGTTTCAGGTTTTTAGAAATGTTTGCACATTTATTAAACAAAAATACCTTATTTACATAAGTATTCAGACCCTTTGCTATGAGACTTTAAATTGAGCTCAGGTGCATCCTGTTTCCATTGATCATCCTTGAGATGTTTCAACAACTTGATTGGAGTCCACCTGTGGTAAATTCAATAGATTGGACATGATTTGGAAAGGCACACACCTGTCTATATGAGGTCACACAGGTGACAGTGCATGTCAGAGCAAAAACCAAGCCATGAGGTTGAAGGAATTGTCCGTAGGGCTCTGAGACAGGATTGTCTCGAGGCACAGATCTGGGGAAGGGTAGCAAAACATTTTTTTGACAGCATTGAAGGTCCCCAAGAACACTGTGGCCTCCATCATTCTTAAATGGAAGATGTCTGGAACCACCAAGACTCTTCCTAGAGCTGGCCGCCCGGCCAAACTGAGCCGAACTCCAGGGTTCCTCTGCGGAGATGGAAGAACCTTACAGAAGGACAACAATCTCTGCAGCACTCCACCAGCACTCCACCAATCAGGCCTTTATGGTAGAGTATCCAAACAGAAGCCACTGCCCAGTAAAAGGCACATGACAGCCCGCGTTTGCCGAAAGGCACCTAAAGGACTCTGACCATGAGAAACAAGATTCTCTGGTCTGATGAAATCAATATTGAGCTCTTTAGCCTGAATGCCGAGTGTCACGTCTGGAGGAAACCTGGCACCATCCCTACGGTGAAGCATGGTGGTGGCAGCAGCATCATGCTGTGGGGATGTTTTTGAAAGGCAGGGACTGGGAGACTAGTCAGGATCGAGGGGGAATATGAGCAGAGCAAAGTACAGAGATCCTGGATGAAAACCTGCCCCAGAGTACTCAGGACCTCAGAGCCCAGGGTGAAGGTTCACCTTCCAACTTGACAACGACCCTAAGCACACATCCCAAACAGAGTGGCTTCGGGAGAAATCTCTGAATGTCCTTGTGGCCCAGCCAGAGCCTGGACTTGAACCCGATCTAACATCTTTGGAGAAACCTGAAAATAGCTGTGCAGCGACTCTCCCCATCCAACCTGACAGAGCTCGAGAGGATCTGCAGAGAAGACTGTGAGAAACTCTCCAAATACAGTTGTGCCACACTTGTAGCATCATACCCAAAAAGACTTGAGGCTGTAATTGTGGCCAAAGGTGCTTCAACAAAGTACTGAATACTTATGTAAAGTTGATTTTTCAGTTTCACATTTTTTATAAATGTCCAAAAATGACAACCTGTTTTTGCTTTGTGTGGGTGGACTGGTGAGGTGCAAAAATGTTTTAATCCCTTTAAGAATAAGGATGCAATGTGGGAAAAGTCAAGGGGTCTGAATAGTTTGTGATTGCACTGAATGTGCAATGAATATATTAAAATAGACTTCCACCCACATGGACCCATGCCTACTCCCACTCCTTAACTTGCCAACATGTGCACGGGCGCTATAAAAGGCTTATTCCGGCAATGTGGTAAAAATGGGACTGTATGAATTGGGTTCCTTAACATTGCCTGATTTATTATAATTTTCTTTACAAACAATATACAGTGCCCTTGACTTTTTCCTCGTTGTGTTACAGCCTAAATTGGAAAAGGATTCAATTGAGATTTGTTGTCACTGGCTTACACACAATAAATACCCCATAATGTCAAAGTGGAATTGTGGTTTCCTACATTTTTACAAACTAATTACAAATGAAAAGCTGAAATATATAGAGTGAATAAGTATTCAACCCCTTTGTTATGGACTCACTCTGCAACAAGTGTTTAACATTTTTAAATGACTACCTCATCTCTGTACCCCACACATACAATTATCTGTATGGGTCCTCAGTCGAGCAGTGAATTTCAAACACCGATTCAAACACCGATTCAACCACCAGGGAGGTTTTCCAATGCTTCACTAAGAAGGGCACCTATTGGTTGAGATGGAAAGAAATAGCAGACATTCAATATCTCTTTGAGAATGGTGAAGTTATTAATTACACTATGGATTGTGTATCAATACACCCAGTCACTACAAAGATACAGGCATCCTTTGAAGAGGAAGGAAGCCTCAGGGATTTCAACATGAGGCCAAGAGTGACTTTGAAACAGTCACATAGTTTAATGGTTTAATCAACAACATTGTAGTTGTTCCACAATGCTAACCTAATTGACTGAGTAAAATGAAGGAAGCCTGTACAGAATAAAATATTTCAAAACATGCGTCCTGTTTTGCAACAAGGCACCAAGTAATTTCCCTGAATACAAAGTGTTATGTTTGGGGCAAATCCAATACAACACATTACTAAGTACCACTCCATATTTTCAAGCATAGTGGTGGCTGTATCATGTTATGGGTATGCTTGTAATTGTTAAGGACTGGGGAGTTTTTCAGGATAAAAATTGAGCTAAGCACAGGCAAAATCCTAGAGGAAAACCACCTTCAGTCTGCTTTCCCCCAGACACAGGGAGAGGGATAACCTGAAACATAAGGCCAAATCTACATTGGAGTTGATACCAAGATGCCCTTGGCCGAGTTACAGTTTTAACTTAAATCTACTTGAAAATATATATGACACAACCTGAAAATGGTTGTGTAGCAATGATCAACAACCAAGTTGACAGTGCTTGAATTATTTTAAAAATCATAATGGGCAAATGTTGCACAATCCAGGTGTGGAAAGCTCATAGACTTACCCAGAAAGACTCACAGCTGTAATTGCTGCCGAAGGTGGTTCTACAAAGTATTGAGATATTTCTGTATTTAATTTAATACATTTGCACTAATGTATAAAAATATGTTTTCACTTTGTTATTATGTGGTATTGTGTGTAGATGGGTGAGAGAAAAAAAAAAAAAAATGAATTTAACCCATTTTGGATTCAGGCTATAACAAAATGTGGAATAAGTCCAGGGGTATGAACACTTTCTGAAGGCACCCTATGTGGTCTATACAGTCTCTGTAAAGTGTAATACTCCACATATGTCTCCCTCCACCTCTAACATGCTCTCTCCTTTTATGTTTCCATCTCCTCTTCTCTGTAGTAACTCTGTGTTCCTGTTCTTTTATGTCTCCTTCTCTAGGGGTGGTAGGTGAGAGTGCGGGGCCCATCCCAGAGACCAACATGGGGAACCGGATGCTGCAGAGTATGGGCTGGAGCCCTGGTATGGGCCTGGGTCCGGAGGGCAGGGGCATCACTGAGCCTGTTCGGGCCACACAAAGACCCAAGGGAGCGGGCCTGGGTTTTAACTGAGCCCCACGCTTTAGGCCCCAAACTGAACAGGCCAGGCCAGCAGGCCTCGATGGAGATGGACCCTACTGAGGGCAGGGAGGACGGTGGTCAACACTTCCTGGGAAAGAAAGACTGAGAGCATCAGAGCTGGAAGAAGGAACAAATGCAAATGTTTTACTTAGAGGACGAACATCCTATGATAGGGAAAGTCACAACCCTGGTTAGAGAGGAAGTGCATGGAGCGTTAGGGTACCCATCAGGGCTCCTGAGTGGCGCAGCGGTCTAAGGCACTGCGTCACTACAGTCCCTGGTTCGAATCCAGGCTGTATCACATCCGGACGTGATTGGGAGTCCCATAGGGCGGCGCACAATTGACCCAGCGTCATCCGGGTTTGACCGGGGTAGGCTGTCCTTGTAAATAAGAAGTTGTTCTTAACCTACTTGCCTATTTAAATTAAGGTTAAATAAAATAAAAATATTTTTTTGTTAACTCTGATTTGTACTTGATGTCCAACATACCAGGGAAAAGAGAAGGAATGAAGAGAAGACGACCAGGCATTGTAGTTGGGTTTGATTGTGTGCAACTTGCCAGGCTATATAGTTGGACTGTGTGTACTACACACTAAAAGGCTCAGTTTCACAAGAATACAATTTCTCTTCTATCAACGTTCCATTTTCTGTAAGTATGGCAGAGCTAAATGGTTGTGTGATGTTGCACAGGATGACAAAAAATATATTTCAGGTTAAAATAATTGTAAGCATCAAAATCACTCATGGATGTTCATGTGGTTGAAGTTATATTTTCTTTTAAATATTTTTTGCAATGCCACATTACATTGGCATTATTCCAAGGTTATACCACTATAGTTGACTATGTAGCTAGTACTTACTCTGGTTAAAAGGTGATGGCTGAAGTGGTAGCTAAGTAGTGCATGGTAATTAAATGTATACTACTTGAAGTTGCATTACATTAGTTTTATACCAGAGTAACTGGCAAATTTAAAAAAAAATGTTTAAATGTAATATATATTACATTTAAACTATCATATGCTTTCTTTGGAATATTGGTCAGTTATGTTGGAATGTGTAGATGGTATGCCTGAGGGAGTGTGTGGTAAATTATTCAGGAAATTAATCATGGTATGGTTGTAAAGTAGAATGTTCAATCCCTGAAGATTCCAGAATAGTGTCTATTTTATTCAAAAGAAGCCAAACAAAGGTCCAAAGTAATCACGCTGTACTTGCTTGGTATGCATCACATGGAAATGCCTCCTTTCCAATAATGATTCACAGTGGTTGTGTCCAAAATCTGGCTTGCCCAATACTTAGTTAAATTGCATACTGTGTACTAATCGTACTACATCTGGTATTCCAAGTCGGGGTCGTGACCCCAATGCAATGGAGTCGCCAGATTTTCTTTGGGTTGAAGGGGCACAAGAAATGATTGTATTGGACAATGTATAACGTTTTTGAGTAAATGTATTTATTGGTTCCTATTCATTTTGATGAGAAAGCTGAAAATGTAAAGACTTGAAGGTTGTTTGTTGATGTAAAAATCTAAATGTACAGTTTTTAAGGTTGTTTCGTTAGATTTTGGGGTGGGAGGAGGTTTGCCAGAAATGCTGAAGAAAATAATGGTATCCCCGCTGAAAAAGTTTGAATACCAATTTACTATATCGTATTTAGAACGTACTGTTTATTAAAAACGAATGCAGTAAGCAACATATCAGCTGTACTCGTCTCATCCTACAAAGAATGTGTCATCTAATGCGCAATTACGTTGATTCCCACCGTTTGGTCATTTTAATACAGCGCGTCCTCAGCTGATTATCAGCTGTTGTCTAGCAAGACGATGTGCAGCAAATTCTACGAGATGAAAAGACAAAATGAGTATGACATGGCATTTAAAGCATACTAAAGAAATACAAAATCACACACTATAAAACCTTTTAAAAATGTGCATACCCAAAATGCCTACTATTTTGAACTATTACAGGTATTCGGACACAGGCAATGACGTTTTATAAAGCGACGGGCGCTACTTTACAGTCCTGTAGTTATTTTAGTCTCTTCCATTTACCTGGTAAATACCAACTGAAATAGGATTGCAAAATAAAGTGTTGCCAATGTAATGTGTGAAATAATCCCCTTGTATTATGAGCAGATGTGAGATCAATTTCTCTTACCATGGTCTGGTCTTTAACAATTATTAGCAGAACTGTGCAAAACTGTTTTACATGTCAGTTCAATCAGGAAGGAACAAAGTAAAAAGAGAGACAGCCTATACTCTGAAACAATAAACACTGTTTAGAAGTAATATTCATGTTTGTTATTGTTTATATGGTATACACAAACCTCAAGTAAAAAAAAATAAAAAGTCCCTCAGAAAACATCAAAATACTAGTTTTCCAAAAACAGCTTCATAAATTGCATATCTTTATTGACATCTACACTTGCATCAAACACATGCTGACACAGAACCTCACTGAAACGTGATGCCATTGCCTCTCTCTTTCCCTCCCTCCCTCTCTCCCCCTCTGCAAGGCTGCTATAGCAATTCCCGTGTCTATGGGAATGCAGGAGAGCTGTGTCCTCTACTTCCTCTATATCCTCTCCCCCTATCACACACACTCAGGACTCCCCTGTGAGTGGGGTAAGTGAACTCTGTGCTGCCTGGTCCGGAGTAGAGGAGAGAAAGGTCTGTGCTGCTGCTGCATCGCTGAGCCACAGAGAGGAGAGGAAGGAAGAGAGCTGGGTAGAGCTGAGGCATTTGTCCTTGAGACTGACTGACTGCAGCTGGCTGCAGTACTCTGGAGGAACCAGTGAGTAAGTACTGAGCAGGTGCAGGGGCTGGATGGGTTTTTAGGACATGGAGGGGTTGTTGTGGGATATTTAGACTGGGGGCATTTAGAGGGTATTTGGATGTATGTATCTACAGTGGGGTATTTTGACCAAGGCAATTGGCTAGAGGGCATTTGGGCTCGATTTAAATGTGTGTGTGTGTGTGTTACCTTTGTCCAGGTGGTAGAGATCTGTCCTGTACTCCGTTATACCCACCGTACTGTTTTTTTATCAGCTTTCTGCTCTCCTCTCTCAAAACAGTGTGTCGCTACACATTTTGTTTTGAGAATAGCTATTAGAACATTCCTCAATATTCCGCCTGCATTCTAAGGTCATGTTTGTCAGTGATATAATTTTTACAATACATTTTTATTATTTTTCCCCATCTCGCAAAGTAAACATTTCTTTATAGAGCTTTACTCCCTCCCTCCTTCCCTCCCTCCCTCCCTACTTCCTCCCTACTTCCCCCCTCTCTCTAGTGTTGACAGATCGATAGTTATACATCTATAATTGGAAGCCATCAGTTATGGCGGTCCTCCAAAGCCAGTCATTATCGTGTGTAATCTTGCAGAAAATTACATTTGGATTGGTGTTCCTGGCGTAGCTGAGACTCACTGGTCTGTGTTAGCCTGGCTAACTGGCTTCTGCTCAATCTATCCACCTTTATATGAGAGTTAGAGAGGGGGAGAGGTAGAGGGGGGGGGAGGGCGGAGGGGAGGGAGGTAGAGGGAGGTAGAGGGGGCGGAGGGGAGGGAGGGGGATGTAGAGGGAGGAGGGGAGTGGGGGAGGAGGGGGGAGGGAGGGAGGGAGGGAGGGAGAGGTAGAGGTCATAGAGATGGAGAGGGACAGGTATGTGAGAGGGAGGAGACGGAGGAGGGACAGGAGAGGAGATAAAAGAGACAGATGGAGAGTGAGGAGGCAGAGGGAGAACATGGGATAGAGAGAAAGAGAATGAGGGAAAGAAAGTGGAAAAAGGAGAGTGGGTAGCGGTTAGAGAGAGCGGAGGAACAGAAGCAAGGTGGGAGGAAGTATTAGGAAATTGACTCCTATACACCAGTATTACACCAGCCAGACAGTTAGCTTTATCACCTGTGGAGAGAGACCTTAACTGTGGGGTGATAGGTCAGGTAATCTGACCTTTAGTGTGTGTGTGCACGTGCAGTGGTGTAGTGGAGGGTAAAACGCAAGTAAACAGAGTTTACCCACTTTTGGCTCAACAGTTTACCCAACTTTTCTGTGAACCACTACATCACTGTGTGTGTGTTTTTCAAAATCAAATCCAATGTTATTTGTCACATACACATGGTTAGCAGATGTTAATGTGAGTGTAGTGAAATGCTTGTGCTTCTAGTTCCGACAATGCAGTAATAACCAACGAGTAATCTAGCTAACAATTTCACAACAACTGCCTTATACACACACAAGTGTAAAGGGATGAAGAATATGTACAGAAAGATATATGAATGAGTGATGGTACAGAACGGCATAGGCAAGATGCAGTAGATGGTATCGAGTACAGTATATACATATGAGATGAGTAATGTAGGGTATGTAAACATTATATTAAGTGGCATTGTTTAAAGTGGCTAGTGATACATTTTTTACATAAATGTTTCCAATATTAAAGTGGCTGGAGTTGAGTCAGTATGTTGGCAGCAGCCACTCAATGTTAGTGGTGGTTGTTTAACAGTCTGATGGTTTTGAGATAGATCTATTTTTCAGTCTCTCAGTCCCTGCTTTGATGCACCTGTACTGACCTCGCCTTCTGGATGATAGCGGGGTGAACAGGCAGTGGCTCGGGTGGTTGTTGTCCTTAATGATCTTTATGGCCTTCCTGTGACATCGGGTGGTGTAGGTGTCCTGGAGGGCAGGTAGTTTGCCCCCGGTGATGCGTTGTACAGACCTCACTACCCTCTGGGAGAGCCTTATGGTTGTGGGTGGAGCAGTTGCCATACCAGGCGGTGATACAGCCCGACAGGATGCTCTCGATTGTGCATCTGTAAAAGTTTGTCAGTGCTTTTGGTGACAAGCCGAATTTCTTCAGCCTCCTGAGGTTGAAGAGGCGCTGCTGCGCCTTCTTCACCACGCTGTCTGTGTGGGTGGACCAATTCAGTTTGATGTGTACGCAGAGGAACTTAAAACCCACTACCCACTCCACTACTGTCCCGTCGATGTGGATAGGCGGGTGCTCCCTCTGCTGTATCCTGAAGTCCACAATCATCTCCTTTGTGTTCTTGACGTTATTTTCCTGACACCACACTCTGAGGGCCCTCACCTCCTCCCTGTAGGCTGTCTCGTCGTTGTTGGTAATCAAGCCTACCACTGTAGTGTTGTCTGCAAACTTGTTGATTGAGTTGGAGGCGTGCATGGCCACGCAGTCGTGGGTGAACAGGGAGTACAGGAGAGGGCTCAGAACGCACCCTTGTGGGGCCCCAGTGTTGAGGATCAGCTGGGTGGAGATGTTGTTACCTACAACATCAGTTTGGAGGGTACTATGGTGTTAAATGCTGAGCTGTGGTCGATGAACAGCATTCTCACATAGGTATTCCTCTTGTCCAGGTGGGTTAGGGCAGTGTGCAGTGTGGTTGCGATTGCATCGTCTGTGGACCTATTGGGGCGGAAAGCAAATTGGAGTGGGTCTAGGGTGTCAGGTAGGGTGGAGGTGATATGGTCCTTGACTTGTCTCTCAAAGCACTTCATGATGACGGAAGTGAGTGCTACGGGGCGGTAGTAATTTAGCTCAGTTACCTTAGCTTTCTTGGGAACAGGAACAATGGTGGCCCTCTTGAAGCATGTGGGAACAGCAGACTGGGATAAGGATTGATTGAATATGTCCATAAACACACCAGCCAGCTGGTCTGCGCATGCTCTTATGACGTGGCTGGGGATGCCGTCTGGGCCTGCAGCCTTGCTAGGTTTAAAACGTTTAAATGTTTTACTCACGTCGGCTGCAGTGAAGGAGAGTCCACAGGTTTTGGTAGAGGGCCGTGTCAGTGGCACTGTATTGTCCTCAAATCGAGCAAAGAAGTTGTTTAGTCTGTCTGTGAGCAAGACATCATGGTCCGCGACGGGGCTGGTTTTCTTTTTGTAATCCGTGATTGACTGTAGACCCTGCCACATACCTCTTGTGTCTGAGCCGTTGAATTGCGACTCTACTTTGTCTCTATACTGACGCTTAGCTTGTTTGATTGCCTTGCGGAGGGAATTGCTACACTGTTTGTATTCGGTCATGTTTCCAGTCACCTTGCCCTGGTTAAAAGCAGTGGTTCGCGCGAATGCTGCCATCAATCCATGGTTTCTGGTTTGGGAATGTTTTAATAGTTGCTGTGGGTATGACATTGCTGATGCACTTGCTAATAAACTCACTCACTGAATCAGCGTATTCATCAATGTTGTTTTTTATGCAATGCGGAACATATCCCAATCCACGTGATCGAAGCAATCTTGAAGCGTGGAATCAGATTGGTCGGACCAGCGTTGAACAGACCTGAGCACGAGAGCTTCCTGTTTTAGTCTCTGTCTATAGGCAGGGAGCAACCAAAATGGAGTCGTGCTCAGCTTTTCTGAAAGGAGGGCAGAAGAGGGCCTTATACGCGTTGCGGAAGTTAGAATAACAATGATCCAGGGTTTTACCAGCCCTGGTAGCAAAATCGATATGCTGATAGAATTTAGGGAATCTTGTTTTCAGATTGGCCTTGTTAAAATCCCCAGCTACAATGAATGCAGCCTCGGGATATGTGGTTTCCAGTTTACGTAGAGTCAAATAAAGTTTGTTCAGGGCCATCGATGTGTCTGCTTGGGGGGAATATATGCGGATGTGATTATAATCTAAAAGAATTCTCTTGGTAGATAATGCGGTCGACATTTGATTGTGAGGAATTCTGTCAGGTGAACAGAAGGACTTGAGTTCCTGTATGTTGTTATGATCACACCACGTCTCGTTAATCATAAGGCACACCCCCCCGCCCCTCTTCTTACCAGAAAGATGCTTGTTTCTGTCGGCGCGATGCGTGAAAAAAACAGTTGGCTGTATCGACTCCAATAGCGTGTCTCGAGTGAGCCATGTTTCCATGAAGCAAAGAACGTTACAGTCTCTTATGTCTCTCTGGAATGCTACCCTTGCTTGGATTTCATCAACCTTGTTGTCAAGAGACTGGACATTGGCAAGTAGTATGCTCAGGAGCCGTGTGTGATGTGCCCGTCTCCGGAGCCTGACCAGAAGACAGCTTCGTCTGCCCCTTTTACGGCGTCGTTGTTTTGGTTCTGGCTGGGATCCGATCCATTGTCCTGGGTGGTGGGCAAAACACAGGATCCGCTTCGGGAAAGTTGTATTCCTGGTCGTAATAATGTTGAGTTGACGTTGCTCTTATATGCAGTAGTTCCTCCCGACTGTATGTAATAAAACCTAAGAGTGTGTGTGTGTGTATGTGTGTGTGGTTCCTGTGTGTGTGTGTGTGTGTGAAAGGTTCCTGTTGTCACCAGGTGCCTGAATCAGAGACATCCTGCTGAGAGGGTCAGGTGCTGACTAAAAGTATTCCACCTGTGTAAACACTACCCTGGCAGCTTCACACCTGAGATGGGCCCTGTGATCGTGTGTATGCTAGAGAAGAGGATGAGAGAAGGAAGAAAAGCGAGATAAGGTGTGGGGAGCTATGGGAACCTTGGGAATCTTCTCCCTCCCTCTTTTTTTCTCTATATCTCTGTTTATTATTTTTGAGTAGAGAGGTGAACAGAACAAAACAGAGAGATACAAAGAAAAAGAGAGAAAGGGAAGAATCAGGAAGGATAGAGACAGAAAGGAGTGAGAGAAAGGCAGACAGAGATAAAGAGCGAGAAGTGAACTTGTCAATCCTAAACTCCTTGCTAAGAGGACATTTGTTTTTGTAATCTTCTCCAGTGGGTAAAGTCTGGTTACATAACCACCGGAAAAGACAGGTGGGTGGCTTACCTGCCAAACACACTGACAGAGAGAAGGAGAGGGAGAAAGAGAGGGAGAGGTGAAAGCTTCAGGTCAGTGATTACTCCAATGGAAAGAGTAACAAAGTTTTTAAGATGGCTTTTTAGGACTCCACTGGGGGGCAATCAAGACAAAAATACACTGAACAAAAATATAAACAACACAACATGCAACAATTTCAAAGATTTTACTGAGTTACAGTTCATATAAGGAAATCAGTAAATTAAGCCCAAGTCTATGGATTTCACATGACTAGGAATACAGATATGCATCCTGTTGATCACAGATACAGTGGGGCAAAAAAAGTATTTAGTCAGCCACCAATTGTGCAGCGTAGCCTAGTGGTTAGAGCGTTGGACTTGTAACCGGAAGGTTGCGAGTTCAAACCCCCGAGCTGACAAGGTACAAATCTGTCGTTCTGCCCCTGAACAGGCAGTTAACCCACTGTTCCCAGGCCGTCATTGAAAATAAGAATAACTGACTTGCCTGGTTAAATAAAGGTAAAATTAAAAATTAAAAAGTTCTCCCACTTAAAAAGATGAGAGGCCTGTAATTTTCATCATAGGTACACTTCAACTATGACAGACAAAATGAGAAAAAAAAATCCAGAAAATCACACTGTAAGATTTTTAATGAATTTATTTGCAAATTATGGTGGAAAATAAGTATTTGGTCACCTACAAACAAGCAAGATTTCTGGCTCTCACAGACCTGTAACTTCTTCTTTAAGAGGCTCTTCTGTCCTCCACCCGTTACCTGTATTAAAGGCACCTGTTTGAACTTGTTATCAGTATAAAAGACACCTGTCCACAACCTCAAACAGTCACACTCCAAACTCCACTATGGCCAAGACCAAAGAGCTGTCAAAGGACACCAGAAACGAAATTGTAGACCTGCACCAGGCTGGGAAGACTGAATCTGCAATAGGTAAGCAGCTTGGTTTGAAGAAATCAACTGTGGGAGCAATTATTAGGAAATGGAAGACATACAAAACCACTGATAATCTCCCTCAATCTGGGGCTCCACACAAGATCTCACCCCATGGGGTCAAAATAATCACAAGAACGGTGAGCAAAAATCGCAGAACCACACGGGGGGACCTAGTAAATGACCTGCAGAGAGCTAGGACCAAAGAAACAAAGCCTACCATCAGTAACACACTACGCCGACAGGGACTCAAATCCTGCAGTGCCAGACATGTCCCCCTGCATAAGTCAGTACATATCCAGGCACGTCTGAAGTTTGCTAGAGAGCATTTGGATGATCCAGAAGAATATTGGGAGAATGACAGATGAAACCAAAAAGTAACTTTTTGGTAAAAACTCAACTCGTCGTGTTTGGAGGACAAAGAATGCTGAGTTGCATCCAAAGAACACCATACCTACTGTGAAGCATGGGGGTGGAAACATCATGCTTTGGGGCTGTTTTTCTGCAAAGGGACCAGTATGACTGATCCGTGTAAAGGAAAGAATGAATGGGGCCATGTATCGTGAGATTTTGAGTGAAAACCTCCTTCCATCAGCAAGGGCATTGAAGATGAAACCTGGCTCGGTATTTCAGCATGACAATGATCCCAAACACACCGCTTGGTCAACGAAGGAGTGGCTTCGTAAGAAGCATTTCAAGGTCCTGGAGTGGCCTAGCCAGTCTCCAGATCTCAACCCCATAGAACATATTTGGAGGGAGTTGAAAGTCCATGTTGCCCAGCAACAGCCCCAAAACATCACTGCTCTAGAGGAGATCTGCATGGAGGAATGGGCCAAAATACCAGCAACAGTGTTTGAAAACCTTGTGAAGACTTACAGAAAACGTTTGACCTCTGTCATTGCCAACAAAGGGTATAAAAAAAGTATTGAGATAAACTTTTGTTTTTGACCAAATACTTATTTTCCACCATAATTTGCAAATAAATTCATAAAAAATCCTACAATGTCATTTTCTGGATTTTATTTCTCATTTTGTCTGTCATAGTTGAAGTGTACCTATGATGAAAATTACAGGCCTCTCTCATCTTTTTAAGTGGGAGAACTTGCATAATTGGTGCTTGACTAAATACTTTTTTCTCCCACTGTACCATTAAAAATCAGAAAACCAGTCAGTATCTGGTGTGACCCCCATTTGCCTCATGCAGCGTGACACATTTCCTTCACATAGAGTTGATCGGGCTGTTGATTGTAGCATGTGGAATGTTGTCCCACTCCTCTTCAATTGCTGTGCAAAGTTGCTGGATATTGGTGGGAACTGGAACGTGCTGTTGTACACATCAATCCAGAGCATCCCAAACATGCTCAATCAGTGACATTTCTGGTGAGTAAGCAGGCCATGGAAGAACTGGGACCTTTTCAGCTTCCAGGAATTGAGTGGAGATCCTTGCAACATGGGGCCGTGCATTATCATGCTGAATCATGAAGTGATGGTGGTGGATGAATGGTATGACAATGGGCCTCAGTATCTCATCGTGGTATCTATGTGCATTCAAACTTCCATGATAAAATGCAATTGTGTTTGTTGTCCGTAGCTTATGCCTGGCCATACCATAACCCCACTGCCACAAACTGCTCATCCACACGACGCTATACCATTTGGCTGGTTCAGTTGAAACCGGCATTCATCCGTGAAGAGCACAACTTCTCCAGCATGCCAGTGGCCATTTGCCCACTGAATTTGGTTGCAACACCAAATTGAGGTCAAGACCCTGGTGAGAACAACGAGCACGTAGATGAGCTTCCCTGAGACGGTTTCTGACAGTTAGTGCGGAAATTCTTCAGCTGTCCAGGTGGCTGGTCTCAGATGATCCCGCAGGTGAAGAAGCCGGATGTGGAGGCCCTGGGCTGATGTGGTTACACGTGGTCTGCGGTTGTGAGGCGGGTTGGACGTACTGCCAAATTCTCTAAAACGACGTTGGGGGCGGCTTATGGTAGAGAAATTAACATTACATTTTCTGGCAACAGCTCTGGTGGACATTCCTGCAGTCAGCATGCCAATTGCATGCTCCCTCAAAACTTGAGACATCTGTGGCATAGTGTTGTGTGACAACTTCACATTTTAGAGGCCTTTTATTGTCCCCAGCACAAGGTGCACTTGTGTAATGATCATGCTGTTTAATCAGCTTCTAGATATGCCACACCTGTCAGGTGGATGGATTATCTTAGCAAAGGAGAAATGCTCACTAACAGACATGTAAACAAATTTGTGCACAACATTTGAGAGAAATACGCTTTTTATGAGTATGGAACAATTGTGGGATCTTTTACTTTAGCTCATGAAACATTGGACCAACACTTTACATGTTGTGTTAATATTTTTGTTCAGTATATTTAGGGACAGCTGCAATGGGCTGGCTATACTCCAGTAGCCACCCAATAGTGTTTTTTCCTTCTGTATTCCAAATGAGACCATACATGGTCATGTGAGCAGTGGAAACCATTTAAAACCATTGAGTAGTTGGTTGACCCAGTACACTAAGGGAAGGTTCTATGGTCAGGTTCTACTACAGTTTCCCACACAGGGAGGGATCAGCCACCGGCAACAAGGCTCTGATAGCTGATACATCCTGATCAATATTCAATGTATGACTGGTCAATATTTTGAGCAATCTGCTCACCCAGACATTCATCTATCAATCTATCAGTCTATCTATCCAAAGACACATCCATATAGTTTCTCCCTCCAGCTCTTTTATCCTACTCTTTCTCCCTTCCTCCACACCTCTTCGTTCTCCCCCTTCATCTCAACATCTTTAAACAACTTGTGTCAGATTGTCTGTACAATATATGTGCAGTGAGAATAGTGTTTGCCCACAATGTGTCTCTGTAATTGATGGATTGCACCGAGTTAGACAATAGCTGAGTTGATTATGCTCAGTGCGTCTCGCAGTGATGATGTCAGGAGAGACAGTAGGGGGTTGGGGACACCAGAGAGTGACGCTTTTGGTTTGAAACTCAGTCTGACAGCTGTCCCTATGGAGGGGGAGGGGTATGGGGTGCTTGGTTGCTGGGGTGGAGTCTAGGGTTTGCTTACCCCACACTCACATTTGAGAAAAACAGAAGTAATCCATACCATGGTCAACACTGACTGCTTTGTGTTGTGTTACGGGTCTGTCCTTTGTGAAAAGATGTAGAATTTCACTATCCAGTATCACTTGAGATTGTTCAAAGCTTTGGGAATGTAGGCTACATAGCATTGACCACTGAGTAGAGAGCTTATCGAGCATGAGAAAATTTGATCTTTATTTTAAATGAATCTTCCTTGAAAAAGCCAAGGTATTCAATATGCTTGACATGAATTTTCATGAAGATCTATGAAAACTACATGAAACTTAGGTCATCAAATACAAAACAGTAGCCAGGTTTGTTTCATATGTTTTTATTCAGAAATGAAATGAAAATACATGCATGGGTAACTTGATATCACCAAGTAAAATGGAACAGTCACGTATAGTTATGTAGGTAGGCTATTATCATTAGAGCAAGCCAACAAAGTCATTTCTTGTGATCTTAAACTTAAGTGGCTAGCTAGACGCCACTGTGGCCCTGCTCTTGTGTGTCTAACTATTGTTGTATTCCATCCCAAGACGACTGCTTTGTGCCAGGGAAAATGTCAATCTAGCTCAAACAATGACTCAACTGATAAAATAATTAATCTTAGCTCTCCCCTCCTTATTACAATTGCTTATGGCTTTGTACTTGAAGTAGCCAATGTCTACGACTGAACAAAACAGCACAAAAACTTGGCTCAGGGTATAAAGAATTCATTGATAATAACAGCTACAGCTAAGCCGTTGGGGCGATAGCCAAGAAACACTTCTTCCAATGTAAACATTATTCTTCCTAAATGGTTTATTCAAGATAATTTCCCTGTGAAGATTATTTTCATGTGTTACATTTACGTTTGTGATTAGGTTGAGATTTGGTTATGATTGTATAGGATAGCAGCACTGAATACAAATGCAGAGCCTTTGCCTTTCTGTTATTTTACGATAGCTGTTTATCTCTCCTGCGGAAGACTGGGCCCTTTAATGGTTATAGTGGTGGCCCGGTGAGGCCTGTTTCGTGTGTGTGTGTGCCTGTGCATATGTACTGTATATTGTTTGCGTATGTGTGTGCGTATATACAGTATGTGCAAATATGTGTGTGTGTTCATGAGGTGTTTTATGTCTCATACGATATGTGTGTGTGAGAGGTGTTTTATTCCTCATACTGTATGTGTGTGTGAGGTGTTTAATGTTATGCGCGTGCGGCACATTACCCATGTGATAAGAACCACTCCATGGAGTCTTGTGTCTAGGGCTTATCAAACAGCAGATTAGCAAAGCGATTTTGTCCATGCTACAGTTTGGTTTGGCAGGGGTCGCTTCAAAACATGATACTGTGTGTTGTGCGTATGAAAGACAGTGTCAGAGGGGGTGAGGGTTTGCTTCAGGACACTGAACACGACTCAGACTACTTAGATTTGAATCTGAAGTGTCCATTTCCACCGCTTTGATAGCTAAAACCACAGACAGACAGACACACATATTGTGTTGTTCACCCCTGCATCACCTTCCTTTGTATTAGAAGACCAGCTAATGAAAACAGAAAATATAATTGGATACAGTTATTCTAATCTAGACGTCAAAAGAGTGAGGAGTATGTGGACTCCCCAGCCATTTTTGTATTTTTTATTGTTGAATATTAAAACGTTACAATCTACGTGCGGTGAAGTCACTCAACATTTACATTACATTCAGTCATCTAACAGACTCCCATCTTGAGCGACCCACAGACGCAACCAGGATCAACGCACTTCCCAAGGGCACGTCGACAGATCTCCCACCAAGTCAAAATGGGGACCCGAACCAGCAACCTATCGTCTACCGGCCCAAGCTACCAACCGCCAGGCCACCAACCGTCCAAGATCCCCCCACAGTTCCCCGTGAGCTGCCCCTCAACCATCCGAGACCATTTACATTGGTATTTGAATTTGTATTTATTATGGATCCCCCTATTCTTCCTGGGGTCCAGCAAAATTAAGACAGTTATATACAGTTTAAAATATTACATGACATTACATTTCATAACACTTTACCTAAAACATTTAGTGTGTTCCCTCAGGCCTCTACTCCAATATCACATATTTACAATACAACATCCATGTGTACGTGTGTGTAGACTGCGTGTCTTATTATGGTGCTTGCATCAGTTACCTGATGTGGAATAGAGTTCCATGTAGCCATGGCTCTATGTAGTACTGTGTGTCTCTCATAGTCTGTTCTTGACTTGGGGATTGGGAAGAGACCTCTTGTGAACCCCGCCGATCCTCTAAGACTGGAATACCGACATAATCTGCCGAGGTTTCCAACAGGCCCCTCGGGCGCGACACCTGCTGAAGACCCATTCTGCTAATCTGCTAGGCCTGCTAGCTACCTAGAGCTACTTGGAACCCTACTAACTACATGACTGGTCTATCGACGTCACCGCACGAAGAGGCAAAAACAGACTTACCCCCATCGTGACGTCCCCCAAAGGCTAACTTGCTAGCCCCGGTCTACTAACTGCTAGCGTGCCTGCCCCGGTCTGCTAACTGCTAGCTTGCCAGCCCCGGTCTGCTAACTGCTAGCTTGTTTAGCCCCGGCCTACTAACTGTTAGCATGTTAGCATCACTCACTGGACCCATATGTTCACTTGACTATGCATGCCTCTCTCTAATATCAATCTGCCTCGTCCATTACTGTCCTGGTTAGTGATTACTGTCTTATTACACTGTAAAGCCTCTAGCCCTGCTCAATATGCCTTAACCAACCATGCTGTTCCAACACCTACATATGCGATGACATCACCTGGTTTAAACGTCTCTAGAGACTATATCTCTCTCATCATTACTCAATGCCTAGGTTTACCTCCAATGTACTCACATCCTACCTTACCTTTGTCTGTACACTATGTCTTGAATCTATGCTATCGTGCCCAGAAACCTGCTCCTTTTACTCTCTGTTCCGAACGTGCTAGACGGCCAGTTCGTATAGCATTTAGCCGTACACTTCTCCTACTTCTCCTCTGTTCTTCTGTTGATGGAGAGGTTAATCCAGGTCCTGCAGTGCCTAGCTGCACTCCCACTCCCCAGGTGCTCTCATTTGTTGACTTCTGTAACCGTAAAAGCCTTGGTTTCATGCATGTTAACATTAGAAGCCTACTCCCTAAGTTTGTTTTACTCACTGCTTTAGCACACTCTGCCAACCCGGATGTCTTAGTCGTGTCTGAATCATAGCTTACTCGCTAACTATAACATTTTCCGTCAAGATAGAACTGCCAAAGGGCGTGGTGTTGCAATCTACTGCAAAGATAGCTTACAGAGTTCTGTATTACTATTCAAGTCTGTACCCAAACAATTCGAGCTACTACTTCTAAAAATTCACCTTTCCAGAAACAAGTCTCTCACTGTTGCCGCTTGCTATAGACCTCCCTCTGCCCCCAGCTGTGCCCTCGATACCATATGTGAATTGATTGCCCCCCATCTATCTTCTGAGCTCGTGCTACTAGGTTACCTAAACTGGGACATGCTTAACGCCCCAGCCATCCTACAATCCAAGCTTGATGCCCTCAATCTCACACAAATGATCAAGATGTCATAGATGTTATCCTAACTAACTCACCCTCCAAATACACCTCTGCTGTTTTCAATCAAGATCTCAGCGATCACTGCCTCATTGCCTGCATCCGTAATGGGTCTGCGACCAAACGACCACCCCTCATCACTGTCAAACGCTCCCTAAAACACTTCTGCGAGCAGGCCTTTCTAATAGACCTGGCCGGGGTATCCTGGAATGACATTGACTTCATCCCGTCAGTAGATGATGCCTTGCTATTCTTTAAAAGTACCTTCCTCACTAGCTTAAATAAGCATGCCCCATTCAAAAAATGTAGAACTAGGAATAGATTGAGTCCTTGGTTCACTCCAGACCTGTCTGCCCTTGACCAGCACAAAAACATCTTGTGGCGTTCTGCATTAGCATCGAATAGCCACCGTGATATGAAACTTTTCAGGGAAGTTAGGAACAAATATACACAGGCAGTTAGGAAAGCTAAGGTTAGCTTTTTTAAACAGAAATTTGCATCCTGTAGTACTAACTAAAAAAAATTCTGGGACACTGTAAAGTCCATGGAGAATAAGAGCACCTCCTCCCAGCTATCTACTGCTCTGAGGCTAGAAAACAATGTCACCACCGATAAATCCACTATAATTGAGAATTTCAATAAGCATTTCTCTATGGCTGGCCATGCTTTCCACCTGGCTACCCCTACCCCGGTCAACTGCCCGGCACCCTCCACAGCAACCCGCCAAAGCCCCCACCATTTGTCCTGTACCCAAATCCAGATAGCTGATGTTCTGAAAGAGCTGCAAAACCTGGACCCGTACAAATCAGCGGTCATCCGTTTTGTCGGAGTCAGGAAAGCAAAGGAAAGCAAAGGCCAGCTTTTTCAGGCAGAAATTTGCATCCTGTAGCTCTAACTCCAAAACGTTATGGGACACTGTAAAGTCCATGGAGAACAAGAGCACCTCCTCCCAGCTGCCCACTGCACTGAGGCTAGGTAACACGGTCACCACCGATAAATCCATGATTATCGAAAACTCCAACAAGCATTTCTCAACGGCTGGCCATGCCTTCTTCCTGGCGACTCCAACCTCGGCCAACAGCTCCGCCCCCCGAGCAGATACTCGCCCAAGCCTCTCCAGGTTCTCCTCTACCCAAATCCAGATAGCAGATGTTCTGAAAGAGCTGCAAAACCTGGACCCGTACAAATCAGCTGGGCTTGACAATCTGGACCCTCTATTTCTGAAACTATCTACGCCATTGTCGCAACCCCTATTACCAGCCTGTTCAACCTCTCTTTCATATCGTCTGAGATCCCCAAGGATTGGAAAGCTGCCGCAGTCATCCCCCTCTTCAAAGGGGGAGACACCCTGGACCCAAACGGTTACAGACCTATATCCATCCTGCCCTGCCTATCTAAGGTCTTCGAAAGCCAAGTCAACAAACAGGTCACTGACCATCTCGAATCTCACCGTATCTTCTCCACTATGCAATCTGGTTTCCGAGCCGGTCACGGGTGCACCTCAGCCACGGTCAAGGTACTAAACGATATCATAACCACCATCGATAAAAGACAGTACTGTGCAGCCGTCTTCATCGACCTTGCCAAGGCTTTCGGCTCTGTCAATCACCATATTTTTATCGGCAGACTCAGTAGCCTCGGTTTTTTACTGATGACTGCCTTGCCTGGTTCACCAACTACTTTGCAGACAGAGTTCAGTGTGTCAAATCGGAGGTCATGCTGTTCGGTCCTCTGGCAGTGTGTATGGGGATGCCACACGGTTCAATTCTCGGGCCGACTCTTTTCTCTGTATATATCAATGATGTTGCTCTTGCTGCGGGCGATTCCCTGATCCACCTCTACGCAGACGACACCATTCTGTATACTTCCGGCCCGTCCTTGGACACTGTGCTATCTAACCTCCAAATGAGCTTCAATGCCATGCAGCACTCCTTCCGTGGCCTCCAACTGCTCTTAAACGCTAGTAAAACCAAATGCATGCTTTTCAACCGTTCGCTGCCTGCACCCGCACGCCCGACTAGCATCACCACCCTGGATGGTTCCAACCTAGAATATGTGGACATCTATAAGTACCTAGGTGTCTGGCTAGACAGTAAACTCTCCTTCTAGACTCATATCAAACATCTCCAATCTAAAATCAAATCTAGAGTCGACTTTCTATTCCGCAACAAAGCCTCCTTCACTCACGCCGCCAAACTTACCCTAGTAAAACTGACTATCCTACCGATCCTCGACTTTGGCGATGTCATCTACAAAATAGCTTCCAACACTCTACTCAGCAAACTGGATGCAGTTTATCACAGTGCCATCCGTTTTGTTACTAAAGCACCTTATACCACCCACCACTGCGACCTGTATGCTCTAGTCGGCTGGCTCTCGCTACATATTCGTCGCCAGACCCACTGGCTCCAGGTCATCTACAAGTCCATGCTAGGTAAAGCTCCGCCTTATCTCAGTTCACTGGTCACGATGGCAACACCCACCCGTAGCACGTGCTCCAGCAGGTGTATCTCACTGATCATCCCTAAAGCCAACACCTCATTTGGCCGCCTTTCGTTCCAGTTCAAAATCAAATCAAATCAAATGTATTTATATAGCCCTTCGTACATCAGCACATATTTCAAAGTGCTGTACAGAAACCCAGCCTAAAACCCCAAACAGCAAGCAATGCAGTTGTAGAAGCACGGTGGCTAGGAAAAACTCCCTAGAAAGGCCAAAACCTAGGAAGAAACCTAGAGAGGAACCAGGCTATGTGGGGTGGCCAGTCCTCTTCTGGCTGTGCCGGGTGGAGATTATAACAGAACATGGCCAAGATGTTCAAATGTTCATAAATGACCAGCATGGTCGTATAATAATAAGGCAGAACAGTTGAAACTGGAGTAGCAGCACGGTCAGGTGGACTGGGGACAGCAAGGAGTCATCATGTCAGGTAGTCCTGGGGCATGGTCCTAGGGCTCAGGTCCTCCGAGAGAGAGAAAGAAAGAGAGAATTAGAGAGAGCATATGTGGGGTGGCAAGTCCTCTTCTGGCTGTGCCGGGTGGAGATTATAACAGAACATGGCCAAGGTGTTAAAATGTTCATAAATGACCAGCATGGTCGAATAATAATAAGGCAGAACAGTTGAAACTGGAGCAGCAGCACGGCCAGGTGGACTGGGGACAGCAAGGAGTCATCATGTCAGGTTGTCCTGGGTCCTTGGGCTCAGGTCCTCCGAGAGAGAGAAAGAAAGAGAGAAGGAGAGAATTAGAGAACGCACACTTAGATTCACACAGGACACTGAATAGGACAGGAGAGAAGTACTCCAGATATAACAAACTGACCCTAGCCCCACGACACAAACTACTGCAGCATAAATACTGGAGGCTGAGACAGGAGGGGTCAGGAGACACTGTGGCCCCATCCGAGGACACCCCCGGACAGGGCCAAACAGGAAGGATATAACCCCACCCACTTTGCCAAAGCACAGCCCCCACACCACTAGAGGGACATCTTCAACCACCAACTTACCATCCTGAGACGAGGCTGAGTATAGCCCACAAAGATCTCCGCCATGGCACAACCCAAGGGGGGGCGCCAACCCAGACAGGATGACCACATCAGTGAATCAACCCACTCAGGTGACGCACCCCTTCCAGGGACGGAATGAGAGAGCCCCAGTAAGCCAGTGACTCAGCCCCTGTAATAGGGTTAGAGGCAGAGAATCCCAGTGGAAAGAGGGGAACCGGCCAGGCAGAGACAGCAAGGGCGGTTCGTTGCTCCAGAGCCTTTCCGTTCACCTTCCCACTCCTGGGCCAGACTACACTCAATCATATGACCCACTGAAGAGATGAGTCTTCAGTAAAGACTTAAAGGTTGAGACAGAGTTTGCGTCTCTTACATGGGTAGGCAGACCATTCCATAAAAATGGAGCTCTATAGGAGAAAGCCCTGCCTCCAGCTGTTTGCTTAGAAATTGTAGGGACAATTAGGAGGCCTGCGTCTTGTGACCGTAGCGTACGTGTAGGTATGTACGGCAGGACCAAATCAGAGAGATAGGTAGGAGCAAGCCCATGTAATGCTTTGTAGGTTAGCAGTAAAACCTTGAAATCAGCCCTTGCTTTGACAGGAAGCCAGTGTAGAGAGGCTAGCACTGGAGTAATATGATCAATTCTTTTGGTTCTAGTCAGGATTCTAGCAGCCGTATTTAGCACCAACTGAAGTTTATTTAGTGCTTTATCCGGGTAGCCGGAAAGTATTGCAGTTGTCTAATCGAGAAGTGACAAAAGCATGGATACATTTTTCTGCATCATTTTTGGACAGAAAGTTTCTGATTTTTGCAATGTTACGTAGATGGAAAAAAGCTTGCTGCCTGTGACTGGAACGAATTGCAAAAATCGCTGAAGTTGGAGACTTTTATCTCCCTCACCAACTTCAAACATCTGCTATCTGAGCAGCTAACCGATCGCTGCAGCTGTACATAGTCTATCGGTAAATAGCCCATCCAATTTTACCTACCTCATCCCCATACTGTTTATATTTATTTACTTTTCTGCTTTTTTGCACACCAATATCTCTACCTGTACATGACCATCTGATCATTTATCACTCCAGTGTTAATCTGCAAAATTGTAATTATTCGCCTACCTCCTCATATCTTTTGCACACAATGTATATAGACTCTTTCTTTTTTTCTACTGTGTTATTGACTTGTTAATTGTTTACCCCATGTGTAACTCTGTGTTG
The DNA here is from genome assembly GCF_023373465.1 of Oncorhynchus keta. NCBI lineage: Eukaryota > Metazoa > Chordata > Actinopteri > Salmoniformes > Salmonidae > Oncorhynchus > Oncorhynchus keta. Next base: position 20,743,523 of record NC_068428.1, read on the forward strand.
TCTGTTCACACTGCTATGCTTTATCTTGGCCAGGTCGCAGTTGCAAATGAGAACTTGTTCTCAACTAGCCTACCTGGTTAAATAAAGGTGAAATAAAATTAAAATAATAACAAATACAACTCCCAGGTCTCCATGTTAGACAACAAATGTTCGTTTTGTTCGATAAAGTTCATCTTTATGTCCAAATACCTCCATTTTGTTGGTGCGTGTAGTTCAGAAAGGCACAATGCGCGCTCTCAAAACCAAGACGAAAAGTCAAATAAGTACAATAAAAGTTCATAGAAACATGTCAAACGATGTGTAAAATCAATCCTCAGGTTGTTTTTGTCATAAATAATATTTCAACCAGACAAAAGCATATGGAAAATGTAAACAAGAAATGCGTGCTCCCGATCACGTGTTTGGTTCATGGATGGAAATTTCCACTGTCCTCTAACAATGCCTAAATACTGGTCACATGTTGAGGAAGCCATAGAACTGGGTCCTAAGTCTTTGTATGGTGGATAGGCTTTCAATGGAAAAACAGCCTTTCAAAATAATAGTGCTTCCTGGTTAGATTTTCCTCTGGTTTTTGCCTGCCATATCAGTTCTGTTATACTCACATACATTATTTTAACAGTTTTGGAAACGGTAGTGTGTTGTCTATCGATATCTACTAATTATATGCATATCCTAGCTTATGGGCCTGAGTAGCAGGCAGTTTCATTTGGGTACGCTTTTCATCCAAAATTCCGAATGCTGCCCCCTACCCTAGTGAAGTTAAAGAACACCCTCTGTGTTCTGTTAGACAGGTAACTCTTTATCCACAATATAGCAGGGGGTGTAAAACCATAATGCATACGTCTTTCCATCAGCAGACTATGATCGATAATGTCTAAAGCCGCATTGAAGTCTAACAAAACAGCTACCAAAATCTTTTTATCATCAATTTCTCTGTCAATCATCAGTCATTTGTGTAAGTGCTGTGCTTGTTGAATGTCCTCCCCTACAAGCTTGCTGAAAGTCTTTTGTCAATTTGTTTACTGTAAAACAGCATTGTATCAAACCAAATTTGAGCCAGTAAAGGGGGCTTTACTATTCTTGGGTAGCGTAATTACTTTTGCTTCCCTCCAGGCCTGGGGGCATGTTTGTATGTATGTATGTATGTGTGTGTCCGCGTGTGTGCACATGTGTGCGTTTTGAATGTGAGTTTGTATATATGCATGTGTACACTCATACAATCACCTATCATCAGCCTCAGGCAAACAGGCATTGGATGAAACAACCTCCTCAGTGTTCCTTTACGCCCACATGGATCACCATGTATGATAAAATAAGAGGGAACATCACGAGTGGGTAATGTTTTATTACTTTTTCTCTTTCTTTCCTTTCTTTCTTTCGCTCTTACCTTCTCTCTCTTTCTGTGTTTCTGGCTGTGTGTCTATCTGTGTGCATGTTTGTGTTTTTGTTTTTGTATACCTCTATTTACTTTTACCCTCTTGGCTTGCCTAATACATGAATCCAGTTGAGTGGCTTTGTGGGGTGAGTTCTTACCTCTGAGCTTGCCTAATACATGAATCCAGTTGAGTGGCTTTGTGGGGTGAGTTCTTACCTCTGAGCTTGCCTAATACATGAATCCAGTTGAGTGGCTTTGTGGGGTGAGTTCTTACCTCTGAGCTTGCCTAATACATGAATCCAGTTGAGTGGCTTTGTGGGGTTCTTACCTCTGAGTTGCCTAATACATGAATCCAGTTGAGTGGCTCTGAGCTTGCCTAATACATGAATCCAGTTGAGTGGCTTTGTGGGGTGAGTTCTTACCTCTGAGCTTGCCTAATACATGAATCCAGTTGAGTGGCTTTGTGGGGTGAGTTCTTACCTCTGAGCTTGCCTAATACATGAATCCAGTTGAGTGGCTTTGTGGGGTGAGTTCTTACCTCTGAGCTTGCCTGATACATGAATCCAGTTGAGTGGCTTTGTGGGGTGAGTTCTTACCTCTGAGCTTGCCTAATACATGAATCCAGTTGAGTGGCTTTGTGGGGTGAGTTCTTACCTCTGAGCTTGCCTAATACATGAATCCAGTTGAGTGGCTTTGTGGGGTGAGTTCTTACCTCTGAGCTTGCCTAATACATGAATCCAGTTGAGTGGCTTTGTGGGGTGAGTTCTTACCTCTGAGCTTGCCTGATACATGAATCCAGTTGAGTGGCTTTGTGGGGTGAGTTCTTACCTCTGAGCTTGCCTGATACATGAATCCAGTTGAGTGGCTTTGTGGGGTGAGTTCTTACCTCTGAGCTTGCCTAATACATGAATCCAGTTGAGTGGCTTTGTGGGGTGAGCCACCGACTGATCGCAGGCAGAATCTGTTAAGTGGATCACCATTCAGCGATCAGAGATTACTGTATGTAAGACTCAACTGGAACTGTTGCTGCAGGCTGAGGATGGTGCTGAGTTCTAAAGTAAGAAAAGGAAGTTGTGTGACTTGTAAAGACACTAGTGGAGTATCTTCGAAGTATGGTGTAAGCATGTAGGCATAGAAATGTGTTGACGATGGTCTTATATTTTATATCAAGTTAATGTGCTCCAATTCTAACACCCCCTTTTCAGCTTCTATGTATTGTTGCTCATCTTTGAGAAACATTCCTCGGTCATAACTATACAGTTGAAAACAAGTGACTCTGAAATAAATGTGTTATCTGCTCGTGTGCCAGGAGTGGCAAGTTGCCCAGAGTCACACTGTGTGTGTGTGTGTGTGTGTGTGTGTGTGTGTGTGTGTGTGTGTGTGTGTGTGTGTGTGTGTGTGTGTGTGTGTGTGTGTGTGTGTGTGTGTGTGTGTGTGTGTGTGTGTGTGTGTGTGTCAGTCAGTCAGGGAGAGGTCAGAGCGTCACATTAGGGATATGTTACTGACAGATGATCAGATCCAGGTTTACCGCCAGGGTATATTTGAGTTAGACAACTAGAGAGGCTTGCATCACTGAGTTACTAAACTTCCTTTTGGGCTTTAAATTAAGGAAGTAGACGAGCGCGTGTATGTGTGTTTATGTAATAATACTTTTTTGGGGGGGTTAGGGGAGTGCTGTGGCACCTGTTGGACAGTAGGACACAGACACTTAGTGACACACATGCATGCACACGCCCGCCACACAAAATGTACACACAACCTAGAGGTATGTATGTCCTTTAGGATCATGTATCATCAGAGTAGGACAAAAGCCTTCAGAACCCACTGCCTTCTTAACACACACACACACGCACGCACGCACGCACGCACGCACGCACGCACGCACGCACGCACGCACACACACACACACACACTTACACACACTTTTGAAGTTTTTAACAATTCCTGACATTTAATCCAAGTAAAAATTCCCTGTTTTAAGCCAGTTAGGATCACCACTTTATTTTAAGAATGTGAAATATCAGAATAATAGTAGAGAGAATGATTTATTTCAGCTTTTATTTCTTTCATCACATTCCCAGTGGGTCAGAAGTTTACATACACTCAATTAGTATTTGGTAGCATTACCTTTAAATTGTTTAACTTGGGTCAAACGTTTCGGGTAGCCTTCCACAAGCTTACCACAATAAGTTGGGTGAATTTTGGCCCATTCCTCCTAACAGAGCTGGTGTAACTGAGTCGGGTTTGTAGGCCTCCTTGCTCACACACGCTTTTTCAGTTCTGCCCACAAATGTTCTATTGGATTGAGGTCAGGGCTTTGTGATGGCCACTCCAATACCTTGACTTTGTTGTCCTTAAGCCATTTTGCCACAACTTTGGAAGTATGCTTGGGGTCATTGTCCATTTGGAAGACCCATTTGCGAGCAAGCCTCTTGACTGATGTCTTGATGTTGCTTCAATATTTCCACATCATTTTCCTGCCTCATGATGCCATTTATTTTGTGAAGTGCACCTGTCCCTCAGCACAACATGATGCTGCCACCCCAATGGCTGCAATTTATTAGTGGAGAATGTTTTTATTAGGACAACGAGAGCTATTCTTACTAGAAAAGTCAGATTTCAATGAATATGCTCTGATTTAGAAAGGTGACTGATTTCACTGTCAACCTGTGCCCCTTGCCAGGGCTGTTTCTTGCATTTTGGGAGCCCTTAGCAAGATTTGGTTGGTGGCCCCAGCATCACCCAACTCGTGGTCAAAACATTTTAGTGACATCCCTCTTTGGCGGGGGGAAAGTAAGGAATGTGCAGCTTGTCCTTCAATTCTACACATTTTCCCATGGAGTTAGGGTGACCAAATGTCCCGGATTGTGTTGGACAGTCCTGCATTTTGTTCTGCAACCAAACAATCATGTCCTGGATTTTATCATCAAGTTCAAACTCCACTAATTTTGGGGAAAAAAAGGTTGATTTGTCCCATATTTCAGTCAGACATTCCAACCTGTCTCTTGCAGTCACGTTGTGCTTCTGAAAATATATACATCATAAGGATGTTGTATTGGTGATGTTAGACACTTCTCAAATCCTTGTTGTGATCTGATATTTTGATGTTGCGGACTAAATTCCAGCTCAACTTAGAGAGGACAGTTTGGTGTAACTACTTCTAAAAAGCTGCTTCTGATGAAGAGCTACAAAAGTAAGTAAATAGTCATATTAGCCTGAAAAGATATAAGGTGATTTTGTCCCTTGTGAGGTGCTCCATCCTCATTAGTTGCTTATTCAACTTATTTGCTGCAACTTCACTCAATCCTGTTTAATACTGGATTAGTTTACATTCCCTGAGACCAACCAGAAAATGTTTCCTTGGCCAAATATTTCCAGATTTTCATAAAACATGTGGTCTTTCTGCATGACGCAGAAGAGTAGGCTATAGTTGCTTCAATTAGCTTGTTTGATGAAGTGGGAGCAGGGGTGCAGTGCTCCCAGAGGACTCGTTGCCATTTTTCGCTCCCCACAATGGTGCTCTTTTAGTAAAGTTCGATCAAAGCTGAATCAATTTTATCTTTATTTAACTAGGCAAGTCAGTTAAGAACAAATTCTTATTTTCAATGACGGCCTAGGAACAGGCTAGGAACAGTGGGTTAACTGCCTGTTCAGTGGCAGAACGACAGATTTGTACCTTGTCAGCTCGGGGATTTGAACTTGCAACCTTTCAGTGCAATGCTCTAACCACTAGGCTACCCTGCCGCCCAATGTCTTGGAAGATCACATGATTAATTGGAATTCTACATAACAGAACTAAATATAATAGCATAGTTAGCTGAATAGTCCAAAAATAATTATCATGTGGCCAAAACTCAACAGCACGCGGCACTACCCAGAATTTGCTTGGATTTAAACAAAATACAGGAAGGCTAATAGTTTGAATACCATCTGCTCTAATTTGCTAACAAAAAAGTAATTGAAGAAATTCTAAACGCATATTCCCATGAAACTGATTGAGATCAAATGATTGGCATGTGATGCTGGCAACAATTTGAATGTCCAGCAAAATCACCCTGTTGTCCGGCATTTGGGTATTTTAAATGTGGTCACCCTACATGGGATGTAGATCAAATGTTGCAGTTTTAAAGCTAATTTCTTGCAATTTTACACATTTTGCCATGACTTATGCCATATTGATATGATATCTGAGTGCGAGTGACAAACAAAATAGTTACCTAGCAATCTATATAATGTTAGCTGACATGGGCTAATTTAGTTACTTTCAGTGACTGACATAACAAGAGGGAAACTGCTGATGCACTACCAAATTCCAAAATTGCACGTTGTGTATTCTACCATCCTAGATAGTTGAGACCCCGGCTGACTTCCCCCCTAAAAATTATAAAATTATAAGCTTATGTCGCTTATGTCTAGAAACGGCACTGCCCCTTGCCCCACAACTACATTATTTATTGTTCATTCATCCTTCTCTTTCTTATACTATCACTCTCTCCCTCTACTTTTTTTCATCTCACTACTGCCACCTGTCCTGTCTCTATGTACCTACAGTTATTGGCTGGCTCTCATTGGAGTAGCCGGTGGCCAGTCAAATACTGGCATTGTGGTACAGAGGGAGGGGCATGTAAAATGGTTCCTGGATATTCATGAGCACCAGCTGTAGCTTTGAGTGCTCTATCATAGACTGAGCCACAACAGTTAAGACCTCACTGGCTGGAGTCTCAACACTGCTGTTAGAGGGAAATTCAGCAAGAGCATGAGAGACACACAGATAGAGACCGAGACACACAGAAACAAAGACAGACAGACAGAGAGTGACAGGAAGAGCTAGAGAGACAGAGAGAGGGAGACACTGTTGCTCCAGTGAAAGTGTGTCAGAGAGTGAAACAGAGATTGAGAAAGACTGAGAAAGAAAAGGAGACAGACAAACTAAAGAAAGAGAGAGAAAGCTCAAAGGGATCTTTGCTAGTGAGCAGGTTTTCTCCTCAGAGTATGGTGGCAAAGAGCACATGGATTTAGTAGAGCTGTACCTCCCTGAGTGTTTCACTTATCACTCTGACACTGAGTAAGTACATGCACTATTCTGATCCATATTCTGTATGTATATAAACTGTCTGTAGAGTGTAAAGAAAATGTAATAGCACAGTAATGCTATCTAGGCAATGGTAAGCATTGAACTATGTACATGTGCAGTGCACTACTATTTGCAGTCTTGTTCTCAAATTAAGATCGTAGTTTTGGAGTTTTTAATTTGCTATTTGGTGTGATGGTGGCTTCTATGTCAGTATAAGCAGCTCTGTGTAAAACAGAGGTAGTGGGAGCAAGTGTCCCTCTTGGAGTTCTGCTGAAAAAGAGAGTGTCTGAATGAGAGGATGAGGACTTTGACGGATGAGACCCAAACCTGCATTGTGTATGCAGAGCTAAGGGAGTGGGTCTGAAAGTGAGGGAGGGGAGGTAGAGAGAGTGATAATGTGAGGGAATGAAAGGTAGAGTTGAGAGAGATAAACAATACTTTAGAGAGAGGTGAGCTTCTGTAGGTCACTGGTGTTATTAGCTCTTTGTTGGTGTTTTTAGCTATTTTTTTGCCCCACTGCAAAGCAAACCCTGTCTTGAACACAATGTCAAAATGTAGATTTTCTCCTAAAAATACATGAGATGGCCCTTACCAATAACTAGTAATTCTGCATAGTTCTAGATTGGTCTGGAACTCACCTTTCTGGTCAGGTGTACTCACTTTTGAGGACATAAATTGAACAATATTGGCACCATTTCATGTAACTGACAACATACTTTTCAGCCAAGCGTCCTCTGAGTGATGCAGAGAAAGTGGTCGTGTTTCAATTCTCCAAAATTGTTTCGTAGTTTTTCATGAGAGCTTTAAATCCGGCCGAGAATATCACAGTGAGATGAATCCACTGCTGGATTCACTAGACTGTCCCGTTTAATAGGCCATCTCCCAAGCTGGTCTGCGTCGCTCAGAAACAGAGGAAATCGATGCTTTGTCTGGATAGGCCAGAAAATGTGATACGTCACTACCTATGCAAATGTAGGGTGTGAAACCTGACACAGAGTGGAAGCAGAAAAACAGACAGATGAGGCTTTCTGGCACTATAAGGCACTGGACCCTGCGACATTCACAGAGTGCTCTGTACACCAAAATATCAGTCGTAACTGCTTCAGAACCCCTCAAAGTAAATAGGGGGCTTAACATCTAAGAGGTTTTAACCCTGTGATAATATTAGACAAGAGCTCAGATAAGACCCTAACCAGAGGATAGCAGGAGAGTGACTGCCAGATGTAGAGGATGTGGAGACAGAGCATGTTTTTATGTTTTTGTGTTACTGTGTGTTGCTATTAGTGTAATTACAGTGTTAATATACAGTTATAAGAAAAGTCTTACCATGTTTGGTAGCAAAATATGAAGAGCGATTATTTTCACCTGTTATTACATTAGCGTCAGATACTTTAAAAAAATGAATTGCTTTGTCATGCCAATAAAGCTTTTTAAATCGAAATTGAATTGAAATTAACAGCAAGTGATATATGGAGAGGGATAGAGAAAGATGGGGTTGAGAAGGGAGACAGGAAGTGAGGGAAACAAAGATAGGTTGAGAGCAAGAGAGCAAAAGAGATAAAGAGAGACTTATCAAACTGATTTGACCCAAGCCCATTGAGACACTTAAACTAAGACTCTTATCGGTGGTGCTGGTTTTTCAGCTCAGGACTGATACCTCCTCATCTCCTATTGGCCCATTAGGAATCACTGTGCACGCATCCCCTCTGACCCAAATCACTGACCAGGGGGTTATGGATAGGAGTTAGGGGGTAATTGAAGAAGTCATTTACATTTCAGTAATATGTGTCTCTTAGAGCCTCTTCACACTTACTACACGTTTTGTAAAAATACCATCGGCTACACATATTACTCCAATGTAAACTTGCGTACTTGCTACGTCTCAAACGCTACTGCCAGAGGTAGCGACAGTTGAACCCTTTGAAGCAGGATAGTGTAAACAGCCAACGCTCTAGCAGTATAAATGGTAATAGCAGAGAAATATTTTTTGAAATAGCTGAAATGCATATGCAATATTTGAGACTTGTTTTATTGAGTTTTCAGCTGAAATTGCAGTAACAGCCTGTTACATTCTTACATTTTCGCAGTAGCTGCTGCCTGCTGCACTGAGTCATGCAAAATAATGGGACCCCATTCCCACCACCAAAAGCATGTAAAATGTAGATCATACAAATAGGATATGTTTAAAAAAATATTTTTAACATTGTGTGGTGAGACAACAAAGTGAAAATAACTGTGATTGGACAAAAAGTAACAGGGCTGAGCTCGCTGTCTGCAGGGTTGTAATCATTTGGATCTTTGCATCTGTAATTAAAAAGTTACTCACACAGTATGTCATCATTATTGTGTTGATTGATTCATTAATTCCGGTCAATCATTTTGGATTAAGAAAGGCCTACATTTGATCCCGTTTAAAAAAAATTCAGAACACAATTAAATGGGCCTATTTTAGGCTATAAAAACAAGACGTTAAATTTACCCTGGCCAGGCTCAGATGCGATCCCATAGGCTTCTCTAGGCTACCTGCGGCTTGTGGTTGTTATCAGTAGGCTGTAGTTGATCAAACTGAAGTACAGACTAATTGGGCATGTTGACAAATCATGAGGCATTTTATTTTATTGGTGGGTTTCCATGTAAAACTGCTAGTTGTGGTGAATTCACTTATACCCACATTTTCAATCTCAACTTGCTTTTACCATGATTTGCATGATATTGATAAAAATGATGCCTGGTTTGTTGTCATGTTGTACGGTAGGCCTGCTGTACTTTTATTATCACATGAGAGGGTTAATCATTATTATTCAATAGTGTAATATGTTTTAAAAGAAAAGTTTATGTCATTGATGAATAGTTTGTTCTTACTCGCTAGTGGCTACTGTAATATTTACGGTCAATTTGAGGTGCAGACCAAGAATGTCAAGTTGCCAGCCACAACGAAAGGTAAGGCAGGGATGTAATGTGAATTGAAAAGTATAATTGTCTTTCATCATCCCGCTCCTCAGACTCTCCATCATATCTCATAGTGGGAATAGGGCCCCAAAAAGGGTGCATAACTAGAGTAACCTACATCCACATGAACCTATACCTAACATCTTAGATACATCTTGTAATGTTTGTAAAACAAAAATTCAGAATGGACTATTAAACTAAAATTAAATAAAGCCAAATAATCCATTTATTGAGACATTCCCTCTCTCCCTCTACCTCTCTTTTTGCTTCGCTGAGTGCGTGCGTGCGTCTGGTTGGTCATTGGCTGTATTGTGACTGCTCATTTGAGAGTGAGTGTTGCCGCCTCCTCCTCTCATTCTACACACCCTGGGTAATGGCCCAGCGATAGACCCCTTTCTCTCTCTCCCTCTCAGCTAATAATGTTTATCCCCCTCTCTCTCTGTCAATTAGAGTTGTTTTGGATATGGGCAGACAGAGAGTGTTACACACACACACACACACACACACACACACACACACACACACACACACACACACACACACACACACACACACACACACACACACACACACACACACACACACACACACACACACACACACACACACACACACACACACACACACACACACACACACACACACACACACACACACACACACACACACACACACACACACACACACACACACACACACACACACACACACACACACACACACACACACACACACACACACACACACACACACACACACACACACACACACACACACACACACACACACACACACACACACACACAGAGTTGTTTGATAATGTACCTCTGAGTCTGTGATTTACACCCAGCGTCTATGGGAACTGCGCTGACAGGGCTTTGATTAGCTTTTATGAAGAGCTGTAGATTATAGCTCTGTCAGGTTAGATATCACACCACGTCTTACCATTCCACTCTAATGCTATTGCATTATGAGAGAAAAATCTACTGCCACTAAGTAATGGGAGAATGCCTCAATTCAGGTCTAGGTGGAGCTGACACAGCAATATCTACCTTTGTGATGGATAGCTGATGAGAGAACAGAATGGTCTCCTCACACTCCCTTGTCCTCTGCCAGCTTTACTGGACCACTTCGGAGTGAACAATATATCACTATCTATTTTAATATAAAACTGAAGTAGAATGGGGTTGAAGTTTGAATGACTTTCTCTCTCTCCCCCTCTCTCTCTCTGAGTCTCTATCCCCCTCTCTCTCTCTCTCTCTCTCTCTCTCTCGCTCTTTCAATCTCTCTCTCTGTATTTCGAGGGGCGATAGAGCGTGGTCATGGTTGACTCTGGTGGTGTTTAGGGCAGCCAGATAGTTTGCCTGTCAAATGAGTGGTGGTCATGACCGTGTGGATTTACATGGCAGGAACAGAGCTTGGGTTCCTGCCATGAGCTGGGAGGGGGTATGGCGACACACAATGGCATGCAAGCACGTGTGTGTTTTTGTTCAAGTGTTTACGATGACACATGACCACATTTGAAAGCATGTCTGAGAATGAAGTGTGAATGAAGCGTGAAGTGTGTACAGTATGTGTAGGTGGTAGGAGCCTATGGTCACATGGGTCAGCATGTACGTGTGCCTGTGCGTGTGTATTATTTTAGAATACTGTCATGTGCATTGTAGCCCACTGTAGGGCGATGAACATACCTCCATACAGTAGAATGTGAACACACGCTGTTTGTACTAGCATAGAAAAACAACACATTCCCAAAATGAATACCTCTACAACGCTCAAGTAGACAGAGTTAAAAATCAAATCTATAGACTTTGTTTAGGTAACTGAACACAATTGGTAATATCTACTACAGCCAGGGGCGCAACTTCGGTTTTAGAAGTGGGGGGGACATAATAATAATAATAATAATAATAATATATATATATATATATATATATATATATATATATTTTATCCTGTCGGATAAACCATATCCCCCCCATCCCCAGTGAAAGTTGTGCCACTGACTTTGGCATACCTTCCCCAAGAGGTCTGGAAGAAAAAAACTATCTGGTCCAGGATCTTTGTTTGGATTTCCATATGTTAAGCAATCTCCTGTGTGTGTAATGGACCTCAGCTTTGCATATGTGGGAAATTGCAAACGGCTGGGTGGGTGAGCGTGGAGATGGCTAGATAGACAGAGAGATAAAGGGATCAGGAGAGAGGGATAGGGGTACGAGGCACAGAGGAATAGGGAGAGTGACAGGGAATGGAGAGAGGGGGGAGACGTTTCCTACCCTTTTTCTGTTTGTCCCTGTGATAGATGGAGTAAGGGAAAGGATAAAGGAAGTTTAGTGAAAAAGGGTGCTGGAAGATGGTTGGTCAGTGTGTACGTGGTCAGGACAGGTATGAGGTTGTAAGGGAATGCATGGGTGGGTGTATTTGTTGAGGTCAAGTGTTGTAACTGACTGATAGATCTAGACAGAAAGGGCATGTTAAATCCATCATGCCATGTTACCAGATGTTACCATAAATGTATCCTACTGTACCCCCCCTCCCTCAGACTCCTTGGCAGGATGTCAGTGAGGGGCTTGGACCCCCCCTGTCCCCCTTCCATAAAGCATGAGCCCTCCAGCCCCAGCTCCCAGGGGGACAGTCCAGCCCAACCCAGTCCCGGGGGATCCTCCTCGGACACCAACTCCAGCTATGGCCCCCTGGGCAAGGGCCACAACCGCACCAACGGCTTGGACTCACAAGGGCTCTATGGAAACAAAGCGGGCATGGGGAACAACGGCACAGCCAACAGGCGGGTGTTTGTGTGTTTGTGTGTCTTTTTGTCTGTCTTTGTGTGTATGTACCCATTTGTGTATGTATGGGTTTATGCTTGGGTGCATGTACCATATATGTGAGTGTAACCTCTCTCTCTCTCTCTCCAGGCGGTTGTGTGGTGAGGATGGCCAAGTGAAGTGTGAGTTCATGCTGGGTTCTGTGGCTAAGAGGCTGTGTCTGGTGTGTGGAGACGTGGGGTCCGGGTACCACTACGGAGTGGCCTCCTGTGAGGCCTGCAAGGCCTTCTTCAAGAGGACCATTCAGGGTAAGGCCAACACACATAAGCATTGAGGTTAAGAGCTCAACTGAAGTGCCCACGTGTGTAAAAAAGTATATGGTCAAAGGGCAGAGGTGTATGGCTTTATACAGATAAACCTGCAGTAGGACATATGAGTTCCAACAGCCTGTTTTAGTATCAACACCTGATCAACTCTAAGGATGCAAGCTTACAGGTTCCCATGCCTTCTCCGCCTATACAGTAAAGGCCTTAGTGGTTGTTAGTGTTCAAATCCAAATCAAAGCGCCGAATACAACGGGTGTTTTCTTTACCATGAAATACTTGCTTATGTGCCCTTCCCAATGATGCTATCATAAAAATAGTAACACGAGGGATAAAATACACAAGAATGGAGCTACATACAGGGAGTACCAGTACCAGGTCATTGTGCAGAGGTACAGGGTAAAGTGATGGCATCAGGATAGATAATAGTATGAGTAAAATAAAGAACAGAGTAGCAGCAGCATATGATGAGTGTAAAGGTGCATGTGTATGTACACATATGGTACGTAGTGTATATGCTTTACACTGTGGTGATCACGACAGCATGTGTTGCCAACAGTGTTTTAACCTGCCCCACAGCATCTGTTGTTTAAGCTGAGGACTGTTTACACAAGAGGAAAGTGTGGGAATGTGCTGGCCCTGTGTGTGTTTGTGGGTGTGGCTCATCCATATGTTTGCAGCATGTTGGGGTGTTGTTTTAATGTGATTGTCTGTGAATGGGTCATGGCCCTCGTAGGCTAAGACCCACTTTAGGCTAGTTTAGCTGCCAACGCACACAGATGAGCATGACAAGGGTCATGCTTACAGTAGATCAGGTGATCAGATGCTTCCTGGATGTAATAGGACGTGGCAGCTTAGAGTGCTGCTGATTGACTGACTTCCAGAACATTATCCTGTTTTTTTGTAATTGTTTCTTAGAGTTCCCTGTCTCTTTTCAGCATGATGTTTGTTTTGAAGTGGTTGAATGAAAGGTTTTGTAAGTGATCGAGATAATTGCCTCCTTTTCTTGACTGGCTTTTTGTCTCTACATCTCTCCTCCCCTCTCTCCTCTCTCTGTCTTTCCACCTTTCTCTCTATCTTCACCCCCTCTCCTTTCTCTCTATCTTCACCCCCTCTCCTTTCTCTCTATCTATCCCCCCTCTCCTTTCTCTCCAACCCACAGGTAACATCGAGTACAGCTGCCCGGCCACCAGTGAGTGTGAGATCACCAAGCGGAGGAGGAAGTCGTGTCAGGCCTGTCGCTTCATGAAGTGTCTCAACGTCGGGATGATGAGAGAAGGTGAGGAAGGAACTTCTCTACTCCTCAATGCCAAATACATGTACTCCTTTATTTACCTTGAAATATATATACTCCTCCATATATGCCAATATATACTTTTCTGTATCCCAATAGAACTATCCATTAAGTCGTATTACAGTGTTATAATACAATGAATAGAAAAAAATATACAAATCAAGATCTTGGATATTTTTGTGGATATAAACGTCCTCTCAACAAATAGATGTGTATTGATTTCAGTGTGAAATGTAATTCCTTTGCCTGTTAAACAGGTCCAGCCCCTTGGTGCTTGCTACTGTGCCTGCTCACTGCTCAGTGTTCATGTATGGTGTATCTTTATCGGATGCTACTGTACCTCCAAAATAGACCATGGCTGTCTGCTACATACAGTGGATCTCTATTCCTTCTGACTCACTACTCTCACACACAGAATAGAAATAGATTATCCAGAACAACACACATATCGTACATTCTACATGGCCCCCAAAACACTCAGGAGAGTTTTACAGTGAGTGTCTGGGGCAGCGCTCTCATGGTCTTGTGGTCAGGACTGGAGTGTGTGACTGGTGACATATTGTTGGCTAGATAAAGAAGTGACCCAAAAAGGCAAAGCTTCATTGTATGAGCCACTTATTGAAGGCTGCATGTGAGTAATCGGCAGCTGTTAATAGAGAGAGAGAGTTTACTGCCACCTGCTCCCTCCCCCTTCAGCTCATCAGCTTTGATTTAATCATCCGTCAACCAGGGTGAGAAGGATTCAGCATCTGTTTTCTGTCACCCTGTGTGTGTTTGTGTGCAAGCATGTGCGAGCGTGTGTTTGTGTGCAAGCATGTGCGAGCGTGTGTGTCTCCTTTTTTAATTAGCTCCTTTTAATAGGGGAAGGGCATCTCCCGCACCCAGCTCTGGCTCCTACAGCCTTGCCCCCCCCCACCCCTCGTAAATTCCTCCAGATGCCTTGTGGGATTCCTGGACCTCCATGAAATGTGAACCGCCCCTCGTAACTCCCATCGTAAACCCCCTGGTAGTGGTCCTTGTAACGCACCCCATTGTGCCGCGTAATGCCCCTCTTCCTCTGGGGGGCAGCAGTAAAGGTAGAGACAGGGGGGTGCCTTTTAACAGGCGAGAGAGGTCCATGTAAACACAAGAGGATAGAGATCCTCGGTCAAGAATAGAGACCTGATGAGAAATTGATTAAGCATGGAACCACTGTTCGATTTTAGAATTCAGTAGGGCAGTGGACTAACAAACATTCTAATTGTTCCACTACTTGGAACACTGGTCTTTCCTCATAGGGTTAAACCAGAAGAAGGGCTTTATGCATTCTCTCTCCCCTGAGAATTGTTTATCTATCAGGTTTGTCCTTGTGTGTCGAGGATATGACAGTAAATCATATCACAGAGGTCTAATCATATGGGAGACTTTTTAAAATTTAAATTCTGGGCACACAGTTGAAATAGAATGAGTAGAATTTGAATTATATGGCTAAGGCTTGGCCATATTATATACATAATAATAGCTATTTTCATTCATTTGTTTATCTCTTCAAAAGAATCAGAGTTTTTCACATCCTTTCATGACCCAGTGCATGACTAACAAGCTTCCAGTAGGCCAGGGGTGTCTGACTCATTCCATGGAGGGCCTAGTGTCTGCGGATGTTTGTTTTTTTCCTTTATATTAAGACCTAGACACCCGGGTGAGGGGAATTCTTTACTAATTAGTGACCTTAATTCATCAATCAAGTACAAGGGAGGAGCGAAAAGCTGCATACACTCGGCCCTCCGTGAAATGAGTGTGACAGATGTGCAGTAAGCTAATAAGAAAGGGTATTTGTTAACATCAGATCCAGGCAGCTTTACATAGTTACTCCCTCAGTGACTTTGCTACTACACATACACTACCAGACAAAAGTTTTAGAACACCTAGGGTTTTTCTTTATTTTCACTATTTTCTACATTGTAGAATAATAGTGAAGACATCAACACTATGAAATAACACATATGGAATCATGTAGTAACCAAAAAAGTGTTAAATAAATCAAAATATATTTTCTATTTGATATTCTTAATAGCCACCCTTTGCCTTTATGACAGTTTTGCACACTCTTGGCAATCTCTCAACCACCTTCACCTGGAATGATTTTACAACAGTCTTGAAGGAGTTCCCACATATGCTGAGAACATGGCTGCTTTTCCTTCACTCTGTGGTCCAACTCATCCCAAACCATCTCATTTTGGTTGAGGTCAGGGGATGCAGAGGCCAGGTCATCTGATGCAGCACTCCATTGCTCTCCTTCTTGGTAAAATAACCCTTACATATCCTGGAGATGTGTAGGGTCATTGTCCTGTTGAAAAACAAATGATAGTTCCACTAAGCCCAAACCAGATGGGATGTATCGCGGCAGAATGCTGTGGTAGCCATGCTGGTTAAATAAATCACAGACAAAGCACCCTCACACCATAACACCTCTTCCTCCATGCTTTTCCTCCAATACACATGTGGAGATCATCCGTTCACCCACACTGCGTGTCTCACAAAGACACTGCGGTTGGAACCAAAAATCTTGAATTTGGACTCCAGATCAAAGGACAAATTTCCACCGGTCTAATGTCCATTGCTTGTGTTTCTTGGCCCAAGCAAGTCTCTTCTTCTTATTGGCGTCCTTTAGTAGTGGATTCTTAGCAGCAATTCGACCATGAAGGCCTGATTCACACAGCCTCCTCTGAACAGTTGATGTTGAGATGTGTCTGTTACTTGAACTCTTTGAAGAATTTATTTGGGCTGTAATTTCTGAAGCTGGCAACTCTAATGAACGTATCCTCTGCAGCAGAGGTAACTCTGGGTCTTCCATTCCTGTGGCGGTCCTCGTGAGAGCCAGTTTCATCATAGCGCTTGATGGTTTTTGCGATTGCACTTGAAGAAACTTTCAAAGTTCTTGAAATTTTCCATATTGACTGACCTTCATGTCTTAAAGTAATGATGGACTGTCATTTCTCTTTGCTTATTTGAGCTGTTCTTGCCATAATATGGACTTTTACCAAATAGGACTATCTTCTGTATACCCACCTCCCCTACCTTGTCAAAGAAAGAAATTCCACAAGTTAACTTTTAAGAAGGCACATCTGTTAATTGAAATGCATTCCAGGTGACTACCTTATGAAGCTGGTTAAGAGAATGCCAAGAGTTTGCAAAGCTGTCATCAATGCAAAGGGTGGCTTGTTGAACACTTTTTTGGGTTACTACATGATTCCATAGGCTTTTTTTCATAGTTTTGATGTCTTCGCTATTATTCTACAATGTAGAAAATAGTAAAAAATAAAGAAAAACACTTGAATTGGGTAGGTGTTCTAAACCTTTTGACCGGTAGTGTACATGCTGACTGCAAATGTTTCATTGGTGCTCCACTTGTTGTGCCCTAGAAACTAATATGTAACCCTGTAAATACAGTTTATTATATTATAAATTATTATTATAAATAGCTAAATGTTTATACAAATACCTGTCATTGAAATTAAAAAGTAATTTGTGGAATATTAGGTTGTATAAAAACATTTTTACATTTACATTTAAGTCATTTAGCAGACGCTCTTATCCAGAGCGACTTACAAATTGGTGCATACACCTTATTTTACCATGGAGATGCGTTGCATTGAAATTTGTACAGTGTCTCTTTAAGAGAAACGTTGCGTTTTGAACTGTTTAGGCTAGAAACAAGCCGTTTTGTCTGTAGTATGTGTTAACTTTTTTCTTTAAGGCACTCGGAAAGAAGTTTTATTTGTTAAAAAAAATTGCAGTGGTGCTCCCGAATTAAAATTCCAGGTCGCACAGCCTGATGCCATGTAGAATGTTGCCCTGGTCCGTTTCCTGCTCCGTGGATATCTTGCTCTTGATCCCACCCCCTTCGAGGGGTGCAGGGGGACATGAAACAGGGGTGAGGGCAGAGGGGAGGGGCAGTGACCCAACAACCGCCTCCTTATCGGACCCCTCTGATCAACTGTGTGTGTGTGTGTGTGTGTGTGTGTGTGTGTGTGTGTGTGTGTGTGTGTGTGTGTGTGTGTGTGTGTGTGTGTGTGTGTGTGTGTGTGTGTGTGTGTGTGTGTGTGTGTGTGTGTGTGTGCATGTCTAAGAGCATGGTCTGAGAGTTACTCATACACATCAGAGCTAAGTGTAACTCTTCAGAGCGGAATGTGCTGACAACGAAAGGGACAAAAATAGCAGTGGAGGATAATCAGGATAACAGAGTACACACGCACAAACATTTACATTACATTTGACATTTGAGTCATTTAGCAAGCACTTTTATCCAGAGTGACTTATAATTAGTGCATTCATCTTAAGATAGTTAGGTGAGACAACAACACATCACAATCGTAATAACTACATTTTCCCTCAACAAAGTATTTATCAGCAAACTCAGTGCTAGTAAGAAACGACAGTTGTTTTTGTTTTGTGGGTGCAATGTGAGAGTTGTTTAAAATACTCTTCATAGAGGTAGGGAGGGCCAAGAGACCAGAGGTGGCGAACTGAATGCTTGGCTTGGGATGTAGGGTTTGAGCATAGCCAGAAGGTAAGAAGGGTCAGTTTTCCTCAGGGGTGGACTGGGACAATAATTTGGCCCTGGCGTTTTATCCATTCATTACAGGAATCATGAAGATAATGCACTTTACTGTTTGAAAAAAATCATGGTTTTAGCCTCCCCAAAAATAGGATGTTTTGAGTAAGAGAGTGGAAGGATGATAGATCCACCGGAAGTTTAGTTTTCCTCCGTTTCCACTCAGCTGCCCGCAGCTCTGTTCTGTTAGCACGCAGTGAGTCACTCAGCCACCGAGCGGAAGGGGAAGATTGAACCGTCTGGGAGGAAAGGTAGACAGTGAGAGTCAAAGAATGCGGAAAGAGAGGAGAGTAAGGTCGAAGAGGCAGAGTCAGGAGGGAGAAGGATTTAGCAGAAGGGAGAGATGATACAATAGAAGAGGGGAGAGTAGTTTGAGAGAGAAAGTGAAGATTGCTGTGATGCATGACCATCTGGGTAGGAAAAGGGGAATACCTTGTCAGTTGTACAACTGAATTCATTCAACTGAAATGTGTCTTCAGCATTTAACCCAACCCCTCTGAATTACGCATTTTTCGTAATGAATCTTGTTCTGGAGGCAGCACTGCATTTACTACTAGCTGTTATAGCCACAAAGTCATAAAATCAGATTTTGAACCTAACCTTAACCACACTGCTAATCCTAATGCCTAACCCTAGCCTTAAATTAAGATCAAAAATTGAATTTTTGTTTTCATTCGTTTTTTTTTACAATATAGCTAGCCAATTTGACTTTGCAGGTGGCCCATCTAGCGGATATCGCTGAGTTCTGCCTTCAGGGCAAAATTCATTATAATAAACGTCAACCTGCAATGTCAGTCCTTCCACTGTGGTTGGAAATATGGTCTGGATTAGTCTAGCAGTTGGCAGTTTCTACAGTTTGAGGTTTGAGGTTTGGGATGAGGATGTGTGTGTAGGGAGGGATTTCACTGTGTTGACACATACACTGGATTATGTGAAAGCAAAGGGGCAATAGTGTGTGTGTCAACACAGTGAAATCTCTCCCAGTACACACATCCTCATCCCTCATCATCACCTGTCTCAAACTTCAAACTGTAGCACCTGCCAACCGCTAGACTAACCCAGACTGTGTTTCCAACCACAGTGGAAGGACCAACATCACTAAAGCTCCAGGGGTCCTAGCTTACCCGCCTGTTCACCCCTTAATACCCCTCTCATCTCCTCAGGCCAGAGGGGGGACCAAGTCTCTATAATTTCAGGTCAAAAGTAAGTCTCAAGTCGAGTACCAAGTAGAACGGGTAGAGTCTCGAGTCGAGTACCAAGTAGAACGGGTAGAGTCTCGAGTCGAGTACCAAGTAGAACGGGTAGAGTCTCGAGTCAAGTCCAAGTAGAACGGGTAGAGTCTCGAGTCAAGTCCAAGTAGAACGGGTAGAGTCTCAAGTCGAGTACCAAGTAGAACGGGTAGAGTCTCGAGTCAAGTCCAAGTAGAACGGGTAGAGTCTCGAGTCGAGTACCAAGTAGAACGGGTAGAGTCTCGAGTCGAATACCAAGTAGAACGGGTAGAGTCTCGAGTCAAGTCCAAGTAGAACGGGTAGAGTCTCGAGTCAAGTCCAAGTAGAACGGGTAGAGTCTCGAGTCGAGTACCAAGTAGAACGGGTAGAGTCTTGAGTCAAGTCCAAGTAGAACGGGTAGAGTCTCGAGTCGAGTACCAAGTAGAACGGGTAGAGTCTTGAGTCAAGTCCAAGTAGAACGGGTAGAGTCTTGAGTCAAGTCCAAGTAGAACGGGTAGAGTCTTGAGTCAAGTCCAAGTAGAACGGGTAGAGTCTTGAGTCAAGTCCAAGTAGAACGGGTAGAGTCTTGAGTCAAGTCCAAGTAGAACGGGTAGAGTCTTGAGTCAAGTCCAAGTAGAACGGGTAGAGTCTCAAGTCGAGTACCAAGTAGAACGGGTAGAGTCTCGAGTCAAGTCCAAGTAGAACGGGTAGAGTCTCAAGTCGAGTACCAAGTAGAACGGGTAGAGTCTCGAGTCAAGCAAGTCCAAGTAGAACGGGTAGAGTCTCGAGTCGAGTACCAAGTAGAACGGGTAGAGTCTTGAGTCAAGTCCAAGTAGAACGGGTAGAGTCTCGAGTCGAGTACCAAGTAGAACGGGTAGAGTCTCGAGTCAAGTCCAAGTCGTGTATTCTAAGACCAAGTCAAATCGAGTGGAGTCTCAAGTCAAGTAAAAAAAAAAGATACAAAAAAACATGCAATTACTTATTTAAATACAAATCTTTGTCTATTTATTGAGGCTACCAGACAACCCTTTTGATTATTTTGTCTGCAACACATTTGGTTATGTAACAATTATTTAAATTTTTTAAATCCAAATGCAAGCTTCATAAGTACATTTCAAGCCATTTTGACATACCAAAAGACAAGTAGCTCTGTGTTAGTAATTGTTGCTTGATGCTCCGTTGCTGGTGAGCTTGCAAAGTAATATTCTTGGTCACCTAACCATTTTTGGAGCTGCATATTTATTTATGGCAATCCTCTCCTACAATTCGAAGTTTGTGCTGCACCTGATCGATCCTATAGCTGTACAGCAAATCAACAATCTGTTAGCAAGCTCAACCGACTTGCTTTGATTGACAGTTTGCTGGTCCAATCAGAGGGCCGACTGCACGTTTCACTAGCCAATCTGTTGCACGTTTTCTTTGCAAGTGCAATGCTGCGACTACTGTCTCTGGCTGCGTGCAGTGTAATCCATGGTGACTCTGTGCCACAAAATGAGTGACAAAACTTTACAAAAGGCTTCAGTCTCAAGTCAAAGTCTAGTCCCCAGTCTTGAGGTTACAAGTCCAAGTCAAGTTTCAAGCTATTTTATTTTCTATCAAATCGAGCCTCAAATCATTAAATTTGTGACTTCAGTCAGACTTGAGTTCAAGTTATGTGACAGGAGTCTACACAGCTCTTATCTTACTATTCAGGGACTAGTGATGTGTCATCAGGGAGTTAAGCATAGCATATAAAGAGAAATTGGCATGCTCAGCTCAAATTTTGTAGTGACGAAAGAAAGGTGTTGGGTTCAAAAGGCATATATTTGAAGAAAGGAAAAAAAACCTGCACTCACTAAAATTGTCTTTAAGTTTCCATGTATTTTTTTCTAGCAGCAGAGGTCAGAACAAATGGACTTGTTTCGGCAGCAGCCTTTGTTCTGACCTCTAATAAAAGCTATCTAGGTCACATTATGCATTCTCTTTTGGAGGGGGATAGGGTGTCACTGGATGGTGGAGTGTGCCTGTGTGCCTGTGTGCCTGTGTGTGTGTGTGTGTGTGTGTGTGTGTGTGTGTGTGTGTGTGTGTGTGTGTGTGTGTGTGTGTGTGTGTGTGTGTGTGTGTGTGTGTGTGTGTGTGTGTGCTGTGGCTGTGAAATATCACCCCAAATTCTACCCCCACCATGTGCCCCTTTTTACCCCCCTAATCTTGCTGTTAGCTCCTTATCTCCATGTTGATGGTTACAGCTGAGCTTGTTAAGATGACCAGTCGTGTGCCTATGTGTCGTTGCTTATTGTGTTACAGGGTGGCTCCCTATAATCTTACAGATGTCACAAATGTCAATCAAATGAACTCGAAGAGTGCATCACTCTCCTGGTTTTGAAATTGTGGTAGTGTGTTAAACAGGAATACAGTGTTTTTGTGTACACATGTAAGTGTTTAATGTACCTAAAGTTGAGTGCGTGTGTGTCCCCCAGGTGTGCGTCTGGACCGGGTGCGTGGGGGCAGACAGAAGTACAAGAGAAGGATAGACTCTGAGAACAGCCCCTACCTCAACCCTCAACACGGCCTGCCACAGAAGAGAACATGTAAGAATACAAAAAAAACACTCTCCCTTTCTTTCTTTTTCACTCTCTCTATGTCTTTCTCTCTCTCACGACAGGCTCACATTTGTGCATTTAGATATTAATAAAGCCTATTTTAAATGAACATCTCTCGTTCTCTCTCTCTTTCTCTCTCTCTCAGTTCCTCTAGGTGGTCTGGTAGAGAATAAGGTGGTCTCTCTCCTGCTGGTGGCTGAACCAGAGAGTATCTTTGCCATGCCGGACCCCACCGTCCCCGACAGTGACATCAAAGCCCTGACCATACTGTGTGACCTTGCCGACCGCGAACTGGTGGTCAACATCGGCTGGGCCAAACACATCCCTGGTAGGAAAACATGCAGATACAGGAATACATGGGTATACTGTACATACACACACACAGACACGCGCGCACACACAGGGGCATAAACACACATCCTAGTCAATAAAACTCCTATCAGCTCAGAGTGGAGATTGTTGCCCCCTGAGTTGGATTAAGACTTTAGTCCAGACACAGAAAACAGTATGAATCTGTGTGTATGTACATGTCTGTGCTCTGCTAAACCAAGGTATGGATGTGTCACTTGCAGTGGCGTGGCGCAGTTCCGTGGGGCCCCATTATCCCTTAGGTCTAGAACAACAAATACTTAAATTGTTTGAGCATATGTTGCAGAACAGTGATTTCAATATTTTTTCAGAATATTGACAAAAGGGGGTTAGCCATCAATGACAGAGTTGACAACAGATACTCAAAACACACATATTCTGTCTTATTTCGGTCTAAGGTCAATTCAAACATCTGTAAAACATGGAAAATTATTAATTTAAAAATCCCCAATGCAAAAATAACCATTCTATCAGGACTTTCAGCACTCTGAAGTTGATGTTAGACACAAATTTGACGGAGTTCATGTGTTATGGTGTTGACAAAAATGTATCTTTTATTTTTCATTCAAGTGGTATATATAGCAGCAAATGTGTTTGCTTTGTGACTAAAACCTAATTAAATTGAACATATTTGAACCAAAATTCCTATTCCATTTGAATCTTTCAGGCAGATGGAGTTGACTGTTTATAGTTGTGACCATGGTGATTCAAATATTGTTTGTTTAAATCTATCAAAAGTAGAGAACTTTACAGACCATGCATGAGTGGTCCTGTTGCACTACATGTAATGAGGACATGAATAAGGGGTCCTTAAGGGTATCGCTGACCCTGCTCATTCCTGATTCATTTAGGATTTTAGACAAATCTGACGGAGTACACCACATCTCCGTACACATCTTTTAGGAATCACAAAATAAATATTATTTAAAGTCACAGAAAGAAACTACATACATTCAGTCATATTGTTTTTTGAAGAGTTTGAAATGTGCATCCTTTGCTCTGGACAATGGCATTTCCCGGCATAGAGCTCACATGGAAATGAACAATATAAATCTCTCCATTATAAATTTCCCCTAAATTTAAATGTTAAACTCAAATAATCCCTGAGCTAATTTCTTGCTATTCTACACATTTTGCCATTAGACTGAGAAAAACAAAAATATAACACAAAAGTGTTGGTCCCATGTTTCATAAATTGAAATAAAAGATCTCAGAAATGTTCTATACGCACAAAAAACATATTTCCCTTAAATGTTGTGCACAAATGTGTTTACATCCCTATTAGAGAGCAATTCTTATTCGCCAAGATAATCCATCCACCTGACAGGTGTGGCATATCAAGAAGCTGCTTAAACAGCATGATCATTACACAGGTGCACCTTGTGCTGGGGACAATAAAAGGCCACTAAAATGTGCAGTTTTGTCCACAACACAATGCCACAGATGTCTCAAGTTTTGAGGGAGCTTGCAATTGGCATGCTGACTGCAGGAATGTCAACCAGAGCTGTTGCCAGAGAATTCAATGTCTCTACCATAAGCTGCCTCCAACGTCATTTCACAATCGCAGACCACGTGCAACCATGCCAACCCAGGACCTCCACATCCGGCTTCACATGCCAGCCCAGGACCTCCACATCCGGCTTCACATGCCAGCCCAGGACCTCCACACTCGGACAGGTGAAGAATTTCTGCACAAACTGTCAGAAACCGTCTCAAGGAAGCTCCTCTGCATGCTCGTTGGCCTCACCAGGGTCTTCACCTAACTGCAGTTCGGCGTCATAACCAATTTCAGTGGGCAAATGCTCACCTTCGATGGCCACTGGCATGCTGGAGAAGTGTGCTCTTCACGGATGATTCCCTGTTTCAACTGTACCGTCGTGTGGGCGAGCGGTTTGCTGATGTCAACATTGTGAACAGAGTGCCCCATGGTGGCGGTGAGGTTATGGTATGGGCAGGCATAAGCTACGGACCACAAACAATTTAATTTTATCGATGGCAATTCGCATGCACAGAGATGCCATCCATCCACTGCAATCACCTCGTGTTTCAGCATGATAATGTATGGCCCCATGTCGCAAGAATCTCTACACAACTTCTGGAAGCGAAAAATGTCCCAGTTCTTCCATGGCCTCATCAGACATGTCACCCATTGAGCATGTTTGGGATGCTCCGGATCGATGTGTACAGCGTCTTCCAGTTCTCGCCAATATCCAGCAACTTCGCATAGCCATTGAAGAGGAATGGGACAACTTTCCACAGGCCACAATCAACAGCCTGATCAACTCTATATAAAGGAGTGTCGTGCTGCCTGAGGCAAATGGTGGTCACACCAGATACTGACTGGTTGTCTGATACAAGGTATCTGTGACAAACAGATGCAGATCTGTATTCCCAGTCATGTAGAATCCATAGATTATGGCCTAATACATTTATTTAAATGGACTGATATGAACTGTAACACAGTAAAATATTTGAAATTGCTGCATGTTGCATTTATATTTTTGTTCAGTGTAATGACGAGTTCATATGCTATCTGGGGAGCCCGACAATATAATAATATTGTTTTTATTTCTTTTTTGGCGTGGGGGGTATTTTCTCCGCCATTGGTCACTTGACCATGTGCCAGAGCCTAGTACTACCTGAAAGTATTAGTACTCTAAATGTTTCCCTCCTTCCTCCCTGCCACTAAGAGGAGTGTGTAGGGAGGACTCCTCCTAATTAGTGCTCTCCTGGATGGGGGGCATAGGAAGCTAAATAAGCTGTTTAAGCAAGCCAGGGTTTAGTTGTGTAGTGACAACACATATGGATCACCGGACACACGCTAATGGTGGCGATAAAGAGGAAGACGCCATCTTTCTTCGCCCCCCTCTGTTGAGTTTGCATTCCAACCTGTTGTGGATACATGGTTGAGCTTGTGACAGCCCTGTCTCTGTCACTCTCTCTCTGGGAAGTCTTTGTTTTGGAAAAGCCCTTGGGTGTGGGCCAGCTGTGTTGATCTGGGCTAACTGGGATAACTAGTCCCTCCCACAACTTCACCCATTGTGACAGACAGGATTAGATATCTAACTGTATAATTGTCCTGCCTCGTTTAACCAAACAACGTGAGATTTCGTTTCATAAACTTTAATTGTATTTTATATTTCCTGTTGAATTTCCTTACATAAATGTTGTTACATAATTTGTCAGGGTACACAAACTTTAAGGAATCTAATGGCTTTCCACAAAAATATGGCAGCCAAGTAGATAGCAGTGATGGTAGATATGACCATATACCCAGTATCTTTTTCACCTCTCTCTCTTTCCCCAAGCTTTGTCTCTCTCTCACTCAGATGAACGTCTCTCTCCTCTATCAGCAGTTAATGTCCTGTTCACACCCAAAACATCACTCGGGAAACACCTGTATTTTTGTTGATTTTTGTCCAGTAATGCTTACACAACAAGCTACCTAAGCAGGTGTGTGTGTGCAGACTTTCCTGATCAGCACTTTCATTGTTCTCAAAGAAAGGAGGAAGAGCAACAAATCGTTCCCCTATTGGCTGCCTTGGACCTCTTCTTCTCTGTTTGTCACCAGTGTTTACTGTCAGAGTGGGAGTCAAACACAGTCAGTCATATGTTTGTATGTATTTGTAGCCCTTTGCCAGTGGAGTGTTTTCCTGTCTGGGGAAGTGGAGCAGTCATGAGAAACAACCAGAGCAGACACACCAGGGACCCACCTCAGGGGGTGACAGAGAAGGAGAGAGACTGAAAGAGAAACTGAGAGAGTGGGATGATAGTAATTGAGAGAGAGATTGCGATAGATGTTGTGAGAGGGAGAGAGAGATACAGTAGAAAAGGACAAAGAGAGGAGGGACAGAGGGAAAGTACTCTCAGCTCTACACTAATTGTAGCACCGTAATGGTGGTGTCACATCAGCTCTGTGTGAGTGGCAGGCTACAGCCCATGGCTGGAGGAACCAGTGTCCTGGCAGAGGGGCCCAGGCTGTATTTGCTACTGCCCAGGGGGAGGTGAGTCCCCCCCTCCCCTCCCCTGTCTGGTTCTGTCATGAAGACTGACATTGATTCTGTCTGAGGGCCAGGCTAGGAGAAGATGAGCTGGCTTAAGACCCTCTCTCACCCCACGCTTTGGCCTTTTTTAGCCTGCCGTAAGTTGGCTGTGAGGTAAGTATGTCTGCGTGTCTGTAGGGGCTCAGCTGAACCCTTCAAGCCCAGATAACCCTCTCAAACAGAAGCCTGTGAGCATATCATTGTCCCAAGATCTCCACATACCCGCAACCCTTACAACAGCTTTGAGAATGCCATCCCATGGTTAAAAAGAGGAACTCTTTGTTTGTCTCTGCTGGCATTGTCTTGTCTCTGTGGGACAGAAGATGTTGCTGATGCTCCTTTACAGTGTGCGTCCCATTGTGTGTGACCATATAGAGGTGTCCTCAAAGACAAAGACACAGGTTTACACAATGCTTCTCCCTCCTCTACTGATCAATCGTTCCATACTGGAAAGCAGATCCCTATCGACCAATGAAAGAGTCCACAGACGGCGTTCCAATCAATCTGGGAGAGATAAGAGAGGGGCGGGAGCCACAGGCGTCACCGTGGTGATTGTAAAAGTACACGGACTCTGATAAGAATCACTGATGGTGTCAAAAATAAAAGCCTCCCCCTCCTTCATTCTGTAAAGTAATCAAAGTTGTTTTAAATGTATTATGCTGTGTGGGTGTGTGTGAGGAGACTATAGAGTGTGTGGATCTAATCATGCTCACATGGGGGTGTATTTGTCGCTCAAACGGGGTGTCTTTATTGGATGGACAACTTAGGACTTTCACTATTAAAATGCTCTACACCTCCTGCCTCTGTCCCTCTACCCCAACTGACCCCTCGGCCAGTAACCCTTCGGTTGACCTTGGTCTAATATCTCCAATAGGTCCAGCCATTCTGACTGAAACCATCACAATTACATTGTGCAGATGTTTTTGAAACCTTTGTATTTTTCATTTGTATCTTTTCAATTAAGATATGTCTTCATTTCCCTTTCTCTCTTTACCCCTAATTTGACCTAGCTAGCTCTTACCTCTCAATTTCTCCCTTTTCTCCATCCCTCTTTCTACAGGTTTCCCCTCACTCTCGCTGGCAGACCAGATGAGTCTACTGCAGAGCGGTTGGATGGAGATTCTGATCCTGCGCGTGGTGTTTCGCTCGCTGGCCTTGGAGGATAAGCTGGTGTATGCTGAGGACTACATCATGGATGAGGAGCAGTCCAAACTGGCAGGTGTACTGGACCTAAACAATGCCATACTGCAGCTGGTGAAGAAATACAAAGCCATGAGAATAGAAAAAGAGGAATTTGTTATTGTCAAGGCCATTGCGTTGGCTAACTCAGGTATGGAACTTCACTGTTGATGTTGGTATAATTTACGTTGAGTCAGGCATGTCTTTTCCAATAGCTATTTGGCTTTTCTTGCGTTCAATCTCTGCATACAGTATATGTCAACAAATAACCCTACCTCTCCCTTTCCATCTTAACCCTACCTCTCCACAGACTCCATGCAGATAGAGGACGTGGAGGCAGTCCAGAGGCTCCAGGATGTACTCCATGGGGCCCTGCAGGACTATGAGAGTGCCCAGCACACAGAGGACCCTCGGCGGGCAGGCAAGATCATCATGACCCTGCCCCTGCTCCGGCAGACGGCTGCCAGGGCCGTCCAGCACTTCTGCAGCATCAAGCAAGAAGGCCGTGTGCCCATGCACAAGCTGTTCCTGGAACTGCTGGAAGCCAAGGCCTGACCAGCCATGTGGGACTAGGATCACATAAAGGAAGGATAGGGTAGTGATGTCATAAAGGTCAAAATTAATGCAGGGAGTGGTACTTGACAAGGCTAACACAGCCCTGCTCACAAACTCAGGAGGAGAGGAGAGGAGAAGAAAGGAGAGGAGGAAGGACTGACATCACCTCAGTGACAGGGATAACTACCTTCCAAGGGATTTTGATGGTAGTTATTGATATGTACGTAAACATTGCTAATGAAAAGGAAGAAAGACACAAAACTTGAAGATCCTCTAGGATTATTATTTGTGTGAAACCAGCTCTAAGCCTGTTCATCTTGCATTGTAGTGCTTTAATAACTCTTCTTTTTTTAAATAAAAAGAACTGTGGACAGTCTTGCCAAAGAATGGTGTGGGATACACAGTTAAACAATGCGGCAAATGGTCACAATATAGAATGGTGTCCCGTAAGACACATAACTAGCAGAAGTTAGGGTCACTTGATATTACTGAAATATTTTCAGGGAAAGACATGAAGTAAATTTGACCCACAGATTATGAAGGTGAGGGGAGAAATTGAAAATGAGATGTATTTATTGTTGGCTTGATTATTTTGTTGTTTTGTTTTTTATTTACCAGTGTGGCATTAATGGAAAATAAGAGGAACAAATATAGATCATTTTCGTAAGATTTTTAAGTACTTTTGTTTTAATAAGTAAATAAAACATTTTGTACTAGCTTCACAACTAAACTCATGGCACTGATACCTGTACTATAACATAGCATCTAAGGCAATATAATAATGTACAGTGCATTGAAACATTGTATTTTTTGCATTGAGTTGTAGATTACAGAATTGTGCAAAACACTGCTTTTCTTTCTTATGATGAAGATCTGGTGATGGTATTTCAAATATGTCTCTGTGTGTTTCTGTTCCAGGAACTAGAAATGTCTGAAAATCATAAATGTTCAAATGAAGGGAAACTAAATTGGTAGGAATGTTACTACTGACAACTGTCATGCATTTATCTCAGAAGTCCATTATTTGCTCCATCTGTGCACTGTAATGGAATAATCTGTATATTTTTGTGACAAAGTATGTTATAAAGTGTGATCCAGCAATACTGTGTGGAGGGGATGTAAATGTATGTATTCTGTAGGCCTATATAAAGTCCAGCGCCAACAGAGATGTAACCCATGTTCAGATGAGATGTACGCTACTACTACTACTACTACTACTACTACCATTCTCAGGATTCTAGGGCAATAAAGATGCTTCAAGTTTGAAAGAGTCTTCATCCTATTCTAGGTTTATGACACATTCATAATTCCCTGTCAGACTGCTGGGAGGGGGAGATCCTCACAAGCCTCGTTTAAACCTGGTTCGAACTTGCGTCCTTTGTCCTGATCTTGTCCACATTCTGATTGTGCCACATTTTTAGATGGGTGTAGACAATCAAAAGACACATTGTGATCAGATCATCCTGCCCACCTCTGGAGGTAGTCAGACATGCATTGTCTGGACATCTTACAAGTATAGACGGATCTGGACAGAGAAACCATTGACTGATTACATCAATATGTGTCTTACAATAAACAAAAATATTTTGAAAGAATAGCTTTGAAGTCATTTGCATAAAGGAAGGTGCCAGGAAATGTGATCAAAATGCAGACACATTGGACGGATAACAGACATTTTAATACCATGTGTAGACACATTTCCGGAAATATGGGTACAATCAGGGTCACAAGATCGTGACAAAGGACCCATGTTAGCAACATGTATAAACAGGGCTGCTGATAAAAAGAGGGGAAATGAAAGGAGGGAAGGTAAGAGGGATATAGTGAAGGAATGGAGAGGGGTAGAAATGGAGGTGATCAGTGAGGAGAAGAGAAGAGGTGGAGTAGAGAAAGATGGAGGCACTCTGTGGGACCTTAGTATAAATTATAGACACCCAGAGGCTACCGGAGTGACTTATGTCAGACAACAGGCTGCTGTCACTTTGAACCATTGTCTATGGTAGCGCCTCCTGTCCCAAGGTGGCCATGATTGTTGGATTGAGGCGTGCCTATTGGACAGGTGAGTAGGAAGTGTATGGGCTGGGAGGAGGGGGAGTGTCCCATAATAGAGGATCCATAATTAAGTACATTGTTTTAATGAAGTGTAAAATCCACCCCTGGGAACAGTGTCAAGGTTTTTCAGGAAACAAATGAAAGAACGCAGGCATGTGACAGGGACAATCACAGACCGCATGTTACTGCACAAACCTAACAGGGAAAACTTGGCACAAATAAGAAAATAATTATTGAAATATCAACCTGGTTTATAATTGCTTCAGTATCAAACCATAAGATTGAATGATTGCCATTAACATGGGTATAGAGGGGTATATCTGCTATATGGTGGAATAAATAACCCCTATGGGAATGTGGGTCTGTTGATACACACCTACATGTAATGCTAGGACTGAGTTGCAAGTCACACTATTGCATTATATTCCTTCAAAGGAAATCGAATCCAATCCAAGTGAAACCCTTCTCAGTACGATATAATGATTTCATCCAGCACAATGTAACTAAATGAATTACAAATCATCACTCAAAAGGATGAGTGTAGACGTTCATTACAGAAAAAAAGTAATTGGAGAATTAAAATCATGATGAACCATTGTGTCTTTCATTTTCAGAGTACAGAAGGATGGAGCAAACCTTTACATTTCATTACACGCTCAACTATTGTGTTCAGAGTCAATAATGGAAGCATTAGCTACGGTTGCATGGCTTTAGATATCAATATATCATTACTGGTTATTACAAATGCAGTGAGCGCTCATTACATCTACAAATAGGATTCAGACACGGTGACTACAGAATTGTGCATTGTAATTGTCAAGTACTCTCTTCATTATAACAAAAGTTAAGAAAACCTATTGTCAAGAGGAGAGTAGAGACGACGAGGGGATGAGAGGAGAGGGGACAAGGGAAAAGGGGAGAAGGAGAGGACGGCCCAGGTCAGAGTGTCAGCTGTGAGACTAATTGCACAGAGCATACTCAAGGTGGATGGACGGATGGATGAAAGAACGAGTGTAGCCGACATCCATCGGTTTACTTACCAGTCATTCAAGCTGAAATGGGGCATCGTGGGAGTCGGGCAGCCCCCCAAAAATTAGCTACATTGGCTGCGTCTAAGTGAGTTAGTAATGGCGTGTGACATCCCAATATGTCACCTTCCCAAAGTGAGTTAGTGTGTGAGTGACATCCCTATATGTCACTTTCTCTAAGTGAGTTAGTGTGTGTCCGCCACCTCTGTCTCCTGGACACCCAGTGATGGATGAGGCCTGGAGGAGATGGGCTGTAAAAGGCTGATTCTACCACTCTGCAATGAGATCACTTCCACAATAAAAAGCCATTGTCTCGAATCATCCCGGCGAGGTGTGAATGCTGATTAGGGTATTATAGGGATGAGCGGCGCTCCCTCCCATCTAAATACATCAGACGAGCTGTGGTTGGATACAAGGGCCTCTTCTCGCTAGTCAGACCATGATCCAGCAATTACCAGAGCCACCAGGAGGAAGTCAATACAAAACAACACCTGTACAGTGATGTCTCAGCCTTTACCAAAAGCAAACAATGCTTTTTAGACTTGCATCACATGCATCTGCATAAGTGCTTTGCTTTCTCAAAATACATTCATAGGATAGCTTTATCTCGCACACTCTGATGTACAGTGCTTCTTTTCATATAGCTTATAAGGCGATGTGTTCCACAATGTTCCACATGCCATAATAGAACACATAATACTAGACATCAGGGCACGTACTGCACAGTAACAGGCCATGAGGTAATATTGAGTTGTTACTCAGCGCCACCATGTGGCAAAACAACTCATTACACACAACACTGCATTCATGTCCCTTTGACTTGGATCTGTTGCGCTATGCCTGCCTGCCAAGGCCTATTGTGTGTTTACCACCACTCCTATATTTCTCATCTTGGAGCACACCTCGAAATCCATACAGAACAGGGTAGACATTTTGAAAGTGACCTTCAAAGTGAAAGTGACCTTCACCAGAACATTCCAACTCCTGCAAATCATAAAGAGAGTGGCGATGTCCGAATACCCATAGTAGCATACTACATACTTAAACTGCATACTAAGATCTAGTAGAATCATAGAGATAGATAGAGGACTCATCTTTATATCTGTGCTATTATAGTGTCTTTGAAAGCATGGGCAGTGCCATTGAGACTACAACTCGTTGGAATCGGGAGAGGCTATACAGACTATGTCGCACAGCTTTGAGTTGAAATCATGGATTCGGTTCAGTCATCATCCCGATAAGCCCTTCCCAGATAGTTTATGCTGGCAACAGCAGCAGCATGAGGCTAGTTAAAACTTGTACATTTTGATTTTGATGGGCGAAGGAGAAATAACTTTTAGTATTGGTCACCATCTCCAATTTGTTCCATCCAGCTTGATTTTAATTAGAGTAGGACAGTTATTTCTACACAATAAATAACTTGTAATATTGGTAGTAACCATCTGGATGTCACCGTGACAACACAACAACATGGGTACAGTGTCCTTCGATCCCACTTGCTGTAAGGAGAGGGAAGTTGATAGATAGTGTAGCCAATATCAGGCCAGGGTGCTAAACCACATTTATTGTAGTGATTTTCACCATTAATGTCTAAACTACTAAAGAAAACTAAATAGTCAGATAAAAATGGAATGATTCTGAACACTCCCAACTTAGGCAGACAAGTTTAAACTCTCGCTGAAGTTTCTAGCCAAGAGCATAAACTAGCTAGCTGGGAAGGGTTCATCAGGATGACTGACTGGACTAAACTGAATCTGTTCCGTCTTCACTCGACTCTTGCCACATGACAAACGCTTACCACTGACATTAGTTTCAGGGTTTATGCAACAACCCTACAAAAATGCTATTATTTTTCCCCATAGGCTTTCTCCAACACTCCATGGCGGAATTAGTGACTACAAAAAGACGCCCTTACTATTTCTCTTATGGGGCACTGCTCATGCTAAAACGTCCTTTTACCTGTAGAGGCCTCTATCAGTCTCTATGAGTAGAATTCACTCATCTTTTCTGACTCAGGTGTTTGGCAACAGCTGATAATCAGATAAATTGAAGCACTGTACCAAAATGAACAAATAGATTTGGAAGAGGAAGAAAGCAGGGAGAGGTCAGAGATAGCCTGACTTGTAAAATGGGCGAAGGAACAGAAGTTGGGATTTGGAGAAACGGCATTAGTGTGTGTTCTGCAAGCAATACAGCGGATGAAGGCGCAGCTTGAGCGTGGTTAATGGATAGATGTGATTATAGACAGCGAGGAAGAAGAAGAGCCGAGTAGGAAGATCTATGTTGAGGAAGAATGGTGTCAGACATGACAAAGAAGAAGCTATTTCCCTCCTTCCCAGGAGGACATTAGCCCTAGGACTATGTCTCAGGACTACCCGGCCTGATGACTCCGGGCTGTCAACGGTCCACCTGGTTGTGCTGTTGCTCCAGCTTCAACTGTTCTGCCTGCGGCTATGGAACCCTGACTTGTTCACTAGATGTGCTACCTTGTCCAGGACCTGCTGTTTTCGACTCTCCCTCTCTCTCTCTCTCCCGCACCTGCTGTCTCAACCTCTGAATTCTCAGCTATGAAAAGCCAACTGACATTTACTCCTGAGGTACTGTTCTGTTGCACCCTCTACAACTACTGTGATTATTATTAGACTCTTCTGGTCATCTGTGAACGTTTGAACATCTTGAAGAACAATCTGGCCTTAATGGGCATGTACTCTTATATTCTCCACCCGGCACAGCCAGAAGAGGACTGGCCACCCCTCAGAGCCTGGTTCCTCTCTAGGTCTCTTCTTAGGTTCCTGCCTTTCTTGGGAGTTTTTCCTTGCCACCATGCTTCTACATCTGCATTGCTTGCTGTTTGGGTTTTAGGGTGGGTTTTTGTATAAGCACTTTGTGACATCTGCTGAGAAAGTGGACCCTTGCCTTTTGGCTGATCTATTTGTGGTTTCATGGTGGGTGAGAAAGGAGTTGGGGTCAGTTGAATCCGTGAAGGTAATCTGTAGTGGACTTGTGATATTTATTTGTGTTTCTTCTGACCAGTGGGAACAGGCGCTCAGTATCAGCCAACTTGGGTCAATATCGGGTTCTTGCTTTGCTCTTAGGAACAGGGCACCATTGAAAGGAGTGAATTCTAGGGTAAAGTTAAGCGAGGAGGTAGAGTAAATGAAATGGAAAAGTCCTGGTGTTTGTGACGCCTGCCCGTTTGGTGCAACATAGAGGTGGGGAGCGTGGTG
The DNA here is from genome assembly GCF_023373465.1 of Oncorhynchus keta. Classification (NCBI taxonomy): domain Eukaryota; kingdom Metazoa; phylum Chordata; class Actinopteri; order Salmoniformes; family Salmonidae; genus Oncorhynchus; species Oncorhynchus keta. The sequence goes on from NC_068428.1 coordinate 20,778,137, forward strand.
AAACAGAGGCGTCATTGTCAGTCCTCTTGAGTTTTGAGTCTCTACCAGACAAAGTCATGTTAGGATATCAGTTGTCAGAATCCATTGTGCGGTTTCAGGTGCCACATGGTCATGTTGCAGCAGTGTAGGAGGGAGATTCCAAGATGTGGGAAGTGTGCAGGATTGTGTAGTTTTGGTGTATTAAGTTGTCTGTGTAAACTGTAGGGGTGCTCATGTTGCTGGGGATTGGAAGGGGTCCAGTGAGAGAAGCAGGTTGAAGTGGCCAAAGTCATAGTGCAAAGGGTGTCATATGCTGAGGCAGTGAAGAAAGTGGAGGAGGATGGGTCAGGGTGAGGGATCCTTAGAAGATGCCAGTGAGTAGTAGATTTGTGCCAGCACACAGGGATAGGGCGTTCGTAGCAATGGTTATTAACTGTAATGCAGGAATTGGAACATAAATCACAGAGAATTTATGTTGTGGTGGTGCTGCAGAGAAATATTTGGGTATACACGATTTGACTTCAGAAGAGTTCCAGGGTGCGTTGAGGGGTGGTATCCATCCTCCCAGGCCATTGACATGGTGCAGGAGTAGATAGGGTCAAAGTAGTGTAATAGGGCAGTGAGGTTTTAAATGAGTGAAGGTGGTGGTGTCTAGGGTTATATTTCACTTTCTTAGAGGAACAGGACGAATGAAGAGAGTTGAATGTAGGTAGGCCTTGACAGTAGGTGGCGGTGTATTCACCTAAAAATTGGATGCGATCAGCCAACCAAATCCCAAAGAAGAAGAATTGAACGAATGGCGGAAGTCAACTCAATCGCGCATTAGATTACTTATTCAGAGTAGTATTTTCGAAATTTCACATACTATGAAACTAATTTTTTTTGCATACTATTTAGAAGGAATGGGGAAAGAATAGAGTTTTGGAATAAACACAGAAAACAAGGTCTGTGGTAAACACAGGCTTAGAAAATCTTATACGTTTTATTCTAAGAGTCTCTTTTTGTGAATTTTAAATATTTTTTTGTAATAATAAAAAACACAAAGCTTTCATAATTCATAAAGGTAATTTATTTTTGTAGGTATGTTTTTACCTGTTTTCATGACATCCCGTTACAGTCTTGTCCCATCGCTGCAATTACCGTAAGGGAGATGCGAAGGACAAGAACCATGCGTCCTCTGAAACACGACCCTGCCAAGCTGCATTGCTTCTTGACACATTTTCCCATGAAATATCATCAATCAACATCTTACAGCGCTCACAACTACTTTTGTTAAATATTCTACATTTAATGCTACTAATCATTCCCATCTGTTAATTTTCAGCTGCCAAAGAGAAGTGGAAAATTGGAAAGTGGTCAGAAGTATCAGTATAAAGTATACCAGTATTAGACACATTATTCAAAGAATTTGTAAAAAAAAACATTATCAATAAGGGTGTCAGGTGAAATGGTCAGTCCTGTGGGCTTATAGAGGAGGGGATACAGATAGCTAGAGTATAAAGTATTCAAAAAGTCAGATGTCAGTAGTTCTGTCACACCCTGATCTGTTTCACCTGTATTTGTGATTGTCTCCACCCCCCTCCAGGTGTCGCCCATCTTCCCTATTTTCCCATGTATTTATATCTGTGTTCTCTGTTTGTCTATTTGTAGTTTTATTCGTCAAGTCTCCCAGTGTTTTTTCCCTTGCTCCTGTCTTTGCTATAGTTCCTGTTTTCTAGTGTCCCGGTTTTGACCATTCCTACCTGCCCTGAACCTGCCTGCCGTCCTGTACCTTTGCCCCACCTATCTGGATTACTGACCTCTGCTGCCCTTGACCCGTACTTTTGCCTGCCCCTGTTCGAATAAAAAACTTTTGTTACTTCGACACTGTCTGCATCTGGGTCTTACCTTAAATGTGATAGGTTCTCAATTTTAAATAACTTTATGTTGTAATCACCCAATAGAAAACACACTGTATCTTCATTATTAATCAAATCCAAGGTTGATGCAAGGATATCAATGAAACTACCAATGTCAGAATCGGGTGGCAGATAGATGCATCCAATTACATTTTTTTTTACCACCAAATAAATGAACAGGAGGGAATTTCTATGAAAAGAGATTCAACATCAATGTTATCAGATGTAAGTACGAGGTTCTCTCTTACAAATAATTGAAAACGTTTATGAACAAAAATGGACACTCCTCCCACTCTTGATGTTCTACAGTGGTGAACAGCATTATAAGGAGACATGTTATAAAGCATGGTTCTCTCTTCAGTCAACCATGTTTCTGAAAGGGCAAAAATTGAACATTTTTGACTGAAAGAAGACAGATAATTAACAAAATGGTCATGATTTTTAGGAAGAATGCGAACGTTCAAATTAAAGGCAGGAAATAAGCTTGTCTTTGAATTATAATATGATTATCAATATCATTAATATCTAATGGGACAGTGTTATCAGGGTTGATATCCGGCCAACTAAGAGAGATACACAGTCGGCATCATCCAGAGAGCGGAATGGAAAATGGTGCTGGAGGGGATGGCTTCTGTTTTACGGGCTCCTAAATAACTGTGCTATTTTGTGTTTTTTTTGCATTGTCTGTAACTTATTTTGTACATAATGTTGCTGCTACCATCTCTTTTGACCGTAAAGAGCTTCTGGATATCAGAACATTAATTACTCACCTCAAACTGGACGAAGATTGTTTCTTTAATGAGTCCGACGCGAAGGAAAAATACTTCTCCAAGACCAGGCCCAAATCCCTGTCATTCGCATGAAGAAAATACTGAAATACAGAGGGCGGAGATCAGGGTGCCTTGTGAGAATTTGTCGCGAGTGGGTAACCCGCCTCTACGATCTGTTCTACTGGCCAACGTGCATTCACTGGAAAATAAACTGGATGATCTCCGCTCAAGACTATCCTACCAATGGGACATTAACAACTATAATATCTTATGTTTCACCGAGTCGTGGCTGAATGATGACATGGATAATATACAGTTGGCTGAGTTTTCCGTGCATTGGCAGGACAGAATAGCTACGTCTGGCAAGATGAGGGGTTTTGGTGTGTGTCTATTTGTCAATAACAGCTGGTGTTCAATGTCTAATATTAAAGACATCTCTAGGTATTGCTTGCCTGAGGTAGAGTACCTCATAATAAACTGTAGATCACACTGTCTATCAAGAGAGTTTTCATCTATATTTTTCGTAGCCGTCTATTTACCACCACAAACCGATGCTGGCACTAAGACCGCACTCAACGAGCTGTATAAGGCCATAAGCAAACAAGAAAAGAATCATCCAGAAGCGGGGCTCCTAGTGGATGGGAACTTTAATGCAGGGATACTTAAATCTGTTGTAGCCTAATTTCTACCAGCATGTCACATGTGCAACCAGAAGAAAAAAAACTCTAGACCAACTTTACTCCACACACAGAGACGCATACAGAGCTCTCCTTTGCCCTCCATTTGGCAAAGCTGACCATAGTTCTATCGTTCTGATTCCTGCTTACAAGAAAAAACTAAAGCAGGAAGTACCAGTGACTTGCTCAATACGTTAGTGGTCAGATGACGCGGACACTATGCTACAGGACTGTTTTACTAGCACAGACTGGAATATACTCCTCAATGGCATTGAGGAGTATACCACCTCAGTCACAGTAGTGGAGCGGGTCGAGAGCTTCAAGTTCCTTGGTGTCCACATCACCAACAAACTATCATGGTTCAAACACACCAAGACAGTTGTGAAGTGGGCACGACAACACCTCTTTCCCCTCAGGAGACTGAAAAGATTTGATATGGGTCGCCAGATCGTCAAAAAGTTATATAACTGCACCATCGAGAGCATCCTGACCGGTTGCATCACTGCCTGGAATGGCAACTGCTCGGCATCCGACCGTAAGGTACTACAGAGGGTAGTGCGTACAGCCTAGTACATGAGTGGGGCCAAGCTTCCTACCATCCAGGACCTACAGTTGAAGTCGGAAGTTTACATACACCTTAGCAAAATACAGTGCCTTGCGAAAGTATTCGGCCCCCTTGAAATTTGCGACCTTTTGCCACATTTCAGGCTTCAAACATAAAGATATAAAACTGTATTTTTTTGTGAAGAATCAACAACAAGTGGGACACAATCATGAAGTGGAACGAGATTTATTGGATATTTCAAACTTTTTTAACAAATCAAAAACTGAAAAATTGGGCGTGCAAAATTATTTAGCCCCTTTACTTTCAGTGCGGCAAACTCTCTCCAGAAGTTCAGTGAGGATCTCTGAATGATCCAATGTTGACCTAAATGACTAATGATGATAAATACAATCCACCTGTGTTTAATCAAGTCTCCGTATAAATGCACCTGCACTGTGATAGTCTCAGAGGTCCGTTAAAAGCGCAGAGAGCATCATGAAGAACAAGGAACACACCAGGCAGGTCCGAGATACTGTTGTGAAGAAGTTTAAAGCTAGATTTGGATACAAAAAGATTTCCCAAGCTTTAAACATCCCAAGGAGCACTGTGCAAGCGATAATATTGCAATGGAAGGAGTATCAGACCACTGCAAATCTACCAAGACCTGGCTGTCCCTCTAAACTTTCAGCTCATACAAGGAGAAGACTGATCAGAGATGCAGCCAAGAGGCCCATGATCACTCTGGATGAACTGCAGAGATTTACAGCTGAGGTGGGAGACTCTGTCCATAGGACAACAATCAGTATATTGCACAAATCTGGCCTTTATGGAAGAGTGGCAAGAAGAAAGCCATTTCTTAAAGATATCCATAAAGAGTGTCGTTTAAAGTTTGCCACAAGCCACCTGGGAGACACACCAAACATGTGGAAGAAGGTGCTCTGGTCAGATGAAACCAAAATTGAACTTTTTGGCAACAATGCAAAACGTTATGTTTGGCGTAAAAGCAACACAGCTCATCACCCTGAACACACCATCCCCACTGTCAAACATGGTGGTGGCAGCATCATGGTTTGGGCCTGCTTTTCTTCAGCAGGGACAGGGAAGATGGTTAAAATTGATGGGAAGATGGATGGAGCCAAATACAGGACCATTCTGGAAGAAAACCTGATGGAGTCTGCAAAAGACCTGAGACTGGGACGGAGATTTGTCTTCCAACAAGACAATGATCCAAAACATAAAGCAAAATCTACAATGGAATGGTTCAAAAATAAACATATCCAGGTGTTAGAATGGCCAAGTCAAAGTCCAGACCTGAATCCAATCGAGAATCTGTGGAAAGAACTGAAAACTGCTGTTCACAAATGCTCTCCATCCAACCTCACTGAGCTCGAGCTGTTTTGCAAGGAGGAATGGGAAAAAATGTCAGTCTCTCGATGTGCAAAACTGATAGAGACATACCCCAAGCGACTTACAGCTGTAATCGCAGCAAAAGGTGGCGCTACAAAGTATTAACTTAAGGGGGTTGAATCATTTTGCACACCCAATTTTCAGTTTTTGATTTGTTAAAAAAGTTTGAAATATCCAATAAATGTCGTTCCACTTCATGATTGTGTCCCACTTGTTGTTGATTCTTCACAAAAAAATACAGTTATATATCTTTATGTTTGAAGCCTGAAATGTGGCAAAAGGTCGCAAAGTTCAAGGGGGCCGAATACTTTCGCACGGCACTGTACATTTAAACACAGTTCTTCACAATTCCTGACATTTAATCCGAGTAGAAATTACCTGTCTTAGGTCAGTTAGGATCACCACTTTATTTTAAGAATGTGAAATGTCAGAATAATAGTAGAGAGAATGATTCATTTCAGCTTTTATTTCTTTCATCACATTCCCAGTAGGTCAGAAGTTTACATGCACTCAATTAGTATTTGGTAGCATTGCCTTTAAATTGTTTAACTTGGGTCAAACGGTTTGGGTAGCCTTCCACAAGCTTCCACAATAAGTTGGATGAATTTTGTCCCATTCCTCCTAACAGAGCTGGTGTAACTTAGTCAGGTTTGTAGGCCTCCTTGCTTGCACATGCTTTTTCAGTTCTGCCCACACATTTTCTATAGGATTGAGGTCAGGGCTTTGTGATGGCCACTCCAATATCTTGACTTTGTTGTCATTAAGCCATTTTGCCACAACTTTGCTAGTATGCTTGGGGTCATAATCCATTTGGAAGACCCATTTGCGAGCAGGCCCATTGTTGTGCCACTTTGGAGCAGTGGCTTCTTCCTTGCTGAGCGGCCTTTCAGGTTATGGTGATATAGGACTCGTTTTACTGTGGATGTAGATAGTTTTGTACCTGTTTCCTACAGCATCTTCACAAGGTCCTTTGCTGTTGTTCTGGTATTGATTTGCACTTTTCGCACCAGAGTATGTTCATCTCTAGCGTCTCCTTCCTGAGCGATATGACGGCTACGTGGTCCCATGTTGTATATACTTGCGTACTATTGTTTGTACAGATGAACATGGTACCTTCAGGCGTTTGGAAATTGCTCCCAGGATGGACCAGACTTGTGGAGGTCTACAATTATTTTTCTGAGGTCTTGGCTGATTTCTTTTGATTTTCCCATGATGTCAAGCAAAGAGGCACTGAGTTTGAAGGTTGGCCATGAAATACATCCACAGGTACACCTCCAATTGACTCAAATGATGTAAATTAGCCTATCAGAAGCTTCTAAAGCCATGACATCATTTTCTGGAATTTTCCTAGCTGTTTTTTTTGTAACAGTATTTTTATTGAAATTTCACAATTTTCACCCATATTAAGAGATACAACAGAGACAAAGCACACAGAACAAAAAGAAAAACAGCCCCCACTTACCCATATCTACGTTCATATATATACACATACATACATACACACATATACATATACCCATGCATATACACACACATATACACACCCATACATACGCACACCATTTTCATCTTCCCGCTCTGTGCTTCTCACCCCATCACCATCATTGCGTCTCTCAATACATACATTTTAAACAAACTTACAAACAGAAATTAAACAAAAAAGCTCAGTTTAAACCATGAGGTTAGGTTCCACACATGGAACGTACAGTGTAGTTCTGAAATACATAGATCCCCGCCATTCTAAGAGAATCCTTGCAGCATAATAGCTGATACCTCAGGTTCTAGATAATTTAGATAAGGTTCCCATACTTTGTAGAACTGGTCTGTTTTAGAATGCAATGTACATGTCAGATATTCCAGAGGCACCCATTCAAATAGTATCTTATGCCAGTCTTTAATAGAAGGAACCTTATCACTAATCCACTGTAAAATGATGTTTTTCCTCGCTGCGAAGGTAAGGATGTTGTAAAGCCTCCTTTTACAGACAGAAGTAACATGCCTACTACCTACTAGGGAGACCTAACAGTAAAGAAACTGGGTCCAATTCTAGATCAACCCCTAGGATCTTTTCAATTTCTTGCAGGACACCAGATCTTTGTATTTTGGTACATGACCATAAACAATGTGTTAGTGTGCCTGTATCAGTTTTGCATTTAAGACACTGAGGGGAAGAGGAAGTGGGGCTAAAAGCATGTCTGCGATTTGGGGATATATGCAATCTGTGTATTATTCTTAATTGGATTGCTCTAGTACGGTTACATATAGATATTGTTTTTGCATATCTCCAAATGTCCTCCCACATCTCTTCGTCAATAGTAACAGACAATTCTTTCTCCCACACTTGTTTCACCCTCTGTGTGTTGACAGCAGAAAAGGACCTTAAAGTATCATAAAACAGACTTAGACATTTTCCTTTGTGGGAAAAAAAGCATTCTTTCAATGACAGCCACATCAGGGTTACCAATTAAGGTGGTGCTCTCCAGAATATAATGTCTTACTTGTAGGAAGCGGAAAAAGTCCTGCTTTGGGAGTGGATATTTCTCGACCATCTGCTCAAATGACAACAAAATCTTATCATCGAATAAGTCGTTTAGCCTGCGTATGCCCTTATTAAGCCATAAGTTAAAGCCAGCATCCAGCAATCCTGGGCTGAAATCTGGGTTGTTAAGAATTGGGGTAAGAGCAGAGGTTAGTTTGGACCTTCCCAGGAAGCGTTGAACTGACCTCCATACTTTGAGTGTGTTAAGTGTAACGGGATTATTGCAGTGTTCCTCTATAGACTTGAAACTTCTGAAAAATAAAAGATCCTGTAAGGGGTATTTTGAAAGAGAAGTCTCAATGTCTAACCAAATAGAGGAGTCATCATTTGTGATCCAGTCAGAAATATAACAAAGGTGGGCACACCATTGATAGAACTTGATATTGGGCAGGTCCAAGCCGCCCATAGAACTTGGCAGCTGCAATATTGCCATCTTAAGTCTTGGCTTGAGTTTACTCCATATAAAGGAACTCGGCCATCCATTTACATCCTTTATTACCTTATTGGAGAGTAATACTGGGATCATTTGGATTGGGTAAAGTAGTCTAGGTAAAACATTCATTTTCAAGAGGGATATTCTACCCAACCAAGAAATGGGGAGAGAGTTCCAGCGCTCCAGATCCTGTCTTATTGTATCAAACAAAGGAACAAAATTGGCTTTGTACATTAGCTGGAATTTAGGAGTTACAAATATACCCAGATACATGAAACCTGAGGGAGACCATTTAAAAGGGAAGGGGGGAGAAGTATTAGGTACAGAATGCAGGCTACCAAGTGGCATAGCCTCTGACTTAGTAAGGTTAATCTTGTAGCCTGAGAATCCGCTGAATAATTCAATAATATTAATAAGAGATGTAATTGAAGTCTCAGGACTAGAGATGAATATCAGGACATCATCAGCATACAAGCTTATTTTATGGTGAACATCTCCAATGAGCAGCCCCTGTATAGCAGGCGTTACCCTGATGGCCTCGGCCAGTGGTTCCATAACAAGTGCAAAGAGGAGGGGGGATAAAGGACAGCCCTGTCTGGTACCTCTGTGTATAGAGAAGCTATTTGACCGTAGCCCATTAGTAAGGACAGCAGCCTGAGGATCATCATATAAAACTTTCACCCATTTTATAAAGTTGTCCCCTAGACCAAATTTATTTAGAGCAAATAATAGGTAAGACCACTCCACACGATCAAATGCTTTCTCAGCATCTAGGGAGAGCACAAGACCATCCACAGCACTTTGTTGGCAGGCTTGAATTACATTAAGAAGCCGCCTGACGTTGTTGCATGACTTACGGCCCCTAATGAAGCCAGTTTGGTCTCCTTTCACAATTAGTGGCAATGAGTCCTCTAATCTTGTGGCTAGAATTTTAGAAAGCAATTTTCTATCCACATTCAGAAGGGAAATTGGTCTGTACGAGGAACAAGACTGGACATTTTCCCTTTTTGAGAATTAGTGAAATGTTGGCTTCTCTCAGCGTTTGAGGGAGTTGGTCATTTGAAAATGAGTGGTTAAACATATCACGCAATGGCTCAAGGATCAGGCCATGGAACTCTTTATAGAACTCACTACAAAACCCGTCTGGTCCTGGGGCCTTACCATTTTGCAGATTCTTAATTGCGAACATTATCTCTTCTTTGGTAATAGGGGCATTAAGGAGGGACATCTGTTCTTCGGAGATAGTAGGGAGCTCAATCTTACCAAAGAAGTTCTCCATTAATTTGGGTGCATCCTTTGGCAGTTCTGAGGCATATAGGTTTGTATAAAATTTCTTAAATGAGTCACTTATCAATTTATTTTCATATAAATGATTACCATCAGAATCAGTAATAGTAGCAATTGACTGAGAGTCAGCCCTCTTTTTAGCTAGGTATGCCAAGTACTTTCCTGGCTTATCGCCATGTTCATATAGCTTTTGCCAGACAAATCTAATTTTCTTTTCAGCGTCCTGTGTTAGGAGAGTCTAACGTTGATCTAATGACTGATATTTCCTTTAATAGGGCAGGAGTGGGCGTTTTAATGTAGTCCTCTTTAGTTCCTAATTCACCCTCTAACGTTTTTTGCTTTTCCCGCTTTTTCCGTCTCTTAGTAGCTGTGTATGACATAATCAGACCCCTGGCATACGCTTTACAGGTCTCCCAAAGGAGCGAGGTGTTATCTGTTGATTGAGAGTTAATAGAGAAAAATGCTTTAAACTCTGTTATAAAATATGATGTGAATGTATGGTCTTTAAGAATGGTTGTGTTCAACCTCCAATGTCTTGACCGATTGAATGCCCCGTTGAGTTTTATGTCCAGGATCACCTCAGCATGATCAGATATGACTATGCTTCCTATCCTAGCAGATAAAACAGACTGAAAAGACGTCTTGGGCATAAAAAAATAATCTATTCTAGTCTGACATCCATGAGGTGCAGAGAAAAAAGTTAACTCTCTGTTGGAGGGATGGAAAGCTCTCCAGACATCCGCATACCCCTGATCATCACAAATAACTTTAAGTGACTTAGCTTGAGGAGAGAGTGAAGCTATACCACTGGGAAACTTATCAATAAGGGGGTTCAACAAGCAGTTAAAATCTCCTCCAACCACTGCAGTGTCTGAGTTTAATTCTGAAAAGTCTAGAAATGCCTTAGTGAGGAAATCAGGGGGGTGAGCAGGGGGGAAGTAAATATTCATTATGGAAATGTTCTGCCCTTGTAAAGTACCATTAATTATAACAAAGCGACCAAATTTATCTTTCACACAATTCAAGACCTTAAGTGGTAAGTTATTTTTCACCAGAATTGCTACACTCTACTTCTGGATGTAAATGATGAGAAAAACACTTGACCAAACCCTCCTTGTTGTAATTTCAGGTGCTCCTTATCATCCAAATGGGTTTCTTGCAACAGGGCAATATCAATATTTTCTTTTTTCAAAAAAGACAATACTTTCTTCCTCTTAATGGGGTTATGGCTCCCTCTAATGTTCCATGTACATACACGCAGTCCGTTACCTGCCATTGTATCTTGACCATTCAATATCCAGACTGGATCCTACTGTAAAAGTGGGGTGGTACCTTTTTCCATGTGTTGAACTCTCCTCTATCTCACTGAGCATAAACAAACAATATGAACCCTGAACTCCAACTATACTAAACCCAAAAATTAAACATGTAAAAATCCAAAAGGGGGTTTTCCCACTAGTTAACATGCAGGGGATTTCAACTCTCCAATGTAGACTCTTAAGTCCGCATTGCCGCTCAATAGCCTCATCCTTTATATATATGGAAAAGAAAATCAATAGAAGAAGATTGAGGCTCTTCCACCTAAAACCAAGCCTGGGCACCAATATGGGTTCACACATATCTCAGCCTGAGCTATAGCGGCTATTACTTTAGCAAGAAAAATAATAAAGATATGAATATTACTGAGCCGGAGTACGTGAGGACTCACACCACTGTTTCACGATCAGATTCAACCAAAAATAAGCAAAGTTATTCAATGCTGTGGAGGTGCAGCTTAAAGTGATTTACCCGAGAGAGTCAATAAACGCAGCAGCCTCTTCAGGTGTGTAGAGCTTTTTAGGTGATCCGTTGACCATAATCTTCAATGTGGCCGGGTACAACAGTGCGTAGTCCATCTTCATTCTCCTGAGTCGAGCCTTCGCCTCATCAAACACTTTGCGTCTTCGTACAACCGCTGTGGAGTAATCATTGAAGAATGAGACCTTTGGACCTTTATGTTGACTACCAACAGAGCCGATGTTTATAGCCGCATCCATGACGCGCTGCTTGTCGGTGAAGTTGTGGAACTTTATAACCACCGGCCGTGGGCATTGATTGGGGCCCGGTATCGGTGCTTGAGAGCGATGGGCTCTGTCCAGCTTCACACGACCAGCCTTAGTGTCCATTTGTAGGTAGCCAGGGATCCATTCCTCAAAGAATTTTACTGAACGTGTCCCTTCAGAATTTTCCGGGAGTCCCACAACACAAATATTGCATCTGCGTCCTCGATTATCCAAGTCGTCACTGTGCTCCGCCATTTCGCGCACCTGTTTCTCAAGTGCTTTTATCTTAGCGTCCATAGATGTAGTTGAAGTTTCCACTGCAGCAATTCTTCCTTCCACCTCAACAACACGTTTCACAACGCTCTGTATTTCAGCTGAATGGCTTGCTATTGCTTCCAAGACCGTTCTTATCTTAGCATCGATCACTTTAGTAATGTTATCAGTCATCTTTTGAATTATCAGGCCCATTGTGCCTGGGTCCGCAATGGTGTTAGCTTCGCTAACGTTAGCTAGCTCCTCATGCACATCCACAGGGGTGGTGGTTTTGGTCGACTTCTTAGTAGTTCTATTGGGCATGTTGTCTGAGATTTTTGCGAAATAGTCGTCAAGACTCATTATATGGTAACTTATTTAGCCAATTCTACCACTTTTTTCAAGCTAGGAGATTAATGTAAGAATATAAATTTACGAATGCCACGAGAGCTCGCTGAAACACCGTGTTCTCTCTACGGCGCCATTTTATCCCCCCTTTCCTAGCTGGTTAAGGGCACAGTCAACTTAGTTTATGTAAACTTCTGACCAACTGGAATTGTGATACAGTGAATTATTAGTCAAATAATCTGTAAACAATTGTTGGAAAAATGTCTTGTGTCATGCACAAAGTAGACGACTTGCCAAAACTATGGTTTGTTAACAAGGAATTTGTGGAGTGGTTGAAAAACGAGTTTTAATGACTCCAACCTAAGTGTATGTAAACTTCCGACTTCAACTGTATATACTAGGCGGTGTCAGAGGAACGCCCCAAAAATTGTCAAAGACGCCAGTCACCCAAGTCATAGACTATTCTCTCTGCTACCGCACGGCAAGCGGTTTTGTAGCGCTTTGCCATTCCTATGTGCCCTCTCCATCTCGATAAGTTTAGGGCCCAGTTTGGGTTGATCTGCCAGGAGTTTCTTGTGATTCTGTGTCATGCCATGTTTCAGTCTTTAACGTCCTCAATTCTTTCGATTAAAATGTTATTGCGTCTTGATTGATTTCTGAGGTAGTCTCCTTTGAAAGAGTGCTTGTCAAGTGTTGTTTGGAAAATTGCGAAATCCTCAGACATGGTTTGAATGCAGTCTGGCTGGTGACATTCGTGTAACAGTATAATTTTAAACCGTCCCCTTGCCCATACCCGGGCGCGAACCAGGGACCTTCTGCGCACAACGACAACAGTCACCCTCGAAGCATCGTTACCCATCGCTCCACAAAAGCCGCAGCTCTTGCAGAGCAAGGGGAACTACTACTTCAAGGTCTCAGAGCAAGTGACGTAACCGATTGAAATGCTACTTAGCGCACACCGCTAACTAAGCTAGCCGTTTCACATCCGTTACACTCACCCCCCTTTTGACCTTCCTCCTTTTTCCGCAGCAACCAGTAATCGGGGTCAACAGCATCAATGTAACAGTATAATTTTAAACCGTCCCCTCGCCCATACCCGGGCGCGAACTAGGGACCTTCTGCACACAACGACAACAGTCACCCTCGAAGCATCGTTACCCATCGCTCCACAAAAGCCGCGGCTCTTGCAGAGCAAGGGGAACTACTACTTCAAGGTCTCAGAGCAAGTGACGTAACCGATTGAAACGCTACTTAGCGCACACCGCTAACTAAGCTAGCCGTTTCACATCCGTTACATTCGCGCCCTATAGCTCCTCCACCTCCCACTGCGTACATTCCAAACGGTTTAAATTCCATTACATCCTTAAACAGATCATCAACACTTTTGTTGGTATAATCCATAAAGAGTTGCAGGAAGGACTTAAAGTTATTTACCTGCAGATCTATTAGATCTTTATAGAACTTGAGTAGTTCATGGAGTGTAGTGCTTGATATGTATTCTTCTTCCACATTAAGCTTTGAGGCGTTTTTCTGTCTAGTATTAGCCATGCTACAAGCTTGTTGTCAGCTAAATATCCCTCTCTAAAACAACCTCCGCCAGATAAATGACAAACACACACAAGCAACACACACTAGATCACACATGCACCAGTACGATAAACAGACAGAAGGCGGTAGATCCTGGCTACACTTTACTAAACAAACGGGAGATTATTAACACGGAACCCAAACCGGCTGCGCGCGCGCGTGCGCCATCGTGCATAAATGTATTTTGTCCCCCCACACCAAACGCGATCACGGCAAGCAGGTTAAAATATCAAAACAAACTCTGAACCAATTTTATTAATTTGGGGACAGGTCGAAAAGCATGAAACATTTATGGAAATTTAGCTAGCTAGCTTGCACTTGCTAGCTAATTTGTCCTGGGATATAAACATTGAGTTTTATTTGACCTGAAATGCACAAGATCCTCTACTCCGCTTATTAATCCACACATAAAATGGTCAACCGAATCGTTTCTCGTCATCACTCCTCCTTCCAGTTGTATTCTCTTGACTTTATATTGTGATGGGCAACTTTCATAAATTAGGTGTATTACCGCCACTGACCTCGTTCGTCTTTCAGTTACCCACGTGCGTATAACCAATGAGGAGATGGCACGTGGGTACCTGCTTCTATAAACCAATGAGGAGATGGGAGAGACAGGACTTGCAGAGCGAACTGCGTCACAAATAGAACTGACTTCTATTTTAGCCCTTAGCAACACAGACGCTCATTGGTGCGTGCGAGCAGTGTGGGTGAAATAATTGAATAATATAGATTTCTACATTTATTTTGCAATGCTTGCACATGCGACGTGAGCGGTGTGGTCAGCCTGTAACTCGCAAATGAGTGCTGTGGATACACCAGTCAAAGATGCTTTGGAGAATCAGTGGTAGGAGCATTCACTTACCCATGGAATGAGCAGCATAAACAAATAAAGCATTGCATCGTATCATCGCATTTGTGGAAAAATTTGCCCTTATATAAATGCATTTCATGTAATTCTACATCATTTTCCATGACTGGAGACTTGGGTAGAATCTTTTTTCATACTGCACAAATTATGGAAAGGACAGGCTACTTCGACACTGACAAACTGAAAATCTGAACATGAATAAAAACAACCCTGTCTTGAATTCATCAATAGCCTAGGCCTAGGTTTGTGAAGACACATATTGTAGGCTACAATATGAGAAGGAAATTATAGTCCTAAAAATGCTTTCCAGTTTCCCAATGATGCAGAGCTCACTTTCTGGTGATGGCCAATGCACTTGTGCCAAAACTCTCTCTCTCTCTCTCTTGTTTTACTTTGTAAAATAATATTTTGAAATGTATCAAATATGTTGGTAGCCTACAGCAGACAGATTAGAGTCTTCTCTCTTCAGCAGGAGCCATTGTCTTTCCAACCTGTGCATTCCCATGATTGTATTAGAAATATTGAGAAAGGCCTGTTTTGTCAACATGCTGTTTGTTCACTGACAGATTTACTGCGTATTCCCAACTGTAGGCTAGTTATTGGGCTACACTCCACAGCTAGGCTATTATTTTTTAAAGAAACTATTGATAATCTGTGGCTAAATTATAGGCCTTGTTGTGGTGTAGTAGGCTATTCAGAATTATTTCATTTATTTCTGAACACACAGTATTAATTCTATAACTTTGGCATATGTATTAGTTCTTCCAGAACCCTACGTGTGCAGCTATGATTCTGTAAGGAAATAAATGATCAAGTGTAACGCTGGAGAGATGAAAGTTGCAGGCTCATGTCTATCAGAGCAGAGAGAGGGAGAGATAACATAGAAAGAACATCTCATTCAAGTTCTGTGAGAGAGATACATGCACGCTTTTCACACAGCCCTGGTCTCAAACCTAGGTTACAACCGCAGACCACTTGTAACCACGCCAGCCCATGACCTCATCTGGCTTCTTCCCCTGCGGGATTGTCTGAGGCCAGTCACCCGGACTGCTGATGAAACTGTGGATTTGCACAAGCGAATCATTTCTGCACAAATTGTCAGAAACCATCTCAGGGAAGCTCATCTGCCTGCTTGTCGTCCAGGGTCTTGACCTGACTCCAATTCGTCATTGTAACCGTGGGCAAATGCTCACCTTCGATGGCCACTGGGACGCTGGAGAAGTGTGCTCTTCATGGATGAATCCCGGTTTCAACTGTAATAGGCAGATGGCAGACAGCGTGTGGCGTCGTGTGGGTGAGTGGTTTGTTGATGTCAACATTGTGAACAGAGTGCCCCATGGTGGCAGTGGGGTTATGGTATGGGCAGGCTTAAGCTATGGGTAAAGAAAACAATTGTATTTTATCGATGGCAATTTGAATGCACAGATACTGTGACGAGATCCTGAGGCCCATTGTTGTGCCATTCATCCACCGCCATCACCTCATGTTTCAGCATGATAATGCATGGCCCCATGTCGCAAGAATCTGTACACAATTCCTGGAAGCTGAAAATGTCCCAGTTTTTCATGGCCTGCATATTCACCAGAGCACGTTTGGGATGCTCTGGATTGGCGTGTACGACAGGGTGTTCCAGTTCCTGCCAATATCCAGCAACTTGGCACAGCCATTTAATTGAAGTGGGACAACATTCCACAGGCCACAATCAACAGCCTGATCAACTCTATGCGAAGGAGATGTGTCGCGCTGCCTGAGGCAAATGGTGGTCACACCAGATATTGACTGGTTTTCTGATCCATGTCCCTACCTTTTTTTTTTTTTTAAAGGTATCTGTGACCAAAAGATGCATATCTGTATTCCCAGTCATGTGAAATCCATAGATTAGGGCCTAATGAATTTATTTCAATTGACTGATTTCCTTATGTGAACTGTAACTCAGTAGAATCTTTGAAATTGATGCGCAAAGAATTTTAACAAACAAAGAACAGAAATGTCACAGCAGTGGGTTAGTAATAGATGGTCAGTCGCAGAAAAAGTACCCAACTGTCATACTTGAGTAAAATATACCTGAATAGAAAATGACTCAAGTAAAAGTCAACTAGTAAAATACTACTTAAGTAAAAGTATTTGGTTTAAAATATACTTAAGTATAAAAAGACAAGTTAATTGCTATAATATACTTAAGTATCAAAAGTAAAAATATAAATAATTTTAAATTCCTTATATTAAGCAAATAAGGGGCACACTCAGACATCATTTACAAATGACGCAAGTGTGTTGAGTGAGTCTGCCAGATCAGAGGCAGTCAGTCTGACTGAAGTCTGAGATTTCCCACTTCCGAGTTTCAAGTTGTTTTGAACATGGCAGAAGTCATGCTAGATTGATAACATGGCCAATTTATTCAACCTTTTATGGTCCATGGTTTTGCGTGTGAATGTTTATCCTTTAAAGCTCAGAAAAGAGACCCTTCCAGACAGATTTTTTAAATCCTTAAAGCCAGACCTGGACCACACATCCTCTCCACCAAATAGCAGGCAGGGGAAGAAAAACAGTGATTGCTTTGCGGCGCTTGCAGTTAGCCATCGATTCTTTCCAAACCACTCGTTGAACTTGCGATTTCCGACTTGTGTAATGTTTATGTCCTATGGCCGATGAACACCTATACGTGTTATCTATAATTTCTCTTCATATAGTACCAAGGATTGAAAAGCATTTGCCAGTAGATTGTCGACGTGATTCATGATGACTGCTTGAGCCTATCACGGCGCAAATAGAGAAGATTACCAATGCCCACCCTTGTATTTTCGCTTGCTACACCGAGCTAGGCTGAAACACCTGCATTTTGGAGCTGCCTTACTCAAGAAAGAGATCATGTTTGTATGCAGCTTTATTCATTCAATTAAAAAATATATATATATTTAAATGGTTTGCAACTGATATGTGACACGAATTAATACCAAATCAACATGAAAATCAGGCAAAAAGAAAATAGTCATATATATTTTTAAGCTCTGCCCCACCTGCCCTGAATGACAGGTCGCCACTGCTTAGAACTATTCCTATTTGGCTATGAATGCAGCGTTGTGCAGTTTGGTTTTACTGCTTCTTCACATCGAACTGATAGATTACTCACTTCAGATTGTCTAAGAAAATGACTTTTCTTGGGAGCCAGACTGACATAACTCTGGGACAGATGCATGAGTGCTTCCATGAAATAGGACTCCCGAGGAGGTAGAGGGCTGATGGAGAGAAGAGCTGCCCGTTACACTGAGAGAATAACATTTCATTTTTTCAATTAACAGTATTAAGGCATCCATTTATATTCAGATTTGTTCTTATAGCTACACTGACCTAACTTAGAAAGAGAAGAGTATGCCATTTTTTATTTTATATAAAACATATTTGTACATTGACTTGCTGTTGCTCTGCATGTAAGAATGCCTTTTGATAGGTTTCTGCACATTTTCTGTTTACAGATTGCATCTATTAAAAGTGTGGACCAATGTATTTTGATAGTAACTTTAAGTAGAGTAAAAAGGTGATTTAATACCAATTATTGATCATCATGGATGCACTTACAAACCAATAGTATGACACCAAAGTAAACATTATTTTATTTGAAATGAGTTCCAATGTAATTCTGGCACAAAACGTTTGTACCACTACAGTCGATATGGTTACAAAACAAACATTTACTGAATAAATGAATGTACATTAGTACCTCATGACAACAAGACAAGTAAACATAAAAACCCAAAATGGGGGAAGAAGTATATTGCATTAAAAATAAATGAGTAGATTCTATTATACAAAAGTTCTGGCATTTACAAAGGCAGCCTTATTTGTTGCTTGTGTCTATATAAATATAAATCTCTAGATAAAGCGTGGATATACGCTGATATGGTCCCTCTATTTTAGCAGACATGCAACGAGGGGTGGGGCTTCAGCCTGAGTCGATAACCTTCTCTGATCTCTGTGACAACCCCATGCCGCTCCAAGACAACCAGAATAATACTAGTTCTCAACTCGACTAGTTTCAAGGAGTCCAAACCCCACCCAAGCTAGTATACATTTCAGTTCAGCTTAACTTTCTTATTACAATGTGGTTCAATGCTAAGGATCCCTTTAGTGTGACCTTAATCCTTATCATTCATTTTATTTACTTTAAGTAAAAGTAGATAAAGTGCATGCAGCACATGCTTGGGGTTCTGAATGCTTCTGAAGCTTGCTACAGTTCAAAGATAGTTACATATGATTCTGTACAGTACGTAGAGGTCTACTGGCTTCCCTTACTAAAAAAAAAGGTCATCTGAGACCCTCAACTAAAACCCAACATCTCTTCATAACATACACTTTGATACAGGGGAAAGAGAGCTTCCGTTAGACTCGATGATTCCTGCCAAATACATCAGACTTCTACTAGTGAGGACTGGCACTACCATTGACTTACAGCGGCCCACCTGGGATATCTAGTTGCTGTCTATAGGTGTCAGGCTGCCTTGGTACAGAGCTTTTGCAAGCTGATGCTACAACGTCCACTTAGCTAGGTACTAGCCTATACTTGTCTGAAGCCTTATCACTGATGTTACTATATTACTACTCAGGCCTAGGACAGACAAAAACTACTAAATGGCTACTCAAGCTATAGGATGATGGGCTTGCTAATGCTTCCACATTATCCCCAAGCATGGCGTAACAACATCTACACTCTTCTTCCTAACAGGATCCATAATGCTGTATTTCTGTGGACAGGCTGGCTGCTGTAGAACCGATGCTCTGGGTGTACCTGAGAGTCGTGATAGACCAGACCTGATGGGCTTGTGTGTTATTGTAATTATTGTGCACTGAGCTTAGTTACTGCTGATGATTTGACAGGATTGTACAGAGGTGATATTATAGACAGTGCTGAAGGTTAGTGGTTGTGGATGTAGACAATGGGTTTTTGAAATATTTATGTTTGAAAAATCTCTCCTGCTTTTGTACAGAAACCTCTCTACATCCTTTAAATTGTCTACATAAGTGCATGCAACGATTTGGTGATCTACTACTGTTGCTACATCCACTAGACAAAACAAGATAACATGTCATCACTAGATCCCCAACATTTACACAACACCAAAGAGTTATTAGTTCTAAACACAACATGGCAGGATCAACTCACAGCAATTTAACCATTATTTTACATTCTATTATTATTGCTGTAACCCTTCACTTACTGTACTTTATAGAGGAGGTATGAGGCAAGTATACAGGGTGATGTCATGTGACATCCCTAGGAGGGGTCAGAGGTTGACGGCTAGTGTTTACATAACAATGGTGATGTCATAATAAGTGGCCACACACTGCTGGCAGTAAAAAGTCCCTCATCTCTCTAAAACTACAGAAAAATAAAAAGCTGTACAAGTTTGTTCTTTGTTACCTTCTTACTAACTTCTGTCATTTTTCCCTTTTTCGAGAAGTTATCACTTAAAAAAAAAAAGTTCCATCTGTGCAATTTCACATTGTAGTATACAAACAATGCTTTATAATATTTGACCGATGTAGCTCGCTAAATCCTATGTAGCAGCATGCAAAGACGTGCACAACCTTTAAGGGGGTTTATGAAACATAAAACCTAAGAGATGGTGAAAACAAGGCTTCTGAACCCCACTAATCCCATGGTCTGTCAATCATTAATTGCTCTGAACCAATAGCTCTCTGAGCTCCCATTGGACTGATCCCGCCCTAGTTAGACTGGTTCAAGAAGCCTTATTTTCCCATCCCTCCTATATATACACACACAGAGGGAATTAGCCAGTTTAACAGAGAAAAGCTGCATCCCAATTGTCAAGTGACTTCTTCTCCTTGTCTCCTCACCCTAACCTTTAATGATGTGAAAAGGCAGGCAGGTGAATGAAGAGGAATTTGTTTTCCATCTCCTTCACATCAGTGCAAACGGAGGATAGAAGATGAGAACAGCAAGCCACTTTAGACAATGGAGAGTAATACTGCTAACATGCAGAGAAGACATTAAAACGAATGTTAGATATTAGCATTACAACATTAAAAAAACATTAAGATTACACGTAAAAGGTGAGAAGATTATAAGGTAAAACAGGCATTGAAATGTGAATCTCAAAAGGTTGCGGGAAAAGTTGTTGTGGAGAAAATAAATACTCCATCAGGAAGAGTCCACCTTATTAGGGGGGTGGGTGACTCCTTCCATTGGTATGTTCAAGAACTATGCAGCTCCTGAGTTTATGTGGGCCAGCTTTAGCCTTTTGGGGGCTCTAAGAGCGGCAAATTTGTTTCATGGGACCCCTCTTGATGACAGTCAGAAAAATGCATGTTTTAAAGATAATTTCCTGCAGTTCTACACATTTTGCCATGGGGCAGAGAGAACATTTAGCAATTTTCTACGAAAAATTCATGCAATTCTAGTTCTGCCATGGGGCAGAGAGACATTATTGCATTTCTACCCATTTTACCATGGGGTGAATCATTTCCTACAATTCATCACTTTACCATGGCTTATGCCATGTTATTGATATCTGAGTGACTAACAAAATCAATGAGGGCCCCCTGGAGGTCAGGGACAGTAAGTTGAGTTCCTAAAAAATAAAAAGTGCTTATGCCTTGAGTGTGTTCAGAGTGTTGTAGAACAGGTGCCTCCTCCACTGGGTTTATGTGGGACACAGCACTGTAGGGACAAGAAGAACACCCAGAAAACAGCTGTCAACCTAAAATGATCTACCACATGGAAGAGAGCAATTAAGAACGGATGGGGGGGTGAGCAAGAGTGTGTGTGTGAGTAGGAGGAGGGAGTGTGTGTAAGATAGAGGGTAAGTAAAGTAAGTACACCATAATCACAATCACAGCACAGGTACACTACACTACAGCACAGAGCCAGGGAAGGGGGCTGTCTCGGAGGTGTGTGAGAGCGGGCTCTCCACACATTGCGTGTGTGTGTGTTTCCTGTATGCATGTCATTGTGTGTGTGTGTGGCTCACAAACCTCCACTTTTCTCATACTAGAACTAGCGACAGAGCAGCGCAGCAGAGGCGAGAAACAAGGAGGGTAAAGGTCAAGATGAAAGGCACCGAAAAACCCTGCAGGCCTTCAGTGAACAAAGAACACATTGGAAGTAGACCCTCCTAATAACATGTGTCCTAACTGGACCCTTGTGTCCTGCAGCATCTTTCTCAGGCACTAGGTCATAGTGAGACTGTCAATCTAGACAAAAGCTCTGTTTTGAATGGGAGCAATGTTTCCTCAAAGTAATTGAGTACCTTTGAGAATGTACACCTTGTGTGGTAATGTGTGGTGTTTTGAACGGGAGTAAGAGTTTTGTAACTGGTATGAAGGGAGTACCTTTGAGAATGTAGTCTGTTAGGAGGCTGGGTACCTTCTCACTGTCCTCCCGCATGGCATGCAGAACTGCATGGAGGGAAGAGCAAAAAAAAAAAAAAGATTTGGGATGAGTTACTATCATGGTCATAATAGGACATTTCGGTCTTCACATTACAGCTTTCATCAGTTGGCCTACAGTGACTTAAAAAGTTAACAGACAAAGTGTGGTTTGTAAAATAAATAATACAACGTTGTAATAAACAGGAACATGTCAGTACTCACTCTTGGTGAGGATCTGAAGGTCTTCCACAGAGGGGGAGCCAGAGTTCTTCTCATAGGGGATAACTGTGGTCAGATACTGAGAGCGAGAAACACACGTCACAACAGAATGAGAGGAGAGAGAGAACACGACACAGGAGAGAGGGAAGGCAAAGGGTGGAGGGGGATAAAAAAAAAGACAAAAATGTTGAACAGAAAGAAAAAGAAAAACTGCACCATGATAAAAGAGAAAGTTAAGAATTTTGATGCAAAACTCGTCTGTAGTTCTGCCTGCTTGAACGACAAATAGCTGATACACATAAAAACATTAAATGACCCCGGGTTTCGATAGAACGTCACTCAGTGATGCACAAATACGATATAACATTCAAAATGGGTGAATCTTAACTTTCAACTGGAACAACCAGCATTTTAACTACTTTGCAGACAACCATAATATCCATAAAAAATATAAAATTCCCAGTTTACGCTACAAAACTAACTTAGAGGTTTTAAAAATAGGTTAGATTTGACTCAGAATTATATGACAGAGTAAGGCAATGTTGGCAGAATAGATGGATGCATATCAATGTATGAATAATATAATTCACCAATATTTTTCTTGGTAGTCCAACAAATATTGCGCTCAGATTGTAAAATCACAGCTGGCCTGGTACATTGTTTGTTGTCTCCAGCCATTCGGGATGCGCTGTTTCAGTAATGAACGTGCAGGGACGAGACAGACAGCTTTTCTCGGCCAGTCGGAATCATGAATCAGCTGGCATAATTTGTATGGATATATACAAAGAAATGTAAATTGAAAAAAAGGTCAAATGAAACGAAGTGCAGCTAGTTTGCAGTCCTTCCAGTTTCAGTTTGAAGTGACTCTGTTAGCTGTTGTTGGCTAGCTCCCCTGAACAACAGTTTCCTGGTGAGAGAGCACATTCTCCATACCAGGCGAAATCACGCCGCATTAGCTCATTGTTACGGATATATCCAAATAAATGTCACTGGAAAACAGCTTAAACAAATGCAGCAACATTGCTGTTATTCTGGCTGCACTTTTTGACATGATCGTAAGTTACCTGTAGTTGGCTAGCTAGCTAGCAAGCAAGGGATAACATTTAGAAGCACCGACTGGGTCGCGTCCATAGATACAGGACAGAAAGACTGAACGACTTGGTCACGTCTCTGAAAACCGAACCGATAGAGCGAACGACCAGCCGGCTTGGGTAGCAACCCTAGATTTGTGTTGGGACTATATCTTGTGGAAGGATGATATAGTATGAATAAATTCATCAAAATAAAGTTAATGAAAATATGTAAAATAATTATTTGAATATGTTAGTAATCCGATGTATAAAAGTGATTACACCCTCCAATCCGGTGTTTGGAGGATATATTGGCAGTTTTCTGCCCCCGACTTGTCTCGGACCTAACAACACACGTACCAATATATCCTCCAAACACCGGCTTCTAGGGCATTATCACTTAAGTAATTTTTTTTTTACGCCGTGGGTCTGGGATCTTTTATCTCAGCACTTTACATTTATATCTCTGTTCAGTGTATGTTCGCTGACGGAATGGAATTTATGTCAGTAGATTTTCTGTATTCCTCAGAGGGGAGACTAATTCAGAGAAGTTTAGGCAGTTAGACAAATTCCCTAAATTTGCCGTTGTTCCCCTGTTAATGAAGTGTTCAAGCAATGCCAGTTGAGTTGAATCAAAAGATGACAGCACATGTTGATCATTGAAATAAATGAGGAGGCCCGTTCTATTCATTCTATTTATATGGCAGCACATGCGATCAGGCGCAAAGGAGGGGAGAAAATGTGCTATTCAAACAGATATTAAACGAGACCTCGTCATTACGCTGGCCAATTATAGTCATCCAAAATTCCATGACTGTCACAATCCTAAACATTTACCATCACCCTTTGTATGAATTGTTGGAAGTCAAGAAACGGATTATTTGAGAGTGAGAGAGTCATTGGTCGACTCTGAGCCAATAATGAGTGAAAGTAAGTTGTGATTGGTTGGTGTGTGGCTGTAGGTGAGGTTTAAGGCCATTGGTTGGTTTAAGGCCATTGGTTGGTTTTAGCTTGGTGGGAGACAACTGGGCATTAGTAATAGGAGGATGCTTGTTTGCAGGAAATAAGGAATGCACACTACTGGATGATTCAGCATCTAGTTACAGCCAATCTCAAGGCTAAATGCTCAGTCAACAAGACAGGAAAAGGATAAGAGAAGAAAAGAACAAGTCATAAAAAGAGAAGGATATGAAAGCTGAGAAGGAGAGCTGCTTCATTTGTGTTTGATGGACAGAGAGAATGAGCCACAGGAAGAGAGCAGAAAGGAGGGCTTGAGTTAAATTGAAAATGAAAGATGGTAAAATAAAGAGGACATGTGGTAAACACAGCAGCGGCAAAAGCTGTAGAGAAAAGAACTGTAAAGAAAAATGTCAAAAAAGATGAGGATAGCTAGAGAGAGAGGGGCACCTGTTTGTCCCCTCCTGTGATGCCGAAAGTTTGACGGAGGCCGTTCTGAATGACAGTGGACAGCCCTTCCATAGTGAAGAGCTAGAGGAAGGGAGAGGAGAGAGAGAACGCAAGAGAGATAAAACTACCAGAGAAAGAATGAGAAACCCTCCAAAAAGACATGAGAGCTCTAGAGAGCAGGAGAATAAGAAGAGGGGTATAGAACTGGATTCAACCTGCCGTTTCTGGTTCCGAAAAGGATAAATTATCCACACGGAAGTCCAACAGTTCAGATTGGACAAAAACAATGGCAAGGTGAATTCAGACCTACAGGGTTGTTTATTTTACTGTCCAGTTTTCAGCTGGTATTTACAAAGACATATAACAAAGCCCAATAATTACAATGTGATGATGTAAATAAATACATTTTCACTATGTAAATAGCAGGCTAATAGTGGACTGTAGAATGAAGCAGAAGGAGAGACAGAAAGAGAGACCCAACAGGGTCTGCAGGGTGAGTGCAGAAGTTAGTACAGGACTACTGCAGGGTGTTTTGCACTTCCAGGCATGTCTCTCATGCATTTCTTCTGTTTCCAGTGCATGCATCTAACCTGGTTTGTGCCTGTATAAATGGGCGTGTGCACAATACACTAACAGTGGGGTACAAAATTATTGACACCCTTGATAAAGATGAGCATTAATGACCATATAAAATAAATAATTAAAGTACTGAACTATATTGTATGCTCAAAAATGTGGGAAATTATGTTATTTTATACTAATACAATTGCCCAGAGAAAGATTTTGTTTAGCAAGTCAATATTTTTCCTGAAAAAGGTAGGGGTCAAAATGATTGACCACCTTCAAAGACTCTTATAAAGTAGTCAAAAGTTTAGTATTTGGTTGCATATTCCTAGCAAACAACGACTACATCAAGCTTGTAACTCAACAGACTTGTTGGATGCATTTGCAGTTTGTTTTGGGTTTATTTTATTCTGATTATTTTGTGCCCAATAGAAATGAATGGTAAATAGACATGCTAAGATATCATTATCATTCATGATTCATTCAGGATTATGCGTAATCATGGTAGCATCTACATTAATGTAGAGGTGTTTAGAAACATATACTATTCTTATTTACAATACAATTGACTCCAAAATGACACAATACATTATTTACCATTAATTTAGGGGCAGCAGGTAGCCTCGTGGTTAGAGCGTTGGACTAGTAACCGAAAGGTTGCAAGATTGAATCCCCGAGCTGACAAGGTACTGTTCCTAGGCCATCATTGAAAATAAGAATTTGTTCTTAACTGACTTGCTTAGTTAAATAAAGTTCAAATATTGATGTAGTCATTGTGTGATAGAAATATGGGACCAAATACTAAACTTGTGACTACTTTATTTAGTCTTTGGGGGGTCATTTTGACCACTACATTTGAGTAAAAAAATTATGACTTGTTAAACAAAATCTACTTCTCTGAGCAATTGTATTAGCTCAGTACTTGCATTATTTATTTTATACAGTCAGTACTGCTCATCTTAATTAAGGGTGTCAATAATTTCAGACCCCACTGTATCTAGGCACTTACGTGCATCACAACGTGTATTATATGCATTTCAAATCATACAATACTATGTGTACGAATCTGTGTCTATCGGTGCCCATCTCGCTCACCGTCCCAGGGACATGTGTCCTGTCTGCCCTCTGAGCGCTGCCTGTGGGCCTGATCTTCTTCTTCTTGCGGAGCAACTCACGGTGCTCCTTCTGCCGATTCTGCACGTCGATGAGCAGTGAGATGAAGCTGTTCTTCACCTCCTTCTCAAAGTCCAGCTCATCCCTCAGGGCCAGGGCCTGGATCAGCTCCTCACTATAGCGCCTGATGGCCGTCTCCACCTCCTCCAATGCCTCGCTCAGCTCTGAGACTGAAAGACGACGCAAGCCTGGGAGGAGGTAGGGATTAGAACATAAACATACTAACTTGCTAGCTTACTAGCTTGACAAATTCCATGAACACATGGCAGGATAACACATCACATACTAACACATAATTACATGGTCAGTCGCAAACGTTTGCATTACAGCTTGATATGTTTTGCATTTAAAGTTACATAACAAGTAAGCAGTAATTGCTGTCCAGTTGTATGTAGTGTCTATTATGTAACAATGCTACTGTGAGCCTGTATCTGCAGTCCAGTTGTATATACACTAAATATACAAAACATTTAAGAACACTTGCTCTTTCCCTGACAGACTGACTAGGTGAATCCAGGTGAAAGCTATGATCCCTATATCCTTCCTGTTTGGCCATGTCCGGGGGTATCATCGGATGGGGCCACAGTGTCTCCTGACCCCTCCTGTCTCAGCCTCCAGTATTTATGCTGCAGTAGTTTGTGTGTCGGGGGGATAGGGTCAGTTTGTTATATCTGGAGTACTTCTCCTGTCTTATCCGGTGTCCTGTGAGAATTTAAGTATGCCCGCTCTAATTCTCTCTTTCTCTCCTTCTTTCTTTCTCTCGTAGGACCTGAGCCCTAGGACCATGTGTCAGGACTACCTGGCATGATGACTCCTTGCTGTCCCCAGTCCACCTGGCCGTGCTGCTGCTCCAGTTTCAACTGTTCTGCCTGCGGCTATGGAACCCTGACCTGGTCACCGGGCGTGCTACCTGTCCCAGACCTGCTGTTTTCAACTCTCTAGAGACAGCAGGAGCGGTAGAGATGCTCTTAATGAACGGCTATGAAAAGCCAACTGACATTTACTCCTGAGGTGCTGACTTGCTGCAACCTCGACAACTACTGTGATTATTATTATTTGACCATGCTGGTCATTTATGAACATTTGAACATCCTGGTCATGTTCTGTTATAATCTCCACCCGGCACAGCCAGAAGAGGACTGGCCACCCCTCATAGCTTGGCTCCTCTCTAGGTTTCTTCCTAGGTATTGGCCTTTCTAGGGAGATTTTCCTAGCCACAGTGCTTCTACACCTGCATTGCTATTTGGGGTTTTAGGCTGGGTTTCGGTACAGCACTTTGAGATATCAGCTATATAAATACATTTGATTTTGATTTGATCCCTTATTGATGTCACCTGCTAAATCCACTTCAATCAGTGTAGATGAAGGGGAGGAGACACGTTAAAGAAGGATGTTTAAGCCTTGAGACAAGGATTGTGTATGTGTGCCATTCAGAGGGTGAATGGACAAGACAAAATACTTAAGTGCCTTAGAACGGGTATGGTAGCAGGTGCCAGTCACACCGGTTTGTGTCAAGAACTGCAACACTGCTGCGTTTTTTGTGCTCAACAGTTTCCTGTGTATATCAAGAACGGCCCACCACCCAAAAGACATACAGCCAACTTGACAACTGTGGGAAGCATTGGAGTCAACATGGGCCAGCATCCCTTTAGGAACTTAAAGTTTTGTATACTCAGTATATATGTATGGGATGGGGTTGTGTAATACAGCTGCAGGGAGCTGTTTATACTTGAGCTGTTAGTGATTTGATGCGAGTTAGGAGTCACTCACGGTCCTCATAGCTGGTGTTGGAGCTGGAGCGTTTGAGGTTACTGAGATCTTGGGAGAGCATGGACAGGTCTGACTGGGACGGGCTCTCATCATCCTCTGGGTCTGGAGACTCCTGCATCATCTCCTCAATCTCCTCGATCACCTGCAACACACACACACACACACACACACACACACACACACACACACACACACACACACACACACACACACACACACACACACACACACACACACACACACACACACACACACACACACACACACACACACACACACAGCTTGTGTTAAGAGTGTGGCTTTGTAAGTAGTAGAGTGTGGTGAATTTGAGACGTGATAGAAAGAGGGCGAGTATGTATGTGTGTGTTGGTTATCAAGTGTGTTTGTGTGTACCTGTTCGGCAGTGAAGAGCGGCTCATCGTTGATGCAGGACACAATAATGGAGTGCATGTCCATCTGTTCCCTCAGCTCCTCATCATCAGACAGGTCCAGAGGCATGTTGTCCAGCTTCTGTCCATCAGAGGAAGAGAGAGAGAAGAGGGCGAGAAGAGGGACGAAGAGAGAGATAGGGAGGGAGAAAGCAAAAAGGGAGATGAGAGTCAGCTTGGCTGAGTTAATGAACAGGTGTGCTGAGCGGGGGAATCAAATCAAATTTTATTTGTCTCATACACATGGTTAGCAGATGTTAATGCGAGTGTAGCGAAATGCTTGTGCTTCTAGTTCTGACAATGCAGTAATAACCAACAAGTAATCTAGCTAACAATTCCAAAACTACTACCTTATAGACACAAGTGTAAGGGGATAAAGAATATGTACATAAAGATATATGAATGAGTGATGGTACAGAGCGGCATAGGCAATATACAGTAGATGGTATTGAGTGCAGTATATACATATGAGATGAGTATGTAAACAAAGTGGCATAGTTAAAGTGGCTAGTGATACATGTATTACATAAAGATGCAGTAGATGATATAGAGTACAGTATATACGTATACATATGAGATGAATAATGTAGGGTAAGTAACATTATATAAGGTAGCATTGTTTAAAGTGGCTAGTGATATATTTTACATAATTTCCCATCAATTCCCATTATTAAAGTGGCTGGAAGCTGAGATAAAGCTGTTTTTCAGTCTCTCGGTCCCAGCTTTGATGCACCTGTACTGACCTCGCCTTCTGGATGATAGCGGGGTGAACAGGCAGTGGCTCGGGTGGTTGTTGTCCTTAATGATCTTTATGGCCTTCCTGTGACATCGGTGTCCTGGAGGGCAGGTAGTTTGCCCCCAGTGATGCGTTGTGCAGACCTCACTACCCTCTGGAGAGCCTTACGGTTGTGGGCGGAGCAGTTGCCGTACCAGGCGGTGATACAGCCCGACAGGATGCTCTCGATTGTGCATCTGTAGAAGTTTGTGAGTGCTTTTGGTGACAAGCTGAATTTCTTCAGCCTCCTGAGGTTGAAGAGGCGCTGCTGCGCCTTCTTCACGATGCTGTCTGTGTGGTGGACCAATTCAGTTTGTCTGTGATGTGTACGCCGAGGAACTTAAAACTTACTACCCTCTCCACTACTGTTCCATCGATGTCGATAGGGGGGTGTTCCCTCTGCTGTTTCCTGAAGTCCACAATCATCTCCTTAGTTTTGTTGACGTTGAGTGTGAGGTTATTTTCCTGACACCACACTCCGAGGGCCCTCACCTCCTCCCTGTAGGCCGTCTCGTCGTTGTTGGTAATCAAGCCTACCGCTGTTGTGTCATCCGCAAACTTGATGATTGAGTTGGAAGCGTGCGTGGCCACGCAGTCGTGGGTGAACAGGGAGTACAGGAGAGGGCTCAGAACGCACCCTTGTGGGGCCCCAGTGTTGAGGATCAGCGGGGTAGAGATGTTGTTGCCTACCCTCACCACCTGGGGGCGGCCCGTCAGGAAGTCGAGTACCCAGTTGCACAGGGCGGGGTCGAGACCCAGGGTCTCGAGCTTGATGACGAGCTTGGAGGGCACTATGGTGTTAAATGCCGAGCTGTAGTCGATGAACAGCATTCTCACATAGGTATTCCTCTTGTCCAGATGGGTTAGGGCAGTGTGCAGTGTGGTTGAGATTGCATCGTCTGTGGACCTATTTGGGCGGTAAGCAAATTGGAGTGGGTCTAGGGTGACAGGTAGGGTGGAGGTGATATGGTCCTTGACTGTTCTCTCAAAGCACTTCATGATGACGGAAGTGAGTGCTCAGTTACCTTAGCTTTCTTGGGAACAGGAACAATGGTGGCCCTCTTGAAGCATGTGGGAACAACAGACTGGGATAGGGATTGATTGAATATGTCCGTAAACACACCAGCCAGCTGGTCTGCGCATGCTCTGAGGGCGCGGCTGGGGATGCCGTCTGGGCCTGCAGCCTTGCGAGGGTTGACACGTTTAAATGTTTTCCTCACGTCGGCTGCAGTGAAGGAGAGTCCGCATGTTTTAGTTGCGGGCCGTGTCAGTGGCACTGTATTGTCCTCAAAGCGGGCAAAAAAGTTATTTAGTCTGTCTGGGAGCAAGACATCCTGGTCCGTGACGGGCTGGTTTTCTTTTTGTAATCCGTGATTGACTGTAGACCCTGCCACATACCTCTTGTATCTGAGCCGTTGAATTGAGATTCTACTTTGTCTCTATACTGATGCTTAGCTTGTTTGATTGCCTTGCGGAGGGAATAGTTACACTGTTTGTATTCGGTCATGTTTCCGGTCACCTTGCCCTGATTAAAAGCAGTGTTCGCGCTTTCAGTTTCAAGCGAATGCTGCCATCAATCCACTGTTTCTGGTTTGGGAATGTTTTAATCGTTGCTATGGGAACGACATCTTCAACGCACGTTCTAATGAACTCGCTCACCGAATCAGCGTATTCGTTAATGTTGTTGTCTGACGCAATACGAAACATATCCCAGTCCACGTGATGGAAGCAGTCTTGGAGTGTGGAATCAGATTGGTCGGACCAGCGTTGAACAGAACTCAGCGTGGGAGCTTCTTGTTTTAGTTTCTGTCTGTAGGTAGGGATCAACAAAATGGAGTCGTGGTCAGCTTTTCCGAAAGGAGAGCAGAAGTTGGAATAGCAATGATCCAAGGTTTTTCCAGCCCTGGTTGCGCAATCGATATGCTGATAAAATTTAGTGAGTCTTGTTTTCAGATTAGCCTTGTTAAAATCTCCAGCTACAATAAATGCAGCCTCCGGATATATGGATTCCAGTTTGCAAAGAGTCAAATAAAGTTCGTTCAGAGCCATCCATGTGTCTGCTTGGGGGGGAATATACACGGCTGTGATTATAATCGAAGAGAATTCCCTTGGTAGATAATGCGGTCGACATTTGATTGTGAGGAATTCTAAATCAGGTGAACAGAAGGACTTGAGTTCCTGTATGTTGTTGTGGCCACACCACATCACGTTAACCATGAAGCATAAGCCCCCGACCCTCTTCTTACCAGAAATATGTTTTTTTCTGTTAGCGCGATGCGTGGAGAAACCAGCTGGCCTCACCGACTCCGATAGCACCTGTGAATGTGAACAGTGTGGAGGTGCAGACCATGTGTGTAAGTGTTTGCCTATGGGTGTGGGCGTTAGCCTGTGGGTGTGCGTGTGTGTCTTACCCCCTGCTTGCAGAGGTTGAGTGTGGGGAGATGCAGGGAGCGAATGTGAGATGTCTTCCAGTCCACTGGCATCACGTTGCCATAGTTATCTGTCAGAGCATTCCACACCCTGAGGGGGAGAATGAGAGAAAGAACGTGGAAGAGAAATGGTGAGAGGAATGAAGAGAAAGGGGATGAGAAAGGAGAGAAAAAGAAGACAGAAAATGTTACACTGCACTTGAAACATTTCCCCAGTGACACAGCATTAGTTGGCAGTAGTGTGTCATCCTCTTTCCTCACCACCCACACACACCCCTCTGTCCTTGACGCAGCTCGCCTCTGCCTGATAAGAGAGCAGGAATCTAGCATTTTAATAGCCTAGACATTTTTTATGTCAATTCTCTCTCAAAAAGGGCTTTGCGCTATACTATAGGAAATACAGAATACAATTTGTACATAGATCCCGCTACACAATGGGAGTGAACATGTGTAATGTGAGGATGAGTGTGTGTGTCTGACCAGGACTGCTGCGAGCGATGCGAGGATGGGCACTGTGAACCCAAGTGTCAGAAAGGTTTTGCATCAGAGTTTGTCACACACGTGTTCTTCATATAACTCCAGTCTCTCCATTCCTCTCTTACTAACAAAGAATCATTATCATCAACAACACACAGTTCAAGGACAGGTTCTCTAAATTGGGCAATGCTGGCAGGAAATGCTTTGGCCCTGCGGCTGTCACCCTGTGATTCGGGCATTACTATATTTTTAGGCCGTCAACAGACACGCACGCACACATGCAAGCCCTGCATAAACAAGAACAAGCACACAAAAGCCTCTATGTGGCCAGTGGCTCTCTGTATCTCCATGGGTAGACCTACGCCAAGGAAAGTTGATCATGAAACTTTTCCCTAAAGCACATCGATATATGAACACACACACATTACTTCCGGTCTCCATGTCATCCTCGCTGTGCGTCTCTGCTTGGAGCTAGGTCATTAGCCAGCTACAGTAGTGCTTGTTAGTAGGCAAGGCACGTCCTCCAAAAAGGGCAGTCACTCATGAAAGGACTCCGCTGCCCTCAGTGCACTGCTCTTTCAGCCCTGCTAAGGCTTCTCTCCAAACTACCCCCTCCACCTTCCTCTCACCATCCTGAGCTCATTTTACTGTAAAAGAGTGCAGTGTTTCCCCAAGATTATTTGGATGTGACTCAAGAGCAACTGAAGCAACATAGAAGACAGTCCATTTCAACTGACAATCTTTGTGTGTGCATCTGACTCTGTGTGTGTGTGTGCTGAGTGATTAAGCTATGCTTTTTATTTTTAAAGTTGTTTGTGCGGTTTGTTCTTCAGCTGCCCGAAATGTGAGAGAAAATATCCACAGGAACATATTGTTTACCACTTGGTAGGAGGGACACATCCCAGCTTCATTTCATTTGCTCTTCCGACTGCCCAACTCCTGGCGGAACCCTACATCACAGCCACTGACATCGTTACATCGTAGCACAGCAGGAGTGGTTTCATCACGGTAGCACATTGAGGTCAATTCATAGCAATTAATCTAAAAGAATGAATAGATTTTAAATTTTTTAAAACACTGTCATAGACAGACAAAATTAATATAGATGAAAGGAGAGTTCAGAAAGCCAATAAAGAGCTCTGTGAGACACAGCGATGGGGGCAGACGTTTTGATCAAGCGAGACCTTCAGAAAAAAATGCACATTTATGTATTTTACAGATATAAGGAAGGTGAAATCTTATAGTTAGTCATGTTTATAATTTCAATATACTATATTTAGAAAGCAAATAAGTCATTTCTTGATCCAAATCAGTCAGGTTTCAAGACTAGTCATTCAACTGAGACTGCTCTTCTCTGTATCACGGAGGCGCTCCGCACCGCTAAAGCTAACTCTCTCTCCTCTGCTCTCATCCTTCTAGACCTATCGGCTGCCTTCGATACTGTGAACCATCAGATCCTCCTCTCCACCCTCTCCGAGTTGGGCATCTCCGGCGCGGCCCACGCTTGGATTGCGTCCTACCTGACAGGTCGCTCCTACCAGGTGGCGTGGCGAGAATCTGTCTCCTCACCACGCGCTCTCACCACTGGTGTCCCCCAGGGCTCTGTTCTAGGCCCTCTCCTATTCTCGCTATACACCAAGTCACTTGGCTCTGTCATAACCTCACATGGTGTCTCCTATCATTGCTATGCAGACGACACACAATTAATCTTCTCCTTTCCCCCTTCTGATGACCAGGTGGCGAATCGCATCTCTGCATGTCTGGCAGACATATCAGTGTGGATGACGGATCACCACCTCAAGCTGAACCTCGGCAAGACGGAGCTGCTCTTCCTCCCGGGGAAGGACTGCCCGTTCCATGATCTCGCCATCACGGTTGACAACTCCATTGTGTCCTCCTCCCAGAGCGCTAAGAACCTTGGCGTGATCCTGGACAACACCCTGTCGTTCTCAACTAACATCAAGGCGGTGGCCCGTTCCTGTAGGTTCATGCTCTACAACATCCGCAGAGTACGACCCTGCCTCACACAGGAAGCGGCGCAGGTCCTAATCCAGGCACTTGTTATCTCCCGTCTGGACTACTGCAACTCGCTGTTGGCTGGGCTCCCTGCCTGTGCCATTAAACCCCTACAACTCATCCAGAACGCCGCAGCCCGTCTGGTGTTCAACCTTCCCAAGTTCTCTCACGTCACCCCGCTCCTCCGCTCTCTCCACTGGCTTCCAGTTGAAGCTCGCATCCGCTACAAGACCATGGTGCTTGCCTACGGAGCTGTGAGGGGAACGGCACCTCAGTACCTCCAGGCTCTGATCAGGCCCTACACCCAAACAAGGGCACTGCGTTCATCCACCTCTGGCCTGCTCGCCTCCCTACCACTGAGGAAGTACAGTTCCCGCTCAGCCCAGTCAAAACTGTTCGCTGCTCTGGCCCCCCAATGGTGGAACAAACTCCCTCACGACGCCAGGACAGCGGAGTCAATCACCACCTTCCGGAGACACCTGAAACCCCACCTCTTTAAGGAATACCTAGGATAGGATAAAGTAATCCTTCTCACCCCCCTTAAGATTTAGATGCACTATTGTAAAGTGACTATTCTACTGGATGCCATAAGGTGAATGCACCAATTTGTAAGTCGCTCTGGATAAGAGCGTCTGCTAAATGACTTAAATGTAAAAATGTCAAATGTATTTCAAGCCTTATCGATACAGTTGATTAATAGGAAATGCATAATATAAAATTTCATTTTCTTATTTGTATCATACTTGTACTGTGTACTTCAGCTTGTGTCCTCAAAAGTCAGTACACCTCAGCCTTTTATAAAAAAAAATTTTTACCAGAAAGGTGAGATTTTAACCGTCCTGAGTATGCAGCATTACTAGGTATTGTTTATGGCCCTCTCATAATAAATCATTATTTGGGGGATTACATAGATCATATTTTTCATTACAATTAACTGGTTAATGGCTGTGATAGCAAAAAAACTGAGGATGGATCAAGAACATTGTAGTTACTCCACAATACCAACCTAATTGACAGAATGAAAAGGAAGTCTGTAGAGAAAAAGAATATTCCAAAACATGCATTCTGTTTGCCACAAGGCACTAAAGTAATGCAACAAAAATGTGGCCAAGCAATTACCTTTGCCCTTTATACAAAGTGTTATGTTTGAGGCAAATCCAATACAACACAATACAGAGTACCACTCTCCATATTTTCAAGCATAGTGGTGGCTGCATCATGCTGTGCGTATGCTTTTAATCGTTAAGGACTGGGGAGTTTTTCAGGATACATTTTTTTATGGAATAGAGCTAAGTACAGGCAAAATCCTAGGAAAACCTGGTTCGGTCTGCTTTCCACCAGACACTGGGAGATGAATTCACCTTTCAGCAGACCAATAACCTAAAACACAAGGCCAAAACTACACTGGAGTTGCTTAGCAAGAAGACAGTGAATGTTACCAAATGGCCTATTTACAACATTGACTTCAATCTACTTGGAAATCTATGGCAACACTTGAAAATGGTTGACAAGCAATTTGAAAGAGCTTGAAGAATTATGAAAATAATAAATGGGTAAATATTGTGCAATCCAGGTGTGAAAGGTTTTTAGAGACTTACCCAGAAAGACTTTTAGCTGTAATTGCTGCCAAAGGTGCTTCTACAAAGTACCGACTCAGGGGTGTGAATACTTATGTAAATGAGATATTTCTGTATTTCATTTTCAATAAACTTGCTACAATTGAAAAAACAAACATGGTTTCACATTATTATTATGGGGTATTATGTGTAGATTGGTAAGAAGAAAAAAATATTTTTAATCCATTTTGGATTCAGGCTGTAGTAACAAAATGTGTAATCTATGGTCAAGGGGTGAGTCATTTCTGAAGGCACTGTATATGTTAATGTTAGTTTTATATTAGATGTTCAGTTCTCTCTCTTGAAAGGCTATTGAACCAAGCATGACATGACAATGAAAAAAAAACGTTATTTGGATTCAGAATATTAAATGTTCATTGTGATGGCATGCTTGGTTCAATAGCTATTAACTAGAGAAAACCGAATATCCAATTTTATCTTGCTGCGAACAACCAAGCTTGGTCTCATAGGCTAGATGTAAAATAGTACATGTAAATCCTGGACACTTAAATTAGTATATTTTATGTTTGGTTACATAACACAGAAAGTTACTTAATAACCCTTTTAGCTAACTCTTCCTCTAACCCAGCTAACTAGCTAACCATCTAGCCATCTAGCTAACATTAGATAACATTAGCTAACATTAGCATTACCCACCTAACTAATGTTAGTAATAACAAATTGTAATTTGTAAAATATAAGTTTTGCACATTTGTAACAGATTGTAGGTTTTGCAAATTCGTAACATAAGAATTGTCATTCGTAACATATTATACGAAATGGATGATGGATATCCACATACTAAATGGAGTCTCAAATTTACATACAGAATAATAAGAAATGCTCTGAGAGCAGGTTGAAGTACCACATACACACCATCGATCTAAACAGTAGGGTAAACAATACTTTCCTGGAGATATTTTGTCTCAACCAGTAGTTTAAATGTAATTCTATTCAAAATTCTGCCTTCTAGGGTACATTTACACAATTTTCAGAGATTCGTTTCAGGCTGTATATACCCATTAATTGTGTATTACTGCCAGATTAAATCAGACTAAGCTCAAGCATGCCCTTTCAAAAACAATTACAAAGATGTACCTCTGTCGAGAGCTTCAAGTTCTTCTGTGTCCAAATCACTAAAGCCTTAAAATGGTCCAAACACACACACACAGTTGTGAAGAAGGTGTGAAAGCGCCTCTTCCCCCTCAGGAGGTTGAAAAAGTTAGCCATGGGCCCTTAAATTGTCAAAAAGCTCCACAGCTCCACATCTTGACTGGCTGCATCACTGCCTGGTATGGTAATAGTACCGCCCTTGATTGCGTAACCAGGGGTGGTAAAACCTTGGATCATTGTTACTCTAACTTCCGCGACGCATATCAGGCCCTGCCCCGCCCCCCTTTCGGAAAAGCTGACCACGACTCCATTTTGTTGATCCCTGCCTACAGACAGAAACTTAAACAAGAGGCTCCCACGCTGAGGTCTGTCCAACGCTGGTCCGACCAAGCTAACTCCACACTCCAAGACTGCTTCCATCAAGTGGACTGGGACATGTTTCATATTGCGTCAGAAAAAAATATTGACGAATACGCTGATTCGGTGTGCGAGTTCATTAGAACGTGCGTTGAAGATGTCGTTCCCATAGCAACGATAAAAACATTCCCTAACCAGAAACCGTGGATTGATGGCAGCATTCGCGTGAAACTGAAAGCGCGAACCACTGCTTTTAATCAGGGCAAGGTGTCTGGTAACATGACCGAATATAAACAATGCAGCTATTCCCACCGCAAGGCTATTAAACAAGCTAAGCGTCAGTACAGAGACAAAGTAGAATCTCAATTCAACGGCTCAGACACAAGAGGCATGTGGCAGGGTCTACAGTCAATCAAGGACTACAAGAAGAAACCCAGCCCAGTCACGGACCAGGATGTCTTGCTCCCAGGCAGACTAAATAACTTTTTTGCCCGCTTTGAGGACAATACAGTGCCACTGACACGGCCTGCAACGAAAACATGCGGTCTCTCCTTCACTGCAGCCGAGGTGAGTAAGACATTTAAACGTGTTAACCCTCGCAAGGCTGCAGGCCCAGACGGCATCCCCAGCCGCGCCCTCAGAGCATGCGCAGACCAGCTGGCCGGTGTGTTTACGGACATATTCAATCAATCCCTATACCAGTCTGCTGTTCCCACATGCTTCAAGAGGGCCACCATTGTTCCTGTTCCCAAGAAAGCTAAGGTAACTGAGCTAAACGACTACCGCCCCGTAGACCTCACTTCCGTCATCATGAAGTGCTTTGAGAGACTAGTCAAGGACCATATCACCTCCACCCTACCTGACACCCTAGACCCACTCCAATTTGCTTACCGCCCAAATAGGTCCACAGACGACGCAATCTCAACCACACTGCACACTGCCCTAACCCACCTGGACAAGAGGAATACCTATGTGAGAATGCTGTTCATCGACTACAGCTCGGCATTCAACACCATAGTACCCTCCAAGCTCGTCATCAAGCTCGAGACCCTGGGTCTCGACCCCGCCCTGTGCAACTGGGTACTGGACTTCCTGACGGGCTGCCCCCAGGTGGTGAGGGTAGGCAACAACATCTCCTCCCCGCTGATCCTCAACACGGGGGCCCCACAAGGGTGCGTTCTGAGCCCTCTCCTGTACTCCCTGTTCACCCACGACTGCGTGGCCATGCACGCCTCCAACTCAATCATCAAGTTTGTGGACGACACAACAGTGGTAGGCTTGATTACCAACAACAACGAGACGGCCTACAGAGAGGAGGTGAGGGCCCTCGGAGTGTGGTGTGAGGAAAATAACCTCACACTCAACGTCAACAAAACTAAGGAGATGATTGTGGACTTCAGGAAACAGCAGAGGGAACACCCCCCTATCCACATCGATGGAACAGTAGTGGAGAGGGTAGCAAGTTTTAAGTTCCTCGGCATACACATCACAGACAAACTGAATTGGTCCACTCACACTGACAGCGTCGTGAAGAAGGCGCAGCAGCGCCTCTTCAACCTCAGGAGGCTGAAGAAATTAGTCTTGTCACCAAAAGCACTCACAAACTTCTACAGATGCACAATCGAGAGCATCCTGGCGGGCTGTATCACCGCCTGGTACGGCAAGTGCTCCGCCCTCAACCGTAAGGCTCTCCAGAGGGTAGTGAGGTCTGCACACCTACACCACCCGATGTTACAGGAAGGTCATAAAGATCATCAAGGACATCAACCACCCGAGCCACTGCCTGTTCACCCCACTATCATCCAGAAGGCGAGGTCAGTACAGATGCATCAAAGCTGGGACCGAGAGACTGAAAGAAGCTGTTTATCTCAAGGCCATCAGACTGTTAAACAGCCACCACTAACATTGAGTGGCTGCTGCCAACACACTGTCATTGACACTGACCCAACTCCAGCCACTTTAATAATGGGAATTGATGGGAAATTATGTAAATATATCACTAGCCACTTTAAACAATGCTACCTTATATAATGTTACTTACCCTACATTATTCATCTCATATGCATACGTATATACTGTACTCTATATCACCGACTGCATCCTTATGTAATACATGTATCACTAGCCACTTTAACTATGCCACTTTGTTTACTTTGTCTACATACTCATCTCATATGTATATACTGTACTCGATACCATCTACTGTATGCTGCCCTGTACCATCACTCATTCATATATCCTTATGTACATATTCTTTATCCCCTTACACTGTGTATAAGACAGTAGTTTTGGAATTGTTAGTTAGATTACTTGTTGGTTATCACTGCATTGTCGGAACTAGAAGCACAAGCATTTCGCTACACTCGCATTAACATCTGCTAACCATGTGTATGTGACAAATACAATTTGATTTGATTTGACAGCCCAGTAGATCACTGGGGCCGAGCTCCCTGCCATCCAGGATAAAGGTTGGCCGATTAATCGGCCAATCAGGGACAATTTCCAGTTTTCATAACAATCAGTAACTGATTGTGTGGCAGGCTGACCACCTGTTACGCGAGTGCAGCAAGGAGCCAACTTAAGTTGCTAGCTAGCATTAAACGTATTTTATAAAAAACAATCAATCTTCACATAATCAATCACTAGTTAACTACACATGTATAATGATATTACTAGGTTAACCAGCTTGTCCTGCGTTGCATATAATCAATGCGGTGCCTGTTAATTTATCATCGAATAACAGCCTACTTCACCAAACAGGTGACGATTTAACAAATGCACAATCGTTGCACGAATGTACCTAACCATAAACATCAATGCCTTTCTTGAAATCAATACACAGAAGTATATATTTTTAAACCTGCATATTTAGTTAAGAAATTCATGTTAGCAGGCAATATTAACTTGGGAAATTGTGTCACTTCTCTTGCGTTCATTGCATGCAGAGTCAGGGTATATTGCAACAGTTTGGGCCACCTGGCTTGTTGCGAACAATTTGCCAGAATTTTACGTAATTATGACACAACATTGAAGGCTGTGCAATGTAACAGCAATATTTAGACTTAGGGTTTGCCACCAGTTCAATAAAATACGGAAGTATTTCACTGAAGGAATAAATGTTTTGTTTTTGAAATGACAGTTTTCCGGATTTGACCATATTAAATCAAATCAAATTTTATTTGTCACATACACATGGTTAGCAGATGTTAATGCGATTAATGCGAGTGTAGCGAAATGCTTGTGCTTCTAGTTCCGACAATGCAGTAATAACCAACAAGTAATCTAGCTAACAATTCCAAAACTACTACCTTATAGACACAAGTGTAAGGGGATAAAGAATATGTACATAAAGATATATGAATGAGTGATGGTACAGAGCGGCATTGGCATATTAATGACCAAAGGCTCGTATTTCTGTGTTTATTATAATTAAGTCTATGATTTGATATTTGATAGATCAGTCTCACTGAGTGGTGGTAGGCAGCAGCAGGCTCGTAACAATTCATTTAAACTTTACTGCGTTTGCCAGCAGCTCTTAGCAATGCTTGAGGCACAGCACTGTTTATGACTTAAAGCCTATCAACTCCTGAGATAAGGCTGGCAATACTAAAGTGCCTACTAGAACATCCAATAGTCAAAGGTATATGAAATACAAAAATGGTATAGAGATAAATAGTTGAGGCGTCATAATTCCTAATTAACTACAACCTAAAACTTCTTAACTACGAATATTGAAGAACTGGGAATACTGAACCACCAGCTTTCATATTTTCTGAGCAAGGAACTTAAACGGTAGCTTTTTTACAAGGCACATATTGCACTTTTACTTTCTTCTCAATTCTTCTCTTCAACAATGTGTTTTTTCATTATTTAAACCAAATTGAGCATGTTTCATTATTTATTTGAGACTAAATAGATCTTATGTATTATATTAAGTTAAAATAAATGTATTCATTCAGTATTGTTGTAATTGTCATTATTACACACACACACACACACACACACACACACACACACACACACACATATATATATAAAAAATATATATATTTTAAAAAGTAATAAAATCAGGCGATTATTCTGTATCGGCTTTTTTTGGTCCTCCAATAATTGGTATTGGTTGAAAAATCATAATCTGTCAACCTCTAATCCAGGACATATATTTCAGGCGGTATGGCTCTTGAACGGCTTTCATCCCCAATCAACAAGACTGCTAAATAGCTACACAAACTATCGGAGTTAACTTTCTATCTTTATCGCAGTTTTAATTTTGATCACCAGGGCCC
This sequence comes from Oncorhynchus keta, assembly GCF_023373465.1. NCBI lineage: Eukaryota > Metazoa > Chordata > Actinopteri > Salmoniformes > Salmonidae > Oncorhynchus > Oncorhynchus keta. The sequence goes on from NC_068428.1 coordinate 20,819,857, forward strand.
TACACACTCACTCACACATAATATGCACATTAGTCTACACACACGCACCCACTCACATAGAAGCTGCTGTTACTCTGTTTATATCCCGTCACCTTATATCATATCCAACTCAATCACGCCAGTATCGCTGACATTGTAAATATGGCATTGGAACTGGGTATGTATATAATGTTAGTATGCTTACTTACTTTTTTGCGTTCTTTCTCATATTTCTCGTGTGTTTTTTCTAGTATTACATTGTTATTAATGATTGTATTGTTGAGTTTTGAGTTTGCAAGAAAGTAATGTCACTGTGCATGTGACATGTGAAACTTTAACTATCAAGTTATTTACAAACTTCAATTGGGTAGCTAGCTGCTAGCTAACTTAGCTAGCTACTTTGAAAACACAGCTCAGCTAATGCATTTTAACTAACGTTACCTGCTAACAAACAACAAAACACTTAAGCTTATCTTGAAGGCTCTTCTCTTGAAGTCCTTATTTCCTAAGTTATCTTTACAGGTTTACATGCATTCCAAATAACATTGGCTAACTAGCTAACACTAACAACCCTTATGTAAAATGGATAGCTAGCAGCAGGTTCACATTAGCAATGGTATGCTAACTAACTAGCTTGAGATTGTAGACAAACTATAAATGCTTAACTGATAAAAAAAGTAGTAGCTACAAAATTCACACTCACTCGTCGTCTTTGAGGAAATGATCTTCTGTGATAGGTTTAATAGGGGCTATGTTTTCAGTCTTGGTGTTGTAATTTCGAAAGCAAACTGTCAGCTTCTCATCGAAGTCGTGGACAAGGTCCTCCATTGATGTGAAGCTGCATATATCCCCGGAGAAGCTGTCGAGGTCTGAGAAATCATCCACCAGTCCCGAATCAGCCATGTTCGAGTTTAGCTGGTCCAGTCGGTTGGGCGACCCGGAGGCCGCCTTGAATTCATTGAAATCCTGCCAGTCTTCGTCGAAGTGGGCTAACGGCGCCGCCATGACTGATGCAGGGACTCGGTTCGGCTGCGCAAACCCTGGATGGTAATTCTATGCTCCGCGATATGGCAATGATGAACCGGGAGACTAGAATGTGGAAGCTCTCTGACTCTGCCGCTGCTGACGTCACGCGTGGTGGGACTCCATCCTCTACGAAGGAAGATCAAAACAAACATGGTTTTGAACGTGTTTGAGTAATTCTTTTTTGAACTAAGCAATTGTACCATTTCATCTTCGAGTATGTGTGAATGTGGTCAGTAGCGTACAGGATTCTCAGTTAAAACGCACATTTGGCATATTTTCCCTATTGTTGCAAACTGCAGGTAAAGGTCAAACAAGGGAATAATTGTTGGATATTGTATTGACTTGGGTATTTAGGCTTTGAACCATAGACTGGGTTCTTGTATGTAGGCTATGTAAAAAAAAAGTGGAAAATGTTATTGCAAGCATATTTCCCATCTGGGGGCGGTGGTGAGCTAATGTAAAGTGGAATTGAGACATTTGGGTCTATAGATGGAGGTTCTGCAATTAGTCTATGACCTGTATAATAACAGGCCGATAAAAATGGCTTCAACACAAGATGGTTTAGTCAAAATAGTCACATTTTATTGGCAACAGATCTTGTTTACCTCTACATTTGGCATTTGATCCCCTCTGATGCACATTTTGCCTCTTTCCTGCCATGTGGATTCTCTGAATTACACCAAATGTCATCAAATTTTCAAGTGACTCAATCAACAATACAAAGTTAAACACAGGAAAATGGAGAGCTCTTTTCAGTCTGGGAACTCAAGCTTTCCTCTAAAGTCTGATGAGACGTGTTGTCCCTTCACACTGATCGAAGGTCAGTTTAGCTCTGTACCCCCTCATGATTATAAGGGACTGTGGATAGGATTGGCTAGGGTAAACTGATCCTGTATCTGTGCTTAGGGAGTGACTATGTTCCAGCCCCTTGGTATTCCGGGCCACAGCTCTTTTTCAAAACCCTGAATGTTTATTGAAAATATGCATACATAACACTTCTCCTACACAATACAAAACAGTACAATCACTTTTGTAATAACACATTAAAAACGCAAACAGGTCCCCATCCCACAATAACTATTTTAATCTGCTACCAAAAACCCTTACTCCCCCAAAAAGCCCTACCACCTCCAGAGAGAGAAATAGTTATTAGCATCATCAAATCATTAAAATTCCTAGGAACTCAAAAGAACAGAGTAGACACCAAGTTGCATACAGACATAGAATGTCACCAGCAGGTGAATAACTTTGTGAAAGCTTTTGGGTTCTTCACTTTTGATTTGCCTCAATTTTTCAGACATGACATAAGGTGTGGATGGAGAGTTCAAGTCCATTCAGTGGTCCAGGAGATGGAAGGGTCAAGAATGGGAGAAATACCATTCCAGACTAACCTTAGACCATGAAATTACACACACCGCCACTTTTGGGTCTCAAGCGTTTTGGTAAGGGCAGAAATGGCAACCGCAACCAACAGTGGCACAAAAATAGACCCCCCCGGTCTTATTCCACAGACATGCAAGTATTGAATCACCGTAGAGTCTCTTTTTAAAGGCGAGGGGTAGACAGTTTAAACTCTCTAGACTCTTAAGGTAACACACTCCCAAAGCATAACCCACCACACTCATATTATATTGGCATGAGTGTTAGTGCGCATATTCACTGATTACATGTAAGAAGTAGTGGATAAGGTAAACATTTTACCCAAAAGGCTAAATGAATTATAAGCGGGATTTACATTTTTAAAAAAAGAGGACACCAGTTGTCTGGTTATATTTTAATATGATAATACAGTGAGGGGTCAACCAAAAAAATGAAATAAGACCAAAAAAAATGAAACAAATTATTTCAGTTATTTTTAAACATGTAATATCAGTTCACAGAAAATAGTCATTACATACCCCTAATCTGGAGGAAGAAAGCTCTGTATGGTGCTTTCACCACTGATAAGGAGGTCTGGAGAGAAGGAAAGGGGTGTTGTGCAGAAGTCGGTCTCGCTCCGTATGGGCTGTACGTACGTAAGAGCGCAGCTATATGCCTGTGTGCGTTTGAATGTGGGAGGTTGTTTGGTTCTGTAACTTTAACTTCAATAACGCTATACTACTGTGTAGGGTTCATGGAATTGTGGCAGGTGATCATATTGAAATTGAGTGTTTGTAGGTGTGACTTGGGGTAGACCTCAAAGCGCAGCGTTGTGTTTTGGGTATACATGTGGGTTTGTGGAGTGTTTGTGTTAGGGGGTAGAACGCTCTAAAAAAAAAAGTGTCATTCATTAAACCTGTCTCCAACACTACAATCGTTAATTCCTCCTCATATGAAATTACCCTTTTCTCACAACACAGTTTACAGCTCGTTGAAATGCATGTCATTCACTTTTTTCCCCCCTCCACAAAACAGATTTAATTCTGATACCTCAGTGCCTTTCCAATGGTAGGTGGTGGTAAGGAGAAATATAAAAAGCAAAGTCAAATGTAAAAAGAAAAGCCCCAGCTAAAAAAAATAATTTTCAAAAATGTCTCTAAAGTATTCTTTGTTCCACAGATAGATGTCGCTATGGGGCTTTGGATTAATTCAGAATGGGTTTAAAAGCCTTTTTAAAATTTCACGGGGGGGGGGGTGACTGCTGGTGTGACTAAAAACACAGGTCTGCATGCACCTGCATTCACTCAAACAAACCACACGGAAGCGCACCCAGACACACATTGACACAGAAGGGCACACGCACATACACGAAGAGGAAGGACAGATGCAGTCCTCAGTGTACCGCAAAAGTTGCATGTACAGACCTCTACAGCCAACAGTATGTCCTTCTCAGGGAGATACTCAACACAAGGGTTGCTTCACATGAGACCAGCTATCACTGACCCCTCACCTTTGACAGTTCACCTTTCCCCCCTCCCCACAGGTAGATATTGTGGAACTATGTGCTGTGCTGTTAACAGCCGAAGTGGGAGGGGGAGATGGGGGAGTCAGAGGGTGAGACTTTGTAGCGAGTTTGTTCGGGTTAGACTTTAAACAAGGGATAAAAATAGCTTTTCCTAATTGAGAGCGTATTGTTCACACTGAAGCACTCTACAGCCACTACTCCTAGTTCAAACCTAGGATTCACCTGTTAAATGCTTACTATCGTTAAAAAAAGAAAATCAAAATAAGCATAGCGTTTTACTTTGCCGGTTGGTTGGTTTTGTGCATATTTTCAGCCTTCATCCAACAACTCAAGTGCAAAGAAAAGAGCTAGTCAGAAGAAGATTAAAAAAAACAAATAGAAGGAAGAGTTGTAATATCCCCCCCCCCTTCCCACAGACACATGATATAGCGACAGACGCGGTCCAATTAGTGCGGCTGGTCTGTAATGGCTGTCTGGAGAGATCAGGTGCGGGACACCGTGCCTGTCAGCCAGGCAGGAGGTGGGCTTCCAGGGGAAGATTCAGGGGAGAGCCCCTGGTTTGGCTGTGGCCTTGTTTGGGAGAGGGGTGGAGGAGGAGGAAGCCACAGGGAGTACCAGTGGATCGGATTTTCCGGGTCACTGGTTCTGGATGAAGACCTGGTTTTCTAAGAGTGTGTTCATCCTCACCTCCACAGTTTTGCCAGGTCATGAGACACAACTGATTTACTTTTATTTCTGTTTTGTTAGGTCTAGGATTCGTTTTGATGTTTATTTGTTGTCCGTTGGTAAAAGAGAAAAAAAGTCTTCCATTCCAAAGTCACCATCAACTGTCCATGTTGCTGCAGTTCTCTGGGGAAAGATGAGGGACATTAATTACTTGTAACACCTTTCGCTGTTTTACAGCCACTGTGCTAACAAAATGCTAGTGGTAGTTACCGTTGAGCCCATCCACCTCCTGTGTGTCGAGGAAGGGTGCGGGGCCCCAGACACGCACAGTGCCGTCGTCCGAGGCGGAGGCCATGAGGCCTGGGATGATGGGGTTCCAGCTAACGCAGTTGACTGTGCGAGTGTGCCCTGTCAGCTCAGCGATGGGCAGCTCACTGCGGCGGTGCCAGATATACACCTTATGGTCTGAGGGGGTAAAGTGAGGAGGAAGGGTAAGAGAGGGAGAGGAAAGGTGGAGGACGTAAGAGAGAGGAGAGGAAGAGGGGGAACAATGGTATTAATATTTTTTAAAAGTGGCAAGGTCAACCTCCCTATTATATGCTGCAAGGCAAAGTCTCTGCATGTGTTTGAGAGATAATTTGAATGAAACCATAGTGAGGGACAAAGAGGTGAACATGTTTGTTCTAGGGCTCAATATCACTCATTTCCCCAATCCTGAGCATAAGGAGTAGTTGATGCCTAAAATGGTTGCTGTTGGGTCTCTGGGTGTACCTTCGCTGCCGCTGGCGATGAAGTCTTCATTGTGTCCTCCGAAGCAGGAGTGGATGGTGTAGAAGCCCTGGGTCACACCCTGGTACTTCCGAACCAACACCCGGTCCTGCAGATCCCAAAGATGCACTCCCTGTAGGGTGGGGGGGTAATGGGAGCAGTTAGACACTAAAGACAACCATTAGCATTGCCACAAACTCCTTAATCTCCCACCCAGACACTAGTCCAATGCCTCCACACACACACACTTCAGTGTTCAAGTATGGCACCATATCCCCACTCACCTGAGTTGCTACATTTAGCAAAGCTAATCTTCCGTTCTTGGAAACAGTGAAAGACATGATAGGATGGTCCTCCTGAACTCTGTAAGAGAAATTCACAATGATCAATTAAAAAGTGGATTAAAAATCTGCATAGAGAATTCTATATGTAAGATTAGTAATTCACAGCGCATTAAGTGCTCCAGTATTGCTTAATTTGTATTAATAAATCTAATTATAAAACAATAAACAGCAGGAAACACTGAGTAACTCATGTATCATTTGTTAATATTTAAATCATGCATTTATTATTAATACATCTGTCAACGTGCCCTTTACATATTTTCAGTTATCTACTCATTAATACAGCCCTCACATGTTTCTGTCCGTTAGGTCCTCAAAGTTGTAACCCCGGATCCGCTGGTGTGTGTCAGACGCTAGCACTGTTCTGCCGTCCCCCACACACCAGAGGCACTGCACACGTACGCCCTCCCATGAGTCCAACAGGTTACCATCCAGGTCCTACCATAACACAATCAATACATAGGTCCAAATGGATATAGTCCAGATTCTGGGAATCAATCAAATCACACACAGGCCAGTCCATAACGGTATCGCCCATGCTCCTAGAAAATCAGACACACATTTTGGCAATTGCACAAATAGAAACAGACACATTAGATCCTGACAATCTTTTTGGAGGTCAGCAGGTTCCTGTCTAGTCAGCTAATCAATAAAGGTGTCAAGCTGCAAATCTAAAAGTAGCATGTCCATATTCAATGCTGTATTAGTCCCTCCCCACTGTCCTGTATCCTCCTCACAGATCACCCTGTAGTCTCCCCACTAATCACACGCTGGCAGGACAAACTGGAAGAACCAACTAGTATATCTGGTGGATAGATCACACACCCACCAATACTTACACACTGGTAGAATTGTCCCCTCTGTCCCCCGGTGACGAACCGTTTCCCATCAGGGTTCCAAGCCACACTGGTCAGACTGTCCTCGTGGGACTGGCTCATCTTGGTCCGCAACTCTCCAGTCTGCCCAGCAGGGGACAAAAACCACTCAGTCAGTACACAGACACTGAAGAGTTCCCAGCCTGGAGGTCCACTGCACGGCTGTTTTTATCAGTCCCAATAAAATCAGGAACTATCTGGCCAATAAGTTACAAGTCACATTTATCTAATTAACTCCAATCAATCCTCGTCCTGGACGGTTGCAGTGTATGCCTGCACCAATAGACAGCGTTGCCGGGCGGTGTGTGTGTGTGTTGCAATACCTGGCTGTTCCAGTGTGTGTGGGCACGCAGGGATTGTCCATATAGGGATGTCCCAGTGTGTATGTGTGTGTGTATAAGTGTGGGGATTGCCATACCGGGACATTCCAGAGCCAGAGTTCAGAGCAGTCATCAGGCCCGCAGGCGATCAGGTAGGTGTCATCAGGGCTCCAGGCTAGGTAGGACACACCGTAGGCATGGCCCTCTAGGGTTCGCAGCAGCTTCAACTGGTGGCTCTCCTAGACACCACACAGACCAGGCTCTGGGTTAGCGCAAAGCACGAATGGGAAGACAGTGGATCAGGGGTCTGCAAGAGGCTTAGTTGCGGTCAATTTGCAGTGTGCAAATTATACTTATGTTCACTCCAACAAAAATCATCCTGTGGCTGAATCTAGTTGCCTACACCTGCAGTGGCCATCTTTGCCATTAATGCAAGAGATGACTCATCCTATATGGCATATAGTGGGAATGTACACAGCAGGTGGTGTGGGGGAAATGGGCTCAGCGTGGTACTCACAGGGTCCACCTGCCAGATGATGACGGTAGTGTCTTTGGAGCCGGTGGCCAGCTTCGTGCCGTCGTTGGAGAATTTACAGAACCACACCTCGTTACAATGCTCTGTGAGGATCTGCTGTGTGTAGCACGGAAACTGCTTCCTGTGGGTATGGTCAACCAGGAGAGAGGTCATCCAAGGTCCAAGGTTTAAATAAAAAGGCGAGAGAAAATGGGGAGGATGAGAAGAAAATACAAGAGGATAGTGGAGAAAGAAAGGAATAGAATGAAGAGGACAGAGGCACTACGGGTGAGAGGGAGTTGGTAAACGATTGAGGGTGATATTTTATGTCCACTAAACTCCTGTAGTGCGCAAAAGTGACAGAAAAAAAACGTACCATTCCAAACACACAGGACACTGGCGTACAAACGAGTTCAGAAAATTGCAGCTCGTTATTGCATTACATGCAATGGTTATACATAGGTTCTGAGCTTTTCCTGACCATGTGGGCCCTGAGTTCCCCCAAGTCAGGTCAAGGGGTCAGGAAAACTCTATAATACACAAAGACCCTATATTAAAACACATGCTTTTCTTTATATCTGCATAGATTATTGCCACCATCTTTACCGATGTGTACTGTAAAAACCGCAGAAAGAAAAGGGTTGTCAGGTTAAGTTTTTTTTGCACATTTCATCTGTGTTTGGCAGAAACTGTCACCCTGAGTGCGTTGCTGACCGGCTGCAGACGTGGTCCAGGAGCAAGGTGACAGAGTCCAAGCTGCTGTCCAGCTTGGTATTATGGTAGAGGCAGCGGTCCCTCTGCAGCTCCACAGCCTGTCTCAGCAGGGTCTGCAGCCGGCGTGGCGGCAGCATCACCGACGGGGGCAAGTATGCTGGAGAGGGTTGGAGAAAAGGACCAGAGGCAGGAGTTAAACTATAGTCCAGTCTGATGTACATCCCTAGACCCCTGCGAAACCATGTGAGAGTGTGTGTGTGTGTGTGTGTATATAAGATAGCCACTCTGTGTGCAATGTGTTTTTAACATGATTTTTGAATGACTACCTCAATCTCTGTAACCCACACATAGCAGACATTGAACATCCCTTTGAGCATGGTAAAGTTATTAATTACACTTTGGATGGTGTATCAATACAGACACCTAGTCACTACAAAGACACAGGCATACTTCAGAAACCGCTCAGGGATTTTGCCATGAAGCCAATGGTGACTTTGAAACAGTTAAGAGTTTAATGTATATGCTTGAAGAAAACTGAAGGATCAACAACATTCTAGTTACGCCACAATTCTAACCTAATTGACAGAGTGAAAAAAACTAAGCCTATACTGAATACAAATATTCCAAAACATACATTGTTTGCAACAAGGCACTAAAGTAAAGCTGCAACAAATGCGGCACAGCAATTCACTTTTGTCCTGAATACAAAGTGTTATGTTTGGGGCAAATCCAATAAAACACGTTAATTGTTAAGGACTGGAGAGTAAATAATAAAACAGCATGGAGCTAAGTACAGGCAAATCTGCTTCAGTCTGCTTTCCACCAGACACTGGGAGATGAATTCACCTTTCAGCAGACCAAAAACATAAAACACAAGGCCAAAACTACACTGGAGTTGCTTACCAAGAAGCCAGTGAATGTTCCAAAGTGGGCAAGTTACAAATGTGACTTCAATCTACTTGAATTTCTACGGCAACACTTGAAAATGGTTGACGAGCAATGTTCAAAAACCAATTTGACAGATCATTAAAAAATGGGCAACTTTTACACAATCCAGGATGGGAAAACTCAGAAAGAATTGGTGCCAAGGTCATTCTAACATGTATTGACTCAGGGGGTTGAAAACCAAGATGTGTTCTCTTTTTCAATATTTTAAATTTTTATTAACAAATGTTAGAATTTCTTCCGCTTTCACTGATTATTTTGTGTAGATAGTTGACAAAAAAAAGAAGATACATTTGAATCCCACCTTGTAAATCAAAGTGTGAATATTTTCTCAAGGCACTGTTCAAACCGTGCTCTTGTCAGAAGAGCCTGGTTTGATGAAAATGTGTTTTCTTGTATGCCGAATAAGTCAAATATTGTTGTTGTGGGAGGAGACCAGAAGGAAGTGCTGATTTTGGAAGTGGGCTGCTCATTCCATTGTTACATGGAGCAGGCCTTTTGTGAAAAGTTCCTTCAATACCAGCCCCTAATGTCACGCTTGGAAAGCCTGCGATACAAATGCAAGTTGGTGGCGATTATATTTGGCAGTTTGGGCCACGTACAATACATGTCAAAAGTTTGGACACCTACTCATTCAAGGGTTTTTCTATATTTTTACTATTTTCTACATTGTAGAACAATAGTGAAGACATCAAAACTACGAAATAACACATATAGAATCATGTAGTAAGCAAAAAGTGTTAAACAAATCAAAATATATTTTACGTAGCCTCCCTTTGCCTTGACAGCTTTGCACACTTGGCATTCTCTCAACCAGCTTCATGAGGTAGTCATCTGCAATGCATTTCCATGAACAGTTGTGCCTTGTTATATAGACTTGTTTATACTGTATTATTGACTGTATGTTTGTTTTACTCCAGGTGTAACTCTGTGTCGTTGTATGTGTCGAACTGCTTTGCTTTATCTTGGCCAGGTCGCAATTGTAAACGAGAACTTGTTCTCAACTTGCCTACCTGGTTAAATAAAGGTTAAATAAATTAAATAAATTTAAAAAGTTAATTTGTGGAATTTTTCCTTCTTAACGCATTTGAGCCAATCGGTTGTGTTGTGACATAGTAGGGGTGGTAGACAGAAGGTAGCCCTATTTGGTAAAAGACCAAGTCCATATTATGGCAAGAACAGCTCAAATAAGCAAAGAGAAATGACAATGCATCATTACTTTAGGACATAAAGGTCAGTCAATGTGGAAAAATTCAAGAACTTTGAAAGTTTCTTCAAGTGTAGTCGCAAAAACCATCAAGCTGAAACTGGCTGTCATGAGAACCGCCACAGGAAAGGAAGATGCAGAGTTACCTCTGCTGCAGAGGATAAGTTCATTAGAGTTCAGAGATTCAGAATGGTGCCTTGCTGGTGACACCGTCACCGCTGGTGACACCGTCTGATTTATTTAGAATTCAAGGCACACTTAACCAGCATGGCTCCCACAGCATTCTGCAGCGACAGTCCAACTAAGCTCAAACCAGATGGGATGGTGTATCATTTGCTTTTCATCAGGACAATGACCCAACATACCTCCAGGCTGTGTTAGGGCTATTTGACCAAGAAGGAGAGGGATGATTGCTGCATCAGATGACCTGGCCTCCACAATCCCCCGACCTCAACCCAATTGAGATGGTTTGGGATGAGATGGGAGTAAAGGAAAAGCAGCCAACAAGTGCTCAGAATATTTGGGAACTCCTTCAAGACTGTCATAAAAAGCATTCCAGGTGAAGCTGGTTGAGAGACTGCCAAGAGTGTGCAAAACTGTCATCAAAAGAAAAGGGTGTCTACTTTGAAGAATCTAAAATATATGTTTAGATTTGTTTAACACTTTTTTGGTTACTACATGATTCCATGTGTGTAATTTCATAGTTTTGATGTCTTCTTGAATCCCCGAGCTGACAAGGTAAAAAAAAAACAACTGTCGTTCTGCCCCTGAGCAAGGCAGTTAACCCACTGTTCCCAGGGCGCCGAAGACGCGGATATCGATTAAGGCAGAGGGGTTGGGTTAAATGCGGAAGTCACATTTCAGTTGAAGGCATTCAGTTGTACAACTGACAAGTTATTCCCTTTCCCCATTGCTCTACAATGTAGAAAATAGTACAAATAAAGAAAAACCCTTGAATGAGTAGGTGTCCAAACTTTTGACTGGTTCTGTATGTAGTCTTATGGTACATGGCCTTCAGATTACAGGCCTACTTAAGAGTAGAGCAAAACAACTGGCGAGGTAGTCTGCTCTGTTCCAGCTGTTATGGGCAACCTAACTGTGTGGAGGAAAAGGTGCTTTTTGTTTCCTTACGCGTCCTTGCATCAAAGACCTTTGAAATATTTGAATATTTTATTACGTAATGTGATTTGTGGATTCAAATATTTTACTATGTAATGTGATTTGTGGATTAAAATAAAGTATTTAAAATGTTAGTGTTCTCACTCTGTAGCTTGTCCAGTAGTCGGCAGCGGGAATTTGTGCCTTTGCCCTCCCACTCAGTCTTGGCACGCAGGTCTTCTGCATGGCTACACATCAGATACCTACACAACACAATGTGAATCAGACTACAACACACACCTCTGGATACATCACTGTTATGCATAACCCATAATAACAGTATCACTAACCTGTATTTACCGTAGTAACACTGTATAACCTGGTTATTACTCCAAAGACACAGATTGAACTCGGACAATGTGACGAATGATCAACCACTGATGTAAAGTTGGTTGTTAGTTTGTCCTTATAATCCATGTCTTCAATAACTGCCTAATGGACAGACTGATATACCTACTGAGTGTCTGTATGCAGCAGTTGGCATTATTGTTTTATTTTCATGCTGATTATTTGGATGCTGTCCACGTTGTACTTGACAGTGTAAAAGTTGATGATTAACATAAGTCAAGTAGTCAACACAAGTCAATCAAGTGATAGATGAACTGAGTATGTGAATCCTGTTTGCGATAGTTGATTGATGTGATCAGAAGGGACTACAACGGCATACTGACTGCGCGTGTGTGTGTGTGTGTGTGTGGGGCACTTATGTGATAACGTACCCGCTGAGAACATGGATGCGGTCTGTGTTATACTTGAGCGGTGTGAGCTCTCCCCTGAGCACCTGCAACGCCTCGAGAACCTTCCCGTCCTCCAGGTACTCCAGATACTTCTGCTGCAGGAGCAAGAACTTCATACGCTATAGAGAGAGGGAGGGAAGGAAAGGGGTAGAGATAGATGGAGAAGAGGAAAGGTCGACATGGAGAGGGTTGAGGAAGTATGAGAAAATGAGTGGGAGGGGTGTTGATAGATTCAAAACAACCCCCCGACGACTAATCCTGTGCTCCAAAGGAGGCAGGCACTCATACCAACATCGTTTGTGTGACAGGCAAAATTGCCATGGTGAGAGTAAACAGGCGCCGATGGTTGGACTTGGGGGCACATGGTGGGCGTTGGCTTAACCCCAGAGACCTCACTATGCCAGTTGTAACTGGCCACTTCCTTGTTCAAGTTAATACTTGTAACAACAAACAAGAGTGTTAACCAGTCTGGGTATTTTGGTCAGTTGTGATACTTCTGGTATTAATAAAAAGGGGAGTCTGTCTTATCATGGGCCTGCAGTGTCTATCACAGTCCAAGAAACGAGGTAACGCAACGTAAAACAGACACATATGTTTTCAATTATATCTATGACTCTGGTATGTAAATTACCACCGTCAAGTGCCAACCATAATCATAAGAGCAGCCATTCCAGGTTGACATGCACTACATTACCAAAAGTATGTGGACACATGCTCGTCAAACATCTCATTCCAAAATCATGGACATTAGCATGGAGTTGGTGTTGGGTGATTAGGCCTGGCTCACAGTCGGCGTTCTAAATCATCCCAAAGGTGTTCGACGGGGTTGAGGGCAGGGCTCTGTGCAGGCCAGTCTAGTTATTCCACACCAATCACGGCAAACCATTTCTGTATGGACCTCACTCAGTGCACAGGGTTATTGTCATGCAGAAACAGGAAAGGCATAATCATTTAGAATGGCATTGCATGCTGTAACATTAAGTTTTCCCTTCACTGAAACTAAGGGGTCTAGCCGAAACCATGAAAAACAGCCCCAGGGTTATTATTCCTCATTCACCAAACTTTACAGTTGGCACTAGGTATTGGAGCTGGTAGCGTTCATCACTCCAGAGAACACATTTCCACTGCTCCAGGGTCCAATGGCGGCAAGCTTTACACCAGTCCAGCCAACGCTTGGCATTGTGCATGGTGATCTTAGGCATTGTGCAAGGCTGCTCAGCCATGGTAACCCATATCCTGAAGCTCCCGACAAACAGTTGAGGTTGCTTCCAGAGGCAGTCTGGAACTCTGTAGTGTGTGTTGCAACCGAGGAGAGACTTCAGCCATCGAGTTCTTTGAGTGTGACCTACCCCTTCGTGGATGAGCTGTTGTTGCTCCTAGACATTGTCACTGCAAAATAACAGCACTTACAGTTGACCGGGGCAGCTTTAGCAGGGCAGAAATTTGACAAACTGACCTTATGGCTATGCCAGTGCCACACTACAATTCACTGAGCTCTTCAGTAAGGCCATTCTACTGACATTTGTCCATGGCTGTGTCATGACTGTCCTGATCAGGTCAGGTTACAGGAGACCACAACCCTACAGATTCTCTCAACCCCAACAGAGGAGGAGAGATCTAGGGGTCTGAAGATGTGGGGGTTTTATGACCCCTCACACCCCTGGTAAATCTCAGGCCACAGACAAACTCCTTTTGTCCTGTTACTATGGAGAACCAGCCTCAGAACATTAAACATGAAATAAAGGGTGGTCATGACAATAGATGGAATATGAAAATGTATGTCATTTTTGTTTTGTTATGACGTTATTACGAAAACGTTGTAATGTGAAGGGTTTTTATACTATATGTTTGATGTTTATACATTGTAAGTTGTATGGAAAATATCCAAATCGAAGAGAATGTTTTGGGGAAGATGAAATGTTTAGTTAGTTGTCTAAAATTGGATTTGAATAAAAATCTAGACCATGTCTCATTAACTTGGTACGCCCAGAGAATTGCCCTAAAGGCGTAACACTTCGGACCCAAGGGTATAAAACCTGTGAGTGAAGACTTCACAGGAGACTACGTGACCCAAGCTGCAGCAAAGGTCCAAAAAGTCAACGAACCCAGAACGCAACACAAGTTTGAAGACAAATAAATTATTTTCTACCCAAGCTACGGATGAGTAGCTGTGTCTAAGCGGGTGAATTCAAGTGGAACCACCTAGCCTCCATCTCCCATCGAATCATGGTATCTAACGGGTTTCATTCCTATGCTGTGAGCTCTGAGCTGCAGAGCTGTCTATCCTCAGAAGACCCCTTCCAGAGCAAAGGGTGAGGGAACAGACTCCTAAGCCAAAAGGACACAGACATCGGGAGGACGACCAGAGAGGTGCGCCGGAGTAGTGAGTCCTCGAGCAGACCGGTCCACGCAGAGAATCCTCGGAGATCATCTCCACGCAATTACATCATTAGGCTAGGGTTAGAATAGCATAGCTGACAAATTCACCCAAATGTATATTTCTCTTTTTTTCTCTCTCTCTCTTTGAAATCCCAATTTTGGGTAGTGTGTTGGCCCGTTATACTAAGTTCTAATCAATAGCCTATAATGTGTTTTGTCTATCATCATTTCAGCTTTTTAGTAAATAAATATTCAACTAAGATTTGTGTGGTAGGAACTCATTGGTGAGACCCGGGTCCGTGCAGATTCACGGCTATACGACATTAAGAACGAGATTAGTAGAGGTAACTGGTTAATCAGCGGTTGTTGTAAAAAATTAAATATATAAAAATAAAAAATAAATCGATATTCTGATATTCTGTGAGTTAATTTGGGAAATAGAAACCCAATAAAAACTAGTTTTCCCATGGTGCCCCAGGTTAATGAGTTAATAATTGCTTGATTCAGTTAATCACGCAATTAGAAACTTTAATCATTCGATGAACAGTCGTCACATTAACTAATGAAATAGCCAAATCCACTCATTTGAAGGGGTGTCCACATACTTTTGTGTGAGTATATATTGCATGCAGTCTTGGTATAATGCAGGGCAAAAACTAGCTATTTGTTTTTAAACATTCAGAAAATTGATTGCATTCACAATAACAAACCTAGCTAGTAAGTGCGACATGAAACTTCACAGGTGCAAGACTAAGCTAAGCCATAGAAGGCCATTTTGATATCTAGTCTATCCTGTATCCTAATGAGCTAGCTAGGTCTGATAAGTATAAATTAGTCTAGCTGCAGTCCTCAGTGTTCTTTAGTTGACATATGAACGTGCTGTACCCATGGGAGAGGAAAGTCCTATAATTTACAAATCACAGAAGCGCTGAATGATATACAGTACCAGTCAAAAGTTGTGCCTTAAATTCTAAATAAAATCACTGACAGTGTCACGTCACCAGCAAGGCACCATCACCTCCATGCTTCATGGTGGGAACCACACATGTGGAGATCATCCGTTCACCTACTTTAGTTGGAACCAAAAATTTCAAAGTTGGACTCATCAAGACAAAAGGACAGAATTCCAACGGTCTAATGTCCATTGCTTGGATTTCTTGGCCCAAGCAAGTCTCTCCTCTTTATTGGGGTCCTTTAGTAGTGGCTTCTTTGCAGCAATTCGACCATGAAGGCCTGATTCATACAGTCCCCTCTGGACAGTTGATATTGAGATGTGTTTGTTACTTGAACTCTGTGAAGCATTTATTTGGGCTGTAATCTGAGGTACAGTTAACTCTAATGAACTTATCCTCTGCAGCAGAGGTAACTCTGGGGCTTCCTTTCCTGTGGCGATCCTCATGAGAGTCAGTTTAATCACAGTGCTTGATGGTTTTTGTGATTGCACTTGAAGAAACTTTCAACGGTCTTGAAATGTTCCGCATTGACTGACCTTCATGTCCTAAAGTAATGATGGCCTGTCGTTTCTGTTTGCTAATTTGAGCTGTTCTTGCCATAATAGGGCTTGGTCTTTTACCAAATAGGGCTATCTTCTGTATACCACCCCTACACTGTCACAACACAACTGATTGGATCATACACATTAAGGAAAGAAATTCCACAAATTAAGAAGGCACACCTGTTAACCCAAATGAATTCTAGGGGACTACCTCATGAAGCTGGTTAACATAATGCTAAGAGTGCAAAGCTGTCACCAAGGTGGCTACTTTGAAAAATCTCAAATATGTTTAACACTACATGATTCCATGTGTGTTACTTCATAGTTGATGTCTTCACTAATATTCTACAACGTAGTAGTATAAATAAAAAAAACACTTGAATGAGTAGGTGTCCAAACCTTTGACTGGTCCTGTATGTGAACTCCATTTCAGGGCTCCATCAGAATATGCATGGATATTTGTTGTTCTTGTCAAATAATACTAGTGGTGGAAAAATGTAATTGAGAAACATTCCCTACACTTACCATCTGACAAGCAAATGACTAAATGCAGGATATTATACCCCCATATATGAGGATATCTGGTATAAACATTCCAGTCAGTCCCTCCAAGGCATTCCGGGAAACACTTGAAATCCCACAGCCAGAAAGGATATGCCTCAAAGGGGGGACTATATATTAAAATTATTTAGCAGGCGTTCCTACCTAAAGCAACATACAGGAGCAATTAGTGTTAAGTGGCTTGCTCAAGGGCATACAGGCACCTAGTCGGCTTGAGGATTCTAACCAGCGACCTTTTGCAGTTACTAGCCTAACGCTCTTAGCCGCTAGGCTACCTGCCACCGACTTTCTAATCTAGAACAGTCCGGTTTGGGAAAGAACCGTTCTAGAACCTGTGTATACCCTTTCACTGCATGGCTGAATGTCTATGAGGTCAGGTTTGGGCTTACCACAATAGCGTTCGGAGAATGCATCAGTGCTCTCAGCTCGTTGAGATCATTCTCAGCCTGGACCAAAACAAAGAGAGGGGCAAGGGGAGACAAATAGTTGGCTCAGCACTTCCTCTCCACAAAAACAGCAAATCAAAACAGTTTACCACTACAAGGCACCACCAGTAACAACACTTTATCAGTGTAGGAAGCCAAAAACTGTCATTTTTATGGAGTGTGGAGCCATTTTATATCTGTACATTTATGGGATAAAAAATGTAATATGAGGCTCTTGGAATGAGAGCATTTTGTGTCAATGTAGAAGAGAAAGTTCAGCCAAAGGAGCTAGTTTTATAATCAAATAACACATTCCTAAAAAAACCTTACTAGGAACATACATATAGGTTTGTTTCACAGAGTTCCAATCTCTTATTGATTGGCACCTATGTTTATTAATAGCACTGTACATCTACTCCATATGTAGACTAACATTGGTGTTGTACATGTGATAGATACTTACACTTAGTAACAGAACCATGTTATCGGTACTGTCTCTAAACTTAAGCGTAGCATTATAGGTGCAGCTGTAACTATGGTAACCAGGGACCCACCTTGTCCCACTCCCCCTCCATGACGTGGTTGCGGAACTTCGTAGCTGAGGTATGTTCCAGTCTGCAGCCTGACTCCTGCATCAGCAGGTCCACTGTTTGACTGCGGAAAAGAGAAGGGGGGGAAACGTTACCTCACATGTTTCCTGCAAAGTTAACTGAACATTAGAACAACAAGACAGACAAGAACAGACAGAATGTAAAGGAACTGAAATGTCAGCCTAAAATCCGATTGATCACAGAGGTGGATTAAACACCAGTTGCCTAAATGTTTGTTTATAGCAAACGTTTGCTTAATGTTGGCAAACAAGACAGACAATGGACCTGATATGTTATACCAGACAGACAAAGGAAAGAATGAGGGAGAAAAACAAACATAACATCTAAAACCATATCCACCAATAAGAGAAGTGGCATTTGTTATCATTCTAGACCAGACAACTGTGAGTGCTATAAGTGTGCTAAAATGGAGTGGAGGGGGGTGTACTGACGCCAAGGCATGATGACATCATCCTCAGGTATCAAAGAAGAGTGGCGCAGCAGAGTGTTTTCAGCTTCACCCTGCTGTGTCTGACATGGTTCTCACTTCCACATTTGAAACGTTGGGTCGTCAGGTCCATAGCAGACAATGCATATTTCCCATATAAAGACACTGTGTAATGTCAGTCCCACTTCCACACAGTCAGTGGCGAGCAGTAGCAGCCTGGGTCTATCGAACACTGCATTAAGATTTCATTATGGTGACAGGGGCCGATTTAGCCATGGAGGGCTCAAAATATCGTTTTTCCTGCCGAGTCCTGATGGGTTCAGCTTGCGCCATCTATTATTAGATTCAACCAACGTTTCTAATCTAAAACTGCTGGTTAGACGCGAATTCAAGCGCCGTCATGAAACCATACCCCAGTGGGGAAGCCGTTCTGACTACTTCACCAGCTACCAATAATGATAAAACGAGGTAAATATCACCGACTTAAAGTACGACGTCCTTATATGCACTACTGACATTGTTGACATGAGTGATACAGACCATTATTTGCAGACAAATATGACAACACAACGTCTGATCACATAAGTAGATCGAAAGAAACGCAACAGTGCAGTGGTATTGATAAGGGGACTGTAAATAGATAATGGTTGTTGTCGTTGAAGACGACCGCCACTCATAAGAACCACTGAGTGGATACAAAATGACCCGTCCGGTTTTCTACTTTACAACAATTTATCAAGCAAAACTTATACCGACGTTCCCTTTGTAAACACCAAATGTCAATGTAATAATAAAACCAAAGCATTGAGAGGGACAAATAAGGGATAACATAAAACGAAAAACGAATCGCCGCTCTATTGTTGTTCTCCCTACGCACTTTTGCGCAATCCTCTAAATGCAGATATTTCGTTGCAGAAAACTACTTTACCTGGCGCCACAGTATAAATAACAGGCCAAATTTAATCGGCCCTCGTGACAGGCTATGGTTAAATACCTATTATGGTTATACGTAATTTGTAGCCAAACAAGTCATTATGGATGTTTCGCTGGATTACAAGTGATGTAATGCGATTTCAATCCGTGTAAAACAAATATATCGCTAGATAACGTCAATACAACCCACAACACTCATAGTTCAACTAACTAGCTAGCCTAGCTACTCACTGAAGAAAGTTGGTTCGAGGTAAATGTAGCCAAACAAATTGTGTTTGTATTCTGTATAAACGTGATAATAACCCCCATAACGAATGCTAGGTAACATTTAGTTGCGCTATCTAGCTCCCACTCCGTATTGTGCAAGATGGACCCCTTCTCCTTCAACTAACGTCAGCCTGCTCGCTAACTACCCCCTCCCCCATGTTTGTCAGTCAACCGCAGAATTCAGTTAAACTGCCCCAAAGCAGTTTCGCTCAAAACACGTACAAATATTTCATGTGCTTGTATACTTCAGGGACTTTTCGTTCGAATGACACATCGTGTAAACTTACTTTAGCCCTAACCCGTCGAGATGTTGTCCTATTAATCGAATGACATCTTCCTCAGACTGCGAAAGTCGTTTCTTCTTTTTCATGGAGCCAATCTCCGACCCCGAGGATGTGGAGGCGACACAGGTCCCAGACCCCAGTCCGGCTCCAACACTATTCCCATTGTTTGTGCTGGTTAGAACCCCATTGGAGTGCGTTCCCACAGCCGAGGATGACTCCCCGTTTTGTGCGCTGTTCAGGCAGGAAAGCTCCGAATCCTGTCCTTGTCCTTCCCCGTTTGATTGCATGTTATTGCCGCTAAGATTGTTGACAGGGGTTATGTTAAAGTGAATAGCAGAGGTGGCTTGGTGATGCGGAGAAGTAGTAGTAAATCCCAAAACAACTCCAGAAAGGCCTGTCGCAACTGTTGAAGCCCCGGGCTCTCCTGCTCCCTCCGCCGCCGAGGCTCGGTGTTTCTTCCGCGGGGGCGGCGACGCTCCGTCGGTGTCCGAGCCGGAGGAGAAGGAAGCGGAGGCCAGAGTTTCCTCACCGAGAGCGGCCGTGATTAGAAGCCGGCGAAGCCCCGGGTGGGAAAGGAGGTCTTAGCTCCCAGGATCCAGCCCTCGTAACCGGCTGAGAACACACTGACTCTGTGGTAACTAGTCCCCTCTGTCGCTCCGTTTTTGTTGTTGTTTCTCTCAAAACAGCTGCAACCCCCTAATGGAGTCCAGACACACATCATTGGTCCAGACACGCTAACATTACCGGAAATTCATATATTACCCTGCTTCCGGGTAGAATTATATAACCAATAGGTGGCGCGTGAGAAACAATTTCGCATATTGATTGTTTTTATGATAACAATAAATACATTATGAGAAAATGGCATACAGAAATGTCTTCAGATACATATAATTAATTCGTGATGTTCTACTCATTGTTTGGGTTTTTATTAGAGGGGTCACTATGAGGAAAGGATGATCGAGCCAGGATGATCGATCCGTGTACGGCTCGTTCAAACAAAATCTGAATTTAAACAACGAAGACAGATAATCAAATTAATTCATGTTTCTGGCGTAGGCTATTGGTTTAACGGTACACGACACGCCATCCCACCAATAAATTATTGGTAACATCCTACAGTCTCACGGTGTGTTGCAGTGCTTCCAAAACCAAAACAATTGCAAATATGTGATATTCTGAAAACCAACAATTACTATCGTTTTCTGAAAGCATTGCGAAGTAATACGACATACATCCGTTTTTAGTCTTCTCAGTGGATCTGTGGATCTGTTACACGTCTTCCTCTTAAAGTTGAATCTGAACTGAATGTTTGAGAGCTTTACAATGGGGTGAAAAACAGTCACATAGTCAGTCACATCCTCATACTGTCTCATAGTCCCTTCCTGTGAGGGATAATGCTTCAAGGAGAAAATATGCAGTCTGCCAGATTTTCAGTTCGTTTAGTATGGGATGCAAACTGCATACATGGTGCAACAATGACCCCCAGAGGCCAGAAATAGTACTGCAATTCACTGTGCTGAGGATTGCAGAAATACTGTACGGTAGTAGGTTGAAATACACAGACAATGGCAACCCATCATTCAGGGCTGTTTTGAGCACCACATTTTTTTAAAAATGTATATATATATATATATATACACGCACTACCATTCAAAATTTTGGCGTCACTTAGAAATGTCCTTGTTTTTTTAAAGAAAAGCATTTTTTTGTCCATTAAAATAACATAAAATTGATCAGAAATACAGTGTAGACATTGTTAATGTTGTAAATTACTATTGTAGATGGAAACGTCTGATTTTAATGGAATATCTACATAGGCGTACAGAGGCCCATTATCAGCAACCATCACGCCTGTGTTCCAATGGCACATTGCGTTAGATAATCCAAGTATATCATTTTAAAAGGCTATTTGATAATTAAAAAACCCTTTTGCAATTTATGTTAGCATTAAAGAAGCAATACAACTGTCCTTCTTTAGACTAGTTCGTGGGTTCGATTACAGGCCATTTTTTAGCAGTAGTGTATATTTCAATATGTATTTTTTGGGAGCTTGCCTAGTTGGCATTAATACGTGTCACATATCAGTTTGCAAACAATGTAAAAAAAAATACATGTATAATTCAGTTAATAAAGCTGCATACACACATGGTCTGTTTTCTGTTTTCTTGAGGCATCTCCAAAATGCAGGTGTTTCAGCCTAGCTCAGTGCTTTCTGTGGTGGTGGGGCGAGCCAGCAGAAAATAGGAGCATTGCGCCATGATTGGCTCAGTGTTCTGTCACTCATGGGGACAGTACGTCATCACCAAGTTTAAGTGCTTAGTAAGTGTAAACATCCAAAATTTCAGCCCTTTAATTCCTGCCATAGAGTTATAATACAATAATATAATAATAACAAAACGTCTATATACAGTGAGTGCAAATGAGGTAAGTTAAGGAAATAAATAGGCCATTACATTTACATTTAAGTAATTTAGCAGACGCTCTTATCCAGAGCGACTTACAAATTGGTGCATTCACCTTATGACATCCAGTAGAATAGTCACTTTACAATAGTGCATCTAAATCTTAAAGGGGGGGGGGGGGTGAGAAGGATTACTTATCCTATCCTAGGTATTCCTTAAAGAGGTGGGGTTTCAGGTGTCTCCGGAAGGTGGTGATTGACTCCGCTGTCCTGGCGTCGTGAGGGTGTTTGTTCCACCATTGGGGGGCCAGAGCAGCGAACAGTTTTGACTGGGCTGAGCGGGAACTGTACTTCCTCAGTGGTAGGGAGGCGAGCAGGCCAGAGGTGGATGAACGCAGTGCCCTTGTTTGGGTGTAGGGCCTGATCAGAGCCTGGAGGTACTGAGGTGCCGTTCCCCTCACAGCTCCGTAGGCAAGCACCATGGTCTTGTAGCAGATGCGAGCTTCAACTGGAAGCCAGTGGAGAGAGCGGAGGAGCGGGGTGACGTGAGAGAACTTGGGAAGGTTGAACACCAGACGGGCTGCGGCGTTCTGGATGAGTTGTAGGGGTTTAATGGCGCAGGCAGGGAGCCCAGCCAACAGCGAGTTGCAGTAGTCCAGACGGGAGATGACAAGTGCCTGGATTAGGACCTGCGCCGCTTCCTGTGTGAGGCAGGGTCATACTCTGCGGATGTTGTAGAGCATGAACCTACAGGAACGGGCCACCGCCTTGATGTTAGTTGAGAACGACAGGGTGTTGTCCAGGATCACGCCAAGGTTCTTAGCGCTCTGGGAGGAGGACACAATGGAGTTGTCAACCGTGATGGCGAGATCATGGAGCGGGCAGTCCTTCCCGGGAGGAAGAGCAGCTCCGTCTTGCAGAGGTTCAGCTTGAGGTGGTGATCCGTCATCCACACTGATATGTCTGCCAGACATGCAGAGATGCGATTCGCCACCTGGTCATCAGAAGGGGGAAAGGAGAAGATTAATTGTGTGTCGTCTGCATAGCAATGATAGGAGAGACCATGTGAGGTTATGACAGAGCCAAGTGACTTGGTGTATAGCGAGAATAGGAGAGGGCCTAGAACAGAGCCCTGGGGACACCAGTGGTGAGAGCGCGTGGTGAGGAGACAGATTCTCGCCACGCCACCTGGTAGGAGCGACCTGTCAGGTAGGACGCAATCCAAGCGTGGGCCGCGCCGGAGATGCCCAACTCGGAGAGGGTGGAGAGGAGGATCTGATGGTTCACAGTATCGAAGGCAGCCGATAGGTCTAGAAGGATGAGAGCAGAGGAGAGAGAGTTAGCTTTAGCGGTGCGGAGCGCCTCCGTGATACAGAGAAGAGCAGTCTCAGTTGAATGACTAGTCTTGAAACCTGACTGATTTGGATCAAGAAGGTCATTCTGAGAGAGATAGCGGGAGAGCTGGCCAAGGACGGCACGTTCAAGAGTTTTGGAGAGAAAAGAAAGAAGGGATACTGGTCTGTAGTTGTTGACATCGGAGGGATTGAGTGTAGGTTTTTTCAGAAGGGGTGCAACTCTCGCTCTCTTGAGGACGGAAGGGACGTAGCCAGCGGTCAGGGATGAGTTGATGAGCGAGGTGAGGTAAGGGAGAAGGTCTCCGGAAATGGTCTGGAGAAGAGAGGAGGGGATAGGGTCAAGCGGGCAGGTTGTTGGGCGGCCGGCCGTCACAAGACGCAAGATTTCATCTGGAGAGAGAGGGGAGAAAGAGGTCAGAGCACAGGGTAGGGCAGTGTGAGCAGAACCAGCGGTGCCGTTTGACTTAGCAAACGAGGATCGGATGTCGTCGACCTTCTTTTCAAAATGGTTGACGAAGTCATCTGCAGAGAGGGAGGAGGGGGAGGGAGGGGGAGGAGGAGTCAGGAGTGAGGACCATGGTGGCGAAGTAATTACAATATAGCAATTAAACACTGGAATGGTAGATCGGCAGAAGATGAATGTGCAGGTAGAGATACTGGGGTGCAAAGGAGCAAAATAAATAAATACCAGTATGGGGATGAGGTAGGTAGATAGATGGGCTGTTTACAGATAGGCTATGTACAGGTGCAGTGATCTGTAAACTGCTCTGACAGCTGGTGCTTAAAGCTAGTGAGGGAGATGTGAGTCTCCAGCTTCAGAGATTTTTGCAATTCGTTCCAGTCATGGGCAGCAGAGAACTGGAAGGAAAGACAACCAAGGGAGGAATTGGCTTTGGGGGTGACCAGTGATATATACCTGCTGGAGCGCGTGCTACGAGTGGGTGCTGCTATGGTGACCAGTGAGCTGAGATAAGACGGGGCTTTACCTAGCAGAGACTTGTAGATAACCTGGAGCCAGTGGGTTTGGCGACGAGTATGAAGTGAGGGCCAACCAACGAGAGCGTACAGGTTGCAATGGTGGGTAGTGTATGGGGCTTTGGTGACAAAGCGGATGGCACTGTGATAGACTGCATCCAGTTTGTTGAGTAGAGTGTTGGAGGCTATTTTATAGATGACATCACCGAAGTCGAGGATCGGTAGGATGGTCAGTTTTACGAGGGTATGTTTGGCAGCATGAGTGAAGGATGCTTTGTTGCGATATAGGAAGCCAATTCTAGATTACATTTTGGATTGGAGATGCTTAATGTGAGTCTGGAAGGAGAGTTTACAGTCTAACCAGACACCCAGGTATTTGTAGTTGTCCACGTATTCTAAGTCAGAGCCGTCCAAGTATACAGAATGGTGTCGTCTGCGTAGAGGTGGATCAGAGAATCACCAGCAGCAAGAGCAACATCATTGATGTATACAGAAAAGAGAGTCGGCCTGAGAATTGAACCCTGTGGCACACCCATAACAACAGGCAACAGGCCCTCCGATTTGACACACTGAACTCTATCAGAGAAGTAGTTGGTAAACCAGGCGAGGCAATCATTTGATAAACCAAGGCTGTCGAGTCTGCCAATAAGAATGTTGTGATTGACAGAGTCGAAAGCCTTGGCCAGGTCGATGAATACGGCTGCACAGTAATGTCTCTTATCGATTGTGGTTATGATGTCGTTTAGAACCTTGAACGTGGCTGAGGTGCACCCATGACCAGCTCTGAAACCAGATTGCATAGCGGAGAAAGTATGGTGGGATTCGAAATGGTCAGTAATCTGTTTGTTAACTTGGCTTTCGAAGACCTTAGAAAGACAGGGTAGGATAGATATAGGTCTGTTGTCACGTTCTGACCTTTATTTCCTGTGTTTTGTATTTAGTATGGTCAGGGCGTGAGTTGGGTGGGCAGTCTATGTTTGTTTTTCTAGGTTTTGGGAATTTCTATGTTTCGGCCTAGTATGGTTCTCAATCAGAGGCAGGTGTCATTAGTTGTCTCTGATTGAGAATCATACTTAGGTGGCCTGGGTTTCACTGTGTGTTTGTGGGTGATTGTTCCTGTCTCTGTGTGTGCACCAGATAGGACTGTTTTGAGTTTTCACATTTCTTGTTTTTGTTAGTTTGTTCATGTGTACCTTAACGTATTAAAAAGTACCATGGACAATTACCACGCCGCGTATTGGTCCTCTGATCCGTTTCGCCTCTCCTCTTCGGAAGAAGAGGAGGAAATTCATTACAGAATCACCCACCCAAATCGGACCAAGCGGCGTGGTAAAGGACAGCGACGACAGCAGCAGCAGCATCAACAACAGAGGCCACCATCACAGGACTCCTGGACATGGGAGGAGATACTGAACGGAGAGGGACCCTGGGCACAGGCTGGGAAAAATCGCAGCCCCAAAGCAGAGCTGGAGGCAGAGAAAGCTGAGCGGCGGCAATATGAGGAGCCAGCACGGCAGTGCGACAGGTACGAGAGGCAGCCCCAAAAAAATTTTGGGGGGGGGGCACACGAGGTGTGGTACTAAGCCAGGTAGCAGACCTGAGCTCACGCCTCGTGCTCATGATAAGCAGCGCATTACTGGTCAGGCACCGTGTTATGCGGTTAAGCGCACGGTGTCGCCAGTGCGTGTCCATAGCCCGGTGCGCTATAGGGCAGCCCCCCGAGAGTGCCATGCGAGTGTGGGCATTGAGCCAGGGCGTATGGTGCCTGCTCAGCGGGTCTGGTCGCCGGTACGCAGTCTTGGTCCAGGTTATCCTGCGCCGGCTCTGCGTGCTGTGTCTCCAGGGCGCTGGGAGGGTGCAGTGCGTCCTCTGCCTGCGCTCCGCTCGTGCCGGGCAACTGTGGGAGTGGAGCCTAGGGGAGAGGTGCGTGTAGTAAGCACTAGATCTCCCGTGCTTCCCCACAGCCCGGTTCAACCTGTGCCTGCACTCTGGAGGGTCCGGGCTAGAGTAGTTGTCCAGCCTGGGGAAGTGGTGCCAAGGTTGCGCACCAGAGTTCCAGTGCTCCCCACAGCCCGGTCTTTCAGGCTCCTCCTAACACCAAGCCTCCTGAAGGTCTCCCCAGCCTGGTGGTTCCTGTGGCAGCCCCACGCACCAGGCTGTCTCTCAGTCTCCTCCCAGGTGCAGGTGCTCCCGCCTGTCCGGCGCCTCTGCCGGAGCGTCCCGCCTGTCCGGCGCCTCTCCCGCCTGTCGGAGCGTCCCCGCCTGTCCGGCGCCGCTGCCGGAGCGTCCGCCTGTCCGGCGCCGCTGCCGGAGCCCCTCAGCCCAGAGGCGCCAGAGCCCCTCAGCCCAGAGGCGCCAGAGCCCCTCAGCCCAGAGGCGCCAGAGCCCCTCAGCCCAGAGGCGCCAGAGCCCCTGCCCCTCTGTCCAGAGCTTCTGCCCCTCTGTCCCGAGCTGCCCCTCTGTCCAGTGGGGTCATTGAGAGGGGTTGCCATGGTGAGAAAGCCACGGAGGCGGACAATAAGGCGGACTAAGACAATGGTGAAGTGGGGTCCGCGTCCCGCGCCAGAACCGCCACCGCGGACAGATGCCCACCCAGACCCTCCCCTATAGGTCAAGGTTTTGCGGCCGGAGTCCGCACCTTTGGGGGTACTGTCACGTTCTGACCTTTATTTCCTGTGTTTTGCATTTAGTATGGTCAGGGCGTGAGTTGGGTGGGCAGTCTATGTTTGTTTTTCTAGGTTTTGGGAATTTCTATGTTTCGGCCTAGTATGGTTCTCAATCAGAGGCAGGTGTCATTAGTTGTCTCTGATTGAGAATCATACTTAGGTGGCCTGGGTTTCACTGTGTGTTTGTGTGTGATTGTTCCTGTCTCTGTGTGTGCACCAGATAGGACTGTTTTGAGTTTTCACATTTCTTGTTTTTGTTAGTTTGTTCATGTGTACCTTAACGTATTAAAAAGTACCATGGACAATTACCACGCCGCGTATTGGTCCTCTGATCCGTTTCGCCTGTCCTCTTCGGAAGAAGAGGAGGAAATTCAATACATCTGTAGCAGTTTGGGTCTAGAGTGTCACCCCCTTTGAGGAGGGGGATGACCGCGGCAGCATTCCAATATATGGGAATCTCAGAGAGGTTGAACAGGCTAGTAATAGGGGTTGCAACAATTTCGGCAGATAATTTTAGAAAGAGAGGGTCCAGATTGTCTAGATTTGTAGGGGTCCAGATTTTGCAGCTCTTTCAGAAGATCAGCTATCTGGATTTGGGTAAAGGAGAAATGGTGAGGGCTTTGGCGGGTTGCTGTGGAGGATGCCGGGCAGTTGACCGGGGTAGGGTTAGCCATGTGGAAAGCATGGCCAGCCGTAGAGAAATGCTTCTTAAAATTCTCAATTATAGTGGACTTATCGGTGGAGTGGCTGTGTGTTTTTTTTCCAGAGTTCTCACCATAGATCCAGAAAATGCCACTTTGATGACAAAATTTGCCCACGAAGACCCGCTGTGCCACCTTCACAAGGTGAGTCTTGTATGCTGCTGCATAAGGATGTAATATGCAAGGGAGATATGTATACTGTAGCTAAGAAAGTAATACTAAGTGTATGTTGTGTAGTAAGCCGTTAGTAGCCCATGTGCCGTACTCTAATAATTGTCTATTTTCACCAACGAGGTATTGTAAACACATTGTTTGTGGCCCGGTGTGTGCTTGTTTGCAGACCTTTTTTGTACAGATTTGACAGTGCTACTGATAGCCGTGGTGGCGCTTGCACGTGAAAATTCAGCACACAACATTCTATTATAGAATTGTGTTTTTTGACGTGTCAAATGAAAAGCTTATTTAACACGTCAAATATAGTGTTATATGATGTGCATCTTTTTTGACACGCAACGACCCAAACAGTGTTCAATGTGCCTAGTGTAATCATCTAAAATTCTAAGAGCTTTCATTGTCTGTTTATTTGCCCCTTTTATTTATCACACGGTTATGATTTGTTGTACAGGGAGTACACTGTAAGAACGGCCCATGTTCTGAATTCTGTCGCTGTACATTTCGAAAGTGCTGAAAAAAATAGTTGTTGACTATATCTGCCGTCGCTCGCTCATTAATGTCTTAATCGAAATTACGGATTGCCTCTTATCCGCTTGTCGTCCCCTTATATCATAGTTTGTACATCTCAATTGTCAGTAGAAACCACATTTGTTTAAGCAAGTCAGCCATATCAGCTATGTTTTTTTTAAAGGCAGTAAATGAGGCTGAATGAACTGTTTTGCTGCCAGACAAGGCTCTGCTGATAGCCAGGTGTAGCAGTGGTAAGATGTTGGGACTCTGCTGTTGGGACAGCTTTATGTAGGCCTTAACAGTTTGTGGGCACTGATTGTCACATTTGTCACCGTTATAGTGCAAATCATGTATTGTTTAGTGTTGTGGCTTAGCTGGCAAGCAGCCCACATTTTTTTGTTTGCCCCACCAAGACATTACATGTAAAAAATAATCGCCACACAAACCTCGTAAAAAGTGAATGAAAACATTTTTTATCAACACATAAATACAAAATCTTTCAAGCGGCATTATCTTACAAAACCCGAGCTTGACTGTTTAAAAACAATAAAAGAACATAGAGGATAATCATACTGAAGGCAAACTGTCACACTAGTGAGTTTAGTTGATGTCAATATGGACTTTTAATTTTAATTTTACCTTTATTTAACCAGGCAAGTCAGTTAAGAACATATTCTTATTTTCAATGATGGCCTGGGAACAGTGGGTTAACTGCCTGTTCAGGGGCAGAACGACAGATTTGTACCTTGTCAGCTCAGGGGTTTGAACTCGCAACCTTCGGGTTACTAGTCCAACACTCTAACCACTAGGCTACGCTGCCGACTTAGGGTGTAGTGATATGTTGTTCTATGAAGTAGTTGCCTATATCTAAATATATAAACAAAAGCTCATTTTGTACATGTACCCACCCATCAAAAGGTATGATTTTATATTTTTCACTTGAACTATCAATTACCATAGAATCCAGAAGCGGCTAGTACAGAATTGAGTGTGTTTTTGTTTTCTTAGCCTGTCGAAACAGTATGCTTGCCTATGCATTAACTGTACACTTGTCTATGATTTTTAAGTTTGATCTGTCATAGCATTTCTATAGGATGTTACATAAGAATGATGAATCCGTGTGTAATCTCTACTGTCTGTTGTTTCAGCAGGTGTGGGTCAGGATCAGGAATGGTCCACTACTTGGTGAGGAAGGGTAGTAGTAGTGGTGGGACCAGTGGCGTTGTTACTAGTTTTGTCTTTCCCTTTCATGAAGAAGGTTAGTAGCTCCCCCTTCCCCTTGACAAAGATGGGGCCTCTCCTGACGAAGCGGAATCCGTACTCCTTTAGGATGTCATAACAGTCCTCCACCACCTGGGGGAAGCACATCATAGGGTAATGACGGATAAAAATGGGACATTATAGGACGTAGAAGGAAAACTGTTTATCAAGATTAAAGAGAGGAGAAGAAGGGAAAAGACCGAGGTGGGAAAATAAGGGGGAAAGAGAGGAGGGTAGTAGACAGGTGAGGAAATGTGTGTTACCTGGATGTTGCCCATCACCCCTGTAGACTCCATTCTGCTGGCTACGTTGACTGTGTTGCCCCAGATGTCATAATGAGGTTTACGAGCACCAATCACTCCAGCCAAAACCGAGCCCTTATTCAGACCTAAGAGGAAGAGACATGTCACTCAAACACACACGCACGCTCGCAGGCACACGCACACACACACACACTTACCGATGCGTAGCATGAAGTTGTTGAAGGACTGGTCGTTGAGTTTGGTGAGAGTGACCTTCATGGCCAGAGCAAAGTCTGCCAGGTCAGCTAAGTGCTGCCAACGTTCTAACAATGACTGTTCCTCTATCTGAAGGGGAGAAATAGAGCCTTCATCATTATCATCATCACAATCATCATCATCAACGCCATTAGTCATGCTGATATACATTGAGCTTGATGATGTATTCTGTGTTGTCAGTTGCTGTGGTTACCGGGCGGTTGCAGTATCCGTTGGTGTTGCTCTCGGGTGTGACTCCAGACGCAGCCATGTAGGTGCTTCCTATAGTCTTAATCTTAGTGATGAAGCGGAACTCATTCCTGTCCAACAGCTGGCAGGGGAGCAAGGAAGTGAATTATCCCGTTACTGTACTAAAACACACACACACACACACACACACACACACACACACACACACACACACACACACACACACACACACACACACACACACACACACACACAGAGAGAGAGCGAGAGATCACTCACACTGTCAAAGTCAGAGATAATCTCATTGAGGATCCTCAGACACTCTATGCCCCCATTGTTGATGCCCTCCTCTGTGTAGAAGTCTGAGAAGTTGGGGATGGAGGCAAACATCACTCCTATCTCATCGTATGACTGGCTGTACAGCTCCTACAGAGGAGAAACAAAATTGATGGGTAAGAAAAAAACACTCAAGCTCATCATACATCCTTTTACAATTTCCTGTATTTTTTGAATGCCCCTTTGAGTCTCGCTCTCTTTTTGTTTGTATTTGAATTGTCCCTCTCTCACCTCATCTCTCTTCTTAGAACCAAGGAAGTGTTTGGCTACATGTTCAGGCAGCATGTTGGTGACCAGCGCTTCATTCCAGCGCCTCATCTCAAACACCCTCTCCTTCTGGTCATGCACCTCAATCTTCCACAGGAAAAGCTTCCGCGACTGCCTCTCCACCTGGTGAAAAAGAGGAGGGTGGAGTGAAAGAGAGGGAGTGTTTCAAGCAAGCTCACACAGACTAGTGCTGTCAGGGGGATCAGTAACAACAGCAAGTCTTTCTCAGTTTGTATGATCGACGAGTTCGAGGCTGATGCTCATGGACGTCTGACTCAATGTGAATAGGAGGTGTGATTGTGAGGATGTTCAGGAGGAGGTAACCCACATGTCTGGCAAAGTAGTAGAAGCAGATCATCATGATCATGATCATCACTGTCATCAGGTACTTGGAAGGGACTATAGACATCCTGAGGATGCGAGAGGGAGAGAGAACACATTGAGTATCCACAGCTTTCTACTTTACCTGCCAATATAACTACCATGTAAGTACATGTTTTTAGCACCACTTGAGGGATTATAGTTCCTCACCTGTAGCTGGTGAATCGTATGAAGTCATACACGTCGTAGATATCCCTCCAGCTGTAGATGTTGACGGCGCCCGTTGCCACAATGACCAGCAGCATGAGCCCCAGCTTGACCAGGTGGCTCACCTGCACCAGCATGGTGGTCGCCACAAGCGACAGCACCGCCATATAGCTGTAGTGTTTAGGGTTTTCTGCACAACCTCCGTCACCTAGCGACTCCCTGCTGAGGCCAGCACTGGTGTTGAGGAACAGGAAGGGAGGCTGGACACAGCTCAGCTACAATGTCAAGAGGGGTTGGGGTGAGAAATGTTCAATCCATAAACTAAGGCAATACTCCAGTAGTGGCATGCACTATAACTCCCCTAATGCTATGTTAACATGTAATGTTACAAAAAACGTCAGTGTAACATTTAAACAAAAACAAACTAAAGCAATATTTTAACTCAAGCATAATTTGGGCAACATTGCAGTGGCCGCACATTCTCTATGCTCCACACTCCACTAGACATCTCTGCGCCACTGATAATTCCCCTCTTGACATTTGGGAGTCCTGTTCCTACTTAACAGAAAAAGCAGTAAAGTGTGGAACAGGCTGTCCCTGTTGGGCCTTCCAAATGAGCGTGCAGGCAGTGAGAGACAGCTAACTCTCTGTAATGGACCCCTATGGGGATGGGTAGGTTTTGACTACGTGGTATCAGAAACCTGTATATAATGATGAAATGCTCATGTCTCCGCCCTAACAATGGGAGTTGTTGTTCCAAAGGCGGGAAGACAGGCGACAAGCTTAAGTCCAAAATAAGCCCATAGAAACGCATTGGGCTTACTTTGGACAGATTTTGGTGAGAGGGAAACCTGTCGCTTCGCCTCTTCCTCTCTGGTGGTATACAGCTACGACTGAAAGTCATTTTTTTGCAGCAGGTTAGGAGAACTTACGCAGCAGGTTAGGACAATTAACATAGCAGGTTAAGGTTAGGAAAATGTTTAGGGTTAGCTAAAATGCTCTCCTAACCTGTTACAAAAAAAAATCACTTCCGGTCTTAGCTGTACTCCATCTCGTCACAACCGGATAGGTACTCAGACACAAATCGTTTAGAAGGCACTGAAGAGTATGATGGCAACAAGGTAAGAACACACACAAGCTGAAAAAATTGGCTCACCATATCGGCAATCTCAGCCATGGTTAAAACAAAGATGGCTGCCATGGCCCAGGTGTTCCGTGCCCAACGGGTTCGATCGATCCACATCGAGAACGACACAAGCCTCTTCGAGAACATCTTTTACACAGACACAGACAAACATTATTATAATCACCATCATCACTGCCATTATCATCACCACCTCCATCATTATCATCATTATCAGAGGAGGAGACTCACACGAGGGAAGACGGCAGCCATGGAGCAGATAGTGAGAATGAGCAGCAACCCCTCTCCAATCGCCAGGGTCACATAGTTCACTACCAGCCTGTCAGACAGAGGCACACATACTAAACTCAGCAAAAAACGAAACGTCCTCTCACTGACAAGTGCATTTATTTTCAGCAAAATTAACGTGTAAATATTTGTATGAACATAACAAGATTCAACATCTGAGACATGAACTGAACAAGTTCCACAGACATGTGACTAACAGAAATGGAATAATGTGTCCCTGAACAAAGGAGGGGTCAAAATCAAAAGTAAGAGTCAGTATCTGGTGTGGCCACCAGCTGCATTAGGTACTGCAGTGCATCTCCTCTTCATGGACTGCACCAAATTTGCCAGTTCTTGCTGTGAGATGTTAACTCACTCTTCCACCAAGGCACCTGTAAGTTTCCAGACATTTCTGGAGGGGAATGGCCCTAGCTCTCACCCTCCGATCCAACAGGTCCCAGACGTGCTCAATGGGAATGAGATCCAGGCTCCAGGCTGTCTTGCAGGAAATCACTCACAGAATGAGCAGTATTACTGGTGGCATTGTCATGTTGGAGGGTCATGTCAGGATGAGCCTGCAGGAAGGGTACCACATGAGGGAGGAGGATGTCTTCCCTGTAACGCACAGCGTTGAGAGTGAAGAGCACTTTTGCCAGTCCTGTCTGGTCCAGCAATGGTGGGTTTTTGCCCATGGACAACGTTGTTGCCAGTGATGTCTGGTGAGGACCTGCCTTACAACAGGCCTACAAGCCCTATTGCGGACAGTCTGAGCATTGATGGAGGGATTGTGCGTTCCTGATGTAATTCAGGGAGTTGTTGTTGCCATCTTGTAACTGTCCCGCAGGTGTGATGTTCAGAAGTACCGATCCTGTGCAGGTGTTGTTGCACGTGGTCTGCCACTGCGATGACGATCATCTCTCCATCCTGTCTCCCTGTAGTGTTGTCTAAGGCGTCTCACAGTATGGACATTGCAATTTATTGCCCAGGCCACATCTGCAGTCCTCATGCCTCCATGCAGCATACCTAAGGCACATTCACGCAGATGAGCAGGAACCCTGGGCATCTTTCTTTTGATGTTTTGCAGTGACAGTAGAAATGCCTCTTTAGAGTCCTAAGTTTTCATAACTGTGACCTTAATTGCCTACCGTCTGTAAGCTGTTAGTGTCTTAACGGGGCGGCAGGGTAGCCTAGTGGTTAGAGTGTTGGACTCGTAACCGGAAGGTTGCAAGTTCAAACCCCCGAGCTGACAAGGTACAAATCTGTCGTTCTGCCCCTGAACAGGCAGTTAGCCCACTGTTCCTAGGCCGTCATTGAAAATAAGAATTTGTTCTTAACTGACTTGCCTGGTTAAATAAAAGTCAAAATAAAATTAACAACTGTTACACAGGTGCATGTTCATGTTTATGTTGTTTATGGTTCATTGAACATTCATAGGAAACAGTGTTTTTTACATTTTTATGATTTCTTTAAGGGGTGGATCAGCTTAATATTGCGGAAAGATTGTTGCTTCCATCAATGTAATTGTCTGCATCATTTCCAATCCCCCATATATTTTTTGGTAAATATATATATCCACATACATACACGTATGCATATATATATATACCTATATAGATATACATACTTTTTAAAGAATATACCTTTATTATTCCCCTCAAACCTTACCACCCTTCCCCCAATTGGTGTAAACTAATAAACACTTTGGCTTTTACCTTCAATTTATACATCTTATATACATTTTACAGACACAGTCTATTTTACAATAGTCATTTTTTGTTTGTTTTTAGTCCTTCCTCTATTTCTGATGTCCATCCAGTTTGATTTCTATTTGTAACTGTGCTATTTCACAAAAAGTTCTGAACCAATATACATTTTACAGACCCCGTATGTTTTACATGGTTTATCTTGTTATTAGTCCCACCCTTCAGCTCCATTCAACCCCTCCCATCTATCTCTCAACACCATTCATTTTGGATTTCTATTCGCCATATATTTTTCAACTGTGAGTTTCCTGTAAACAATAGATATTATATTCCTTCTCTTTTAGCCAGGTAAATACTGATCGTCTTTTCTTATTCTCTGCTAGGCCATTACAATTCTAACTGACTATACTTATTTCACCACTTACCATAATGAGACACACCTTTCAATTCTATTTATCAAAATATATGTTTGTTTACGTACCATTAAAAAGTAACACGATGATTAAGTGTCTATATAGCTGTACCATGATATTTGCATTGCTATTAAGTAAACCTCCAATTGGTCCCCACTATTCCACCCGCTAAAAGCCCTCATCCAGAGTTGGGTTGTCATCCCAATGCCTGGCAGACCACCCCCGAATCCCATAGCCCTGAAAAGACTGGGATCCTTCTTTCGAAAAGAGAACACAGTGCCATTTACAGAACAGAAGTAGATCAACCGCCAAATGCATTTCCATCGCCCTCACCTCGATTTGTATTATACTAGGCCATCAAAATAAATATATATTTAAAATCCTGTTTCTTATTTTCCATAATTAGCTATTAATATTTGTTGTAATGTAGGCAGTTTATGCAAAGGGTTTTACCTCTCACCAGTCTCGCCATTACCAAAATTACAAGTAATTATTATATTAGCGAACAATTATTGTGAATCATCCTATATTGTCCCTAACATATTTTACTTCTGTATGTGCGCAACAGTTGTGGGTTACGCACATACACCCACACACTCAACCACAGGCTCACATTCTCAACAGTTGCACCATACCAGAGCCCAACTCAAGAAAGGTCTTGATTTACGAATGCATATACAGTTGCAGCTGTATGAGAAGGCCTGCAAGACTGTGCAAAAAAATGGGCAGAAATGGAAAGATTTTATGAACCATTGTCACGTCCTAGATGATGGAGGCCAAATATACACCTTTTCCCTGAAACACCCACAACACGGTCCCCCGTATTGACCATATTCCCAAGCATCTCCATGCAGTCAGACTTATGATTTTGTGCCACCAGGGCCACAATAATATTCCCCCTCTCTGAATGTCCGAGTGTGACCCCCTCCCCATGGGTTACTGCAGCAAGTGTTGCCATCACTGCCACTGCCTGGGTGGGGGCAGCCCACCGGAAGCCCCACCGGCTAGGTACAAGGTCACTCAATGACACACTTTCCCAAATATAACAAATAACATAAAATAAATAAACACACCACACCATCCACTGTGTCTTCTGTTTACTGAGTTTTTATCATCATCATGTTGAATTAGTGATTGAGTGTTCCAATTAGTTATATTTGAAGATCAATAAAAAAAATATAGATTTTCTATTTCATTGTTACAATCCATAACCGGGCTAGAATTGTGTTATATCATTTTCCTCGTCTATAAGAACTTTGTAATTTTTTAAATAACCATGGACTAGTCTTTGTGTCTCTGAACAACTGGTTATCAATATATAGTTTATTGAGGACGAGAGCTACTCGTTTCCCTTTTAGTCTATTTTCCTTGAAAATTGGATACAGAACTTTACGCAGTACTGCAATTTTGTGAAACAGTGTTTAAACACTTTACAATGAAGATCTGGAAGATATTTGGATTTTTACAAATGATGTTTTAAAGACAGTGTCCTGAAAAAGGGACGTTTATGTTTATGTTGTAGTTTATGTTGTAGTACAGTATATTTAATATTTTGTGTTGAATATAATGTGTGAACTCACATTGGGTCTATGAGGACCTCCATGCCTGCAGAGAAAAAGAGGACCAGGCAGCTGCAGCAGAAAGCTACACCACTCTGTCTTTCCTTCTCTGCAGAGTAACGCTCCTCCAACTCCCCATCCACAAACTGCAGGGACACAGGGTTGGTCCGACGCTCCTTCGCACTGATAGAAAGAGATCAAAAGAGTGAGAGATGGTATATACTTTTCCTTCTTCTTTGCTTTGTCCCCCCAGCCTGTCCTCCCTTCCCCTTCTCCTCCTCTCTTACGTCTCTTCGTTCTCTCTCTCCAGCAGCTCCAGGTGCAGTAGTCTGTTCAGCTCCTGTTCACTCTCCCTGGCATCTACTTTCTTTTTTATTTGACGCTGAGGGCTCGTCACCTAGGCAACACAGGTCAGAGGTCATGGATAGGCTCGTAGTGAAATTCATACAATTAGTCAAATCTAATCAAAATCTTAAAAGAAAATATGGAAGTTAGGGGTTAGGTGTACCTGTGTTTTTGCTTCCTGTTTGCGCTCTGTGGGCGTGCCCCGGACAGAACCGACACTCCCATTGGTCTCTGTGGTGTTAATCAACTGGGGAGAGATTCTATTCTGAAAAATGACGAGTGGGGAGACAGAGAGAGAGCAATATAAAACATTTAATGTACAGAACCAGGCCAGAAAGAGTGAAGAATGTAAAACATTACATTTATAGAACCAGGCCAGACAGAGAGGTCATCACTTACTACCCTGTTGAGTCCGTTGACCTGGGTGGTTTCCTTGGAGAACACCACCAGGTAGGTATCTATGCCTTTCTCCAGCAGGTACTCACACCTCTCCCCTCCGTTTCCTGGCTCCAGGTCAAACTCTCCATGCAGACACTCCATGGTGCTCTGGGAGATGTGGACACGCCTGGAGAACATGCACATCCATAGACACACACTGTCTATGTACCCTCTTGGCAATGAAAGTGACACTCAGAGACATTACTAGTGACCTCTCCCTGGGCCAGTCGTCTTGCTGTACATTTCTTACCCAGGTATCCCTCCTGACTCCATCTTGTTGGCCACAGTGACATCAGTGGACCAGACATCAAACTGCCACCTCCTCTGTCCCAGCACCCCTCCCAGCACAGTGCCTGTGTGCACCCCCACACGCATGTCAACCTCTGTCTTAGTCTTCTCACGCACATACCTGAGTTTGGACGGAAAAGGGGTTCATTCAATCCAGTTTTTCTAAATGCTATCCTTTTCTAAATTGCACATCCCTCATGCTCACTCTTCCACCCTCCTCTCCCACCTATCCCAACCTTCTTCCCCCCCTTCCTCCTCCTTTTCCTTCCTCTCCTCCTTCCCCTCACTTACGAGATGGCCTCCACCATGGCCAGGCCCATCATGATGGAACAGGCTGCGTGGTCATCACGGTAATCAGGCAGGCCACAGATACAGTAGTAACAGTCTCCCAGGATCTTGATACGCAACTGGTGGTGTTGCTGTATGGAGGGAGGGAGGGTGGATATAGAGAGAGACACAATGACAGGAATAATATGAATGTCAGTATGTTATGAGATGTGTGTGTTTGCGAGAGAAATAAACAGTGTATTTTAAAGACAGCAGAAGTATCCTTATGGAAGAGATAGGTGAGTCGGATGAATGTGAAAGTCACCTAAGATAACGTATTGTTGTGAGAGATAAGGAGAGACCGACACAAGGAGGCAGAGAAACACGACCACGACAAAGCAAGGTATAGTGCAGGGTTCTCCAACTGGCGGCCGGCGGGCCGAATTTGGTCCGTGGGTGTTTTTATTTGGCTCCCCAAGTTTTATGAGCAATTTTTTTAATGTTATTTTTATTGTTGGACAGAAAAGACTGTACAAACACCAGGAAATCCACTCCAAGTGATTTTCATTTTGGAAATCTATTCCCAATTATTCCCTATAGAGAAGACACGTGATCGTATACAAATGTAATAATTTTTTATTATTATGGTTTAGTCAAATATTATATCTGTTTGGGCATTTTACGGTCAATTTGCAATTCAAAATGATTTGTAATTATGCTCCGGCTCCCCGACCATCCACTCAAGAAAAAAATCGGACCGTGGCTGAATCTAGTTGACGATTCCTGGTATAGAGAGAAACTCACAGCAGCTAGCTTGTCAAAGCGGGCGAACAGTTCGTTGAGCAGCTTGACCAGCTCTTGTGCACTACACGCTGAGGAGAGCTGCGTAAACCCAACTATATCAGCAAATAGGATACTGTAAGAGAGAGGGAGGGAGAGAGAGAGAAGAGGGGGAGAGAAAGGGGAAGGCAGAGAAAACTAAATTGCTTAATAGGTTCGCTCAATTTCCATGTGTTAAAGTACAGATGATTGTCATGAGTATTTCTGAATGATAGCACATCTTCACGTTCGCATTACGTTATATTAACATTGTCGAACCTGACGTTCTCATGACGGTACATGTACATGGTGTTGAACTGCTGCACTTCGTTCTGGTTAGCCTGTTTCTTCATGCCCTCCAGCATCTCTTCTGCTATGTGTTTGGGCAGGATGGACAGCAACAACTCCTCCTGCACACACAAAGACAGAGACAGACGTGTTCGTGTTTGTGTGTGTGTGTGTGTGTGTGTGCGAGTGTGTGCGCGTGCCTGCATGTTTGAGACAGGAGTATAATTTCTGTGAGCATCCTCTCAGGGCCGCGTCGTCGTGGCAATGTGAAGCAGTCAGATGTGTTCTGATTGGCTGGCTGCACCCGTCTCCCAGAAGCCTCCACTGCCTCTTTGCCACTCTGGGAATTCTGTCTTTAAAACTTATTTCTCTCTCTCCCTCTGTCTCGCTCTCTCTCTCCAGGGCCCATACTGTTTGCTCTACAAATAGTAGCAGTCAGGGAAAAGCATAACAGAGGATGGAAGGGACACAATAATAATTGGCTCATCAGCTGCAGTGAATTAGGGTCGACTCAGTTAATTTGACAGTAATGACAGAGAGGATTGTGTGAGGGGACAGGAGACAGAGGAGAGAGAAGGGGGAGATGACAGAGAGAGAATGGAAAGATGAGAGAGAGAGGAAAAGGCAAGAGAAGAAAGAAAGAGGGAAGTGATGGAAAGAGACATTAGCCCTGGTCCCACACCTCTGCATACCTCAGTACGTATGTGACCTCCTTAACAATGCCTCTACAGTAAAGATAACAACAGTCTGTCTAATCAGCCCATTAGACCAGAGCCAGAGACAACACACTGCAATTAGAGCAGTCCTGGGTTATCCAGCACACTGCTAACAGCTAGAGGTGATAGCACACTGCTAACGGCTAGAGGTGATAGCACACTGCTAACGGCTAGAGGTGACAGCACACTGCTAATGGCTAGAGGTGACAGCACACTGCTAACAGCTAGAGGTGACAGCACACTGCTAACAGCTAGAGGTGACAGCACACTGCTAACAGCTAGAGGTGACAGCACACTGCTAACAGCTAGAGGTGACAGCACACTGCTAACAGCTAGAGGTGACAGCACACTGCTAACAGCTAGAGGTGACAGCACACTGCTAACAGCTAGAGGTGACAGCACACTGCTAACAGCTACAGAAGACAGCCGGTAACAGGTCACTCGGGCATCAGGGCACACACATACACACAAACGCACAGATGCAGACGCCCGCGCACACATATCTACCTGCTGGGTGCTCTGCTCGTCCAGGGTGAGTTTGACCTCCAGGGACTGGCGCGCCTCCAGGAAGGCCGTTCGGTACTTCCTGTCGGCCATGTAGTATGATATCACCCCCACAGTGACCGCACAAAGGTACAACACCCAGTTAGCCAGGAGCTGGGGGAAGGGATGAACATAACGTGGCTGAAAACGAAGTCCTGACTGACTAAGGTTGTGAGGGATGCAGAGGGAGCGTTGCGTTCCTAAGTGACAACTCTCACTGAGTACAGTGAGCAGGTTCAACAACATTTTCCAAAATTACACTCAGCTCGAAGGGTGTCCCACAGATCCCTGCACAGCTGGCTTGCATAACCTGACACACAAAGGCAACTTAATGGTGATTAGCTGAGTTTGGAGTGTGTGTGATGTTTCAGGTCCTCTCACCTGTATCATGCCCTATCTCACCAGCCAGTGTTGAGCCTGTCCTCTTTCCCACAGAGCAAATTGTCCAGTGTTGATTTTTCAATGTAACATTTCTAGTGTTGATTCAGGAGTTAAGTCAAATTAAATGTAAGTGTATGTTTCACTTGCTTTGGAGACAACAGTTGTAGACCAACAGTGAAAAGCTTACGTACGGGCCCTTCCCAACAATGCAGATGAAGACATAATATTCTAAAAATCTATAAATAATAACACAATGAATAAATACACAATGATTAACGAGTCGATGTGCAGGGGTACGGGGTAATTGTGGCGGATACTGTTTGTACACATAAGCAGGGATAAAGTGACTTGGCAACAGGATAGATAATAAATAATAACAGCAGCGTATGTGATGAGTCAAAAGAGTTAGTGCAAAAAGGGTCAATGCAGTTAGCTAGGGTATTTAACTACTTATCAGTCTTATGGCTTGAGGGTTGAAGCTGTTCAGGGTCCTGTTGTAAGAGTGAAATTAACACATTGGAGTAAATTAACCCCCAGTGTTATTTAAAAAAAAATATTATTAATATCTGTATTTTTGATTGATTAATCACATGCTACACAAAGACAAATTACATTTTTCTAAACTAATCCAAACAGTTTTCTATATTTATTGCACCATTACTGAAATGATTGTTCCAGTTTAAATGGTTTAGGTAGTCTTCTTACTAACTTCAACCAACCCTGACAGTCATTCTGAATGCAGGTTGAGGGTGAATAAAAATTCCAACTGTTGGATATCCTAACGCTGCCTCTATTCCAATTGGTATAACACCTCACTTTGCAAGCCAGCATAATGTGACTTGCAGGCCTGAAAACCAGGAGTTGCCAAACACCACTGTGTTAGGATGAAACTAGGCCCTCAAAGTAAGTCTTAATCATATAAGTATTGTATTGTCATGAATGGCATAATGATGGCATTTGCCTATGTACTCACTTGGTGAAAGCCACAGACCTTTAAAATTAAATAATTAAATAACAATGTCTCTGTCACTAACAATTACAGTCATGGGTGATAACTCTACAATTCGCTTGAAAAGATGCCCTGGAAAACATGAAATTAGGCTATACACCATATAGTGTTAAAACAACACCCCAAAACAATTTACTCTAACACTACAGGTGTTCATTTTGTACACTGAAAAAGCGTAACAGCGACAGCACTAAGCAAAGTAAGTCAATTTTACTCTAAATCAAGTGTTATGTTCTACACTGTAGGTGTTGCATATTACTCTACAGTAGAGTTATGAAAACACCACAATTAAGTTCATTTGAAAACTTAAAGAGTTGAATGTGGAACACTGCAATAGAGTTACATCTTTAACACTTTCAAAAGTGTTATTTTAACACCAGTTCAGTGGGATTCATATGTTCACTGAAAATAGTGTAAATGTAATACTTTCCGAGTTAAATGTACACCCTGATTTTGCTGAGCACTCACCTACCAGCACCCCTTCCCTTTTGCCCACCTTTGTTCCACTCACCCCATCCCAATCTGTACCCACATCCACCTCTCCTTTACCTGTCTGAG
The DNA here is from genome assembly GCF_023373465.1 of Oncorhynchus keta. NCBI lineage: Eukaryota > Metazoa > Chordata > Actinopteri > Salmoniformes > Salmonidae > Oncorhynchus > Oncorhynchus keta. The sequence continues at coordinate 20,861,997 of NC_068428.1, forward strand.
CAGTATGGTTCCCTGCAGGCTGTCCTGGTGCCTTTGGGCGATGGTGACCCCCAGCACCAGGGTATGGATCCCACAGGACAGAGCTGTGAGCAGCAGGAGAGGGACCAGGGTCAGGGGCAGTGTCAGGAAGCAGGAGAAGCTGAAGAAAACCTGCCAGCCCGCGGTGTCACTGGCTTGGGGGAAAAGCTGGTAGTTCAGCCCCAGGTAGCACAGCACGTGCACGGCAATCATCAACCAGAGTATGTATGGTATCGCACCGCGCACAACAAGCGTCGCGGGGAGTTTGCGCAGTCGGCAAAGCGTGTAGAGTACAATATCCGCAGCAAGTCCAACTGCCGCGACCACGATCATTGCACGTTTGTCTGTCGTGTACACCACTGCGCACATGACAATGACATAGCAGTTGAAAAGCGCCGCAAACACCACCAGCACGAGAAGAGTCTCCTGTCGCTGTCGTCGGAAGTAGACCTGGTAGAGCTGCTCGAGGGACTCGGGCGCAAAGGTGAGGCGCATGATGCGCGGCAGGCACACGCAGCAGCCGGTGTTGCGCACGGTCACCTCGTGCGTTCGACCTGCCCCGTGCCCGTTGTCGGATGAGACTGTGGCCGAACATTCTCCAGTATCCTCTGCAGACTGCTCCGTGTCCGTGTAAACCCGGTTTAGAGACATATTGGAACCTGAGTAAAAGTTCCAGTCTCAGTGAAGGTAATCCGTAATCCTATGTTTCTCCAAAGCGCACTAGATCCTTGAGTGCGCAAGCAGACAGGGATGTTTAGCTTCAGATATTCAGTGAGATGTCACGAAAGGAAAACCCTGTCATTGCTTTTCAGGGGAATTAATGACGTGATGACATAGCCTAACCACAGTAGGCTAACTAAAAGTGTCTCCCGTGAATCGCATCAGACCCTCATTTTAACGACGTCCAACATATCGTGTGAAGACTTGGTCTGACTAACACCACCAAGTTTGACATAACCTCCCCTTACCGCTGTGAAAAAATATGTCTATGTTTTCCGATTCAACATTATGTCAGCTCTGTAAAATAATAACATTCGCGATGCTTGAAGATTTCTCCCTCGACTACCAGATCACACAGTCACTATCTCTGCGCCACTGTCCACCGTTTCCATGGCAAAACTCGCAATCTCACAGTGTAGAGCAGAATACAATACAATCATATTGGTTTTTCTTTTATATACACTGATATTCGGTCATCTCAAAAAGACATAACTTGTTTCTTGTCTTGATTCACTTTGCCTTGGATGGATAACAACCGATAGTTATCCAATTACGCATAACGCTGACACATCATATCCAACTCTACAGTATGAAAACAAAATAACGATAATACTTTGAAATATGTCAAATACAAAATATCATTATTCATTCATTCTAAAGTAGGCCAAAGTCATCTAAAAGCATTAGACATATCCATTTGAAATAGATCAAACGCAATATATTCAATATCATCTAAAACAATTACAATCTTAGTGCAAATGTGGTATTTAAAGACTTGACAACAGGTTTGTTTAACTCAAATAGTTGTGACAACTGTCATCACCTAAATGTTCTTATTAGTCAAGATTGAGGTAAATATCCAACAGATCCCATAAGTACTCACGACTGCTTTTAGATCAAGATTGAGGTAAATATCCAACAGATCCCATAAGTACTCACGACTGCTTTTAGATCAAGATTGAGGTAAATATCCAACAGATCCCATAAGTACTCACGACTGCTTTTAGATCAAGATTGAGGTAAAATATCCAACAGATCCCATAAGTACTCACGACTGCTTTTAGATCAAGATTGGCAAAAAAAAAATGGTCAATTGCATCATTGCTTTTAATCCGCTTGGAATCAGAAGGATTCATTAAACTGTTTTCTATCCAGCAAACAGACCAATCTCTCTCACTCTCCCTCTCTTTCTCTCTGCCCTCCCCTCTCTCTCCCTGATGTTGCTAACACAGTTGAAACCAAACTAATTACTGGATTGTTATTGTGTCTTGGGGGAGGAATGGAGGATGGAGCAGGGAGGTAAGGAATGGAGAGAAGAAGGAAGGGAGGCGGTGGTAGTTCTCATACTTATTGTGGGTTTAGTTAGGGAAGTAAGTTATGAATCCTGCATCCTCATAATGACCATAATAATAATCATAGACAAAGGATAGACACCTTGAGTTATCCTTCATGTTTATTATGATTTCTAGGTCATTAACTGGCCATGGTCAGCAAATAATGTCAGTGCACTCTGTAAAGTCTCAGTAAAGTACAAATGGGTGTGTACACACACACACACACACACACACACACACACACACACACACACACACACACACACACACACACACACACACACACACACACACACACACACACACACACACACACACACACACACACATACATATAGCATCAACAACAGTAATAACAAAGTCTGCTGCTGTAAGCCACTGTCTCAGTCTCCCAGTCCACATATAGTTTTTCCTAGTACTGCTGCCACCAGTACTCCCAATGTCCCCAGTCTCACCAGTGCAGCTGTTCCTAGCACTGCTGCTCCCAGTGCCCCTGCTTAAAGTGCAGCTGCCACGGTTACAGTTTCCATGCAGATTCCTCCCATCAGGCTGGCCCCTGTGAGGACCTCACCCCTCATTTGTATGGAACGGACTCTTTGGTGCACCCAGTATTAAGGACACCACTGCAACAAGGGTTACATTTATTAATTCTGCTGGTCCCAGTATGACAGTTCTCTGTGCTAGACCCTACAAACTTAGCACCGCCCCTACTACTACAGAGGTTCTAAATTCGCGGTCCCCGGTGACATCCCTGCAGCCATGGCTCCCCTAACAGCCCCCCTGCATGCTGCCCCTCGAACCCAGCAAAGAGCATGCTAGGTGAATGAGTCTCAGGGCAGATGAGAATGACCGTCACCCTCACTGCCCCTTTTTGGTCCAAAACTCACCACAGCCACTGTTCCCAGAGCAGCTTCTGGCAGCCATGCAGCTGGCGTCCCCATCCACAGCACTGACCCCAGCATCACAGTCACGTCTGACCAGGACCCACTGGCGCTCCCCGCACCTACCCCCCTTTTGAAGTATTGAAACCAAACCATATGATTTGAATGAAAAGTATTTTAAAAAACAACATGAAAATGTAACTGTAAGAAGCGCATAATTTCAAATAGACTACATGTCCTACTAAACAGCATATAAACAGTCTAAATAGGTCAGGATTCAGACAGGTAGCCTAAGAAGGAACTAAATTAATTATTTTGGATAAATTATTAGCCTATTATTTTAATTATTACAAGGCTATAGCCTGCAAGGAAATTAATTGTGAAGTATTTGCGACACACTAGGCTGGCAGGAGCATTAAGAGCTCAGCATTATAGTCTATAAATTGCGCATATAGGCTGTGACTTACTTAGAATGAAATAAAATGATGTAACAAAAAACACCTTATTAGTCTCAGCCTACAGTGCCTTTGAAAGCACGTTTAGAAACACAAGTTTGACCAGAGTCTGTGGCTTCAAACTCGTGTGATGGTGCCTGGAGAGTAGGCCAGCAGCGGAGAATACCCTCTCTACGCTTCCAGAGCCACTTGGGATGCTAAGCACCCATCAGGCCACTCTTGTCAGGCTGAGCAGGGATGCAGACTTGTTTTTTTGTATTTTTCTATCGGAAGTGTCACACCCTGACCTTAGTGTTCTTTGTTTTCCTTGTTATGTTGGTTAGGTCAGGGTGTGACATGGGTGATGTATGTGTTTTGTCTTGTCTAGGGGTTTTGTATGTTTATAGGGCTGTTTCCTTTCTCGGTAGTTTGTATGTCTATGGTTGCCTAGATTGGTTCTTAATTAGAGGCAGCTGTCTATCGTTGTCTCTGATTGGGAACCATATTTAGGCAGCCATATTCTGTGGGTAATTTGTGGGTGGTTGTCTTCTGTCTTTGTGTCTATGTACCAGGTAGGACTGTTTCGGTTTTTCACATTTGTTGTTTTGTATTTTGTAGTGTTCACGTTTATTGTCTTTATTAAACATGTTGAACACTAACCTCGCTGCGCTTTGTTCCGATCCTTTCGTCCACAGAAGAAAGCCGTTACAGAACCACCCACCACAAAAGGACCAAGCAGCGTGGTAATGGGCATCAGCACCGATGTCAGGATTTCTGGACATGGGAGCAAAATCTGGACTGTGTCACTACTTGGGAGGAGATAGACAGGTGGGCGGTCGACCCAGGGAGAGTGTCGCAGCCCGCCTGGGATTCTCTGGAGCAGTGGGAGGAGGGATACCGGCGAATGGAATCAGCACGGCGGCACGGTAGGAAGCCTGAGAGGCAGCCCCAAAAATGTGTTGGAGGGGCACACAGGGAGTGTGGCGAAGCCAGGTAGGAGACATGTGCCAACTTCCTGTGCTTACCAGAGAGAGAGAGAGAGATGGTACACTTAGCTAGCTACCCACTTCGCTGACAGCAAACAGCTCACCCACACGACGCGGTACAAGTGGTCTGCAATTGTGAGGGCGGTTGGACATACTCCCAAATTCTCTACAACAGCGTTGGAGGCGGCTTGTGGTGGAGAAATGAACATTCAATTCTCTGGAAACAGCTCTGGTGGACAGTCCTGCAGTTAGCATGCCAATTGCACGCTCCTTCAAAACTTTAGACATCTGTGGCATTGTGTTATGTGACAAAACTGCACATTTTAGAATGGCCATTTATTGTCCCCAGCACAAGGTGCACCTGTGTAATGATCATGCTGTTTAATTAGCTTCTTGATATGCCACACCTGTCAGGAAAAGGAGAATTGCTCACTAACAGGGATGTAAACAAATTTGTGTACAAAATCGGAGAGAAATGAGCTTTTTGTGTGTATGGAAATTTATGGTATCTTTTATTTCAGCTCGTGAAGCATGGGACCAACACTTTTTACATGTGTTTATATTTTTGTTCAGTGTGTGTTACCTTGATTTTGCACCTCAAGGTTTTTTTTCTGAAAATATTTAGCAATCTCCATGACAGTAGCTAAAACAAGGGGCTATAGAAGAACACAAGTAGCATACAAATGCATGCTGGGCCGGGCATGCCCTGAGCTGGTGAAGTGAATACTATTGGCGGTACTGGAGCGAAATTGGAGTGGGAGAGATGGCCAACACTCTAGCCTTTGGGAAACTCCCTCCACGTTCCAGTCAAATTGGGCACACTCCGCTCCAGGTTCGCTCCGCTCACATAGGTCTACTCTGATCTGTACCCACTGTGAATACCAACCACTTATATTGTCCACCAGGTGTCAGTAAAGGACAACAGTAGAACAACCAACACTTCAATGCACTGAGGGACTGTCATTGAGCTGAAAAAGTGAATAGATAGTGTATCACTATGGAGTGCAGTGATATGTTTGGTAAACTTGTTGAACATGCCAGAACACCAAACGGTCAGTAACCCCACTCTTCCTTCCTTGTCAAGACTAGACACTATGTCTCTTGAAAAGGAAACTGAAACCACACTGAAACTACAATGCACACTGTCATTAAAGGCACACTCTTCAGGAATGGAGGAAGCAGAGTGATGGCATGTTGAAGTTGACAAGCCAGTGGGGTTGGTGGATCTTGTGATTAGGATGCCACACTCCTTAATTAGTGAATACCCTCAAAGACTGGGCAAACATAAAACATGTTAAAAATGACATTTTAACATGCAAATAACAATTGATTTACGTTGATACATTTTTAGTTCTTAAGTAATGATTCAAAATGAGAGTTCATCAGAGCGGCCAGCACGCAGGCTCTTTCAACATGATGGCAAATCCAGCCCTCTGATTTTGTAACGGTTCCGTAACCACAGATGCTGGGAGAAGGGAAGGAAGTAAAGGGTGAGTATTTAATAATACATAGAGAAGAAACTAAACAAGAACAGCATCTGGACAAGAGAAAAAAACAACATCAATGCAGACACGGGGATGACACTGAGGAAGTGACAGATATAAGGGAGGCAAACAATGACCGTGATGGAGTCCAGGTGAGTCCGATGAAGTGCTGGTGCGCGTAACGATGGTGACAGGTGTGCGTAATGATGAGCAGCTTTGGGTGTGCCGACACTCACACATGATGCTTTTTTTCTAACAGAATGTAACATGTCTGTCTAACCTGTGTATATTTAACCCCCTCGCTCATGTTCCCAAGTGACTCCCCCAAGCTGGTGCGCTACATCCATGACCGGGGACTGAAGCTGGTTGTCTACTGGGACATGGGCACACACACACACGTGTGGGGTTGACCCTGGTACCCCCTTGGACAAGATCACTATAGATGCTCAGACTTTTGATGACTGGAAAGTGGACATGCTGAAGTTTGATGGCTGTTACCCCAACGCTACAGAGCAGGAGCAGGAGCAGGGTGAGAGGGGGATGAAGAAGAGAGGAGAGATGGATGGAGAGTGGGAAATAAAGTTGGATGGATAGATTAGGGGAGATACAAAGACTTTGGAGAGCTGGGGAGGGACATGTTGAAACATGGGATAAGTGGTTTACTCAACTCTCAGCTTTTTGCTTGAACACGCTTCTTTCTTTCTTTCTTTGCCATGTCTTAGGCTCTGAAATCTACCAGACACCTCATTGGTTACTGCTGCAGTTGGCCCGCCTACCAGGGTGGACTCCTTCCCTAGGTAAATCCAATATCACTAAAAAGGATGGGTTATCAAACCCTATCGTTAGTCAATCCATATTATGTACAGACAATATGAAGTAGTTGACATTTTCTTCCGCAGGCGAACTACAACCAGCTAGAAGAGATCTACAACCTGTGGCGTAACTATGGCAACATAAAGGACTCATGGGCTTATTGTGCTGAGCATCACTGATTGGTTCTTCAACAAGCAAGATGTCCCTACAGCCTACTCTCTCTCTCTCTCTCTCTCTCTCTCTCTCTCTCTCTCTCTCTCTCTCTCTCTCACACCATTCTTTTGCTTATTTCTGTCTTTCTATATATATTTTGTTGGGTAGGTAGGTTAAGTGATATATTTTAGTGGTTGTCATGGTTGTCGTGATGGAGACCAGGCAGTGAATTATCCGGTTTAGGTAGGTTTAATAACTCTTCAATCAGACAATTAACATGGAGTCCACCGAGCTACTGGTCCTCATTGCTAGTGTCGTAACGTGACTTATTTATTAAATGTGAAGACTGTTGCATTATCAAATCAATTCTCTATAATTATTCTGTGATTAAATTAATCACGGAATAGTAATTAACTAGGAAGTTGGGGCACCATCGGAAAATGTTGTTTATAGACTTACAATTTCCCAAATATAACTCTTCAGATATTTTATCGATTACAGTCTTCTATTAATGTATTATTACCTCATCAGTCTCATTCCTGAATGTCACAAACCCTTGGATATCTGCACGAATCCTGACATAAATCATAAATCAGAGATATACAAATTGGCTTAATTATTTATTTACTAAGTAACAAATCAATTACAGGAACACACCTAGAGTAGGTCATACATTGGTTACTAACATGTGGCAAAGAAAAGTCCCTAGTGGACAAAACCGATATGACGGCTTGGTAGACAAAGGAAAGGGGTGGGTACAGCTCAAGAGGGGTAAATTCAGATTTTATAACGATACTCATGGAAATGCTAATACTTTGAACATGAGCAACCGCTCATTCGAAAATAAATGGCAATTTACATATGTACTTTGTTGTCCCTCTCTGCGAACACCGGTCCGTCTACTGGATAGATTGTAAAGTCTCTGGTTCGTCCACCAGAGATCAGTCTTTCGTAGTTGTCGTTTTCTCAGCTGGCTCTGGATAGTGTCTGTTGTAATGGATACGTCAGACGTACTATTCGGTCGTTCGACCGGTAGCGTTTACCAGACTAAAGTACAGCTACAGCCTGAATAATTGTTCTTTAGTTTGTAGATTTCTTAGCCATTTCAACGTAGAAAGGATCTCTATGTTCTCTGGTATTATCCTTTGGAGTTGCTAACCATTTCAACATGTAACGACAGCTTCCATGTTTTCTGGTCTACTGTAAATTTATACAACATTCAGATGCAAACCCCATAATTGAGAATTGTATACAAATAAAGAAACACTAATGTATGTCTCCTGTCCTTCATGAGGTCACCAAATGAAACAAACTAGACATGACTGTTCCTTAAGTGTTTCCGGACCACTCCAACTGCTTGGAATACAGAGATACTGTTCAATTATTCAACCTTTTGATGTCCAAGTGTCTCTCTGTGTTCCACAGTCACATTACATACTCAATACCACAGAGCCCAGAAGCAGCGTATTTTATGACCGCCATAAAGAGCCCCCCCCCCACCTCTGCAGGAGAGAGAGGACACTGTAGAGCGGACCCACTGTGACCTGATCCTTCAGATCTTCACAGGAGAGTTATGACACAAGGTTAGTCCTATCTGGTGATGACGATGACACGCATAACCAATCAGTTACGGAGATATCTATCAGACGTCAGTACATCGCCCTTTTTCTGAGAGCAATAAAAACTATAATATCCTCTCTACCTGATACCTAATAATTTACCCTGTGGACTGTTTCAATGCAATCTATTTGTATTTCAATAACATATCTTTTTTTAGTAAAATAAGTTTTGTTTTTCTTTAACATCGACATAACTGTGTCAACTCGGACATCGGGGTAGACAGCCCTTTGTCCACAGCAACATAAGGATTATTTTGCCCCGAAACAGTTGCTGTTCCTATACATCTTTCTTTCTTTTGTCTCTTTCTTTCTTGTGTCTCTGAACCTCAGTGGTAGTTTTACCTCTTGACCACTGGAGGTCATTCTCACCAGTTGTGGTGAGGCTGGCTGAGGTGGTGGATTGAGTGAGGGGATGGGAGTTGGCTGGCTCACAGGCAGGACCTGTGTGCTGTCCTCACTGGTAGACCGGGTGACTCTTTCATGGTTCTGCTGCTCTCTGGAGTAGGTGTTACACCCTGATCTGTTTCACCTGTTGTGTGCTTGTCTCCACCCCCCACCAGGTGTCTCCCATTTTTCCCCTGTGTATTTATACTTGCATTTTCTGTTTGTCTGTTGCCAGTTCATCTTTCCTTGTCAGATCGTACTAGTGTGGTTTTTTTTCCTGTTTCTCAAGTTTGTGTTTTTAGTCTTCCTGGTTCTGACCCTTCTGCCTGTCCTGAGCCTGCCTGTCGTCCTGTACCTACCTGACTCTCCTGGATTACGAACCTCTGCCTGCCCTCGACCTGCCCTTTGCTTGCACTCTGTATGAAAATAAACTTTCTGAGATTTGAACTATCTGCCTCCTGTGTCTGCATCTGGGTCTTATCCTGAGTCGTGATAGTGGGTGACTGGAAAACCCTGAAGGTGTTCATTTTCCACAATGTAGGATCTTAGCTCTGGAGAATTGCTGATGACAACTGCTAGTGTTTCCATCCTTTCCCTCTGTCCAGCTTGACTCTTACACTCTGTACAGGCTGTAATTCCGGTAGGGGGCGCACTGAATGCCTCCTGTTATAGAAGAACTGGTAAGCTTGTTTGGCTTTTTGGTCCTTCTGTTTAAAACTGTTGTGGCTGATGCGTTTTGGTTGGAGTTTCCCATCCAGCACTGGGATCGATCCAAACTGGATCTGACGTCCAGTCATGAGTTGTGCTGGGCTTGCTACTGTTGCGCTGATGGGTGTGGCTCAGTAGCACATTAGAGCCATGTGTGGGACAGGTTGTTTAAGAATTCGCTTAGCTGTCTGTACAGCTCTCTCCGCAGCTCCATTTGCCTGTAGGTAATGGGGACTGGAGGGGGTATGAGTGAAACCATACTCCTTGAACTCAGTGCAGACAAGCTGAGTAGTGTTGTCACTAACGAGCTCGGTAGGTATCCCTCAACTTACAAACATACCTTTGAGGCAGGTGATGACCTGCTGATTAGTGTTGGTGAGCTATTTGTATGTCCCTAGAATAGTAGTCCAGCAGTATGAGGTATTTATTGCCCTCTAGCTCACACAGGTCAGCTGCGATCTTTTGCCACGGACCCTTAGGTAAAGGTATCATGACAAGTTGCTGTCTCTTTTGAGTTGGTTTGTTCTCTATACAGATCCTGCATGACATCACTTTTCTCGTGATGTGAGGGCTGATGCCCGGCCACCACACCGACATCTTGGCTCTTTCTCTGCACTTTGTCAGCCCCCAGGTGACCTTTGTGTATCTGTAGAACTTCTTCTCTCTGTGTCTGTAAAACTAAACTGCCCATGCATCCTCTAGGTTATATCAGCTGTGTCGGTGAACCGCTCCCGCATCTGAACTGGCTGACACAGAGGGTACAGCATGATCATAGGTGAGAGGTCAGGTCAACAGGAAGTATTATTAAGGAGATGCTTTACATTGAAATACAGATAGAGATGAAGTAGTCCCAGAGTTAATGATCTGGTAAGCTCTCTCTGCAGTTTTGCATTTCACCTCTTGATGATTGTGATGACTGACCGTGTTAGAATAAAAACAACAAGGCTTAATCATGCTCTCTATCCATCTGGCTCTTGTCTGTAGGTATGTTTTGATGTGAGAGGAAGCCAGTCCCCTCATCGCCACCTTACCCGCTCTTATACTTCGGGCCAACTGGAGGCCCAAGGCTGGTTAGGAGACACCGCTAGAGACACTGTAATTGTGATGAACTGAGAGAATATTTGGGTAGCACTGTAATTCATTAATCATATGCTGTCTTCCTCTGTTCTTACCTCTTTCCCTTTCTGTGTCTTCTACACCTCTCTCCCCACCTCGTCTTTCTTCCTCGTTTTATAATGCACACCATATGTGCATTGAAGTACAGATTGAACTTGTATTTGTAATATAATATAATAATTATATTATAATGCATGTATTATGTATTTATAACACCTGGATAATGAACTTCTTTCAATAAAGCGTTTCACATTCTCCACTGGTTGAAATTAAGTATCTCATTGAAATAGTATCTGTAACGTCGTTCGTCTGTTGAAGGAGAAGCGGACCAAAATGCAGCGTGGTGGTTACTCATGTTCTTCAATGAAGAATCGACGATACATGAAATAACTATAATATACAAAAACAACAAACGAAACGCGAAAACCTACTACAGCCTATCTGGTGAACACTACACAGAGACAGGAACAATCACCCACGAAAACACTCACAGAATATGGCTGCCTAAATATGGTTCCCAATCAGAGACAACGAAAATCACCTGACTGATTGAGAACCGCCTCAGGCAGCCATAGACTAATTAGTCACCCCACAAAACCCCAAGACAAAAAACACACCACAATAACCCATGTCACACCCTGGCCTGACCAAATAAAGAAAGAAAACACAAAATACTAAGACCAAGGTGTGACAGAACCCCCAAGGTGCGGACTCCCGGACGCACCTCAAAACCATAGGGAGGGTCCGGGTGGGTGTCTGTCCATGGTGGCGGCTCCGGCTCGGAACGTGGACCCCACTCCATATATGTCTTAGTTCCTCCCCTTCGCGTCCTGGGATAGTCCACCCTCGCCGCCGACCATGGCCTAGTAGTCCTCACCCATAACCCCACTGGACTGAGGGGCAGCTCGTGACTGAGGGGCAGCTCGGGACTGAGGCAGCTCGGGACTGAGGGGTAGCTCGGGACTGAGGGGTAGCTCGGGACTGAGGGGCAGCTCAGCACTGAGGGGAAGCCCAGCACTGAGGGGAAGCCCAGCACTGAGGGAAAGCCCAGCACTGAGGGGAAGCTCAGCACTGAGAGGAAGCTCAGCACTGAGAGGAAGCTCAGCACTGAGAGGATGCTCAGGCAGGTAGTTGGCTCCGGCAGATCCTGGCTGGCTGGCGGATCTGGAAGAGTGTGGTTGACTGGCAGATCTGGAAGAGTCTGGTTGACTGGCAGATCTGGAAGATCATGGCTGACTGGCGGATCTAGCTGCTCTGGCTGCTCCATGTAGACTGGCAGCTCTGGCTGCTCCATGCAAACTGGCAGCTCTGGCTGCTCCATGCAGACTGGCAGCTCTGGCTGCTCCATGCAGACTGACAGCTCTGGCTGCTCCATGCAGACTGACAGCTCAGGCTGCTCCATGCAGACTGACAGCTCAGGCTGCTCCATGCAGGTTGACAGCTCTGGCTGCTCCATGCAGACTGGCAGCTCTGGCTGCTCCATGCAGTCTGGCAGCTCAGGCTGCTCCGAACAGGCAGGAGGCTCCGGCAGCGCTGTAGAGGAGGAAGGCTCTGGAAGCGCTGAACAGGCGGGAGACTCCGACAGCGCAGGAGAGGAGGAAAACGCTGGCTGCGCTGAACAGGCGGGAGGCTCCGACAGCGCTAGAGAGAAGGATGGCTCTGGCTGTGCTGAACAGGCGAGGCGCACTGAAGGCCTGGTGCGTGGTGCTGGAACTGGTAGTACTGGATCGAGGACACTCCCAGGAAGCCTGGTGCGGGGAGCTGCCACCGGCGGACTGGTGTTTGGAGGTGGCTCTGGATAGACCGGACCGTGCAGGCGCACTGGAGCTCTTGAGCACCGAGCCTGCCCAACCTTACCTGGCTCGATACCCACTCTAGCCCACTCGAGCTGGTATGAACCGCATCGGGCTATGCACCTGCACTGGAAACACTGTGCGCTCCATAGCATAACACGGTGCCTGCCCGGTCTCTCTAGCCCCCCGGTAAAGCACAGGGAGTTTGCGCAGGTCTCCTACCTGGCATAGCCATACTCCCCCCAATAGATTTTTGGGGCTGACTCTCAGGATTCCATCCGCTTCGTCGTGCTGCCTCTTCATACCAGCGCCTCTCCGCTTTCCCCGCCTCCAGTTCTTCCTTGGGGCGGCGATATTCTCCAGGCTGTGCCCATGGTCCTTTTCCGTCCAATATCTCTTCCCAAGTCCAGAAGTCCTTTGATCGCTGCTCCTCACGATTAACAGGGGGAGTTGGCTCAGGTCTGTCTCCTGACTCTGCCACACTCTCCCTGAGCCCCCCCCCCCCCAATTTCTCAATTCCTCTCAATTGTACATTATTAGGTTGACTCGTTATGGTGTTATAATTACTTACATTTGCTTCCACCATAATGTTTTGTCAGCCATCTTTGTTGAAGAAAGCCACCAGGGACGGGTGGCTCGCGTCAAATACGTCATTGGAACCAATCAATATGATTTTATATGGTCATATAAAAATCTTGGGACCCAAATGTGTGGCAACGTGAGTGCTCTAACTCCCCATTGTGGTGTTCTGGAGCAATGCAATCGTGATGCTTGGTACCCCTAAGTTCCGCAGTGTAAGCTCACAACTTTTAAAGGAGGAACCACTGTAGCCCCCAAGACAAGGTTCCTCTTATCATTATCCATACCCGAACCATCTCTCCCTGGTACCTTACATTACACAAACACCAACTCATTCCATGAAATGCATGATGTAGGTTTTATCACCAACCCATTAAATCAATTGTCAGTTCCAGATACCCCTATCTCGAGTAAAACCCATATCCTAGACCACACACCTAGACCAGCTGCAGGGAGCTGGAGTATGCACCTTGACAAATACACAGCATTAGTAGAACAGAAATGTCTTACTATTTGTTAAGTATATATAATTGTTAACTATTAATATTAAACAAAGCAGGTAAACATGTTAATTTTACACTCACAAGACCCACAGTGATACTGGTAATAAGGTAGTGTGGGGCATGCAATGGGTTGGGGAGTATTTCCTTAGTCATGGATCTAATATAAGTGCAGGAGTAGCAGTTCTGTTCTCATCAGGCCTAGATCTTAAAGTATCATCTACCTCAGAGGTGGAGCTGTAACATTGTTCTGGGCTCCTGAATCTGGCCTAGTGGTTTTTCAGACAATCATACGGTAACAGTTGAGTATAGCTTGGCAGTTGTAACTCGTCCGAGGTGATGATTGCATGATGACTCATTTTGTGAGGGGTTTGGTGTATTTTGGGAGAGTTGGAAAGGGAAGACAGCTGAGTTTGAGAACTTAAGACAATGGTGGGAGATGGGGAAAACACAAGTAAGGATGTTTTGCCAGCAGCACTCTTCCCATGGGACAGCAAGGATGAAGTCTACTATTCAGAGGTTGGAGCAGGATATTAGAGGCATTGAGGATAGCCTTATTGGGCAGCAGGTTTTAGGGTCAGAGAGGGAGTTGAGGGCTAAGCGGACACAGCTGGGGTTTTACATGATCAGGTAAAGGGTGCGCTTATTAGAGAATGGATGGCTACCCTTACGGAAAGGGATGCTCCAAGTGCATTCTTCTTCAACTTGGAGAGGAAGTCTGCACAGCAGAAGCAGATGTTCCATTTGCGGTGTCCTGCAAGGTCTCTGATGTCAGATCCAGTGAGAATGAGGAAGATGACTATGGACTTCCACGCAGACAACGGTGACAGCAATACTGATCCACAGTGTGCTCAGGGGATTCTATAGGGGGTCGCCTACGCTTGGGCCTGAGCAGAGTGCTGGGGAGGGGGATCTTTAGTTTCAGGAACTAACAGCGGCTGTGCAGCAGCTCTCCCCAGGCCGTGTGCCGGGGATCGATGGACTGACAGCTGAATTTTATAAATGTTTCTGGGGTATATTGGGGAGGGACCTCTTAGAGATCTTTTGGGAGTCCTTTGAGAGCTCTGTACTACCAGTCAGCTGCCAGTGGGCAGTGTGGTCACTACTGCCGAAGAAGGGGGACCTAGCTCTATTGAAGAACCAGAGGCCAGTGTTGTTGCTCTGCTTGGATTACAAAATACTGTCCAAGTGTTTGGCAAATCGACTGAAAGGTTGTTAGTAGTTCATAGGGACCAGGCATACTGTGTGCCTGGGCGGACAATAATGGACAACTTGTTTATTTTGAGAGACATCATTAGGATGTATGATCAGGTCCTGTGAATCATTTCAATACATCAAGAAAAAGCTTTTGATAGAGTGTGTCATGCATGTCTGTTTAGGACCATGGAAGTGTTTGGCCTGGGAAGTGGGTTTAGATCATGGATCAAGTTATTGTATTGTGGGGCTTCTGGTAAAAGTGTGGGGTGGGCTGAGCCGGCCAGTCCCAGTTAGGAGACGGATTAGGCAGGGGTGTCCACTCTCAGGTCAGCTTTACTGTTTAGTCATAGAACCACTGCTGTGTAGGCAGCAAGGCGGTGGCCCGTTCCTGTAGGTTCATGCTCTACAACATCCGCAGAGTACGACCCTGCCTCACACAGGAAGCGGCGCAGGTCCTAATCCAGGCACTTGTCATCTCCCGTCTGGATTACTGCAACTCGCTGTTGGCTGGGCTCCCTGCCTGTGCCATTAAACCCCTACAACTCATCCAGAACGCCGCAGCCCGTCTGGTGTTCAACCTTCCCAAGTTCTCTCACGTCACCCCGCTCCTCCGCTCTCTCCACTGGCTTCCAGTTGAAGCTCGCATCCGCTACAAGACCATGGTGCTTGCCTACGGAGCTGTGAGGGGAACGGCACCTCAGTACCTCCAGGCTCTGATCAGTTCCTACACCCAAACAAGGGCACTGCGTTCATCCACCTCTGGCCTGCTCGCCTCCCTACCACTGAGGAAGTACAGTTCCCGCTCAGCCCAGTCACAACTGTTCGCTGCTCTGGCTCCCCAATGGTGGAACAAACTCCCTCACGACGCCAGGACAGCGGAGTCAATCACCACCTTCCGGAGACACCTGAAACCCCACCTCTTTAAGGAATACCTAGGATAGGATAAAGTAATCCTTCCCCCCCTTAAAATATTTAGATGCACTATTGTAAAGTGGCTGTTCCACTGGATGTCATAAGGTGAATGCACCAATTTGTAAGTCGCTCTGGATAAGAGCGTCTGCTAAATGACTTAAATGTAATGTAAATGTAGGCTGAGGGAAAGGCTGCACGGGTTGTAGGCTGAGGGAGAGGCTGCAGGGGTTGTAGGCTGAGGGAGAGGCTGCAGGGGTTGTAGGCTGAGGGAGAGGCTGCGGGGGTTGTCAGTTCCAGGGGTAGTAGGCTGAGGGAGAGGCTGCAGGGGTTGTAGGCTGAGGGAGAGGCTGCAGGGGTTGTAGGCTGAGGGAGAGGCTGCAGGGGTTGTCAGTTCCAGGGGTAGTAGGCTGAGGGAGAGGCTGCAGGGGTTGTAGGCTGAGGGAGAGGCTGCGGGGGTTGTCAGTTCCAGGGGTAGTAGGCTGAGGGAGAGGCTGCAGGGGTTGTAGGCTGAGGGAGAGGCTGCAGGGGTTGTAGGCTGAGGGAGAGGCTGCAGGGGTTGTCAGTTCCAGGGGTAGTAGGCTGAGGGAGAGGCTGCAGGGGTTGTCAGTTCCAGGGGTAGTAGGTGGGGAGTCGGTTTCATTGTCAGCTTATGCTGATGATGTAACAGTGTTTGTTATTTATCTGTCTCACTCCTGGTTGTGGTAGTGTTTGTCATTGTGTTCTGGCGCCCTCTGTCTGCTAAGGCCACTTTTGTAATAACAAATCATCAGTGACCCCCTCATTATCAGAACAAAAGGAACTATACTATGACTTCGGCAGTGCATGGTCATACGAACCAAGTCTCAGGGCCCTGAGAAGAAACATTTTAATGGGCCCATTTCTTGGCATCGGAGAGAAAATGTTACAGTTTTCAAGCTCATTTTCTGCAATTGTACACATTTTATCATAGGTCAGAGAGAAAACATTGCAGTTTAAAAGCTTAAATGACAGTGCATTTGTGTTTAAACAAATAATTTTGGGAAAAATACAAGAAGTATTGAGTTGAAAATTGGTGGGGTACTGTGGTTACCAATATCCCTGTGAGCCTCCCAGGCCCATGTTGCTCAGGGTTAAGAACATACATTGTAGATTAATGGTATGACATTGTATTACACCCTCTTAACTTATTCCATGGATCCCTTGGCCAAAATGAGTTAAATCTGTTGTTGTTAGTAACAGCTCTGACAACAGTGGATGATGTCACAGACCAACCTCCCACAGAACTAGAATGAGATTTTGGGATGCATTATTAAATTCACTCTAGAGTGCCAGAGAGTGTGCTCTGGGCGTTCCTAAATTCAGAGCATTGCCAGATTGTCTGTTTGTCTCTTGGATTGTTCAGTGCGCACACTGGACGCTCTGGCCAAGGAGTCGGGTTGATCTAAGCCTCTGCGAGAGTTATATCCAATTTCAAAATGGCAGTGTCCGTAACGGCAAGATGTGATAGATGTGGCTATATTGATACATTTAAAGTAATAATTCAACATATTGCCAAATGTAATGGCAAAACAAACCCAGGAAGTAATTGAGATATATAGTGTATATACATTATGTGTTCATGTGTATGTAATTTATTACGTTCACTTACTAGGTAAGCTAACGTGAGCTAACGTTAGCAAGCTAACTAATTTAGTTTAACATTAACTAGCGAGATGTTTCTTGTTCAAGTTTCTCCATCCTCTAATTGATCTAGGGGTTGTTATCATCAACCTATTTATTAATCAGCTGGGTCAATAGAGAACTGCACCATATAATAACACTTTACTATGATAGTAACCTTATATTTTTGTATTTATTTTTCTTTTGTAGAGTCAGGATCACTGCAGGAGCCAACCAGTGATGGATCAAGGGTGTCAGGGATTCAGGGAGCCGGTGAGGAAACCTCAGCAGTTAGTCATGGAGCCATTGACTCAGGGGCAGCAGGGTTCACCTGGGACCAGGCAGTGGTATATCTCCTCATTGCGCTTTACGAACAATACAGATCAAATTTCTATTCTTAAAAAATGAAACAAAAAAGCTGCCTGGGAGCTCATAGCAGTAGAAATGCAGAAGAAAGGCCAACAGGTCACAGGCCCCCAATAATAACAAAATAACAAAAGAATCGTGCTGAGGAATGGCAACATGGCCATATTTAAATGCACTAGACACGCTCCTTCATAGATAGCACAACATCAACCCTGTGTCAATAGCCAGCAACCTCAGTGGGTTTCAGCCCATGTTAGGTCTACCAATTGCCCCAAAGCCCACCGCTCAACCTGACCTGACACAAGCAGGGTCCACCGAGTCAGAGGACAATGCATGCCAGTCAGAGGATGTGGGACAAACAACCCAATCTGTGAAGCCACCACATTTGAAGAAAATGAAACCTGCAGAGGAGCCAGCTTGGCTTAAAGATTATTGGGTGGAGGTTGATACACGCCAGTTGGCAGCTGGAAAAAGGACATTGGAAGCACAGACCTGTCACACAGAGATGTTGGCCATGATGAAACAACTACTGGAACAGCAGAGCACTGTAGTAAACATCCTCTAAAGCCTGAAGAAGTGAAGTGGCAACAACAAAAAAAAAAAAATTAAATGAATTTAAAGAAAATGAACAATATTTGATTAATTAATTCTATATCAAAACATTTATTTATGAGTTCATTATATGTAGTACATTAAATGCATTTGCTTGAATTATTAAATTAAAACTATTTGACATTGTTTTCTTATTATGGGTGCAGATCCTTGCGACATGGGGCTGTGCATTATCATGCTGAAACATGAGGTGATGGCGGCAGATGAATGGCACGACAATGGGCCTAATACGCTGAGTATACAAAACATAAAGAACACATGCTCTTTCCATGACATAGACTGACCAGGTGAAAGCTATGATCCCTTATT